>NC_133751.1:33601803-34991803 GCF_036562045.2 Rhinolophus sinicus
TCAATGCAAACATAGCTAGGCAGTTCCAAGAAAAGTTTACATGCGCCCTATCCAGAGGAAAAAGTCATATGCTGGCTGTACTCTGGGCTCTTTGCATGTAATGTGGTTTGTAAGCTTGTCAGAATGTCCTGTTTCTTCTTGGGAACGGACACAGGAGAGGCATTTAGTTGCTCTTGGACCCTTCCCACACAAACACTATATGTAAAGGAATAAGCAAGGCAGGTTCAGACAGAGAGAGTAGTTACAATGCATTGTAAGTATAGCAGAGATCTCATCCAATCATATAGGAAGCTCTGGAGCTTTAAGAGGTAGTCCTGAATTATTCTGAATAGAATTTTGGGTATGTTATAGACTGCATGTTTGTATCCCTTCAATATTCATGTTGTAACCCTAACCCCCAATGAAATGGTATCAGGAGATAAAGCATTTGGGAGCTAATTAGGTTTAGATGAAATCATGAGAATGAAGCAACTATGATGAGATTAGTGTCCTTATAAGAAGAGACATAGACTAAAGTTTGCTCTCTCAGCCATATGAGGATATAGGGAGAAAGATGATGTCTACAAGCCAGGAAATAGACCCTCCCCAGACATTGGATCTACCTGCACCTTCTTCTTGGAATCCCTAGTCTCCAGAACTATGAGAAACAAATGTTTGTTGATTAAGCCACCCAGTCTACTTTTGTTATAGCATCCTAAACTACGACAAGGCAAGCATTTATATTTCTGCCATGACCAGTCATTGGCTGCTATCTTCCCTCAAGTATGGGATATAACCTTAGGCAAGGCAGTTTCTTTTGACTGGTAGCAATTCCCAGAGGGCCATCCTGGCTGCTAGAGGGATGATGAAGAAGGGTCTGGTGGTACATCATAACAACCACTACTCTGAAATGAGGATTTTATAATATATAACTTTAGATCGTATTAGGATTCTATTTGGATAGTTTTTGAACATAAAGGAAACTAAGATAGGATCATATATCTGCTCCTTTCTATAGATTAGATATTTGTTGTCAACCAAGAGAAAAAACATTATTTATATGCTTTCAGTAAACAAACTTTTAAAAAATTAAAATATTTTCTAAAGAAATACATGCTCTTTAAAATATTCCTTCCATTAAACCCACCATCTAAGTCCATACTCATTATTTTTGGAAGAGAAATAGGTGTAATCCAGAGGAAATTTTCAGATTTGTATCTGATTGGTATAATACCCATGGTCAGTAGATTTCACTGGCTTTTCATTGGCAATGCAGTAAAGTACATACTCTGTGGTGTGATATTCAAGGCACTTCACAATATGACTCCAGATTTTATCTCTCTAGCTTTATCTAGCCATAGTGTTTTTTGCTTTCTTACCCCAATTTGTCCATACAATTCAGCTTTCAGTCAAATCAAAACTATCAAATTCCCACAATTTGTTTTCACTTGGCCCCCACTCTACCTACTTCCTGTGATGGTTCCACATGCCCTTTTCTGACTCCACTGTCCTAATCAATTGAAATTCTTTAGGAGCCATATCATGTTAAATCCTAACTCTCAATAGAGATTTCCTGGAAATCTTCTAGACATTTTCATGAAACATGCAGTCTTTTTTACATTAATGAATGCATTCAGAAAAACAAAGTGATGCTATGGAGGAAAATTCAGGGAACAGTGAATTTGGTTATAACAAATCAAGCAGCATGCCTGCCTGCACTGTAAGTCTTTCAATGAAATGGAGAACCATTTTTGCATCTTCCTTTATCAACATTTTGATTTTTAGCAACTAATCAAACATTACTTTTGTCAAACAAACAAAAACTTACAGACACAGACAACAAACAGTTTAGTGGTTACCAGAGGGAAAGAGGGCAGAGAGGGAGGGAGCAAAGGGGAAAAGGGGTCAAATATATGGTGATGGAAAGAGATTCAACTTTGATTGGTAAACACACAATGGAATATATACATGATATAGAATTGTACACATGAGACCTATATAATTTTGTTAACCAGTGTTACACCAAGAAACTTAATATAAAATACACATAAAAATGCACACACACACAAAAATTTCAAACGTACATGATTCTGATTTTGATCACCTTCATCCATTTAATTGGTCATGCTTATTACAGGTTTAATAAATTCTGATACCTGTCGGGACATGTCTTTCCTCATTGTTCCCATTCTTTCATGAGTTTTGTTGTTATTCTTGACACTTTAAACTCCCCCAAAACACACACAAAAATTAGAATCATTTTATAAGTTCCTATAAGTCTGTTGACATTTTAAGTGTAATTATTTGAAACTGTAGTTTAATTTGGGGAAAACTAGCATCCTATGATGTAATTTTCCTACATCTCATTGTGCAATTAATCTCCTTTTATTTAAGTCTTCTTTATACCTCATTAAAAAATATATTTTTTTCTATAGAGACGTTGTATTATCTTGTTACATTTATTTTTGGTTATTCTTTGATACTAATGTGAAGTTTTCTTTTTCTCTAATTTATATTATCTTTAAAAACATTGAAATACAAAAATTAAATAAGTATATATTAAGATTAAAGGAGAGCACTAGATTTTGGGGACAGATATAAAGAAAATAATATTTCTGTCTCTTAAATGTTAAATAAGAATATAATGTCATGAGAATCATATTTTAATAGAGAAATCAAAGCTTTTAGAATGAAATGCTTACCATCAATTCAGAACAGTGACTTTATTAAATTATATTCTAATTCTAATGAGGCATTTATTAAATAAAAGTATTTAATTTTTTTTTATTAGTTTCAGGTATACAAAATAATGTTATAGTTAGACATTTATACCCTTCACAAAATGATAACCCACCGTAAATAAAAATACTTTAAAGCTAGTTTAGATTATTTCAGAAACTATATCTCCAGTCAATGTTTGTCTGCTGAGTTCCTGAACACACACACACACACACACACACACACACACACACACACATCTCACTTTTTTATTTGTATCTGGATTTCTTATAAGTATTTCAAATATAATATCAGATGCAAATTTGATCTCATTATTTCATCAACATCTCCTCACATTCACATACACATACAAATTTCCTCTTCATGTTCTTCATTTTTTTTCCTAATGGCACAATTCTTTTTTATTAAAACATCATATACTCAAATCTAATATTTATTAACTTATTCCTCTTTTTAACATAATCATCACTGATTTTTGTGATCTATTAAATATCTTCTCTCCACTCTCACTACCGATGCTTCAGCTCAAGCCTTCATTATCTCTTGTCTAAACTTCCACAATACATTTTTCACTAGTTTCCTATGTTCTGCTTTTGTTTATGACTAATTCAACTTTCTCATTATTTCCATTATTGCTAAGAGAACAGGAATATATGCAAATTCTGTGAATTTTGATTTGTAAAGTCATTTGCAAAATAGAGATACTTAGGTTAGGATTTAAATTTTGAAGAGTTAAATATCATTGACTAATAAATAGGAGTTGATTCTATTTGAGTTAAAAAGTAAAACATAATTAATTACATGATTAATTACTGATTCCTTGTGTTACTTACAAATGTCACTGTTATAAATCCACCATGTTTTCTCTGTACCATAATTAATTGAGCTATCTAATGGCTGAAAAATCTAGTTTTTGCTAACAATATGAAATTATTGTCTACAGGCTGCTATTCATCCCATTGCTTCCTCATTTTTTACCGACATTTTGCAATGCTAAGATGCCTAGAAGTGATCAGAAGGCAACTAGGAGAGATGTGTTGTCCACAGTGTGCCTTTATTATAAACACACTCTGAAATTTGAAACTGTGAGTGCCCAGTATCAAATAGGCATAAGATTTTCAGAAAAATAAACACGTTTCCTCAACAAGAAAGAATGTGCCCTCTTCCATCTTCTATTTTCAACTTTAGAAGAATCACCTAGCAAGGAGACATCACTGGGAAAAGGGGATGAGCTTTGATATCAAACAGAACTAGATTCAAATTCTAGTTCAACCACTTGCTATGAACTTCTTTCCAAATCTCCAAATAAAGATGGCAATTGATTGGTTACAGTGTTACAGGGGAGACTAACTTAAGATAACTCATGAGAATCAGTTGTTACAAAACATTCTCCCAGTTACTTGAACAAAAACATTTTAAAGGCCTAGTATCTAAAATTAGAAATAGAACTTGAGAGTTTCATAATAAACGTATTATATTTTCACAATATTTTATATGAATCATTGTCACATGACAATCCCTTTGATGTAGAGAAGCATATATTGGTAATCATTTCCTATGTGAGGAATTGATGTGTAAGAGTTATTTACAAACTTCCTAAAGATTGCACAATTCAAAAAAGCAGATTTAACCTTTAATCCAAATTTTAGGTTTTAAATCTTGTTTGTTCATTATCAATGCCAGCATGCACTAGCCAAGGCAAGGCTTCCTCGTGTGGCAGCCATTGCAGATATCCTGTTTCACAGTTGTTAACTAATCTAATTGTCAGTAAATTCTATTAATTTAGAACTGAATTGGCTTCACAGTAATTTCTAACCCATAATCCTGTTGGACTCTCCAGAGCCACACTATTTCCTCATACTATTTGCTCATGCTGAATGTGTTATGCAGGGCAGCAGGCGGAGTCTCAGCTCCCACTCCCCACATAAGAACACAGGGCATGGTGAGGCCAAAAAGGAACACCCATGGAGCCATGGACAGGGGAGTCATACCACTATAGTTTCTCTGGCAGCTGGGTTGGAGACACAGGAAGCAGGAGCCACACGATCTGCAACCTGCCGTCCACTTCTCTCTGCCAACCCACTTTACTTGCTAGCTGCAATCCGCCCTTGCTAGCTCGGCCACCATCTTACCACCATATTCTCGCTGGTGGCATCTGCCTCTCTGCAATCTGCAACCCACAATCCACTCTTGCTAGCCCCCCTTTTCTGTTAGCGTAGCCACGGCAGTTATATTAGTAGCCAACGTCTCACTGGTTACAGCTGACGGCCAACTAGCCACAGCTGATGGCCATCCAATCACAATTGATGGCCATTTACTACCTGAGCCAGCACCTTTCCACGTGAGGCTGAAAGCCTAGAAACTGGACTCCTGGCTCTGTCCCCACAGAATGATATTTCAAGAACTATCCTTTTTTTTTCATTTCTTCTATTTTCCAGACGTTACCCACTTCTGGAGAAATCCCTATTTGAATACACATCTGTAGAGTATTGCAGGGTAAAACAGTCCAGATCCTGCTCCCAGGTGTGCTGCTAATGACTGTGGTGAGGTCATCATCACTCTCCTTGGGCATGTCATTATTATGAGCTTTCATACTAAGTGTGATCTGCTATTTCAGATGTGAATATACTATTATAAAAGAATAGGTTGGAAGCTTACTATCATCAAAATAGCCATAAAATAATTTTAAACTAGAAAGTAATTTTGAAAATACTATGCCTATTAGCCGATGGAATAATGAGGCCAAAAACGTGTGCCAAGGAAGTTGGATAATACCAGATATTTCTGTGATCAATTTCCTTGCAAAAGAGCTGGGGATTCCTTTAAATGGACTCTTCTGCTTTTGGTTCTAATACATGAACTTTTGCATTATCTCTTGCCTAACAACAGCTTAAAGTCTATTACAGAGTATGTTGGTGATGAAACACAAATGATACTGTTCACAAAAACTTAACCTTCTGGACTAGGACTTCAATATGGGAGAGTGCACTTTGAATGGAGTTTGTCAAAACTTCATAAACTGTATGTTTGTGTGATGCTTTATTGAAAATGAAATACATCTGAGAATAGTAATGGTGCATAGCTCCACAGTTTAACTCAGCACACCTAGTCAGTATTGAAGCCATTATTTTCATTATTTAAGCCAATCAGTGTGCTTACTGGAATACCTTCTTTTCAGATAGTGGTCATATCGTTTATATAGTCTTAGGTCTGCAGTTTTTAGCTAATAAGAAACTAGTATGTTAGTGGGTGTGTATTTATTTATTCACACATATAATTTGTATGATTACTTATCTGTAGATCCTCATCTATACTGCTCAGATCTTTAAGATAGGAAATTAATTGTTGCTAACAGAACATTTTATACATAGATATACATAGATAAGGACATTTTATACATAGATAACACTTTATACATTCATCTATGTATATTTTTTATGATCAATATCATTTGTGTTTCATCATTTAGAGCCATCACAACATATGCATATCCTGTTATGAAATAGTTTATCAGAGTCTTTCAAATAAAAGTTCTAATTAGGAATAGATAGAGCTTATGGAAGTTCAGACCTCTCTCTCCCCTAAAAGGGAGTAAGCACTGCTAGAAAGACTATATTCCAGGTATATGGAGGCTAATGAAAAGCACTAGTTTCCTAAGAAGTAAAGATGTTATTATGTGGAAGTGAGTTAAATGCATGTTCTAAATGTGAATGAGAATGTATTTTCATTTCCCCAAATTGAAGGTGTCCATTGGCCCATCAAAAGTCCTACTCTGTTTTTTTTTTTTTGTTTTTTTGTTTTTTTGTTTTTTTTAACCAGTTTAATACCTAATCTAGAGCAAACCATGGTGTTGAGATCTGTATCACTTCTTTTGGTTGGCAGTTCACTATACACATATTATGTACCTTGACATGAGTAAACATCAGAAACATCACCAGCACAGAGGGTCAAGATTGTGAACTGGAGAAATTTTAATTAGATTTACTTTGAAAGATTTTATCATATTAGAATACTTTTCAAGCATCCACAGACAACATTGTGAATTGAGATTTACAGTTCATCAAATGCTTTCAGCATAAAAAAGAGGTTGTTCATAGACTTTAATTGAGACTTGGAGACACAAGATAAACTATAATAGAATAAGCATTATTGTTTAGCATGAACAAAATATTATAACAAAAATGTGAAAGACTATTTTTACTTCTATAGTATTATCATTAAGAAATTTAACAGGAAAGGATCCAGAAAGAGATATGAGAAAATTGATCTTTATTTTGTGAAGCTTAAGATGAATGTTAATGAAAAATTTTAAATCTTCTCTACAGAATTTTATAAACACTGGTCTATAGAGTATGAAGACTCATCTTTTAGGAGCTGACTTATTTTTATTTATTAGGAATAAGCTAACTTACTCTTGTTTTTTCACTGATATTGTTTAGAATTGCCAGTGTGTAGTGCTAATAAAATGCAAACTATCTTTTGTTGGTTTTATTATTGTTTTTATATTTTCTCCTGACAATTATTCTAATATTCTTGTAAGTACTAGATATGCTTTTTGATAATATGGTAATATGAATATATGTAGTGTTCTCTCAAAGGTACTCTTTTGGTTATGTTGATATAACATGATTTTGCGATTTGTGGGTATCCTGGGTCAATGTGAAACTCTTTGTATTATTAAAGAGGTGCGGCTCATAGGTAATTAATTCTCAGTTCATTCATTCATGCACAAACATTTGTTAAACATCCACTATATGCTGATCATTCTTCTGAGTGCTGCAAATACAGCAGTGAACTTCCAGCCCTCAGAGAGTTTACACTATAGATGTGTTAACAGGTCCCTGAAAGTGATAAATAATTTCAGATGCTATTAAATGTTTGACAGTTAAAAAAAATAACCAGCTAATAGAATACAGATGGGGTACAGGAGGGTTAGTATTGATATAGGGAATTGCTCAAGTGAAGTTGTTTCTAAGGAGGTGACATTGGAGCTGAGAACTGAGAAGTGAAGATCTAACGGAAGATCATCTTGATGGGACTGAAAAAGTAAGCTGGAAATGAGCTGCACATTTTTGAAGCATCAAAATCTGCCCAAATATTATGTAAATTTAGTCAATGATTTTTTAAAATTATAGGTTAGTGCAAAAGTAATTGCAGTTTAAAAGGTTAAAAATAATTGCAAAAACCCACAATTAACTTTTGTACCAAACTAATACCTCATTTTACTATCAGAAAAATAATTGTGAAGCTATGTTTACATTCTCCCCTCAACAATAAAGTAGGCTTTTCTATAGATACCATCTGTTTTCTATATATCCTTTCAAGTATAATAGAATAATTTGGAAGAAGCAGACGTTGCACTTCATTTTCATAATCCTTTTATTAATATAATAGGTAACAAAATAACACTGTATCTTTTGAAAATGCACAATGCTCTTATGACTGTCACCAAAAGCAACTATATATCTTTAAAAAAACAAACAAACCCTAAATTCAACCGAATAAATTTGAAGATCTAATTGAATTTATTAAGCAATTCATTTATCAGGAAGTATCTCATCTAGCAACTAGCAGGGCACTCCTAGGGATTGTAAAATCTAGAAGGTTTTTATAGGAAGAAGGGTGAGGAAAGGAAGCTATTAACAAAAGAAAAGAAATAATTATTTTTAGACCAAGCTATTTTTTTATCATGCAGACTGTCTCTTTTTATGGGGTATAGGAAGGGCCCAAGTGACAGATTACCTCATTCCTATTGACCAGAAAATTCCTGGGCTGGTTGATTAAGATTGTGTTTCTGGGAGAAGTGAGAATAGCAATCAAATCAAGTATTAAATCTGTATTAAATCTAGATTTCAAATCATGGGCTTTAGCACAAGTGATGCAATTTGGGGCCTGTGATTTTAAAAATTTTAAGGGCTTTCACTCAGGTCAGTCAGTTATCGATATAAGTACCCACTGGGAGGCTATTAGCATTTGATAGAAGGTTTGAGGCATGCCAAATACAACTACATTTTAATTGTTAAAGGATGTCTTATGTGGGCCTCACATTCCTCTCAGTCATTCCTCTCCAATTTCTGTTTTTAAAGAAGGAGCATATGAAAGATGTGTTGGGTGGCAGTAGAAAGTTGGTTTCTGGTAACCACTAAACTACTGTCTGTATCTATGAGTTTTGTTTCTTTATTTGTTTGTCTTTTTCCTTTTTTGCTTTAAGTTTTATATCCCACATATAAATGAAGTCATATGGCTCTCAACCTTTTCTGTGTGACTTATTTCGGGAGGGGGGTGGTAGATGAGGGTAAATGGGGTTAAATATATGGTTATGGAAGAAGAACTGACTCTGGGTGGTGAGCACACGATGTAATATATAGGTGATATATTACAGAATGGTAAACTTGAAACTTACGTAATTTTACTAACCATTGTCACCCCAATAAATTTTAATTAATGAAAAAAAGAGAAAAGAAAAGAACAGTTGGTTTCTGCAGAGAGGAGTATTTTTTCACTGATATTGTTTAGAATTGCCAGTCTGTAGTGATGATAAAATGCAAAGTATCTTTTGTTGGTTTGGTTTTATTATTGTTTTAATATTCTCTGCAGACAATATGAGGTCAGACAATTAAGTTTGCGAACTTGTAGCAATGAAGTTGCTAACTTTTTTGATATCAGAGTGATTACTCATTATGAATTTGTGCCAACTAAACAGTTAACCAAGTTTACTATTTGGAAATGCTGAAAAGGCTGAGTGAAAAAGTGAGACGACCTGAACTTTTCGCCAATTCATGACTCTTGCATTATAACAATGCCCCAGGTCACAGGGCACTGTCTGTGAGGGAGTTTTTAGCCAGTAAACAAAACAACTGTATTGAAACACATTCCCTACTCACCTGATATGGCCCCCAGTAACTTCTATCTTTACCTGAAGATAAAAGAAGACATTTTGATGACATTCAGGGTAATACAACAGCAGCTTTGATGGCCATTCCAGACAGAGTTCCAAAATTGCTTTGAAGGGTGGAATAGGCACTGGTGTCAGTGCATAGCTTCCCAAGGGGAGTACTTCGAAGGTGACAGTGGTGATATTCAGCAATGAGGTATGTGGCACTTTTTCTAGGATAATTTTGTGAACTTAATTGTCCAACATCATAAACTCCTTAAGGGGACTTCTGTTATTGTTCCACCATTGGTACACCATTGCGTATATTATTGAGTTGTGAACATGAGTTAATACGTGGGTGGTTGGCATATAATGTGAGTAGGAAAAATAAATATTTGCTACTATTAAGAATATAATTATATTTATTACAATTAAATTGATTTTGGCTAAATTGTGGTGTGTGTGTGTGTGTGTGTGTGTGGGTGGGTGTGTGTGTGTGTGTGTATGTGTGCAACTAGGGCCTGTAATATCTATTATGAATAAATAGTAGTGATAAAAATGTTTAAGCTGCTATTCTGGAGCAATTATTTTCTGAGTCTTTTTTCTTTTTTTGTATAACTTCCTCTTGGATTTCATTTCCCATGTGGAATATTTGACAACTGAGTTGAAACCTCCTAATATTTGGAAAGAATCATGTACCATTTCTTCCTCTCTCTTTCCTCACTTAGAATGCCAAGTAAGAATCATAATGGAGCTCACCAGAATAATGCCTACAGAGAGATTTGGAACTAATCTTAGTTGGTAAAAGCCCATATTCAAGATGACAGGCAGTATGGTGTAAGAGAAAAGAGATTTATCTCTGGAATCAGATGGGTGTAGTTTTATAACATGGCTCAAAACTTGATTTGAATATTACACGTCCTTGGAAAATTTTCGTATGTTTCCTGAGCTTGTATCCTCAACTAAAACAAACAAACAAATAAAAAATAAACAAACAAACAAAAACAACAACAAATATATAATATATTTAAAAAACTTGACGGAGTTAATATAAAATAGCCATTATTCAACATAACTTAGTTTTCATTACTATAGTTTTTTACATTTCATGGAATTTCTCCTCTACAAATATTCTCCTACCAGATTCATGTAAGTCTCACCATACTCAGTAGATATCAGGAATATGATGTTTTGGAATCTGGGTTATCTCCATGGAATCAGCATTAACATCTACTTTTCATAACACCTTGTGCTGAAAGATGAGATCATTGATACAATATACACTTAATCAAAGGCAATTTTTAAGTGCCAGAATCATACCCTTCAACTGTATAAACTTTTGGCTGCAAAATTTGAGTCAAGGCTAACTAGACAAACAAACAAACTTTTTAGAGTTAAAATACTCATTTCCAGTAACTATCACTTCCTTGAAATATATAGAGAAGAATATCTGAATCCTATTTACTGATTTTCACCTAAAAAAGATTCTGAATTGCTCATAGAGCATCAATTCAAATACATTTTTTAGAAGCCCCTGTATCTGTTCTGTGGTTTATTTCTAATGTTGGAATTAACTATACAATTGCACTTATCTTCAATTATTTTCACAAAAGAGAAATACAACTGTATGTGCTTTAGAGAGATTGAAGAGTTGAGGGTCCATAACAGAATCTGTGCTTGCAGATATTGTCAGTTACTGAACTAGGATATTACTGCTCTGATTAGCATATCAATATTTCTTACAGGATGAGAGAAAACTTTGAAAAAATCAGTCACTTCAATTTAGTAAGGTACGGTGATTTCTTGATTTATAACTCTGTTCTTCTCTATTTTCAGAGGTCAAGATTATGAAATAAAGCTTAGTGGCCAAGATCCACCCCGGTGGGAAAGAGTATTAGTAGGAATTTGAGCAAAAATGTATTAACCACAGGTTGCTACATAAGAGTAGAAAGGACACATACAAAAAGAAACATGAGTTATATTTCAGAAATAGTATATAGCTTTTTTGCCTGATGATTTAGATGATTCCTTGATCTCCTGAGAATCTCTAAGGTGCTTTTTATTGATGAGGCAGAAATAAAAGTGGTCATTAACTTGTGGAACACTAAAAATGGTGCATGAATGGGAGGAAGTGAGCACCATGTATTATTTTGGATAATGATGAACGTTAATTTATGGCTTTGAGACACTGACTTACCAAGGATATCAAGTATTATTTCATAATAAATTCCAAGCCTCCCTGCATTTCTCTATGGACCATAGTTAATGCCATATGATAAATCATGGTTACTACAATGAAATTCCAGATTCTAGATTACATTAAAATCTGAAAGCATTCATGTCATAGAGCAGAATTTTGGAGGTTACTTGTTATATAAAGGATGCATATTAAGATAGTCAAAAGTTTAGCACCTGTATTCTGAATATTGGAATTTTTGTAGCAATAACTAGATGGACATAGGGAAAGTTATGTAACACTTTTAAATAATTTCAAGTGATTTGTTCATACATGTGAAATATTGAAATGATATATAAAAATTAATACCAATCACTCATAAATGAAACCCATTATAAGAAACACCTTATAGCTCCAGAAAATGCTGGCTTTCAGGAAAATCTAGTCCAAGAGAAATAAGGTTGATGAAATTAATATTTTTTGCAGATTTAATGGACTTACAGAAAAGTGGTTGTGAGAAAAGGGAAAAAGGGCTAAATAAAGTTTTATATGGAGCTATGGAACCATTAAACTAATAATATGAAGGAATAACTTTCCCTGTATAATCTAAAGTGAAGAGATTCATCTTCCCTTTAGAGTTACTAAGTCTATATTAATAGCTCACATGAAGGAATATCTAATAATTGACAAGGTTTATGCACACCAACATTAGTTATATAGTGACATAAATTTATCAGATTCCACTGCATTTTTCTATTGTTAAAAGAAAAGCAATTGCATTTATTTGTTAAGTACACTGATTCCAGGTCTTATTTATTGATTATTATTTTGTACTTATTTTTTGAAAAAACTCTAATGTGGCAGAGATAGCAGTTGAAAATAGAAATAGTTTGCCTTAATGATGAGTTTCTTAGGTGAATACATTGAAGACATAATTATAACTGGAATAAATTCTCTGTTACATGGATTCAGAGAAGAGATACTATTCGTATTCCACTTCTAATATGCAACTTGATTGTTAAGCATTATGTGTGAGTAATAGTTTCTTCCATTTTGTTTTTCAATATTTCATTTTAAAAATAGTACTCACAAATATATAGTTCAAGTCGCTTATAATCTACATCTTTATAATGTTTATTTATAAAATTAATAATTGCAAATATGTGTGTATACAGTTATGTGTCGCACATGATGCTTCCATCAATGACAAATGGCATATTAAGTAGCGGTATACCATATAGCCCAGGTGTGTATTAGGTGCTCTCACCTTGGTTTGTGCAAATACACTCTATGATGTTTTCACAGTGACAAAATTGCCTAACAATGCATTTCTCAGACATATCCCCATTGTTAAGTGGTACATGATTGCATATATACATATATTCTAATTAGTTTGTGCTGTTAAATTTAGATAAACAAGATAAATCTTAAACCATATGTTCTTATTTATTTATTTGACTTCCATCTTCATGTGTTTCTTTAGTCATAAGCATATATATGTACACATTTACATGTATAGCTCAGTGACACAGATTAAATTGACATGAATTGTTTCTCCCTTCAGCTCATAGAAGTATAATACTAATTTTATCTGTGATGACTGTTTGCTCCATAGTCAAATTGGGCATCAAGCCAAATATTTGTCTTCTGGTTTCAAAATGAGAGCCAGTTTTCTGTCTTTTCTAAGACAGAATATATGCTAAAATGTATTTCAGCCTCGTTGCTTCAATGACCATTTTCTCTTTGCATGACACTTAATCTTATTATGTGTGGAGATGTCTCAGAAATGAAAGATGGGAAGATTTAATTTAGAAATACAGAGTGAATATAGAAGAGTCTAGGAAGTGGTTTGGAGCTGGGAGTAGAGAAGAGCTTCAGTTATCCTAGAAAATAACCAAAAAAAATTATTGATGTGAAATGTAGGACTGAACTGAATTAAATATGTATAGGTGAATCTCACTTTAAAATTTTATCAGGAGTTTAGGACACTATAAAAGCAAAAACAAACAGATTGACATCTATTACACTAATTTGACTGAAATAAGTAGAAATTACATCTGGCCTAGCAGAGAAAGCTAGGGTGTGAGAATCATTCACTTGTAGTCTCATCTTAGTTTTCTGACTCTTAGATACTAATTTGAACAATTCATTTTCAGTGGTGGTAGTAGTATTCATTCAACACCAAATACTTACTAGGACAAGAATAGATGTTTTATTTAACCTCAGAGTCCTTTCAGCTCTCACATTTTTGAAAACGTAAATGAGAGCTTGCAATAGAGTAGAAGAGAAAGAAATGACCACGGATTTTATGAGTACAGTCATGTGCCACTTAACAATCAGAATACATTCTGAGAAATGTGTGCTTGGGAAATTTTGTTGTTGTGCAAACATCTTAGAGTGTCCTTAAACAAATCTACATGGTACAACCTACCACACACCTACTATATGGTATACCACTATTGTATATTCATTCAATCCATCGTGTTGTGCTACACATGACCATATTAGAGATTAATGAGAAAAGAGAAATCTACTAGTCAATGTATAAATAAGGATCAGTAAGATTTAATGATATGATACCTATAGACTGTTACCTATAGAGATAGGTCAAGTGCAGAATGAAATTGCATTTCATTAAAATTGATGAGTTTATTTAAACTGGTGAGTTTAACTCATTCTAGATAAATTTTATACACCATGTATAAACCCCAAGTCCTAAATTTTCTAGACTAGAATTTTACTGCCCATTAATAATTAATTAGCCGTTTTTCCTTTTCACTCTATGTCTGCATTTCTTAAACTAGGTACTCATACAAAAGGTAGATTAAATATAATGCATTTCCTGGGGATTTGAATTTAAAAGGAGCCAAAGTTTTATACTGAATCAGATATCAATACATTATGGAGTAGGACTAGAAAACACCATGCATTTTTAAGACAAAGCTTGTGATATCAAAGAAACATTATCTTATTCTCCCAAGCTCCCAAAAGTTTCAGTTTGAGAAGTAAGATGTTGACTTATGTGTTGGGGATTTGTGTGTTAAGGGAAGAAGAATTTTTCATGGCATAACTGTATTATCTTTACAGTTCCCTATTCTCATCACATTCAATATTCAACAAATATTTATAGAGTGTGCTAGATTTCACAATACCCAGTATGCTTTCCTTTTTGGGCTGGCAGAGGACTACATTTTGCAATGTCTTTGAAATCAATCAGGGCCAGTTGGCTTGTTTTGGTCAACCAAATATGAAATAAAGTGAAAATGCCACTTTTATTCTGAGACTACAAAAATGTATACTTGATAATTAGAGAGGATCCCTATTCTTTAATTCAGGAACGGAGGAGGCTATAGACTTCAGTTTATTCAACTAAAAGTCACAGCGTAGAGAAGGGTACCACATTAGCCTGTGCATAAGCACACTTGTAAGGCCTGTTGCATGAGCAGGAAAGACATTGTTTTGTTGTTGTCTTAAACCACTACGATTGGGGGTTTCAGATAAGGCATTATAATATAAACCATGCATTGCTAGGTTTCAGGATCGGTTCCATGTCCTTGGAATTTATGGAAGGCCAAAACCAGATGAAGATCCCTTCCCTGCTGGAGTTTACTGTACAGCATTTATAGTAAATATATTGTCAATAAGTAAGGGGCTAGTGAAGGGGAAGGAAGAAGATACAATTAACATAATGGTTACAGTGGGTAGAATAGAGGCCTCCCCAGATGTCCTGGCCTAGTCACTGAGAACTATAAATATGTTACCTTACATGTCAGAGGGGACATTACAGATGTGATTAAGTTAAGGATCTTGAAATGGGGAGTCTATCCTGTGTTATCCAGGTGTGTTAAATATAATGAGTGTCTTTATAAGGGAGAGGCAGGGGGCCCAGAGTCAGCTAAGATGTGAAAATGGTAGCAAAGTTTGCAATGATACAGAGACAAGACCCAAAGATTGTGATGCCCTCTAGAAGCTAGAAAAGGCAAGAAAATAGTTTCACCCTTAGAATCCAGAGGAATGCAGTCTTACCAATCCTTTTTAGACTCTGACCTCCTGAACTGTAAGGTAATATATCTGTGTACATCTGTGCTGTTTTAAGTCATTAAGTTTGTGATAATTTATAGCAACAATAGGAAAATAATACAGTTACCTAAAAAGAAGTGTTACAAGACCAGAAAACTTCACTCACTGACAAACTGAGGCCTTACTTTCAAGGTAGGATATTGGCATTGATTGATCTTGTAGTAAATGTGATAAAGGGCTTGGATGTGTTGAAAGACCTACTAGTAATTATTTCTACTCTTCAACTTCATTTGTTTCTACTCTTCAGCTCCATCATCCTTTCTCATAGTCAGATTTTTTTTTTTTTTTTTTTAATAGCAGGACCGTGAAGTTCAGTCTGCTTTGTCCTCTTGGTATTTGTCACTACTCATTTTATATATTGACATTCTTCTCTCTTCTCCAAAACCAACCAGAATTTGTGCAAGAAGATATTTTCCCAACTTTCCAATCCCATGGCAACTTCCAGAAATAATTAAAAGAAATACAAATATAAAGGGTTTCATTTTTGGAAACCATACAAGAGATAACTTAAAAGTTTAGAAATTGTTTCAATTTTTATAGTCTGGATTGCTGGTCTATTTGTAAGTGTTCTCATTCACGTGGTAGTTAAAAGACAAATAAGGCTTTTGTCACTGGTTTATGAGTCTTTCACTCAGAATTGACCCTCTTCTTAAGAAATGAAATTGGGTGGAAAGATGTTTACAAAATGGAAAATCCGTGCCTCCTAGGTTTATAGCAATTAGTTCTACTAGTCCGGGTGAGCCTCAGTTTACCAGTCTTATGTTTAGGAACAGAGTGTTTCTCAGTATTTCCTTACACAGTGTAGTCCAATTTTGGTCATCAAACTTATACCAAATACACATGTCCATTTTAATCTAATTAAACATGTATTTACCAAGTACATAGTACTCATTTATTTATTTTGAGAGAAAAATTCTCCACCTGCACCTCCCAAAAGAAAAATATGTATTGTGATATGTACCTGGGTCATGAAAATGATCTTTAATAGGCCTAACATTTAGGTATTTACCTTATTCTTACATATACGAAGGTCTGACAGTTAACTGCATGAACGTGTTGCAATGATGTTGCTAACCTTTTTTGATATCAGAGGAATTATTCATTATGAATTTGTGTCAGCTGGACAAACAGTTAACCAAGTTTACTGTTTGAAAATGTTGAAAAGGCTGCATGAAAAATTTAGACGAAAACGACCTGAACTTTTCGCCAACAATTCATGGCTCTTGCATCACGACAATGCACCAGCTCACACAGCCCCTTCTGTGAGGGAGTTTTTAGCCAGTAAACAAATAACTGTATTGGAACACGCTCCCTACTCACCTGATCTGCCCCCCAATGACTTATTTTTTTTACCCAAAGGTAAAGGAAATATTGAAAGGAAGAAATTTTGATGACATTCAGGACATCAAGGGTAAAACAACGACAGCTCTGATGGCCATTCCAGAAAAAATAATTCCAAAATTGCTTTGAAGTGTGGACTAGGCACTGGCATTGGTTCATAGCACATAGCTTCGCAAGGGGAGTACTTCGAAGGTGACCATAGTGATATTCAGCAATGAGGTATGTAGCACTTTTCCTAGCATGAGTTTGTGAACTTAATTGTTAGACGTATTTTACATAATAATATTTGAAGGTTGGGGGTACATATGCACCAAGATTGACAGGGATCATAATCTGTCATGGAAATATTCACAGCTCATTTTGAAGAGGTTGCAAGGTGTTTTGGTTTTGTTTTCAAATTGTTTTATTTTATAACGTATAAAATGTTAAGATTCCAAAGACTGAATATGTGAATATATAAAAGTGGAATCTTGTAACTTGTACCATCTTGAGAAACATGCAGCTTATAAATATGTAAACAAGATTCAACAACTGCAGCATTCTTCCAGCTTCACCAGATGTGCTTTCAAAGGGCTGTTTAGGGCCCTTCTTTTATGCTTTTTCCTTTTTCACTTTCTGCTGCCTGAAATATCAGGGAATGGGCAAGTGATTATCTCACATAGTTTTCTTTCTACATATGAAATATGCATGAGATCTGTTCTTACTAAAATTTTGTGTTTGCCCAGCTGGTTTAACATTTTTTGGGGGGTTAAGACTTATTGGCTTCATTAGAGCTCCTGGAAAACAAATTTACATAGGAAATGGAAACTCATATTTAAATGTATGTCTTGCAAGAATCCTTTATAAAGAAAGTGCTCTTCTTTCTTAACTAGCATTCAAATAAAATTGAATCTTAAAATTTTGAATGAAAACTGTCCTCCACTCAGGGGAACATCCTTTTGTTTGTTGACATGGTTTAGGATTGTTTGTTTTTCATTCTATAACTTTAAATTGTACGAATCTTTATAATATCACTCTTACTCATGTTTATTCTAATCTTAGTGATTATATTTTGATTATTCCACAAATTGACCTTCAACCTCAAGATGTTAACAAAAAATATATTATGTTTAAATTCTCTGACAGTTTTATATTCATGTGTAGTAAAATGTAATAGGCTAAAATAATCAAGAATATTCTAATATGTTCAATTGTAACACATTTAGTAAGTAATACATCCTCTGTTACATGATAGGTATTACTTATGCAATAACCTTGAGAATGAAGAGATTATGGAAATCTTATTTTTTGTAAGATGATTTCTCTGTTTCAATAACTTATCACACAGCATTTAGTGAGTACCTACTAAATTACAGGTATTATTCTAGTTTCTTGGAATGCATATGTGAGTGAAAATTACAAAATTGCCTAGAATAGATAATCTTCTAGTAAGGAAGACAGTCTATATACATAAACATAATTCTGAAAAGTTGTAATATGTTAGAACATCATGAGTACCAGTTGCGATATATTAGAACATAATGAGTAAAGAAGCTGAGCAGGCTGGAGAGTGGGGCCTCAGAGGGAGTTACCATGTAGATTCATAGGGAATGTATATTGTAGGAATAAAAGACCTAAGGTGGGAACACCCCTGATCAGTTCATGGAAAAGCAAGAAAAGCAATCGTGTGTAGAGTGAAATGAGAAATGGTGGTAAGAAATGAAGTTGAAGAGAGATAGTAGTGGGGTGGGGTGGGTAAACAGATCAGTAGGGCCTATATGCATTTTAAGAGATGCAGCATGGCCTTTAGGGATTAAAATAAGGATCTAATGGAATTTTTGGAACAGCCCTATTGTTAATCCTATTGTTAATAGGATTACTCTGACTGCTCTTTTGAGACTGCACTACATTTTGGATTTCAACAATCTGGTTTAAAGTGATGATAACTCAAACCTAATTGGTAAAAGTGGTGAATGAGAGAAGTAGTAGGACTTTGTTTATGTTTTGAAGGTAGGGGTTTTCTTATTGATTGAATGTGGTATGAAAGAGGAGTCAAGAATGAGCATAAGAATTTTGGTCTGATAAAGTGGACATATGAAATTGCCATCAACTGAGATGGAGTAAACTTCAGCTGGAACTGAAGGAGGATAAAAGTTTAATTTTGTATATATTCAGTCTGAGATGGCTTTTGAATACTTAAGTGGAAAGTCACAAAAGCAGTTATGTACCCTACTCTGGAGTTTGTGTGATACAATCTGGGCTGCAAATATGAATTTGGGAACTGTTAGGTAACAGATATTATTCAGTTAAAAGAAAATATTAATATTTCAAGGAAACGAGTACAGTATTAGCCATTTTTTAAAATTAGACAAAAGACTAAACCTCAGAATTGCACCAATAAAAGATAAGATGAAGAATCAATATAAGAGACTGAGAAAGAGTGACCAAGGTAGAAAAAAAAGAAAGAGAGAAGGTATATCATGTATGGGAAGCCAAGTGAATTATTTTATTTTATATTTTCTTTTTATTTTATTTTCAGTGGAAGGGAGTGAAAGGTATGCAAATACCAATGATAGTTCCAGAATGCTGAGAACTAAATACTGTATTTAGCAACATGGAATAGATTGATGATCTTAAGACTGGTTTAGATGATTTGGTGGGGTAAAAACCTGTCTGAAATGAGTTTGAGAAAAAAATGATAGAAAAATATTTGCAGATAGGATGGGAATACAATGCAAGCCAGATTTATTTATTAATGGAAAACAAAATGACATCATATTTGTATGCTGATGGGAAATATATAAGAAAAATATTATCATGTAGGACTAAGAGAGGGTTTCAGATGAGGACTTCAATAAGAGGTGAAACAATGGGATACAGTACATAAGTGAAAGGATTTGCCTTAGGTAGGAGTCCAATGGATTTGTTTATAGCAATAGGAGGGAAGGTAGTGCTCTTTATGTATTTCAAATGCTTTTATATATGTATGTGATGATGGAACTGTGCAAATGTCTCATTTGATTGTTTTTGTTTTCTCAGTAAAATGGGAGATGGGCACAAGCAAAGAGAGAAGAAGTAAGGAGGGATATATTGTAGATTTGATGACATAAGATATAATATGAAACAGACTAAGAAAATAGAGGAATAAGTAGACCAGAAAAACATATTAGAATATGCTATAATTACAGGGCACAACCAAGGATCCACTTAAAGTTTGTAGACATGAATTTAATGTGTCATTCCCCATAGTTTAGTGGGGTACCTGGCATATAAGAAATCACCACTGAAGATCTGATGAATAAATGAAAAAAAAAATGTTTGAGATTCTTTTAAATTTATGAAACTGAATTTGTATCATAGGGATGACCTTCGCATGTTTGATTTTCTACTTATTGCAGTTTTTTGCACTAATCATGGAGACAATAAGAACTACTTTGTTCTAATTGTCTAGGAAACCATCTCAGTGATCTTCATAAAAGAGGTGTAGTGAAAAATATTTCTAGGAAAGCAGAATTGGGATTGGAGGAATTGAATTAGGAGTTTAGTTCCAACAAAGGACTCAAATGATTCAACATGGAGTTGGAATGTACCTTGAAAATGGTCACAATTGAGAAAAACAGTTGGTGGAACTTTATACTCCTTTATTAGCCAGCCATTGGATACAGGCTGTCCAGGAAGTGGGTATAACCTTGTTCAAGGCAATATCTTTCAGCCTGGGGCAATTCCTGAAGAAAAACTAAGATATAAAAGATAATGCTAGGGAAATACTACTTAGAGAGATAATTTTTACTTACTAGAGTCTCCAGTTCCTTATAAATATCCAAAACACTTTGTAATATGATGAGCCATTGTCCCTCACTGGTTACATTTGATACCAAACTGAACATTTACCCAACACTAGGGTTTAAAGTATAGAAAAAAGGAGAGTCATTGAGGCAGATAAGGATTATAGGACACTCACTTGGTCTGTCCAGTTAGAAACAATAATTCAAGCATTTGCTTCAAGTTTCTCTAACTCCATTTATTAAAATTAAAAACAAACATATAAATAAATGAATACACGCATACATACATACATACATAAATAAATAGCATCTATTTGTGAGCCACTAACTTGATTTTATAACCCAGAGTGAGTTTCAATCTACATTTGGAAAAAAGGTTGACTATAAAACACATAAAGGCCACATCTACTCTTCATTCATTTCCCAAGAACTTGAGAAATTCCCTGGGCACAGGTGCTGTCCATAGGAAAAGTGACCGTATAATGTATCATCCAATCTAAGATCCTTTGAGAGTGACTGGGGCATAAACCAGGACGATCCTACTATCTGCAGTGGAAGTTTTCCACCACTAAGTCACGTCAAGAGAGCAGAAGTCACAAGAGCACGGAAGTCAGTCAAGTCATAACAGTTGTTTGTCCTTCTCACTTTTTTTTCCTTTTGTTCCCTGTGTCCAGAAGCCTAGCACAGAGGGAGTCAAAGGACATTTGCTAGGTACTTGGATAGAAAACATTAATCTGTAAGTTAAAATCAAACCCAAAGCAAAAAGTATAAACTACACTTAAACTGGAAAAGCCACACTTACCTATTGAAATGACACACAGTGAAACGCTATATCACTGGGTTATGGTTCTCTGAAAAAAGTAGTATATGTATGTATCTGATATCCTATTGAAACACTCAGAATTTGCACATCATGTATAAACCATATTTATGCACAACTGTAGGGCAAAAAAGGTGACAAAGTCATTTAGTTTTATTTGAACCATCAAGGTTCTGTCTGGTTTGATATCGTACATTTTCCTAACTCATATACATCTCACAAGATTCTTTAAAAATTTATTTAACACAACGTGGGCTTATTTTTATTTTATTTTTATTTTTTTTAGGATATTATTTGGTATAAAAGTTAATTTTATGTGTCAACATGACTGGGCTAAGGGGTGCCAGATAGGTGGTATACCATTATTACTGGGTGTGTCTGTGCAGGTGTCTGCAAAAGAGATTAGTATTTGAATCTGTAGACTGAGCAAAAAGGATTGCCGTCACCAATGCTAGCAGGCATGATTCAATCCATTGAGGGCCTGTGTAGAACAAAATGGTGGATAAAGGGTGAATTTGCTCTCTCTGCTTCATCTGAGATCCATCTTCTCCCACGCTTGACATCGATGCTCCTTGTTCTCAGGCTTTCTGTCTCAGACCTGGACTTTCACCATCACCTAACTACCCACCCACCCCCATTCCATTCTCAAATCTTTGGATTAAGACTTCCCTGTGTCTCAGACCTTCAGATTCGGATTGAAATAAACCACTGACTTTCCTGGCTCCCCACCTTACAGACAACATATCATAGGATTTCTTAGCCTCCATAATCAGGTAAGCCAATTCCTATAATAAATCCCCTATCATATATATATACATATATATATGTAAATTACTGAAATATTTACACTATCATCTATGTATCTATCTGTCTGTCTGTCTGTCTGCCTGTCTGTCTGTCTGTCTATCTATATCTTATTATTATATTTCTCCGGAGAACCCTAACTAACATATTTTGTTATCGATATTTCTCAGGAAGCAGTTGAAAAGAATATAATAGAACACATTGCACTTCCTTATCCCTCCAGATTATATGACTTTATATTTCTACCCAAATACTTTTCAAAGAATATTAAAATTATTAATGCTGAGCTTTTCTAATGTGAATGCAATTTGAATGGAATTTAGAGAAAAAAAGGAAGTATATTTACTGGAGACTAACCAAAACCAAAACCAAGCATATTTTAGGAAACAATATAAGCCCTCATTAAATAAGATTTTTTGACCTTCATATTCAACACTATCTTTCAGTCAAAATAAGGAGGAGGGTTCTGGAAGGAGTTCCAGAAGGAGACTCCAGAAAACTAGAACTTTTAAAACTAAAACATCCATATATAAAATAGCGTAGAAAAAATATAAACCAAATTCTTAACATGGGACAACTTTTCTTGACTATGAGAGCAAGTAGTTTTCTGGCTTCTCTCTTCTTTGTTAATACCTGATTCAGCTATGAATTCATTATACACACTCTATGGTTACAACTATTTAAATATTTTCTGTAAACAACAGTGAAAAAAACTGATGAATTATATTACTTCTATACTGGATAAAGTTCTCCTCCCACATGACTTATATACTTACACTACATATTTACATATAAACACATCTGAATAAATGTATTGCCACTTACAAGTTATTTTTTTGTATAACAAATTAAGACTGTTATTAATTCATTATGTGTACTTAAGTGTTTATAAACTTAGTATGCACAAGTTTACATTTAAACATTCATAGTTCATTGCTGCTCTAATAGTGTAAATTACTGAAATATATTGTCTGTCACTTTGCTCTGCACAGAAGCCACTCTTTTAATAATAACAATAAGAAAATACTGAATGTGTGATTCTTGTGTAGAACTAGATAATCCATTAAAACAAACTAATAAACATCTAAGTAGGAAGGATAACAGAAAATTACCTAATTTTTTGGTATTATTCAATAGAATATAATTGAATAATTTTTTTTCTCACAATTTTTCTAAAGCATTTGTTTTCAAAACATAGACTTTGCTTTTATTTTGCATAAATTAATGCAATGATTTTGCTTTACTAATATTTTTCATAAATATTTTTTAAACCTGTCTTTTAAATATATTCTTAACTTTCTCTTGAAGAAATGCTAGTGCATAATGAAATTTAAAAGCTAATTACTAAATATTAAAACATACAAAATTAATGCATTTAAATTACATAAAGAAAACTGTAAGTAATTCAGGACACGAAACTAATGTTGAAATGTAATGATCTTAGAAAATTTCAAAAGACTTTCAATATTTATACAAAATTCATAGTTTTAAAAACAGAGTAAAATATCTGTAGCTGATTATGTAGTAGGATAATATTTTAAAATACATGCCAAAACAAATTTGGAGAGATAAAAAACAACACTGAGTCACAGGTAATTTAGCTTATAAAGTCTCCCTTTCTACTATGGTTCAATAATGATACATTTTCATTTTCAAAAATGGGCCATAAAACTTTATTACAGGAAAAATCCAGTAACTCTTCTTTCCAATAAAATAGAGTTTAAAATACCATGAACTATAGGTAAAGAGCTACACTCTAAAAATTATCTAGAAAAAAAGCTTTATATTAATATTTATTCAAATTAAAGAAAATATAGTATCTTTGAGTACCATAAACTAGCCTAATATTTTATTTGACAATATGAAAATAATATTGATCAAAAAGATAATGTATACTTCAAACTATACATTGAGGTCTATTGTGATTCTTACAAAAATGGCATTATATCTGAGCAAGTATACTGAAACTTTTATATTTTCCTTTTAAATTTATATACCTACATTTAAAATGTAATTTCCTCTCTTTCCAACTTTTATATAATTGAAATAGTTACATTAAATCAAAGAGAGATGTAAAACTGATAAGATTTTTTTGACAAAATAATAATTTGTCTCTTGAAGTTTTTAGAAGTGACTCCCAGAAAGAAGATCATGTTAACAATGGCCATGGTTTTCTAAACTAACAGAAAAGATTCAAATATGTATAAATATAATTTGAATTAGTTTGAATACTACTAGTGCTATTTACAAATATTTGCTTACCACTTGAAATAGTTCATTGCTACTTACTATTTTTCAATTAATTTATTGCTAGCTTAACTTGAGACAAATCATGATTCTGAAATTTATTTAATATTAACATTAAAATAATATGTTTGTCTTAATACCTTGATATATAATCTAATAGATATAAATCTTCCTTATTCACTCCACTCTTTAAATTTTTACTAAGAATAGGACAATTCTTTGTAGAAAGAAAAGTCATGTGGTACTTAATTTTCACAGAATGTTGGGGAAATATATAGGCTAGAACAATTGAAGTAGACCATCAAGAACATTTAGAAACATATCAAAACTAAAACTCATCAGCTGGAAGCAGAAGAAAGTCCTAGGTTTTGGAAAGCAGAGATGGGTGCTAACAATTGTAAGCCACTCTCCCTGTGGGGCATTTGCTGATTTTTAGCATAGACAAGAGACAAAATAATTGATTGGCCTGGACCAGGGATTGCTGCTGCAGCTTCTTCTTTTCTTTCTTCTTGTTTTTCTTTCAAATATAAACTCTTACTGGCCTTTTTAGCCCCTTGTTTTGCTTGGCCCACTCCAAACTCTTTGGAGTGTACTTTTTCTCCTAATAATGATGTCTTTGTCCCTGGCCCTTGCCCTTGCCCTTTGACCCTTTGAACCATTGAGCTTTTGAGCCACGGCCCAATCCTAACCCTTTGGAGTGTGCTTTCTCTCCTATAATGACCCTTGAGATCTGCTTTCTGTTCGGTCCTGCTTCTACTTCTTTGAAGTGTACTTTTTCTTCTAATAAACGGCTCTTTCACCACTTTATTTCTGTGTCTCATTCAATTCTTTCCTCGAGATGCCAAGAGGGGCAGTAGGCATGTGTGTGTGTGTGTGTGTGTGTGTGTGTGTGTGTGTGTGTGTAACACTTAGTATAAAATCTGTTCAGGCAAAACAGAAATTTAGGACTTTAGAGGCCATAAGGGTAATTCCCCTTAAAAAAAAAAAATCTGCTGAATTATGAAGCTGCATGGAACAGAGGTTAAAAACAAATGAATCAGAAAGGCTATAAAAAGGAGATTAGAGGTTTTTGGCAGCCTTATGGTGCTCAGCAGATAAGCACCGGGAATGAGGCGTCCAAGAAATAAGGAACTTTAGGAGTGTTCCATGCTCCAAATACAAGGCACTAGAGGGTTGGACCCTGGATGGGATAGGATGACTAGGGCCTAACAACAACTGAAACATAGATTTAATTTAATTCTCGATTGAATTAGAATGATCAGTCTCTTCTCTATGCTTCTATCTGAAGAAAGAATAAACTGTCTTTGAACTACAATAACATTATTTGTAGCCTCTATAATTTTTTACAATACATAATTTCAAAAATTTAGTAAAAAGTAACTTGGCAAGCCCAGAGACAGTACCATTTGAACAAAAACAAAAACAAACTACAGACAAATAAACATGAAGGGCGGGCCATAGGCTATCTAAATATTGAGGTCAAATAATCAATACTTTAATTAAAAGTGATTTATTTAAGAACATTTATTAAATTATGAAAAAAGTAAAAAATGAGAATTCCATCAATGTACTAGAATCTATAAAAAAAAAAGAATGACTTAGAATTTCTAGAAATGAAACATAATAACCGGAATCGACAATTCATTAGATAGGTTTACCAAAAGAGGACAGGATTATCGAATGAGAAGCAATGTCAGTAGAAACACCGAAACTGAAGCACACAAATAAATACAAATATGAAACAGTGAACAGAGGAAAAAAAAAAAACAAACATGAGATATATAGGGAATAAATGACATGATGGAGCTAGATTTCCAAAAGGGAAAGATAGTGAGATGGAAGAATGATACTTAGAGATAAAATGATTAAATATTTGTAAAACTAATGAAAGACCATAATTCATGTAATTAAGAAGTGAAGTGAGTATCAAGAAAATAAGTGGAAGGAAAAACTAGGCACATAATAATAAAGCTAATGTGAAAAAAACAATGAGAAAATCTTTTAAGATTTTGCAATTTTAACAACATAAAAAGGAACAAAGAGTAACAAAAGTGCTTGTTTTGTTATTGAAATCTGTATAATGTTTTCCATAGTGGCCATATGAATTTATTCCCACCAAAAGTATACAACTGTTCCCTTTACTCTTTGCCAATACTTGTTATTTTTATTTATTTATTTATTTATTTTTTGATAATGGCCATCTTCACAGATGTGAGGTGATGTTTCATTAAGGTTTCAATTTGTATGTCCCTGAAGATTAGTGATGTTGAGCTCCTTTTCATGTGTATTGGCTTTTATATGTCTTCTTTGGAGAAATGACTGTTCAGTTCTTTTCTTTTTTTTTTTTTTCTTTGCTATTGAGTTGTAGGAACTTATATATTTTGGATATGTAAACCTTTATCAGGTATGTGGTTTGGAAAGAGAACTACCACGTGATGCAGCAATCCCACTTCTGTGTACATGTCTAAAGGAATTGCAATCAGGATCTTGAGAGATACCGGCACTCTCACGTTCACTGCAGCGTTATTTAATAACCAAGACATGGAAGCAATCTGCATGTCTTTCCATGGATGAATGGACAAAGGAAATGTGGCATATACATACAATGGAATCTTATTCAGCCTTGAAAATAAGGAAATTCTGCCGTTTGTGACAATGTGAATGAACCTGGAGGACAGTACGCTGAGTGAATAAAGCCAGATACAGAAGGACAAATACTACATGATGCCACTTAGATTAGGAATCTAAACTAGTCAAACTCATATAAGCAGAACAAAGATGAAAGATTTATACTAGTAGACATAGATTATCAAATTATAGCAATCAAAAGAGTGTGGTTTTAGCACAAGGATATAAAACTACACCCATGGAGCAGAATGAAATGTTCAGAAGCAGACCACACACATACAGTCACCTGACTTAGAACCAAAGAAATAATAGTGTAGTGGGTAAAAGACAGTATTTTTATTAAATGTTGCTTTGGAAAAATAATGACTCTTTTACTCTTTTCTCACACACACACACTTTATAAATGGATTATTGATCTAAATGTAAAACTTAAATGATAAATATTTTAGAAGAATATTGATTAAATAGTTTCATGATCTTAGATTAGGCTAAACTTTCTTACCCGATATCTAAAGAACAATATACCAAAATGAAAAAAAACATGTAATATAGAACACATTGAAATTACAAATTGTGTGTTTCACAAAACAGGATTAAGAAAGAAAAGCAAGACACATATTGGGAGAAAATAATGTCTTTTTAAATTTCAAAGGATCCTTTGGATAAATCAATAAGAAAAAGAAGGCAGGGAACCTAATAGCAAAAGAAAAAAAAGGTAAAAAAGACTTTGAAAGGCTTTGTTCAAGTGAGGATGTCTATTACCTACATTGCAATTCTCATGTGAAATGTGCTAAACTTCATATAACACAAAATAATGGCTAAAGTGAAAAACAAACAAATAAACAAGCAAAGCAAAACAAATAAACTAAAAGAAATGTTGGCAAGGTTTTAGAGCAGCCAGAAACCTGATGCACCAGTGAGACTATAAATTGTTAAAATCCCTCTGGAAAATTGTTTGGCAGTATCTATTAAAGTTAAAACTGCACATTTTCTATTATCCAGCAATTACACTTCTATGAATATACACTACGAAGTCTATAAACGTTTACCAAAAATTATCAACAATTATTTCCGTAACATCACTAACCGAACATTGGAAACAATCTAATAATAAACATCAACAATAGAATGAATATAGTGTGGTATATTCATACAATACAATGGACGACACATACAAAAAGCACAAAACTACCACCACACATGATAGAATAAATGTTGTGGAAATTATGTTGAGAAAACAAACAAACAAACAAACAAAACATAAAAAACAACAATCAAAAAGTCAACAGCCACACAAAGTACATTAATATGATTCTATTTATTCATAGAAGCAGATCTTTATTGATGGTGTTTGAAGTAAGGATGATGGTTGCTCTTAGAGGGGCTACTGATGGGAAAGGGTACTGGTAAAGTTCTGTTTCTTGATCTGCTCTGCAGGTTGGTTATAATGTGTGTGCTCACTTTAGCAAATTTATCAAGCCACATGCCAGTGATCTTTCTGTATGTATGTTAGACTTCAAAAGAGTTTACAAAAAAACAAAACTACAACAACAAAAACCTTACAACACTTAACAGTATATAGTAAGCAAATGGATAGCATTATGAATCATCTTAAATAGTTACAGGTGATGCCCCAAGGAAGTGATGAACATTTTGATCCAGAAAAAATTCTCACTTTCTTATTATTTCAGCAACTGAACAATGTGATTATTAGTATGACTATAGGGAATACAGCCATAAAAGTGAACAGAAGTGGTGAATACTTTGACAAAGTTGCCACAAAGTTGCATGGACAAAAATTTATGCGGAATACCAGAATTCATCTAAATTGTTTGTTTTCTAAGTGTTGTCCCCAGGCCAGCGGCATCAGCATCTGCTGGTATAACACACCTAGACCTACTGAATCCTGAACTCTGGAGGTGGGTCCCAGCCATCTGTGTTTTAACAAATCCTCCAAGTAATTCTGATACATGTTAACTTTCAAGATCTACCAACTTAAAACGAACCTACAAGGACTACTTTTTCTGTTTTGTTTTGTTTTTGTCTAGGCATTTAGCAAGTTGTCAGGTACCTTGCTGATGATCACTGAATAATTATTAAATTAATAGTATTTTGCATGTTAAATAATATGTAACTTTACCAAATTGCGTTTAATTAATTGTATCCCATGTACCAAAATGGGATCAAAAAAATTTGAATAATGTCCATGCTTTTTTTTTTTTTCCTACTTTAGTTCAATATTCATGCCTTGACATGAGAAAAGGAAGAGAAAGACAGGGGAATCTAATTTTTGTTGGCATCTGAGTACTACTTATCCAAAGAGATATTGATGTAGTTCTTGAAGTTTGAAAAAGAACTCCTGACAGAATTTCCTAATCATGGATCATTGATTTGGACACAAAATAAAATAAAAATGGGGAAAAAAATCAATCACTCAAACACTGACTTGTGAGAGAGTGGATCTTCACTTAAAAAGGAATAATAGTAAAAATAATAATAATAATAATATGCACTCTGATGTAATGAAAGGGTAAAAAAACAACCACAAAATACAAAGTATCTTACTATCAACTGTCATGAACTAAAGTGAAATCCTAAAGTTATAGCAGGGAATCAAGCTAATACAATCAGAGAAAAATAATCAATTTACTTGCATATGAATGCGTAGCACTATGTACACTTTCTGAAAAAACTTCACATGTAGCATCAGTCTCATAGAATAGAAGAATAAGCAAAGTTCGATCTAAGGTGTTATAATTCATGAATTCATTAAAATTTCATCAGCACCAAGAAGTGAGTTATCATTGAAATGTTTTCTGGTTTGAAACCAGGGTCTCAGATCATTAAGCAGCTACTTAGGTATAAACTTTGCAATTAAAAACATCGGAACTGATGTGCAGCTAGAGTCCCTCACTCAGTAGTTGATTGTTAATCAGAATTTAGTTTGCTGTTACTAAACTATGCATGTTTGTGAAAGATTTCAATTTCCTTTAACAAACCCAGAATGGTGACTTGAATTATACACAAAATAGAAATTATAATATTCAATGGCATCTGAAGAAGGGGAAATATTTAATAAAATCACTATTTCATACAAATTTGTATTTATTAAAACAAAGAAGGCACCCATTAAGTTGTTTCCTTCTTTATGTCAATCACTGTACTTATGAGTTAGTCATAGAGATGCAGAAAGAGATGCCATTATATACGAAGATTTTAGTTTAAGTGCTTGTGTCATTTAACATTTTGCACTATAGGATAGACTAAGTATTGCAGGTATTGAATGAGTGATTGATTGGTCAATTGATCAATTATCTACTCACAATTTAATAGTAAAAATGTAGAAGTTCGAACCTGTCTAAGGCTTCTTTATGATGAAAATTGTGCCTTATGTATTAATAAAGTAACCTCATGTTTCTATATTTTCTTCAAGTAAATTATGCTTCAGATACTATCTCCACTTTTAAAAGAAATATTGTTTGACTTCTGGTCAGATCTTGACTCCTTTGAGTAACACATTTACTACACCAAAAAATTCTCTTCTAAAAAGGAATATCAATAGCAGCCAATATTAGAAATTTAAGATTGTGTTTGAAGGATTAATTTGTAATATTCCAAAATGTGATATATCCCTACAGCTTAAATTTTTATCCTTAGCCACTTTTCCAGTATTAACTTACTCTTATCAGTTTTTTTCCATCACTGTGCTGTAACTTGAAGTCAATGCCTTGGAAGCTAAAGCAACTCTTAGGAAGAGATGATATTCTCTTAACATGATTCATATGAAATTGTCTTTCAGTAGATAAAAAATGATTGAACATGACAATGTCTTATGGTTCAATTTAAAGATAAAGAGGAGCTATGTCAGTTAAACTGATATCATATAACTTTAAAATATTTTTCAGCTTTATTGAGGTATAATTAAAAATATTGTAAGATATTTAAAGTATACAACATGGCAATTTTATGCATACATATACATTGTAAAAGGATTACACCTATTGAGTTAATTAACACATCTCCTGTCTCACATATCCTCACATATTTACCCCCCTGCCTTTCTTTGTGTGTGTGTGTGAGAACATTTACGTTCTATTCTCTTAGCCATTTCAATTATAAAATACAGTTATCAGCTATAGCCATTGTGTTAATACATTAGATCCTCAGACCTTATTCACCTTATAACTAAAAGTTTGTACCCTTTTACTAACCTCTTCCCATTTTCCTGTCTCCCAGCTCCAGGCAACCACCATTTTATTCTGTTTCTATGAATTTATTAGTTTAACAGGTTTTTAAAACATGTAGTATGTGCCAAGAATTATGTTAGATATTAAGAATACCATGTTACGAAAATATCTGACAAGTAGAGAACATCTTCTTATAAACAAAGTTATAATGCTGAAACAAGTTTATGTTTAATATCTTTATAATCATGTACATATTCAGATCTAGAACAAAAGAAGGAAAGGATACATCACAAGAGCCTGCAAGCGGGGCTCAGGGAAAGAAGGAATCTAATGTGCCTGCCTAGTCCAGTTTAGGTGAGATCCTTACCATCCACTCTACTGAACCCAGAAATCTCTCACTGATGATTACTCCATCTCTTTTATAAAATAATCTTATTTTATTTTATCATTCTATTGGCTCTTTATTTAAGCATGTATATAAAGACCAGCCTCTTTAAGCTCTATTTCCTATATTTTCTTCTTCTATCTCTCTCTGTTCCATCACAGCCAAGGTATTTGGGATATTCTCCATTAAGTTTTACTTCAACATATTCAAATATACAAAATATACAAAACATATGTAAGTTATAATGTAACATGTAGAATTATAAATCCATATCATAACTCGTGAACTAGAACATAACCAATATTTTCTATCCACCATGTGCTCCTTTCATGTCTTATAACCTTGCCTCCCCTGCAGGTATAATCTCTATTTATAATTAGTGCCTTGCATTTTAAAAATCAGTGTTTGTGTGCATGCCTAAATATTATATAATTTAGTTTTTGTTGCTTTGGGGTTTGTTAAAATTTATAATGCTTTGTGTAATCTTCTGGGACTTTTTAAACTCAACACTTTATTTCTAAAATGATTCCACCTTGTTGTGGGTGATTGCAGCTTATTTGTGTTCACTGATATAGAACATTCCATTGTGTTAATATGCCACAATGTATTTACTTATTGACTGGTTGATGAATAGTTGGCGTATTTTCTGTCTTTTTCTCTCTTTCTTTTTTAAACAAATAATGCAGATCTGGGCATTCTTGTACATGTCTTTTGTTGGATATGTGCAAGAATTTCTTTGAGCCGCATACCTTGGAACAGAACTAATGCATCATATTTGAGCCTTTAACTTTATCATATGATTTCACTTTGTGATCCAAAGTGAGTATAACAATTTACCCTCCTACCAGCAATATCAAATGTCAAATGAGTATCACCCTTAAGATCAGGAATCTTGGAGCCAGACTGCCTGGGATTACTTTTCCTCTGAATTGAAGTACACTTAGAAAAGTGCACAGATTATATATAGATGCACAGCTTGATGAATTCTCATAAATTGAACCCACCTTTGTAAACAGCAGATTAAGGACCAAAATGATACTGGAATGTATGGGGCTCTCCTTGTGTTCTTTTCCAGTATTATCCCACAGGCCTCCAGAGTCTGAGAGAGTCTGCTTCTAATCTGAGAGATTAGTTTTGCCTGTTTATAAATTTTATACTATTGGAATCATAGGACATATACTCTCAGCGCCAGGATTTTCTTGCTCAATCCATATTGTTGAACTTAATAGTAGCCCAGTCTTTCTCATTAACACAGAATATACCATTGTGTAGATAGACCATCAGTTATTTACCTATTCTACTACACATTAGCAATTTGATAGGTTTCAATTTGGGTTCATTTCTAATGCTGCTATAAGAATTCTTGTACATGTGTTTTGGTGAACATATGTGCATTTCTGTTGGCTTACATAGAAGTGAAACTCCTGGACTCTTTTCCCAAGCAGTGTGCAAATTTTCATTCTCTACCAGAAGCTCATGAGTGCTATTCCACATCCTTACCACACTGTAGAATTTCTACTTTGTTTTGTTTACTTGTTTTGTTTCCATTTTAACCATTGCTGGGGGATATGTTATGACATTTCAGTACAGTTTTATTTTGCATTTTACTGATGACTGTGAAAGTAGAATCCTTTTCAGATGTATGCAGACCATTTGGATTTCCTTTCTGTGAAGTACCTGTTCAAAGCTTTTGTCATTTTTTTTTTTAAATTGATTTTATTTTTTTAGTATTTCACTTAGCAGTTTTTTGTTTTTTTTTCCTGGATACAAGGATATTGTTAAGCTATTTATTTTAAATATGATGTCCCACTCTGTGGCTTGTCTTTTCAATCCTCTTATGCTTCTTTTGATGATGTTTTATATAATATAATCCAAATGATCAAGTATTTCCTTTGGGTATTGACTACTGTAGCATCCTATTTCTACAAATACTGGAATTCTCCAAATATGTTTGGTTGTTTCCCTGCATTTTATCATAAAATATTATTGTTTTACTTTTGTAGTTATACCTCTAATCCATCTCCTGATTTTGGGTATGCTGTGAAGTAGAGACTCCTTGGTTTGAATCCCAGCTTTAATAATTTTGTTGTGTAAACAGGGTCAGCTATTCGACATATTTGTCCCTCAGTTTCTTCATTTGTAAAATTGGGAAAACAATATTACTTAACACTTATTAACCAGCTATTGGAGTTGCTGTTGCCTGTCAGTGTGCTTCAGAGAAGGGCTCCACTAAGGAGAGCTGCTTCACCCAGTTCCCTTCTCGGGAGGGTTTGACATCCAGTGGTTGATCAACACAGGAGAATAAAGTCTCAGGTCTCTGTTACCTCAACTCAATTCTCACTGTCATTCGATTTTCAGAACTCTCGTATGGTAAGATAAGAGGTCTCTTGAGATTATATCACAGTTTGATGCCTCCTTCTGCCAAATCTGACATCCTTCTTTTCCACAGGTATTGCTCACAGGAGCAGTCATTAATAAACCTCCTGCATGCTAATCTACACCTTGTGGATGAACCCAACCTGCCACACTACCTCATGGGAATTTTATTTATGAATATCAAGTAAGTTAATATATGTAAAACACTGGAACACTGCTAATTTTCATCCAGTTTAATCAAAGGAAGACCGGAGAAGGCTCTTGGGAGAAAATAACCTCCACATTAAGTCATGAATGCTGAGCAGCTCTTAGTACGATTAAGTTGTAGTTAGTAGACGAAAGAATATTTCAGTCATTGGGAATAGCATATGCAAAAACTCTAAAAGAAGAGCTAGAAACTGAAAGACATTCAGTATGGATTGAGCATATTATGGGAGGAGGTAGAGGGTTCAGAAATAAGGCTGAACAGGTGAGCAGGTGTTAGTTCTTGTAGTCTCACCAACTTTGCCTAGAGATTTATCATTTTTATTAAGAGAATGGAAATGCCAAAAACAAGCCATTACAAGAAATCATGAAGATCAGTGTTGTGTATTTCCAAGATTGCTCTAGCTCCAGAAAAGCAAATAAAGTAAAGAAGAGGTATTAGTAAGAAAACTACAGTATTAGTCTGGTTCAGTAATGACTTTCTAGCCCCTCACCCCACTCCCATTGAGAATCTACCTGGCTTGAGATTTGGGGATTTGTGACATAAAATAAGTGCCGATGAATCCAGAACCTAGTAGTTAGGTACTAGTACCAGAGAGGAACCAAGATTGCTATGACTTAGTAAATTATTTGTTATGGGGAGTGTGGGTACAGTTGTCATTGTTGATGATCTTGTTTGTGTCTTTGATAACTTCATGCAAGCTGTGCTTTTTGTTGAGCTAGGAGAACAAGAGGGAGAGGTTTGACACAGAGTAGAGAACTTTTAATAAATGTTTAGATATGTATAGACTACCTATTTGAAAATTCACATGGATTTTAAAAATAAAAATTAAGATTGTATAAAAAAGGTTAGGTGGTAGGTTTGCGTTTTGGTGTTGTACACAGTATAGTATTATAAGCACATTTTTGTTAATTTAAATTAGGAAGCAAATGAACAAAAAGTAGATATTAAAGATGTTATCACTCAGATAAAAATGTACATCAGACAACAAAATGTAATTTATTGGTAAAAAGAAATGAGATATCATGCCACGAAAGGACAAGCAGGAAATTTAAATGCATATTATTAAGTGGAAGAAGCCAATCTGGAAAGGGTACATACTGTATTATTTCAACTATATGTCATCCTGGACAAAGAAAAACTGTAGAAAGAGTAAAAAGATCAGTGGATGCCATGGGTTAGGGGAGAGAGAGAGATGGATAAGTAGACCACAGAGGACTTTTAAGGCATTGGAACTGTGCTATATGATACAATAATGATGGCTACATTTCATGTGTTATTACACATTTGTCCAGACCTATAGAATACACAACACTAAGGGTGAACCCTAATGTAAACTATAAACTTTCGGTAATATCATGTGAATGTAGGTTTATCTATTATAACACCTGTACCCCTGTGTTGAGGAATGTTGCTGATAAGAGGGAAGCTATGCATGGCTGTGTGAGGGGGTAGGGAGTATACGGGAAATCTTTGTAGCTTCTACTCAGTATTGCTGTGAACTTTAAACTAACTGCTCTAAAAGTAGTGTATTTTAAAAAAGGTATTTTATGGACTCTAAGTTCAGTAAAGGTTACTGCCTATATGGTATAACAAAGGGACTATAGCATAAGTTCCTTTCTATATTACATCTATTCAAAAACAAACAAATATTGTCTATTAAATGACAATTACAACTTTAACCACAATGAAAAAACCCGTGAGCAAATTTACAAAGAATTCCTGCCATATGGCTTTTAACATTTTAGTAGCAGGAATCATACCCTAAAGAATTAACATAACAGTGCTGCAATGAACATAGGGCTGCACATATCTTTTCAAATTAGTGTTTTGGGTTTCTTTGGATAAATACCCAGAAGTGAAATTGGGTCATAGGTAGTTCAATTTTTAATTTTTTGAGGACCCTCCAAACCATTTTCCATAGTGCTTTGCTCAAATTTGCAATCCCACCAACACGGCACCCATTTCTTCACATCCTCGCCAACACTTGTTGTTTGTTGATTTATTGATGATAGCCATTCTGATAGGTATGAGGTGACATCTCATTTTTGTTTTAATTTGCATTTCTCTGATGATCAGTGACATTGAGCATCTCTTTATATGTCTATTGGCAATCTGCATGTACTCTGGAGAAATGTCTATTCAGGTACTCTGCCCGTTTGTTAATTAATTTGATTATTTATTTTTTTGCTGTTGATTTGTATGATTTCTTCATAAATTTTAGATATTAACCTCTTATCAGATATATCATTAGTGAATATTTTCTCTCATTCAGTAGACTGTTTTTTTTCATTTTGTTGATGTTTTCCTTTGCTGTGCAAAAACTTTTTAGTTTGATATAGTCCCATTTGTTTATTTATTTATTTTGTTTCTCTTGCCCAAGGAGACAGGTCAAAAAAAAAAAAAAATATCACTAAGGGCAATGTCAGAGTTTACTTCCTATGTTTTTTTCTAGGAGTTCTATGGTTTCAGGTCTCACATTTAAGCCTTTAATCCATTTTGAGTTTATTCTTGTATATGGCATAAGAAGATGGTCCAGTTCATTTTTTGCTTGTGTTGTGATTCCTTTGGAAGGTATGGGAGCAGTGAATGGTGGTATGATCCAACCCTAACCGAACAAAGAAAAGGCCCTAAGGAGTCCATAAGCCTCCTAATCTGTGTTTCTCTGCACGTTAGGAGACACCTTGAACTGCTGAGAACAAACTGATGGTTGCCAGAGGGAAGGGAGTTGGGGAGCTGGGTGAAAAAGGTGAAGGAATTAAGAAATACAAATTGGTAGTTACAAAATAGTCATTGGGATGTAAAGTACAGCATAGAGAATAGAGTCAATAATATTCCAACAACTACATATAGTGCCAGGTGGGTACTAGACTAATTGGGGAAATTACCGCATAAATTATATAAATGTCTAACCACTATGCTGTACACCTGAAACTAATATAAAATAATATTGACTATAAACTGTAAAAAATTGTTAATTAAAAATTAACGTAATACTTACTATGCACTTTATTAGAGGAGGTATGTCCTAAAGATAATAAATTGAAAAGATGATGATGAAGGGATTGGAAGTGTAGGGAATGAAGTTTGGTTAGAATTTCAGAGAGGGTGATAGTACACCTCATTAAAAAGAGCATTTGAGCAAAGGCTTAGAAAAGGTACAACCTTTAGTTTTTTCAGCCCTTGGAGCAAGCAGTGCATTGTGGATGTATCTGAGAATCAGCCAGGAGACCAGCGGATAGAATGAAGGAAGATGAGGGAGAGATGCATGATATGTAAGGTCCTACAAGAATCATCTTTAAAAAATATACCAGGGGTGCCAAAAAAATGTATACAAATGGACACTTTGATTAACATTGCTCAAGCAGTAGTTCGCTGTAATCAAAAGTGTCTGAACGCTGATGGTAACCACTTTGAGCACCTCTTGTAATTGCAGAAGTAAAACATGACTTGTGTTCAACTTTTGTTATTATTATATATTGAGTATTACACTTTTAATAGTTTTTTTTTTCTTAAAATATATATACTTTTTTTTTTGGCATCCTCTGTATGTATTCTTGTTTTCACACTATTATCATTAATGCGGTGTTATTTTTTTGCTTTCTACTTTAAGAGATAGGTTTTCTTTGTTATCTTCTTTGCTCTAGTGAATTAGAACCCATTTATTTAATTAAAAAAATCTAGAAGTATAAAGATTCCATCTTACAATGGGTATATTCTGCGTTCTATCTAGTGGCATATATACTCATTTTATAATAAATATTTGCCAGAACAAATTAGATGCAAAATTATAAAACGATATGCTAAATTATTATGTTAGAAGTAGTAGTGCACCTGTATAAATGACTCTCTAACCCTCACCCCACTCACATTGAGAGTGCACCTCGGTTGAGATTTGGAGATTTATAGATTTGCAGGTACCTTTGGAGCTTGTGGAGCTGTGTTGTGAGTCCCTGGGAGAAGATGGGGACCAGGGAGTGTTGGTATATTCCAACCCTAAATGAACAAAAGAGGCCCTACAGAGACCACAAGGAGCACTTAATTTGTGTTTCTCTGCACTTTAGGAGAGAGCTGTTATCTAATTTACAACTAAGAGGGTGAGAGACTGATGAAATAGTTTATCAAGGCAGAATGAATTTGGCTTTTTGCTATTTTGCATTTCCACAGTTTGAGAGGCAAAGTATTTGAGAATGTTTCTTTTAGGTCATATGAATCAACTCATGAAAAATAGCCATAAAGACATTACTTTAGATTGTGCCAAGGCAGGGGAGGGGAAACGGAGCTCAGCAGAGAGAAGATAAAAGGATTCTACAGAAAACTACAGATGTGAGATTCCCCAGTACTAGACAACATTACTCAAGGCAATACATCTGATTTAGACATCTGTTAAATCCAAGATATTTTCTGTACATTATGGTGAGATTTCTTAAGTAAGAGCTTTTCTGTCACCTTTTTTTGCACATTTATAATCAGGTGCAAGCTCAAAATTGTCAGAAGCCACAGTTACTTTTTTCCTGGAGGCAGGAGAAAAAGCATTATGTAGGGAAAAGAAAGAGGGCAACCTGATCATTCCCCTACTTTCTTGAGAGTGGCTCAGATGAATGAAGAAAGAAGTTTCAACTTTAGTTCATATCAGGTTGTTTAATTTTTACCTGGTGTTAGACATGGAAGTTCTTGTATTAGGAATATATTCTATGACCTAAAGTGGTTTTAATATTTTAAATTACCTAAAAGTAATCATGAAAGATAAGGTGATGCCCAGCTTTTTACCCAGGAGCAGGGAAAAAAACAAACCATACTACATAAATCCAATGAGCCAGTGCTAAATAAATAAATTAACTGTGCGAGAAAGTGATTTACTGTTGCAATCAATGAATTGTGTTTTTTCAGTGAACCAGAAAAACACACACACGTAAATGAAATTATTTTTGTTGTTGTTATTGACAATATAAAGGATGAAAAGTAAGCCATTAACTCAATCTGTAAAAGATGAATTCTTAAATTCTACAAATTTTCCCATATACCCAACTGGATTTTTAAAGTTAAATATAAGATATTTAGGTACTGGTAAATATTACTGTTATTTTACAGTATCTATCTTCTCTTTCAAAATTATTTTACTTGATTACTTTTTATTTTTATAATATATTTTATAGGCTAAGTTATGTGGACTTGACTCTATATTTAGTTTCTTTTATTGCCAACCCTAAGTTTTTTGTCCTCTCTTCCTCTTTTTACAGTTTGCTTTTTGATTCATTATTCTTTCAGAGATTATATTTATGCAATTTATTCAGGAAGGTATAATTGACAGTTACTGAAGCCTTCTTTAATGACTTAAATCAACAAATAATTTGTAAGCACCTATTATGAGTCAGGAAAGTCTGTTTTCTTAGTACATGGAAGGTATTTTGGGTGAGTAGAGAATTCTTGAATTTTGAGTTTTCTTTGTATAGCTCCCTACCTACTACCCTCCAAAAGCTCTTTATGTAGCAATGGCCTTAATGTTTTCAATCTTTTTTTTTTTCTGTTTTTCTCTCATCTCCATTTGTCATAATTTGTATGCTTATAGAATGTTTGGATGTTTAAAATGAAAATATTTCAATGAAATAATACTTGCTATTGGTATCTTTTCATTTTGCTCATAGATTCATGTTAGTCTTCAGATTAGAAGAGAATTATTAATTTGAGTAATAAATAAATATACTTTTATATCTTTTCCATAGAATGGATTTTCTTCATCTGCCAAATGTTCTAAATTTTCTTATAATCATCTTTTTCCATTAATTTGTCAATTGTCATGAATTTACTTTTTCTGTAATTTCTAGTAGGTTGTTTGGTGCCCACTTGACAAAACCATGTTGATCAAATTGAAAAAAAAACACATTTCTCCATCTTTTTAGACTATTTTCTCTTTATGACCACTTGCTTTAGCTCTAGCTCTATAACTCAGATATATTCTCTTGAATCTGGAGGACAACATTAAAAGTGTTTTTTTAAGTTTTGTTCTGTTTATGGCAATGAAAATGTTTTTGTGGAAGCATCTCCTTTGATTAACAATAGAAGATCCTGTTTTATGTCTTTACATAACATTAAAAATTTTCAGTTTTGTAATCTTTTAGGTAAAAGCCCTAAATATACTTCTCTCCTTGTAGTAACTGTTCACTCTGCAAAAGGACCTCCACTGATGTTCTTCATGTTTGTGACGGTCAAAACATCAAAGGGCTTTCAATTTGTTGTGGCTACACAGTCCAAGAGGAAATCCTACTATCCAAATATTCTGCCTCCTAGGTTCTCTTTTTAATCATTCATAGAACAATTACTGATGTTCTATATAATATGAGGAACATAGATATACTCATACGCTAGGAAATAGTGTTTAGAAGATGTTCTCTGCCCTCATGGAGCTAAGAAATCACCTGAACACTTCCTTCACCCATTGGGTTTATCCAGAGTCCTCCGTAAATGTACAGAATTTTTCTTCCAAATAGAACATTCTGTTTTCAAAGCTAAAGGAATAAGATGTCTTCCTTCTCTGTCAGGAGTCTGTTACCCTTTAAAGTGCACTTAGCAGAAATCCTCGGTGACAAGTCTGCTAAGACACCTTTTCAAGTTTGAAGCAATGATGTGGGTTTCACCCATTTTTTTGTATTAGTCATAAACCTGGTATCTGGTGAATTAAGAAAGAAGGTGAGCACTCTCGTTTATGTTGCCTGTGAGTCTGATGTCACTGTTGTATGATTTCTAAAACTATTTTTATTTTACAGAAGACTTTCTATCATAGAATTACTGTTTATATGGACATCAATGTTGTCCATATATATTTTAATTTTAATTTGTACTTTATTAATTGAGAAAGAACTAGATACATGGGTATCAATGAATGTAAAATATTGCATGCTTTCCTGCAGATAATACATTCATTACCAACCATTAAAAATTTGATAAACCTATCCAGCAGATGGCAGTGTTATCCCAATCTGTGGTTACTTGCTAGATTATTTCCGTCAAAGCAGTCGGGGTGCAGGGTATTAATTTAAAGGGAATCATTGTTCAAGTATAAAGAAATATGATATTCATCTATGAAGAGATTAATAATGTGTATAGACTACATCATTAAATTGTTATGTGTAAAAATGACAAATCAAATAATAAATATAAGGAAATCAATAAAAATAATTTTAAAAAATCCATATTTTAAATAAATTACATATATGTTTAATTTATAATTATAAATTATAATTACAGATTATTTAGGTCAAAACATGGAATTTAAAATACAATTTATGATATTCTTTTATTTATATGCTAATTTATATATACATATATGCAAATATAATTTATTTTAAATGTTGTTTGTTTTCTTGAATAGGCATAATTTTTACACCTGTATATTTATTTTAAAATATTTTTGTGCCAGTTTTATAGTATAAAATAAATCATATCCATTTAACTTATTGAATCCATGGACTAGATTTTAATTGAAGTAGTTACTACAAGGAAAATAAATAAATTAACAGTTCCTCATACCTGTTAATTGAGAGAATTTATAAAGGATCTTGGAGTGCCATGAACTATGGTAGGACACTGACAAACAAGGATAATGTCAACATGCCAGGATACGATAATTAGGATAAGGAATTATACATATCATCAGGATTTAGAAGGCCCCCGGGTACTTTAATATAAAAATAATTTTTGCTTTCATAGTGTAATTTTTCTCTGTAATTGGCATTATTTTAATTTTTTGAGGGAAATGAATAAGACCCAAGGAATTACATTTGGGATTTATTCTTCCCAGAACAACATTCAGTAGACTTTTTATAGCTACTTAGTGGAGTTAATTAATATAGTCAATCAATTCTTTTTTTCTAATCAACATATGGTCCATATGCTTTCCATCTAAGGGGGATAATAAAGGACACTTGAGTGTATGTATTAGTTTTACTGGAAAGCACATATTTGAATTTTAATATTTATGGCAATAATTCAAGAATTTGTTTTTGATTGGGAAATATGCACCATAAATTCAAGCATAATAGGACAAACATATGTAAAAGTGTTACATAAAATTTACTCTAACTACCATAATCATCTTAATGTTTTAAGGAAACCTCAAATACAGTGGTTTTCAAAGTGTGGTTTTTGAACTATCAGCATCAGTATCACCTGGGAACTTGTTAGATAGCGATAGAAACTCTCAGGCCTCATTTCAGACCTAAGGAATTCAGACATAGCAGACTTGGGATAGGGCCCAGCAAACTATGTTTCAAGTACTTCTCCAGGAGATTCTGAAGCCATCAAAGTTTGAGAACCATTGCTTTAGTACAATGGCTTATAACCTTGGCAATAGAGTAGAATTGCTTGGAGATCTTTTTCAAATGGCATTGCCTGATCTACATTCCTGTTGGTTCAGAATTAGTAGGTTTCATAAAAATTTCAAGCTTTACTATTTCTTACAGTATTGTACATAATACAATTACTCTACACTGTAATTTATTACCAATCTAATATTTTGTACATTCTACAATGCTTTTACTTTTTCTCTTTCTCTTTTGTCATAGGTTACTGGTATTTATCTAAAGGGAATAACAACAAAACTTCTACATTTTAATAACATTTATCATTATACTATGTGGGCTTCTTAAACTAAATTCATCTTATAGACTCACACACAGCCCACCAATAAATTATAAGGACAAGAGCGCTTCACTGGGAAAAAAAAATCATGGAGAGAAAACACTAAAAAAAAAAAAAAAAAGTTAATCTAAGACTTAGACACAACCCTATTCCACTTGATACTTACAGAAATTCTATGGCTCTTTATTCTAGTTTATTGTTTTGTCAGATTAGAAAACTAATACAAATACACTAAGATGAAAATTTATCCAGTAATAAATTTATAGTACAATTAATTACAATTTATATAAATATATAATTTTATAATGTAGAATATATCTTTATATATAACAATTATAAAGTTAATATATTGCTATAAATATATCAAAATTTTATGTAAATGTCTTTATTATAATATATAACATATGTAGATATTGAATATAAAATAAATTAGATCCAATCTTATTAATGCAGTACACTATGACTTATTTAAACATTGCCTTATTATGGATTTTTCATTTTTATAAAAATTCTTCAATGATGATTGTAACTTTTCTGCATATGTACATATCCAATAAATAGATAAATAAATATACTTGGTATTCTAACAATTTACATAAGTGATGGAATCATACTGTAATTGTCATTTTCAGTTTGCTTTTTGCTTCACCATTATGTTTTTCAGATTGTCCATATCAGGGCACTTATTTATAACACCAGAGATTATTGCAAGATTAAAACATACTTTGTTCATTTTTTTTAGGTACTATTCTTTCTGAGAAAAAGTACTATTTCCAATATTTTATTATATTACTAAAAATGAATATTGTACATATTTCATCATGCAGATGTGATACTTCTACTTGATCTGTAGAAACCTAGGTCAAGCAATGCTGGGCTGCATTGGTCAACAGTTCTGGAATCACTAAAATGCTTTTCCCAAGTATTTGTACCATTTGAACTGCCTCTGGGAAAATGGTCTGTTACAAAATAATCTTACTAAGGTTTTATATAATGGCTTTTATATAATGGCATTTTATTATTATGATTTAACTTTTGCTCAAGTGATGGTTGTGAAATTGTTTTAATTTAAATTTATTTGATCACTGGAATTTGAACAATTTTTCAAATTTTTGTTGATCATCTCGTTTTTCCATCATGTATTATCTATTCACATACCTTGGACTTTTTTCTATTTGATTTTTTTGTAATTTTTTATTAGCTTATAATAACTCTTGTCATGGCTGCTAAATTTGTTCATTATTTGCCTGAAAATATGTTTTCCTAGTGGAGCATTTGTCTATTCACTTTGCTTAATGACTTTTGTTATTGATAAATTTTAATTTTATAATACATAACCTTATTTTTTTCTTTTTACATTTCGTCCTTTAAGCTTCTTCAGAAAGCTATGTCATTAGATGTTCTCCTCTATTGTATCTTAAATGTTTTACTCTTTTTATGTTCACAATTTGGCTTTTAATCCATCTCAAATTTATTTCAGTTTTTCAATAATACATATATGCATAGTGATTTTTTTTTTGTCTAGGACTATTTATTGAATATAAATTATGGAGCCAAATCTTGTTTTGGTAAGTCTCAGCCCCTGAATCTCCCTCACTCCAGAGTGTCCAACTGTGATCCTGGTGTGTTCACTGGGCCCCTCCCTCTCACAGGTTCTGAACTTGAATCTTTGTCTACTCAGAATGGTGAGGCTGCAGGATATTCCACGTTATATTTTTTGCATGGTTATTAAGCTTTTTAGCTTCTGCCTATGCATTTTCAGAATTTAACAAATGTCTTTTTGAAAACTAACCACGTATCAGGCTCAGTTCTTCATCTCACTGTTTTTGCTGAGCCTTTAAACTTCAAAGTCTCTAATTTTGTCTCCCTGAACCAATGAGGGCTCTTCAAAGCTCTATTGCTTTCTTTTCCTTGAGCAGCCTCCCTCTGCTCACAAAGACTCCTATTCTCATCCTTATGTCCTGTACAGAGGATGGACAAATTGATACCTAATAATCAGCTCACTTCCTCATGGTTTCCTTGGCTCTTCATTCTTAGCTCCTCCAGTCCTAGTTTCTCCAGAAGCTCTCTTATGTTCTTAAATGGATTCTAAAATTTTTAACCATTTTTTTCTAATAGTTCTCAGTAGGAGCATTGAATTGCTTCAAGCTACTCCATCATAACCAGAAGCAAAAGTATAATGTGTTTATTTTTATATTTTAATTCGTTAAATTTATTTTTATTGTTCCTGTGATTTGTATTTTACTGTGATTTATCCTTTGTTTATATGGAAAATGTATTCTCTTTTACTTCCTTCTTCTATTTGTATTTTATAGTTCTTATTACCCTCCTTCTCTTAGAAGACGTATATTTAAGGATACACTTTCAATAGTTTCCTCTAATATTGTAGTATGCATAATTGCCTCAGAAAGGTCTGAAGTTAATAAAGTGTTCTATCCTACTACTAAATAGGAAAAGAAATTGCTTTAACACTGATTACCTCCTCCCCAGTTACTATTGTGTTTGTTAATTTATTTTAACAATAGTTTAAACCCTAAAAAAACTTCTGATCAAGATTTCAGATCTTTTTAATTTCTAAAAAAAATTTGCCAATCTATTATATTTAGCACACCAGAAGGGGGACACGATGAAAGAAATATATATATATATATATATATATATATGTGATTACATATCTTTATGATGTTTCTTTCATCATCTCCTGCTTCTGGTTTCTAATTTATTTTCTGATAAATACCTCCTTTATTTGAATTTTAGTGGATAGCTGTGAATAATATATTTTCAATTTTGATAATAATATGAAAATGTTTGCATTTGCCTCACTCTTGACTTATAATTGGATGTAGAACTGCTCCTGGTCAATTCATTATTTGAGTGTATAATACTCAATAATTGTTTTATAGTTATGTGTGGTGACAGATGTTAACTAGACATATTGTGGTGATCACTTTGCAATATATACAATATGGAGTAATTATTTAGCCCACCTGAAAATAACATAAAGCTTTATGTTAATTATACCTCAATTAAATAATAACAATAATAATAACAATTATAAGTTTATATTTATAATGCTTGTTTTCACTCTGAGAGCCCCTCATTGTTTTGGATTAAGGAACATCACCACACATAAGTTTTTCTTAAACCTTCTTTATTTAAATTTCCTCATTATATTACGTAACTAAGAGAACTTTGAAGTCTCTGGACTATGAAGCAGTGGAAATTCAAACCATATCTCACATGAAACACACATTTTGATAACATTTACTTCTGAAAGAAATCACCTCTACCCAGAGCCCAAACAGAGATCAGTAATAATTTTGAAATGTCTCTTTACAATGATAAGAAATATTTTGCTTAGCTTAATGTTTTATTCTAAGTACAGTCTTTTAAGTTTTCAGTAGAATCCCAGTATAATCTCTGCCTCACAAGCACCCAGAGATTTGATCTACTCTCCTCATATAGGTGTAAAAACTGAAGCTATGGGTTAGCAGGAAGGTAACCACCATCATAGGAACTCACAACTTTATCTCTTTATATACAGAGATAGATATCACATAATGTAAGGACTCAAAATGATCCTTGATCCCTAGATATTATGTAGTCCAATTTATCACTCTGTGATGCAATTTTTCTTGTAATATTTTTGACAGATGGTCATCCATCTGCTTCTAGGAGGCAGCACATGATACATATTAACTGCTTGTTTTATTCCCCAATTGCTCTACTTGCTGAGATAGTATGTCAAATCCATTGATTTTTATTATCATTATCATCTTTATTTTGTCTTTGTCTCTGCAATCAGTATCTTCAGGAAAATGTTATAGTGAATGACTTGGAACTATAAATAAATACAGCTGAAAATACAACTTCTGTGGATAGCAATTCACTAGAATTTTTGGATAGAATAAGTTAATTTCAATAGGTCATTTTATGTTCTTCAAGTGAAAAAGAAAAAAAAAATGTTTATTTCTGAGTTAGTAGCTAGGTGTAATTTATTTTTACTTCCAAGCTAATGTTAAGAAAATAAGTAACCTATCCTAACATATGATAGTATGTTTATTAAGATTTCATCTTTGGAATCCAACCATCTCAAGTGGATTCTGACACTGTACTTACTAGTTTTACTGATAGATATTGGGAAAGTTTTTGCACATTTTACCTAACTTGTAAAATGGGATGAAATTATATCTTCATAGTGGGGTTTGTGGAAATTAAATAACATAGCACATATAAAAATTTGGCATAATGCCGAGCTGTTAGTGTCAACAGTGAAGAGGCTCATACTGAAATATATTTAGGAAACATAGAGACTACTTTACATTTTTTACATAATAGCAGATTACAGAAAAAAATATTTGGTAGTGGGTGTATTATTTAAGACACACATAGGTTAAAAAAATGGCATACATATTTTTATGCCATGGTAGATTCATTGTATAATAGCAGCACCCATATATAGGTACTAAATTCTGTATTAGTTATGATAAAAGCTCAGTTGCTGTAACAAAAGTTCAAAAACAACAATGGCTTAAATAAGATAGAAATTTGTCTGTGAAGTAAGAGTTTTATCAAGAATAGTCCGGGGCTGTTATGGTTATACACTATTATGAACACAGGTAATTTGAATATTTTTGCTCTGCCTCCATTCTTCTCATGTGGGTTTGATCCCTTTACATTAGATAATAATATATCTTCCACCATACCCATTTTCCAGGTAGTAGGAAGGAATGGAAACAAATAGAAATCATAATCCCTTTCCTTAAATCTGAGTCAGGAAGGGGCACATGTCACTCACATTCCATTAGCTAGAACATAGTTATACAAGGCCTGACAATTAAGTTTGTGAACACATCCTAGAAAAAGTGCTACATACCTCATTGCTGAATATCACTACGGTCACCTTCAAAGTACTCTCCTTGGGAAGCTATGCACCATACCAGCACTTAGTCCACCCTTCCAAGCAATATTGCAACTCTTTTTCTGAAATGGCCATCAGAGCTCTCATTGTGTTGCCCTTAATGTCCTGAATGTCATCAAAATGTCTTCCTTTCAACATTTCTTTATCTTCCAGTAAAGAAAGAAGTCATTGGGGGCCAGATCAGGAGAATAGGGAGGGCGTTCCTCCCAATACAGTTATTTGTTTACTGGCTAAAACCTCCCTCACAGACAGTGCCAGCTGAGCTGGTGCATTGTCATGATGCAAGAGCCGTGAATTGTTGGCGAAAATTTCAGGTCATCTAACTTTTTCACAGTCTTTTCATCACTTCCAAATAGTAAACTTGGTTAACTGTTTGTCCAGTTGGTGCAAATTCATAATGAATAATCCCTCTGATATCAAAAAAGATGAGCAACATTATTGCAACAGTTTGCAAATTTAATTGTCAGACCTCGTATATAAAAATTGAAATTTGATTATGGGATAAACAGTCCCAAAATTAAGAGATTAGAATCTTTTTGCTCAGAATGTTCATGCATCATCATACTTGATTTTTTTGTTTTTTTGTTTTTACAAAATCTAATGCAATATAATGTCAATTGCAGAAGCTTAAATCTAAATACTGGTGTATTATGTGATAAATTATTTGCTTGGTTGCTGAATACTTCACCTTCAGAATACAAATAAATAAACAAGCAACAAATAAAACTGTTAATCTGGACAAAAATCAAGCAAATAAGGAAAACTTGTCAGAGGAGATCAAAATACAAAGAGCTGTGGAAAATAACCTTGAACCTAAATGAGCAGCATCTTAGACTTGTGGGCTTGTGAAAAAAAAAATGTCCTTTTACACATTTTTGTCTAATTTTTTCATCATCAATTTAAATAATCACAATTTATATGTTGAAATCTAAACAAAATAATTTAAAAATGTAAAAGTACTTTAGAAAGGTTTGTATTTCTATAATTTTGGTGCTACATTGTGATGAATATATTTCTACTGTCATCATAGAGTCTGTATTTTTTGCCTGTTTAAAATTTTATTCTTAAATTAAATTTCACCTTTGGGTTATTAAATATAGCTAATCTTCTTTTAAATTGTTAGTTTTTATCTTGTATCTTTGACCATGCTCTTATTTTCAATCATTTCATCAGATGATTCTCCTTCTCCTACTTTTTTTTTTTTTAATTAGTTTCAGGTGCACAAAACAAAGTAATACTTAGACGTTTATCATTTATATCCCTCACACTGTGTCAACTGCCCTCCACTCCATCCACTATCCCTCTGACATCGCACGCAGCCATTACATTTCCACTGTCTCTATTCCTAATGCTGTACTCCACTTCATATATATATATATATATATATATATATATATATATATATAAACTTGTAGTTGACATTCATTATTGTTCAGCTTCAGTTTCAGGTGTACAGTACAGTGATCAGGCATCTTCTTCTTTTTGATGTAATATATTCTTTCTTTTCTGGAAACATTTTTTCTCTTTTTCCAGGTACCTCAGGTCTTCTTCTAAGTGGGTATTCTCCTTACTTTGTCAACAATTTGGTTACACCCTTCCTGGTTAGTCACTTAAAATTACTCCAACTCAGGATACAGCCATACTTCTCATTCTTCTATTGATGACAGTTGCATTATATTTCTTACAGTCTCTATCTAATGTTGGTTTAAATTATAATTGTTTGTTTGTTTGCTTGTTTTATGATGGCCAATGCATTATGAAATCTTTTCCATGATACTGGTTTTATGATTATTTTATCTCTTTAGACCTTTGTATAATGTCATACAGATGATTTGTTATGTGAAAAGCATAAAAGGGATTTCATGTGGAGCAGTGTATCTTATTTACAGACTTCTCCAATAAATATATGTTGGGCTTAAACATTCAATTCAAATACAGTTTACTAATGAGCGCACTTAACTTCAAAGCCCATAGGACTAAGAAAGTGAATTTACTGACTTGGAAAAGAAATTAAATCAATGTTTCCTTTAGTATATAATAAATTTCGATAAACTGGGTCCATATCCAAAATAGCTTATATAAAGAGGCAAACTAGCACTTAAACTAGCTCAAAATTTATTAAGTATTATACTTATTAGATTAGAATAATTGATTCTGAGACCTCAGGTACCACTGAAATCCCTCAGGCATCACTTCTCTTGCATTCTAAGAGCAAAACACCCCCAACATTTTCACTATCCTATAATTACCTTATTTCAAGTCTGCCACAAATTAGGATAATACCTATTTAGAGTTACTAATATAAAGACTATTCCAAGGCATAGGAAAATTGGACATTTACATACACCATAATTTCTAAATTAATTTTAGCAGGTCTGCAATTGCTGGAATTTTATCTCTAAATTTGCAATTGTAATTAGTATTTTCATATCACTTTTCTTAAACATATGGCATAAGTTATTTAAAATATAAATATAAATTGTTCAGATATTATATATATGTATATATAGTATATGAAACTAAGATCTGGAGGCAAGAAATTCCATGTCAATTTCACTGGGCTGAGATCAAGATATTAGCAGGCCACAGTATTGCTGGAAACCCCAGGGAGAACCGAGTTTTCACTTTTCCTAGCTTCTGGTGACTGCCAGCATTCTTTGGGATGTGGCCACATAACTCTGATCTTTACCTCTGTGGTCCCATTGCTTTCTCCCCTTTCTCCCCTGTGTGTTAAATCTCCATTTCTTTTTTCCTATAAGGACGCATGTGATTGCATTTAGGATCCACCCAGGTAATCCAGAATAATCTCCCATCTCAAGATCTTACATTTAATCATAATGAAAATAACTTTTTATTTTGTCGTAAAAGTTAACATTTACTGGCTCCAGAAATTAGGACAGATAACTTTTTTTTGGGGGGTGTCACTATTCAGCTTACCACACCTTTTCATTAAAATTGTATTCTTAATTAGGATGTTAGAAAATGTAAACATATTTAGCATCTAAAGATACAAATGAGCATGCTTTTATTGTAATATATGAATTAATGGAGGTGATACAAAAAGAAATTTTCCCATTTAGATAGCTTTTTAACTGAACTTCTATAATTGAATCTATAAGGAGAGAATCAGTTATCAGATTATTCTTATCAGAAAATTATCCTTCCAACCTATATACTAGAATGAAAAACAAGAATTTATGTTTATTTAAGCAAAGTTCATTTACTTGCTAACTGAAGCTGAACACATCCTTTCATTTTAAAAATAAAAATGACAGGTTTTGGTGTAACTACATCCCATCTTCTATGAGATTACTTAGTGCTATTGTGTGAATATATACCATGTTAGCCAAATACTAAGTATTTATAATATTAACTTTGTTCCAAGTGTGTGCAAACCTTTATATTATTTAAGGTGAAGGCTAACCTGAGTTAACAGAGATTCCAAAATTTGGTGGCTTAAAGGAAATAAGTGTTTATTGACTTATCATGTAACAAATCTATGGTAACCATCTTGTTGGCTAATGGCTTTGTTCCACATGGTCATATGGAAAAACTGTTTTTTTTTTGTTTTTTTTCTGATTGTTTTGTCTTCTCCTAAGAAGTTGACCTCATATACATGGTTCACAAATATACTCATTTTCCTGTACAAAAGGAGAAGAAAGATAGCACAGAGGAGGGCCAGGCAATGCTCTAAGGCCCAAACCTGAAGTGGTAGCCATCATGCTCCTTCATTCTACTTGCAAGACCTTAATTCCATGGCCCATTTAATTGTAAACATTGCTGAAAAATGTTTCTAGTTGAGCAACTCTATGTTCAGCTATAGTTGTCTTACTGTGAAAGACAATATATTTTATTTTCAATTTTCTCTTCCAGAGCTTTAACAACAGATGGCATAATATGTAATATGTGGAACAATGTGGATGTCTATACATTAATTAGCAAAAATGGGCAAAGAATTTGAACATGATTGATCATCTACCTTTAAGACAGAGATTTGAGTTAAAAGTTGAAAAAAGATATAATATTAGGGAACAACAAAATAAAATTGATTAACATTTTAATTTGTTCATTTGTTGTTGTTTTTTTATGTTCAACTCAAATGATTTTATTTGAAACTTTTAAAACACTGAAATTGAACAAAGAATGGGAACTAGAATGAAAGAATCTTTTAAGCATGGATGGTTACCTTCTCTCTTGCCAAATGTTCTGCAGGAAAATTCAGTTATTGATGTAGTTCCCTGAAATGTTTAATTATCATGACGGTCATTTTTGAGAGCTTTCTCCCTTCTGATTGAGAAGGTTCTTCTTTTGTAGCATTTTGACTTCGCATTTTCAGTGTTTGCAAGTGCAGATGTACAAAAGCTCTTCCTTCTCTTTTCAGGTAAACTGGAAGAAATGGCTGCAAAGCCCTCACTGTTCTCTTGACCTGATGTGAAGGGTGGTATACAAGGTTTTTGGCTGGAGGACACAACTTTTTTTCTGGGGGACATTCAATTACTTTTATACCTATTATGGGTTCTCAGCACATAAAGATAAATAACATATTTTCCTTGAACCTAGGAAATTCACAGACTAATCATGAAGTTGGCCAAAATGAAATAAAATTCACAATTCCAGGAACAAAACTCGTTATTACCATTTCTATTATTATCATTGTCATGCTACATTTTCAACCTGAATTTTCCACCATTTGTCAAATTCAATATGCTTCAGGACCTTACAATGTTCTGAATTCAAACTCATTTTTTCCTAAGAAATATTCTGTAATTGGTAACTTCTTTGCTATTCACTTAGGAACACAGCCTTCATAAAATATTTTACATAGTCTGTATAAAAGAATAATAATTACTACTCCAATTTGAGTGTCTAACTATTGACCTACACAAACATAATCTCTCATCTATAAATAATATGAATGTCTTATATAATTTAATTCTCAAAACCATCTTATGACCTGGGCATTATTATTCTAATATTTCTGACAGGAAATCCAGGTTCAGAAAGTTGTTAATTGACCTAACCAGACAGCCAGTAACTAGCAGAACCATGACTAACACTGGGCCTTTTGGATGCAAAAGCTGTGTACTATTATTTTGCCAGTGTTTAATCAAGTCACATTTAACAAGTAAATGTTCAGTAATATTCTCCAAAATACAAGGTGCTCTGTGTATGCTTATGGGTATTTGTGACTCCTGCTAAAATGTGAGCTACTTGAAGCTTGCATTCTTTTACTTCTAATGACTCTGTAATTCCTAATGTAGGATTCTGCATATTTAGTGTTTATTAATTAAACATTGTTTAATATTGTTATATATGCTTAATTTATATTATTCTCTAGGTCTCATGCTATTGAAGATTTATATTTACAAAATAAATTGTTGATTGAAAGATTTTTTAAAAAATTCTGGACTACAAACACATTCATTATCTGTTCCATAGTGGGAAGATTTCTAAATTCCAGTATCACGATACATGCTATGTTAGTTACCTTATTATATACTGTCTACCATATTTTAATTAAGAGTTTTAATTATAATTCCGGGCTTTACTCTTTCTGATCATAATTTGTTAACTATTTTATGATATATGCTCATGACCGTTTAAATAAAAATTGACAGACATTTTTAATTAAAAAAATGCTTGTTAAAATTTGATTTCTTAGCAGTAGACAGCATATTTTATATCAAACACTAAAAAATTCACTATTTTATTTTATATTATTTTTTATTATAGTAATAACATATTTATAAAATGTTTATATTATTTTTTAAAATCCATCAGTCTAAACTTCATTTGTAAAATTTGCTGCAATTATTCGATTTTTCTTCCAAAGCAATTACTGACTTAGTAATATAGTTTTTTTTTCAGTGTTAAATTGATAAAAATTAGTATTTTTCTAATCATCACGTAGTTTTGCCACTCATCTGTACGTGCACCTATGGCAACATTGGTAAAGATAAAAATGTAGAGCTTGCATGCATAATATTTTAATAAGAAGATCTGCTTGACATTCCATTGGTCTGATCTTCACAGACAGTTTGACTGATAAATGTAAACTTTGGCAGGAGAGTTCAGGAGGCAAGGAGAGGTATTATTTACCTCATTTATAAAAGTGAAGGGGTAAATGACATCCTTATCTCCCAAATTATTTTATTTTGGTAAATTTGCTAATATTTTTCTGATTTGTTGTGTGCGTATATACATGTGTGTGTGCATTTTAAGAAACTGAAATTTTTTCAGTGTTGTTTCTAAGTTTCCTGTTTCAATATGAAATCTGATTAGGTGATGATAGAACAAATATGTAAGCCAATGAAGAGTACTTATGATTATTTAACTGTTCACATATTAATAAGACCTTTTATTAAGGTGAATTAAAACATAACTTTGAACCATATTTCAGATTTAAAAGGATTATTTTGAATTTCCTAAATCTCACAAGTTTGTAATCAGTTTTATGAGTGTGAATTAATGGAATTTTAAAACATTCTGATGGCTCGAGAGTGTTTGTATGTTTTAAAGCAATAGTTATTTTTTTTCTTAAATATTCATTACATATATGACCACAACAGTATTAGAAGTTCCAACGACTAAAAATAGTATATAAGGTATTGTGATAACTAAGAAACTACTGCAATTAGGTGAGAAATATCGGATTTGGTTTTGCAATCAAGATTATCTCTCATTGTTTATTCTATCTTTATTTTTTTTTTTACCTCACTGTGTTATAACCATTGTATGAGATGATTATATCTATTTGCATTGCAAGTTATTTGAATTTTTGTTAAGTTTAAATAAAATTTTGGGTTTGAATATTAGTAAGAACCATCTAAATTCTTGTTTTAATAGTTTCAAAAAAATAAAGAACAATTTCTCATTTTTCCACAAATAACTAAAGAGAAAATTTAAGAGAGAGAAAAAAAACAAAAACGTTTTTTTTCTATTATAAGGTTGAGCTTTTTTACTTACTTGAGAACAACTAAAACATTTTTTTCTGTTCTTCCTTTCATCCCATCACCTAAACAAAGGCTGGAAGATACTCAAATATTCCTGAATTATTAAATAATGAGTGAACGAAGCACATTCGTCTTACCTCTCAGCCTCAACTCACATGCTCACACTCCCGAATATATTTTTGCTATTAAAAATTTTCCAAAATGAGAAAAAAAATTAAAACAAATCTAGCTCCGTTTCTGTAAAATACAATCATCATTCAGTTACTTGTTCAAAAGAGAGATGAAAGTATTTTTCTTTTTTTTTTGGGGGGGGGGAGTCCCTCTCTGTCTCTATTGGGCTCATCATGTATACTTTCCTTTTTTCTTATCTAGCAAACCAGCTATTTAGGAATTGTCTGCTCCCTTCCTACATTGATTTAAGTAAGTCTTATATGATTATATAGAGTTCAACAGTGTACCATACACTATATATATATATATATACATATATATATATATATATATATATATAATATATATGTACACACACACACATATATATACACATATATATGTATATATATTTATACATGTATATACATGTATATATATACATATATATGTATGTATATAACAAAATTAGTCTTAGAAAAAGAAAAGAGAGCATAGATAAAGCTTAAATTTCTATAAGTTTGCTAGAAGAGGACAGCAATTTAGTTCTGACCTGTATATTCAAAGCCAACAAAGAAAAAAACCCTCTCACATGTGTCAGTAAATAAAACAATCTTGTTAAAAATAAGTGCAAAATTCCATTATTCTGAGGTCTGAGCAAAATATCTTCTTTTGAGCCTCATTATCTCATACTAAGAGTGACAATGACCACATGAGGGGAAATACTTTTTTTATTTTTCTACAAGAGTAACATTTATTTGAGTATCTATAATGGTATCTGCAAATAACTCATTTCTTATCACCTCTAGAATCTGAATTGTTTTTGACAGTCAATAGAAGCTTAAATTGCTTTCTTCCTTCTGTTGAAAATTATTTTCACATCTATAAATCAAATTAAAGAAGCTGATAATCATAGAGACCAATTGAATGTAGACTTTGCATTATAGCAGTATATGGAGAAGAAAATATTGAGTATCTATTATGTCACATTTTTGTTTGGCTTCCTCACACACGTGAGGTACAGGGCAGTCTGTTAGTGAATAAACAGGTAGGGCATAGAAGTTACCAGCTATGTGACTTTGGAGTTATTTAAAGATTCTTAATCTCATTTGTGAAATGGAGATAACATATTTCCCAAAAATACATATTTGGAAAATATTGGGTTCATAGTAGCATCCACTATAAATGTTGTCAATATTATTTCCTACGTTGTACAGCTAATATTTTTATTTCGCAGAAATAATATAATGGTATTATATATGTCCAAAATGAAATACTTACTTACCTATAATTGCTTCATTAAATCACTACTTTTTCTTATTCTAGATCACATCTACCCGGGGCACAAACCATACTGTGGAACAAATGCACCTCCCACTCTGAGCCTCTTCTAAGGCATTTGCTGGGACAAGTGAGTAAAAACAGGCCTGGCTCTACTGATGGCCTTTCCTCCCTTCCCCATGTTCCTTATATACATGAAGATGAACTGAACCAGGCAGGACAGCAGGGCGGTGGAAAAGTTTAGGGATAACTTGGCACCCTCTCAAAAATCTGAGAACATTAGTATCAATACCATATACATGTGTGTTTTTCCAGACATTTAGATTTCAGAAAAGGCTTGAACTAATTGGGCTGAATCTTCTCTCCTTTAGAGGCTGGAATAGTGAGGGAGACCAACAAGCAGTTAGACATTTTTCATGTACCTTCAGAGATCACTGGGTATGGGAAGGCACTCATTTACATTTCAGCTGCCTACCCCAGGAGTTTGACATTGTATATATTTAGACAATTGGACTGGAGACCACACAATGAATTCACAAAAAAGAGAATAGAGCCTATCTCAGGCCTCAAACTATCCGAGATGGAGGGAAGTATTACAATCAAACTATACACCAATGAAACATAACATTTGAAGGAAAGATGAATGGAACACAGAGAGAGAGAGAGAGAGAGAGAGAGAGAGAGAGAGAGAGAGATTCATCTACAACAAAAGAGTATTCTCTCAACCTTAAATATATGGTTTTTGAACTAAAGATTAAATAGAAAAATAAATGATTGGTAGGTCCCTTCTGAGGCTCAAATTAATGCTCTGGAAAATCAAGTGCAAGAAAGTCTCAAAGCACAAAGCAGAACATTAAAGTGATGTAATCATAAAAGAAACAATTTAAAAAAGTAACTTTGAAAGCTAGATCTGAAAAGGGAAAATGGAACAGATGTAGGGTAGGCAATAATTAAGGAATTTATAGTAAAACATTTCCTCGTGATAAAACAAAGATCTGAGTCTACAGATTGAAAGGTGTTACCATTACTCAGGGTATGTTAATGATGAGGAGAAAGTTATTAGTCACAAAAATGACTTTCACATGTATAATCATCTGAAGACAGTTTGGAAATTTCTTAGAAAACTAAATTCTTAACCATATGATCTAGCAACAGTGCTCCCTGGGATGTACCCAAACTGAAAACGTCCACACAGAAAAACCTGCACGTGAATATTTGTAGCAGTTTTATCCATAATTGCCAAAACTTGGAAGCAACTGAGATGTTGTTCAATATAGGTGTATGCATGAACAAACTACGACATATACATACATGTATTCAGTGATTAAAAAAAGAATTATTAAGCCACAAAAAGACATTGAAATACTATAAATGGACATTACTTAGTGAAAGAAGAGTCTCTGACAATGCTACAGACTGTATGATTCCAAGTATATAACATTCTGCAAAAGGGAAAGCTATGGAGACAGTGAAAAAAATCAGTGATTTTTATAGGTCCCAAGTGGATTAATAGGTGAAGCACAAGGAGTTTGTAGAGTGGTAAAATTATTCTGTACCATACTGTAATTGCAGTTACATGTCATACATATTTTAATAATATTAATAATGTTCCTTTTGATTTTAAAAAGTGAAATGCATTTTGCTATATTAAATATTTTAATTTAAAATAGGCCAATATTTTAGAAGAAAATATGAAATAATAAAAAATAACTTTTAGTATCTCGATTTTCAAAACTAAATTATGCTGGACATCCTTAATGTCTTTAGAAGCACCCTTACTTTGCATCTTTTTCCATCTTCATTTCCTCTTCCTTTTTCTCGTGCTCCTTTGCTTCCGCCACCTCATTTCTTAGCATGCCATCTACTATTTTCTTAGCATACCGTCTTGATCCATTTCTAAATAAAGCATTTCTCTTTTCTAGAAACATTCACATATATTTCATTTCACCCTTCCTTTAATATTTGTATCTCTTTTACTTCCAAATTATTTTTATATTGCATTGCTCTCATTTTTAGTTTTTGTTTGCTTTTTCAAGTAAGAGTTTTCTTATAGGAGAAAGCTGTGTTACCTGCCTTTGTATTATTTTTTTCTAACTCACTACCTGCTATAATTACACAATTAATAAATAGCTGTATACCTAACATATCATAAAAGCAATTCAAATTCAAATAATATATAATCTCTGCCTATGATTACATAGCCATGTATTTGGAGAGATTACATATTTACACACAAAAGCAATTCAACACAGAATAAATATGGGAAAGATTTGTATAGAAGGTGATGATGAGGAACATTGCAGTCTAGTACACAAAGAGGATGAGGAAACCAATTGTCTTAAATTTAAAAACACTGTCTTGTCTCTATGAAAAGTTGAATCAGACACAACTTGGAATCCTCCCACCTCAAATAACCTAGGCAAATTACAAAATGTCTATGAGTTTTAACTTCTTCATTGGGATAAACCAGAATAAAAATTATTTTATAGTTTAGAAATACATAAAGTGATTTTTAGGGTTGATGTATATCTTAGTCAACAAACTTGGATGTTCATGAAATTCTGTTTTCATTACTTTTCTTAAGCCAAAGTAACTCTGACTCTGAAGAACATTTTCACTAGGGTGGTAACCAAATCCATTTTAGCCCTAGAGATGTGAAACTACTTAACTCCTGTCCTTTTCTAATTTGGGTAATTGCAAGAAAGTATGTAAAGCAATTAAGGCACATATTTTAAGCCAGATTATTTGGTTTAAATACTGGCTTAATCACATACAAGGTGTGTGAACTTAAGCAAATATTTATGCTCCTTAACGGTCAGTTTCCTCACCTAAAAATGGGTTATAATAGCATCCACCTCTGAAGGAAGCCAGGTGGAAACTGAGCAGCACACACAGAAAATCTGATGCAACTGTGTTAGTTGGGGAAAGTCATGTAGAAGAGGCAATAACAGGTGTGAAGGACTCGTGTTCTCCATTACCTTCTGTTGCAGCATACAGAGATCTTGATAGGCCAGACGCTAGACTCTAAGAGATAGATCCCAACCAGTAGGCTCTCAAGCATTTAAATTGAATGATTTCTAAGGCACCATATCCTGCCCCAGGACTGTGTGAAAGATAAAACTAGGCTGCAGATCAACATTCAGCATTAAGAGTGCACAAGCTCTTTTTCTGGCATAATCAGGAGATGTGTGTCCAATATTTGCCCATGAAGCTTACACAACATGGTAAAAGGGTGTCCTGATTTGCAACCTCCCAACCCCTCCAGGAATGGGTACCTTTACCACTCGGTAATCACCAGCTCCCATTGAATTTTCTATGAAGTCAGCTTTCAGGGTCTCCAATCACAGACAAGTTAATCTTTATATCACACAGTCATATCGGGCTATTTTGAGGATTAAATCAATTATGTGAAGGATAAGAATAATGAGTTAACAGTGGGTACTCAGAATGGTTCCCAGCAAATATTGAGTCTTTATAGTTTCCAGTTGATGGTAAATTATAGCACCATGTTTCCCCGAAAATAAGACCAGGTCTTATATTAATTTTTGCTCCAAAAAATGCCTTAGGGCTTATGTTCAGGGGATGTCATCCTGAAAAATCATGCTAGGGTTTATTTTCCGGTTAGGTCTTAATTTCAGGAAAATACAGTAGTAGAAGTAGAAGCAGCTGTAGCAATTCCTGGGCCTTAGGGGGATGCAGAATCCCAGAGCCTTTAGCAACACCAAAAAACAAAACAAAAACAAAAACAAAACAAAACAAAACAAAACAAAAAAAAACACGATTCTCTACTTAGTGGTCCACCTCGTAGACACCTGTGTGTCCCAACCTACGTGGTCTTCTCAGTTTAGCTGCTCTGGATGAACATGACATGCTTGGGCACTGGGGGTATTTCCATGGCTCGATTTCAAGTTTGAAGTCTTTGGCTTTTCCTTCGGGATCTAGATATTTCCCTGTGGTGCAACCATGAACAGTTAAGTTGTCCGCTACAGACCTGGAAATTTTAAACACTTAATTCTATCCGTGTGAAGGTTTTTACTCCTTTCTGCTACTCTGAAAACATTCCTTTTTACCTTTCCTACAAGACACTGACATCAATTAAAAAAGCATATGACTTGAAAAAAGAAAAGAAGCACCAGACACTACTATTCAGGGCCGTTTTTTTCCTCTTTAAAAAATCCCACAAAAATTGTTTTTGCAAGAATGAATGAGGGGTTGGTGGCAAGCTAGTAAAGTGCATGTGTGTGTATGTTTGCCTGCACAGACTATTAATAAGTAGAAGTCTCTAATATTTTATGTAAAATATGTGAAAACAGTATAAGCTATTTTTTAAGAGAAGCGTCATAAATAAACAAAATAAATTCAAGAGGTAAAATATTTGTTGTCTGCATAAATAAAAAATATATTTTATATTTGTAAAGGAAATACACAGAAGTCAAAAAAGGCAATAATGAAATCTAAAGCTAAAGAGAATAGGGTATTAAATTTGACATAAGAATAGGATGTCGAGTTTTTGAAACATTATAAAAAACCTTTGAAGATAATGATTAGCCATCTAGTGTTGGTTATGATTTGTGGTAGAAGTGACCTAGTGGCTTTTGTTGATACAATTAGAAGTAGGCAAAAAACAAAATTCCTAAATGATATAAAAATTGTAACAAAATTTCTAAATGAAATGAAACCATTAATGTGTTGTAGAAATTTTCTATTTAGTAAAAGAAAGGCAGATCAAAAATGAGTTGGATTTTAAGGAAAAGAACCTCTGGAATAAATGACATTGCCACCGATATAATAAATGACACAAATAACTATCAAAAATAACTCAAGGCACTCATTAACATGAGCAAGTTGTTAGTAAGAAGCAATGATGTAATAATTATTCCCACACAGAAAGAATACCAAATTAATTCCTGATTGATTAACTCTTGCCTATAGTATAATGCTTTAAAATGAATTCTCAAATAGTTTTAAAGTGGTTGGGTTTCTTTTAAAAGTACTAAATTATTTATTCCGATGAGTGTCCCAAGAGGAAGAATAAACAAGAATGTGGGTGTTCAGTAGTGCTCCTTTGGACATGAATTAATTCATAATGAAAAGGGATAACCGCCATCTCAGAAAGTTTTCATCAAAAACTTTATATTTTAAATGACAGATTTCATGTAGATTTCTGAGGGGGATCTATGAGTTCCTCTATGTGCCAAATAATGTCTTAATTAGATTGCTTCACAAATGTTGCATTGACTATTTTTAAAATGTGTAGCTGCTATTATAATTAATATAATGTTTTCATTTAAAAATGTTGAGATGATTTTATTTGATTTTTGTTTTCATGAATAATAAAAATAAAATCTTATTACCTAAGGGTTCACAAAAATTTTGCCATAAAATTTTGAAAATGTTGAGTCACTATCCAATTTTTATATGCCTTAACTTTTATTTTTCTGTTTATTTTATATTAATATAAGATAAATCATTTTATCATTATGAAATGTAAAGTTACCATAATGGACTCACTCATAGATAGAAGGATTCATTTGTATCCAAATCTCCCTTGCTTATCTGAAAAAAAATTGCCACTAAATCTTTTGAACTGAGTGGCATTATTTTCTACTCCACAGACAAATGAAATTATTAGATAAAATGTCATTATGTTTGAGTTTTTTTCTTTATTTTTTCCCCTCAAACTGTAACCATGCCCCTGCAGCCAAGCCCTCTCCTTTAATTAACAACACAACCCCACTTCACTATTAGTTGAACCTTGCATTCTTTAATCTGTTTGTTCTGTTGTAACCACAAGTTGCTTAAGATGCTAATCACAAGACTAAATAAATTTTCTCCAATCAAAAATCTGTGATCTGTCACTCAACAAGCTCAGGGAAATTATAGATTACATCTGATCATAATTTCTTTGTTCTTCCTCATAGAAAAAAGTAATGAGTAAAACATCATGAGGCAATGATTTACAGGTTTGCTTTGCAGAAAAAATGAGAACCAAGATTACCCTCAGTCCCAGGTGATCATCTGATGACTTCTCCAAGTCTGCCTGTTGAGATATTTCTTTTAAAGACTTTTATTTAAAATATACCTAACATACAATATTATATTAGTTTCAGGGATACACATAGTTATTCAATGTTTATATACCTAAAGAAGTGATCACCATGATAAGTCCAGTAACCATCTGACACCGTACTATGCTATCACTGTATTATTGACTATATTTCCTGTGCGTATATGACATCGCCATGATTTATTTGTTTTATACCTGGAAATTTGAACCTTTTATTTTCCCCTTCACCTGCTCCCCTTTTAAAAGTTTGTTTGTTTGTTTGTTTTTTAATTACAGTGAGTCAGCAGGGTGGAGCAATGGAGCTCACCAAACCAGATTCAGATTTGGCCTATGGGGGAGGGTTCAACACAGGAAAGATTGTGCCTGCCTTCCGGCTGCCCAGGAGGAAGCCCCCTCACAGGCAAAAATGGTGACTCTCCCCCACCTTTACCCTGAAGTTACACAACTCAGTGTCTCCTCGTACACCTCCGACACCCTGTGAGTCACCGTCCCTCCGCTGGAGCCCAAGGTGAGTGCCTGCAAGTGAGACAGTCTGTGCATGGGCCCCTTAAGAGGACATCTACGTTTCCTCCACCCTTATGTCCCACTTGGAGGGTTGGAATCCCCACTGTTTCTCACAGCTTGATGCGTGGGGGTTTCTCTTCCCAGCATCAGCACTCTGTTCTCGGGAGCCTGGTGTGGGATTGGGGTCTCTCGTTCGTCTGGGGGTTACCTTGACAACCAAGATATCCCTCCTGATTCTCAACCACCACATGGAAATTTGCAGCCCGTTCCATGTCTTCAACCCTCCTTCCAGTCTCGATGGGGCTTCTTCATATTTTTGGTTATAGGACTACTGTTTGGCTCGACTTCAGAATGTTCTCCAGGTTTATTGTGCTATAATTTAGGTGTAATTTTCATGTGTTCACAGAATGATGCTGGGACAGTGTTTGTCTACTCTACCATTATCTTGGATCCTCCCCTGCATGTTGATATTTTTGTTGAAATATTATCAAGGAACTGGAAACCATAGAAACTTACTCTAACTCTCCCTCCCATTCTCCTTTTGGTGCTTAAAAACCTCTAAACTCAGTCCAATGAGCAAGATAAATTTGAGGCACTTCTAAGTCTCCCATCTTCTTGGTTGTCTCCTTCTCGATCAATAAACCTTTCTTTGCTCCAAACTCTGACCTTCTGCATTTTGTTTTTGTGAAGTGTGAGACACACAAATTGGAGCTTGTTAACAAAACTGTCTACACATTTTCTTCTATATTGGAAACTTGTATAAAATAACTAATTAATGATCATAGCTAACACTTTCTGCATGCTTTCGATATACAGACACTGTACTAAATACTTTGTATACATTATGACATGAAGTCCTTAGTGAGGCTGGTTCTATTCTTATTTTCACTTTAACCATCAGAAAGCTGAGGCATAGAATGATAAAGTATTTGGCTTTTATTACATGGCTCAAAAGTCATGAGCCAGGAATCTGATAGTCATCTGATCCCAGAAGCCAAATTTTTAATGATAACTCAAACTGCTAATGATTAATACAAAATACTACAGAAAGTCGTTTTGTTAATATATTGTTGTTGTTATTATTATTATTATTATTATTATTATTTTGCTTTTATAGAGAACACTAGGGCTTCCAGGGGCTACATGCACTCAGAAGTTTGATAGCGGTAGGCTTGGTGTTTTATTTCTTCTAGACTTTCATTACTAGGGACAAACCAACTTGCAGACTCTGAGAGGATGCTCAGAGAGCTCTTACATTAAATCAATGCACAAAATATCCCTAGCTAATAATCCTATCAATTGGCTATAATTTAGCAAACCTTAGTCATAGAGGGCTTTATATAATATTTGAAAACAAAGTTTTCCACCTGAATAAAGCATAGCTAAATGCATATCACATTTGACAAATGAATGTTTTTATTCCCTATTGGTAAATAAAAATGCTGTAAAAATTAATTTATTCTTATTTTTATCTGCCATTTTTTAATTTCTTATTGTGTTCAACTACTATCAGTTGTTCCTATTTGAAGAAATCTATATCTAATCTTTATTTTATGTGAAATGTTCACATGAATATACTGTTTTTATTTCAGAAAGTTTTTCAATATTTTTAGCACCACAGATGAAATTTTGAGTGTTTTGTTTACCTGCATTTTTTATTATATGAAAAAAATTCTCTGTTTCACATGTCTGAATTTGTTTTTCATTTTTAAAAGTTTTTAATTTATTTTTTAGTTTTTTGACACTCAATGATATTTTACATTAATTTCAGGTGTACATCATAGTGGTTAGAAATGTATATAATTTATGCAGTGATCCCCCTGACTAGTACCCACCTGGCACTATGCATAGTTATTACCATATTGTTGATTATACTTCTTATAGTTTACTTTACATCCTCATGACTATTTCGTAACTACCAATTTGTATTTCTTAATCCCATCACCCTTTTAACCCTGACCCTAACTCCCTACCCATCTATCACCCTGATAGCTCTAGTACCCATCTGACACCATGCATAGTTATTGCAATATTATTGACCATATTCCTCATGCTATACCCTATGTCCCATGGCTATTTTTAAACAACCAATTTGTACTTCTAACTCCTGCCCCTTTTTCACCCACCTCAACCACCATCTCATCTGGTAACCATCAAAATGTTCTCTGTATCTACGAATTTATTTCTGTTTCATCTGTTTGTTTATTTTGTGCTTTTCATTCCACTTGTAAGTGAAATCATATGACATTTGTCTTTCACTGTCTGACTTACTATACTCAGCACAATACCCTCTAGGTCCATTCATGTTGTTGCACATTGTAAGCTTTCATTCTTTTTTATGGCTGAGTAATATTCTATTGTATGTATGTACTACCTCTTTATCCATTCCTTCATTCAGGTTCACCAAGGTTGCCTTCATATCTTGGCTATTGTAAATTATGCTGAAATGAACATACGGATGAGCATATCCCATTGAATTAGTACTTTGGGTTTCTTTGGAAAAATACCCACAAGTGGGATTATTAGGTCCTTCTTTGTCTCCTGTTATAGTATTTGCTTTAAAGTCTATTTTATCTGATATAAGTACTGCTACCCTAGCTGTTTGTCTGTTTCCATTTTCATGACATATCTTTTTTCCATCCTTTCACTTTCAGTCTGTGTGTGTCTTCAATCTGAAGCGAGTCCCTTATAGGCGGCATATGTAAGGGTCTTGTTTTCATATTAATTCAGCCTCTCTATCTTTTTATTGGAGCATTGAATTAATTTACATGAAAGTAGTTGTTGATAGGTATGTAGTTATTGACATTTTATTATTCACATTTTGATTTTTTTTTTTCTTTTTTCTCCCATCATAAAGAAGTCCCTCTAACATTTCTGGCAATACTGGTTTGGTGGTGAGGAACTCCTTTAGCTTTCTCTTGTCTGGGAAGCTTTTTATCTGTCCTTCAATTCTAAATGATAGTTTTGCTGGATAATCTTGGTTGTAGGTCCTTAGTTTAGTCACTTTGAATGTTTCCTGCTAATCCTTTCTGGCCTGCAAATTTTCTGTTGAGAAATCAGCTGACAGTCTTATGGAAACTCCCTTGTTCACAACTAACTGCTTTTCTCTTGATACTTTCAAGATTATCTCTTTGTCTTTAACCTTTGGCATTTCAATTATGATGTGTCTTGGTGTTAGCCCCTTTGGGTTAATCTTATTTGGGACACTCTGCAATTCCTGGGCTTGTATATCTATTTGCTTTGCCAGGTTAGGGAAGTTTTTCATCATTATTTCTTCAAATAGGTTTTCAATTCCTTGCTGTCTCTCTTTTCTTGGTACCTCTATAATGCAAATGTTGTTATGCTTGATACTGTCCTAAAGACACGTAAAACTATGCTCAATTTTTTTGGATTCTTTTTTTTTTCCTGTTCTGTTCTGATTGGGTGTTTTATGCTATTTCATCTTCTAAATTGCTGAATCAATCCTCTGCCTCATCTAATCTACTATTGATTCTACCTAATGTATTCTTCTTTTTAGTTATTGTATTATTTATTTCCGACTGGTTCTATTTTATATTATCTATCTCATTTTTTATGTTTCCTATCTCTTTGTTGAAATTCTCCCTGAGATCACTGAGCATCCTTATAACCAGTGTTTGGAACTCTGCCTCTGATAGAATGCTTGTCTCCATTTTGTTTAGTTCTTTTTCTGGAGATTTGTTCTGTTCTTTTATTTGTGACATATTTCTTTGTCTCCCCATTTTGACTGCCTCCCTGTGTTAGTTTCTATGTACTAGATAGGGCTGTTAGGTCTCCTGATCTTAGTAGAGTGGCCTTATATAGTTGGTGTACTGTGAGGCTAAGTGGTGCAACCTTCCAATTAACCTGAACCAGACACTTTAGTTGTATCCCTTGTGTGGGTTGTGTGTGCCCTACTCTTTCAATTCAGCCTTGGTTGCTATTTGCACATCAGTGGTAGGGATTGCCCCTGGGCTCATTTGTTGTGAGGACTGGCCTTTACTACAGTGGAGGAACTGCTGAACAGGGGCTGACTCTATGAAGCAGGATCTACCTTAGCAGGGTTCTGGTGTCTGCCCAAACCACTCCTTAGGTATGTCATCCTTTGATATGGCTGGGTGAAGTTCCAGCTCATTTTAAAGCTGGCCACTGGGTGTACCAGCCTCAGGGTCACCTGGGAGGAGCCCTGCCACAGGTCAAGTTCAGCTGCAGCCAGATCCCCAACCAGGGACACCCAACAGGAGACACAAAGCAATCTGCACATGGCAGGTGTTCGTTCCATGCTTGGGAGTGCCTCAAGAATCCAAGCCAGGGACCAAGACCAGCCGCTGCTAGTGCTGGGCTTAGGGCTGCTCAGGCAGAGGTATGGGACACACTGTAGCCAGATGCTGCTTCTCTGGGTTCTGCAAACCTTTGAGAGACCCTGGGAATGTCTGCAGCATGAGCCAAAGTAGGCAGTTTGTACTAAAAACCCAGTTGGGTGTGCCTGAAAGTTAGGTGAGGCGGGGTTTGAGAATCACTAGGGTTTGACAAACAAATGGTGTCATTCAGATTGATGGAGACTAAGATATGGCAGCCACCTTCTGTCTGCATACCAGGAATGGGGATGGCTCAAAAAGAAAACAATGGCTTCCATCAGCTCCTCCATCTGGGAGAAAGTTGCCCCTCCAGCCCTCGTCTTGAAGCCAGACAACTTAGTTCCTACTGCCCCCTCCCCTGTATGTCCCTTGTGCCTCTCCAGCTGCTGCCCCAGTGCTGGAGCTCAGAACCAGTGATTCCTTTGGCAAGTCCATGTCCAGTCCCTTTAAGAGGAGTGACTGTGACTCTAGCCACCTTTAGTCTCACTCAGCCACAATTTCCACTGGTTTTCACAACCAGAAATTATGGGGACTTCTCTCCCTGGCATTGAAATCCTGGGCTGGGGAGCCTGTTGTGGTACTGGGACCCCTTGCTTTTTCAGGGGAGGTCTGCAGCATAGATATCCCTCCCAATTTTTCATGGCCACATGTGGGTGTGGACCAACCTGTTCCATGTCTCTGCCCCTCCTACCAGTCTCAAGGTGGCTTCTTCTGTATGTCCTTAATTGAAGCACTTTGGTTCAGCTAGACTTCAGGCAATTCTCAATGATGTTTTTATTTATTTATTTATTTATTTATTTATTTATTTATTTATTTATTTATTTATTGTAGTTTAGTTGTAATTGTGATTGTTCATGAGAGAAGGTAATCACAGGATTTACCTACTCTACCATCTTGACCAGAATGCTCATTTTGAAAAGTTTTAAACATACATGTTAGTAAACAAAAGAGAATACTGAGACTCCATTTACCTATTATTTAGCTTCATCAATTATTAACACAATCATTTATCAACCCTAATATTTTAAATATTTTAAATCTCTAAAGGAGAACTCTAAAAATATGACAACAATGCCACAATACTAAAGTCACACATATTTTTTACTACTTAGTTATTTACTATCATTTTATTTTCTTAATGACTGTTAGCTTATTTTAAAATATCAGATTAAATTTTAAACTGTTAGTGGGTACAGATTCCTGGCATGTTTCCAATTCTAGTTTTTATGGGAAATTGTTTTCCTGAAACTCTAAGATGGAGAAGTATTTCAGCACAGTTTTGCAGGGTTTGTAATTCTTCTACAGCCCCCTCTTTTCTTAGGTTTCAACTCTCAATACTGTTTCCTCATTATGAGATTTAGTCCTGGGTGTATATTTTACTTTATTAATTTAATGACTCTATAGGACCCAGCAATCTCCAGGCTTTTCAGTTTTTACTATGAATCCCATTAATAGGAATGCTAAATTCCCTTCAAATTTCATTCTGTTTACCCATTGCACTGCCCCCACCCCCACAACCCAATTTCTAAGATGCATTGGTCTCATATTTGTCAGATACCCTTTGTTTTTCTCTGCTTGTCTCACATAGATTCTGATGTGGACCTTCAAGTTTTGTCCCCCATCTACTTATGTTTGTGGGTCCTTAAATGTGTATTTGTACCTGGTACTATTGTAAAAGTCACTGTATATTTTTGGTTTTGTTACTTTTGTCTTGCCACCGTCTCCCACTAATTCCTATCTGACACTTACTATTGAATGACTGTTTAACTGAACATAAAATTATTTTGCTTGGTTTTATTTGGTTTGTTTAGTCTCAAGATTTTAAAGATATTATTCCATTGTTTTCTGGTGTCTATTGTTGTTAGTTCTTCATTGTTATACTTGTATTTGTCCCATAATTAATAATGAGGTTAAAAAGGAACGCAAAAAATACTAACTTTTTTTCATATCACAGGTAGTTTCTTTCAACAATTAAATGTTTTATTTCTTTATTTAAATTTTCACATCTTATATTTTGTTTCTTGTTGAGAGAAATAATTCATGTTTTCTCCAAATATGAGGTTTCTGGGAATAAATGTGTTGTTTACCAGAAAGAATTGTTTGATTAATTCTAAACTGGACTTAGAAGTCAGAAGATACATTTTTATCTTTGCCATTAATTAACTATATCATTTTGGAATATTCACTTAAATATTTTTCTTAGTATATTATGTCTTTATATAATAATATAAAGTGAACATTTAATAATGCATTTTCTATACCTTGTAGGGAGTTTGAAAATACAAATTTACCTTTTAAACATGTAGAGAAACAAAAATTGCTCTATCAGTTTGAACATTATTTGACCATTATTTTGGTAATAGCGTACAAATAGTATTTTTTATAAGACAAAAGTTGCATAATGCTTACCTGAAAATAAATATCATAGTTATAATTATATATTATATATATATATATATATATATATATATATATATATATATATATATATATGTGTGTGTGTGTGTGTATGTGTGTGTGTGTGTATGTCTATATGCACATATATATGCACACATTACATATATAATAAAAATCTGAAATATACCTTATTCAGTATCAGATTATTAGGAGAAAAAAATGGTGTAATGTTTTGATTAGACCTTATTAACATCAATATAATATGCTTCCACATGTTATGTTCTCATATAGAAAAAATAGTATATGAAGTAATTCTGCTGGTTAAAACACTATTATTTAAAGGGATAGATTACAGAAAAAATATAGAGTGTTACTGAGCTTATTACAGTAGAAGTTAGCATAAAAATAGATGTATCATCATACTTATATTTACAAATGTGTTACATTTTCAGAGTCATATTCTTGTGGGTCTTATAAAACAAGCAATCATGTTTCCATTAAAATGAAAGATGTTATATTTCATTTAAAATTGCTTCAAGAACTATCATTGAAAGTTTCACTAAAGTGAGAAATGTTTTTAAATATGTTCTTTTTATTTCTTATTTATCAATTGATGAATTTATTCAGAATGTTAAGCTGGGAAAGAATTTGACAAGTTCTTTTTTATTCATATTACAGTGTTATATATTATCAGCCATGTATAAGACAATGATTCTTTTTAATAATGAGCTGCCATATAAAATTTATTTCAAAAAATTTAAAAAATAATAATATTCAATTATTTACAGTAAATCCCTTGTATATAGGAGTGCTGTTTCTGGTAAAGAAAGCAAGAACACACAGAATGTGTCATCATGATCATTTATGTTAACTAGAGTGAAACAAAAATGTGCAACCTATTTTTTATATGAAGTTCAGGTAGAATGAAAAGCTTAGTTCAAACTTTCAAGCTTTACCTTTTTAAGAGGTTTTGTCATTTTATTTTCTTAATGAGTTTTTGTTTTAACCAACCTCAACTCACACGAAACACACTCTCTTCTTCTGGTTGCCATGACACTTTGCATCCAAACCCAGAGTTTAATATGCTAGTTTTATTTTGGTTAATTAAGACGTTATCACTAAGAACACAATTTTTGGTGCAGGGAGAGGTAAACAAAAAAAAGCAGAACCTGTGTATACATGCTGTATATCAATAGACGCATTAAAAAATTACTTTTTAAAATTATAGTACACAGCTATTTCTCATTGAGATGCTAGATATTTAAGCATCACAACAAAAGTAAATAATATTGTCAAACAGCTTCAATAATGTATAGCCTTTTACTTGTGTGTTTCTTTTACCTGTTAGGAATAAAAATTCACATATATTAGATAATTTCCTAATTTTTTATAACAAAAAACAAATTTTATTGCTGATCTATAAAATTCTCCAATTTGTGAGCTTATATTTAAACATAGGATTTAGTTCTCTGTAGAAAAAGATGTTCTAAGAAAAAAATCACATTGAAAGTTTTTTATGACCATACATTTAAACAAAATACACATAATTATAAAATTAGCAGGATAAATCTATTATCCATTATGAAGTCTATTTTTCATTATATGTGTAATACAGTGAAGTTCCAAAGGGAACAGAAAACTCACATCAAACTGGAGAAAAAATACATTTATCTGAAAATGTAGGATTTTTTTTTTCTCTCTACAAAACAAAATGTTCCTTAGGGAACAGTATGATGACTATAGCTCAAACACTATTTCCAGCAGCTTTGTAGAAGTTATTTTTAAAATAAGGTTTTTAATTCACTTGCTGCAAATACATTAAGTGCCCACTTTTGTGCACAGCCCTACCTGAGACCTGCAGGGGACACCTGTTCTGTATCTTGATGAGACTCTGTGATATATATATTCATACCGGGTGTGCCAAAAAAACGTATACACATGACTTATATTCATCTTTTATCAGTATATATTGAGTATTACAATTTTAATTCAGTTCTTTCCTTTCTTAAAATATGTATTCATTGTTTTGGCACTCTCTGTATATTACATTTAAACATTTTATTACAAGAAAATAAATGCCATACCAAAAAGCGGTGAGACAAAGTACAGTGGGAATACAGGAATAATAAGGAGCAAAAAGGTAACTTTCAACTGAGGGTAGATAAAGTCTTGGGTGGGGGAGGGGGGTGGTCCTGGTGATGGTGAGCATCAGAAAACTTTGAATAGGATGTCTTATTAATGTCTCTGTTGGTGCTAAGAAAATACATTGGCTCGTGCCAATTTTTTATTTTTTATTTTTGCTTGTAAATTTTCTAGAAAATTGAACATTTATTAAGGAATTTTGGAATTAAAAAAAAAACAAAAAAATAAGTCTTAACATAAGAAAAATCTCATGCAAATAATTTCTGTTGTCAATATCACCCAATTCAAATGAATGAAGATATATTTATATAATGGATTAGCAAAGATAAAATTCTTATCGTTACCATAAAATGTGGGCCAATGGATGAATTGGGTCTGAAAAATTTCTTGGATACCATTTCCCATCCATTATGTATCAACTAAGTATAGTTCACATTAGCTGTTTTAATGATGATCTTGTCACTTTTTCTTTTAGTTCTATCAGAATGTTCAGCTTCTGTGTTTCTCAAGAACTAGATGTATATGTTTTTGTTCTGTTTTGTGTTTCGATTTTTTAAAAAACAAGTTTACTAGCTTTCATGAGCCTCAGTAAGAGTTTATCTGATGAAAAATAATTAGTAAATCAACCTTTTCTTAAAAATTAATAGTATTATTTAAATGTTGATTGTCCGGACTGATTTTGGCAGTGATTCATTACCATAAAATTTCACTAAGCTGAATATTTAGATGTAGAATAATATTGCATGTTTCCACTGAGAAGTCAGTGGCCCAACTCCTACTGTCTTTAGATTTTTTCATTTATTTACTGAACACTCTTGTCAAACAATTTTAAATCAACACAATATGTCAATCCTGCAAGGAACTATTACTGTGCTTATATTGCAGGTGAGAAAATTAAAGACAGGGAAGTTATGTACACTGCCCAAGGTCACACAGTTAGTAACTTGATAGGTCAGCATTTCAACCTAGGCAGTCTGTCTCCAGGAGCCTCCTTAAACTGCACCTTTTACCTCTTCATCAAAATTCACCCACTCAGTGAGCCAACCCTCAGGATGTTTTGAGGGGTTCATGAGATCAAGTATTTTTTTTTTTTATAATAATAAATGTTATTTGTCATTTTTTACTTTTATACCCTTAAAACTATGCAACAGAGTTTTCCTGAGCCTGCATTATGTCTGATATAATAGCAAATTGATAGTAGAAGCAGAAAATTCAGTTGTTTTCTATTAATCCAAATGCTAAAGAGTTTTGCAAAACATAAAACAACAACACTCTTATTGCTTTTTTTGGCTTTGGAAGTAAAGTTATTTTTATGAAATTGTATCAGATTTATATTTAATAGATTTATTGTTTTAAATAATTTTAATCAATATTTTAAGTAGTTCTCATTAATTTCTAATGTGGAATATATATAACAATTTTATCATAAATGAAACCTCTTTGAGATTCTCAAGATTTAAGAGTGGGAAGGAGTCCTGAAACAAAAACATTTGAGAATCATTGCCTTTGAAACTTCTTTGAGGACTAAATCATCTCATAAAGTAATTGCAGTTTAAGGTTAATTATACTTTTTGATGGAAGATTGTTATTTTATCTTCATGATTCCATTTTAAATTTAACAGGGGAATTTAGAGCTTTAAGATAAAATTTTAAACTTTTAAGAATAAAATAAAATTGAAAGCACACACACAAAATCTTGGCTTAGTTTTTAGAATCTAGTATTTTTCTATTCACAATTATAGTGTTACTTAAATATTCCCCCAAGGGAAGGTGGCTTTTTATCACAGATGATTCTCTTACTAAATGTCACACATCATGCTCATTTTCACCTATGCTGAATTGCCTATGCATGCACCAGACCATAATGAAAAAAGTTGTGATGAGTATAGTCTGAAATAAATTTTGGCTCCTCTATTAGTCAGCCATGTGTCATTGGCCATTTTCTTGAAATCTCTGACCAATAATACTCATCTTGGAGATCTGCCATGATGATCATATGAAATATGTATCATTTTATCCTTGCTAAATATCAGTTTCCTCAGCAGTAAAATTATTATAAAAATTGCTTTGGAGATTATTTCAGCTCATCTATAAAGAATACTTTGAACAACTTTATCAATCTAAGTTTTATGAACTAGATCAAGTTTAATGTCTTCAATAGAGTCTAAATTATACATTGTTTTTCCTTTATTAAATTTCTTTTTTGTAAATTAAAGTTTATTGGGGTGACAATTGTTAGTGAAGTTACATAGATTCCAGGTGTACAATTCTGTATTACATCATCTATAAATCCCATTGTGTGTTCACCACCCAGAGTCAGTTCTCCTTCCATCACCATATATTTGATCCCCTTTACCTTCATCTACCAATGTTTAAACATTTACAGTTATGGGCATATGTATATGTTCATAAAATATAGAATAGTATTATTTATATGCTTTTATTTTTACTTTGTCATAAGGCAATAACAAGTATATTTTATAACTATGGTATTAAATTGATTTATTCATGATTTTTATATCTTCCTTGTATATGCCAAATATATATATATATATATCCTTAAATTTGTATGATATTAACATGAACTTGTAAATTTTCTTTGGATAGTTTATATATTTTAAGATAACTTTCTTTTGTATTCTTGCATTCCTAGTTAAAATTTATTGTTTTAGAAGCCTAGTGTAGTAAAAGTCTTATTTAATATTATGTACTAAGATCTGCTGTTGTTTACATTCAAGTAAAGATTCACTGAAAAGATATTTTGTATGTTCAATATTCCTGATCATATTCTTTTCACAAGTGTCATGAAAAAATCTTAATATGGTCATCATAATCACCAGGAGCTATTCTTCATTCCTCTAGTGAAGGGAGGGGTATAAATGCCAGAACAATTGAGGAAGAACTGACCCCAGGTTTTAGTGTATATCTTCTATAGGTCTTTGGCCTGAATTCTCTGATATTGCTGGACCAAGTATAAATTGTACATTTTTGTAAAGGTGATTTGCAGACTATTTGCTTTATCTAATATACGTGTTACCAAAGTTAGTAATAATGATTTACTCAACAGTAAACCTATGAATTATTTCAAATTTTATTAATATTATAATAACTGTTAGCCAGACCAATATTTCATATTAGGGTATAATTTCTATTTCCTGTGGATTTAAATTACTCTGTTCTTAATTTTATATACATATATATCTCAAAATTTTAATTTTTTAGCTGTGGGGTTATATGTACATAGAAGATTTCAAAAGCAAATTAAAATTTTGTAAGTAGCGAATATAAAAACTTAATCCACTAAAATTAAATTCATAAGAGATTTTATATTTCAACAATTTCTACCATAAATGTTAAAGCATTTTTTTAAATAGGCTTATACATGTAATTATTTTCATGTAAGGGAATCTCAAAAACAAAGATAAATGATGAATCCCAATCTTTATGTTGTGAATCTTATTTCACAAGTATATTTCCACAAGTTAACTACTTTTACTGTTTTTCTTTCAAAAACCAATTTTGCTTTTACTTTCCTTGTCTTTGATGTCACATTCATAAAATCCTCTGTAGGACCAAGATCCATACATTTAGTACCTATGTTTTCTTCTATCAGTTTTATTGTTTCAGGTCTTATGTTAGAGTGTTTAATCCATGTTGAGTTAATTTTTGTGTGTGGTGACAGATAGCAGTCTAGTTTCATTCTTTTGCATGTGGCTTTCCAATTTTCCCAGCACCATTTATTAAAGAGACATTCTTTTATCCATTGTATGTTTTTGCTCCTTTGTCAAAAATCATTTGTTCATATATATATATGGATTTATTTCTGAGTTCTTGATTCTGTTCTATTGGTTTCTGTGTCTGTTTTTCTGCCAAAAGCATGCTGTTTTGAATATTGTCTCTATTGTTGCTTGGTAGTATAATTTCAAGTCAGGGGACGTGATACCTTTGGCTTTGTTCTTAAATGCAAGAGATATAAAAGCAAAAATAAATGAGTGGACTATAACAAACAAAAAAGCTTCTGAACAGCAAAAGAAAACATCAACAAAGTAAGACAACCAACCTAATTGGAGAAGATATTTGCAAACAATACCTCTGATAAGGAATTAATATCCAAAATATATAAAGAACTCATACAATTCAACAATAAAATTACAAACAATCCAATTAAACAATGGGCAAAGGACGTCAACAGATACTTCTCACAAGAAGACATACAAATGTCCAACAGATATATGAAAATATGCTCAACTTCACTAACTATTAGAGAAATGCAAATCAAAACCACAATGAAATATCACCTCACACCAGTTAGAATGGCTATCATCAAGATGAGTAATAACAAGTTTTAGAGAGGTTGTGGAGAGGAACCCTCAGGTAATGCTGGTGGGCATGTAAAGTGGTACAGCCACTATGGAAAGCAGTATGGAGTTTCCTCAAAAAATTAAGAATAGACTTACCATAAGACCCAGCAATCCCTTTTCTGGGTATGTACCCGAAAAATTTGAAAACATTTGTTCGTAAAGATACATGTACCCATATGTTCCCTGAAGCATTAGTCATGGTGGCCAAGGCATGAAAGCAACAGAAGTGTCCTTCAATGGCTGATTAAAGAAGATGTGTTACATACATACAATGGAGTACTACTCAGTTATAAGAAAAGATGAAATACTGACATTTACGACAACATGAGAACATCATGCTAAGCAAAATAAATCAGGTGGAAAAAGTCAAAAACCACATGATTTCACTCACATGTGGGATAGAAAACTGAAAGCAAAAAAATCAAACAAGTCTATAAAACAAAAAATCATAGATACAGACAACAATCTGGTGGTTATCAGAGGGAAAGGGATTTAGGGGTGGATAGAAATGGGTAAAGGAAGTCAAATATATGGTGATGGAAGGAGATTTGTCTTTGGGTGGTGAACACACAATACAATATACAAATGATGTATTATATAATTATGTACTTGAAACCAATATAATTTTATTAAGCAATGTCACCCCAATAGACTTAATAAAATCAAAACAAAACTATTTTTGAAGAAAAAAATAAAGCACACATGGAAACACATATGTGTTTCAATATCAATGATGGTGAAGTAAGGTACAAATATGGATGTGGGACCAGAAAGCAACCAGAACTTCTATAAACAGAATTATGAATATTAATAATAAATGTTTGATAATATTTATAACAGCTATAAATATTAATAAAAATCAGTCTACATACTCTTTACATTGTTATGAGCTATAAAGATGTTTACTCAAAATAAACTACCAAACCATTTAATGTGTGCACATTAGAAAATAATATAAATGCAATTATGCTACCAAAGAAATATTTGACTTTACATTATACAATTTTCTAAACATGTTTAGAAAACATGTAATTTTTTTGTATTTTACATAGATATTTAAATAAAAACTATAATTGTAAAATGTACATGATACGTTTTATAAACTTCTCAAATTTTTTTTTTAATTTAAATTTAATTTGAATTATATGGTGACTTATTTTCTTTTTTTAATTGGGGAATGTTGGGGAACAGTGTGCTTTTCCAGGGCCCATCAGCTTCAAGTCAAGTCATTGTCCTTAATGTAATTGTGGAGGTCATAGCTCACTGTCCCATGTGGGAATCGAACCGGCAACCCTGTTGTTCAGAGCTTGAGCTCTAACCAACGTAGCCATCTGGCTGCTCTTCTCAAAGATTTTTGAGGTTGCCAAACATTAACATAGTACTAGAACTTTTATGAAGTAGAAAAATAAATTCAAGATGAAATCAAGAAAAGAACGCAGTTTATCCTTTCCAATTGATTTGCAAAAGTTTAAGATACCTATTGTGGTCTTTTCGATTATAACAATTCAAGGATTAGACTTTCTAAATATATATATATATATATATATATTAATATATAAAATATATTAATACAGTTTAGGTAATATATATAACCTAAACTGTATTAATCTATTTCCCTGATACTTGTATAGTTTCTTTATTAAAAATTGAATTTCTAGTTCCAGATATAAAATATGCCCAGGTTTGTAAGGCCTGGGCAAAACACCAAATCTTGAAGAAGTAAAAATAAATTTCTAGAAATTCTAACTCTTGTTTAACAGAATTTTCACCCTAAAAATTCTTCAGGAGTTTATGCCTCAGTAAACTAAACTGTTGATTTATTTTTATAAATTGAAGATCCCTGGAAATATGATAGAACCAAGAACTGCAGATTTAACTAATGTATACACATTTGTCATGAAAATATTATGTTAAAATAGATCAAAGATTAGAAATTGAAATGTAGGTGGGTTTGCAATGATTAAACAATCCGAGTGTAAGAGACTTTGGGAAGTCGTGAATAGAGAGTGGTGTGCCTTGTTCAAAGGGCCATACCAGTCAGCTCAAACAGATGGCTGCTTTGTGGCAAGGCAGGGCTAGTACTGACATTGCCAGATATTCTCACTTTTCAAGAGAAATAGAAAATCTGAATCTTTAAATGAAATCTCTTGTTTGTTTTTTTTTGTTTGTTTTTTAATATTTTGACCAAAAAACAAACTGTGGGTCAGCAGGCATGCATTTTCCTGTAAGGTACCAGACAATGATGTCTGGTTTAGTGAATTGTTTACCACTGAAATAATGTTCATCCATGTTACAGTGCCTGTAAGTAAAATTTTTTAGAATATAATATTGCAACCTATATTTGGAATTTATGTGTCCCAAATTATTTTATGACTTATTCTGAAATGTAAACAATGAAAAACAACCTACCTACATACCACTTGACTAATACCTTTTATGCTTTCAGTTTTCTTCAGATTAATTTATAGACACACTTGCCGAAATTCCTCAACTTTCCTTTTCAGACCACCTGTTCCTGAGTCATAGAAGAAATATTATCTTGTTTCCTAGGAAGGTCATAAAACAGATGTTTTTAATAGTGTAAGGTTTCCTTTTTTTTCCTGAGCACTTCAGGGTGCTCCACTATTTATATTCTCTAAATAAAGATTTTAGATACAGTGTTTCCCTGAAAACAAGACCGGGTCTTATATTAATTTTGCTCCAAAAGACACATCAGGACTTATGTTCAGGGGATGTCATCCTGAAAAATTATGCTAGGGCTTATTTTCCGGTTAAGTCTTATTTTCAGGAAAACACAATATATAGAAAATTTAGAGAGAGGATTCAAAGGAGGAAGACAGTTTTCGTTTTTACTCAAAGGCTAATGTTATTTTTATTTGTTTTAAAAATATGCTTAGTATTTCCATCAAAGTAAATTCCATGCAAACTTGACATTTGTAAACAAATATGCCTTTAAAATGTCTTGCCCTTATTTACTGTTTTTGTTGGTATAGGAAAAATTTTTCTTTGTGAGCAGAAGTTGAAAAGTGACTGCCAGAGGATGTCCTTATGCATTTTCCAATGTCTCCTGCCCGGCATCTGGCTACACAAAGGGTAGTTTTTGCTGTAGTAACTCTAAGTCAGTGGGATTTCTTCTTTTTACCAATACAGGGCTCAGAAAGCTACAGTGTATTCTGTAGTCTCTTCTTGTCCTTTATATTCAGAACCTCCCCAGTCCACTGAGCCACACTGCGTTATCTTTGAACACAGGAAAAGTAAAGCTGTTCAAGTTTGACGGAATTAATGGCACATGACTCTGGAGACTTATTTTGGTCACTGCAATGTATGCCTCAAGAGACTGAGCAAACGGGAGTGGAGGGTGGGGGTGTGCAAGCAAATGAACAGATATTTCCCATGTAGTGCCCAGAAATCAAAACTCTTATGCACCAGATTGAAGAACATGTGTCAACAATTGTTTTGTGAATCATAGTAATTCTGGTTGTAGTAGTTACCATAATCCTATAGTACTGGTATGAAAGAAGGACTATTTCCTTTATATGTGAAGGTTAAATTCTGTTAAAAACTATCAGTATTTTAACAGAAAACAGTGGGGCGTATTATAAAAGAATGCTAGTCTGATACAATCTTCATACAGAACTTAAATTATTATATTTCAAATTCCATTGTATGATATTATTTTCTAGGAGAAAGTTGCATGTAACTTTCTCCTAGGAAATAATGTTATAAATAAAAATCAATTATAACCAGTACACATTGGACTAGAGAGAATATACATAGTTGAAATTTATAGAAACCAGAATGAATGCAGTATAGCTTTTTTTCAAAAAAAAAATAAAAAAATGAAATTTCAGTTTCCCTCTCACTAAGCCATTACCAAAGAGAAAATTGCTGTAATTTGTATGCTATCGACTCCCAGCAGGTCCTTGCTGACTCAGAGACTGACTAACAAGTAGACTAATTTAAGTTTAATATCTTTTCAGTTCATCCTTTATTAGTGGTGTGAAAGAGCATTAAAAAGGCCAAAAGTCAGGCAACAAGAGAGAGAAATAATAATATCCTGACAACCTACTGAATTGAAGAGTTCTATCTGAGAAGCATATATATTCACCATTACCTCATTCTGAAAGAAAGCCACTCCTAGGGTTTGGGTTTTAATCTAAATGGTCATATCCATGTCTAATTAAATAACTAAATCTGGGTAAGTAAACAAAAGAACTGTTTGTTTTCAGCACGCATTTCTTCAGTATGTATTTACTTAAAATTACAGAAAAATTACATTGCAGTGGTGTACTTAGAAGTATTGCAGATTAATTTAATTGTCAAATTATCATTATTCCTAAATGACTGGGTCATGAAATATAAATGACAAATCAAAATACACTTAACAAACTTGTGGAAAATGATAAAATTATGAGATATGAGTTTAATTTCCTTATTGGAAAAAAAACAAGTTGTGAACTATTAAATAAAAGGGCAAAGATAATTTTAAATCTAGCAATGTGAAAATAATAAATTGTTCCTAAGGTGTTTTAGTCTAAGAAGGAAGCTAGGAGACTTGTTTATGCCTTTGGTTGTGAATTTCTAATGAGTAATGACAACAGCTTCTACGCAGATGGTTCAAGTCTGTTAAGAATGTTTGTGTCATACAGATAAAAAGGAAAGCAGACAATCATAATTAGAAAGGCCATTCTGATCACTGGTGTGAAGATTAGCAGTACTTCGTTGGTCTTGGGATCAATGATTCCAAGAAAACTTAACTACTGAGACCACATGTGTTGTCAGATTAATTGGAGAAATTGGCACTGATGCAGTAAATGGGATTGAACTAGAGCAGCTGTAAGATGTCATCACTTCTGTAGAGGGTTTGGGTTAAAAGAAAAAAAAGAATCCTTCACATTAGATAAATCAGAAATAAAACAATCCTGTGGATGATACACTGTCCATTACAGTAATATGGAGGAATGAACAGTCTACAGGCTGTGGAATCATAGTTACACTAGTTAATTTTTCTGAGATACTGCCTCACCTATTAAAAGGAGAAAGTATTGTCCTTTCAGGTTTGGAATGAGAATCATTTTCTTGATCATCAAAATTGTAAATCACTATTCAAATGAAATTTTTTATATAGGCTACAAAGGCTTTTGCCTATACAGTGTTATATGACTTCACTCTAAAAGATTTTCTCCACTCTTATATAGATGAAAATGCTCCAATGTGTATTTCTAGATATTGTGGCTAATTTTTCAGAAGGTTAACAGATACGATTCTAGGAACTCTACTGAATAAAGTTTAGGAAATGTAGGGATAGACACATTAAATCCTTTCTTTATGTCAGGACTTTTGATAGACTTTATATGCTAATATGCTTTGTGACTTTCCAAGAGCATGTGAGAAACAGAATCTATTGGGTCTTAAATATGTTTTATCACAGAATCTTTAATCATACAATATTTTGAGGGATTAATGTGCAAAGAACTCTTTGGGATATGATACTCTAGTTTTCATATGCCCTTGTCTTGAGAAGCAGCTGTATTGTTTTTCAAAGTTTGTGACGAGGAGCAAAAGTGCCTGGTTTCAAACCCTGACTCCTCCACTTACTCATCAGGTGACTAACTGGCTCTTTAACCAGAGGCTAATGTTATGTTTCTTTTGTTATGTATGTTTTGTTATGTATATTATACATGTTATTTGAAAAAGATATAGTTCTGTGAATAGTGCCTGGTATAAAATTATAACAACAAGTTAGCAGTTATTTTTAAATAAAATTAAATATATAAAAATAAAACCCTGGGTGAGTAGTGTGATGATTCTTATCAGTCATGTACATATTTTTGGCAAAAACTAATAATACTTTTTGTCATGAGAACCATTATTTGCTTGTCCAGAAATCTTACAATATAGGTTTGATTCTTTCATTTTCAAAGCACATGTTGATTCCCCCAATTGTCATCACGTTCAGAAACTCTACCCTTGAATATCTTTTAGTCAGCTGTGAGCAAAATTTGACAGAAAGAAATGATAGCAAACATTGACTAAGGGGCACTCTGGTTCCATATCATATGCTCTTAACTACTATGCCATGCCCCTTTTACTGTAAGCACCTTCAAATCCTTTTTGATATAGACAAATATTAACACACAAGTTTTGAGTTTGTAGAGCAAGCAGAATGTAAAGGTAATAATTACAGAGGGAGAGTACTAGAAAGAGGAAGTACCAAAATTCTTTCCATTATATACTAGTAACTAGAAAAAAATCCAAATTGAAAAACATATATTTTTTATGATAGTCGATCTTACAGGCATGAGGTATCTCATTGTGATTTTGATTTGCATTCTCCTAATGGTTGGTAATGTTGAGTGAGTTTTTTTTTATATACCTGTCATTTGGATGTATTTAAAGAAATGTCTGTTTAATTTCTTTGCCCTTTCTTTTTAAATTGGGTTATTTGATTATTTGTTATTGAGTTGTAGGTGTTCCTCACAAATTTTAGATATCAGCCTCTTATTAGATTTCTGGATTGCAAATCCCATTCTCCCATTCCATAGATTGCTTTTCACTCTGTTGATGGTTTCCTTTGCTGTGCAGAGCTTTTTATTTTGATGTAGTCCCACTTGTCTATTTTGTCTAGCTTGTGCAACCTTGCCAATGTCATGAAGATTTCCCCCATATTTTCTTTTAGGAGTTTGCTGTTTTTGGTATTACATTTACATTTTTAGTCTATTTTGAGTTGATTGCTGTGTACACTGTAAGGGTCTAGCTTTATTCTTTCACAAGTGGGTATCCATTTTTCCCAACACCATTTATTGAAGAAACTATCCTTTCCTCATTGTTTATATTTGGCATGCTTGTTAAAGATTAGTTTTCTGTATATGTGTGAGTTTATTTCAAAACACAAAAGACAACAACTTGATAAGGATATGGAAAAACTGCAATTGTTGTGCACTGCCATTGAGAATGCTAAATAGAGCAGCTGCTATGGAAAATAGCATGGAGCTTTACCCCCAAATTTATTTTTTTGGGAAAACTCTATTCCATATGATCCAGGAATTCCAGTTCTGAGTATATATACAAAACAATTGAAACCAGGATCTCAAAGTGGTGTCTGCATTCTCATCATGTATTTTGCAGCATTATTCACAATAGCCAAGATAAGGAAACAAACTACGTGCCCATCAATGGACTAATGGATAAGAAAACATGGTATATATGCACAATGGAACCTTATTCAGCCTTTAAAAAGTAGAAAATTCTTTCATATGTGACAACATGAGTGAACATGGGGAACATTATGCTAAATGAAATAAGCCAGTAACAGAAGAACAAGTGAATCATTATTCCTTTCATATGACATTTAAAATAGTCAAACTCATAGAATTTGAGAGTAAAATAGTGGTTTGTAGGGGCTTAGCAAAAGGAGAAATGGGAGCTGATGTTCAATGGATATAAAGTATCAGTTATTCTGAGATCTATTGTATAATACTGTGTGTATAGTTAACAATAGTGTTTTGTACACTTAAAATTTGTTAAGAGAGTAGATTTCATGTTAAGTGCTCTTACCGCAATTAAAAAAAAGCTACCATTTTTGTTAATTTTTATAAACAATACTGTAAACAAGACTGGTAAAAATGTGGAGCAAACTATGCTTGTATTAGTTTTCCCTATTATATACATAACTTTAACAACTTAGACAATAAGAGAACTCCAACACCATAATCATGACTGAAACTGCCTTCCTTAGACAATGCATCCTACTGTAGAACCCTCCAATTAACTTCCTCAGGGCCCAATTTCTGCTAGATAATGAATTAACCCATGAATAATGGGTTCATGTATTTCTCTCTCTGAATTAAATAGGTACTTTATCATTATTGTTTAGGAAGTAACTTTTTCAAAATGATGCTATTGGTAAATGTTCTAGGATTGTAGATTAATTTTGAGGGTATAACGTCTCTTCTATCCTCTCTAATTCAACAGAGTGATTTGAATCAGTAAACACTGTATGCCAGGGATGGGTAATATAGGGAAGAATAATACCAATTCTAACAGTAGCTGCCTGCTGAATGGGCTACAGAAGAAACAGAAAATGAAGAGAATAGAGTCAATGGATTCAGGTTATGTCAAAAAGTTTATTATTGTGATTATTCGATTAATACAATTTTTTAATGTAGACAAAAATTGACAAATGTTTTGTCCTTATCAAATTATAAGTTACTGTCTTGGATTTGAAATGGACACTATGGTTGCTAATGAAACTACTTCTCTTGTAAAACAAGAATCTATATAATGTGATTGAAAGGTCGTGCATGAAGTCTTTCATTAAATATTACTGATTATAGGCTGAGTTGTTAGATAAATATTCAATACATAGAAATAAAAATCTATCTCATTGCTTTATCTATCAGTTTCTTCTACTTGTGTGCTCTGGAGTTAAAACAAAATTCTACTTCTATCCCATGAATGCCCTTCAAATTCATTTACACTTTAATATTGGGATCAATGATTCTAAAACAACTTGAACCACAAGACTACATAAATTGCCAAATAACCAGAGCAATAGGTACTGGCACATTGAATACTAATGGACTTGAGCAGTGTAAGAAAATTAAGACTGATATCATGACTCTGCTTTACCCAATACTACTTCTCTTCTTTGCTAAACAATTCTAGTTCCAGCAACCTTTATTTATATGACATCGCTGACAGTCCTCTTAATCATTCTTTGTCACCTCCCCGATTCTAGTATTTAGAACAATTTTTTAGTAATCCTATTAAAATGTGCTACTTGGACATACAGGTGTGGTCAGTCTTACACAAAAGAAAATAATCCAGATTGTGTCTTTCAAGGTCATGTTAATCTCATCTTGTTTTATAATGAGATAACTAAGATAACTTTTTACATGAACTGTTTAGCAACTTGGTTAATACATTTTTAAATTAGTCAACTCATTTCGTCCTGGATGGAAGATATTATATTTTTTAGGTTTATGTGGATAATTTTACTTTTAATTTGATATTAATCTTCTATTAGATAAAGATATTGTTAATATTAATACTTTTATTCAAGTCATTGACTAATATTATCAACTCAATTTCATTCACAAGCTTTAATCCTGTTTTCTGTGTTATTATCTGAGTTAAACATTTACTGAATATCATAGGACCCTTTGATTCTTCTCTGATATCTTTCCCCTAGCTTGACCTCACTCTAATAATCAACTTTTCAAAATTTAGTAATGCAGATAGTTATAACTTCACCTATTTACCATCAAGCTTTTGTTATTCAATTTTTCCCTCAGAGACAATATGGGAAACTGCCCATGACCTACTGAACTCAAGATAAAAATAATACTATGTTATTTTCCTGAAATCTGAAACAAATCCTTGGAACATAGAACTAATCTGCTCTAAGGAAGAGAGAAATGCAGTAAAGAATAGGCATAGCTTTAAAAAAAACAACAATAACAAACAAACAAACAAAAAAACAAACAAACAAAAGATAAAAACAAAGGCAAAAAATGTTATGTTGGCATAAACTGATTTTTTTCAAATTTGTCTCTAGCCCAGACTCTGTGCTCTATGGTGGTTCTTGATACTTGGCCTTATTAACCTCACCAGATCAATTTCCTCTTCTTTTTCCCCAAACATTGTTGAATTAAAAAAAAATAAAAATATTAAATGTGTTGGGGTGACACTGGTTAGTAAAATTACATAGGGTTCAAATGTACAATTCTATAATAAATTATCTGTTGTGTGTTCACCACCCAGAGTCAGTTCTCCTTTCATTTTCTTCCTACTCCTGGTTCTTTGATAAGGCCTACAAAGTTAATTTCATAATTTGTCTTCCATGATGGCCTTCTAGTAAAACTCTGTCCTTTAGACTGACTCTATCTACAAAATTATGCTCTGCCTCTTGATTCTGATAACCTTTTTTCAAATTTGTTCTTGCTGAAATCTAAACTTTTATGGTTACGATTACATGTGAAGTACATACATTCTTATTTTGGTATAATTTAAAAAATGGCCTTAAAATGTTAAATCAAATACATGTAAACTGGCAAAATATCAGGATTTTTGATATTTCAGGCAGAAATTGGTATAAATATCTCTTGGCTAGACTGATATTCCTAATAACATGATGCCAGCCTTTGTCAGCATTACTTATTAAGAAATTCTAGCCTCATCCTACCCATTCCTGCCACAATCATCTGACTATTTCTCTTCAAAATTTTCTTAGGAATTTTGAGATAGTTTGATTAAAAAAAGAATGGGGTATAAATGACTTTTTTCTGTGAATTCTTTTGGAGCCAATAACTTCTATTCGATCCATTTCTGCTTATTTCCATAGACTAAGCCATAATATAAATGTTATTTAGTTAATAATCTTTTCTAAATTAAGACAATGAAAAAAGTATATATAATTTAAGTCAGTGAGCTTAGTCCAACAAGCATTTGTGAGAATTATTAGATTAAAAGAAACATAGGTATAAATTATTTTAGAACTCATTTAAAATAATGGTTCTTAATTTTTTTATGTTCATCAGAATAAGCCATGATGCATGTTAAAATATAAATTACTGAAAACCTTAAATAAAAATTATTAAAAGATAATATCAAGGAAAAAAACCTATTAATTATATTTTTAATATTTTCCAAGTAATATTTAAGTACTGTTCACCAAAATTTGTGTCTGAGTGAATACAAATGTTTTTATTCAATATATAAAAACCAATATGCATAAAAAAAGTTAGAGTTAACTGAAGGAGTTCTGATGTATAAAGAACTAGCAAGAAAAAAAAAGCAAGTATATTGCAGGGGGTGAGCAGGGAGCTTTAATTACAATTTAAAAATTGGGATGAAAATCTGCTCTATGGACACAAATAATGTTTTGGAAACATTTTGAAGATTGAAATAAAAGGAATGAAAATGGTTACCTTTAGCAGCTAAGTTTAATTTAGTGAAGGGATAACAAGTTGAATATGAAAGGACTTGTAACAAGGATATTTATGAGTTACTTTAATTATTTTATGAAATGAAAAATTTAAATGCTAAAAAAATATGACATAATAATTTTCAAAACAAAGGTTAACCATGAATCACAACAAAAATAGTCTTATAAGTTGGAAACTTCATAATGTATCTTGTTCAGCATTATGTTCTGTATTGACCTACTCACTCCACACTGTTGCTGAATATTTTCAAAGATCTGCTGAATACTTCCCATAACAAGGAGCTCATACCCTGAAGAGAATGGAATTAGAGACAAGTCTGACTTTTAGAAAATTAATTTTCCATTTGCTCTCTTTCTCTTTAATATTCACATAAATCATTTTCTTTGGTAGTATTCTGCATAGTACATTACTTTAAAGAATTGCTTTGCTATATATTATTTTTGAAGAATGTTCTAAGAGTAGAAAAATTGGTATATCCCACAAATCTTAAGACTTTGCACCTTAGATTTTTCTCATTCTAATAGTTTTCATACTGTATATAACAATTACGCTCAATCCTCATCTTACAAGGAATTCAATATTCTTTATAACTATGTAGTCTGAGTGTTTCTTTTGTTAGTTATATTATATATTACTCTTGTCAGTATGTTTTGTGTTCATCAGGCAATTCTAATTTCTACTTTATCTTCTGTCATTGAAATGAAAAAAAAAAAAAACTTTTTTTTTTTTTTTTTCAGTTTTAATAATAAAATAATGTATTTTGTTAGGCTATCATGTAATGATTTTTCTTTCAGACCTTCACATAAGGCAAGCTTTACATTACATCAGCACAAAAAGAATCCTGATTGTACTTTTTTTTCTTGCTGACTGGCCTTCGATACCTAGTTCTACAATTACTAAGGACTCTACCTCAATACAAGGAACTCATGTTTTCCAAGTCAATTTCATTTTTTTTTCCACCTCTGTCTTTTTGAGATTCCTAGAAGATGGGTTGCAGAGTGATAATTATGCTAAATGAAATTATGCACATTCAAAATGGAGTCGATCTCTTGTTCTCGCATGCACTCCAGAGCAACAGTGTCAGTCTCTGACTCCAGTAGCAGACCTGTAGAAAGAATGATACATTTCCCCATTGGTGTTCTGCTCTCAAATGCAAGTAAGGATTTTGAAATTTTTTAAAACAGTCAACAATGAGCTCTTCTACTTTTCTTCCTTCCCTGGATTAGTTTTCCTTGTGAGCCATCCGTGGGAACTCATATATAAGAGCTTGATCTTCATTGACATTAATGAGACTAATGTTACCTTCCAAGCTGCCCCTTTATGCCTATTTGCTCAAACAAAACCAAACTTAATCATTGCATTGCATGTTGTGGCTTTGACAAAGCTCTCACATTACACTCTGCCAACTGTGTCTTCTTGGAACTTTCTTGATCTAACTAGAATCTTTACATTTGAACACATTTTTATGTCTATTGACAAGAGTAGAAAATAATGGTCAGATTTTAGGTATACTACTGTGATTTAAAACTGACTATATATATATATATATATACACACACACACATATATATATATATATATATACATATACATATATATACATATATACACACATATATGACATTCAGTATTATTTTACATTAATTTCAGGAGTGCAGCATGGTGTTTAGATATTTAAAGTGATCTTCCTGACTAGTCTAGTACCCACCTGGCACTATACATAGTTATTACCATATCATTGACTATATTCCCTGTGCTTTACATCTCCACAATTATTTTGTAACTACCAGTTTGTACTTAGTGCCTTCACCTTTTTCTCTATACCCACAAACCCCCTCCCATCTATCACCCTAATATATCTAGTAGCCATCTGGCACCATACATAGTTAATACAATATTATTGACTATATTCCCTATGCTATACTCTATATTCCCATGACTACTTGTAACAACCAATTTATACTTTTAATCCCTTTCCCTTTTCATTCATTCCCAACCCCTCTCCCATCTGGCAATCATCAAAATATATTCTGTATCTATGAGTTTGCTATTTTTTGTTTTTGTTTTTGTTTTTTAGATTCCACATTTAAGCAATGTCACATTGCATCTTTCTTTTGCTTTCTGACATACTTCACCCAGCACAATATCCTTCAGGTCCATCCACGCTGATGAAAATGATGAAAACCCATTCCCTTCCATGGCTGAACAATATTACATTCTATATACGTATGTACCACCTACTCTTTATCACTTCATCCATCGACAGACACCCAGGCTGCCTCCACATCTTGGCCATTGTAAAAAATGCTGTAATGAATATATGGATCCACATATCCCCTTGAAGTAGCATTTTGGGTTTCTTCCAATAAATACCTAGAAGAGAGATTATTGGGTCTTTCTTTGTCATTTGTTATAGCCTTTGTTTTAAAGTCTATTTTGTCCAATATAAGTACTGCAAACACAGCTTTTTGTTTGTTTGTTTGTTTTGTTTTTACATGATATATCTTTTCCCAATTCTTTACTTTAAGTCTGTGTGTGTCTTGATCTGAAATGAGTGTCTTGTAGGCAGCATATGAAGGGACTCGTTTCCTTATCCATTCAGGCACGCTATCTTTTGATTGAAGCATTTAATCCATTTACATTGAAAGCAATTGTTGATTTATATGTAGCTATTGCCATTTTATATATTTTTGAAGTGCCTCTAGCATTCCTTGTAATACTGGCTTGGTGGCAAGGAACTCTTTTAGATTTTTCTTGTCTGGGAAGCTCTTTATCTGTCCTTCAATTCTAAATGATAGCTTTGCTGGGTAGAGTAATGTTGGTGTAGGTCCTTCCTTTTCATCACTGAATATTTCCTGTCAATCCCTTCTGACCTGCAAAATTTTTGTGGACAATCAGCTGACAGTCTTATGGAAGCTCCCTTGTAGGTAACTAACTGCTTTTCTCTTGCTGCTTTTCAGATTCTCTTTGCCTTTAACCTTTGGTATTTTAATTATAATGTATCTTGGTTTTGGCCTCTTTGGGTTCATCCTGTTTGGGACTCTCTATGCTTCCTGGGCTGTATATCTATTTCCTTTGCCAGGTTAGGGAAGTTTTAAGTCATTATTTTTTGAAATAGGTTTTGAATTCCCTGCTCTCTCTCTCTTCTCCTTCTGGTACCCTTATGATAAAAAAGTTGTTATGCTTGATGTTTTCTCAGAGGTCCCTTAAACTGTCCTCATTTTTTAAATTATTTGTTTTCTTTTTGCTGTTCTGATTGGGTTTTTCTGCTACCTTATTTTCTAAATCACTGATTTGATCCTCTGCTTCATCGCATTTACTGTTGATTCCCTCTAATCTATTCTTCGTTTTAGTTATTGTAGTCTTTATTTCTGATTAGTTCTTTTTTATGCTTCCTATTTCCAGTTTTAGGTTTTCTATGTCTTTGTTGAAGTTCTCCCTGAGATCATTGGCATCCTTATAACCACTGTTTGGAACTCTGCATATGGCTGATTCCTTGTCTCCATTTTGTTTTGTTCTTTTTTTTTTTTTTTAGCTCTGTTCTATTCATTTACTTGGGACATGTTTCATGTTGACTGCCTCCCTGTATTTGTTTCTATGTATTAGGTAGGACTGCTATTCCTCCTGGACGTATGCAGTAGGTGTCTTGTGGGACCTAGAGGTGCAGTCTCCCTGGTCACTAGAGCTGGTGATCCAGGTATTTTCCTTGTGAGGGTTGTGTGTGCAGTCCTGTTGTAGCTGAGCCTTGGTTGCTGTTTGCACATTAATGGGAGGGATTGATCCTCAGGCTAATTGGTTGTGAGAATTGGCTGTGATTATTGTGGAGAAGCTGTGGTACAAGTGCTGACCCTTCAGAGCTGACACATTACTGGAGCTCTGGTGCCTGCCCAGTCTGCCCTTTATGTGTGTCATCCTTGGAAGCAGCCAAGTGATACTATGGCAGTCTGAAGCTGGTCACTGGGCCTGCCAACACCAGAGCCTCCTGGAAGAAGAACTGCTGCAGGCCAAGTTCAGTCACAGTGTGTAAGCTGCCTGGGTTCACCTGGCATGAGCCACAAAGCAATCCAGATGTGGCTCCACCTGCACTGTGCTTGGAGGTGCTGTGAGAGGCCAAGCCACAATCCAATGCTAGCTTTTGCTAGTGCTGGGCATAGAGCTGCTCAGAGAAGGGTATGGGACCTGCCAAAGCCAGATGCTGCTTGTTTGTATTTGGGAAAACCTTGAGAGGTTTTAGGAAAGTACACACAGTGTGAGCCACGGCAGACCATTTATATGGAAAATACACTGGAAAAGCCTTGGGTGTGCCAGAAAGTTGGGTGGGGCGAAGTCTTGGAATCACAAGGGTGGGGCAGATGAAAGTTGATAGCTAGTTCGGTGGAGATTCAGATATGGCCTCTGCCTGAGTCTGCAGGCAGGGAAGGCTCAAAAGAAACAATGGCTTCCACCAGCTTCTCTGTCCAGGAGAAAGCTGCCTTACCAGTGCTCACATTGAAGCTAGACAATTCAGTTCCTTCCCATATGTTCCTGGTGCCTATCAAGCTGCTGCTCCAGCACCGGAGCTCAGAGCTAGTGAGTTCATCAGTGAGTAAATCAGTGTGAAGCCCCCTTAATAGGAGCACCTAGGACTGCAGCTGATCTCTGGCTCACTCAGCCATAATTTCTGCTCTTTTTCACAGCCAGGAATTATGAGGAATTCTCTCCGTGGCACTGGAACCCTGGGCTGGATAGCCTGGTATGGAATAGGACCCCTCACTTTTTTGGGAGGACCTCCACAGCTGAGATACCCCTTGCAATTTTTAATGGTTACACGTGGGTGTGGGATTAGCCTGTTCTGCATCTCTGCCCCTCCTACCAGCCTCAAGGTGGCTCCTTCTGTATGTGTGTAGTTGTAGGGCTTCAGTTCAGTTAGACTGCTGGTGATTTTCAATGATAGTTTTTCTATGGTTTAGTTATAATTGATATGGTCCTGAGAGGAGGTGAGCACTGCATTTACTTACTTCACCATCTTTAAATGCAAAAATCTTGTACATTGTCTAACTTAAAGCAGATAATGTCCTGTGTAACTAAATCACCTATCAAGTTCTAAAATGTTATCATTGTCCCAGAAAATATCCTCATTCCCCTTCCAAATTAATCCCAATTCCAATTTCCCAGTGGCTGCTACTGTTCTGATATTTTCACCTATTCTAAAACTTCACATAATAGAATTATACAATATGCACTCTTTAGTAAGCCTTCTTATCATGTTATATTCCATTGAATTTTAATTATGACGTAGCTTTTACTATAAGGATATATATATATATATATATATATATATATATATATATATATATATATTCTTTAAAACTCATTATATTCCATTGCCAAGACATTTCTTATTGAGAAAAGAAAAGAACTTTAAGAAAATGTTTGAACACAAAATATGCTAAAATTGTTTCTGACATTAGTGTCAGAAACGATTTGGGGAATAATAGTTTTATTACATGGTAAAAATATATGAGAAAAAAGTCAAATTTGTATTTCAAGTAAACATTGGGTGACATTTCACATTTGGTGACATTTCATTTTCCAAGGGTTTATTATTATTATTATGCATAATCTTAATTAAGAATATATCATCAAAGTAATATTTTTATATATAGCAAAAAGCATTTGATAATAAATATTAAGATCCATGAGCATTCTGAGATATAATTGAAATATCATGAAATATATTTTCATTACTATACCTAGTTATACAAGGGCTTTTACAGTTTGATTGATTGCATTAATGATGTTTTAGAGTTCCAACATATTAACTAGTTGAAATAATATTAGCATATTGAATGATTTTAATATATACATTTATAATAATTAGGAGCATTATAGTTGGTTTTAGAATAAAACTATGATATGCAAGGATTATAGACAGCACCACTAGTCACACATAGTATGGATGAAAGTAAGCTTTATTGGAGAAAAACTTACATGAAGTTTAAGTACAAGAACATTACAATCTCAAAAGGTAAACCCAGAGTACACAGTTTAGGCTGAATGCAGATGAACTGTAACTACCATGGCCAACTTTTCAGTAGGGAAGCCTCACTTCTCTAATAATTACATATTTATTTAGTCATCTGGTAGGAAACAGCTATACAAACATGTGAAAATAGAAGCTTTCTGGTTGAGAAAGTGGCCCAATGGAAAGAAGTAATGTCCAACAACAGTTACTGGAATCTGCCCATTCTTGCACTGATCTAAATTCAAATGTGCTGAGTCAGCTCTTTACTAGCCTACCAAAAGAGGGGAGCAAATAATCCAGACCCATCTTTCTTTAGTCTATCCCTCAATGTTTGTGGAAGTATTTTTTTTTTTTTTCCCCCTTCATATCTCTTTTACTTCAGGTCATAGAGATAGTTGAGACATTTCCTGGGAAGTGAGAAGTAATAAGGTCTTATACAGCTGGACCAGATGTGAAGTGACATAGCCAACACTGTGAGGAAATTAGTGTATGGCCTACTGCCTGGAAAAATCATAGCAGATTGACTGGAGCTCTTTGTCCATATCTATAATGAAAGGACAGAGAGATTTACCATCTCCCTTGGTTTACTATCATATCCCAGGATTGGAAGTCATGTGCTCTCATGGATGAGACAGACTGTTCCTATTCCTTTTTCTGGAGTGATGAGTTACATAGAAACCCAATAATTATCTTTTTGTCACCATGAATAACATCTGGAGGCAGAGTAAGGTGGCTGTGGATTTACCTGAAGCAAATTCTGTGTTCTTGTTAATGTTTATCCTGGTGTCTACCATCTGAATCATGTTAACTCCCTATTTACTGAGGTCAAAAAAGGCACTATAAAGTATGAGGATCACTTTGGGACTTATTATTTCCTCTCATAATGTCTTTGTTTTCCTGACTATTGGGTGCATGGAAAATCAGCTAAGCATATATGTTCATGTGTAACTTTAAATAGCTGACTAGAATGGGACCAGCTGGCCCTATAGAAATAATCATCGAGGAAGCTGGCAGAAAGGAAATTACATAAATCAGAAAATTTTCATATTGGTCATTCTAACCATTTTTGATAGTTCCATTACTGTGATGGGTTACAACATGGATTTAGTGGGCTACGGAAGAAATGGTGGCTAACGTGCTTAATTGCCTTTGTATGTCCAGATGTTTTTTCTCTAGATCTGTCACTTTATATAGGCATTTACAAGTATAATATAAATACCAATTCATAATAAGTTTTTTCATATGTTGCCAGAGGATAGCAACCAAATGCACTAACTATTTAGTCCTGAGTAGATCACTAGTCCTACCCAGATAGACCATTAGTGATACCTCCTCCCCACTCCCCTAAAAACTGAATAGATATATATTTCAATCACTTTAAGAGAGCTGTGCTATATATCTGTTTTTATCAACTGGGGGTGATTTTCACTGAAGGGGACATACGGCAATGTCAGGAGACATTTTTGATAGTCACAATTGACAGTGATAGGGAATGCTATTGGCACCGCATAAGTAGAGGCCAGGGATGCAACTAAACATACTACAATGCCCATGATAGTCCCCCAAAGATATAATTGTCTTATCCAAATTGTCAATAATGCCAACATTGAATAATCCTATTTTATCTTTAGGAACAGTATTAGAAGTAAATGTACTTAATAGATTGGGGTATCAGCAATTTATCATTATAAGTCTGAATAGTTATAGAATTCTATTGGTTTTATCACAACTTTAGAGGTGAGCTGTTGTATCAGTTAACCATATTATCAATTTAGATGCCAAGTATTGTTAAGGAATGTTCCACTGAGTTAATTTATTGTTTTATTATTATTATTATTATTGTTATTATTATTAAGTCCTTTCCGGTGTATAATTGGAAACAGCTATCTGTTTTATAGTCTTGGGTCCAGGAATGCTCTTAATTGGAGTTGTAGATTCCATTTCACAATGGAACTATCTGAAACTTGCCCCACTTTATGGGAATTAAGTTCTGAAAAGACCTGTTGCTGAATGAGAATATTTGAGTCATGACTTTTCTTTCAGTGAGGTAATTTTTCTCAATTAGGGCCCAGCAACAGGCTAGCAGTAACTGATTAGAAACAATCCACAGATACATGAATCTCAGAAAACACAAACTAGCTTCATTTTAAAAAATCATCCTAAATCACACTTTGCTCAAACTTCTAAAACTACATATTAAAAGAAATCTCAAAAATAATTCAATGTAAAAATACATATCACAGATGAAAAATCAAGGAAAGCTGACTTAGAAATAATGAATAAAATAAAATAAACAGTACCTTTAAATGAATAAAAAAATCAAAACAAAAACTCTCAGTGTAGAATTCACTAGCTAGTGATTGTATACTTCAGAATGAAGGTGGGAAAAAAAGACATTTTGTGATAAATAAAATTTTCTGCTAATTACAAAAGATAAATTTCAAATATAAAGATATTAAGTGGGTTGAAAATGAGACAATGAAAAAATATAATGTGTAACAGAAATTATAAAAAATCTGGAGTGGCTATGTTAATATCAGAAAAAACAGAGTATGAGACAAGGAGTATAACAAATAATAAAGAGGGGCATCATTATCAAAAGATCAATTAATCTAAAAGGCACAACCATCCCAACTGTGTATGAATGTGACAACAGAATTTCAAAATACACACAACAAAAATTGACTGAAATAAGAGGGAAAAGAGATATCCCAGACTTTTTATAGATAGGAATTTAAAATCTTATCTTTCAAAAAAAATCAGTAAGGATAGAAATTTGAACACTATCAATCCACTTAACCTAATTAACATTTATAGAGTGCTCTCTCAACAAATTTCAAATGATTGAAATAATAAAATGTATGTTCTCTAACAATGAGGTATTTAGAAATCCGAAAGGATTTAAATTGAGCAACAGACCTCTAATAAATTTGTGGATTAAAGAAGACAACACAAAGGAAATTATCACATGTTCAGAAGTAAATCTTTATGAAAGTAAAACTGAATTTTGTGGGTGCAGCTAAAGAAGTACCTGCATTTATTGCCTTGTTTGCTTTTTTTGGAAAAAAGGATTAGTATCTTCCCAAGTGTAAACATCAGTGTAACGGATTGCCTGATCATCCGCTAGCACTTCATGCTATGCTTGGGTTTATCCGTTGTGTTCATGACCAATCACTGATGAGTTCAGAAGACTAAAGTTATATGACAGGCCTTGTTAGTTGAAGACAAACTGATTTGGATTTTCTTTACAGAGTAATACAATAAATAAAACATTAGCAGTGTCCAAGGCAATATAGCAAGTGCCTGTCATTGCTATACTATTTTGATGTCCATTTGGACAAGAGCAATGGGGCACTTTCTTCTTGCTGCCTTTATAGTCCTCAGTAGGACTTTCACTGGCCTGGCAGGACTAAAAAGTTCACGACAGTTTTGCATAGAGCTTCCTCCTATACTGAATTTTGTGTATAAAGACCTATATTAGTTTACAAAGATGCCATGACAAAATACCGCAAATTGGTTGTGTTAAACAACAAAAATATATGTTCTCAGTTCTAGAAGCTGGAAGTTTAAGATCCGGGTTTTGGCAGGGTTGTTTTCTTTTGAAGGTTGTTGGGAAGACTATGTTCCTTACCGCTCCCCGAGCTCCTATTGTATCGGTGGCAGTCTTTGATGTTGGCTGTAGAGGCATCATACTCATCTTTACATGGTGTTATTTCTGTGTGTCTGTGTCCAAATTTCCCTGTTCTAAAATGACAGCAGTCATATTGGACTTGGGCCCTCTCTGAGGATGTCCTTTGAATTTGACTATCTCTGAAAGACTCCATCTCTAAATAAGATCTCATTCTGAGGTACTGGGTGTTAGACTGCAACATATGAATGGTGGGGGCATAATTCAACCAATTGTAGGATCTATTACATTGTCTTCTTCTAGGATACAACATTATTTTGACTGCACAATATTAGCAAGTTTTATGAGTATAAACACTTGGTGTCATGAATTTTCCAACTTTCATAGTATCCAAAAGTAGAGTCTGTAATGCCTATAGTCAAGCAATTGTACCTATGCAGTCTTGCACCTAGAATAGTTGTATAATCTTACAATTTAACAAAAGAAGAGCAAGGACAGTCCAGACACAGATAGACTGAGAGCCATGTGTGCTTCAGTAGCTATCTAGTTCAGGAATGTTTTGAGCAACCCCTATCTCCCTTGGAAGGAAGAAAAAAAGATCTGTTCCCTGACCTGCTCCTTGTCTTTGACTCTTTTGTCCTGTGAATTTTTTCAAGCCCAAGAACTGATTTATTTAATTTTTGATCCACAGGAGCAGCCACATTCATGAGTTTTTGCATTAGATTATCTGCCTGGTTGTGCTCTGAGTCCTCATATCTGTTAGCTCTGCTAGTCTCTTGATCTTATTGTTCCCCCCCAAATCAGCCATAAAACATATGTGTTCTTGCAGGATTTTTCTGAGCTCCAAATTGTCTGGTCATTTTTCCCTCTCCTTCCAATCTTTCTACCTAGGATTTTCTCTTGGTAACCTATCTACCTTACTTTCAATGTGTTAGAGGCATTGTTTGCTGTACATTTCTTATGCTCTTTCAAATTGTTTCTTGCTTGGCAGTTTTGGTGACTGACAGACTATTCTTCTGCAGCCTCATCACTCTTAGGGTCTGGAGCAAACCTTTCTGAGGCCTTGGTAGCCCTGGCCTAGCATAGCCTGTGACCGCTACACTTACTCTGGGGCTAGTAACCGTCACATCTAGGCTTCCCTCCACAGGGTTTGGAATCTCAGTGATTCTCTGGAAGATGCTGAGCTGGGATACTTTGTAGCTATCCTACTCACTTGGAAACTGACAGAACTTAGTTGCCAATATTCCCTATGTCTTGCCACTGCCTCTAGAACAGAAGTTTTCCAGTATGGTGTAGCATATGTGTTGGATAGACACTATTTTTAAAACCAACAGCATTGATACAACTGGAGTGTATCTTTTTATGGTCATTACCTGTCCTATTTGGTAGTTGTAGATATACACCATGTTATGAACTGAATGTTTTGTTTCTCAAAAATTTGTGTGTTGAAATCCTGCCCCTTGATGTGATGGTATTAGGAGATGCAGATTTTGGATGATTAGGTAATAAGAGTTGAGCCCTCGTGAATGAGATCATTGCTCTTACAAAAGAGATCCAGAGAGGTCTCCCGTTTTCTTCACCATGTGAGGACAGTACAAGAAAATGGTTGTCTAAGAACAAGGTAGCAGATTCTCACTAGACACCAATCTGCGGTAGCCTTGATCTTGGACTTCCTAGTTTCCAGAACTTTGATAAATATTTATTGCTTATAAATGTTTATAAATGTATCTATCTATCTATCTATCTATCTATCTATCTATCTATCTATCTATCTATCTATCTATCTATATAAATGTTTATAAATATTAACCACTCAATCTATGGTATTTTTGTTAGAGCAGCCCAAATGGATGAAGAAACACCACTAATGCCATATGTGCTGATATAAAATAAGATTTACTGAGGAAAAAAATTTACTAGCAGAGAGGTAATAAAGCAACTAATTTACTGAACTTATATTATTACACAGCTTATTCCAGACATCTTTACATTAAGGTCAAATTTTCAGTTAAGAGGAATCCTTTCTCATAATTCTCCCTATACAGAGGGTGTCAAAAAACTGTATACACATTTTAAGAAAGGAAAAAACTGTATTAAAATTATGCTAATAGTAATCACTTTGAAGACCTCTTAGAATTGCAGAAGAAATGTGACTTGTATTCATCTTTTGTTATTGGTATATATTGAGTATTGCTATTTTAATACAGTTTTTTTCCCTTTCTTAAAATGTGCATACATTTTTTTGACATCCTATGCATTTATAGGAAAGCAATGAGAAACCTCTATGTGATTACATAACCATACAAGCTTCCTAGTAGAGGAAGGAGTTTTTTTGAGAACAAAGAGCCTCTGGTATTAGCAGCTAGAATCAACCTGTTCTTCTATTGAACTAATTCTGAACCAGCTGAGCCAACTTTCTACTAAGATACTAAAAGTTTGTGTGTGTGTGTGTGTGTGTGTGTGTACAAAGAAAGGAACGGGAAATAAGCCTCTGTGATATCCAGATCTGTCTCTTCTCAAAAAGCTACGTAAGTAACATAACACACAAGGCAAAATACAGATGATGTATTATAGAAGTGTACACTTGAGACCTACATAATTTTATTAACCAGTGTCACCCCAATACATTTAATAGAAGTTAATTTGAAAACAGAATAGTGACAAATTTTAGCAATGCATATCTCTTATACATCTTTAAGGAAGAAATCTCTATATCACCACTAATATAATACACTGATCAATCTCTTATACAGTAAAATTGAGCAATTTTTTTTCTTGACTGCATGCCAAGCAGTTTTACTTCCAGTACCATGGAATAGTATGGTTGGGTTCAATTTAACTAGATATTGACACCCTTACTGTTATAACAGTCTAATTGTCTAAAGGCCAGCATTGGAAGAGGAAAGTGGACTTTAAAGAGATGTAGGATAATAGTTCCTAAGTGTCCTTTTGTCACCTTAAATCAAGGTAAAAAAATAAAATATGTTGGAACCATGATGAGAATTTAGAACATTTTGGAAATGTCTATTCCCTGTAACCCATGGTCCTTCACGTTACATAAGTGTATTCCAATAACAAAGGCATATATTCTATATTAATCCACTAGATAATGGTCTTCAGGTGATTCCTTTATGTTTTCCAAATACGTATTTTTTTATCACGTGAAGTATGTTTGAGTGTTGATAAGTTAAACCATCTTATGTTAAGCTATTTAGTGGTAGCAGCAATGCTCCTTTATTTTCGAAAAGTTGTCACATATCATACCAAATACGGAAGCATTTGTATGTACAGAACTAAAACTATTCCCTGGAAAACGGCCTATAGTTAGAGTAAGGCTGTGTAATGTCAAAGCTCTAAATTAAACATGATGTCTTGCAACTGACTTATCTGTCTCTTCCTCTAACTGCAGTTATTTATATATTAATGACCATAAAATAAAATCTGATGCTAGGCACTAGCAATGCCTTCTTAGGACTGTTTTTCCATCTAACATGAATAGTTATTTTCCAATGTGTTCTTAACTTGTGATTTTTAAATACTATTGTCCTAGCTAAAGAAGATCTTGTATTGGATTTGCATTAAATTATAACTGGTGATACATAATGAAAGGCATTCTCCTTCCTCTATTTTCATATTCAGAACTATTTCCCACCTGTTCTCATATTTACATTTCAGTGTACTTTGCATCTCCCTCAGGCTCCATAAATCATCTATGCTAGTTTTTCTGTGGACACTGTGTTATATAACATTTCCTTAGAGCAGTCAGGTCTCTCCCCAGGTAAGGCTATATATCTTTTCTACCTCATGGGAAAACATGAATATATGTTACTTGTTTGGGAACAAATTTTATTTTATCCCTGTGCATAGCTCTAGCCCTGACTCAGAATTTTCAGTCACTTTCTTCAATCACATCTAGAAAATGTGATTAGAATTAAATAAAAATACTCTTCAGAATCAATTCAATACCTCAGATACCATTGTACATATTTAGGAGACTTTGATGTTCTTAATCTCACTAACATGTAGAATATTTTTCATTCCATGTATAATTTGATCCTGCAAAAACTCCTGGAAATATATTATACATATTTTTTTATGTACACTTTCTAAATTTATTTAATTTTATTGTATTTTCCAAGTATTTCCTTAGCAGACCTCTGATTCATTTGTACATAATTATCCTTGACTTGGCTAATCAAACTGCCCAGCAGATTATAAAAGCATTTACACAAAATACTATGACTTCACAATACAAAATCAAAGCATCCCTGCAATTGCTTTTATATAATGAATTTAATTGAGAGAGTGGTACTGAGTTTCTTAATTCCATGTGTACTTACCCTTGTTACCTTTATTGTTTGTTGTTACTGCCCATGTTTTTGTTGTTGTTGTTGTTGTTGTTTTTTCCTCCAATCATATGTTGGGAGTTCTGAGATGCCAATTCAAAAGACTTTTTTTTTCTTGGCTTTTACAAGTTGGAAACTGGGCTTCAGATAATGATAAAAATAGAATATCAGGTCTATTGTATGTAATCAAGAGCTTAGGTTTATTGAGGATATGGCATGGGACATACAGGTTCTTGACTCTAGTCCTGTATAGGAGAGGGTTTTAGGAGCAAACTCAGAATTTATCACCCTGGTGTCTAAAGGAGAATCCTGCCACATACCTTGCTGATTAACATGATGGGCTTCTAAGCCTTGCTTTCAATCTAGGGGGTTGATATGGTCACTATTTGTTAAACGACATAGGCCTTCTTCTCTCTGGAGAAACTATGCTGGGAAAGTTAAAGGCATTATTTTAAGTGTTTTTTTTAAAAAGTAAAAGTTTCTATTCTAATCCAGGAGATTGGCAGTAATAATGGTTTTCCCCAAATCTATTAATTACAAGAAGCCAACATATTTCTACAAATGCTCTATTTTTTGAAACATTAAGTAATTAGTTGACTAAAGAATGTGAATATGTTTTTTAGCATAACATTTTTTTATAAATAGCCTATGGACTCCTAGGTCTAACCTTGGTGGAAAATGAAAGGATACATCAGTTTGGAACTGCTGATATGGCCTTTGTCCAGAACAACACCAGATGGTTTACTTCTGGTCACCTCAGAAACACCAATTCCTTGGAAAGATATGAGATGACATTTTCTTAGCTGAGTGTGCTTACTGTCAAAGGGAATTATAACCCAATAGTCACTCCAAAAGGCTAGTTTCATGTGCAATGAATTATAGTGTTCATGTCTCCAGAGAGGCCTCTGAAATGATCTCTGGCCAAAGAATGTAGAATAGAGGAGAATTAAACTTCCAGTGTTGAGCCATATCATTTTTTACTTATACTTTTGTTATTTTTTATTAGTTTATGAGCTGCATTTAGTAGAGTGAGACAAGATTTTGTACACATTCAGTGGACATGTATTAGAAAATAATAACTGGGAATATCATACCAGTGATATGGGCCATATTTTTCATTTCTTAAAGGTCTTATTTACTAAAATATTGTAAAAATTTTCTCCTAATATACTGGGGTGCCAAATAATGTATACAAGTGGGAAACTTTGGTCAATGTTGCTCAAGCAGTAGTTTGCCATAATCAGAAGTGTCTGGATGCTGATAGTAACCACTTTGAGCACTTCTTATAATTGCATAAGTCAAATGTGACTTGTATTCATCTTTTGTTATCGGTATATTTTGAGTATTACAATTTTAATACAGTTTACCTTTCTTAAAATGTGTATACAGCTTTTTGGCACCCTCTGTATATCTGTTCCTGAATTCTGAACACCCATTTTAAATGGAAGGTCTTTACTCTGTATAACTCAATTATATATAAAATATTAATAACATTTTAAACATGAATGTCAAGAGCATTAACAAGTTCTTGATTATTAGGGATCTGTATAGTTTGTGGAATTCCTAGGCTGTATGCTTTTTTTCCCCTGCTACCTTCTGTGGTGTTTTGACAATCTCAATGCTTACTAACATTGTCAACAGAACAGAGAGAAATGAGACAACCCAAAAATTCATCAATTTTCTGTTTTCCTATATTGTCAAACATTTCTAAAGAAATAGGCTGAAAGGATGGCTGAAATAATTAGCAGGACTATACTTACCTTGAACATAGGGAACCGTGTAGGAGAATGCCAGCATGATACCTAATGTCAATGTAAGAAACGTCCAGAACTGTAGAGAACTTTTATAAGAGTTTATTTGAGACAAATTGATGGCTTATGCTGGGGAGTGAGATCACAAATGCTCCAGAGAATAACAGTTTTGAAGCTTCTCTTATGCCTTTGGAATTAGGGAGGGAAAATAAGGAAGATTGGAGAAAGCAAGACAGGGATTGTATTACAGGATAATTAGCAAGATTATGTGCTTTCTTGAGGGTTAATACCTCCTTCAAGAGGTATTATTTCTGGTATGTCAAAGATGTATTAACCTAGATGCACAAGAAAAATGGACAGGGTTGGCTTAAAACATTTCACTAAAGAAGTTATAGGCCTGAGACATGACTACCCACCACGACCTGCTGTTAGGAATTTACTGTCAGATCACCCTGTGAGGGTAATTTCTATAGAACGTCTCTCCCCCCCACCCACCTTTTTTATTTCATCCACAATAGGAAAGATGATGAAGATCCTAGTAAAGAAGTGACAGTAGACATGGGTAGAAGACATTTATCCCAGATACAATTAGGAAGCCAAATATGAAGATTGCTTAGAGGTTTGAAGTAAGAACAAGGGCTATATTCTAGATTTTTAACATTGGTTAATGTATAAATAAAAATGCCATAATGAAGACCAAATCTAGAGATGGAAACTCTTGGTTGGATAGTGGAAGAAAGTTAAGACTAATTTATTTAATATTGGATTTGAGTTTGGTGTATCCATGGCATGTCTTGATACATAGTTTTCATTTCCCAAACTATTCTCAATAACTAGGGATTGAAGAAAAAAATCATTGAATACTATTCGATTGATCTTTTGACCTAAACATTGATCATCTCTTCCAGGTTGCATTAAAAATATTGCCAGAAAATGAGTCATCAAAATATCACAATTAATGTCTTGAATATAGTTGTAATGGCTTCTAGCATCACTCCAATCAAAAGAAGATGTTAAAACCATTATTCATTTGCCTACAGGCTTTCCCAAATAGGTTGTTACCATAAATAAAAGCTTTTCTACAAAATGATGCAACTCAGAAATAAAAAGAAGGCAGGAAAATATGGATAGGAAATGGGCACTATTTGTTTTCTGAATCCACGTCAGTCTCTGTTTTTCATAATATACAGAGAGACACAATGTTTTTCTCTTTTCAAAGAATTATGACTTAGAATTTCATCTTTTGAATCTAAAGTCAGTTTTAAAAAAGTAACAATAAATTACTATCAGCAGGCTTCGAAAATTTCCTGTCTTAAATATTTCCATTGTTTTAGATGATAATTACAAGTGATGGAACAAAGGCTATTGAGTAGACATTCCAAACACTGGTTTTAATTGTAATATTAATAATTGGTTGGCTTTCTTATTTGGTTTGTGTCTGCATGTATGTTCACATATGTGTGTGTATGTGTGTGTGTGTGTGAGCGTACATGGTTTTATGTGTCCATTGTAGGCATTATGTTTTTCATGACTAAAAGAGGTCAAGATATTGTTTTAAATAAAATCTCAGAGAGTTTTTATTCTCACGTCTCAAAATCCACACTATTATGTGTTGTAGGAAGCCCCCAGAAGCCCTCAACTGGTCTCCACAATTTAGTGGTGGAGCATAACCTGACTGGGGGAAGCTTTCAGCCAGGTGTCACCCTTGAAAGAACTAGTAGCATCAGCATTTCTGTACATTTGTTAGAAATGCAGAATCGCAGGCCTACCCCTGCACTACAGAATTAGAAGCTGCATTTTAACAAAATTCCCAAATAGTATGAGTGCACGGTAAAGTTTGAGAATTCTAATCTAAGCCAAGGTGCTATATAAATCAGGAACACTACTACATGACAAATTCTGTGAGAATCTGAATGCTGATGACTTTGGTGTTAATTTTTGAATACCTCACCAAATGAGATTATTTAAAAAAAGAGGTCTGGCATCAAAAAGAGCTAATGAATTTTGTCTTACAGTTGAAGTTGAGACATGTGCTCATCCATACAGTACTGCATTCAATTCCAAACTGCATTTCATGGGTTTGTAGTTTCCTTTTTCATCTGTAAAGGGAATGAATAACTTTGATGTTATTTTTATGACAAAATAAAAGTGTAATAAAGGGTTCTGTAATGGGTTATTATTTGTTAATATATTCATACTGGAGTCTTGAAGATGTGAAGTCACTGCCTAAGACCTTGTAATTTCCTTGATGTCCTTAGAGCTGTATGAATGCAAAGCAATAGTAGCAATTAGCTTTGACGTGGGAGTAGTTTGACCTAAAAGGAAAAAAAAAGGAAACATTGATAATTTCAAAGTATTGTGTGTGTGTGTGTGTGTGTGTGTGTGTGTGTAAGAGAGAGTGTGTGCAGTCTTTAGAAACAAATATTTTAGTATTTGTATACAACAAAAACCTGATCAGTGCTAATTTAAATTTATGATAGATTCAATGTGGTATAAATTAAGTTAAAAAAAACAACTCTGATCACTATTCATTAAGGTAATTAGAATGCATTATCTAATCTGTTCAGTAGAAATGTAGGAGGGGAGATTATCATTTCAGATAGTTTACTCATTACTTCCTATCCTGAAAACCCATTAATTACATATTTTATTTCTCATCCATTGACAATTGTCCATAGGTTTTGGGTGATTCATAAATATATATCGACAGAAATAACTTTTTTCAATAAATGTTGCCTGTATTATGAGTCCAAACCTTTAAAACATGTTTTTTTCCCATGAATATGTGCCATCCAACATTTTAAAATTAGAGAAGTGAATTGATTGTACAATTAATTCTGGTTTATTGAATAGAGATGTGCTAATTTGGTGGTTGAAAACTGTGGCTTTATTTTTCACTCCCCTTCTTTTTTCATTCCTTATTGCATCCTGGCCTCTGAATAGTATATCAATACAGATTGAGTGTAATGCAGTCATCCTCCAAGCCGTCTGCTCTCCTCATTATGTTCCTTCATCATTCTTCCCCCTCTTTCTTAGACACAAATACAGAGATTATGCACTGAAAAATGTTTCTAGTATTTGTTCTATCATAGACTAGAGCTGGGAGAAGGGATTCCAATTATTTTGGTGTATTATGTAAGAATATGTGTCTCTTTAATGTATGGTAAGAGGGAAATAGCAAATTACACATTTTTTTTTTAAGAAAACCTACCCTATTAATGTTATTTATAGATCCTAAAAGAGTAACACATTGATTAGAGAAGGAAAGAAAATACTGAATTAGCTTTATCATTACAAATATACCACTTTCTATCTATGCCTAAACAGTATATATTACAAAAATAATTTATTGTATCAGTATGTCAGATTATTTTGGGTTCAAATTTTACTTATTTACAACAGTGAACTCTGTTGACTACCTAGAAAAACGTTGCTGCAGTTTATGTATTTAGAAGACAGGGGGTTCTTCTTCTAACTAGATTTTTCTCCATATAACTGTAGCTTGTGTTACTTACCCTCAAACATTTTCTCTTAAATATACTTCCTTCCCTTTTTTATTATAAATGTAGTAAGGAAAACAAGGTGTTTAAAAAGCCACCAGTGAAAAGAAGCTCCTGTTGAGGAGTGATCTAGTTTTTATTTTTATTTGAGCGAACCCAGAACTCAGAAATGTGCAAATGAACTCTCTAGAGGCAATTGTGAAGGAAGGAGAAATAGTAGAAATGATAGAATGGATAAGGAAGACAGAATCAATTTGAAAGAAGAGGCATGCCCAGAACTAACAAATGGAGCAGAATAAACTTGTTACACTAGATGTGTTACGTTATGGTATTAATCAGTGTGATTTGTAGACCAGCTGCATCAGCTTTCACTGCCTGTAAGAAATCTTGGTATTCATTCTCAAACTTACTAAAAGAGAATCTCTTGGGGGATGAGGTCCAGGAATCTGTGTTTTACTGAGCTTTCCAGGGGATGCGTATTACATTTCTAGATTGTACTAGATTCTAAACACTTCAAGGTTCTTCACCATTGGTACCCAACACCTGCCACATAGTAGACACTTAGTGAATACTGATTGAAAGAAAGAATTCCAGAGAAAGGATGCTATATACTATGTTTGAATCACTGTGGCATGAAAACACGACATTCATGTAAACAAAATGTGGAAATTTTACTCTAGGCTACTACAGTCATCTATTATGTGTCCGTCTTCCCTACAGTTTCTTATAGTAATAATTTATTATACAGGGTATCCATAAAGTCTGGAAGCAGGTAATATGTGTGTGTGTGTGTGTGTGTATACATATAATGTATATATGTGTATACATTTATAGATCCTAAAAGAGTAACACATTGATTAGAGAAGGAAAGAAAATACTGAATTAGCTTTATCATTACAAATATACCACTTTGTATCTCTCTCTCTCTCTCTCTCTCTCTCTCTCTCTATATATATATATATATATATATATATATATATATATATATTCCCCCCACACACACACAGATTGACCTCGTGCTTAATGGCATTATGGAGATTCATCTTACTTCCCCACGTTAGGGACATTCTGTACACTCTTTACCCAGATATGTGTACCTGAGATAGAGCTTGTATTGTGTTGCTGAGTGTAACACTAGTGAAGTAGTGTCTCCAGTAGTTTGACAATAGTGCTTTTTCTGTCATCCAGCCCGGCTCCTCTATCCAGTCCATTCCATGAATACTTTTATGCATCTTCAATTGTAGTTTACAATGTCATCTGACATTTTTATAACAGTTAACTATCTATGCAAGAGAGTCTAGTACTGAAAATGATTAAAAATAATTGTTATAGTTAAGTCATAGTTATCTTAAAGCACTATTTGAGTTATTATTTTTAATGATTGTTTCACATAATGAACGAATGCAGGGATTATCCATACCCTGGGAGAAAGGTACACTATGCATAATTGAAATGCATAGCTAATTATTCTCCACTGATATTGAACATTCTATACTATCATGCATTCATTTGTTAACACTCAGAAAAGATTGACTATTCTAAGTTTTAGTTCTTGCCTCTGCCATTCCTGAGTACAGACAAGTGAAATAATTTAAATTTGGGGAACACAGAAGAAGAAATGGTACCAAAGGAAAAGGACAGTTTACTCAAATTCTATAGCCAGCCTTTAAATAAGTCCAGGGCTTCCTTTATAAGTATACATGCGTTCATCAATTTTTAAGAATTATACAGTATTAAATTGTTATTGGTGCTGTATTCAGAACTGAAGATCAAGTAGAATCAAAAACCTTTACTTAGGACATGCGTTCACGACAGGGGTGATAATGCATCCAAGGGAGCAAAACCTTTTCTTAAGGAACAAAAGTCTTACTATTTTTATGTGTAAAGCACAGGTATACATACAGCACACACACAGATATATAAGTATTATCTGTGGCATTAAAATTTCATATGGGCTAATTGGAAAAAAACACACAAATGTTTATAAAGGCTTCATAGTGGGTGATAATGAAAAAAGAAGACTGAGAAATGCTGACTTGAAGGAAGGTTAAACACAGTGGTAGCAGTTGCAACTCCAGATTTTCTATATTGGGGAATGGAGCTTCTGGATGATAATCTGGTGGGAAACGGGACAGGGTTCAGAGGTGATTGTAGAAAAGAAGCAACTTTGTTTGAGGTTTTTATTCCGTTTGCATATTCTAGTAGTCAGAATTCTAAAATGGTGCCCAAGATTCTTGAATCTTGGTGTACTTGGCCTATATAATCCAACCCCTTGAGTATAGGCAAAATCTGATGTAAGTATCAGAATAGGATGTATATTTAGCCCATGATTAGATTATTCAAAAAGGGTACAGGCATTGTGCAAATAAAATTAAGGTCCCAAATCAATTGACTCTGAGTTAATCGAAAGAGGGATTATGCTTAGAGTGCCTGCTCTAATCACGTGAGGTGACTAAAAAAGGGTGAAACATCAGAGACCTCTTCGTGGTCATCTGGAAGAAAGCAAATGACCATTTTGTGAACTGCCTCCGAAAGAGGTGATTCAGGAGCTGAGGGTCTCAGTCCTACAATGACAAGGAAATGCATTCTGCCAACACCCACATAAGTTTGGAAAAGAATTGTGAGCTTCAGATGGGAACTGCAGCCCCAGCTGCCACCTAAATTGCAGTCTGTTAAGACCAGAGAAGAACCAGCTAAACTGTGCCTGGACTCTGACCCAGGGAAACTGTGAGAAAATAAATGGGTGGGTGATTTGTAAACTTGTAAATTTGAAACAATTTGTCACAAAGTTGTAGAAAACTAATACAAACTCTAAGTACATAATTTTTATTTAAATTTGTGTGATTAGACACATATTTGGAAGCTGATATCCTACGCCTGTGCTGTCGCGGACAAGAAAGAAGTTTTAATAGAAAAAAAGTGAGCGAGAAGTGAAGTGCTAAAGTTAATCACTCTTTCTAAGTATCACCTAGGATGAACATTCTTCTGATGGTGGTATGAAATGGATATTTTTAAGATATAAAACTAATATGATACTTAAAATTTAAAAAAATATGTTTCTATATACATCAATTTGATTTGCCTTTCAACCTAAGGTAAGTATTATTAAGTACGGTTGAGAGTGGGGAACAGTAACATCTATACAACCAAACTGACTAACCCAAGAGGAGATGGTCCTGGTAGTGGATCAAAACCCAGGACCTAGGTATTCTGAGTGATTAGACATTTTTCTCCTACACTTTCCTATTTCTGTTACATTCTTATAATGGTTCATTTATTCATTTAGAATCCAACCTTCTTCTGATTTATGATACTACTTACAAGAAAACTATACTTTAGGAAAGTAAAGAACAAAAATATTATTTTATTGTTAAAGCAAATAAAAATGCCTGCCTGGAATAAATATATGAGTATACAGCTATGTTTAGAACTTTTATTTTATGCTAATGCTGTTATTTGTCTTAAAATGGCCCTATCCATGATATATTTTATGGTTAAATGGAAAACTGACATATCCTACAGTAGTGGGTCCTTCACAAGTTAAAAAACTGATTTTCTATTCAGTTTTAGAACTGTAACTAGATTATGTATGAAGAAGTCCTATTCTGGGGAGACTCTCTCTCTCTCTCTAAAAGTTATAAAAAAAACCAAGAAAATATTTGAGCCCTTCTCTGATGTATAGATAAGCCCAATGTTCTGTTCATGAGGGTCTCCATTTACTTATCAATATTTAATAAATTCCGTGTCTATGAGTTTTTGTTTCTCATTTGTTTGTCTTGTTCTTTTGTTGTTTTTGGTTCATATACCACATATCAGTGAAATCATATGGTACTCTGCTTTTTTCTGTCTGACTTATTTCGCTTATCATTATAAACTCAAGATCCATCCATGTTGTCTCAAATGGTCCTATTTCATCTTTTCTTACCACCAAATAGTATTCCATTGCATATATATATATCATTCTTCTGCACAACTTCTTTATCCATTCATCTATCGAAGGACATTTTGGTTGTTTCCATGTCTTGATTACCAGAGGGTAAGGGGGGAGGGGGGTGGTAGATGATGGTAAAGGGGATCAAATATATGGTGATGGAAGAGGAACTGACTCTGGGTGGTGAACACACAATGGGATTTATAGATGATGTAATACAGAATTGTACACCGGAAATCTATGTAATTTTACTAACAATTGTCACCACAATAAGCTTTAATTAAAAAAATATTTAATAAGTTCCTTTACCAAACATTCCAATTATTTTTCTCAAAAGTTATTTGTGTCCATACATCTTCAATTCCTAAATTTCACATTATATCTCAGACAGTTATAGTTACTTTTCAAGATTGATAAATGCTTCTTTTCCTGCTGTGAAGTTAACGCTGAAGAATTGAAAAAAGATCCCTACATAAGCGGAGCACATGGTATCTTTTAAGTTATTTATGACTTGCACATAGCAATGACACGTCTAACCCCTCTAGAAATTGCTCCTATACAAACGCCTGTGGGATATTGAACTACCACAATACATACTGTGTCCCTTTGAAAGATTTTTTGAGTCATCAAGAAGGAAGATTTTATATTAACAGCTTTGATAAGTGCCTCTATAGAGACAGTTGAAGGCAAAAAGATCTTGTTCTATCATGTCTCCATAAGGGATCACAGAATGTGGGACTCCAGGACTACAGATTGTTGAAAGTTATTATAAACATCACGTATATCCTAGGCAGATACTCTTTGAGAAATTGAATCTACATTTGTAAACATTTCCTAAAGTTCATGAGTTTTGATATATGGCAAGTTTAGCCTCACAAAAATTTTAGATACTTCATCTTTCTTCCCCTTAACATTATTCCATTTGCTCTCCTCAAATAAATATACAGGAAGAAAAATATTGTATTAATTTCCAAGTGCTGATATAACTAATTACTGCAAACTTAGTGATTTAAAACAACAGTAGTTATTCTATTTGACCAGTTGTCTGAAATGGGTCTCACTAGGCTAGAATCAAAATTTCATGAAGGATGTTTCCTTGCTTCTTAGATTCTAGAAACTGCCAGCATTCCTTGATCCTATATTACTTTAATCTCTAATTATCACATCACCTGTTTTCCCTCTCTGATCTCTTGTCTATCTCTTATGAGGACTGTTACGATTACGTTTGGAGACCTAGATAATTTTCCTCATCTCAAAATCCATATCTTAATCCCAACTGCAAAGTTTCTTTAGCCATAAAAGGTAACCTTCAGTAGTTCTGGGGATTAGGATATGAACATCTTGGGGAGGGGGCAATTATTCAGCTTATTGTAAGTGTTAAAGATCAATTTCATGAGACCAGTTTGGGAGTCATCATCTGATGACCATCTGAAAAGAGTCCACAAGAAGGATAAATATTTAGAGGGATGATGCTAGGGAATTTACTGAGGAGCTAGCTGTCTGGGTAAGGTGAAAGGGAAAATACAGTAGAATTTCATCAACCTGAGACCAAGAATGGCAGAGCTGTTAATCTGATTGTTCTCAGTGATTAGAAGACTACCATAACTCATGACTCATCTTTAATTTATTCAGCTGGGATATTGGAGGCCATATGATTATTGGTCATGTAGGGTGGAAAAGTGTTGATGTGGCTAGAATTCACATATCATCAATACATGGTCATGGAGCTTAGAAGAGCCCTCTGGTTAGCTACCACTGTTTGGTAATACCAGAGGTTCTTTCTCCAGGATATGGAGGGCTCTAATTTCCATAGAGTTATGAAGTGCAGGAGATATTTCTAGATTGCAGCTGTAAAACTACATTAATGATTATCTGGTTCTTTTTTTTTTTGCTATATATTGAATATACTGAGAATAAATGAGTGTAAAAGCAGCAAGTAAAGAATATGCATAACAGTGTATTGCAACAAATGTTAATTAGTTATTGTTTTTATTTTCTTTCCTTTTTTTTTTTTTTTTTTGGTCTTGGACTTCAGCAAATATACCTTCTTAATAAAGTATTGAATAATGTCAACAATGGGTAACATTTTTTATACTTTTTATAAACTGCCAAGTGCTTTATATTAGCTTCTGTAATTTTCTAATGTAATCCTATGTGGTAGCTGCTATTTTAATATGCATATTAACATACTTAGGCAACAACAGAAAGACTTTTTGAACCCAATGTGACTTGAGAAGTAATATCCTTTTTTAATTTAAATTTATTGGGGTGACAATGGTTAGTAAAATTACATAGGTTTCAAGTGTACGATTCTGTAATACATCGTCTATATATCACATTGTGTGTTCACCACCCAGAGTCAGTTCTCAATCCATTACCATATATTTGACCCCTTTTACCCTCTTCTACCACTCCTCTCCCCTCTTATCCTCTGGTAACCACTGAACTATTGTCTATGTCTATGAGCTTTTGTTTCTTTATTGCCTTTGTTCCTTTGTTGCCTTCAGTTTTATATCCCACATATCAGTGAAATCATATGGTTCCTGACTTTTTCTGTCTGACTTATTTTGCTTAGCATAATAATCTCAAGATCCATCCATGTTGTTGCAAATGGCACTATTTCATCTTTTCTTATGGACGAATAGTATCTTCTTTATCCCATCATCTATCGAAGGACAGTTTGGTTGTTTCCATGTCTTGACCACCATAAATAAAGCTGCAATGAACATCGAAGCACATATATCTTTACGGATAAATGTGTTTTTTAGTTTTGTTTTGTTTTTTCCAGATTTTTGGGGTATATACCCAGGAGAGGGATCGCAGGGTCATATATAATTCTATTCTTATTTTGAGGAACTTCCACACTGCCTTCCATAGTGACTGCAACAATCTGCATTCTCATCAATAATGTATGAGGGTTCCTTTTTCTCCACAGCCTCTCCAACACTTGTTACTATTTGTCTTGTTGATGAGAGCCATTCTAACAGATGTTAGGTGATACCTCACCTGGTTTTTATTTGCATTTCTCTGATGATTAGTGATGTTGAGCATCTTTTCATATGTCTATTGACCATCTGTAAGTCCTCTTTGGAGAAATGTCTATTCAGGTCCTCTGCCCATTTTTCAATTGGATTGTTTGTTTTTTTTTGTTGTTGAGTTGTATGAGTTCCTTATATATTTTGGATATTAGCCCCTTTTCAGAGACATTGTTTGCCAACATCTTCTCCCATTTGGTTGGTTGCTTCTTTATTTTGTCAATGGTTTCTTTTGCTGTGCGGAAGCTTTTAAGTTTGATATAGTCCTATTCATTTATTTTAGTTTTTACTTCCCTTGCCTTGAAGTCAAATTCATAAAATCCTCTTTGTACCCAAGATCCATAAGTTTAGTACCTATGTTTTCTTCTATGTAGTTTATTGTTTCAGGTCTTATATTTAGGTCTTTGATCCATTTTGATTTAATTTTGGTACACGGTGACAGATAGCAGTCTAGTTTCATTCTTTTACACATGGCTTTCCAATTCTTCCAGCACGAGAGAAATAATATTCTTCAGGTAACAACTGACACTATATTGTCCACATAGAACTTTACTAAACTTCACCAAAATCTATTCTTAAAATCCTAACAGAAATTCTGTAAAAAAAAAAAAAAATATATATATATATATATATATATATATATATATATATAATTGAAAGAACTAATGTACAAAATGAATGAAGAAATGGAAATTGACACAATTTGATAAAGAATAAATATATATATATATAAATATGATGGCCTACTGTCACATAAAGCAGAAAGCTTCATGGAGTACTTAGCCTTCCCTATGATAGCACCGGTGCCTATCTAGGAGTGGTATGGCCAGAAACCCATCTTCATTCCCTGGTTCTGCACTCTTCTCTCATGGTGATCCCCTATATGTTTCTTCACTGTGTGTAGATCCATTAGTTAACATTAATTTAACAAATACTTATGGAACACTTTAAATAACAGACATAGTGTCATCATGGAGTCAGAAAGTCTAATATTAAATATGTAGTCTCAAAAATATTTTTATTACAATTGTGGTAAGGGCTACGAATACCACCACAAAATACCATCCTCATATCTAACTGATGTGATAATTGCAGATATTATTTGTTGTACAAAATAGTCTTAAAAACTTAGAATTGATCTTTTTACTATGCAAACCCTATCAAGCGCATCTGTATTACTTTAGGCATATCTTGAGAAATGCTTGAATTATTGTACATATAATTTGTCTCAAGTATGAAGGCACTCTACAAAGTTCCCTCTGCTTTCAAATCTTATTAGAACTCCATTAAAAATGCCCTAAGCTAATCCTGGGTTAAGAAAATATTAACTGGTTAAATATAGTAACATGGCATTCCAAAAAAAAAAAAAAAAAAAAAAATTCTGTCATTATTGCTGTAACTCCCTTCTCTCCGTACCTACTATTTAATTTATAAAAGCCCTGCCATTTATCTCCCTGGCCCCACTTCTCCCCAGCTATCTATCTAAAAATGCACATCCCATGCATGCTTTTCCCATACTCTGATTGATATAACAAAAATGGCTTGGTTCTGGGGCATTTTTGTTTCTGGCATTTAGAATGCCAACATGTAAACCTTACACTATGACTGGAATTCTAAGCAATCTGGGATTTTTTTGAATGCTTTTGGTTCTCAGCTCACAAACTTATCATTTTTGCTCATGCTACTTACTGTTAATGGCCTAGTGTTATACCAAAATTTATTTCTGTCCATATTATACATCACTTATCTGAGAATATTCCAGTCAAACGAGCTAAGTCCTAAATGACAGGTGGAACATGATTTCACAGGCCTCTTGAAATTTATGTAGGCAGTATTAAAATTTCCTGGCTGCACATTGTCCAGAGGATTATCTTTATTGAGCAAAAGCACATTCTTCTGTAGTTGATTTTTGCTACTTAATTGTCCTCTAGCTGAAGTTAGTTTTTGAAAACATAAATGTCCTTGCTAGAAGCTGCTTACTTGCTCTTGTTGGGGTTTTACAGTATGAGAGTTGATGTTTTTGTTTACTAAAAATATTCATAGTAGTTTCAATACATGTTATTATTACTATGCTTTTGAAGTTGTCAGGCAACATCCTTGTTAATTTATTTTTATTCCCTGCAATTCATTTTCTCCTATTTTGTGACAGATCCCTCTGCCCCTAGTAAAGTATAAAAAGTGGGTTTTGCTATATTTATCATGATTATAGAAATAGAAAACACCATAATGACTACAAAAGTTAAAGTGAGTCCATGGTAGCTAGTATTATGGGCTCTAGTCATAAATACCAAAAATCAATTTAGCTGAGAGAGAAAAGCTGGAATTTAAAGCAAGCGGCTTCTATCGGTTTTCTCCCAATTATATTAGCTCATTGCATCTTCAAAAAAATAGTTAAAGGAGTATGGATTAAGAAAAAAAATTAAGTGCTCTAGATACCTTTTGTAAAAGTAAATTTAATTTTTATTTCTTAGCTAATAAGCTATTTTATCTTATGTAGATATCTCAAACAGAAGACCAAAGTGAGTATTTCAATTTATTTTGGCAACATTTCCTTGTAATATTTTAAAGTGAAGAACTTGACTTCAAATTATTTTCTGACTACTAAGTAGGACACTGTCATTTTTTAAGTGAAAATTCATACTAGATCAACCATGTAAGTTATTATAGGCTCATAGTTCCAAAGACTGCTTTCTAAAGAATAATTTCTCAGATGCTTTGGAATTACTGTACTGAATGTTACCACCCAAAAATAACATTAAAAAAAATACGATTTCTAAAGCTGTGAGATATTATCTTTATATACCTAAAAGATAAAAAACTTGATAAAACTCTACCTGGATAGTAAATAATAAAGTCCCCTGTGGAATTCTAAATTGGAAAGATATATTTCTTATGTTTTGCAGGATTTAGAGCAGTCTCTCTCTCTCTCTCTCTCTCTCTCTCTCTCTCTCTCTCTCTCTCTCTCTCCTTGCTCTATATGTATTTGTGAATAGAGGAGATATGTTACATGAATAAATCTTGGAAAGGAACTATATTTTGTATCTTATTGTTGTCTAGAAGTTGAGTTGTCTTCCATAATTAGATATTGCTCATTGTTGGATCTGGGATTTGATTATACACTACATACAATTAATAAGTGGACTTTAACTGTTGAATATGCTAGCAGAAGACAGAGAATGCTGAGTCAGACACAAAGGATTTTATTACAGCACAGCAAGCAGCGTGACCATCAGCATGTCTGTGTCACTTTTCTTGCCCCCAAGTCTCACGGGGGCATCATGAAGCAGCCCAATGGTCCCTGGATGCAGCATTCATTCTGCATACACAGTGAATTGCTTCATCGTTGAGGAACACTGATGTTGAAGAATATATTGCTTTATATCAAGCAGTAAACAAACCTACTCTGTGTTTCATAATACCTTATCCCTCAAGGTTGCTCGCTGTCAGTACAACCCTGAGAAATAGCATAGGTAAAGAGCTGTCATGTCTTTGTACTCTTGGCATATTTAGCAAGACATAGGAAAACAAGAAGCCCAAAGTGAGTTTCCAGTACTCATATATGGCCCCTCTCCCAAAATATTAGATACAATTAATCACCAACTTGTTTTTACAGCTGTAGTTTACTTTGGAAGAATTTTTAGAGTACTTGTGATGTATGAGTATATATTTCTAAATGAATTTGTTCTATTTTAGGAAATATAGACTATTTAAGTAAAATTTAAACAATCAAAATTCCTATTTTATTCAAATTCTGGAAATATAAAATTCTGTTTTTTTTAAACAAAATAACTGTTAAGATGATATAATATAGTTTTGTACTAGTCCAAAGTTTGAATGTAACAGAAAAAGTTATTAGTATGAAAATAGAGCTAACATACAATTACCTCTTTCTTAATTCCTCAAAAATAAAAATGGTTCCTTGATAAATTTAAGGAGAAAAATAATCAAGTGTCGTTAAGACACCTGTTAATCTGAATATAAGAGAGCTAGATGAAATTATAGGAGACTGTACTCACTATATTATTTTTTAAGTAATAAATATACACTAGTTTTGAAAATTTGAATACAATTTTAAAAAGTATTCAGAGAGATATAATGTATTCTAAAAAATAAAATATGACTTGTATAAATTACTTTATTTTCAATACCAGGTAAAATATGAGAATGTAGGTTTTATCCATCTTAATTTTGAGAAAGCTGAGGTTCAAATTATTGAAGTAGCCTAATTTCTAGGGCCAGACAGTTGATTGCAGAAATGACAATTTTAAAATTGAAATTTTGAAATGTTCCAAAAGCTGAAAAATAATTATTTATTTCTCCTGGCTTGGAATAAAAAGTATATAAATCAGAATAATTTGCGATTTATTTGCTGGTCTATCACCATCTAAAATGACAAAATCTACAGACTTTATACAATTTAATGGTGCTTGTCATTTTTTATGTATATGTCTTACCTTCATGTTGAGTTTTTAATTCATTGAGAGTAAACATCTTTTAAATTAAAATTATTTATTGAAATATTATCTTATGTTTTCTCCTCATATTTTCTAATTCTTTAGCTTAAACTGATTATTAGGGATTATAATTCCTTGCCTTTCAGATTTTGGCCAGGCTTAAAACAGAAGAAGAAATGGGTCAAGCCTTATTTATTATTTTTAATACCAAAAATATATGCAAGAGATCCCACTCAGTAAGGAAAGGAGTGTAACAAAGTGAAACACTGTTTCTCTGACTCCATCTTGTTCAAACCTGCCTCATTCCCATGGCCTTCAGGTTAATAGCTTGTGCTTAATCTTGCATATAAACTGCTAATCTTTAGAAGAATTCTGCTTGTGGCTTGAGTTTAGAAAACAAAGAAACAAACAAACAAAAAAATCAGCCCCTTACCGGAAGGCGCCTCTCCTGAGGAGATAAGGGAAGTATGTATTGCTTACAAAGATTTGTAGAAACCTATGTCTGGACTCACATCAACTAGGGTCAAAAGATGAAGCACAAGCGTCTTCAAACCCTGCTAGTGCTCAGATACAGGCAGGGGGGTCCTCAATCACCTCTTACCCCTCCAATTCCCCCTTCCCTTGACATAAAAGAAGCCTGTACTTTCTTAAGATGGATTTGAGGAACCACTAGGTCTCTCATCTTCTCAGTTAGCATCTTCTCGATCAATAAGCTTTTCCTTACTCCAAACTTTGACATTTTGAGTCCAGCCCTTTGAAGTGCTAGACACACAGACATTAGATGGGTAACAGGAAGAGAGAGTGAAAGGATATTTGGAAACTGAGAAGAAAGTAGATTCTCCAAAAACCTGTGAATGTAACAATCTATTGTCCCATTTCTATTTCCAAGTGAGCGCTTCCCTGACTATCTTATTCAGATTGCTTACATTGCTTTCCTCCTCATCCTCCTTTGTATTTTGTCATATCAATTATTACGTTCTAACATACTGTATAATTTACTCATTTGTTCTATTTCTTGTGATTGTCTGCCTCCACTAAAAAACAAGTTCTAAGAAGGGAGGCCTTTGTTTTGTTCATGGTTGTTTCCTATTTTACCTACCTTCAAAGGTAAAAGGTTATTAAACTTTAAAAAATGATGACTAGCAAAATAAAGAATAAGAACATCAAAAAATCTGGAATTTTCTGACTTGACGGTGGGTTAGTGAAAGAAAGATGAATACAGCTCAGATGCAAAATTTTAATTCAGCAAATTTTGTAGCGGTATATGAACTATTTCCACTTATTTTATGAATCAATAAATAACTCTGAGTTTTTAGTTAATTGGACTAATGGATGATATAGATGCAGTGTATGAATATTGTAACAGGTGACATTTATACTGATTAACAGGATAATTAAAGAATGTTAATAGTCACAGTGCATGAAACTGATTAACAACACACTACTTCATCCCTTTATCTGAAAGAAAGGAATATGGGAAAGCTGCTTTATTCAGAAGATCAAAAGAGAGATAGATCTCTTTTTGTCAGACATATTTTTAAAAACCTATTTGGTAAGTAGTTTTTATTTTTTATTTTTCTATGAATATGTATATTTCAAACAGAGGGAAAGAAGTCTTTGAATTTATTTAAAATTGTGCTAGATCAAAGTCTTAAAAACCTGTAAATGGTCAGTATCAATATTTTCTTGCCAAAAGCAATGAACACATAAAAATGATTATTGAAACACATTTTTTAGTGTTCTCCTTTCAAAGTACACCTAAGCATCATAAAAGATAAATAAAGTGATAATAACCTGCTTTTCACTGTTCTGCTTCAAGTTAGTCCAAAAAAGAATAAAAATACTCCTTAATGTGTTAGAATTTAAAAGTGTATCTTTATATCTTCATTTATCTCTAGTTATTTTTTTCTTTTCTTAATTCCTGTCTAGCACAGTGACAGAGAACAATATTCTAAATACCATTTCTGTATTTCTTCTTCTACATTTTTATCTTCCTTATCTCAGGAAGGTATTTCAGAATAATGAAAAAGTACAAGATACTTAAAGGGACTATGAATTCTAGTTCACTCCTTATACCTAGTTCACTACTACACACCTGGGCTATCTGGCATATCCTATTGCTTCTAGGCTGTAATTCTGTACATCATGTTACTGTACTGAGTACTGTAGGCAATTGTAACAGAATGGTAAGGATTTGTGTATCGAAACATATCTAGATATAGAAAAGGTAAGTAACAACACAATATGAGATAAAAAATAGGACGCTTGTATAGGGCACTTACCATGAATAGAGCTTGCAGGACTGGAAGTTGCTCTGGGTGAGTCATTGGATGAGTGGTGAGTGAATGTGAAGGCCTCGGACATTATTGTAGACTACTGTATTAGATTTATAAACGCTGCCCACAAGCCTTCCCCCTCCTTCCTTCTGTCAGAAATAGAACATTGAAGCTGTCAGTACTGCTCCATGAATGAGATGTTGGCTGGATGGATTAGAAGGGTGGAGGAGAAACTGACTGAGTAAGGTGTAGATCACAATAATAGCGACTGTTAGGAGTGGGTAAAAGATGGCCTGCAAATCAGTAAGCATAGAAATCAAGATGGAGCGATAAAGGAATATTGGGTACTGTCATGGCAATGTGGTTATTTTCTGTTGTATGTTGGAGCAGTGATCAGATCAAGGAACTTCATAAAACTTCATAGAAAAAGAGGATGTTTAACGTGGAGAGTGTTTACAACTGAGGAGTGAATATTTTGACTTTGGAAATTTGGTTTTGGTTCTATTGACCCTATCTGGCACAAAGGGCTCTTTCTGGTATTGAATTGATGGAAAATATAAAATTTATCTCTGCTTTACTTCATAACAACCTGAAAGTATTTCCAAAGTGCAGAGACAGGCTGTCTCCACACTATCAAAGAAAGTTTTAAGGAAGTGGCAGAATTTACAGGAATGTACTCTGAAAACCATCAGTCTAGACCCAGGAAGACTGTAGCACCCTCTGGATATGCAATGCTGAGGGAATAGGCTCCCCTGTGTTGAAACAGGTCAGTGCCTGACGATTGGGATGTAATCGGTGCACCCAAAATTGAGGTGCTGTGACTGAGAGGAAATCTATTGCCAAGCCCCACGTTCAGCTCCATTACAATCTTATGGGACCACTGTTGTATACACGATCCATTGTTGACTTTCAAAGGTAAAAGGCTAGTTTTAACAGTTTCATGAACTGCATATACAAGACATCATAATGTGGTGCACAACTGTAGAAAAAAATGACCATTTTTAATATTAAAAATGCATACAAAGTTGCATTTATATATTATATGTTATGTATTTTAAAAGAATTCATTCATGTTTCACTTCTCTAATCCTTAATCTTAATCACTAACAATACTGTCACACTATCCTTGTTTTTTTTTTCCACTGGATCCAATAAATCCAACTAGTGCAATCTAGATTTTTATGATTAATTCTCCTTTAGGAAGTATTTTTTTATTTTAATAAGCCCAAAGGGGTATATTAAAACAAAGAAATGGATATACATTCATGAAATAGAGATAATATGAGATTATTTTAGGGATGGTGGCAATAGTGCTGAAATTAATCAGATCATATAGGCAATTGCCTTGTTCTGACCATAAGTCAGATAATACCTGTTGTATGTTTTCCTCTTTTATTTTAACTTTAGTTTATTCACTCAGATCCATAAATCTTTATTTTGGGGAGTTGGATTGAATAATGAGTAAACATGCATGGTAGAATTAAACATTTATTAAGTAAATGTTAATTGAGCACCTACTACATGCAAGGTATATTTCTAGGCACTTGGGATACAACATAAGGGAAAACAAAACAAAACAAAAACTAGATATATACATTTTTTCTTGGAAATGTCTGTAACATGGGAAAAAATAAGAAGACATTGAACTTATGTAACTATAGCTAGACCTACCACTCCAGTTAGAAAAATTCAGTTAAAATGTTTATAGCCAATTGCTAAGACAGAATTTAGTCTAGTATGAGAGTATACAGTTTCATGAGCTGCATTCACAAGGGGAATTCATAACTCTTTTCAGGCTCTTCTCTACACACCTCTTTAGGAACACACAAAAAAGATGAGAGTCAAAGCCAGAGACTGTGGAAATCTTCCTTTGTGGTTCAGGCCTCAGGGTGAGAATAATAACTGCTATAGAGACAGCATGAGGTCATGCAGTCCTTTTTTTCACTACAGCCCTTGTGGAAAAAGGCCTTAAACTACAGTATGAAGGAAGCTATTCCTCATCACTAACGGACACAGGTAATCCACTGCAGCCGTGAAAAGCTCATAGACTATTAAGAACCAGCCATTGTTGGGAGAGGAGGGGCAAAATAACAGAAACTCCCATCAATTAGCCAAAAGGGCACAGCACCTACCACAGACTGATGCTAAATAAAACCAGAGCAGCATTCCTGACAAAAGGCTAGCAAGAATTAAGAAAGAAATGCAGCTGACTGTAAAGGATGGGTTAGAGCAAGGAAAGGCACACTTTTTGAGTTGTAGTTCCAAAGAGAAGTCATAAACTGAGTATAGAAAAAACGTTGAGAAAAATGCTATCAAAAATCAGTCTCAGTTTAACCACAAGGCAATACCAAGTGGAATTTAAAACCCTGTTTCACTGAGAGTAACTGCAGCAAAAACAAATGCCAAACCCAGCTCAGATTCTCAATGACTCAAAACCAACATTAAAAAGAAAATGTATGCTCATTTCCAAGAATGAATAACATTTACTACATTTTTTATTGTCATACAGAAGATGTCTGACATTCAACCAAGAATGATGACACCCATAGAGAAGCAAGAGTAAATCCATACACTGTCATGAAACAAAGTAATTAATAGAACCAGATTCAGAAACGAACCAGATGTCAGTATTATCAGACAGGGGATTCCAAGTAATTATAATTAACATATTAAAAATTATAATGGAGAAAATGAACAACATTCATAAAGAAATGGTTAATTCTGGCAGAAAGATAAGAAGAATAAGAAGAGAAAATAGATATGTTATAAATGAAAACACAGTAAAATAGATAAAAAATGGCTTTGAAATGGTTCCCAAGTTAACATAATCAAGGAAGCAATCAGGAAACTGAACATAGATCAACACAAAATGCTCAAGCAGTAACAAAATTAAATCAAGAGTTAAAAAATAAAATAACTATGGGACAATATCAAGTGGTCCAACAATCTGAATCTCAAAGGAAGAGAGAAAGAGTAAATTTTTGAGCAGAGAATGTTTGAGAATTACAAAAAATTAATAAAAGGCATCAAAACAAAGATCCAAGAGACTCAAAGAACATCAAAATGACACAAACAAGCAAACAAAATGTTCCTGGATTCGTAAAACTCAAGTAGCTGAAAATTAATGAGGAACGGAAAATCTTGAAGGTATCAAGAAAAAAAGACTAATTACATATAGAGGATCAAAGATGAAAAATACAGCAGATTTCTTATTAGAAACTATACAATCCAGAAGGTAAAAAGTAACATTCTTAAAATTATCAACCATACACACATGGAAATTGATTAACCCAGAATCCAATATTCAGTGAATATTTATTTCAAAGTAAAGTACTGATTTTTCTTAAAAATACAAAAGCTGGTATAATTTATTAACAGTAGACTTACCCTATAAGATAACAAATACAGGTTCTTCAGGCTAAAGGATTATGGTAAAAAAGAGAAACTTGGATCTACACAAAGAAATTAAAAGCTCTAGTGATACATTAATAAAGGTATATCTAATTGTTTTAAAATAATTGACTGATTAAAGCAAAAATAGTAACAATGAATTTTGTGTTTATAACTTCTGTAAAAATAAGATATATGTTAAAAATAGCACTCCAACCAACTGAGCCATTCGTGAGGCAGCTCAGCTCAAGGTGCTGTGTTCAATCTTAATTGCAGGGAACGCTGCCCACCATTCCTTGTAGGACTCGAGGAATTGAACTGGCAACCTTGTGATTGAAAGCCTGCACTCCACAACTAAGACTAAAAGGACAACAACTTGAAGCTGAACGGCACCCTTCACAACTAAGATTGAAAGGACAACAACTTGACTTGGAAAAAAAAAAATAGCACAAAAGATGGAGGGGAAATTGGGAATACAAAATTTTGAGGTTCTTACATGCAAAGTAGCATAACATTTGAAATTAGATTAGGACTAATTGAAAATATATAGTTTGTATTCACTCCTTTTCAAAGGAGGTATAAAAATTAAGCCAAAAATAGCGATATAATGGAATGATAAGAAATTATCAATTACTCAAGTTAAAAAAAAGACAGAAAAAAGAAAAAATAAAGAACAAATGTAACAAATAGAAAAATAACTACCTAGATGGCAGATTGTGATGCGATATCAATAGTTAAATATAAGCAGTCTACACATACTTATTAAACAACAGAGTTTATCAGAATAAATTAAAAAGCAAAATCCAATAACTAGCTGTTTAAAAAAAAAATCTAACTTTGCATATAAGAATATAGATAGGTTATAAGTAAAAACACGTGGAATAATAAAACATGAAAACATGAATCAAAAGAAACTTGGAGTGGCAAATTAATATCAGACAAAGTATATTCAGAAGTAATATTTCCAGAAATAAAGAATATTAATAATGATAAAGTGTTTAATTCACCACAAAGTATATAAACCTAAGTGTATATGTATGTAACAACAGAATTTCAAAATACATTGATCATAAGTGACAGAACAGAAAGAACAAATATATGAAAATCACAACAGGTTAGGCTGTAATAACTACTGGGTAAAAGGGAAAGTCATAGGGAAATTAGAAAAAACTTTGAGTTGAATGCAAATAATACACAACTTATTAAATTTGTTGGATTCGGTTAAAGAAGTGTTAGATGGCAGCTATAGTATTGCATATTAGACAAGAAAAAAAGAGTTCTAATCAATCATCGCATGTTTATGTTAGACAAGAAAAAAGATCTCTAATTAATCAAAAATTGCTAAGTTTACATCTTAACATACTAAGAAGAGAAGCAGCAATAAAATACAAAGCAAGAGATTTAAAGGAAATAATAAAAATAAGAGCCCGAAACAAATTGAGAACGGAAAAAATAAGACAGAGAAAAAACAATGAAAGTAAAAATTTTAGTTCTTTGAAAAAAAATCAATAAATTGATAAAACACTAGCCCGACTGACCAAGGTGTGTGTGTGTGCATGTGTGTGTGTGTGTGCAGGGAGTGGGAGAGGAACGTGAAACAGAGAAGGCATGATACAGAAGTATTAGAGATAAAACAGGGTACATTAGTAGAGAACTTACATATATTTAAAAGGTTACTAAATGAATACTACAAACCATTCATTCTATGCCAACACATCTGACCACTTAGATGAAATGGTCAAATTTGTTGAAAGACAAAACTTCCAAAGCTCATCAAGAAGACACAAAGTAAACAGCCCAAAGTAAGGTAAATAAATTGAATTTGTAATTACAATTTTTTCAAGAAGGGCAATTTTAGGTTGCAGTGGGTTTAGTTGCAAACAGTATCAAACATTTAAGGAAGAAATAATACTGGTCCTACATAAATTTTCCATTAATATAGAATGGGCAAACCTTCCTACTTAATTTCATAGAGCCAGCAATTAACCTTATTTCACAAGAAAATAATATGATAATTCAAAAAAATATAATTATAGGCCAATGTGCCCCATGAACATAAATGCACAAATAATACTAGATAGTAAACTGGATCACATGTCTAAAATATAATATGTCATGAAAAAATGGAAAGTATCATAAGAATGCAACTGGTTCAACTTTCAGCTGAATCAATGTAACTCACCACATCGGGAGATTAAAGGTAAGAATCATATGACCATCTCAATAGAAGAAGGAAAAACATTCTACAAAATTCAATATCTATCTGTGACAAGTACATTCATAATACTAGGACTAGAAGGACGCTACATTTACTAGATAAAGAGTATGTACCAAATTCTATGTTTAGCAACATGCTTAAGGTTGAAAGGCTGAATACTTCCCTCCTAATGTGAGAAACAACGTAAGAATATCTTGTCTCACCACCCCTACACTGTGCTGAAAATCCAACCTAGTACAATAAGACAGAAAAAATATAAAACTTTAACTATTTACAGGCAGCATGATTGCCATATAGAAAATCCCAAATAATCAAAGTCATTAGAACTAATAAATGAGTTTAGGATGGTTTATGGATACCAGGTCAATATCTGAAAACCGATCATATTTCTATATATCAGCCATGACCAATTGGAAATTAACATTTCACATAAAGCAGCATTTATAATACTATCAAAAAGTATAAATCCTATATATGAAAAAATGTAAAACACTAATGAAAGAAATCAGAGGAGACAAATAAATGAAGGGTTATTCCAATGTTTATTGTTTGAGAAACTCAAAATACTGATTTTCCCAAACAGACACATAGAATCAGTATAATTCCAACCAATATCTTAGCAGCAATTTTGTAACAATTTATCAGCTGATCCTATAATTACATGTATAGACAAAGGAACATGAGTGACCAAAATAGTTTTGTAAAAGAACAGAGTTGGGTGATTCAAACACCTCTGCTTATCTACAATGATCAAAAGATAGAATGAAAAGAATTGAGATTCCAGATATAAACTAGCAAGTGTGTCATTTTCATTAAATTGTAATTGATGTGAAACAAATATGCAGAGGTAATTCAATGGAGAATGGATAGGCTTTTAAATAGTATAATGCTAAATCAATTGACTATGCATATGGAAAAATAAGAACCTTAATCGATGCAACTCACCAGTTGCAAAAATTAACTCAACAATATCACTGACATAATGTGAAACAAGTCTATAAAATTCTTAGAAAACAATATAGAAGATTTTTTTCTTGGGCTAGGCAACAATTTCCTAAACACAACCAAAATTATATTCCATAAAATTGAAAATTGAAAAATTGGACTTCAGAATGAACGGCTTCTGTTCTTTGAAAGGCACTGTTAATTGAATGTACTGTTAATACAAGCTACAAACTGAGAAAAATAATTGCAAATTAAATTTTATAGAGAACTTGTATCCCTAATACAAAATCAACATGACTCAAAGGTAGGAAAATAGCAACCCTACTAAAAGAAAAGCAAATTATTTGAACAGGCAAATAATCAAAGAAGGTATATGGATAAAATTAAAACTATTGGGAGTTATCACAAGAAAAACTAATGACAATAAGTGCTGCCAAGCATGCAGAGAAACTGTATGTAATAATGGTACAGCAACATAGAAAAACAATGGAAAACATTTGGAAGTTTTTATACAGTTAAACATACACTTATTACATAATATAGCAATCCCACATTTAGGTATTTATCCAAATTAAATAAAAAAAATTTGACACACAAAAAAACTTTATGCAAGTGTTATAATGACTTTATTAATAATCTCCCAAACTGGAAACAACCCAAATGTTCTCCAACTGATGAATGGATAAACTACATTACATCTATACAATGTAATGAAATAAAATGAAAAAGAATGTTCAACTAAATGCATGCAATAAAATCAATTACATCAAATGCATTATGTCAAATGAAAAGAGCCATACTTAAAAGAATATATGCTGTATGCTTCTATTAAGATGATATTCTGGAAAAGGCAAGAGATTAAGGTCAGAAAACAGATTATTGGTTGCCGAGGGCTTTCGGTGTCTACAAAGAGACACAGGGAATTATTGGGAGTGATGATAATGTTTTATATTTTGACTGCGGTGGTCACAACTGCTTACATTTGTCAAAACTCAAAGACTGTACTAAATGTATGAACTTTATATATTTTTGTGTTAAAAAATACAAAGGAGATACGTGTGAATCTAGACAAAAAGCAATATTGTCATCTAGAGGTCAAAAGTACTAAATGTGTACCTTTGTTTGCTCTTTTAATGAATCAATGAAAATAATGTCTATTTTGATTAAAATTAACTTTCAAGTTTAACACTGTTGAATAGCTAAAATGGATCACTTTGTGATTCTGGCTCAATATAAAATGTTAGAATAAACAGAAAAAATTCTGTGGATTCACTAATTGACAGACATTTTTTGTTTGTGTATTTCTTAAATGGAGAGAGAATAGAAAAGCAAGCTAAAATGGAGATATATATGGAAACAATTATACAGCAGATAGCACAGAAAATAATATTTTTAAATATTTTAATGGAATTTTTAATCACATATTTTTAAATAGAAAATTGACTTCCAACTGTTCAAGTTAGAACCCTGTCAGTAATCTTGTCTGCATCTCCATACTATATCTGTGGTTCATTTTTCTTAACTATTTAATAATCTGTCTTTTTTAACAGCTTTATTAGGGCATAATTGATATATAAAAAACCTGCACATATTTAATGTTTATAATTTGGTGAGTTTGAACATATGCATCCACCCATGATACTATCATCACAGTCAAGGAAATACACGGATCTATCACCTCCAAGTTTCCTGTGTCTCTTTTATTGCGTGTGTGTGGTAAGAATGCTTAACATGCGATCTACCCTTTCCACAAAATTTAAGTGCACAATACTATGTTGTTAACTATAGGCACTATGTTGTATAGGTACATGAAAAGGAGTTCGACATCACTAACCATCAGGAAAATGCAAATCAAACCTCAGTGAGACGCCAGCTTATACATAATAGGATGATCTTTATCAAAAACACAAAGAAACTAAGTGTTGAAGAGGACATGCAGAAAAGGGAAACTTCATATTCTCTTCTAAATGCAAGCATGAAATAATGGAAGGATAATAGAAGATCAACTTTTTTTTTTCTTTTTTTCCCCAGAGCTATCTGGGGATGGAATAACTGTGCTTTCCTGTTCTACGGGGCCCAAAGTGAGCCTGAGGTACTGCTCCTTCAGATTTCCCCTCCAACTCTACTTCCAAGGCCACTTTAGAGCTAGTACCAGACTTGCAGCTGAGCAGCATAAACAAAACTGAGTAAGATAGGCTCCCACTCTCCACTTAGGAAGCTCAGAGTCTGATAGAAAATTGAGAGCAAGTCTCTAATGGGACTGAAGCATCTTCAGTTTCTTTCCATGACAAACCTGTTTTCCTGCACTAGGGCCAGGCTTAAGTGACAATTATCATTCCTCAGACACTCCCAAGGCAAATGGGGATCTAGACCTGAAAAAAACAAACAATACTGTATAAAACACATTATTTGATTCAGTCCACCTTTTGTTCCTTCAACATACTTTTATTGGGTCTTCTGATTTCAAACCACTGTAGTGGGTGCTGTGGGAAATATAGAGAAAAATGACAGTACCCTGCCCTTCAAGAGTTTATAGGATCTCAGAAGAAAGTGATTCTATGAAGATCTTAAATTTATATAGCATTTTTGCATATAATAAGAAATCACTATATTTCATGATCACTCTTTTTTTGTATAAACAGTTGTAGTTATAATCATTATTTTTACTATTAACTATTTTTTCTCATCCCCTGACTGCCTCCCCTTTGGCAACCATTAGCTTATTATGTGTACCTATGGACTCGTTTCTGTTTTGTTTATTCATTTATTTTGTTTTTGTTTTATTTTAGATTTCACATAAAAGTGACATAATACAGTATTTGTCTATCTCTGTTTCTGTCTATCTCTTATTTCATTTGTCTATCTCTTATTTCACTCTGCATAACACTCTCTAGGTCCACTCATCTATGTTATCACAAATGGCAAGATCACATTCTTTTTTATTGCTGAATAATATTTCATTGTATATGTTACCACATCTTTACCCATTCATCTATTGATGGACATTCAGGTTGCTTCCATATCTTGACTATTACTAATAATGCTGCAGTACAAATAAGGGTGCATTTATCTTTTTCCAGTTAGTGTTTTTGTTTTCTTTAGATAAATCCCAGAAGTGGAATTGCTGGATCATATGCAGCTCTATTTTTTTACATTTATGAAGGTAGTTCCTACTTATGTTTAACACATTTGTGAATATAGTTTCTTCTTAGGTTTAATTCTTATTTTTATACTCATACAATGCTTTAAGATTTAAATTTTTGCAGAACAATTGTCCCCTTTTCTAGTTATAGGTTTGTAGACTATTTTATAGAGTATCTATACTGTTATCAGAAAGGTGATAGTATATATGCATTTATTATGTAATTGTAGTTTTTCTATGTCATTTTAAAAATGCAGTGGGAGAGTACTTTATTTGTACTGAGATGTTATTGCATTCATTGTGAATAGGTCAAATACTCTCATGTGAACTATCCTGGGCATCAGCCGGTAATGTTTACACATAAAAAGCAAAGTGCAAAACAGAAAAGAGCTTAGCAGAGCATTGATCACAAATGATGCAAAGGCCAAAAAGAAAATATATATGTATTTATAAGAATTTATCTTCAACCATATTTTTTCACTTCAAATCTGAATCTGAATTTTTTTTCTCCTACTTCTATCTTTAAATTGATCTAATTTTTATTTGCAATACTATTAATTATTTCTAAAGGAATATCATAATTTACCAGCTAAGGGAACAGTCAAGTGAACTAACTGGAAGGATAAGACCAGACATTTGTCTAGTTGTATTAATCAAGCCTGGGTATGGAAAAAGCCCTCCACCCAAATCTTTTCATCCTTATTCTATAACTAAGTCCTGACAACTCATCACTTTTAAGGATTAAGATACAGAGGTTGTCACTTAATAAAATATTTGGGACCAGTTAGTCATTATAGAATTATAAGCATTGTACTTCATTCATTAATGATATCATTTAACCTCTAAACCTGAAAATCGGAAGGAATGGGAAACTTTGGGATAAGGATTTTGATAAAACAGGAAAGGAACTCTAGTCCAGAGGATTTCAATTTGCCTACAATGATACATTGGAGAATTTTTGTGAAGTTGAGAAACAGTAGTTTGCTAAAAATCAGAATCAGCTTACTAACTCATGCAAAATCGTCTGCATTTTATGACAATTCAGAAAATTTTAACTTCATATTTGCTGTAGTGACCCAGAGCATAAAAGTGTCACAAGCTGTAAATGTAATTGCAAGTAGTAAAAACAATTAAATATTCCATTTTGATGAAAAACAAAACAAAACAAAACTTTCTTGCTACCCAGATCACTGAAAATATTGTAACAATAACAATTTCAACCTTCATAACCAGAGGAAAATTTATTCATTCTTTTCTAGTCCTTATTTTTTCTGTCATTCAGTGTTGGTTCACTTTAAATGGAGATTTATTGGTACAGTCATTAACTTTAATGCAACAAATTCTAAAATATAGAAAGTCATTTTCCTTTGGAAATAAGATGATAGAGCAATTCAGGCACATTGTTAATATATAAAAATCTGCTGATTTGTCTAAATATTTAGCAATGTATAAAATATATATAAAGCTCTTTGGCAATAAAATTGTAAATTTTAGTCTCCAAGCAAATCCTCACAGCTAAATTAAAGCAAATATACACCAAAAGTTTTTATTAAAAATGCTGAGAGACTCTTAAGTTTGCTCCTACTAAAATATTCATACTTAACCACCAAATAATATGCCCAAGTCATTAGAAGTTATTGAGTTTTCCAATGTTATGATTGGTTTATTTGCTACTTTCTAGGAGTTCTTTCTATTAAAATTTGCCATTTTCTCTATGCAGTTTGCATATTTTATTTGTTTGTTTTGTTTAAGTATGCATTTTATTTAACATTGGCAACATTACATAAACAACTTGGTATAACGTATAAAAATGAACATTCACATGTAAAAGAATGAAGCTAGACCCCTATCTTATGTTGCTCACAAAAATTAACTCAAAATGGATTAAAGACTCAAATGTAAAACTTGCACCCATAACTATTCTAGAAGAAAACAAAGGAAAAGCTTCTTGACATGGTCTTGGCAATGATTTTTAGATGTGACACCTAAAGCACAATCAATTAAATAAAAAATTAACAAGTGGGACTATATCAAACTGAAAACCTCTGCACAGCAAAAGGAATTATCAACAAAATTTAAAAAGCAACCTATGGAAGGGGAGCAAATGTTTTCAAACCATATACCAGTATTCAATAAGGGATTAATATACAAAATACATGAAGAAATCATACAACTCAATAGCAAAAAAACAATAATAATAACAATAATAATATAATTTTAAATGGACAAAGGACCGAAATAGACATTTTTCCAAAGAAGATACTCAAATGGCCAAAATGTGCATGAAAACGTATTTAATATCACTAATCATTTAGGAAATGGAAATCCAAACCGCAATAAGGTATTACCTCACCCCCTTAGAATGGCCATCATCAAAACGACAAGAGATAAATGCTGGAGAGGATGTGAAGAAAAGGTAATTTTCTTGCAAAACATTTAGTGTAAGCAAAGTTATGAAGCAGGAATGTAGGATATCACTGGGAAGGCATGAAGCAGCCAGTTTGATTAGACCAGAAAAATCTTGTAAGGAAGTAGTGAAATTCACAGTTTCAAAAGTGTATTTTAGAGATTGGTCCAATGATACCAGGATAAGAAGCTTGCATTTATTCAGTAAATGTCAGGAGACTCTGGAACGTGTTTGCTTGTTTGTTTTTCTAACATATATTATGGTTAATTTTATACATCAACTGGGCAAACATTGTTTAACAGACAGCTGGTAAAACATTATTCCTGTGTGTCTTGTGAGGGTGTTTCTGGAACAGATTAACATTTGATTCAGTAGACTCAGTGAAGAGATACCCTCACCAATACGGCTGGGCATCACCCAATTTGTTAAGGACTTGAATAGAACAATAAGGCAAAGAAAGGGTGTGGGCTCCCTCTCTTTTCTTGAATTGGGACATCCATCTTCTACTGTCCCACATCAGACCCCTGGCTCTTGGGCCTTTGGACTCAGACTGAATTGTATTGTGGGACTTCTCAGCCTCTTTAACCACATAAGTAAATTCCTATAATAAACCTCTCTTTTATGTCTCTCTCTCTCTATATATATATCCTATTGATCTATTTCTCTGGAGAATCCTGACTAATATAGTGTGTGTTATTTTCTTGTAACCCTTCTTGTTTTAAGGGGAACATGCAGTATAGATATAGAGATATTTCTAGATATATGTATCTCTAGATCTATCTATCTCTATATATGCATATATATCTATATATGTATATATATATATATATATATATATATATATATATCTGCAAGAAGAAAGTAGAAATATGTGAAGAACAAATAAGATATGTAATAAATTAAATATTTTTAAATTTCAAAACATGTATATTCATTGTGAAAATACAGATGCAGTAGTAAAGTATAATTTCTTCCACTTCCAAATGTTTGTTATTTGCATATGTATGTGTATATCTATCTATCTAATCTATTTGTTTTATGCTTTCAAAATTACACATATAAATTTATACTGTGAGTATACTACAACTTGTTTTTCCCTCCACAATATCTTACAGTAAACTTTTGTGTCAATATACACAAAACTGACTCATTTTTTTCACTTTTTAAAAAGTTTTATGTAAGCATGATATATATACAGAAAAGTTTGTATATGAACCAATATAATGAATCCATACACAGCTAGATGAATGGTTGCAAAGCAAACATCCCAATGGAACCAGATCCCTGACTGCGAAACAAAAATGAACAGCCCTCCAGAACCCCTATCTCCCCAAACTTCATTAAATCTAAGTCCCTGCTTTTGAAATTTAAAGATATTTTTGAGTCCGATGTCTTTCGCTCAGTTTTGTGTTTGTAGAAATCATTCAGATTATGTTCCACTGTAGAATATTCTCATTACTGTTTTAGTATTTCTTTGTATGATTCTACCATTATTTATTTATACAATCTACTGTTAATGGCTATATGTGTAGGTGTCAGTTTGGAAATAACAGTAACTGTACTGTTATAAATACACTTGTGCGTGTCTGAGACATGTATAAACACACATTTATGTTTCTGTTGGAGTAGAATTACTGGGTCATGGAATATTTGTTTGTTCAGCTTTAATAGATAATGCCAAACTGTTTTCCAAAATATTTATACAAATGAATCATCTCACCAGCAGTGTATACAAGTGCCATTTGTTCTACCTCCCCTTCAACACTTTGTTCTGTCTCTTATTTGACCTGTTTTTGTGGTATTATAATAGCACGATATTGTGGATTTCTTTTGCATTTACCTGTTGACTGACAAGATTGATCACTATTTCCTATGTTTATTACCATTTTATTATTCTCTTTGTTTTAAGAGCTTAAACATGTCTCTTGACCATTTTTTAAAATTAGGTCATCTGTCTTTTTCCTACTGAGTTGTCATACTGCTTTATAGATTTTATACATGGGACCTATGTTGGATATACGTATTGCAAATATTTTCTTCCACTCGGTATCTTTCCTTTTTTCTTGAAGGTGTGTGTGTATACGTGTGTGCATGTTTGTGTTTTATGGACTTTTTTAAAGAGCAGTTTAAGATTTATAGAAATTAAGGAGATAGTACAGAGAGTTCCCATATACCCTGTACCCAGTTTCTCCTTTTATTAATGGCTTATGCTGGTGTGTACACTTTTACAATTAATGAACCAATATTGGTACCTTATTATTAACTAAAGGTCATAGTTTATTCCCATCACATTAGGTTTTATCTAATGTCCTGTTTCTGATCCAGTATCCCATCTAGTAACCACTTTATATTTAGTAGTCATTTTTTCTTAGGCTCCTCTTGATTATTGACTATGACAGCTTCTTAGACATCACTAGGGGGAGGTTGCAGTGTTCTCATTACTATGAGTGGTGGTGAGAGTCCTTACACTCCTCGGTGCCTCTTCTGACAACACCCCAGTGAGCAGAGGGAGCAGCACCTCCTTACTGCTTCATGTTGGTATGAAGTCCATACTCTTCAGTGGTCTGCATTGGTACTTCAGGAGGAAATGGCCAAGATCTTTTTACCACCTGGTGGGGATGAAAGTCCTGACTTCCCACTTTCACTTTCCTACTTGACCTTTTTGAGGCCATTGTTGTGATCCTTGGTTACAGCCTGGAAAGGGGAAATGTCTAGACTCACAGTGGGCCTTCACTGGAATGGACAGAGGTGGGGCTGCAGTTGAACTTGTGTGTGTGTGTGTGTGTGTGTGTTTGCAAATAGGCTGGAGTAGAGTGGTTATTGCCCAAAAGGTTTCTGACTTGCTAGGTTGTCTTTTTCCTGGTATCATTGCTACAGAGACCAAACTTTTATTGGACCTTGGTTTGCCTGTGCTTGCTGGCATTTTGGGGATATAGGAGACAAAAAGAAAACTCATGGGACATACTACTACGTTGTTCCTTGTTTCCTGAGATCCCTAGCCTATCTGCCTTCTACTCATCACCTTTCAGAGTCTTCTTATGTTTGTTTGCATATGTTTGTTTGTATGCATAATGCACACATTTGCTATTTGTACCAAATGGAAAGAATAGGCAAAAGTATGTGTACTCTATCACCCAGAAGGGAAAGCACAATGTGCTTATCTATTTTTGAATTACCAAATTTTAAAGGATTTTTATTATTCATGTATCTTATGTCTCCTTCATTTCATTTTTTTAAATATGTTTTACAAAAGAATGTGAATGACTTGTCTGTCTCAAGAAAATTCAACTACTTTATATCACATCCTCACCCTGGAGACTACAGGATTTGAAGAATAATTTCAACAAATATATGCTGTTATTTATCCATCTGTAGCAGCTTAATAAATCCAAAGGTAGAATTCCCACAGACTTAAGTCAGCTGAAATGCCATGAGAATTTTTGCTAATTTTGTCTGCTCTAAAGCTCTCTGGCCTCCCCAAATATTTGCTTATGAAGATTTAGTATATTTATTAATTTGATCTCACTGTTTAAATGTAAACATTTGCCTAGTTTTCTATCAAATCATTATCTATCTCATTTAATAATGGATTTTAGGCTTATCATTATACATGTTCAAGCTAGATATATTTTCAGCCTCCCAATATAAGAAGCTATTGGCAAAAGCATTGTATTTTCACAATTGATACCTGTAGGTAATAAAAGATAAAATTGAATCATATTTTGACCTATTAAAAATGAATATTTTGTCATCATTATAACAGTCCAGATTTTTCTTAGCAATATCTTATACATAGCCAATACACAAAGGTTTTTTTTTTTATTTCTATATATTAAAGATATCAGTGGTTTTATTAATGTACATTTACCTTTATTTTGCTGTTAAATTGTGTTGTATTTTTAGTAATAATTTACTTTTAAAAAATCAGATTTTCAAAATATTTTAAACAAACTATGTGACAAATCCATATGTGAACCTTCAGTAAATGACTGGATGTAAAACTATTTTTATGTGAAATAGAAACCCATTAGGATGAACACTTTTTATCAAATGCTGTAGTTAGTTTCTAAAAGTTATATATATATATATATATATATATATATATATATATATATATACACACACATACATATATATAAAGCGTGATTAAATTTTTATTAAACTATGTAGGGACAATGTAATACCTATAACTATTTAAATGTAAAACTGAAACCAGAGGCCAAACAAGTCCGGGCTCGTGCTGCCTGCACTGCTCAGCCAATAGACCAACACAGAAGATGGGTCATAGAGTAAGTGTTTATTATCAGAGCACAGGTGTTCTGAGAGGGCAGCAGGTTAACACCTCCAAAAACTGCCTTAACATTCTCAGGTTAGCCTGGGATATTTAAGGGATAATCTAGACATTCCTCCAGAGACTACATGATGGTTCTGAGGGTCTGCATGGAGTCTTCCCTCAGGCGATGTGGCTCTCCAATGTGTCATCAACCCAGGCGCAGTGATGACAGTAACCTGGAAAGAATGCTAGGCCATAAAGATTGTAATCAGCAAACATGGGGGGCATTGTGACTAGCACCTTAAGCAAGCATAAGTTTGAGGGTAATTATCTACAGGAGGGAACTGGGACAGGGGATATCCTAAGCTCAGGAACTGGAATAGAGGACATTCCAAGCTCAAACCACAGGGAGGGGTTTGAGCAATTGTTAAGCTCTAGGGCAGGGAAAGGTGAGGCCTCTTTTGTGGGGGTCCCAGCGGGGCCCTGTTTCAAAATGAAAACAGTCTTACATAATCAGGAGGAGAATAATGATTGTTTTCCAAACCCACTTCTTTTACAAACATAAAATTTTAGGGTAGGGTGCCACTCTTTTGTAGCTGAGTGTGGCTGTTGAGTAAGCCATCAAAATCGAGTGTGAGTGAAAATGGTTTGGGCCAGTTTCAGTTCTGGTCAAATACCTTGAGTGTATTCTTCTCCATCCTTTTCTCTTTCCTGATTGTACAGTGATGATAACCCAGCAACCTTATAAGTCATTCACTGGAGATGGCAGAGCTATAATCTTTCTGGGCCCTTTAACTTTTGTGTGAAACGTATCACTCTTTGCCCTGTCTGCATTGCTGAATAACCCATTCTATGATGTCACATCAGAGAAAAACAAACTTGTATTGAGTTTGAACCATTATGGCCTATTTGTTAGAGCAGATTAGTCTAATCTAATGCATAGTATTTAATTCAAACTTGCATTGGATTCTAAATAAATACAGCAGATCATTATTTATATATAAATGTGGTATTTTTAGTTTTTATGTTGCTATTGTTAACCAGTGAAGAGGTTCAGGGTATAATAAAGAACAAGAAGCATTTATCTGAGCAAAATGATTGCAATCCGAGAGACAGGTTTGGGTAGTAACCCAAACTGTGCTCCAGAGAGAACAAAGAAAGGCAGAGTGTATAAAGGCAAGAACCAGAAATTGTAATTCTTTAATGTAAATGAAGGATTCTGGCTAGATTAAGAGGGATTGGTTAGTTCCAAGGTGCAAAAGGAGGAGAAAACTACAAGGAAGGAAGAAAGTCCATAGATGTCCATGCAGCAGTTTTTGTTCCAGAACGTTTATGACTTGGCCTTGAAAGGAGTATAGCAACAATTTTAGCAACTTAATAGCAGCTCTGAGAACTAAGGCACAACAAGATGTGCATAGGTTCCACTTTCTTAACAGCTTCCTGACTCTTTTTTTAAGTGACTATCTTAGCAATGCTTATTCCGTTTTATTTCTTCCATTACCACTATTTACATGAATATAACTACAAAAACATGGGGATTTTTGAGAACTTACCATAGTGTAATATAACAATTCCTTTCATTTATGCAGCATTGTGAATTTTACTTAAAATGGTAGATGGTGTTGAGAAATTATAGCAAATCCTATATAGATGCCCCTGAGCACGTTAAAATTTTTGTTGTTATAGTAAGAATATGGAATTTTTAATTATTGTATTTTTTCAGATTTAACACAATGAACATATTTTACTTTTATAAACCAAAATATAAACAAATTTAGTTTTTAAAATTAAGTATGTCAGTCATACTATGAAGAGAAAGCCTATTGTCTTTGCATCTATATATTTGTTGATGTCCTCCAGCCAAAGACAAATATGTAGTTGAACAATACCTGTGGTTGAATAAAGTTGGATTTATTGGCTCATAGCTGTGAAAGAGACCACATATAATGGGTAATCACGGGGCTTCTGAATAAGACCAAATCCACCAAATGAATTATAGAATTTGTGCTTCTGTGGAGTAATTTGGGGGAGGGTTAAATAAAGCAGGACTTTGCTCTGGATTGGATGATGTCAGAAAGTTGGGATTGTTTTTTATTTGGGTCTCTTAACAATTTTTATGTGGAAGATGGGAGTAACAAAGTGGAGTTAAAGCTGCAAATAATAAAGATGCAGCAGTCACATATTTTAGTCAAGAAATGGATGATTAGCCATTATTTTTTCTTATACAATGTTTTTGTCTGTGCTTAAATGTGATTATTAAGCTGTTATACTTTTGTTCTTTTTCCATTATGGTCACAAGTGGTCTCCAGTAAATTTGTTTGTTTGGCTGTATTTTGTACAATATTTTTGTTGTTCAACAGAAGATCATCAGAGCTTAGTTGTATCAGACCAACTTCTAACACACCAAGTCTTGGTTGTCAAGGCTGAGCCACCTACCTACTGACAGGGGTTACCTTTTGCTTTCTTAGTCCCTGCTGTTGTCCAATGGTAAATGGAGGGTGGGTTTAGGGCATTAATCTTTGGCCGAGAACCTCACTATTGCCAAGGTTTTGCTAATCAGGAGGTAGTTTACAGCACATTATTTGTAATTTGAATAGACTTAGTCTTTCCTATTGATTTTGGTGCATTTGAAATGAAGGTAGAATTTGAGTTTTGAGAGACTAAACAGGATACTTTGGCCAACTGCAACAAAATGGTTATTAATATTTGTGATAGACTTATAGATAAGGACTGAATAACCAAACCTAGAAAATAAAAACCTGTCGTAAATACCGCTGTGCCATTTCTAAAGCTCCAGTAAATTTGTTTGTTTGTTTGTTTGTTTTTGTCTAGTCACAGGCTATTCTATGTGACCTGAACTATTTATATATGTGCAGCAAGAAATGTTTGCCCCTTGGCTATATAAACAGAAGTCAAGGATTATGCATTTATCCACAACAAATTTGGCTAATAAATTTAAGTTTAAACTGGTTTATTGGGCTTCCAGAGCAGAAGTTATACTCTTATTAGAGGGGCAAATAATCTTGGAAATATTATATAACTCATCAGATCTAACCTATTATTAATTCCTTAAGGTGAAAAGATTCTTTGAATAGAGTTAAACAGTTCCTGCAAAGCAGACTGGAATGTCTCTAAAGAGAATAATCTAACTATTGTAGCAAAGATAAATCCAGTATTACTTTCTATTCCTGGTGATGGGATGAGTTTTGCTGCTAAAACTTTAACTCTTCAGCACAAACATCTGGTGATAGGGGTTCGAAGTTCGATATTAACAATACTGAAGTTTGGAATTAATTATTTGAGGAAATCTTGAGTATCAGAGATAACTTTAAAAGATGTGTATCTCCTAAAATGTTTAAAGGAACAGCTATGCATTTGTTTTTGTCAGCAGGGTTAGGTAGAGGATGACATATTCATCAATTGGTTAAATTCAGAGTGATCACAAAAAATCATAGTATTTAAAATTAACAAGAATAAAGTAAGAAAGAGCACAATGATAAAAAAAATTGTTAATTAAAAGAGCATGTCAAAATTTAATAATATGCAAGATTAATGGTAGGATAAAAAGAAGAAAGGCTACTGAAGAGTTAGAAAATTAATCTTGTTCTCTCATCTTGCTCAGAAGCTGTCCACTTTTGCAATCATTAACCTGTTCTGTTTTCTTGGATTAAAGCAGTCTACTTTTATAGTTAGTTTCTCTAGTGGATTTCTAGCAATACTAAATTTGAGGTTTTCTAATGGAATCGGCATATAGTTGTCATGAAAAATTATTTATGCCTTTTTGGATCAAATTAAGAAATAAACACTATGGGGTTGTACTGTTGTGTCAGTTGTTAATCATAACTGATAAGGACATTTCCATTGCATTTAAGATCAGTTTTTCTTGATATATTTTTCAGAAGACCAAACCTCCCTGTTTCAGATCATGCAGGGGCTATTTAGGTGATAGTGTTGGATATGTAATTTCAATATGTTTGTGCTAAAGCTGGAAGTATCACATGGATCTCTGTCAGCATTTAGCCACATTAGCCAGTAATAGAATAGAATCTCAAAATTCTCAAATTCTTGTAACAGCCTGTTATTAACTTGGGGAAATTTGTAGGGCATAGATGTACTTGAATTTATTACCATCAAGGATACAGGCAAGGCTTTGGAGCATGTAAGTATTAGGCTTTCTATGACCTTTGATGTTTATAATTGTAGAATTTAATTGCTTATCTTTACAATTTCTAAACTTAGTCGGCAATAAGAAAAGTGGACTTTCTAAGTAAATGGTAAAGCATTTAGAGTTCTTTAAAAGCAATGCATCTTAAAGGTGTGTTTCTGTCACTGAAGTGATGCAGTGGGATACTCAAGGTGGGAAATGCATTGCTCTCCTGTGAGGAGAATCACCAAACCATTCTGAGAAGATGCAACAATAACCAACAGATAGTTATAGCCCAGTGGCAGTTACTCAATTGGGTCTTAAGAGTTTGGTACTTGTCCATGCCCTACCTTTGTATTCTTGCCTAAATTATGTCACTGGCAAGTTGGACATATCCTTAATATTCATAATATTACCCACCAAGTTTGGTTCAATATCATTGTCAATTTATGTCTTTACTGTGGATATTTTTAAGAAGCATTTTTCTAAACTCTAATTTTCTTAGGGCTACTTCCTTAAGCAATTGAAAATTGTACAAACTCTCTTTAATTTGTTGTACATTTCTATGGGTAGTTTCTGTAGCCATCAGGAAATATCTGCTCCCAAAGTATTTTAATATCATCAACTAACCGATATGCATACCTATTATTAGGATAAATATATGCCATTTTATCATTTGTCAGCTGGAAGTTCTTGGTAAGGGCAATGAATCCAAGTGACTATGCTGATATAATTTCTAGAATGATTTTATATTTCAATAGTAAATTCACATCAGTGATAGCATAGCTTGCGTGGTAATTTTTATATTTTATTTTGAAGGATGAACCATCAAGAAACAAATTTAAATAATTATATCCAAGGATTTTTAGAGAATTTGTGCATGGGTGGATAGTACTCAAATATTGTTAAGCAATTATTGGCTTATCTCCTTCATAACAGAGAAACAAGGTGACTGTGTTTAGAGTATTGCACCAATGGATAGTGATAGTATGTGAAGGGGAGACAACACTATTTCATAAAAGGAAAGGCAACTAATGGAGAAGTGATAGTTTTCTATCGATAGAAGAGTCTATAGATCGTAGACTATAATTAAGTTTAGTGGAGATCATAAAATAAAATAAAAACTAAACTGAAGTTTCACCAGTTTTGTTGTTACTGCCTTTGCGTAAGGTGGATATGCCTTGACTTTTGGATTTAATGAAAGATTAAAATAAACAATAGCTCTGTCATGATTTTCAAGTAATAAATCAGAGGAAGTACTAGTGCCTGCCCAAATATTTCATGAACAAAAATGGAAAAGGGTTTTGTGAACCTGGAAACAAGTCTATAGACTTTATTTAAAAGTCTAAATTTAATCATAAGGGTACCTTTTTAACTTAAAAAGTACCTAAGCATTCCTGTTACGCAAAAGACAATGTCAAGAGAATGAGAAGAGAAGCCAAAGACTGGGAGAAAATATTTGCAAAAGGCCAATCTAATAAAAGAATTTTATCCAAAATTTACAAATGATTCTTAAAAATGAATAATGTAGAAATGAGCAATCCAATAAACAATTGAGTCACAGTCTGAACAAAAACTTCATGTACAGATGGCATAAAAATATATGGAAAAAAAAAAGTGTTCCACATGATACATCATTAGGAAAAAACAAATTAAAACAACAACAATAGCTTTGCGCAGTGGCAGTATCGTAGCCAATGAGGTTTATCCGAGGCACGACTATTGCTAATTGAAACCATAAGAAACCACCACACACCTATTAGAATGGACCAAATCTGGAACACTGTGAATACCAAACGCTGGTGAGGAGTAGAACAACAGTTATTCTCATTCTTTTTTTGCTGAGAATGCAAAATGGTATAACACTTTGAAGACAGCTTAGTGGTTTCTTACAAAACAAAACCTATTTTTACTGTATGATCCAGTAAATGCACTCCTTGGCATTTAAAACCAAAGGAGTTGAAAACTTAAGCCCATACAAATACTGAAAACTTGGAAGCAACTAAGATGTCCTTCAGTCAGTGAATGGATAAACAAACTTGTAAATGCAGGGAATACAATTAAATTATTCAGTGCAAAAAAAGAAAAGATCTATGAAGCCATGAAAAGACATGGATAAATATTAAATTCCTAATTCCTACCATGTTTCTCAAAGAATAAGACCTAGCCGGACCATCAGCTCTAGTGCATCTTTTGGAGCAAAAATTAATATAAGACCCGGTCTTATTTTACTATAATATAAGACCGGGTCTTATATAATTAACTAATATAATATAATATAATATAATATAATATAATATAATATAATAATATAATACTGGGTCTTATATTAATTTTTGCTTTAAAAGATGCATTAGAACTGATTGTCGGGCTAGGTCTTATTTTTGGCAAAACAGGGCATTACTAAATGAAAGAAGTCAATCTGAAAAGGCTACATACTGTATGATTCTAAATCATTCCTTGGTATTTATCAAGTTAGTTGTAAAATTATTTCCACACAAACACCTGCACATGGATGTGTATAGCAGTTTTAATCATAGTTGCCAAAACTTGGAAGCAAGCAAGATGTACTTCAGTAGGAGAATGGATAGAAAAACTGTGCTGCATCCAGACAATAAAATATTATTCAGCAATAAAAATAAATGAACTATGAAGCCATGGAAAGATGTAGAAGAATTTTAAAATATGTATTACTAAGTTAAAATATGTAGTCTGGAAAGGCTACAGTGCCAACTATCTGACATTCTGGAAAAAGCAAAAATCAGTAGTTGCCGGGGATTGGCAGGGGAAAAGGGAAGAATAGGCATAGAACAGAGAATTTTTAGGGGAGTAAAAATACCTTGTGTTGTGCCATAATGATTGATTTATGTCATTATATGTTTATTCAAAACCATAGAATCTACAACATCAAGTCAGTCCTACTTTAAATTATGGACTTTGTGTTGTTAAGATGTGTCAATATAGGTTCATGAGTTGTAACAAATGTACCACTCTGGAGACGATGTCCATAATGACGAAGGCTAATGTATTAATATGTGGGGGGCGATTGGGGTATAGGGAAAATCTCTGTACTTTCCTCTCAATCATACAATGAACCTTAAATTGCTCTAAAAAATAAAGCCTTTATAGAAAATACATAAGCATTAACATATGTTTACATTAATGCATTTTGGAAGTAATTATAATTTTGAGATTTCTTTAGGCAATCTAATTATCTTTTACCTTATAAAATGAATGGGGAAATTTTTGTGTTACATAATGACCATTTTAGGATTATATAGGCATAATAGACACGTATTATTCAGAATTTGGGGTCTGAATTTGAGAAAAGTCAAGTTAAGAATAGATTTAGACAAGACGACATACAGAATACATATTTAAAGAAAAAAAGCATTTATAGACACCATTGTAACATTTGGCAATACACAGCCACAATTGTTAGAAACAACATTTTTAAAAAGTAAGAAGCGTTTTAAAAATGTATTTAACGACAGTTCAAAGGAATGATTTAAAAGAATATTTTGGCAATTGAAAGAAAGCTCTACATAACTTAGCCATTTTATAAGAAATAAAAGAGACAATTCTAATTTATTTTATGTTATTCATGAAAATTTATATTAATTATTAATATACATTTATATATCTCTATTGAGGCATACAGAGATATATAAACATACAAATAGGCAATAAGTTTAAAGTTTTAGCTAAAGCTTTAAAATACAATTAACTACTAATATATTAAATAAAAAAATATATGTGTCATTAAATTTGTTCCTTTGATATAATGTAAGAATTTTCTTAAGAAGAAAATTGTATCAATTATCTTTTATACATATTCATATTTCTCTGTAATTCTTTTACCTAGTTTGGTCATTCACTTTTAATAATCATTAACTTTAATGATTTAAAAACAAATAATGGTTAACCAAATTAATGATTTTCTTTTGTTTCAAACACAAAGGAAGAAGCATAAATAAATAAATAACAAATAAACAAACAAATAATAAAAATGATAAACAATAAAAACTTCAGTTATTTTTCTAAAATAAATTTTATATTATTTTAACACATTTTGAGGTGACAAAAAAACAAATGTATAAATATAATAACATGAAAGGCTTTTGCATGTTTATTTTAGCCATTCAAATAAATAAGGCAAATTATAATTATGTTTAATGATCATTGTTATTACCTATTTCTACTTAGGAATTGTCGTGGTACATAAAATTTATCTATTAGCTCACATTGTTTTGGCAAAGCATAGTATGAAATAAACTCTTTAAAACAGTATCAGTCGTTACTATTCCATTTAGGTTTTTACATATCGGTAGTTCTTTATATGTAAGTTTTATATGTTACATATATTATTTTGTGTGTTTTATTTTATTACATATTTATAATTTTATATATCATATATTATATATAGTATATATAGTTAGCACATATAATTATAGTTAGTATATATAATTTTAAAAAATTACAGATACCTGATAATTTACTTAACTCATACACCCAATACAGGAAATTCAAAAGTTTAATCTAACTATTGTGCTGACACTTAAAATGGTAAACTAAATTTTAAAGACTCTAAAATCATTCCAAAAGCTCTTCTTCTGTCTTGGATTCTTTTCTTTGTATTTAATAACTATACAAATTCAGGCTATTATGCAAGTATACTTTTGAAAGTTATGAAAAGAAACAAAAAAAATAGTTTAGTAGCTATTGTTTCTTTTAGACATTTTTTGCTGCCTATCTAGAGTAGATATTCCTAGAATGTGCACATAACAATAGTTATTATCTCATTCATCTTAAAAAAATTTAAAGTGAGAAAAAAAGGTAAGAGGAACCAAAAGAAAGAAAATGCAGTGAGATATCAGACATATATGGAATAATCACTAGGAAAAGCTAATGTTCTTTCCTCTGCCAGGAAGTTTAAACGCAGTAAAAGGCTTTTTGAAGTGTTTTGCACACACACAAAAGAGAAAGCGTGGTTAAAATAATAACTTCGGATCTTGAAAAATTTAACAAGCTGTATGAATTAAAAACAATGCTAGTTAACCCCCAAAGTAAAAATATGAGTGGAATATCTCATATCCTAAGCAATTTTTTTTTCCCTTCTTCAGAGTTGGTCTTCCATACTAGTTTTAAGCATCTCTCAGTAGAACAATTCAGTTCATTTCAAAATTCCAAAAACTGGCCACTGAAATTTTAAGTTATTCTTGTTAAATTGTGCCAATCAGAGAATAAACATACAATTTAACATTATAGTAAAGAAACATGAAGAAAGAGGATGTTTGGCCTGGGAGAGTCATGTTTTATATTAAGACAACATAAGAACAGCAATGATTTAGAAGCATGATGCTTCTGCAAAATTGTATCTCTGGAACTTGACCAAAGACCAATTGCCAAACCTTCTGAAATTGAGCAGACAAAACTAAACAAAGAAGTTCTCAGAAACATAAAAGACTGAGAAATAAGTTTTTTGTAAGGTTTCAAATGGTGAGCAGAGAATAATTTTTTCCGAACTCTGATCTGAGGAGAATTTATGAATTTCTCAACACAAGGGATAGTTCAAGAAAGCTGATCAAATGTCTACCCATTCTTTCACCTTTCCCTATACAGATTAAAACAAACAAACAAACAAAAAGTACAACAAAATAAAACACAAAAACCTTCAAGACAAAAAAAATGTTAGAAGACTAGAAAAAATTATTAATAAATAATAAAAATCTTATCAAACAACCAAAACTGAAAGAGGATATTATTTCTCGAAAACCAAACAAAACAAACTAAATCCAACAATGAAGTACTTCAGCAAAAAAATAGTATTCCATTCAGCATGAGCTTGCCATTCAACTTCAAACATGGTGGCCTCATCTGGGTAGGACCAGAGGCACTGCAGATGTACACATATAGGCTTTGTCTGGGGCAGTGAGGGCTTTAGCAGAAACATGGTGGAACTTCCACTTCTCTCAAATACGGACATACTTACAGTTGGATAAAATGGGGGTTGTTACACCAGTGAAAAGGGGGAGATTGCACATTATGATGAAACATATGGTGCCCCAGTCAGAAAAATTAAGAGACTTGTGCTTGTGGTAGGTAATTTTCATGAGTATTTACATAAATGGGGTGTGCTACGTATTGGATACTGTTGAGAACTGGAGGTAATTACAAATTTTAATCATAAGTCAGAATAAGGCATAAAGTTCTTACACTAAAGAAGCAGGAGCCATTCATGTTAGCCATTTTGGTGACTTACATGGTTTGGACAATGTTCTGTATTCTCCAACAGGAACACAGAAGTCCCATTCTGTGGGTAGTGTTGCTATAGCGTTGCTCCATCATGGTCACAGTTGCTTCTCTGATCTTAGTGTTCTGGAGTTGTGCAGTTTCTTATGTTCAACCGGAAAACACGTGCATGTCTGTAATCACCAAGGCAGCTTCTAGTAGATGTCAGAAGCTGCTTTTCTCTTTCTCAGCTATTGCGTTTTAAAATTTTAATTTGCTCTCCACCACCATCCATATTTTCAAAGATTTTTATCAGCTATACCTAATAGTAATTCTCTACATAAAGTTACAAAAGAAGGTTGTGAGGTATGTACTAGATTCCAATGGGACTACAATATTCTTTTGGCAGGTTATGGAAATGTATAGAATCCTAGAAAGCAAACGGATCAATGCCTTATTTATAACAATGACAGGCTCAAGAATATCTTCCTTTAGAAATTAAATTGTCCCCAGTAGTAGAACTAGAAGAGACTTTAAAGTTCATCTGATTCTCATCTTTCCTTTCATAGATGGGTTTGAGTTATTTTTATACAGCTAATAAATGCTGAGTAAGGATCAGAGTTCATATCCTGTGATTCTCAGAATATGTTCTTTTTTCTGTTCACTTCTTTCCTTGAAATATCGAAGCTTTTTTTGTGTCTGTTTAAGCATGTGTGGGGCGTGCGTATGTGTGTGTGCACCCGTGTGTTTTTCAGAAATTAATCAACTTTAATCCACACTAATGTCTTCATTCAATAATACTCCTGTATCTTTCTGCCTCTTCTTTCTTTTTTTCTTCATTCTTCAGTATCTCTCTTTCCCAGCTTTTTTCCACCTTGCAGATGGATGGAATACCTTAAAATGCAAAACAGATTTTACCATTCTCAGGCTCAAAATCCATCAATAATTTCTGTAGTACTTAAGGTAAAATCCAGAATCTTTAAAACTATCTTCCGAATTCTGTTATGTCTGGTTCTTGCCCTGCTCTCCACCCTCCCTCCTCCCATATCATTCTCATTCCACCAATATTGTCCAAGCTTTGTAGCTCTCTTTCCATTGCGAATGACACCAAGTGTTTCTGTCCTCTGCCTGAAACACTGTTTCACACCACCATTCCTCCAGTCATTCATTAATTTATTAATTTATCAATCACTTATTGGACATTAGTTATGTGCCAGGCCTAGGTACTGGGGATAATTTGGTGAATGAAATTAGCAAAGTCTCTGCAGTTTTCTTCACTGTCTGCTGCTGCTGTGCTTTCTGCTCTGTGTGGCTTTCCTGGGTTGTAAGTTGTCATTATGTATCTGTATGAATGGAGTATGTAACGGTAATCTATATCTTTGGCATGTTTCCATCAATTATTTCCACACTTGCGGCAGCAATATTATACTTTATTTTCCTTTTTGCCTGCTTGTGGACATTTTACATACTCTTAAAGACAATGCATAAAAGGTTACTGCTAACTTAGATATTTATGTTTTGCCCAATTCAAGTAGTATGGAGATTTTATGCAAAATAATGTGTTTAGAGTGGACATAAGCAAATTTGGACATCTAATTAGGATTAGTTTTTTGTTTTGTTTTGTTTGTTTGTTTGTTTTAAATGAATATTAGTGTAATCCAATAGTTAGAAGTAAGAAATATAGATTTCCTATCCACAGCCTTATTACCAGATGACAATTAAAGCAAATTTCAGTAGAAACCATTACAAAAGTAGACTTTGTTTATTATTAGGTAGGGCTAGCATGCAAGTTTGTTAGCTTGAGGGAATCACAGGTGTTGTATCGGCTCAGGGTTCTCCAGAGAAACAAAATCAATCTCTCTCTCTCCCCCTCCTGCCCCACTTTCTCTCTTTCTCTCTCTATATATACACATGTATTTATTTATTTATTTATATATATATATTTGTGTGTATACACATACATACATAATACAAATATACATACATAATATATGTTTATATAAATATATACACATTTTGTAATATTGATTACATAATATACTCCTATGTATATACATATGTACACAAATATTACATATAACTGTTTAATTATATATATATATATATATATATATATATATATATATATATATATCTAATGAGAGAGTGAGAGAGACACTATATTTACATACACAGAGGAATTGGCTCATACACTTGTGGGAGGTAGCAAGTCCAAAATCCATAGAGGAGGCTGACGGGCTAGAAACTTAGACAGGTTTCTATATTACAGTTTCAAGGTAGAATTCCTTCTCCAGGACTATTTTTGCTCCCAAGGCCTTCAACTAATTATATGATGTTCACCCATATACTGAGTATAATATACTGTCCTTTAGTTAAAATCAATTGATTATAAATATTAATTACATCTACAACATATCCTCATAGCACCATTTAGACTAGTGTTTGACCAAGCAACTGGGCATCATAGCTTAGCTGAATGACATAAATTAACCATCATAGGTGCTAACCTTCCAAAACAGTTCATTAGAGACACCCACAGCTATCTATTAATATCATGATTTAAATATTTAGCTGGAGTCAAGTAGAATACTATCCAGAATCAGTGTCCCAAAATAGGGTATTTTACTAGTTCTGTATTTGTTGTATACCAAAAGTTTCTCCTCCTGGAATCAAAATCTATGAAAATAATTTATACTGCACTGTCCTTGTAGACAAAGATGAAATTATAAATTCTCTGTCAGGCCTCTAAAAAACCACATCATTAACATGCGATGAGGCAAGAAGTAAACAAGAGTTATCAAAGGAAGGTAGTCAATCATTTTGCCACATGTGTAATCAGATTTTTATTTCTAACCAACTTACTAATCAAGTTACCCATTAACAACTTCTGTAGAAAAATATTAGACTATTTTTGGAAGACTGTAGAAACATTTAAGGAAAATTCACTTTATAAGGCAATTGAATAAGAAATGCTGTCCTTTCCATGTACACAAATATGCTCTTTCCATTATGAACTTCTTTCATAAGACTTCCAGACATGAAAATGTTATACATGTCTTTTAGATGGGCATTAATAAAAAAAAAAAAAAATACCGATTTTTCCCTAAAATAGCATTGTCCCTTCCTTTTAGAAGTCAAAGCTTTTAAATAGATAATATTAATGCAATGCAATTACATTAAATTAACTATTATGCACAAGGCAGTTTATCTAAGAAGAGACATTATGTTGGATAAAATTAGGCAAAAGTGATTCTTATTCCACTATGCCCTCATCTTTATGTGTATGTGTGTGTGTGTTTTCCTGTGTTTGCATGTACTTGAGTAGTTATAATTTGGTTTAAAAATAAAAACAAAAGTATGAGAAGGTAAAAGAGATTTGCATTTATTGAATTCCTATTATGTCCTTATCACTGCTATAGATGATTTACATATTAACTTTATTAATAAAAAAAAATTATGAAGCAAAAAACATGTTATTGCCTCTATTGGTTGCTTAGGAAACTAAGATTCATTGGTTATAATCCTGTTCAAAATGTGTATTAAAAATTTTTAAACTTCATGAATTAAAATACTGGTTACCATGTATTGCTCTATTGAATAAGCCTACATTAGATTAATTTTCATTAATGGAAAAATTGTTATGAAATGGGCTCTCTTATTCATCACTTATAGGAACTTAAGTTGTTTCATAGTTTTTGGAAAGCAGTTTGGAAATCGCATCTCACATAAAGAATATATATAACTTTTAACATTATTATTCTTTTTAGGAATAAATCCTAAGAAAATAATACAATGCTAGACTGGTATATAATTTTTGACATTTATTATAATAGCTAAAATTGGCTTGATGTGTAATGGGGGAAATGATTTTGAAACTATACTCTTTAAACAAGTTTTACCATCTGGTTTTAATTATTAAAATAATTTCATTTAAAAAAGATGTACCTTTGTAGTAATTGAAACAAATGTAAACTTTGTTACTAATATAACCTGATTACAGAATTATATTTATGTGCAAAAATGTATTCCAATGTTATTTATAGTAATAAAAACTGTGGTGAAAAATAAACTTAAAACTGGTAAATTCAAAGGATGTTCTATATCATTATGCAAATATATAGTTCCTGAAAAATTATTATATCTTTTTTTTTATTTTAAGATACAAAAGTGTATGATCCTTGTTTTAAGAACTTCATTTAAAAAATTGATATAAATGGAAAAAGGTAGAAAACTTAGTAAATCTGTCTGCTTCATTCTCCTATCCAAATCCCTCAAATAAATTGTTAAATACATATAACTCTTACCTATACATATGCCTTGCCATCCGAGCAAAACGAAATGTGTACCATCAACAGAAAAAATATTTTTGGCACTTCCTAAATACTAAAGGCTGATAGGAGATGGGATTTTATTAAAGAAGGAAATAATGGCCTAAAGAGAGTCCTCTAGCTGGCTTCCAATTAGCAGGTTTTGGTTAGATAGAATTTCAGAAAAGTGAAAAAAAGGAAAATTCAAAAATCTTGTGGAGAAGAAAAAAATAGCCCTCAAAGCAAGAGTTTTCAAATTTCTCATATTTAAATATGATGAAAAAATATATTTTTGTACCCCACTAAAATGAGATTTAATTAAAAGGACTGAATATAAAGATTCAGTGTTTGCAATCCATAGATAATGTACAAATAACTCAGATGATATTTTCAAACCCAGTTAAGATAATGAATATGAAACCAATGTGTGGCTTAACAGCATAATGACCAAAGAAACAAATACAATGAAAGTACATATAAATTTAAAAAATAACTTAGCACAAAAATCAGATGATCTTAAAAAATGCAGAGACAAATACAAATTAAAGGATACCACAGTTCTTGCAATTTTGAATGAGAAAACATAAATGCTGATTAATTTTACATTTTTTTTAAAGAGTGTTTAAAGGTGTGCTAAACATTTCAGGCTAAACACTTCAAGAGGAGATATATATTATATTATTTTCAAAATATTAAAGGAAAGCTATATAATAAGAAGTTGACCAATATAATAAACTTCAAAAGCAATAGAGGTATGTGCATGTATGCATATGTGTGTGTGTGTGTGTGTGTGTGTGTGTGTGTCTAGAAATTACCATGTAAATAAAAAAAAATAAGAATGCAGGAATGATTCCAAGCATATCTGTTAATCACAATAAATTAAAATTAGTTAAAATATCTTATTAACACAGATACAACATAGAATTAGGTTAAAAAAATTCTAGCTGTATGATATTTTCAAGGCTTATATAAATAAATAATCATAAAGAAAGATTGAAAATGAAGGGATGGATAAAAGTGTTAACCAAAAAAGTAGGTATAGCAATATTCAACAAAATTAATTAAAACACAAAAAAGTAATTATAAATGATGCATATAATTTAATAAGCCTCATATAACAACTATACATAGTTATAACTAACATACAGAATATACATTTCAAACACATATGAACATTCACATGATATCATTCAATTAAAAAATTCAAATATAAGAAAGCAGAATTCCACATATCTAAGAATAAAGCCAAAATTTTGTAATCAACCACAAAAACATAAAATAGGGAAATAAAAAAATGTAATGAAACTTAAATGCTACACATAAAAACAAAAGCCAAATATCAAAACATATAGATTATAATTGGAGTTTTAAAATGCCCAAATGATAAAACTATTATTTTACAAAGGTTTAGTATAACTAGGATATAAACCACTTTAAAAAAATTAGTAGAAAAATGTTTAACAATATTTTACTAAGTGATCATGAGATTTCATCACACAGTTGTCAATAAAAATGCAAATAGGTTTTACATATTTGTATAATGCTTTATATTGCTGCATTGGCTAGAAATACAACAGTATAAAAAATATCTATGTATTTATAACGATATTAACAAAATAATCCCATTGGTAATCTATTGAGCATTGTTAGGGAAGCATCTACTCTCTAAACATCAATGGCAAAGCAGGTATAAAACCAAACATTTATCTTTCTTTATTGCCTGAACTGTATTTCAAAGTAACCAAATAATTGAAGTGAGGACGTGCTTCTATATAGAAAAAATCCAGCTAATAAAGATTAAATAAATGATAAATCCAGAGCATCAGCATTTTGCAGTCCTTAGGAAATGATAGATTCAGACAATATCATTGGCTGCAAAAACCATTATGTAGAAGGTTCATGGAAAATTTTAGGATGGATGGATCAAGTAGACACCATGGAAACTCATTGTTCAATCTTAAAATTACAAAAAGAAAGAGAAGCAGATATCTTAGATACTGCAATAGATAATAAATACACTAAACTGTCTATAAATAATTCTTGCAAAAACATTGAATTTGAACCTGATAGAGCTTTAGATCTAAATATCAATTTATCAGTAATATAGAAGATAGAGACATATATACAATGCCATAATATTGTAATCAGTCAAATCCAGAGTGTAGGACATTCTACTAATGAATGGCAAAAGAAAAGATGAGAAGAAAATAGAAATGTAAAGATTCATCAAATTAATTGTAAAGAACTTGATTTATTTTGACTCAACTTATCTAAGAAAAAAGGCTAATCACAGAAATTAAACACTATCTAATATTTGCTAATATTAAGAATCAATTTAGAAGTTTTTCTATTAAAAAGAGGACTAAGAAAAGGATTCCAGCTATCCCTGCTTCTATTCAATATTACACCTGAGGTTTTAGCCAAGTTAATAAAGCAGATGAGAAGAAATAAGACTGAAAAAACTTGTCATCAGTGGATGAAGGCATGATCTGCCTTAACTATCTGGAGAATCTATGTCAAAGTTAGAGTAAAAGTGTTCAGAAAGATGACCAAATACAAGAAAAAATTTTTTTAAATATGTATTGTTAGACTTCTGGTTTCTAGTTCTACACATAAGAAGTTTGGAAGTCGCTGCTCCATCCTAACAAAAAGTAGAGCTGACAGACTGAAAAATCAACAACTTTTCTTGGATCCATAAGAAATTCTAGAATGCAGGGCAAACCACTATCCCCAAGATTGAAGACAGGGGCAAACAAATATTCAACTACTTCCTGGAGCAGTCTCACAAACTGAAAATATCATAGGAATCAGTGCGCTGGTGGAAAAATCTGAACTGTTTAATTGATGATTTTCTGGAGGCCCAGTGCAGTCAACTCTGAGAGTTATAAACTCCTGGACAATCCAGTCATAGGGGAGGCCCCTACAATATTGTGAAATATACCTGAAGGAGTTTGACCAAGTTCCTACATTATGTAAAAGAAAAAAAATACCCGAATGTTTGCGTCCTGAAGGTGGGGGAAAGGAACTATTTTGAAATACGTCAAAGCACATAGATCTTATTAACAAAGCCTGCGCCCAGGAGAAACTAATTAACCAAAGCCTAATTTGCTGGGGTAATACGAGAACCTAACAGAACCCGGGGAATGAAAATACACAACTCCAGCTAACCTGTTGCCTTCCATATAGGAGAAGAGAAATACCCAAAGGCATTCCTTTCTAAACCATCCTGTTGCACCTAAGAAGGGGAGAAAACAAAAACAAAACTAAGAAACTCATGAAATTTGTAGTTCAAAGGCATAAGTTTAGTACATTTTGCATAACTTACTTAAATATATTATATAAAGCTTTTCTAAATTAGATGCTATTGTTGCCCTAATTTCATAGATGAAACATAGAGGGGTTACATTATTTGCCCAAGATCACCAGGTTGATGCATATAAGTAGCTGAGCCCAGCTCTGAAACTATGTCTGTTTGTCTTCAGGACAAATACCTTATCCCCAAAGTAGTTAATGGCTAATTGTGGAGTAGACATGCTTCAGTGTAAGGACCACATTTTTAGTAAGCAATAATCTTGGTAAAATCTAGTAGCTTGGTTAGAGTTAATAGCCATGGATTAATTTGAGCAAATCCTTTGAGGTGATGGTAAGATTTATACAGGAGGCCTGGGGTAGCAAGGGTATTATAACAAGAGTAACACTACATAGTACAATGCAAAGAGCTGTTTTATAATCTGCCACTGAGCAATTGAAAGGTGGCTGGTGTGATTGAGGAGTGGAGTTTTGTATTTTATTTAACTATGATTTAAATTGAAATAGCTACATGTAGGCAGTGGCTGTCACATTAAATTGCACAGCTTTAAACGCTTAAGCCAATTTGAAAAAGTGGAAAATGAAGAAGTTAAAGACCAAAGTTTTTTAAAATTTGTTAGCTAATTAACATTTTTTTCACACACATAATCATAAGGACTGCAATATAATAGTATTTGTCAAAAATATTATAGGCTATGTTTCCATAAACCTTTTTCTGTATGTTCAGTAATTTTGAATAGCTGAAGTAAAACTTTAAAAAGACAGTATATCTTTTTATATACACTGTATGTATGTATGTATGTATGTATTTACATACACTTATTACATACACTGTAATAAAAATAGCTGTTTTATTAGAAATAAACAGGATAACAAATCTGTGCAAATGAATTAACTTTTCAAAGACATATAATGTAGACATATATTTTAATTTCTAAATACACATAAACATTATTCCACTTAAATTTCATTAAGCTTCTTCTTAAATGTAGAGAAATGTTGGAAACTAATTTCATTGAAAAAGCACTAAATCAATAAATATATCATTACTATGAGTAAGAATTCCAAACCTCTGTGATTTTGTTGTAGAGAAAAAGTCATTATAACTAAAATAAAAGATATTTGGTTATCAAGTATTATTTTTCTTTTAGTGAAATAGAATTTTGTAAACCATTTGTAAACCAAACAGACAGTATTACATATCCATGTATCTATCAATAAATGTTTTTGCTTATATTATTTATGCTTTGATATCACTACACTTTATTTTTATTGAATAAATCTGATTTATTTTAAATGTGATTATTTGTGTCTGAGTCTTTGAGTCCATTTCCTACCATTTGTAAATAATGCTTTTCTTTCTTATTTTCTCCAACATTTCAATTTAGCTTGCTAAAATGTGGCATGATATTTATTAATGAAACATATGTCTTTTTATTTGGATAGAGAATCTTTTAGCTTTTTAATTTCTCTTGCACATCAGATTGTTCATGCAATTGTCATAGAATTTTAAAAATTCTAGTGCTTTCGTGATCTAAAAGGTAAAACTTTTGAAGGAAAGAGAAACAAAGACTTACAATATCCAAACAAAAACAAAACTGTTTTGGAAACATTTCCTCCAAGATAATGTTCATCCTTAGCATTGCACAAGGAACCCTGACTAATTTTACACAGTAAATAATAAGTTCAAAGACCATTAAAAATAATTATCTCAACATTGCAGTAGATTGATTTTAAAGAGATGAGTGCATGCCAATACAGCATAATTTATTGAAGAATAGATTTGGCAACATATTTCTGTCTCTAGTAAAGCATGTATCATTAATATAGTCTTTATTTTCAAAATGTATGTAATGCTAATATTTAAAACAAAAATTTGTGATGGTGTTTATTTATTTGTTAATTTTTTTGTTTTTTGAATTTTATTACATTTAATTTTAATCAATTAATTTTATTAAATGTATTGGGGTGACTGGTTAATAAAATTATATAGATTTCAAGTGTACACTTCTATAATACATCATATGTAAATTGTACTGTGTGCTCACTACCCAAAGTCAAATCTCCTTTCATCACCATATATTTGATCCCCTTTACCCTTGTCTACCTACCCTCCAACCCCCTTTACCTCTGGTAAGTACTATACTGTTTTCTGTGTCTAGGAGTTGTTTGTCTTGTTTGTTCATCTGTTGCTTTCATTTTTATCTCACATTTGAATGAAATCATATGGTTCCTGACTTTTTTCCATCTGACTTATTTCAGTTAGTATGATGGTGATTATTTTTGAGTAACAATTAATATAGACACACTTCAGATGAAATAAACTTTTTTCAGTTTTTCAGGTCTTAAGGTTTCTTATAACGAAGAACAAGGCTTAAGGTGTCAGATTAAATGATGTTCAGAAATCATTGTTTTTAAAGAGACTAATGTTCATTTATTAAACTAAAAAATGAGTCCCATCAAATTTCATTATTTTAACTCTTGGGAAATAGTTTTACTTCTAATATGAAATATACTAACATAATTATATAGTAAACTTTATTTTATGAATATTATGAAATAAATGTTTAATTATATATTTATGTATGATTATATAAGATTCATGTATATATTCTATTCTATCATATATATAATATATTCATATACATGAAATTAGTCTTAGTTTCGTCTATAAAATGAAGGTTTTAACCCTCCTAATTTTGAAGTGGACTAAAATCCTCCCAATCACAATTTTAATTGATTAATTAAATATATAATATATCATTCATATTTATTATTTCCAAATCCATTATATGTAGAAATGGTTGATAAAAAAATCATAATACACCAGGCATGTTTAGAAAATGAGAAAGGTAAAGAGAAAAAATAATGAAGGCTTTTCCACCATGAGTTTTTTTTTTTTTTTCCTGTTTATAATAAGACAGGAGAATCTAACTTATATTAATAGTTCTCTATTCTTAATGATGTTCTTGCCTAAGTGTCCTCATGTTGCTCAACTTTCCATAGCACATTTTTGTCCCCTTCTATTGGAAGTGGTCATTGCATTTTAAGTACTACATAAAGAGCAAAACAAAAACCACTACTTTTTTCTCTCTAATAAAGCAGCTTAATTACAGCCATGCCAAATGCTCCTTAGAGTTGGCAGTGAAGAAACTTGCTACAGAACCTAAGGTTCTGGGAGAAAGTTTGGAGCTTTATGAACTAAACTAACGCTGCCTCTCTTGGCAAATCATCTTACTATTTAGTATGCAATCAAATTGGACATTGAAAACTTTTTATAATGTTTAAGTAATAAAATGTATATGCTGTCTTGCAGTGTATAAAATCATCACATAGTAAATAACAGATTTATCGCTTTTACTTATGTCCAGCATTCTGATCTCCCATGTCATTTCCTACTGTCTCTCAGCACATATTCTTCATTTATAATTAGTTCTATCATTGCCTATCCTGAAATGTTTTAATAATTTTACTCTTTATATTTTTTTTAATACTTAGCCATCAGCTGCCAAAAAAGGTTTCTGTGCACTGATTTATTCTTTCCCACCTCCTCTGGTCGACATTAGTGTCTCATTCCCTGAGCTCTATGATACTCCTTTATATTATGACCCCCCCACATAAAGGCATGTCTTTCTCTGAATTGGCTTTAACTATATAGCAAGCAAGCCCTGCATCTAATTTAAAAAAAAAAAATTCTTCAGTGCTTAGAAAAGATAGACTATACACATGAATGCACTCAATAAATACCTGTGGAGTGAATAGATATGGCATTCAAATTATAGAGAGAGAGAGAAATGTATTTTTTTTTTTTTGATTATATATATAGAGATGGCTTTTTTTTTTTTACTTCTGAATGCACCCCCCCCCCCATTTTTTTTTCTTTCCCATGCTTATGACATTTTTTTTTTTTTGGCTTAAATGGATATAACATTTCACTATACATGGCATCATTTTTTTACTTTTTTTATATATAGAAAAAATTTTTATTTTTGGATATTAAAAGGTCATTTTTCCCTTAACTGACTAAACCACATCCTGTTCAAGTAATTTTATTTCCAGCTCTTTCTACTGGAAATTGAATTAATTGAAGCACTGTTCTATTATAATGTATGATAGGCTTGGAAGAAACAGCTGCAACTTTGCTGCAGCTAAGAAAAAAAAGTCTATAAATGTATCAGTGGCAGCTTCCCCAGCCAAATATAGCTGTATGTCTTTTAAATTTTAGTGAAGATTAAAACTTTGTCATTTCTGTTCATCACTTAATTTAATATGTAGAATAATGTTCTCTAGTGAATGATGCAAGATAATGATATAACTGGAAAGATGTAATGACAAATGCCTGGGAGAGAAGCTATCCTTTTTTGAGTTATTATTTTTTCCTTTTTAAAATGTAAAGGATCTTATAAACAGATGCTTCTGAATATTGTTCTGTGATAAACTAGTTTACAAAAGTATAGCCTCATCTACAAACTGGGAATTATAATATTTCTGATGAAAAGTTAAAGATACATTCTAAGAGAGACGTTCAATAATGAAAATAACATTAATTTTACTATTTTTGTAATGAAGTTAAACATATTGCAGTTACATTAATGAATCTAAAACATAAGCTTCAACAAGAGCCAGACAAATGAATTATACCTTGAATCACTAACTAGTACATACCCCAAATTAATTTAAATATTTTTATTTGATAAAATGATATATGTATATAAGTATATATATATAGGTATATATATATACATATATATATCTGCTATGCAATATTCATGTTCTCATTTCTAAATAGAAGATTCTATTGTATGCAAACACTGACATTTGATATACTTTTATTAAACTTACGCATCTGCTTAATAAGTTGCTCCTGCAATACTAAACACTGTATTTCTCCATATTTCTCACCTAGTATACTCATATATTCTGAGTTCTTCCTGGTGTACACAGAAACTTTGTTACCGAGTGACAGACTACAAAATCATTAAGACAGACTATGTTCTTATTACAAAAGAGATGCTCAATTAATTGGTTAATTTTTCACAAAAATCACAAAATGTATACTTTTGCAAGACAATGAAAATAAGATTTTGAAGATGAAGTTCATGCATGAAGAAGCAACATTCCTTTTCTCCCTTTACCTTCACAAACTCCTTATCTCTCTCTAATCCAACCATCTTTCCATAGAAAATTTTATTGCAGTCCTTTCACTGCACTGCTCATCAGTTCCACCCACATTTTCTCATTTCATTGCCCATATCCTGCAATGATGCTCAAGAATTTGAATATGATGTTCAGTATCAGGAACTGAAAGGGAATTTTCCTGGAATATCAAAATGAAATACCCAAATGGCAACTGGAGTCCCACATATCTTTGGTACCCAAAATGCTGTTTTGTATCTCTTGCTGCAGAAAATACAATCTCCAGTGCACAAAAATCTGTGCTTTCTGTAGTTAAGTTTTATTATTATAATGTACTTTCCCTGTGATGACTCCAAAGGACCCCAAAGGAGACTGTAATTGAGCCACAGTATGACTATGTACCCCTCCTCCCTTGGACAGTCCTATTGCGTGACAGTTATTTATGTTGATTATTACTATAATGTAAGAGATACACAATCTAAATGCCTGACGAATACAGGACCTAATATTGGGACTCAATCAACACTAAATGAATGCAAGCTGATGATAATAATGTTGCTATGTTTCTATTCATTTCAAATAGAAATGAAACAATTGAAGCATTAGAGAAACAGATAAGATTTAGTTTAAAATTTTGCAAGTGCAACATACCTGGGAAAAGTAGACATGTACATTTTTTAAAATATTTTTATTAAAAATGTAGCTAACATACAATATTATATTAGTTTCAGGGGGACACCATGTTTATTCAACATTTCTATACCTAAAGAAGCGATCACTATGATAAGTCTAGCAACCATCTGACACCATAATATGTTATTGCTATATTATTGACTATATTCCCTATGGTATATATTATATCCTCATTACTTTTTTATTTTATACCTGGAAAATTAGGACTCTTATTCCCTTCATCCTTAGCTCCACTTTTTAAATTTTCAATTACAGTTTAAATTCAATATTATTTTATATTAATTTCAGGTGTACAGCATAGTGGTTAGACATTTATATAATTTAAGAAGTGATCCCCCTGACTAGTACCCATTTGGCACTATGCACAGTTATTACCGTATTATAGACTATATTCCCTGTGCTTTATTTTACATTCCCATGACTATTTTGTAACTACCAATTTGTACATCTTAATGCCTTCACCTTTTTCACCCTATCCCCCAACCCCCTCCCATCTATCACCACAACAAATCTAGTGCCCAAATAACACTATACATAGTTATTATAATATTATTGACTGTATTCCTTATGTTATACCCTATATCCTCATAACTACTTTGTAACAACTACTTTGTACTCCTTAATTCCTTCCCCTTTTTGCATCCACACCCCCAACCTCCATGTCATCTGGCAACCATCAAAATGTTTTCTGTATCTTTAGAATCCACATATGAGAGGCAACAGATTGCATCTGTCTTTCTCTGTCTGACACTACATTCAACACAATACCCTCTAGGTCCATCCATACCACCGCAAATGGCAAGAACACATTCCCTTCCACAGCCAAGCAATATTTCATTGTATATATGTACTGTCTCCTCTTTATCCATTCTTCCTTTGACCTACACCCAGGCTGCCTCCACATCTTGGACAGTGTAAAGAATGCTGCAATGAACATAGATGCACGTGTCTTTCAAAGTAGAATTTTGGGTTTCTTTGGATAAATACTCAGAAGTGAAATTATTGGGTCCTTCTTTGTCTCTTGTTTTAGCATCTGATTTGTCTGGTGTAAGTGTTGCTATCCCAGCTTTTTCTTTTCCATTTTCATGAAATATCTTTTTCTGTCCCTTTTCTTTCCATCTGTGTGTGTCTTTCAATCTGTAGTGATTTTTTTATAGGCAGCATATGTAAGGGTTTTGTTTTCTTATCCAGACAGCCCTCCTATATCTTCTGATTGGAGCATTTAACACATTTACATTTAAAGTATTTGTTGATAAATATGTAGCTATTGCCATTTATTATTCATAATTTTGATCTTTTGTTTTTCCATCTTAAATAAGTCCTTCTAAGATTCCCCGTAATACTGGTTTAGTGGTGATGAACTCCTTTAGCGTTTTTTGTTGTTGTTTTTTTTGGCTAGGAAGCTCTTTATCTTCCTTTTGCTATCAAATGGTAGCCTTGCTGGGTAAAGTAATCTTGATTGTAGGTCCTTGCTTTTTATCATGTTGAATATTTTGTGCCAATTCATACTGGCCTGTAAAGATTCTGTTGAGAAACCACTTCACAATCTTATGGGGGTTCCCTTATAAATTACTAGCTGCCTTTCTCTTACTGCTTTTAGATGTTCTCTTTGCCTTTAACTTTGCTCTTTTAATTATAATGTGTCTTGGTGTGGACCTGTTTGGTTTCATCTTGTTTGGGACTCTGTGCTTCCTAGACTTGTATGTCTATTTTCTTCACCAGGTTAGGACAATCTTCAGTCATTATTTCTTCAAATTGTGTCTCAATACCTTGCTTTCTCACTTCTCCTTCTGGTACCCCATGATGCAAATATTGTTATGCTTGATATTGTCTAAGAGATCTCTTACACTATCCTCATTTTTTGGGGGGAGACTCTTTTTTTCTTTTTGCTCTGATAGGGTGTTGTTTTGTGACCCTTTCTTCCAAATCATTGATTTGATCCTGTGTGTTGTGCGGGGTGGCCTGTGAGGTCTCTGGTCCCGCTCTCCACGTAAAAACGCAGGATCTGGCTAGGCCAAAAAGGAACACCCATGGAGCCATAGATAGGGGAGTCATACTACTATATTCTCTCTGGCAGCTGGGACAGGAAGCAGGAGCCACACAATCCACAGCCTGCCATCCACTTCTCTGCCTGCCAACCAATTAACACAGCTCCGCAGGTCCATCAGTAGCCAATTGGCTAACTGGTTATAGCTGATGGCCAACCAATCACAGTTGATGGTCATTCACTACCCGAGCCAGCACCTCCCCACGCGAGGCCGAGAGCCTGGAAACTGCTCTCTGGGACTCTGTCCCCACACTGTGCTTCATCTAATCTGTTGGTGATTTCTTCTAGTGCATTGTTTATTTCAGTTGTTGTATTCTTCACTTCTGACTGTTTTTACCTTTTATTTTATTTTACTTACTTTTTTTATGGTTTCTATGTCCTTGTTTATGCTTGCTATCTCTTTGTTGAAGTTCTCACTAAGTTCCTTGAGCATCCTTATAACTGTATCTCTGTTAGGTTGCTTCCCTCTATTTTATTTAGTTCTTTTTCTGGAGATTTCTTGTTTTTTCATTTGGGATGCATTTCTTTGTTTTGCCATTTGGCTGCCTCTCTGTGTTTCTTTCTGTGAATTAAGTAGGTTTGTTATTCTCCCAGTCTTGGCCAGGTGGCCTTATGTAGGTGGTATCCTGGGGGGCCCTGGCACAGTGTTCATGGTCACTGCTCTGGGTGCTCCATGAGTGTCCTTTGTGTGGATTGTACTGTTAGCGTTAAGCCTTTATTGCAATTGGCATGTCAGTTGGTGGGATTCACCATCAGGCAGATTGCCTATGGGGCATGCCCACATCCAGTTTACAGGCTGCTGTGTGGGGGACTTACCCCACTGACTGTGATTCACCATTCTTTTGGTGTGCCATTTGTGGGGTTAATTGGTGGAACTCTGCTGTGGTCTGAAAACAAATCCAATTATGTTGGTTCTGGGCCTCTTGGGAAGGGCTTCTGTGCAGGCACAGGTCACCCCCTTCCTGTGACTGGCTGAAGAGTACTTAGTAGGAGCTAAGGTGACCCATAGTTTTTCACTGCCTGTGCTAAACATGGAGGCATTTGGGCGAGGCCACGCTGATAACTGAGGACATCTGCCACCAGTACCAGCCTGGGGTAGCTCCACAAAGCCCAGGACACCCCAAGGCCTCCTTCCACCTATGGGTTCCCTTAAGGTTCAGCCTCTGATAAAGCCTCATGCAGTATGCAAGTTAGGTGAGGCAGGGTCTCGGGGAGTTACTACAGTCGAAAAAAGTGGTAGGCTCTATGTTAAGTATATTCTGGTTTGTTGCCAGTGCTGAGCCTGGAGCTACTCAGCAAAAGCCTCAGAGCACACCAAGGCCAGTCACCACCCACCTAGGACCTGTGAACTTTGATAGTTTTCCAAGAAATAACGCAATGTGGATGAGATTGGCTGCTTTTGTAGAAAGTGCCTCAGGTGTTGGGGATGTTGGGTAGGACATGTTCCCAGTGAGTCAGCAGAATATGTAGAGGAGCTCATCAGACCAATCAGATTCAGAGTTGGTCTTTTGGGGGAGGGCTCAACACAGGAAAAAGGGTGCACAGGAGTAGGTTTCCTCACAGGAAAAATGGCGACTATCCTCCAGACCTTGCCGAAAAGGCACACATCAGCCTGCCCCCTGCATGTCTCAGATGTCCCACAAGTCACCATCCCTCCGCTCGAGCCCAGGTAAGTGCCTGCGAGTGAGTGAGTCTGTGCACGGACCCCTTAAGAGGACGTCTGGGTTTCTCCTAGCCTTTCATCCCACCCAAATAGTCAGAATACCCACTGTTTTTCACTAACAGATATTTTTGGGGCTCCTTTTCCTGGCACCAGTACTCTGGGCTGAGAACCCTATTGTGGGGCTTGGGTCCCTAGCTCCTCTGGAGGGGGACCACCATGGTTGAGATACCCCCCTGATTCTCAATTGGTACACAGAGGTTTGGGGCCAGACTTTTTCTCATTTCTGCCCCTCCTACCAGTCTCAACTTGGCTCCTTATTTATATCCTTAGTTATGAAATATCTCTTCAGCCAGATCAGATGGTTCTCTGGGTTGATTATTCTATAATTTAGTTGTAATTTTAATGTATTCATGGAAGGATGCAGACACAGTGTTATTTTACTCTGCCATCTTGAATCCCTAGACATGTAAATTTGTGCATAAGTCATGATAATATTTCCAGTATCTAAATTGAGGGATAAGAAAATGTGGGGTGAAAAGATGTGTCAGAAGCTACCACTGTTTAATATTGCCTTTGCATATGTGAGAAATTATGAGAAATTTATACTAGACATAAAGTTATTAGACGTAAAGTGTGTGTGTTGTGTGTGTTTGTGTATGTGTGTGTGTTTGCGTTTGTGTGTGTGTCTGTGTGTGTGATGAGACAAAACCCTATGCAGCATTTTCTATTTAAAAATATCTTGTTGATTGTAATATTTAGAGATCTTAGAGAAGAGTGTAATACTAGAAAAATATAGAATGTTCTGACACTTTGCAATTCTAAAGTTTAAAAATTCTTATAATTCAAAGGAATTCATATTAAATAGTATCTCATAAATGAGATCAAATGATAAGAAAATGGTTGGTGATGAAGAGATACTAGAAAATTCAAGAAATTTGTAGCACCCAAAGATGAAGCTGGTATCTCTCTAGAACATTGCTATATACTCTTATTATTATTATCCCAGCTTGATGACAGTTGGTCATGCTTTTCACAATTTTTTGGATTGCCACAGCAGTTGTTACCTGTAAAAGATTATTTGAAGACATTAGTCTCCTGTAAACCATTCAATAGCTCTCTTAAAAAGAGTAAAACATAGAAGATGAATAATACAGCAACAGAAGTAAAACAGATAGTAAGTTAGGTCTGAGGTGTCAATTGAAGACACATTGGTAATTCATGGGGAATTATTATTTTGATTTCTCAAGCTTGTCTGTCTCAAGCTACGGAAGTGATTTCTGTAATCAACTTCTCATTCTATTTAAAGGAAAAGCAACTGACACATTTATAATTAATTTTGATTTGGTATCTTATGCAGACAATTTGTCTTAATTACTGTTGTCTGATAACTCTGAAAACTGAACACTATTTTTGATAGATTTTGTGAAAGAAATAAAAGAATCTTTGCAAAATTATTTTTATATGAGACTTTAGAAAGAGTTTTCATTCCTTTAGTTAATTTTAATCATATAGAATTGAGCAGATTGCTGAAAATTTATTGGTAGTTTTCCACCTGTCACAGAACTCTGTTTTGAAGAGGCTGTAAAAGATTAATTGTTACTGATAGTAGTATATCTTTTTCTTTTAGAATCTGTAGATATTGAATTTGTTTGAATGGTACTAATGAAGTTCAAAGTGCTGTGTCAAATCTAGAGAATTTTGCTATTCTGTGTGCACTATAGTTTATGTGAATTAGATCTCTTTTTAAGCCTTTTTATTCCACTTCATAATTTTTATTACAGGTAGTAATAAAATATGTATTTCATGCAAGTGCATTACTTCTGATCTCTCTAATAATACAAATGTGGGAGAGTATTTTGTGAGGTCTCTTTCATAGGCATATTCACTTCCTTGTAGCCTCTTCAGTTTTGTATATGACAGATGATATGGCAAAACAACAGTGGTATTTATCACTATAATATAAAAAGATGGTGATGTGTAAAGTTTAAAATAAAATTGACTTTCAAGTGACTGAGTTTGCTGTTAACATACAATGAAGGGTTAAATATATCTGTCTTATACTTTTACAAAGTAATTTTGTTATGATCATACTTTTTGTCATGAAATATATATTTGTTCCATCTTTATAAATTATGAATAATTTTTTCTTCAAAGCGTAATATCAAAAAATTTAAAGTAAGTATCTCATAATAATGACAGTATAATCTTTGTAATATATGTTCTTGCTGTAAGACATTTATACATCTATATATAATATTTCTTGCAAAATTTAGACGTGATTGCTTTCAATGGACACACATTCTGAAATGCAGGTGTGAACATTTATTTTGTTTTTGTAAACAACATTGATGATATCAATTATATAAAAAAATGACTTTTAGGAATGGCTAAACAGTGTTTGCAGTTTTTGAATTCGTCTAAGAAAGATTAAAATTGGGATTCATATAATTAATTTATTGTAAAATATATCTCTTATTTCAAGTTACTGAAACATTAATACTGAATTTAGGATTTCTAAAATAATAGTTTTGACTAGGAATTGGACTAGAAAATGGAATAGGAAATAGACGTTGCCTAAGAGAATTATGCTATCTATAGATTTAACTTGAATTTTTAGATGTTTTTTATAGGTTTTGCTGACTTGTTTGTACTTTAGGGAAAATACTTATGTTTCACTTAATTCTAAGTTTAAGCCGAAAAATTGAAAATTTAATAAAACTAATCTCTCCTTTTTCACTTAGATTTTATCCTGTTTATGTTTTAGTTATTCTACCAAATGGCTTACAGTAACTTTAAAATATTGGTATTATTATTTTAGTTGTTTGAATTTCTCTCCTTTTACTAAATTTGCATATGTTGAAAAGAATAAATATTAAGTGTAAATTTTCATGAATTTAAAAATGGAATAAATAATTCTCAATAATCAATGATTTTCTCAGTGCGCGTGCGCACACACACACACATTTTTTTTTTATCATACCTCCAGAAATTTCCATTATATTTCTTTCTTTCTGGTCAATTCATCTATAAGAAGCAACCACTGTTCTTTTTATAAATCATAGATTAAAGTGTTTTTTTTTTCCTAGATCTTAATAAAAGTAGAATCATATATTTTTTTGTGCATGCCTGCTTGTGTAAAGCATAGTGTCTGTGAGATCCATTCATGCGGTTGAATATCAGAAATGTTTTAAAAATTCTCAATAGTATTTCTATTCCATGGATATATGAAAATCTGTTTATGCATTCATCTATTGATGGATGTTGGGATTATTTGCAGTTATGAACAATTATAAACATTCCAATCAAATTATTTTGTCTAGATATGTATTTATTATTCTTAGATAAATGCCTACGAATAGAATTGCTGAAACAAAGGGTAGGTGCATGCTTAACTTAAAAAGAAAGTTAAGCCATTCAGACCTGTGCTTTTCCTTGTAGATAGATTTTGATTAGTAATTAACTCCTTTACTTGCTATATTTCTATTTAGATTATTTATTTCTTCTTGAGTTTGTTTTGGAACTCTTTTTTGGGGAATTTGTCAATTACATTTAAGTTACTTGATTTGTAAGTATACAATTTATCAAATATTTCTTTATAGTTCCGTAATGTCCAAAGTTACTCACTTTTTTTTTCAATTCTGATTTTAGTAATTTGAGTCTTCTCTTTTTTTTTCTACTTAAGTTTAATCTACCTAAGGTTTGTCAATATCATTGATCTTTTGAAGAACCATTTTGTTTTCATCGATTTTCTCTTGTGCTTTCTTATTCTCTACTTCATTAATTTATACTCTAATGTTTATTATTTCCTTCCTTGTTTTTCCTTTAGATAAAATTTGTTATTCTCATGTCCTTTTGTCCTCTATCCCTCCTTTTCCACTTAATTTTATATTGAGTGAATAATTTCTAATGTAGCATTTTAATTTCTTTAATGATTGCTTCACAATAGGTTGTGTGTGTGTGTGTGTGTGTGTTTGTGTGTGATTGCTCTATGATATTACATTTATATCCTAATTTAGTAGCAGATTTATACTATATTAAAAATGTATTTTTGGTGTCTTTTAGAATTGCATAATTACTTTTACCAGTGTTCTTTACTTATTGATATGGATTCTTACTTAGTATTTGGGTCACTTGCTTTCTTCCTGAAGAATTTCTTTTACTATTTACTGTAAGGCAGTTCTGCTACCAATCAGTTCTCTCAGTTTTTATTAGTCCAGTAAAGTTTTTATTTTTCAAAAGTATTTATCTTTAATTAAGTTTATTGGTGTGACACGGGTTAATAAAATTATATAGATTTCAAGTGTACAACTATATAATACATCATCTACATATTGCATTGTATGTTCACCACTCAAAGTCAAATATCCTTTCATCACCATATATTTGACACCCTTTACCTTTTTCTCCATACCTTCTCCCCTTTCTCTACTTGTTTGTGTTTATGAGTTTATGTTTCTTTGTTATGTTCATCTGTTGCCTTCAATTTTATAAGCTCCATATAAGTGAAGTATATGGTTTTCAACTTTTTCTCTATGACATATTTTACTTAGCATGATAATCTCAAGATCCATCCTTGTCGCAAATGGAAGGGTTTCATCTTTTCTTATGGCTGAGTAATATTTCACTGTATATACAGAGAGTGTAAAAAAATGTATGCACATTTTAAGAAAGAAAAAAAAAAACTGTATTAAAATTGTAATACTCAACATATACCAATAACCAAAGATGAATACGAGTCATGTATATACGTTTTCTTGGCACCTTCAGTATATGACACATCTTTTTATCCAATCACCTATCAGGGAACACTTTGGTTGTTTCCCTGTCTTGACTGCAATGAATAATACTGCAATGAACATAGGGGTACATATATCTTTATGGATAAAAGTTTTTGGATTTTTTTGGTAGATACTCAGAAGAGGGATTGCTGGGTTGTATGGTAATTCTAGTCTTCATTTTTTTTTTTTGAGGAAGCAACATACTGTTTTCCATAGTGGTTGTACCAATTTACATTCCCAGCTGCAGTGTATAAGGGTTCCTGTTTTATCCACACCCTCTACAACACTTGTTATTACTTGTCTTGTTGATTATTGCAGTCTAACAGTTGTGAGGTGTTATCTTACTATGTTTTTATTTTGTGTTTTCCTGATAGATAGTGAAGTTGAGCTTTTTTTTTTTTTTTTTTTTTCATATTTCTGTTGACCATTTCTATGTTTCCTTGGGAGAAGTGTCTGCTCAGGTACTCTGACATTTTTTAATTGGATTGTTAGATATTTTTGTTGTTGTTGTAGAATTTATGAGTTCTTTTTATATTTTGGATGTTAGTCCCTTATCAGAGCTGGTGTTTGCAAATATATATATATATATATTTTTTTTTTTCCCCATTTGGTTGGTTACCTCTTTGTTTTGTTGATGGTTTATTTTGCTGTGCAGAAGATTTTTAGATTGATATAGTCCCGTTCATTTATTTTTGCTTTTACTTCTCTTGCCTTTGAGGTCAAATTCATAAACTCCTCTTTAAACCCAAGGTTCATAAGTTTAGTATATATGTTTTCTTCTACTCACTGTATTGTTCTAGGTCTTATATTTAGACCTTTCATCCATTTTGAGTTAATTTTTGTGTATGGTGACAAATAGCAGTCAAGTTTCATTCTTTTTCATGTGGCTTTCCAATTTTTCCAGCAGCATTTATTAAAGAAGCTTTACATATATATGTGGTTTTTTTCTTGGGTCCCAATTCTGTTATGTTGGTCATTGTGTCTGTTTTCTGCCAATACCATGCTGTTTTGATTATTGTCACTGAACATTATAGTTTGAATTCAGGTAATGTGATACCTCTGAACTTACTCATTTTCTCAGGATTACTTTGGCTATTCAGAGTCTTTTGTGATTCCATACAAATCTGATGACTTTTTGTTCTATTTCTTTAAAAAATGCCATTGGGTTTTTTGATGGGGATAGCATTAAAACTGCATAATGCTATGGGTAATATGGCCAGTTTAAGTATGTTGATTCTTTCAATCCATGAACATGGAATATCTTTCCATTTCTTTGTGTCTTTTTCAATTTATTTTAATATTGTCTCATAGTTTTCAGTGTACATTTCCTTCACATTTTTTGTTAAGTTTATTCCAAAGTATTTTATTCTTTTCATTGCAATTGCAAAATAAATTGTTTTTTCCATTTCTTTTTCTAAACTTTTTTTGTTGGTTTATAAAAACACGATGGATTTTTGTACATTGATTTGTACTCTAGGATTCTACGGTATTTGTTTATTGTTTCTAACAGTTTTTGTTTGTTTGAGTCTTTAGGGTTTTCTATATAAACAATCATGTTGTGTGCAAAAAGTGACAATTTTATTTCTTCATTCTCAATTTGGATGCCTTTTATTTCTTTCTCTTGCCTGACTGGTCCAGCTAGGACCTCCAATACTATTTTGAATAACAGTGGTGAGACAGGGCATACTTCTCCTGATCCTGGTGTTAGAGGAAATATTTCAGTTTTTCACCATTAAGTAAGATACTAGCCGAGGGTTTGTTGTGTGTGGCTTTTATTATGTTGAAGTATTTTTCTTCTATACCCATTTTATTCAGTGTTTTAATCATAATTGTCTATTGTATCTTATCAAATGCTTTTTCTGCATCTATTGATATGGTCATATTATTTTTCCCCTTTATTTTTGTTTATGAGATATATGACATTAATTGATGTGTGTATGTTGAACAATCCTTATGCCCCTGGAATGAATCCTAGTTGATTGTGATGTATAATCTTTTTAATGTATTGTTGTATTTGATTTGGTAGTTTTTTGTTTACAATTTTTGTGTCTGTATTCATCAGAGATATTGTCTGTAGTTTTCTTTTCTTGTGTTATCCATACCAGGTTTTGGTATAAGGGTAATACTGGCCTCATAAAATGAGTTAGGAATTATGGCCTCTTCTTCAATTTTTTGGAAGAGTTTTAGAAAGACAGGTGTTAAATCATGTTTGAATGTTTTATTGAATTTACTAGTGAATCTACCTGGTCCTTTACTTTTACTTTTTAGAAAGTTTAGGATGATTGTTTCAATTTCTTTATTGTTGATTGATCTATTTAGATTTTCCAGTTCTTTGTGATTCAGTGTAGGAAGACTATATATTTCTAAGAACTTGTCCATTTCTTGTAGGTAGTTGAATTTGGTGGCATATAGCCTTTCATAGTATAAAGCAACTACTAACAGAATTAAAGGAAGATATTAACAAAATCACAGAGTTGGGGATCTAAATGACCCTAAATAGATCATCTAAATAGAAAGTGAATAAGAAAACATTGCCCTTAAATGACATATTAGATCAAATGGATGTAATCAACACTTACGAGTCTTTCATCCCAGACACCAGATTATATTTTCTTCTCTAGTGAACATAAATCATGCTATAGGGAAGACCATATGTTGGGAAACAAAACTAGCCTCAACAAATTTAAGAAGAATGAAATCATACTCAGAATATTTTCCAAACATAATGCTTTGAAATTGGAAATCAACTGTAAAAAGAAAGCAGGAAAAATGCAAATATGGGGAGATTGAACAACATGCTACTAAAGAACAACTGGGTCAAAGAAGAAATAAAATTAGAGATCAAAAGATATATAGAAACAAATGAAAATGACAATATGAAGCATCAAAAATTGTTTGTACTCCAAAGTGGTAGCAAGAGGGTAGTTTATATCCTTACAGGTTATCTGAAGACGTAGAAAAATCCCAAATGACCAACCTAACATTGCATCTTAAAGAAGTAGGAAAAAAAACAAAACAATAAAGGAAGCCCTACATCTGCAGAAGGAAGGGGATATAATAATTAGAGCAAAATAAAATGGAATTGAGAACAAAGAGACACTAGAAAAAAATTACAGCAACAAATTTTTGGTTCTTTGAAAAAATTAATAAAATTGACAAAGCCCTGCCTAGACTCAAGGAGAAAAGATCAAAGGTCACTAATCTGGATATAAATTTTTTGGTTTACAGTTTGTTTGTCTTTGATCACTTGAATATATTATCCCTCTCTCTTCTGGTCTGCATTGTTTCTGCTGAGAAGTTAGCTCTTAATCTTACTGAATTTCCCTTGTAATACCAAGTTATTAGAGTAAATATTTTTCATTGAAGTATTGGTCTGTTTCAATATTAGAGAAAACTCTGGATTGGTGGGTTTTCTTGAGAGATGTTTCCTTATTTCCAAGGTGAGGCTAAGGCTCAAGGATAAGTGTTGCAATTTTTGACTTAAAAAAAAACTATCGCTCATGGCAACTAATGTTGAACCGGAGACATGCTGCCTCAGAGGAACCAACAGAAATGTGCTGTAGGAAGGTATCTCACATTCCACAGAATGAAAGTATTTTCACAGCATCCACACTTACGTGCAGCACATGCAAGATGTCCTCATGCTCAGTTGAGAAGGAAACGGCAATTGATGAGAGGAGGTTGATTTGTCTTTCTTCTGCATATTTATGAAGCTGTTGATCCTATGGCAACCTTATCCTTACCTCTTGTGGAGCAGAAGGAAGAGAAACACAGAGAAACCTCCATTGAGGAGTATGCTCCCTCACCCCACTGATTTTGGGCTTGGCTGTTTGACTTGCCTTGATCTCATGGAGAGGAGAATATGCTTTCCTGTTTCTTGTTGTGGCCAATGGGGTGTTGACATATATAATGCAAGCAGAGGTTCGGGCTCTATCACTGATCCTCCTTGAATCAAACCTGCAAATTGGAACCAAACTTGGCTGAATCTATTCTAGATCAACTCCAGCAGACTGACAGATGTGTAAGCAAGAAATGAATGCTTGTTGTTTTATGCCACTGGATTTGGGGATGAGTAATATATAGTTTCAAAGTTTGATTCCCTTGACAGACCCAGCTCTACCAAAAAGGCCTTTAAACATGTGATCTTCTGTTAGAGCCAGATCTCAGGAGAATAATACCTGCATCTCCACAGCACAACACCTGGCGTATCTGGGTCCATCACAGTATCACATAAAAACCATTATAACTATTCTGTGATAACTGTTTGCATTTTAACTATTTGATTTTTTTTTAATTAAAGTTTATTGGGGTGACAATTGTTGGTGGAGTTGCATGGGTTTCGGGTGTACGGTTCTGTATGGCATCGTCTGTGGGTCCCATTGTGTGTTCGCCGCCCGGGGTCGGTTCTCCTTTCATCACCATGTGTTTGGTCCCCTTTGCCCTCATCTACCACCCCTCCCCACTTGCCCTCTGGTAACCACTGGTCTGTTGTCTGTGTCTATGAGTTTTTGTTTCTAATTTGCTTGTCTCGTTCTTCTGTTGTTTTGGTTTGTATAGCAAATATCGGTGAAATCATGTGGTTCTCTGCTTTTTCTGTCTGGCTTGTTTTGCTTAGCATTGTATTCTCGGGATCCATCCATGTTGTCGGGGGTGGTCCTGTTTCATCTTTTCTTGCTGCCAAGTGGTGTTCCATTGTGTGTATGTGCCGCGGCTTCTTTGTCCATTCATCTATTGAAGGACAGTTGGCTGTTTCCATGTCTTGGCCACTGTGGATGAAGCTGCAATGAACATTGGAAAAAAAAACAAAAAAAACAACAACAACAAAAAAAAAACTATCATCTATTAAAAAGTGGTTCCATTGTTTTGTTATAGGCCGAGAAGTAGAATTTAAAAAATCCCACTTAACCCTACCAACTATTTTATAAGCCTGTGTCATTTATTTATTTATTTAATTTTTTATTTCTTTTTTATTTAATTTATTTATTTCTCTCTATACCACTTCTGACACTATCTTGTCTTTTCTGCCTTCTAAAAGAGTCTCTGAACAAGACTTTCTACCTTCAGTTTTGGCTTGTGTCCAGTTGTCTTCCACAATACAGAGTTATCTTACTCATTCAAATTTAAAAATATTTCCCTCTGGTTACAAATTTTAGATGCCTTTCTATTGTCTTTATGATCAAAATCAAACCCATTTACTGTTTAGAAGGCTTTTCAATATCTTATTCCTACACATTATTTTTTTTTCGTATTGCTATTCTCTTCTTTTCATACACTAAGCCCTCGCTATGCTGAACTCTTCAATCATTGAATACACTGTGTTCACTCTTCTTAAAGCTTTTGTATATGTTTTCACTGTGTGGAACTAACCTTTGCCTTTCTGTTTTTACACTTTCTCAGTTTACCTGTTTTTACCAGCTTCAAATCACCCTTTTTGAGAACACTTTTGTATATAAAAACATAATTTTCTTGATAAAAATTTATTTGTGGAGATAGCAACTCTTGTTCCTTTATACTCTCTTGTTTCCAGCAGCTATCACAGTGCTGAACACTATATGAAACAAATTTTTGAATAATATCTCCAAATACTTTAATAAATCTTTGAAAAATAATTATGCATCAAAACATGTTAAGAAATAACCCACACTTGGGAATGGATGTTTTTGAAGTTCTAAATATTAATTTGAAGATTTGCTTCTATAAATAATTCATATGATTATTTATAAATATTTAAATCTAGTAGAATGTACCAAAATGTGATTCTTACAAAATGATAGTTTAAAACTGTTATGCAACCATGAAACCTAAAGAGCAAACTCAATTAAGTTACATTCTCATGCAAAAAGTTTAAAATGTATATAATGGGAATTATAGTACATTTGCATTCTTCTTTATGACAAGAATATTACTACAATAGTAAAAATTGTATTCTGAGAAAATCAAGCAACATTTTTCGTATGTCTTTGATTGAAGAGTTACTAAAAGGTAGGTCACAGAATTATTAATATAAGACTATGTTTTGGCTACTTATCAGCAACCTTATTTTTCCTCTTCATATCCACTTTGGGTAACTTTACTGATTTCCCTATTTTCATTACTTCTTTTTTCATGGCAGTCTATGAGGTTTTTCTTGACTAGTTAAGGTAATTATACATTTTATATAATGGTAAGTTTATTCAAAATTCAGTGAGGTCATATTCAGAAGAATATTTACAGGATAAAATTTGTGTGTAAATTTTCTTTTTCAATAGAAGTTTTTAGTTTGCAGGAGAAACAAGATTTATATTGTATTCAGAAAGAAGTCTTTTAGGATTACTAACTCTGTTTTTCAGGTTTATAGAAAGAAATAAGCAAAGAATCTCAATAATTTCTTGTAATGAAGTGAAATCATGCCAACAATGTAATGATGAAGATATAAATCAGTGAAAGCACAGTGTGTATTCATTCAATAGGTGTTACTATGAATACTAGGTGTTACTTGGTGTTACTATAAATTCTGTTTCCCAAAACCAACATTAAAGAAACTGCAATAATCATAATCTTGTTTGTCAATATTATTTTAAAAGAAATGATAATATTTTATTGTTGCTAAGAATATTAAGAAGACATCTTATTTTTCTTTCAACCTGTTCATTATATCCAAAGGTGGACTAATTTCTTCCAAAGTAGTTTTCCTCCTATATTATGAATCTTGAGTAATAACACACTCATCCATATCTAAGGAACTCGACTCCTTCTCTTTCTTCACCTTTTTCTAATTCAATAAATGGTTGAATCAATTTTTATTCCACCATATTAATCTTTATTGGTTTCATTCTTTCTTCATCTTCCATTACTACCATCCAATCTTCTCTAGTTCTCCTTAACTCATGTGATGGATTTTTATCCAGAATATTTTATCATTACTTTTGTCAATTTTTTTGCACACTGCTTCAAGTTACCTTCTGTCTTGTCACTTTTGTCTTGAAACCTTCAATAACTCTGTACCACCATCAAGATAAAGTTTAATATCCTCAGAATAACCTAAAATTATATCCTTTATTTGATTTTTATAAATTCTTTCAAGTATATTGATAAAGTTATTGATTCTAAAAGAAGCTTTTCGTTAAAAAAGAAGAAAGATTTATTTGTGTATAATGGACAAGAAGGAAAGTATGCTACTTCCTCCTTTTATCCCTTACATTTGATTCCAGGGTGGGGTGATTTATAGCCTGGTTTAAGATAGGTATTAAAACAGATATAACATGAAATAATTATCTTAGCTCACATCTTCACTGTTACAGATTTCCTATTTTTAGTTGTTTAATTCAAAAGTGAAAATTTATTTCTGATCATGTCTCAGTGTATCACCTGAATACAAAAGGTTTGACTAGCCACTGGATTCAATCTTCTATTTGGTGTCTATTTCTGAAATGGTAACTCATTTGTCTGTAGTGCATTCACCCAAGAATGACATTTGTTTGGGGTTTATTTACTTATTTGTTCCCCACACTTTTTGCATCAGGTCCTACTTCTTATTCAATCAACTCACTTGATGTGAATAAAGAGACAACCTTATGAAAATTTGAAAATTGAATATTCTTGTGGTTGACATTGGCTGACTAGTTTGATGATATAATTGTTTTTTCTTTCTTTTACAATTCAGGCTGCTCATTTGTATAATAGGGACATGGTTACTTTATATTTCAATTCAATTTTCCCTTAGGAATAACTGTAAAATAAGTCTAGGGAGGTAAAGAAAGGGGATTTCTGGAGCTCATAAATCTTAAACTAGTGCAGATTATTTTTGGCAACTTATTGAGGATGTTTGTCTCATTCAAATTATTTTGTCATAGATATTCTCTCATATTGTGCTGGTTGTTTGATCTTATTCATAGTGTATTATCATATCTAACTACCATTCCAAAGTTTATACACATTATTTTCAGGGTTTATTTTTCAGCACTAAGGCTGGCGGATTGTTATAAAAATAAAATGTTTATAAGGAGGATTATTAAATTAAGAGAAAAACATTTGCTAAAATCAGAGCAGAAGTTCTGATTCATGTAAAGAGTAACCTTTAGTTTCAAACTAAATTTACACAATTTCGTTGCTATTTTATGTTTGCCAACTGAAGGTGACTCTTATGGCAATAGTGTATATATGCAGCTTCCAATGATTGAGTCTTCCAGTTTTTAGTTTATGTAATTACAGGTAAAATTTAAGACAAAATTTGGATTTGCATTATTTCAAACTTTGTGAAAAAAGGAGATATAGTAGATCTACTTCAAATGTGCTGTGATCATGATTCTCCGCAGTTACTTGCTGAAAATTTCTCTCTTCTATGTACTCATATACTGTCTTCCATCAAGACATGGAATTGGTTTCCTCTTTCTTGTATCTGGACTGAACTTGCTTAGACCATTAAAATGGGCAAACATGTCGCTGTTCCTATTTTTTGCCTAGCTTGTATGTGGTCTGTTAGCGTCTCCTGGATGACCATCTATATTACTAGAGGAAGAGAGATCATGAATAAGGAAATCAAGGCTCATACACAGAATCTCTGTCAGTCAGATAAATGAGGCCTTTCTGGACACTGAGCTCCAGTCGAGGTCCAAGCTGAATGTAGCTCCATGAACGGCCTAGACAAATTATGTGGAATAGATCCCTGCATGAAGGCTCTACACACAGAATCATGAGAAATTATTTGTTATAGTTTTAAGACTCTGAGTTTTGGGGAAGATTGTCCTAGAAATCTTATACATGTATTATAAACATTCATTTCAAATGAGGATGTGTTGCCTCTGCTACTCATAAATAGAGTATATTCTTTATTTTCTCCTTATTTGAGACAAGCAGAAAGAGAATTATAAGTAATCTAATGTATATTATCTCCTGGTAACTATTATGTTATTCTTTTAAAGTATTCCCTATTTCTCTTTTATTGTCTACCTGGGTTCATCTTTTTCATACAATTTACTTGCCCCTGAAGGATATGCCCTAGTTGCCCTTCTTTAATTTCTGTAATTCTTCCAAATTAATTTAGAATCTAATCCTCAATACTTTTTTTTTTTTTAATTTACCCCTGCTGAATCATTTCCTCCTTCCTCTATCTTCTCTCTGTGTTCAGAGATAGGAATTATCACACTTTTGTGTTTTTCTTTACATTTCTGCAATCTGTTGCTAAGACATAGGCCTGTATTTCCATATTCTGTAACAAGAAACGTGATTATTTGATAAAAGTTTTTTAATAGATTGAATTTTTTCCCCTTTTCCTGACAGCCTATGAATGGGAAAACATACAAAAGCAATAGACAAACTGTAGGGTTTCCTCCACCATTAGAAGGATCACCAACTCTGTAATAGTATCCAGCATTTTTAAGAATAATTTCACTAATCATTTTGCTACCATGATTTTACTGATAGTAACTTTCTTCTTTCACCTCCTAATGTAAAAATTAAATTATATAGATCTATTTTTATAATATATAGCATATATACCCTTCTTGCAAAATTAAGCAGAAAAGATAAATGACTAAATATTGATCTGTTGCTATCTTCACTAGATTTGTGTTGTTGCTTTGTCTTATATATAATTTTTATTATGCATAACTTCTGGAACAACACATATTTATAATAACTATTTATGGTATGTACAGGTAGGTGATGGATAAGCCAAGTATATGTTAGTGTCAAATTGGATAGCGTATATGAACATGTCTTTTAAACAGTGAAGGAATCATATTGTAATGATGCAATAGTAGAGTCTTTACTTTTATTGTACCTATTTTTGTAGGAGATCCTAAGTTAAAATGTTGACAAAATGCAAAGTTGTTACTCATCTGCAGAAAATCAAAATGTTTTATACATCTTATATGACACTCCTCAAAGATGCCTTGAATATAAAATCTACAGCCTCCAAATGAAATGCTGTTTTCTACTTACCCAAATAATATATCTGGCAGGGACTGGGCAGTCACGGTTGATTAGTTGTAGTCAAAGTTAAGGGAACCAACAATAATGAGGCATCCAAAATCAGAAATTTCCAAATATTTTTAACAGTCGTTCCTCTCATTGTCACTTCAGTCTTGATGGTAGCAGGGTATAGTATGAGCTGTAGCAATAGGAGAGGAGCTATTCAGTGGGAAACATGGTTATTGCTGGAGGAGCAAGCCATGACAGAGGGATGGAAGTGGTGAGATATTTCTACCTCTATCTTCTTCCTATCTCTGATCTCATTCGTGTGCCTCCTATTTGTTAAAACCCACCAGATATCAGAGGGAAGAAGGAGGCTGAATTATAAGGTTCATAGAGGAGAATCTCCCAGGGCACAGAGCATGTCAAAGAGTAGGGGAAGAAGAATTTCAGAGAGAAAAATCTGTGCTTGTCCTTTGTCTACATGGGGAAAAAATAAACAAAGTCATATATATATATATATATTTTCAACATCCAGAAGATATATAAAAATCTTATTAGCCTCTGTATCTTTGCAGGGAGATTTCAATTCAATCATCACCAGTAGATTTTACATAAGGTATCTGGAAAAAGCAGGGATACTAAATCTTATTGCTATAATCTCCACTTATGTCATTTGTCTTGAAGTCTTAGATGTTATTCATACAGTCCTTCTATCAGCATTCCACGTTCCCTTATTCTCATCCAGTCCCTTGGTGTATTGGAAGTTTTACTTGGTATGCTTTAATGAGACAAGAATAACAAGAGATAGTCCAGAAAATGCCCACAGTCATTTTTCTCCTTGTAATCAAGATCAATCATCTAAGCCAATACTTGAAGGATTTCTCTTTTTTGTTCTCGAGTTGAATTAAAAGCCTTTGCTAATTCAATAGCTGCAAAACAGGGGATGTGTTGATTTGCCATAGTTATAATACCACATTTGGTATCACAGCAATGATTAGTGTCACTGCCTGAGTAAGTTTATGATAATTCAAAATAATTCTATAAGACCTATCCATTTTTGCACTGACCAAGTAGACAAATTAAATAGGAATGTGATAGAAATGATCACCCTAGTGTCATTCAGTTTTTTGATGATTGCCCTAACATCTGCAATTTTCTCAAGTATTCAGTATTGCTTTTGGTTATTATTTTGGTGAAAGATGGGAGGCAGTTCTACTTAACCCTGTTTCCAAAATTAGCCTTTGACAGTCTTTGATATTTTTCTTGATTAATTGGTATATATATATTTACCATACCATACATATATATATATATATATATATGTATATACCATATATGGTGTGTGTGTATATATATATATATATATCACCATTATGCATTTTGGAATGAGAAATATCTACAGCTTACTTCTACAGTCGGATGAAACCCTCTGTTAGATGTACTGAGACACAGACTCCATCTATCACCTGAATTCCATTAACCCCTGTAACTAGGAGACTATAGTAGCATTTTAGTTCCCGAGGAAATAGGAAATAGTGTCAGTTCAGAGGCAGAAGGTCTGAATATTTCCCTTTCCAGAATGAAGGTATCATCTTGCTATATAGGCACCACTCCCTTCGGGGTTAACTGACTATCAATAGGAATTCAGTACTCACATTTAGATTTGCATTACAGAGTTTATTCCCAAAGAAATGTGGCCTGTCCCTTAAGAGTCTCGGTCACTCTGAACTGGTTTAGTACCACAGAAGATATGGCCAAATATGGGATAATCCAAACATTCCAAAACAGTGTATTCTGGAATGGGCAGAGCTGGGGATAAATCGTGTTACTTCGCCTCCTCCTTTCCGTTACTATCTTGCTGGTGCCTGCCATTGATTAACTTCAACCAAAAGGTAGATAGCAAGGGAACATCAGTGCTATAGTCATGGGAGATCATTCTCCGAGGACACTAACCAAAGCAGAAAAAGGCAGAGACTGAGTACACAGTGGATCTGGAGGAGGAAAGAGAATAAACAGCAGAAAAGTAAGCTGGTTATATACAACCAACTATCCTCTTAAATATGAGGTGAGGAATCCATTACAGGTGAACAAATGGCTTAGATAGACCTTTATACTTCACTGAATCCCTACTTGTAAGCCTTAAACAAGTGAGAAAATGATTTTGTCAAATTTCTAAGAAATTTTCCAAGTATCTAGGAACATGTACATTTCTTTCTTTAAAATTGTGCAGCTTGAATACTGTCATGTGATAATAATTCTGTTATTTGGAGTAAAGATACTAGATGTAATTGATAATAAAATGTATGGCTCCACGCACAGTTAAAACCTGTGTACAATTTAATTCATTTAATTATAACAAAAATTCTACAAGGTTGCTACTGAATTCACAGATAAATTTTATGTTTCACTACATAGAATTTACATCATTTTTAGTAAGCATATCATGTTCTTAATACCACCTCGGTAAAAAATAAAAAATAAAATAAATACATGCACTGCCATCCTTTTCATTTTTAAAGAGAACCTAGTGATGCATTGACTTTATCAAAATCAATCCGCTGCCCCAACGCAGAAACAATGCTTTTTATTTTTCAGTATATCTTGGTTTTGTTTTCTGTTCCATATATTTTAACAACATTCATCAGCACATTTTAAAATCAGTCTAAGCTACTATTCCAGATATTAACAATTCCTCATATTTATAATGTGAAAAATCACTGATAACATATAGATAATCTGACATGCAAAATTTTATAAAATATGTTTGACTGTAATTTAATATAGAGATATGGATTAATATCTTCTAGAACTGCCATCTTTGGGAGTGATTATGGAAGAAAGAGGCATAAAGTGAAACAGAACAGCTCTGGCATATACAATGATTCATGATATGACTCAAAAATAGGAAGAAACTTATAAATCATTCCCTTTCCTTCTAAAAATAAATGTTAGCAGATTTTTATTGATGCCATTTGAAGTTTTCCATGCGACAACATCATTATCTAAATTTAGAAGTAGTATTCCCACAGGTGAAAAAAGAGGAAAACTGCAAAATACCTTTGGCTGTGTTTGGTTGAATCATCCCAATGAATGGTTATTTTGGCTCTTCTGAGTCTTTTGAAGCAATAACATCTTTATTTGAATTCCATATACTGGAAAAATGGAGAGCAGTGAGGACATTTGCTGAGCTCCTGAACTAAGGTATGCTTAAATCAACATTCCTGGGACATTTCTAATTTCAGTGTTGAGGTCACTCCTTAAAGTATTTAAGCTTGTTCTTGTCAGTAGACTTCCCCTGAGTTTTCCACTAGAATTGCTCATAGATTCACAGAATCACCTCTTTATACAAATCTGTGGCTTAAATTCTTTTTTTAGACATTTTCAAAAGAGAAAATCAGGTATCACAGTTAGGTAAAGTATATTTAAAATATCTTTGTATCTAAAAGTATGTGTATCTATATTTAAAATTAAATGTAGAATCTTTGCTTTCCTGGTTCACAAGGGAACTTATAAACTCTTATAATCCACCTCCTTATTATCTATATTGGTCTAAGCTCAAAAGAATGTCTGCCATTCTTACTATATGTCTGTTGTCTCTGCAGTCAGAGAGGATGTTACCATTGTGTCCATTTTTTCAGAGAGCGAGAAGGAAATGGAGAGTAAGGGAACTGTTTCCAAGGATGTGATTCAAAAGTTGTATAGCTCACTTTGTTTAGCTCCATTGTCCTGAATTTAATCATGTGGCTACCTGTAGCTGCAAGGGAGGCTAAAGGTGCCATCATCAGCTTGAAGGCAATGTGCCCTCTAAAAATCAAAGTGAAGGAAGACAGAGAAGAAAGAAGAGAAAATAGATATGTAACAACTCTGAGAAATTCCTTAGACATTATATGTACGCTGACAATAGGTTACTTTTAGTCTTCAAATTCGATTAAAAAATAAACATATTCATGGCCCTACATGGAAATTTATTTTACAATTTACTGAAATGTATCAACTAACTAGGTACAACTATAAACCTTCATGATTTTGTAAACAAGTCTGCTTTAAGGGAGTTTTGCATTAAATCAGGAACTGCAACTTCAGGTCTGTGACAAAAACATATGCCAGTTTGTATACTCTCTTAATATGTTTATTCATAATTCCCACCTCTGTGATGTTTTTGCACAACAGCTAAAATTATTGAAGAAAGGAAATGTTCCTAACACATTTTCCTACAACTTCAATTTAAATTTCACATAAAAAATGGATTTTAATTCATTTAGGGTACTATCCAGGGGAATATAGAGAATAAAATATAAACAAAAAATTTGTTACAGGATTTTTTTTTTCACCAACAGAAAAACAAACAGCCCTGATATCAATAAAATTATAGAAAGACCCTAGTAAATAATTTTTCTTTAGGCTGTAGCTTGAAAATGCCCATTGACCGCTTCTGTGAAGATTCTATGAGACATGGGATATGGACTCAGGAAAAATGCTCCAAACTCATCTTGAGGATGTTATTCCTGAAAAAAAAATAATTGTCCATACTATACTAGAGACTGAAAGCATTGTCAGAAAAGAAATGGCTTAAAAGCACAATTACATAAATAAAACGTTTGTAGTTAACTGTAAAAACTCTTAAGATTGGATGAGATCAGGCGTGTTCAGGGTGGGAACACACAATGCAATATATAGATGATGTATTATGGAATTGTACACTTGAAACCTATATGATTTTACTAACCAATATTACCCCAATAAATTTAATGAAAAAGAATAAGATAAACCATAAAAAAAGCAAAACAAAACAAAAACCTATTAAGATTGGCCTTTTGAATACACATGTGGCCACCTTCTGCAACTTGATTGCAAGGCACAGAGAATATCAGATTGAGATAGATAATGTACCAAATGTGTAGGGACTCACTGGATTGTGTGTGTACTTTGCATGTGAAATAAGTATACATTTTCTACGTTTTTACAAACTTCCCAGAACAATTGGAGCAATTTGAACTTTAAGTCATGTGAGACCAGGTTGGGAATCAAAAATAAGAATTCTAGTTCTCAGTCTCTCACTTAGTAACTGTATACCTTGAAAATAACTTTACCTCTTTAAGTCTATCAAAAACATTGACTTCTCTGGACAAGGTTATCTCCCAGGGCCCTTCCAGCTTGAATAGCCTATGATGATGTCAGTATCTCAGCTCTGCATTCCAGCATTCCTTTCTTGCCCAAATTCTTTATTGCCTCCATTTCCCTACCTTCTCTTTTAGATGGTTTCTTTGGGTCTTTTACTTTATGAACCAGAGGGGGAAAAAACACACAGTCTCTTTCTACTAATGGATTGTACCAAACAAGGGATACAGCTAATTATATATTCATGTAAAGGAATGGTGAATTTTTCACAGAAATATATTTCATATTACTCCAGAAAGCAGGGAGTATAAAGTGCCAAATCAATGGTTTTTGCTTTATTCTTTACAATCTTTTTGTTTGTTTTTAATATCATCAACTACTTCTTTACAACCCTAGTTAATATTTATTTTACTGAGCTATTCTTCATTTTCACTCTTTATATATATTTTTTGTATATTGAGGTTGGATTTAATTTCACTAAACTAAAAAGGGAGTGTTTAAAGCAATTAGTTATAAACACTCAAAAATTGTTAATTAAAAGGTTATCACATACAGATTGACTTTTTAATTTTGCATTACATCCGGTAACATTGTACTTGTCAGGTTTGGCCTACCTGTGGGGTTGCCTGCCGTATATCTAACAGATGAATTTCTTTTCATCTTAACCTAGGAGAGGCAGGCCATCCAATTGTTCTCTCATCAGTTAACAGCTGAGTATATATGAGATTACCTCTTGCTCTTTCTATACTGTGTTTGCTCAATCCATCTGACTGCATTTCTTTCCCAGTACTTTTATGCTACCTCTAAAGTGATGCGATATAAAAATGAAACCTCATTTTCTTTTAATCTAGCATATTCCTACATAAAGAAAAATGACCTTTTATTGAATGCTACTATTACACCAGTTAAAGCAAAGACAGTTATAAATGACTAATTTCTATTCCCGAATGTGTTTGTTTGTTTGTTTGTTTGTTTTTGAAGGTAGATCTAATAAAATAATCTTGTGGGAGAGGAGGGGCAAGTTCCCTAATAGTTCCTAGAGTTAAATTTTACCTGTATTGTTAAAATGTTGTATATCTTTACAGGGGATATTTGTGTTACATTTTCTTGGGTTAAGTTTTATAAGTGTTCTATAGAGTCATAGGTTTTGAAAATTTTGGGGGAGAAGATAGGTTATATATTGCGAGTTGAAATTCTAAGCTCTTATTTTATTATTTTCGGTTTCTAATGAGCTAAGTTAAAAACAGAAGAAGAAAAAAGAAAACAACTAAGTTCTGACAAGATAATTCTCTGTGTGACTGTCCACATCAGGCAGTCATTGGATGTAGTCTTCCCACAGAAAGGGAGCATGAACAAGAGTGAGCTATGTCTCTGCAGCTGGGGAAAATTCCTGAAAAGGCCTATATCTAAGGGACATCAGTCTGGAGCACCCTAGGATTGGAGGAAAAATTCCAGATAATATACTGATAGAAAATCTAGAGAGTGGTTCACAGCATCAATGGCAGTCCACCTTTGCACTGATTGGACATATGTCTTTATAAACACTTGCAGAAGCAGTGACTATAGCATTCTGATGGGCTTTTTATTATATATGTATATATTTTAGGAGGAAATCTGTAAATGGAAATTTATTGGGACAAACTATAGCATCTGTCATTACAGTGGGCTTGAGGCCACAATTAATATTAGACTTTTCCTTCTCTTAGCTTTACTATCCATTTTAGATTCCCCTCATTCTTTGCCAGTACTTCTGGGGTCTGCATGGCTTATCTGGTACAATATCCTCAAACTCTCATTCCTGAGGGGTGTCAGCCATTGGCCACGATGCCACTGTCAGGTCATAACTGCTGAATTTGTTTATTTATCACCAAAATCAGGAAAAGCAGTATTAAGAGGTTCCCAAGTGATCATGTGGAAGAAAATTGACTCCATCCTGCCCCATCCATTATATAACAGCAATTATACCTCGTGATTATCAGGGGTCTGGTTTTAAATGGTTCAGATGTAAATTTCAGCAACATTTCTAGTTTGACTCAAGTATTCTTAAACTTGTGATTTCTCAAAGGAGACACCTAGCATAGCTAAGGGGAAAAAAATCAGTTTTATTTTTGCTAGATATTAAGCTAGAAACCAATCTGAGATAATAAAACTAGCACCAAAACCAAAATTAGCTCTTCTAATAAATAACTATACACAGAAACAGACGGTGCTTATTAATAGAGCAATGAAAGTTTAACAGGTGTTCTGGCAACTTTAAAAAAGATAAGAGGGTGATGAGTGGGTGGGTCAAATAGGGATGTTAGATTACAGAAGAGCCCTCAGTAAGAAAGAAGACTGACTACTTAATAAAATGGAAATACAAATATATTTACCCATTTAATATGCTGTTTTAGGCATTTAACAATGATTTTTTTCTCATTTGTGCCTAAAAAGGAATATTGGAGTATCAAGCTATGCCTAATTCCTCCATGTGCTAAGATCAAAGTTGTATTGGTAAATTTTTAGTTTTGTCTTTTGCCTCCTCAGTACTCTTGCCTAATGTTTAAAATGATCTGAATCTTTGTAAGGCAGAGTAGCTTCTGTCTAGCTATCTAGCATTATTAACAAGTTTTCTTTTTCTTTAAAGATTTTTATTAAAAATATAGCTAGCATACAATATTGTATTAGTTTCAGGTGTATATCAATAGATATTCAACATTTATATACCTAAAAAAGTGACCACTATGATAAGTCCAGCAACTGCTGACACCATACTATCATAACAAGATTGACTGTATTCCCTATGCTGTATATTATATCTCCATGACTTATTTATTTTATACCTAGAAATTTGGAACTCTTATTTCCCTTCACCTTTTCCCTCTTTTTAAAATTTTTCAATTACAGTTGACATTCAATGTTATTTTATATTGACTTCAGGTGTACAGCAAACTGGTTAGACATTTATATAATTTAAGAAATGATCCCCCTGACAAGTCTTGTACCTCCCTGGCACTATACATAGCTTTGTCATATCATCAACTATATTCCCTATGCTTCATTTTATATCCCTGTGATTATTTTGTAACTACAAATTTGTACTTTTAATGCCTTCACCTTTTTCACCCTGACCCCCAAACCCTTCCCATCTGTCACCCCAACAAATCTAGTACTCATCTAACACCATAGATAATTATTATCATATTATTGACTATATTTCTTATGCTGTATCCTACATCCCCATAACCACTTTATAGCAACCAATTTGTACTTCTTAGTCCCTTCCCCCTTTTTTTCATTCACACCCTCCCATCTTGCAACCATCAAATATTTTCTGTATCTGAGTTTGTTTCTGTTTTGTTCTTTGTTTGTTTTATTGTTTAGATTCCACATGTAGGCAGAACCACATTACATCTGTCTTTCTCTCTCACACTTCACTCAGCACATCACCCTCCAGATCCATCCATGTCATTGCAGATGGCAAGAACCCATTCCCTTCCATGGCCAAGCAATATTCCACTGTACATATATACCACCTCCTTTTTATCCATTCATCCATCTACAGACACCCATGCTACCTCCACATCTTGGCCATTTTAAACAATACTGCAATGAACATATGGATGTACATGTCCCCTCAAAGTAGTGTTTGGGTATCTTCAGATAAATGCCCAGAATGGGGATTGTGGGGTCCTTCTTTTTCTCTTGTTATAATGCTTGTTTTAAAGTACACTTTGTCTGGGATAAATATTGCTACCCAGCTTTTGTTTCATTTTGTTGTTATTGTTTCCATTTTCATGAAATATCTTTTTCCATCCTTTTACTTTCCATCTGTGTGTGTCTTTCAATCTGAAGTGATTTTCTTATAGGCAGCATATGTAAGGGTTTTGTTTTCTTATCCAGTCAGCCCTCCTATGTCTTTTGATTGGAGCATTTAATACATTTACATTTGAAGTATTTGTTGATAATTATGTAGCTATTGCCGTTTATTATTCATAATTTTAATCTCCCCCCCCCATCTTTAATAAGTCCCTCTATGTTCCTTGTAATACTAGTTTAATGGTGATGAACTCCTTTAACTTTTTCTTGTCTAGGAAGCTCTTTGTCTGTCCTTTGATTTTAAATGATAGCCTTGCTGGGTAAAGTAATCTTGATTGCAGGTCCTTGATTTTATCATGTTGAATATTTTATGCCAATTCATTCTGGCCTGAAAAGATTCTGTTGAGAAACCACCTCACAATCTTATGGTTGTTCCTGTATAAGTTACTAGTTGCTTTTCTCTTACTGCTTATAGGATTCTCTCTTTGTTTTTAACCTTTGCCATTTTAATTATAATGTGTCTTCGTGTGGGCCTTGTTGGGTTCATTTTGTTTGGGACTCTGTATTTCTTGCACTTGTATGTCTATTTTCTTTGCCAGGTTAGGGTAATCTTCGGTCATTATTTCTTCAAATATGTTCTTAGTCCCTTGTTTTCTCTCTCCTTCTGGTACCCCTATGATGCAAATGTTGTTACGCTTGATGTTGCCCAAGATGTCTTCTAAACTCTCCTCATATTTTGGTGTTATTTTCTTCTTTATGTTGTTTTGATTGGGTGTTTTATGCTACCTTATCTTCCAAATAACTGATTCCATCCTCTGCTTCATCTAGTCTGCTGGGGATTTCTTCTAGTGCATTATTTGTTTCAGTTGTTATAGTCTTCATTTCTGGCTGGTTCTTTTTTTTTTTTTTTTTTTTTAATGTTTTCTGCGTCCTTTTTCATGCTTGCTGTTTCTTTGCTGAAATCCTCACTAAATTCCTTGAGCGTTCTTATAACTGTCTCTAGTAGTATGTTTGCCTCCATTCCCTTAGTTTTTTTCTAGAGTTTTCTCTTGTTCTTTTATCTGGGATAAAATTTTTTGTTTCATCATATCGGCTGCCACTCTGCTTGTTTCTAAGTATTATGTAGATCTGCTATGTCTGTGAATCTTGGCTAGAGGACGCCTTATGTAGTAGGTGCCTGTAGATCCTGGAACAGTCTCCCAGGTCACCTGCTCAGGGTGCTCCAGGAGTGTGTCTTGTGTGGGTTGAGTGTGCCCTCCTGTTAGAGTTGAACCTGATTGCTATTGACTTATCAGTTGGTGGGGTTGACCCTTTGGCTGATTGGCTGTGGCTCTTGGCAACATCCACAGCTTATAGGCTGCTGTACAGGTGCTTACAAATCCCACTTAGTGGGATTTGCTTCAGTGAACTCTGCTGCTTGTTGAAACTGCCGTTTGTGTGTGCTGCGTGTGGGGCTAATTGGGCTGTGCCTTGCTGTGGTCTGAAGCCAACCTCCAAGTACATTGGTTCTGGAGCCTCTTAGGAAGGGCTCTGGTGCAGGCACAGGTCACCCACTGCCTGTGACCAGCTGGTGACTACCTGGTAGGAGCTAAAAAGTGATCCACAGTTGTTCACTATCTGTGCTAACCTTGGAGGCACATGGGAAAGGCCACACTATGAACTGAGGACATCTGCCACCAGTACTGTACCTGGGGTATCTCCACAAAAAGCGAGGACACCTTGAAAACTGCTGCCACCTGCCAGCTTCCTTAAGATTCAGCCACTGATAAAGCCTGGTGCAGTATGCAAGTTGGGTGAGGCAGGGTTTCAGGGAGTCATTAGAATGGGAAAAGTGGTAGGCTCCGGGTTAATGTAAATTCTGGTTTGGTGTCAGTGCTAATCCTAGAGCTACTTACTCATCAATAGTCTCGGAGCACACTGAGGTCAGTCACTGCCCTCCTGCATCCCATTAACTCTGATAGTTTTCCAAGAAACAGTGTAATGTGAGTGGGGCTAGCTGCTCTCAGAGAAAGTACCTCAGTTGTTGGGGAAGTTAGGTATTATGTACTCCCAATGAGTCAGCGGAGTATAGTGGTGGACAAATCAAATTCAGCTTTGGCCATGTAGGGGAGAGCTCAACATAGAAAAGATGGCACCCACCTGCTGGCTGCATGGGAGGAGGCCCCTCAAGGGAAAATGGTGACTGTCCTCCAGCCCTTGCCCCAAAGTCACACACATCAGTCTGCCCCACCATATGCCTCTGATGCCCCCTAGTTACTGTCACTCCACTGGAGCCCAGGTGAGTGCTTGTGAGTGAGTCTGTGCATGGGCCACTTAAGAGGACATCTGTGTTTCCTGCCATCTTCCGTCCCACACAGATGTCAGAATTGCCACTGTTTTTCACAGCCAGATATTGTGGGGGCACCTCTTCCCAGCATCAGTGAGCCTCGTGTTGGGCTGAGGTATGTTGCTCCTTTGGGGGGAATCTTCACAGCTGAGATATCTCTCCCGATACTCAAATGGTACATGGAGGTTTGTTGCCAGTCTTTTTTACATCTCTGCCCCTCCTACCAGTCCTGACTTGCCTTCTTCTTTATATCTTTAGTTATAAAACTTGTTTTGCTAGACTTCAGATGATTTTCCATGTTGATTGGTCTGTAATTTAGTTGTAATTTTAATGTGTTCACAGAACGAAGCAGGCACAGTATTTATCTGTTCCACCATCTTGGATCTCTCAAGATTAACAGCTGTTCTAGTGGATAATTTCACAAATACATGATAAGTATAGCTCTAAAAGCACGGGTAGGATAGAGAGTAAATCTTGTGTTCTAAAAGAAGCTAAAGAAACTTCAGCATTACATTATAATATTTCATTAAGCAACATGAATTATATATCTATGTCTATATCTTTAAATTTATTAGGGAAATATTGGGGAACAGTGTATTTCTCCAGGGCCCATCAGCTCCAAGTTGTTGTCCTTCAATGTAGTTGTGCAGGCCACAGCTCACTGGCCCATGTGGGAATCAAACTGGCAACCCTGTTGTTCAGAGCTCGCGCTCTAATCAACTGAGCCATCCGGCCGCCCCAGAAATATATGTTTTTTAACGAGGCTCTTTTATAGATTGAGAGTTTAATTTTTTTTTATCTATTTGGACTCTAAACACTTCATCTACTACTTGCTGTGTTAACTGATGCCATTCAACTTTTATTTTCCTTCATTTCCTGTTTTGTGGATTGAGAAATTACTCTTCTCTAAAATAATCATATCCTTTTTCAGAGTAGCTATATCAGACATTTTCTGAATAGCCATCTGCTACATTTTTGTGATAATATCTCTGCAATTGACATCTTTGGTGTCATATATGATCTACTCAAATGCAGATATATTTCTTCTTGTTGAATAGGAAGCACACTAAGGTGTGTGTGTGAGATATCACTTCTCCCCCCCATAAGTGATTATCTCCCATGTGCTCTAACAACAGTGATTGATGGAGGGATTAGCTCTCTTGGAGGAGGCAAGGACTGCAGCTGCCTCTGCAACCACCAGGAAGCTGTGCAGGTGACATGAGACAGGACTGGGCCCAATTTAAGCCACCACTTGCCTCTACTCTTTGAAGGCATACTCTAGAGGATTTTTGGTGTTCAAGTCCTAATTGACTTTTGGGTCTGGTAATGCAGAGCTAATTGTTAATCTCTGACAAGTGATGGAACTGAAAACCTGATTGGATTGGATATAGAGAGAACAGGAAGCACACAATCCTCTCATGGACTTTGATTATAAATTAGAACTTAGTATTTGCCAGAAGATAGAGGGATAGAAGGTCAAGAGGGATTCTTGTTTTCTTTTGCTACAAAACATAACTTGTTTGTATAAAGGAATAATATAACTGCTGGGGGGAAATAATGATTCATAAGAGAAAAGAGATAGTTTCAAGAGCAGAACCTCTGAATACATTAGAGAATTGGGATCTAGGTCAGGACTGAAAGGGTTGCATTGGGGAATATGCAAGGTCAGTTTATCCACTTAAAGGGGATTGGCAAAGCAGAGAATTTGGGTTCTAATGTAGTTTTATCTCTTTACTTTTAAGTATTTTTTTGCTGTTGATTCTCCTTAAATGTCTGACAGTTCTTGGATTTATGTTCAAATTATAAGGAAATAATTATTAATTGCTACAGGTAGTTTAAACATATTTCATTGGAATGAATGGCTTCCTGCTGACCCTAGGGATTTGTGTGGAAGGTCTAGACTGGAGGTCTCACTGACTGGGGTGCTGGTATAGAGCAAGTAGAGTTTCCCTTACAGTGTGAAGGCAGAAGAGTGCCCACCTGGCCAATCCATCCTCATTGTGGGTAACTTACCCAGCATATTGTTCAGTATCTTTAGATATGATGTGCTCAGTTTCAGTTTTGGGAAAAATTTACTACTTCCCCAAGACACAGGAAGTAGAGAGAAGGATTCTGACACCTAACTTTTCATCAACCGAATTCCTCTCAGTCTAGCATTGCAACATTACTATTGTGCGATAAAACAACTTTACTTTGTTTTCAGAATTGAGATTTACCTGGGAAGCCTTTATCTTTAAAAAAAAAAAATTATTAAATTTATTGAGGTGACATTGGTTAATAAAATTATACAGCTTTCAAGGGTACAATTCTATAATACATAACCTATATATTAAATTGTGTTTTCATCGCCCAGAGTCAGTTCTCCTTCCATGACCATATATTTGACCCCCTTTACCCTCTTCTACCACCCTCCTCCCCCCCATATCCTCTGGTAACCACTAAATTATTGTCTGTTTCCATGAGCTTTTGTTTCTTTGTCTTGTTTGCTTGTTTGTTGCTTTAGTTTTATATCCCTTATAAGTGAAATCATATGGTTCTTGACTTTTTCAGTCTGTCTTATTTTGCTTAACATGTTAATCTCAAGATCCATTCATGTTGTTTCAAATGGCAGTATTTTATCTTTTTTATGGCTGAGTAATATTCCCTTGTGCATGTATATTACATCTTCCTTATCCAACCATCTACTGAAGGGCACTTTGGTTGTTTCCATGTCTATCATGAATAATGCTATAATGAACATAGGAGTACATATATTTTTATGTATAAATGCTTTCAGATTTAGATACCCAGAAGAGGGATGGCCAGGTTGTATGGTAATTCTATTTTTAATTTTTTAAGGAAACTCTATATTGTTTCCCATAGTGTTTGAATCAATTTATATTCCCACCAACAGTATACAAGGGTTCCCTTTTCCACAAAATACTAGCAAATTGAATACAATACATTGAAAAGATTATACATCATAATCAAGTGTGGTTCATTCAATGCATATAGGGAGGGTTCTACATATGCAAATTGATCAATGTGATACATCATATAAACAAAATAAAGGATAAAAATCATATGATTATATCAATAGATGCAGAAAAGGCATTTGACAAGATATAACATCTATTTAGGATTAAAATAGTTAACAAAGTAGGTATAGAAGGAAAGTACCTCAACATAATAAAGGCCATATATGACAAACCCTTAGCTAATATCACACTTAATGATGAAAAACTGAAAGCTTTTACTCTAAGATCAGAAACAAGAGAGGGATACCCCCATCATCCCTGTTGTATAACGTAGTATTGGAAGTCCTCGCCAGAACAACCAAGCAAGAGAAAGAAATAAAAGGCATTCATATAGGGAAGGAAGCCTTTATCATGAAACTTCTTTCTCTATTGTCAGTATTCAGCCTCTTAAACTTGCTTTATATTGTTTTGAATGTAAAGACTGGTTTTAAATTTGAGTAGAGACTTCCTTAAACCATTGCTAACTAACCATTTTCTCTTTTAAATTCTTGTAATAGCTTTCAATAGCTTTCCAGTCTTTTGTTTTTTAACCCTTCCCCTTGAATGTATTTTAAAAGTTGTCTCTTTGAAAAAAAAGGTGACCTCTTTGATTTGTGTTTTGTTTTGACTCATTTTAAATTAATTTTCATTCACTTTCTTTTGTTTTATTTGATTTTTAATTTTGCCTATTCCCTCTCTACCTATTAGATATTAGAACATGTTACAAGAAAGTTCATATTGATGTTTGCCTAGACAATAAGATATAATATGGAAAATGTTTTTAATATTTTCATAAGTTTTTGCAATTAAAACAAATATTTCTGGGTTTTGCTTTTTTAAGTATACTTTGAAAAGCTTGGTTGATTTTTTAAATATTTTCTCTCTTATGTGTAAAATAATTTCTAAGAAGCTTTTTCCAAATGAAGCAATTCTTTTCCTTTACTCTCAATAACTGCTAAAAATGGTAACTGTCCCTGGTGTCATTAGAAGTTTTGCTTGTGTAAACTGCCAAATCAGGTCCTGTGGGTGGAATTTGACAGCTGTATAATGTCATACTGAAAATTTCTTGACAGCTGAGCACAGGAAAAAATTCCATTTGAAGATTCGAAAGTTCAGGAGATATTCAGTTGAGTAAAAGGAAATTTCACAAAATGGAATATGCACAGGCTTTTGAAACTCTGTGTTTTTCCTTTGTAAAATACCAAGGACCATGAATAGTTAAGATCTTAATTTTACATTGCAAAGCATATATTGTTTTGCTTTCTTACCTGTCTAAGCTTCCAGTTCTGAGACTGAAATAATTCATAGTTTCAATAACAATTTTAAAAATCCATTGTGGTTAGAAATTCATTTCCTAAGAAAATATCTTTCATTTTGCATATTAATGTAGACTCATATCTTGGAGAGAACACTAAGATAATGTGTACATTTCAATGTTAGAATGAAAGCTTCGATGAGTGACCCTGGTGGAAAGAACTCTTACAAAAGAAATACTCAATTGTTTTTCTCTGGTTGAAATCAATTACATTGTTCTTTCATTCATTTTTAATTATTAAGTGTAAACTATCTGCCAGACAATAGTTTAAGAACTAATTGTCAGCCATAAAAGATAAGGCTTCTGCTCTAGGATTTTAGTTCATTTTAGTCTATTGTGGAAATTCTGACAATGCATTTTCAAAATAATGTATAATAGCAATTGTTACATGGGGACTGTGTATCAGGTTCTTAATTAGGTAAACCTTAATTAAAATGATAGCAGTACCACTTATAAACATAACAATTTTACCTATTCAATAATATTACCTTTAATATTTAAAAAATGCTTTGTTGTGCTTAACAAATAGAAAGGATTCAATAAAGTTTATCTATTATTTTAGTATTAACATTAGCTATTATTGCCCAGAACTTGGACAAATATGCTATGGAAGTGCAGAAAAGGTATCTTTATGATTATCTTCGAAAGCTTCAACAGTTTGGTTTTATTTCCCGGGAATTTAAAAGACTAACAGAAATGTTCTAAGTATTCAAAGGGATACATTTTCAAAAATTTCAAATAACCCAAGAAAGTGGTTCTTAAGGATTTATCCATGTGCAATACGACTAGGTCAAAGTGTGCTCAACAATAAAATAGGAAAGTTGGTCAGAATTCAGATCCATGAAATAATTTGTATAAAATGATCACTTCAGATTCTCTAATCAGTGCAAGGAAGGTCCTAAACTTCTCCATACTAGTTATACTGATTTTGAAAGACTATTGAAAATGCTTGAGCAAATTTGCAATTTACTAGATCTTGGTTAAAAAACATTAGTTATAAAGGAACTTCAAGTTGAGAAAAAACAAAAATGAAAAGAATTATAGATCCTGTAGAAAAACAATAAAATTTTGATACTTAAATTTAAAAACAGATAAAAGACATTTCTACATCTACATATGGGTAGATAACTGATAAAAAAGAGAAGAAGTCTTAAGTAACTGATATATTTGATTTACAGGAAAGTGAGTTTCTGATCAACTTTTTGTGAAATTATGAAATATGAATTTTAATCGTTATTGATATATTAAAGAAACAATATTAATGGAACATGTCTTTAAGGAGGCAGACACAGCATTCAAAAATCATCAGTCACCAACACATCAATTAGCTTATACATAATCTGAAACTAGCAACTACTACGAAGTTATTTAGGAAATATACTGTTCAGGAAAATAATTCATGTTACACTAACCTAAGTTGATGAGGTTGCCATTTAGTGGAAATAAAACGCACTCTCTGTTTGGCATATCAATAACTTCTGAAAAGTAATACTCAGCGTTAAGTGATATTGAGGCAGTTTTGGCCTCCACTCCTTAGTACAACCGGAGTCAGTAGTGAATGACAAGTTGTTTCATAAATATAAGAGAACATTTGTTATGCTTTAATTCACATTGAACCCTTACAGATGAAACTGAGTATGCTGCCTGAATGTTTCTGTGTTTCTTAAAAAAATTTTGAGGCTTTCAAATTGACCTTGTTTAATTTATGAGTGAACTGTGCAGAGTGGTTCATGGGAACAGGAATTTAATATTGTAATAATTGTTTTAAAATGATTTTTATTGTGTAGTTTCAGCTAAAGTCCTAGTTATCCACATACTCTGGAGCAAGTGTCATTTTCAGCTGCCTTAGGAACAGATTATTCTGGTTACATATCTTATTGCCAGAGGGACAGAAGCCAGACCCTGTCATAGCTACATAAGCTATCCAGTACTCAGCATTGACACTGAACAAAACTTTACATGTCCCAGAAATATACCAGGTGCCGTGTAAACACAGTTAACCAAAAAAAAAAAAAAAAAAAAAAAGACAGTGAAGACATTCAGAGTTTATAGAAGCAAAATAGCTATCAGATAGGGAAAAAAAAAATGTTTTCTTTCAGCTAAAATTTTTCTACAAGAAAATTATTTTCTTACAGGAAATCATGGCTTTGTACATTGGGCCACACACAGAACTTTCTACTGCCAGAAGTACAATGTGAGCATTTTTTAAGTCCATAGTTTTTCTCTTCAAATGTCATTTTGTTGTGTCACAGGCATGGGACATGTAAAACAGGCTTGTGTTCTTGTAAAATTCACAAGCTGTAAATTGTACATGTTACTATAAATCAGCAGAGATTCATTCAAGTGTTTGAAAGGGCAGCAATTGTTGCTTTAGCAGATCAGTGTTACTTGAACCAAGGTCGCACTCATCTAGGAAAAAAATATGATTATGAGATACTTAATCTGGGCCATAACCACCCATCTGTTGATGTGTTTATCGTGTACTTTCACAATTTCACAAGACACAAAGAACAGAAATGTATTGAGATCATGATCATCTTTACCATAACTAACAATATAAAGTGCTTGTGATGAGGATTTAAATGGTGCTGTTAGATGGAAGACAAGAAGAATAACACCCTCAGCTCGCAGCTATTTTATAATTTGGCCCTTACAAATTGTCCAAACCTTTCTTGAAACCTCTTGACACAGAGGTGACAGCTATTACAGATGCTAACTGCATCTGTAGAATAGAAAATTTCCTTTAATAGGCTCTGTCCTGAAATGTTTCTGTGAGATTTATCATGAATACAATTAAATTTATAAACATCAGCACAGTTCAGAAAAATAAGAATTATTTATTAAGTGGAAGAAGAGTATAAAGACATATAGCTAATTATCCTGAAAATTCTACTTAAATCCAAGGATCAGCTGTTAATTACACTGTCAGATAATTGAAAGAACTCATGAGATTCCATAGAATATACTCATGTAAGGGTTTAATAAAGGGAACTGATATAATAAGAAAAACAAAGCACAAACAAATGTCAGAGAAGTCAGTCTTCCTGTTGAGTTACCAGAGCCCATTCTCAATTACACAGGATGCTCTCTGTATTCCAACTATCAAGAAGCACGCAGAATATCTAGTTCTCAAGGCAATCTCAGTCCTATGCTAGGAGGGATCTCTTAGACCCCTGTGGTCACATAGCCAAATTCAAGCTGCATGACCAGGCTCAACATCAGAAACAAAGAGACCATAATGGAAACCACGTAAAAATCGTGAATGTGTACAATTTATATAAATGATGTTGACAGATTGGTTCAGCCTGCCCTTTTACCTGTCTCAGACCTTAGTATAGGATTATAATAATTATCAATTATTTTATTTCAATCAAGTTTGGCCAAGGCATCATCAGAAATAAGATCCAGGTTACCACAAACCAGCTGATATGAACACCACACAAAGAAAAAATAAACTAATATATGGGACATTTTCATATAACAAAGGCACAAACGAGAGTTATAAAAGGAATACTAGATTGAAAACACAAAATTTCCAAGTTAGGAAACAGTGAATTTTGAACATTTAGGAGGGTGGAAAATAATAAGCTATCAGTTAGTAGAGGAGTCAAACTGAGCATTTGTTCTATCCTTGATTCGGCTAACCAGGAGTATGAAAAATAAATAATTGTTTATGAATTTTGCATATAATTCAGCAAAATCACACTGATGTGCAGAAATGTTTCTGGAAACATACACCAGCTACTTGGCTGAATTTCCATCTTAGTTAGGCCAGAGCTATACTATTTTCCTTACCAGAATTTCTCAATCACTATAGGGAGTTGGGGGTGAAGGAAGGAGGTTATCTTTATTTCTTGGAATGAACAGGTTTAGATGGAGCCCAGTATGTTCAAATGTGGCTCCTTTGTAGATACTAGTTATTTAGGAAGTCATTCAAACCTTGTTCTAAAATCTAAACTACACCCTTGTTGTAATAACTGATACGTCTCAGAACATCAACTAAATTAATATAAAAAGTTGTTACAAACTGCTACTTAAATTTGTGATAATTTTTGATTTGTCAAAAAAATATAGAATTGTTATCATAAACTGTTTTCCCAGTCAACTACAATATCTCCGTTTTATATCCAACATAGTTTATGAGCCTCAACAAAGCAAGTTCTATGATTTTGAAATATCTCTCATGTTTCTTTATTCAACATAATAGCTACAAATAAGAAACATATTTTGGGTGTTTTAATACCAAGGGAAAACACTAATCAATTTAGAATCAAATAGTCATTTGGAAATAACCCAGCACAGGAGGGATTTCACTGTGTATCTTCAAATTTCTTGCTTATTCTTGAAACATGATGGTAAGCAGCTAATTGTGAAAATTGGCAAGCCTTTAAAGTATAAATGCTGCATCATCGAACCTCATTTTCTTGGTTTCTCACTCCTAGACACAAGAAGGAATCAAAATGAATGCAACTGAATTCAGTTAAGTCATTGAACAAAGGCCAATCAATTGTTCTAGTATTAATCTTTCATTAAAATGCACTCATTAACTAGATCTTTCTGAAATATATTTTATATTGACTGAACATACTTAAGATTAGTATCAAAATGTAAATTAAAAAAAAAAAAAAAACTACAAAAAATAACCTTGTAGGATTTATTCCAAAAGAGATAGAATAAAGGAAATGGAATTTTGCCTTTTATAAAAAATATGTCATTATTTATTTTAAAAACATAAAAAAGTAAATATGAGTTGCAGCATATGCATGATAGATATAAAATGAAGATACACTATTTCTATTGACTATATATATTTGCATTTGCATGACTACCACTGATCTGCAAAAGTTATTTGGCTTTTGTCCTTCTGGATAACCATCTGTAAAGTCTCCTTATGTCTTTGTTGTTAGGTATAATAAATTATAAACAAGCATTCTGATGAAGCACTGTAATCCACAGATGGATAATCTAAGCAAACACAAATCTGTCATTTAGATAGGAGAATAAGCAAAAGAAGTTCCACTCTAGAAAAGTATGTCCTGTAAAATTCTATATCTTGGAAAATAATTGACTAACTCTACCAGAAAAAAAGGCAAATTTTTGTATAGATGAAAACTATACCATTAGCTAATATTTTATAACAAGGAAAAGTAAGTGATAAGTCCATGAAACATTAAAATTCAATTACTCTTTTTTTAATGAAAATTATGTTTTGGTTTTCTTTCCATATATGTAAATCTCCTTTCTTTCTTTCCTGCCATCAAAGGTTAAGTTTCTACTCCTTTACAGCCACTTGATACATAAGTAACTATATAAGTATTCTTTCCTTTCTGTAAACCCTTATTTGAGACAAGTGTTTTATGTATATTTCCTACAATTAATTATTTTTATATATGATTGTATATATATAATTGTACAATTTAATATATACCTTTGTGTATATTGCATATATTTATACATATTGCACATATACAATTATATGTATATATCCATATATATAAATTTACATATATGTATATATACATATAATATATATGTAAATCAGTATGTGTCACAAGAGAGTTATACACCAAAAAGAAAGACAAATTGTAAATAATACTTCTACTTCATTATCAGCGTGACTGTCTTATGTCCTAAAGTGGACACTGTTAAACTAAGTTATACTATTCACGCCCTAAAAAAAGTGTTTCTTCCTCCTGACTGTGTTGTCACCATCTTGCTAGTAGAGAGAACAGCTTACTTTATGATGTAAATATGAGATGATACTAAATGGTTAATAATCCAAATTTTACATATTTATTGCTCAGAAATGTATTTTTATTGATACTTAGTGTGAGTGTGCATAAAGAATTCCTGCCATACAATAATTTAAACAAAATAATAAGGCCATGAAAGAGTAGCATAAGTATTCAATTTTCTAATCTATATTCCATATATAAGAATATTAGTTTTTTTGTCCTTTCTGGGAATAGCTTATCTTTAAACAGATACTATATAACAATATGGGCGTTCATTTTGTTGGTTTTCATTCTCATTGTCTTTATAGTTCACACTTCCCTGAGGCCACAAAAGTTCTTTTCTTTAAAAAGATTTCCTTTTTACTTTCTGCTGGATGCATGTAAACAATGTTAAGGACTTAAAACAAACAAACAAACAAAAAACTTCAGAACAAGCTCTGCAATTTAGATGGTCGGGATGTTGATGCTGGAAAATGAACTCTTAGGTGGGACAAAATGAAATCAACAGGTTCACTGTAATGGCTTACTAATTAAAAGTAATAATAGAACATTAAAAAATAGAATCATCTGCTATAAACACAAATTTAGTGGGGGAGAAAAGCATGTCCCAAAAGTTCCCTTGCCCTGGACCCTGTGGTATGACAGGCATTTTACAATTTTAAAACTTACTTTTTAAACTACTGGGCATATATCCGCATTTTCAAATCTCTATTTATTTTAGGTTTGAATTAAAATGCATATCACTAGGATGATACATATCCAGATATGTGTATGACATGCTTTAGAAAGCCTCTTTGTTTAGAAAAAACCCTCCCCATGCACACAAACACATACACACAGTGTTCAATTTGTGTGTTCCTTTTTAAAACAATCACTTCTAGAGACTAAAAGTAACAAGGTTATATCCAGTGTAGAAAAACTATAAATGAGTTCTGAGAGTGATATTCTGGCAAAAAATGCAGTTTTTCTAAAAATAATAGACAAGATAAATACAATCTCGTATAAATATTTTGCAGTTTATTATTTATGGACAAATGAAACATGCCAAAGTATAGTTTGAAAACATTTGATGTGTGTATTGATTATCTATTGCTGTGTAAAAAAATAGCACAGACATACAGCTTTAAACAACGTTCATTTATCATCTCAACGTTTCAGTGGGTCAGAGCCCAGGTGTGGTAGGGCTGATTCTTGGGCAAGGCTGCCATCCAGGTGCTGGCCTTGCAGGCTGTCAGACTGCGGCCTCAGTTTCTTGCTGGTGGTCAGCAGGAGGCTTCTTTCAGTCCCTTGCTGTGTGGATCTCTTCCTGGGTACTTCAACTCAAAACATGTCAGTAAACTTCTTCAAAGGTGGGAGTGAAATCTGTCCACCACAGACATGTTTCCTTCATTTTTACTTTAATCATGAAGAATATCTTGCTTATGGAGAACATATGACCTTGGCATATGGCATAACTTCCAGGAATTACCTAAATCACTGGATCATTTAGGGGGTATACCCTCAGAAAGAATCTACAATAGTGATTCTGAGTGAGCATAAAGATATTGGACATGATGGTGGGAGTTGCATTTGAGGGTAATGCTAATTATCTTTTTAAAGTTTTAAAACACAGTGATATTGTGGCAGACAATGCTGTCTTTCTACTCTGAAGTCATTTCTAATCATGTCTCTTCCTACTTGACTCTATATTACCTAGAAAGCCACATATTTTTCCAGTCTCCCATGCAGTCAGTCGTGGCCAAGGTACTCAGTTTTTGCACAATAAATAAACAGATAAATTTTGGGATAGGATGCTTTGGGAAAAGCTTCCACTTTTTGATTTAAGTAAAGCCATGTGCCTGCTATATCCCTTCTATCTTTTCCTGCTTAAAGGCAAAATCCATTTTGCAACACTACTGAATATTTAAAGTAATCAAAGAAATAGTGTTAATGTTGAGAAACTGAAAAGATGCCAGTAACTTTTACATCTGTGGTGCTGGGTTTGAGGTCAGGGGCTTGGTCTGTTTATCATTGCTGTATCCTCATTGTCCACAGTCTTCTTACAAGTAATGAACGCTGAGTGAGTGCTTGCTTAAGGAATACATATGGATAGTCAATAAAACAATTGCATTACCTTAGTTTGCATAATAGCCTGATAATAATGGGTTCAAGAAACAGTGGGAGCTGTGTAAGTGGGAATTCTGTGTGTGGAAAGTTCTTTGCAGATATTTAGATGTAATGTATAGAGGGATCTTAGGGTCAAGGGAGGTTTTTTTTAAGGTGAGACTTTATAGCACATTTGTATTCCTGCAGAATGATCCCATGTAGAGTAAAACTGATGTTACAGATATTAAAGGGAAAGTTGTTAAAGTATGTTAGTGTCATGTTGAAGAGAATACATAGGTTGTAGTAAACAGAAAAGTTTTCTTAGAAGCAACCAAGATTCATCCATAAAAACTGGAGTAGAGAGGAAATATGTACATACAGATACAAGTAATTTGTAGTGATTTAAAATGTTTAAATTCTGTTTTAATTTCTTCAATTTTGTCTGTGAAGTCAGATTCATGGTCAGTTGTTTAGAGGAAAGAGAGGGACTGGGAAGATTTTCAATAAAGAGATAATGTGTAAGTTAAAATTGAGATAGATGGTAAAGGATGTATGGGAAAGGATGCAATATATAATTTCTCATACTATATTAAGATTATTGTCATTATTTAATTTTGCCTAGTTTTCATGTATTCTTCATCTTGTGTAATATGAGTATCAAACACAGACACAATAATATGAATGACCCATATCTCAGTTTGTGCTATATATGGAACAAATCAATCATAGAAAGACATATTATTCATTATTATGTAAATTTTCCTCTTGAAAACATGTCACATTTAAGAGTTTTCTACATATTAATTGTAGTATTTAGAGTCCTTTGCATATCATAGGGTAAATATACATTTTAAAAAATACATTTAGTATAAAATCATTCTTTCCCTATACCATCCTGTTCCACTTGTCATAAGATTTATTTATTTCATAACTTTTAATTGAATGCTATATTGGTTTTCCAGGGTTGCCATGACAGATACCACAGAGTAGGTAGCTTAAACAACCAAAATTTATTTTCTTACAATTTTGGATATTAGAAGTCTGAGGTTTGAAATCTCTCTCCCTGATGGTAAGGATGGCTGTCTTCTCCATGTCTTCACATGGTTTTTCCTCTGTGTGTGTTTTCTTCCTAATTTCTTCTTTTTATGAGGACAACAGACATACTGGGTTAGGGCCCACACTAATAACCTTATTTTACCTTACTCTTAAAAGACCCTATCTCCAAGTACAGTCACGTTCTGAGGTACTGGGGGTCATTTCTTAAATATATGAACTTTGTGGGGGACACAATTCAACCTAGAACATATACCTAAAGATTATGAGGCACTGTTTGGTGTTGTGTAAATTGCAAAGATACTAAAGAACCAGAGCATCCTTTTCCTCAAAAAGGGATAAATAAAACATGTAAAATTCAAGTATAACATGATTCTTCTTCCACAATTATATAATCTATTCTGGTGTTATAAGAGAATACAAATGCATATTGCCATTGTCAATGAATAAATATATGTCCGTGCCCCCAATACTAATGGTTAAACAAACACCAAAATAACTTTTATTCATGTGGCTTTTTAAATACAACTTTTTTTTTTTGTATATTTATAGTAGCACAATTCCTTATAGCGATCTCTGGTCATTATACTTTGTGCTTAAAATGTCAACTGAAGTAGATAAATTGAGGAAGTAACTATGTACTGAAAATTTTAATTTCACTTGCAATAAGATTAAACCTAATAGTAGTCGCTGTAGCTAAATACAAAGTAAACATGGTCGTTAAACTTGAGAATAGCAGTATGTGACTCACAAAGGCAAACTTACATTGAAAGATTTTATGATGTTTAGTTTGTTGTACATTATATATGTATGAATCTAAAAGATTTAAGAATAGGGAATAGTCTCCATGTGGAAAAAATTAAGGAATTGAGTACCACAGTAGTGATAGTATTTAACATTTTTCAAATTTAGTGAATGTACTTTAGTAGGTAGATTTCCTAAGTCCTCACTGGCATTTAGACATGAATTGAATTTTAATCACAAAAAGAGAAGTTGGTCATTAAATATACTTACTGACTTTCATGGTTATGAAATTAACTAATATATTTTCCCACAAATTATTTATAAAATAATTAATTTATATATTCTCAAATGTTCTGAATATAGATTTCCCAAAATACCAAATGAACTTGGTCTTTTATCTTTAAATTCCACCATGCTCTTTTATAAGCAAACCTAATGAGTACTAATCTAGCTAAATGGATTCAGTTTTAAAGATACTTTTGACTTAATATATATTTATTAAACTACAGCTAATCAAAATATATTGATCTTACACAAAGCACTATGCCTGACATTTAGGAAGCCAAGATTTAAACACTTGGAACAAAGAAATCTGAGACTAGGAGATCATTTTATTTATGGTCACCTTCAGATAAGCTAGAAACCTTAAAATGAGCCTAAACAAAATATATGATGCATGTGAGTAGACAAGAGAAAAATCACTAACACAGGAGGAAAAGTTACAAAAAATATTCAAGTTACATTTAGCAGATACTTCTTCCTGAGCTACAGAATTTATGTAAGAGAAAATGTGAGAAGAGAGTTTGGGAATAGCCTTTATTGATGTTCTAACTCCTTATCTGAAAATATGCCCATTTTTAATAGACATAGATTGTCAAAAGAGGTGATAAATATCAATGCTAATAACAGTAATAATTAAGAAAATAAATTGCAAAGTATATACAAATGAAGCAAATTTAAATTTAAAAAGCTTTTTCCTAGTTGCCCAATATTTCTGTTTGTCAGTTTTTACATTAGAGAATACTCAACAAGTACAAGGAGACATTTATGCACAGATGTCTACAGGGATGGCTGGTTAGCTCAGCTGGTTAGAACATGGTGCTGATAACACTGAGGTTGCCTGATAACACCAAGGTTGCCACTTTGATCCCTGCATGGGCCACTGTGAGCTGCGCCCACCCTAAAAAAAAAAAATTATATATATATATATATATATATATATATATATATATATATATATATATATATATAATTATAGTTTTTGATACACAGATGTCTAAAGTAGTCATCTTTGCACCAATAAAAATACTGTAAAAACTTAATTTCAACCAGTAGGCATACAGATAAGTAATCTCTGATTAATCCACACTAAGGAACACTCTACAAATATGTATAGCTCTCTGTGTATTATTATGAAAACATTGCTTAGTTGTACTGTTAAATATTTTAAAGACTATAATAAAGAGACAAAACATTACCTGATATTGTATTACATATTGTATTTGGTAGGTTATAAATATGCTTGTATAAAGGGAAAGAAAAATATAGAAAGATGGAAGAAAAAGGAGAGGCTAGAAATGAGTTAGAATTCATTGTCAACTTTAAACTTACTCTAATATTTAAAATTTTTATAGGTGCATATACACAAAATTATTTGTGTAACTAAAATTAACTAAAAGTACATATCTAAAATTGAATAAAATTCCGACCAATGGGCTGCAATGTTTTGGATGACTAGATTAAACTATGGTGAGCCAGAAGCTACAAACGAATATTGATAAATTATCAAATTTATTTGTTTATGCAGTAATTTAATAGTTATTGTAAGCATTTGGTATATCATCTTTGCTATTTGCTGGCTTATTTCTTTATTATTGGAACATTTTAAGAGTTTTTAAACCAAAAATAATTTATCATACTGATATTTGGGCATAAAACAGGACAGAAAAATACTGGTCAGCTAAGGTTTATTCTTATTTTTTTATATTTTTTCACTTTCTGACTTTTCATTATACCCTTTGTGCAGTTGAGACGATGAAAATTCCTGGAGTCCTTTAATCCATCTGAAGTACCTTTCATGCCCTATTCAGTGGAAATGAAATGATCTGCCAAAAACATAGATAAAGAGATACATCTTTAATCTTGCACGCTGTCTCCTTGCACAGGATCAGGAAAATGATTTTTCTTTTAATAGTTGTCAGCATGCTTGACATCTGTCAAAAAAGCTTAGGCTCTATTTTCATTTTTTCTATTGAAATCATGCTTTGACACCTGCCCCTTTGATACTTTAGACTGATGCAGTAAAGAACTGAATGCTTTTCACTCAAAGAACTCACTATATTTACTTTCTCTTTTTTTTGGTTCAAAAGTAAAATTAAAATAAAACATATTTTCAGTAAGATAAATGTGAAGAAATATCCAAAGTAAATAAAAAAAAAATACATCATTCTGCAATGGACAATGATAATTCTATTAAAAAGAGATAGCTAATCTTAACATATTCAGTCTTCTCAAACATTTTTAAATAACATTCAAAATTATCTTCTGTATATATCAGAACACCATTAGTAGTACTTAGCATAAAAAATGAGTATATATTTGTCAGTTGTTTTTTGGTTAAAACCTAATGACAAATGTTATAGTAACCATATACACAGATGCAATAAAAGTTCTTAGTATATTTATGAATTTTAAAGTATTATGTTGTACTATTTGGAAAACAAAAGTCATTGTTTTATGTGACACAGCAGGAGGTGTGAAGAACTGGGGTGTTTACATGAGGAAAGTAAGACAGTATTAAAAGTCAAAGGTTATTATTCTCACCTTCTAGTCACAAAATTGCCAAAATGATATCTAACATCCCCTAGTAAAGGAATCATAATGCAAGAGGCTGCTATTTTGTCTTAATAAACAATAGAATAATATGTTTGAGAGTGACATCAGAAAACAAATAATAGATTAGGCAGCTCCAAATTCTCATATCTCATGGAAGTAACCAAAAAAAAAAAAAAAAAAATCAGAAACTGCCAAAACCAGTTTTGTCAGAACTCTGGAAGACAAAGATTTACAGCAACCAATCCCAAGCAAACAGTGAATCAATAAAAAAGGTAACTTGAAAATAGTAGGAAAACTCTTGGTATCTTCCCTTGCATTTGATTTACCCCATGTAGACTAGAAATGGCTACCGACTGTGTTCCCAGTGTAGAGCGCTGATCCCTGGTTATAGAGAGAGATTAAGAAATATTATTTACAAATTACTCTGTATATCTGTACTTGTCTGAGTGCTACCTGAAGGACTAATACAAGGTGTTCAACTTTGTTTTGCCTAACTTGGAGCTCAGGCCAGAAGTGGCCGGCATTGCTTCAAAAACGCTACAGATGGTTAGGATTAATATATACCAGGGGTGTCCAAACATTTTTCAACATTTTTCACCAAGGACCATATGCGGTAAAATACACAAACACCCGGGCCACTCATTTGAAGTGAAGTACGCATTGCCTCACCTGGTTTATTTAAGTAAACTAAATATATTTTTGGAATTTGCTGCGTACCAATTAAAAATAGATTGTGGGCTGCAGTTGGCCCCTGGGCCGCAGTTTGGACACCCCGATATATACATTACATCAGCTAAGTCTGTTTTTTTGTTGTTGTTGTCCTTGCTTTGTTTTGTTTTGATGTTTTTTGCCTTTCTTCTGCTTTTTTTTTAAATTTATTTTCTTCTTCTTGGCTGTTTCCTATTGAGAAATATTTGTGAAAATACTAGGAAAACATTTGTTAAGGAACCGAGACTTCAGTTACCACACATAACAAAGAATACAGTCTTTGGAAAAGACCGTTTGTGAAAGTCACTACACAAATGAACTGCTATAGTCCTCCGACATTCAAAAAAAGAGCTAAATCTTGAGAAATGAGAACTTGATTTCTAGTGTATCACACTATAATATTTTAATGTCAAGATTTCAACAACAAAATCACATGACATAAAAAATCAGGAAAGTGTGACCCATTCACGGGGAAAAATAAATTGATAGAAATCATCCATGAGGAAGCCCAGGCATAGATTTACTAGAAAAGCAAACAAACTTTCAAACAACTGTCTTAACTATGTTCAAAGGACTAAAGGAAAACAACATCAAAGAACTAAGACAATTGGGATAATTATATATGAACTAAATGAGAATATAAATAAAGGGATCGTTCTTTATGTGTTGTTGATATAAGTCCTTTGTTAGATATGACATGTAAATATTTGCCCTCAGTCTACAGCCTATCTTTTTGTTCTCTTAACATTGTATTTCACATAGCAAACATTTTTAACTTTGATAAAGTTTAATTTCTGAAGTTTTCTTTTATTCATCTTGCTTTGGGCATCATGTGTATTAACCATTGCCTAATCCATGTCATCGAGGTTCTCTCCTATATTGTCTACGAAAAGTTTTATAGATTTTTTTTGTTTTGTTTTACAATCATATCTATGATACATTTATTTATATATTTGTATATATATATATATGTAATTTATTTATATGTGTATATATATATATATATATGTGTAATTTTTTTATATAAGGTATCACAGTTAGGTCAAGGTTCTTTTCTTTTTTTCTTATATATATAATGACAACAAATTATTCCTACAATAACAACAGATACAGACAGGTAAAGATATGTTGTATCACAACTCCAGTGAAAAATATCATAGTAAGATTCAAACAAAAATTACTATGAACAGTATCATATAATCTTCCCTTAGTACTTATATTCTGAAAATAAAATCAATGTATTTTAAATTATGCAAAAATATTTCCCATTCATATATGAAATAATTAAAGCTCGGATTAAAATAAATTATAAATAGGTTTATCACTAACACCATGTCTTGTAGGCCATTTGAAAGTCCAGTGGCCTAGTGCTTATCTGTGTAAGATAGTTTTAATATATACCAAGACATGTAACATCCTGTTCTCCAGTTATGAATATAAGAAGAGCTCACAAGCATTCTGAAAAAACAAAGAAACCTTCCACAAATTTTAAAATGTCTTTCTATTGGATAGGAAAAACCACACATGAAGATCACTGATTTAAATGTATAGTAAACCTAAGAATAACTCAGTCAGTTGAAGTAAATCTGGCTATATCTCCATCAAGAAATATTTATAACTGTATAGAAAGAAGTATTTCCATGAAATAATAGAAGGGGGAACTCAAATTTCAAAATACTTGCAAAATAGAGTGTGAAGAGTCCCCAAAATGAACACATAGTGTAGAATACACTCAGAACATCAGGTACACTCCTGGCTATTGCAAATATAAAAGGAGAATGCATCAATAAATTTGAAATCTAAATAAAAGATAGCTAAGAAAAAGAAGAATTGAACAGAAATAACCTGAGTTAGCAGTGCAGCTACATGAACCCAGAAAACCCTCTTGTTGCATTTATACATATCTCAAAAGAGGAGCTTTGTAAACAAGCAACTAAGTGTTTCCTGACACACATTTCAATTCTAGATTCATATTGATAATTATATCATAAATCCAAATAACTATCTTAGCAAATGCTCTGGTGTTAATTAAAGCACACTTAATGAATATATCCCAAACCTCAGCAGTGTTGAGAGCCACTTTTCCATGCTGATAGAACAAATGGGATAATAGAATTTCACTGTAGTCTGTGATGTCAGATATGTATGAGGTAAGAGAGTAGGGCATTGCAGAAAATAGAAATTTAGGAGGAAGAAAACTATGAAAATGCTTCTTAATTCAGGTTAATTGTTTAGACTGCTGAAATAATTCCTGATTGAACAGACAATTATGCCTATGGCTCATTATTCTAAGCATTGAGAGGTCCCATTTAAATGTGATTTAGTCCAAGCAAGAGAACCAAAAATAATACACTGTAAGACAAGATAAAGGGTGACAGATAATTTTAAGTATATTTATTAATAGTCTTTTTCTCAACCTTAAAGTACTTTTTTATTTTTTTTACAAATTACCGTCTCTAAAATTAGATTTCATCTTACAAATTATGGTTTCTCATATTACATAAAATCCAGTATTGTGTCAATCTTTTCTAATTGAAATAGCTTATTTTAGGTACTCTCTTAGGTAAAAATCCAATCTTCTGGAATATTCTCTCACTCCTTAAAAGGACAGTTGGCTGACTCCAATTGCAGTAGAAGGAGTCGGGATACCTGGAACGCAGACACTCAGAATCCGCTGCTTTCTTTTATGCCTTCTGACTTCCACATTAGTGCCTTTCTCAGGGTTCTATACAGTTTGTTGGCATCTGCTACTGAAATCCGAAGTGTTGATCCCGTGGTCTGTTCATTTGGCTTATTCAGGGCTCAGTGTCTGTCCTTCTGTACTGCTTTGATTTTGCTCCACAGTGCTGTGTACACCTTTGCTCTTCCGCCATATTTTCCATACAATCTATGGGGCAGCTAGTCCTCCACAGATCCTTTGCAGTCTGGTACTTCTCCCTCTGCCACAGGGACTCTCCTGCAAATTACGGGATCTCAGATTCACTATCTTTTATTCTGTGTGGCTTTTGGAGAACATATGCATAACTTCCATGCTACAATGAGGATAAAGAGAGGTACCAACAGGATGATTCATACCTTTTTATTGCTGATCCACTCTGTGCTGATAGTATAACTCTCTGTTTCATCTGTTGATATGGGTCCACCCTGTGCAGCTGTCTCCTCCTGGGGTTAGAAACTGAGAACTGGTACAAAATTCTGCCCTCCTTTTCTTTACTTCTCCCATAAACATATTTGACGGTGCCACCCTGGTTGTGAGAAACAAAGCAGCAGAAGGACTCAGTGAAAATATATGTCCCTACTACTTCTATGGGATAGAGCATCTACCAGGAAGATTTAAAAATTATTTTTACCTCTGTTTTAGAGATGGAAACATCCTACTGTCAAGGTCAATGCCATAAAATATTAAATCAAATAATTAGCATTTTTTATTGTAAGTCCTTTCTCAGCACAGGACTTTTTGATAATTTCCTTTTCCATAAAGTAACCTACTCAGAAAAGACCTACTCAAGCATAGTCAAAGAACTAATTTCTTAGGTAATATATTTATAATTTAGCTTAAAAATACATGAAATACTATATGGTCTGCATATTTCAGTCTCTTGTAGGATTTGTGGGTATGAATCAACACACATCAAGACTCTGAGACACTAGCAGGAAAGAATTTATGAAACCACAAGACTGGGATCAAAACTGAGACTATAATGAATTCATGGAGGTTGTATGACTCCTTGAGGATATACCTGAGTAGCTGTCCAGATTTCTACAAGTACCATCTCCTTATTTGCTTGCAAAATTTAATTAGTTTTTCACATCCAAAATCTCACAAATATTTCTTAACTCTATCACAGCATAGCTTGCCTCAAATTCCCCGTCTAAAATGTTATTAAATAGATTTAAGCAAATAAGAATTTAGACTAACGATTAAAACCCTGTACTATGTTGGACCAATTGTTAAGAACAACAACAAAAAATAGTGCCCAAAGCATGCAGTTGTCCACAACAAGTAATCAAATTTTCATATCTTAAAAGTATTAAGAATTATTTTAAAAAGTGAATTACTGTAAAATAGTTTGTTACTGTAGAATTTTTTTTTAACAAAATTCAATCACAAGAGGACATCAATATAAACTAAATATTGTGAGTCAGATATTAGGTTGATATTTTGAGATCTAGCTAAATTTAATTTAAGTCTTTTATCAACTGACTTTTATGAAGTTCAAAGTCATTCCACAATTTCTGGAATTTATAAGAAACCTCATGTTTATTTGTACCTGAACAGCCAGGATTTCAATCCTTGGCCTCAATGGAATGTTATTATGACCCAGGGTTTACCTCATCCTACTATTTTCTTTGCTCCACACCGACTTGGATATTCTCTCTCTCTCTTTTTTTTTTTTTTCCCCACTGGGTGATTGTGGTGGCGGGGACTTACAAAGCATGTGCAAGGAAAAGGATTTACTCTAAAATTGTGTGAACAGAGTACATGAATATTGTAGAAAAACTAATAAAAATTAAATATCATCCATCAGTGCTTGTAAAAATTCCTTAATCACCTTGCTCCTTCACTGATGGGAATTTCTTGTTAGTTATTGTGATGGACTAAATGCTTCTGTTTCCCCAAAATTCATTAATTTAAATTCTAATCCTCAAAGTGATGAGCCATGTTTCCCTGAAAATAAGACCTAGCCGGATAATCAGCTCTAATGCATCTTTTGGAGCAAAAATTAATATAGACCCGTTCTTATTTTACTATAATATAAGATCAGGTATAATGTAATGTAACGTAACGTAACGTAACGTAACATAACATAACATAATTAATATAATATAATATAATATAATATAATATAATATAATATAATATAATATAATACCGGGTCTTGTATTTTTATTTTATTTTATTTTTTTTCCAAAAGACACATTAAAGCTGACTGTCCAGCTAGGTTTTATTTCCAGAGAAACAAGGTGTTTGGAGGTAATGTCTTTGGGAGATAATTAGGGTTAGATTAGGTCATGAGGGTGGGATCTTCATGATGGGATGAATGTCCTTATTAAACAGAGAGTGTCAAGAGCGAGAGCAAGAGTGACAGCAAGAATGAGGAGATATCTCTGTCTTTGTCTCTCTGTACCCCTTCCATACCCCACCTCCACCATGGCAGTGTACAGCAGAAAGGTAGACTTCTGAAAACTGAAAGAGGGCTCTCACTAGAAACCAAACCTGACAAAATCTTAATCTTGGACTTCCCAGTCTCCAGAACTATGAGACATAAATGATGTTTGGTTTTTTTCAAAGGAGGGCGGAGTTCACAGTGGCCCATGCAGGGATTGAACCGGCAACTTTGGTGCTACTAGCACCATGCTCTAACCAACAGAGCTAACTGGCCATGCCCACCCCCACCCCCCCGCTTTTTTTTGTTTGTTTGTTTGTTTTTTGTTGAAACCACCCAATATATGGTATTTTGTTATAGCATCTTTCTCTATATGCTCCAATATTCTGGCATATTACATAGACTTTGTATACTCTCTTACATTCCTGCTATGCTTCCCGATCTTAGATGTTTTCCAAATCATCTTAATTACTAATCCCAAGTAAGATGTATTTTACTTTTTACATTGTCCCTAAGTCTTAACCTTAAACCCATACAGAACATTTTTTCCATAACCATTTGAGAAATATTAACAAATAGTTTTGTGTCATATGTCAATAATGCATTCTCCAAAGACTTATCAATGTACAAGTTTTTGATTTCTAAATTTATTTTCATGTGATTGGTCTTTGGCCAATATAGTGGTACAATCATGTGCCACATAACCACTTTATGGTCAATGACAAACCTCATGTATCAGGGTTGTCCCATAAGGTTATAATGGAGCTGAAAAATTTTTATCACCCAGTGAGCTCATGTCCTTTGTAAAGTTATAGCACAATACATTGCACAAATACTTACCATTGTGTTACAGCTGCCTACAGTATTCAGTATAGGAACATACTATACAAGACTGTAAGGGAAGATAATTTGTTACCCCTAAATATGTTTATTTGGCATAAGGATTATTTTAGCCTGGTTAATTGTAAGAAACCACAGACATGGTAGAAGCTCTGAAAACAAAGTAAATTTATCCTTTGTAAAAGACATTTATGTTTGTAAGGAAAATCTCCAGTTGTAAGGGTATCTCCCTTTCTGTACAGTGAAGAGAAGGATGACCTTATCTCTAGAAAATCTTATCAATGCAGAAGGCAATGACTTAAATGTGCATGACAACCATGCCCTTGTGTACTGTACTTTTCCTGGTAACCTCCCATGACTGACTTCCCCATCCTTAACAACTTTTGGCTTCAGGTGAAGATGGTATATAAAGTGGTGAGTTCAGCCATTTTGGCTAGTTACTTAGTTTTCCTGGGTCTCTCCCATGTATACAATGGTATACATTTTATTCAAATTTTGTTTTCTTCCGTTAATCTATCTTTTATTACAGGGATGTCTCAAACAAGAACTCAGAAGGGTGGAGGGAAAATTATTTTTTCTCCCTTACAGAGAAATAACCTATATCATAAAGCCTAGATGTGTAGTGCACTATACCATCTAAGTTTGTGTACATGCACTCTATGATTTTAACATAAGGACAAAATCATCTAAAGATGCATTTCTTATAACTTAACCCCATCTTCAAGTAGAGCATGATTAATGCAGGACATAATTCATCTATCCTAGGACAGTGTTATAAAATAAACAAATAAAAACTAGCAGAAAAGTAGAAAAATTAATCACATAGATGATGAATTCAAATATCCTAAAAAAAGTGATTATCTTCTAATTTGCATTTATAACTGTAGCCCTTTTCTGTGTACCTATTGGATCAATTAAAAGCCAGGATTACAGATGGAAAATAAAAATGATTAACTTATCAATTAGCTTAACTTAATAACTATACATTAAATGTGAATGTATTATGTAGCTTCATTCTTAAGGAAGAAAAACAAAAATACAGTCTAAAACTCCTAAGTATGAAAATCAAAATTAAATCATGTGAATTAATTTTGTCTTTCCTTTTTCAGTAAAATATTTTTATATGACACTATTTTTCTATCTATTAGCTATTTTCATCTGAAAATGTTTTTTTCCTAAGATGAAGAGAAATGTAAAAATGTTAGGGAATATGCTAACCAACCTGCATTTACATATCACTTATCAAGTTGTATAAGATAATATGTATTTTCAGTAACATATCCTTCCTTTGAGTGAAATTACTCAAACACTTTCAAGAAGTTGCATTAGGATATTTACAAAATAAAGATAAAGTTTGAGGTCTCCTCTCTCTGAAATGTATCATTCTCTTTGATCAGTGGATTAAACACTCCAATCCTGTTGAACAGTTGACTACTCCATTTCTCCATGAGTACCTACACTGCCAATGGTAGACATATCCTTTTACAAAGAGAGAATTATCCTTCAGGTAAACATTTTCAAGTGGCTATCCTTTCCTTCCAAAAGTTATTTTTGTGCTTTGAAAAAATTTAGGTTTATTATTGAATTTCAAGAAATAATGCTTACCTCAACAATGTATGTTTTATGAACCATTGCCAAAAAATATATAACATTTACACGTGCATTTCCTATTTCTCAATACAATAAATCTGTCACTTAACATTTTATACATTTATTTGACCAATAAAAGATGGTTTTCCAAAGGAATGTCATGCAAATTGCCTATAGTTACATGTTTTTATTTTCCTTTTAGTTCTTCAGTTGAAATTTTTTTTTCACTAACTGTAATGCCCATTATTTCCTGCATATATCACTGACGTATTCGTTCTGATTAGTACTGTGACCTAAGACTAGTAGAAATAGCTATAAAATAATTACCTTTTCTTTTGAAAAGCATTTCAAGTCTATTTGAGTAGCTGTCAGCTCTTTAATTGCTTTAAGTATGTTGTCAGAAAGAGCACAGGTTTCAATTGTGGGAGAAAAAAGGTATTAATTTCTTAATAATATTAATCAGTTTGCTTAAAAAGAGTAGCACTAACTTCTAAGGAAGTTAAACATCTTGTTTAACTGTAGGATGGGGAGTAGCCCACAGATAGTGTTCGAGAATTCTTCAACTGCTCACCTCTGTTTTTAGAAACCTTTAAAATTCGGAGGATACCACTGATAGGCAGATGCCCAGGAGGAGGGAGGGGCAGAAACAATGCCTCTTCCCTGTCTTTTTGTTCTAGTCATGAAGTTAAGAGGTAAAGAAGCCCAGCTACCTCAGAATCTCTGTCTGTATAGTGAAATGAAACAGGAATATTTTGTGAACTCACTTGACGTGAATTGTCCACTAGAATCATCCTGGACCTACATTTTTTTTTTTTTTTTTTCCATTCCTTTTTAATGATTGAAGTCCTTCTAGGCCACAAACCATCAGTAGACTCAGTCAGACCTTTCCTTGTTTGCTTGTTTGTGTGTTTGTTTTAAATATGTTTTATGGTATTTTGATTCAGATAATTGTTCTAAAATACAAATAGTTGTGATGATCCTCAAGCAATAGGAGATATGAAGTGTTTCCATAGGAAGCTTTGTTTCATCATAATTTTTAAACTATTGAGGTTAATTCAGTATGGAGATTTTGAAGTTTCATGTCATAAAGTAAAGAGAAAGGGGGTGGCCTACCCATTCTCTTTGGCGTTTTTAAGGTTGCCCTCAACTTTGTGCAAGCAAGCCAAGTGACTTGGCTTGTTTCTTGCCTCATGTGCTTCCTTTTTTCAACCTTTTCCCACCCAACTTTCTTTCTATCCCTCTAATTCAAATTTTAGAAAATGATGTATGTAAGGTGATAACGTTTTAAAAACAAAAGAAAACAGAATTTTAAAACTGGAAATAACAACAGAGGTCTTGATTTTTCTGAACACAGCCTAAGGCTGTCAAGAATCTCATCCTCCCCTCCCCCAATGTTATAAATCCATTTTTAAAGAGCTGATAGTTTGACTATGAATACACATACCCAAATTCATGGAAATTATTGTACCACTGCTTGTTTTAGGATTTACTTTACAATGAATTTACAAATTAAATATTTTCAAAAAAGTAGATGATGATTTCGCTTGCTTTTGCATATTTTGAAACTGATTTTAATTATCAATCTAAAATCACACTCAAAATTTTCACTCATAATTACCATTTCCTTTGGCACATAGTTTGGATTTTCTTCAAGTACAAATAAAGCTTGCTGTTGTTTAAATCCTGTATGCTTTTATGGTTCAGATTACTAATATACAAAGTAATGGATTTCATTTTTTTGTTGATAAGAAAATTGTCAACTGCAGCAACTAAAATAAATCATGTATCTATCATTTATATACAACATGAAGTGAATAATAATTGTAATTTTCTCATAGTGGAACATATATATTTATAACCATGATTGGCTTACACCATTATCTTAGCATTTCTTAAGTGGATGTTTTGTTTGATAAATGTATATCAAATTCTAGGTTATTTATTATTTAAATACACTTGCCTATCATTTAGCTCTGGAAATATATATATATATATATATATATATATATATATAGTCTTTTTTTTTCTAACAACTGTAGTATACTTACCATCCAATGTGCTGATTGTGAAACAAAATTAATTATTATATATAAGAGCTAGGGCTCAGGGAAGACCACCCCAAAATATGGCAAATTGGCATATGGATTATGTTGAATGAAGTTAGTTGAGAAACAGCTAGTGCAAAAACAGTCTGACCCTCCTTTTTGTCCCCCTAAAAGCAGGAAATAAATGTCCCATGTGAAATGTACCCTCCCTGCAGCAGGAGATAGAAAGATATACTTCTTGACAGAAACAGGAAATTCAGGGTCTAGTAGCCTATATAGAGATAGCATATTATTATTATTATTATTTTTTTTTTTTTTTACTAATTTACTACCCTAAACCCAAACTCTGCTTAGATTCTTTATTAATTAAGCACCCAAGCCTAACTTTCTTTGTCCTGTCAATTCCTCACAAATTTATCATTTATTTGTCTAAAAAGAATAAAAGCTTCCTTCTTTGGTCATTTCTTTAGGTCCCATCTGTATGAGACCTCTGTACATATGAATTAAATTTGAATCTCTTCTCCTGTTAATCTTTTGTCAACTTATTTGTTAGACCAGCCAGAAAAACTAAAAAGGATAGGGAGAAATACCATAACCCAACATAAGGTTTAATAACAAATATAATATCCCTTATAAAGGAAATAGTATTTTCTACATCTAATTTCAAAGTAAAAACTTTAATATTTTAACTGATAATGATGCAGGATGTGTTGCTTAATGAGTGCCGGTGTTCGTTCGTAGTCTCCTGGAGCTGAAGAATGGATACAAGGAGAGGCAAAAAATTGCACAGGAAGATAGTTGATTAGTAAACAAAGAGTTACAGCTGCTGAACAGGAGGGGGTACCCGAAACTGGGATACCCACCAGCTAAGGCAAAAAGCTTGTGTGTATATACCTTCATTTCTACCTGGGAGGGGGATGTTGGGATGTGGGTGCCTATGGATACAATGTTTCCCAGACTCACTCTACTGCTCAGCTGGGGGGCGGGGAGACCATTGAAACAAACCCATTTGTCCCTGAGTATGATTGATGATATTTTTGTCCTGGTACGGTTGTCCTGGTACAGTTGTCCTGTGTTCTGTTTTTGCTCAGTCCACCAAGGAGCCTCTAACTGCCTGATGTCATACTAACTAACCTGTCTCAATACCCCCTCTGAAGACAAAACCCTAACTGCCGTTAGGGAGTGCGGGCCATGACCGCTCTGGCTACTTCAGGCTGAGGAGGGGCGTAGAGAGACCGAGAGCTAGGGCTTGTCCAGAGGTCTATCTAGGGAACCTCGGTAGATGAGCGATTGTGGATGGGGGCAGTGTTGTTTCCCAGGCCATCGTAGCCAACCGAGGGTTGGTCTGCGAGCCGAGATACACTGTAGGCAATAACATGAAGTAATTCTTACAATAATGAATAAAAGTAAAATTAGAAAAACTTCTTTAAGTCCCAGCAAGCTAGGGAGCCAGGAAGTAAGGAAGGACAGATCTATGCTAAAAAATCCTCCACTGCTTAATGTTGGAAACTACGTTATGAAGTTGTTGAACTTTATCCTCAGTTAGTTGAGAATTGTCAGAAAGATTGAAACAGCATAATCCTTTAAAATGTTCACATCCTTGATTATGTTTGAAGACTATGTAGTCTATGGCAGCTCTGTTTTCAAGAACTGTTTCTCTGACCTGACTCTTGTCCCATGGGATGAAGTGCCTGTGAAGCAGCATTCAGGGCCTTTGCCATTGAACAAGCTATATGACTAGTTTCTACATTTAAGGCAGTGATCATGGCAGGAACCACAAAAAGAGATAAGGACACATATTCAGCTGGACTGAATAAGTGTACATCACCATTGCAGCTAGGATCTAAAGTAAGCTCTCTGTGGTGTCTACCTTGATGGGGCTTTTGGGGAAAGAAAACAGTTAATTGTCTGAGAGAGCATGGTCCCCCAATGCTGTAAGCTGGAAGATAAGAGTAAGCAACCTTTCTGCAAATGAGAAACCATCCAGCTGGCAATTTGATATGGGCATTAGCATAACTCATAAAAATGGTGGAGCTACAATTTAGGCTATAAGTGGCTGAAAGACCAAAACATTGTCTGGAGCAGCCAGTAAAAACAACACACTGATCATCTGGAGTTATAGTTCTCACCTCTAAAGAAAACATTCCCCCATCCTTTTGGTTGCTAGTGGGACTCCAACTGTAAATATCAGTATAAGTTATGGGTTTATCAATAAATTGAAAGACGGTATATATTTTTATATGCTTTAAAGGGGTGCAAACTCCTGCTAAACAGGAGGTGAAAGTTTGTCCTACATAAGTCCCTCCTTCAAGGCAGAAGCAGGATACATTCATTACGTGTTTGGCTAAATAAACCCACACGTTTTCCTTTCTCTGAAATGATATGAGGCTCTTCTGAGTCTCCTCTTGAAGGAGAAGGACTAGATAACAAAACAAGATGTATTAAATGGTAAAATCATCAAAATCAGAGAATCTCCAAAGGCCAATTAAAATATAGTTCAGGAAAGCAACACAGAGTACTCCGATTCCCAGACCTATCCAGGACAAGTAATGGCAGAAAAAGGGGGTTCCACCTAGGATGGCACATGTAAGTGAAATAGAAAAAAGAAGAATAAAACCACTAGCTAAAAAGATAAAACCCACAAGTATACTTCTTGAAAAATTAACTTTGGTCATCGGTGCACTTATCTGTGCGATGTAGAAGTTTTAGGTCATCTAAAGGCTGACAGAAATATGTAGGACTTGTATCTTCCTCTTCGGACTATGTGAGTGAGATTGTCTAGGGCTTGACTCAGGAGTGGTGTATCCAGGAGTCAAATTCTGGAACTTTGACTGCCATGGGGGTAGAGAGAATCACGGTGTAAGGTCCTTTCCATACCAGATCTAGTGTTGGAGACAGAGAGGGTAGAGATTTAATAAGAACTTCATCTCCTGGGTTAAATAGGGATGTTTAATTCATTCGAGGCTGAGCCTCTGACAATTGTTGGATGGCTTGCTGGAACTGTGCCAGAGAAGTTATATGTTGCATTAGTTCTATAGTCTCATGATCAATCAGGATATCAATTGTCAGAAAAGTCTATCATACAACATTTCAAAAGGGCTTAGACCACGCTAAATTGGTGTATTTTGAACATAAAGGAGAGCTATGAGGAGTAAGGTTATCCAACGTTGAATAGTTTTTTGTGATAATTTTCTGAGATGTCTTTTGATGATGCCATTAGTTTTTTCTACCTTACCAGAAGATTGTGGTCTCCAAGCACAATGCAGATGTTAGTCTTTGCCCAGGGCCTTAGAAACACCCTCGGTGACTGAGGATTTAAAGGAAAGCCCATTATCACTTTGAAGAGGCCAAATCTGGGTATAATTTCCATAATGAGGTCCTTAACTACTCCCATTGCCTTTTCTGTTCTACAAGGAAAGGCTTCAACCCAGTGGGTGAAGGTGTCTACCCACAGTAAGAGATACTTATATCCCTTTGCCTTGAGCATATGGGTGAAGTCTAATTGCTAATTCTCTCCTGGCATTTGCCTTGTCTCTGTATCCCTATGGGTGTCTGAGGGTGCATAAGAGGATTATTCTAATGGCAAACTTCACAGGATGAAAGAATATGTTGAATGGTCTTATGAAGATCTTTTCCTGTGAATAATTTTTGAGCCATTTGTAAAGTTTTGTCCCTTCCTAAGTGAAAGGTTTAGTGGAGAGTTGTCAAAATTTTCCATTGATGGGCAGACAGAAGGTGTAAACAACCATCCTCTCCTTGTAACCAACCCATAGGTTAGTCAGTGTAACCTCTAGTCTTAGCCCAGTCTTGTTTACATCGGGTATGTTGAGGCTTAATATGGATTACAGTCCTCTCCGAAACCAGAGGAGCTAATATAAACTGGGGTTTGGCAGCATTTTTACCTTCTTAATCTGCTAATCTATTACCCTCAGAAATTTCATCATTTCTCTTTTGATGTCTTTTGCAGTGTATAACTGCTATTTCCTGAGGAGAATGTACTGCCTGTAGCAATCGACTAATCTGGTGATATTTGATGAGTGATCCATTGGCTGTTAGGAAACACCTTTCCTTCAGATGCTGCCATGGACGTGCAACACCAAAAAGGCATATTTTGAATCAGTACATATATTGGCCCTCTTTCCCTTATTCAACTCTAATGCTCGGGTGAGAGCTATTAGCTCAGCCAGTTGTGCACTGGCACCACAAGGAAGGCTTGCACTTTTTAGTATATTATGTGAAGTAACAGCAGCATATCCAGCTCTCTGAATGGCATTTTATACACATCAGTGAAGAGTGTCCAATCTGGGTTGTCTAGGGGTGTTTCTGGTAGATCTGCTCTAGCAGCATAAGTCTGTAATAAAACTTGATGGCAGTTATGATTTAATCCTTCCTGCATCTCCGGAAGGAAAGTAGCAGGATTAAGAGTGGAGCAAGTCCATATATGGGTTACAGGACCTTCTAATAAAAGAGCTTGATACCATAGAAGGCGGCTATCTGTCAGCCAGTGACTGTCATTAACATTCAATAGTTTCTGTATACTGTGAGGGTCATAAATGGTTAAGTCTTGTCCCATTTTAAGCTTGGTTGTCTCAGGGACCAGAAGAGCAGCTGCTGCTACCTCCTGGCCAGCTGCACTCCATGAGGTCCAGTTCCTTACTTAGATAGCCCACCAGTTGTTGTGAGGGTCTCTTGGGCTGTATTAGGACTCCTAAACTCATTCCTTTTCTCTCTGTTACACACAAATTCAAGGATTTTCCCGTGGGCAGACTTAAAGCTGGGATGCTTAAAAGAGCCTGTTTTAAAGGCTGAAAGCCTATTCTGCCTCAGGGCTCCAGAGCAACAGGTGGGTATTTGCAGTCTGAGTGTCTTTAGTCAGTTGATAGAGAGGGTGGGTCACTTCTCTGTATCCCAGGATCTATAGGGGGAAGTAGCTGGTGATGCCTAGGAAGCCCCTTAGTTGTTTAAGGGTCTTAGGTAGGGGATACGAGGAGATGGGACAGATCCTGTCCTCTCCTAGGGCCCTAGCCCCTTTAGTGATAATTAGCCCAAGGTATTTGACAGAAGTCTGACACATTTGGGCCTTGGCCTTAGAAATCTTGTAGCCCCGAGAGGCCAAAACATTCAAAAGAGCAGTGGTACCTCGGCTGATGAGGTCTTCAGATGGAGCACACGATAGGAGATCATCAATATATTGTAAGAGTATGCTACTGTCATAAGAAAAGTCTGACAGGTCCTTAGAGAGGGCCTGCCCAAAGAGATGAAGACTATATACCTGGGGAAGGACCATCCAGGTGAGCTGTGAAACCTGGCTTTCAGGGTCCTCAAAAGCAAAGAGATATTGTGAGTCAGGGTGTACAGTTATGTAGAAGAAGTCATCGTTTAAGCCTAAAACTGTAAACCATCTGGCAGTCTCAGATATTTGGGCAAAGAGTGCATAAGGATTTGGAACTACAGGGTGTATAGGAATAACTGCCTCGTTGATGGCTCAGAGGTCTTGAAGTAATCTCCATTTTCCATTGGATTTTGGAATTCCTAAGATGGGGGTGTTGCAAAGGCTACTGAATTCTCTAGGAAGGCCCTGTTGTTTGAGATTGTTAATGATGGGTGTTAGTCCTTTCAGTGCCTCAAGTTTTAGAGGGTATTGCCTCCAGCTAGGATATAGAGTGGGGTCCTTAAGATGGATGTGTACTGGGGTGGCTGTTAAGGCACAACCAACTACCCCCTGTGAGGCCCAAACATCAGGGTTGATATCAGCTTCTATTACCAGGAGGCAGCTAGGAGGACATTCGGACACTAAGAGAACCACAGTTCCCGTCTCAAACATAATGTCTCTTCCTAATAGTGGGGTAGGGCTTTCTGGCATAATCAAGAAAGAATGGGAGAACGTTAGGTCACCCTATGTACAGCCAAGGACTGAGAGAAATATTTAGTAATTCTCTTGCCCGTGACTCCACGGACTGTAACATGTTGATTGGAGAGGGCCTCTGCGTTGGAAGGGAGGATGGAGAAAGTGGCTCCTGTTTCTAGAAGGAAATCAATGGATTTTACTTCTACTTCTAGGGTTACCCGGGCCTTGGGAGTCCTGAAAGCGAATAGGGATAAGGGAGCCATTGGTAGAAGCCCCTGGCCCCATCAGTCCCTCGAGGGGGGTGGAGGCCTCCGGGGACAGTCTGACTTCCAGTAATCCCCTGGCAAGTGGGACAGGGCTGCAAAGGTTTCTGAGTTAGCTTCAGTCGCCGTGGACATGCCCTTCACCAGTGACCAGACTGTCCATGGTAGTGACAGTCAGTCTTCCCTCAGATACCCTGTTGAGCTGTGGTCTGTAAGGCAACCGCTAATACCTCCACCTTTTTTCTTATTCTCCTCTCCTTGTCCTGGGTTTCCTCCTGGTCCCGATTGTAAACAACAGTGTTGGCTACCCTGAGTAACTGATCCAAGGTGCCTTTGGGACCAATGACCAATTTCTGTAACTTCCTGCAGATATCTGGGGCAGCCTGAGTTATAAATTTATCCTTTAAAAGGCTATCTGCTTCAAGGGAGTCTGGCCCAATAGGAGTGAACTTGATTAGGGCTTCCTGAGTCTTTCTAAAAGGCTGAGGGATTTTCTTCTGAATTCTGGCTAATGGTAGATAGTTTTGAATAATTAATGGGCTTAGTCCTCCTTCTCCTCAGACCCTCTAAAATGCATTCCAGAAAGACTTTTCTCTGCCAATTTCCCATGGCTGTATCAAGATCCCACTGTAGATCTGTAGTAGGTACTGCTTGCTTTCCTGTAGGGAAAGGCTTCAGAGTGGGGTCTCGTTTTGTTTGTTCATCATGACATGTTAGGAACTGATCATCTCCAAGTTTTGTGGCTGCTTGTAAAGCTGCTTGTTTTTCAAAGAGTCAGTGAGAGTCTGATTTAAAAGTAACATAACATCCTTCCAAGAAAGGTCAAACACCTAGGTGAGGTTGTGGCTTCTATATATTTTTCAGGGTGATCTAAAAATCTCCCTAGGTCCTCCTTTATTTGTCTGAGATCCTGTAGGGAGAAAGGGACTGCAACCCTGACAGGCCCAAATTCTCCTGACATCTCCTCATAAGAACTAAGGACATTTGTTTTTAATTGGGAGCGTCCTCATACAGGAGGTATCAGATATGGAGGGCAAAAAGATGGAGCTGGGGTAGGAACCTGCTCCAGAGGAAGAGTAGGGTGTAGAGCTTTGGGATGATCCCTTGACTGGGTGTTTATTAAAGGGACCTCCTCAGGGGAGGAGGATCCTGCTGGGGGTTCCTTTGGAAGGCTCTCCTTAGGAGGAGAGAGGCAAGAGATCACGGCCAAAAGAGTCGGGTCAACTCTACATTTCTTACAGAGATCTGGGTTGTCCCTTAGGGCAAAAAAAGCCTATACATAAGAAATTTCTGACCATTTGCCTTCCCGCCTACAAAAAGAATCTAATTGCATGATAGTATTATAGTTAGTACTTCCCTCAGAAGTCCAAGTTTCCCCATCTTCCAACTTGTATTGAGGCCAAACCTCGGAGCAAAAGAAAACTGCTTCTTCAAAGTCTAAGGATCAAATTTGTCCCAATGTTTCAAGACACAATTGAGGGGTGTGGAAGCATGTGAGGGCTTATTGCCCATCAGGAAAGGAGGAAGAACAGAAAGGCTTCACTTTGCAATTCATCTCCTACAACTTGCACTAGGGTGTCCCCTATATGTGTGGGCCATGGACACCGTGAGACTGGTTCCGAGGCGGGTGGGGAGACATGGCGTGCCAGGATTATTCATGCTTACTTGGGCAGCCGGCCTATGCCTCAGATGAGCACCTACCTAAATTCGTGTGTGTGTCCCTGCCTGAATGTCTGGTGCTGGCCCACAGGCCGGTAAAAGCTGTGGATGATAATGAGGTGTTTTAAGGTAGAGGGATGTATGCCCTGACTCTGGGCATCACAAAAATTGATGGCATGATTAATATAATAGTCACCTTCTAAATACACATGTTTAAGGAGGGAGTATATACTCAAGGCTTGTAAAGAAGGCATGCCGTCTGGGCAGAAAGTCGAGGGGGGAGTTTTGATTCCCAATAGGTAAGAGGGAGCAAGAAGATGAAACGGAAGCCCCAAAAGGCTTCAGATAAAACTTCCTCCTTAAGGTAAAGTGTATCTGGAATATGCTGCTTCTCTCCAAGGATCTTAGCAGGTGGTTGTTAGAAGCAAAGATGAAAAAGGAAAGCAGCAAAATATTCAGGGCCCCAGGGGTGCTGTCGCTGATGCACTTGAGCTGCTAGACAGTTATTGGAGAGCCAACAATTAAGAGAGGCATCACAAAAGCAACAGGAGGGTTTAGGGTGTGTGTCAGGACATACCCCTCTGCACTGCAACTTTTGGAGAAGATCCCAGTCAGATGATGTGAGGAGGTAAGTTAAATGCTGGAAAATCCTATGCTGAGCAATAAGAGATGTCCTATAGAGACAAAGATCCATGTTCTTACCTTAAGGTATCTTGAGGCTGGTGGAAGGTGTTGAGGAGATTTCATCCGGGAGAGACCCTGGACCAGAATTTCAAAAGCTGAGGTGACAGGATGGAAAGAGCAGTATAGATGGAGGAGTCGTCCCACTGGTACCCTTACAGGCGGTCGGCCTGGGAAGGGACCAGAGAGACCTTTGGGATCCATCATAGAGTAGCTGTGACCAGGGACCCTCAGCTGTCTGCAAAGGCCCACCATCCTGGCCATGTGCCAGTATTCAGCTTCCTCACAGAAAGGAAAAATAACAGCAGAGGTGTAGGAGAAAGCAGCAAAGAGGAGGAGGGAGAGCCTCCGGACGGCACCCTTCCCAGCAGTGGAGCCAGGGGAAGTCCCAGGGAGGCTTTGGGATTCACTACGGAGTAGCCACGCCCAGAGCCCCTCAATTGCTGCCAAGAGCCATTCACCCCAACCTCATGTCATCTTCGGGGTCCCTTCTTCACAAGAGAAAAGGCAAGAGGAAAGGCAGTTAGACTATGGCCAACGTTCCTACGGCTCAGCGCCAGAGGGGATTGACCAGAGCCTTTCTGCAACAACTATCCTCCGAGTCTTAAGATTGGTGTCCATACTATTCACTTTTAACTGACTGACGGAGGCCCAATATTTGTGTGACAGGAGAAAGAGACAAAAATAGTGAAAGTCCATAAGTGGGCAAGTAGACAACCACAGATAACATTTACTTCTCCCAGATACTGGACGAGCCCCCAAATGATGCAGGATTTGTTGCTTAGTGAGTGCTGGGGTTCATAGTCTCATGGAGCTGAAGAATGGATACACAGAACAGGGAGAGGCAAAAAGTTGCACAAGGAAGATAGTTTATTATAACAAGCAAAGAGTTACAGCTACCGAGCAGGAGGAGGTACCCCAAGCTGGGATGTCCACTAGTTAAGGTAAAAAGCTTATGTTTATGAACCTTCATTTCTACCTGGGAGGGGGAGATTGGGATGTGGGTGCCTATGGATACGATGTTTCCGAGACTCATTCTACTCCTCAGCTTGGGGGGAGACCATTGAAACAAACCCAATTTTCCCAGATTATGATTGATGACATTTTTGTCCTGGTATGGTTGTCCTGGCACAGTTGTCCTATGTTCCGTTTTTGTTCTGTTTTTGCTCAGTCGACCAAGGAGTCTCTAACTAACCTGTCTCAATAATGATAATAAATACAATGCTTTTGTGAATCATTTATATCTAAATTTCTGGGCCATTTCTCCCTGTCAATTAATTATAAAGATAGCATCAACCCAAGCATAGTTATTTTGCCATCAAAAATATGTATCCTTTATCCATATCCAAATCCTCAGATATTCATCTTACCCCTTTCCCAAGCAACCCCTATTCTGCTCTTTTAATGCACTTCTGTGATGTTTTAACTTTACTCCTCTTCCTTTACTTGCCACGTTGCTTCCCTAGTCCAGACACAGAACATCTCTCACCCAGTTTATTGCAGTCTAGTTGTCTCTCTTGGGGAACAATTATCCATCAGCCCCTCACAATTCCATCAGCCCCTCATATTTCCATCAGCCCTTCACATTTATGTATCGACTACCTTAGTTCCAGACTAACTTTTTAAGGATGTTTGTATAGCAAACAGCCTTGGAATAAAGAGATAGTGCGTCCTTCCAGATCAAAGAGCAGGTTTGCTTACAGTGCAGCATAATAAAGACAATTGCGGCAAGTCAAGAACACTTACTATTCTTTATAAGTGATTGCTCTATGAAGCTCTCTCTGACCTTCCTTTTCCTAGACAGAAATAAACTCACTAACTTCTATGCTATCCTCATATTTAATTTACAACTCTCTCATTTTCTAAGTTGAGTTATATATCATTGTAAACAGACCTATTGCTACTAAAACATTTTAAATCCCTTCCATTTAGAACTTAAGAAATGTTTGAACTACATCTAGATAACCTAATGTTTATGAACTTCAGAGTTTTAAATAGTCTTTGATATCAAAGAGTTGAGATGATGAAAGGATCCCTCATTGAAGCTATTGTTCTCCCTTGAGATAAAGGGCATTTATCTCACCAAGTTAGAGGAGCTAAAAGATATTTAACCAAAAGGTGATCATTCTATCACACAGATAAAAGGAATTAAAAAGAAACAAGTAAACATATGTATGTACCTTTCCTACTTCCATCAGTCTGTGACCCTGTCCTTGAAAAGCAAACCAAAATATCTGGATAGATGGGGGTAGAGATGGAGTAACCAACATGATTCTGGGGCTGGTCACAGATACTGCTCTAGTCCCCATCATATTTGAATCTTTGTCTTTGCTTTTATTTAGTGATGATGTAAGACTAGATTTGGAATAAATATCTTTTTTTTTTTGCTTTTCCTTCCTCACCTTCCCCCAATTTTGTTTGCTGCTACTTCTTTATGATTAAAAAAAAAATCAACATCAAACAGGACCTCAGTATATAATGAAACCTGTTTATTTTGGATAAAGTGGTAACAAATGCTCAAAAATCCACTCCTTCAAAACAGTCCCTATGGCATCTACATTTGATTTTAGTCTTTGTTGAAATTGACTTGAAGTTCTAATCTGTGAGTTTCTTTTTAGCTTAAAAAAGTCATACAATGTCAAAAGGTTTATTTCAGTTTTGTTTTTATGTTTTTTCAAATATGAAATATGAACATTCTCTTCAAGTTTGTAAACTTTTTCTTAAAATTTTATTAGTTAAACAAATTGATGTAACAAAAACATCCAAAACTAATCACTAGTGTTCTCAATGTGTCTGTGCATGCATGTGAGCATGAGTATATATGTGTGTGCATATACAAAAATATATTACATATATTTATACGTTATATATTACATAATGTAACATGTATTGCATATTATATTTTATATATTTTAACTTATCTATATGTGTGTATATATAACAAAAAATGTATACACATCTTAAGAGATGTTAACACTTTGGTCAACGTTGCTCAAGCAGTAGTTCGCCGTAATCAGAAGTGTCTGGACACTGACGGTAACCACTTGGAGCACCTCTTGTAATTGAAGAAGTCAAATGTGACTTGTATCCATCTTTTGTTATCGGTATACATTAATACAGTTTTTCCTTTCTGAATACGTGTATACATTTTTTTGGCACCTTCTCTCTCTCTCTCTGTGTGTGTGTGTGTGTGTATGTGTATGTGTTTTATATACCTAGCTCTTTTGTTATTAGTCACATACTAAGTAACTCAGAAGTAAACTATTTCTCTCAAATCTCTAACACACTAAAGAAGAAGCAGTTATTTAAGAATTTAAAAAGCAACTTGCCACATAGTGACAAATTTAAAATTACTTTATTCTGAATCTGCTATTTTAAGGCAGTTTCTGTAGTGTGAAAAAAAAAAAGCACCACAATGTTTCAAGATTTTAAGTAGTCTGGCCTTTTCCGATTCTTAAAAATAGCCTTTAGATTTCCTTTTGACTTTTAGAACTTACCAAGATGATCTTTTCCCTGAAAACTGTCTGCTAAAAGGTCAAGAAAACTATGTGGATCACTTAAAATGTTGTAAAGTTTCATGCTTTAACTTTAAGAGCTGTTATTAAGAAAATAATCTATCTAAGATGATGCATATTCCTCAATTTAATGGAATTATTGAGACTTTTTCAGAATTACTTGAATGTTTGCCCTGTTTTTGCTAGAATAATAAAATTGCCAGTGAAATTGAGGTGTAGAAACTTCAAAAACAAATCATTTCTGTCTTTATTATTGAGTTTTAAATTCATATATTGTGCCAAACTGTAAAAGAGTTAAAAGCTTGTTATCAAATCTATAAAACTGTGATCATCAATAATTTTAAACATTACTGAAAAGCTTCAGACTGTGACCTATCTGACTCTCAAACATACAGGGCACGAGTGAACCTTTTCCAATATCAATCGATTACATGGAAACTGGTTCTACACCACCTCTTTCCTCTCTAGCACATCGGAAACAGGTTCAGCTATGCATGTACATTGTAAGAACATTTGGAAATCTATTCTAATATGCTAATCTTTCATTTCTTTATTTACACTGTAGTCAGAGAAGCTAAAAGTCATTTTCTCTGAGGTCTCCCATCTACTTTCCTCTTTTTGATTTCCTCTTCTCTGCTCTGTGACATTGCACAAGACTCCAGCTTTGTTAGGCTAAGATGTACTGATCATCTTTCAGTCTCAGCTTAAGCATTATTTTTTTTCCAGAATGGCATGCATGACCCAAATTATACTTATACATTCACATAGCATACTACGTTTGTCTCTTTTGGCATGTACCACACTTCATTTAATTGTGCAATGGCCATGTATTCATGCTACATTTTAAAATTCTTGAGGCCATGAACTATTTTGTTTTTTCCTCATTACATCCCGAGGGCCTAGTCAAAACCTAGAATATAGTAGGTGCTAAAAATGGTATGTTGGTTAAGTAAATTGCCTATGATTTTCCTTGTTGGCTAGGTTATGATCTTCAGGATCCCTTAGGCTTCCTGCTTCCTGCAGCTCCCTCAACACTTTTTCTTCTCCCTCTGCTTCTCTTGATGCTCCAATTTATTCTCTTTTTCTGAGATCTCATGCTTTATGCAGGTTATTACATGACAAAATTTATCAATACCCTCCTTGTCTTAGTCAATCTTTTCTTCTTACTCTGTATTTTATTCCTAGATGACTCCTTTTTAATTTTACTACAGTTGCTACCCATCGGTCCCAAATACTCATTATACAATTGTCTATGTATGTCTTGCAAGAAATTCAAACTGCAAAATGTCAAAACTGACTTTATGATATCTTGCTCAAATGTACTCATCATGTTCTATAGCTTATAAAATGATAAGCTCTAGTCATTTAATTTTATGAATTGGAAAACCAACCCCATGGGTTGTTTAATATATATATATATATATATATATATATATATATATTTATTTATTTTACACTTTGATGTCTTTTGAACCTACTCAATTTTTTTTTTTCCATTACTACTGACTTCAAAATGTAATGGACCATCATACCATCCTTATAACCATTTCCTGACATATCCATTCTTAATATAAATAAGCAAGGGTTGGGAACAATGAACATGTGTGTTGAAATTTTAGAGAAATGTTTTATTAATAGTTTGAGATAAAACAGTCAAGGAAGTGATACTCAAGAAGAAAATGGTCCAAACAATTAATGATGGTTACTGAAGGCATACTACTAAAAAGAAAACAGGCTTTTAAGGCAAAAGATTAAGAAAGTAAAGCAATTAATGAATAGCAAGTGTAATTAAGTCTTAATTGGAGCCAAATATGCCAAAGGTCCTTTGCTTCAGGCCCTGGGATGGGGAAGAAAGGGTAAAAAGATATTCTGAGCGTTCTATTATCCCCACATCAATCAAATTCAAGATTGTAAACTGAGCTTATAAAATTTTATCTTGTTTCTATTAAAATCCTATCTAAATAATTGGGTAAATTCAACATTAAATAAATCTACAATTGTAAAGTTAGAATGTTTCTATTAAAATATCATTTTAAACATGTTTTAGAATTATAAACATTGACGTGAGTGTATAGATAGATGGAACAAAACAAGAAGCTGCCTTCCATATATTGGCAAGGGAAGACTGACGTGACTTTGGGAGGCTGACTTTTCAGAATCCTGGAGAGAATTGGAGTTTGGAGATACAAAGAGAAGTGAAAAGTAGGGTACGGGATTGAATGATTCATTGAACATCTGTGCAGAAACAGCTTTATCTTTCCCATGCTCCTCCACCAGCTCTCCAGTATTCTTTTTGATCTCTAAGCAAAAGTCTCTGAGGAAACTAAACAAACTATTTCAGAGATTTAAAGTGTTTAGTATGATTATTGCAGAGTAAGCTCCTTGTTTTTAAATTTTGGAGGATGCAGTTTGTTTTTTGGCACCTCCCCATAGACCTTAAAGTAAAACCTTGTGGGGAAAATACAAGTAGATATTAAACTTCTACCTAGTTATCCATTCAAAAATGATTGGGGAATATAATAGCAAAGGGAACTCCTGCCTGCTACTATTTAACCAGGCTGTTCCCATTTTAGGTACAAATGCCCAAACAAGCATAAACACATAGTAAAAGGTACAACATTAAAGAAAAGGAAAAAAAAAAAAAACACCAAATGAACAGTAAAAATAATTGAAAATTTTTACAAAAGTAATTAGTATTCAGATATTTTTTAAATGATAAAATTCATTGACAAAATAAGGATGCTCTGAAGAAAAAGTAAGAAGAATAGAATAAGAAAGATCTGCAGTTAGTAATATTATGTTTAATATAGAGCACTGACTAGAACTGTCAGAAGTTTGACTTCAAGAGGCTAGAACATAGCAAAAAGCAAAGAAATGGGAAATAATCAATCAATCAATAAATACGTACATGCTATAGAAACATGTACCTGAATAGTTCTGAAGTTTGCTTTGTTTTTCTAAACAAATATATTGGAGAGGCAACATATAATATGGGAGAGGCAAGTTATTAATGAAAAAGTTTTTAAACAGTTCTTTTGAACTAATTTTTTTGAAGGAAACAAATTTTAAAGTTCAAGTAATCTATTGAGTAGGATTAATTAACAACCATAAGACTACCTGTGGCAATGCAGAACACCAGAATAAAATAGTAAATTCTAATAGATTCTAAAAGATCAAAAATAAAATTAACCAAGAAAAGATATGGAAGATATTCTACAAAACAATGAGACTTCAATATTCTAACTGGTATCAGTCTTCTCATAAACAAATTATTATTTTTTTAATCTAGGATTCTAAAATGTAAATTATCTCTCAAGGATGAGATGATGTGTACATATATAATATATAATATATATATATATATATATATATATATATATATATATATATATATACCACCCCCTTCCCCCCTTACCCTCTGGTAACTGCTAAATTGTTGTCTGTGTCTATGAGTGTTTGTTTGTTTGTTATCTGGTAGGTATATACAATGAAATATTACTCTGCCATAAGAAAAGTTGAAACATTGCCAGTTGCGATAACATGGATAGGTCTTGAAACTATCATACTTAGCGAAATAAATCAGATAGAAAAAGTTGTGAACCATGATTACATTCATATGTGGGATATAAAAATGAAAGCAACAAATGATCAAAGGTGTTTTAAAATGTTATTATATTGACTTATTTTCTTGAGTTCTGTGTCAAAGCAGGTATCTGAATCTTCTGAAGTTAATTTTGTTGTGAAAATTATAAAATTTGCTACATTTTAATATTAAACCACTCAGTTTTAGAAAATACTTTTACCAATACTTCAGAAACAGTTGCTTTTCATGAGCTGACACAATTTTTGATTGAGTCTGTCAGAAACACTTGTATAGATCTCTTGCTATAATAAATGGGATATTTAGGTTCTAATTTCCATAAAAATAGATTTTAGAAAATAACAATTCTGGGATTTATTAGATTTTCCTGCAAAGTATTGTAATTATCTCATACGTCAACCTTAACGCGTGCTTATTCCAAGTGCCAGTTGCAATCATTTTCTGATTTTGTTGATTTTCAAAGAATACTAAAGATGTATTTTCAGTTTACCTTAAAATGATGAGTTCAGAACCCTATGTTTTCTTATAAATTTTTGATAAATATTTGTATAGATAATTTAATAATTTTCTATCAGAATTTACATAACTGCATGAAAGCTTAATCAATTTTTTTTCTGTTTTGAGAATGTCAAGTAACAAATGTTTCCTGTTTTGCTTCACATCCTTTGATTTGTCTGACTGTAAACTTGACTGCTCCTCAAATTATCTGAACTGATACTTGAGTGCCACTCTCATTGTGCTAGTGAGAAAGCATGGAACCTCGGACAAATGCAACATGACTTCTGGAACATGATAAAACATTTAATAAATACAGTGAAGAAATTAATAAAATGGAGTCCAAATATAAAATTTCATGCATCCCTCCCACCAACTTTAAATAATTCAAAAACATAAGCTACCATTTGATCACTCTGCATATTCTATAATTTCAGGTATGATGTGCTGTATTTCAGTAATATGCAAGTTATAAATTTGTGAAAGTGAAATAGAAAACAGACATTAGTCATCTTACCATTGATTGGCATAATTATTTATTTGTGATATTTTAACTGTATTTATGTTTTCAATGAAATCATGCTTATGATTCTGGACTAATGATTAATAAACAGGATAAAACTTCAGTGTTACCATAAAACTGACAAAATGATTTCCAGATAAGTCATTGTTATAAACTAAGGTTTCTAATGCATAATTAGGTGATGGCAGTTTTAAGCAATGTTATTAGAGGCTTTCACAACAAATGGCCAAAATAACAATTTGCTGATATACATTATCCTTCTGATATATCTTCCTCTTGTATATTCACAATATTAGGTGGTTAAAGGACCTGAGATATCCATTAATAGAATACTTTTTACATTTTAGTGGCAAGCTTTTGAAAAATAAAAAAAATAAGACCTATTTTGAGCATAACATTTTTTAAGCTTAACTATTAACATTACTTAGAACAAATTTTTCTTAGCACTAATTGCAGCAAAGTGGTAATAAAGGATAAGGAAGTGTGCAAATCTATGGCATTTCATTTCCTCTGTCGTCAGAGATCTGATACTGATTTTAAATATGTTGATTTAGTTGCATAGTTCATAGCTAAAACTCTGAAACTATGAGTATACAAGCCAGTCTTTGCCTATGATTCCTGATGCAATGTAACTATTGCACCAGCTTGATTATCACAGAGTGGTGAATGACTGAGTTAGATAAACTTCTACTGAACTCCTGAGTTTCATTATTTATTTCATTCATTAAGGAGTCTGAATACGTCTATACGCAGTCTTGTACTATAAATACGTGATCACAGTTATAACTTAGTACCTTTAATGACCCTGATAAAAATCTGCCTTACTTTTAGAATTAATTTTAGAATTCTAGATTATATTTAAACCTTTTACTAAAGATTAAACTTAATCTTCAATCTAGGATAAGAATTCTTGGCCTGTCATTTCTTTTCCATTTCCTCTTCTCCCCTGTTCTCCATTAACCTCAAGCTATCAAAAAAACAAATCAAGCATTGTACCACTTGATGACATCTTTTATTCAACATTCCAGTGTGCGTATCGGATAGGCAGAGATTTATTTACAAAATCAATTTGATATTCTTCTAATCTTCCTTGTTACACAGAGTAACTATATTACATTATAGGTGATCTTACTTTGCATATGAATTTGATTCTGCTTGACTAGTTGTATGGCACATTAATAACATAAGCCTCCTTAATTTTTTAAACAAATTAAAAAAAATTCCCTTAGAGAAATCACTTTGAGGCAATACATTAGTTTAAAAAAAAAAAAATTAGTGAAATCTTGATTACTCTTTAGGTGGGGAAACTGGCCTTATTTCTCTGGATTTAGACTCTTCTAGGATGTGACGATATCGCCAGTAGATTTTTAAGAGCATATGGGTTTAAAGACTGAGAAAGTGTACTTGTTAAATTCTTTGAAAATCACATAAAAAAGACTGACTTCTCGATTATATAGATTATTGAATAGAAAGCAGATAGCTAAAAGCTGATGTGTGCCTTGATGAGAGGATTTTAATGGAAATTTATATTCTTATCAAAAAAGTTAAAGAATTTCAGGACATCTCAGAGGTAATTATCCAGGCAGCTTTAGGCATGTGATTGATTGCTTTTGAAACACATAAGAACCCCATGAGCAGAAGCAGAGTTAAAAGCTTAAGTCTAGACATGAGGTCATCATTCTTCATTATCACATTCTATGGAAAGAAAAAGTGATATCCTGGTGTTTAAAACATAGGAACATAGAGATTTTCACTGAAAACACATTACTTTTCTTGCTTGTATCCATTGTCTATTGTGATTTCCAACTTTGAGGATTCATGTCTATAGCCCAACCTGGAAAATCATGTGCTGTTATCTCTTCCGATAAATAATTCTCTTCAGTTCTATTTACTTATGACTTTTAGAATCCTGCTAAATCGGTATTGACCCTTTTTAAAGTTCTGGGAATCTATTTGTGTTGTCTTACCTCCAGGAGCAACATGAATAAATTGTTTTGTCTGCTTTCATGGGAAGCCAGGTCTGTTGTACTTTTGCCAAGATGAGAAAGGCCTGAACCTGACTGTTATGGCAAATTAGCAGCTGTAGAAAAACAGCAAAACCTTGCACAATAAGCATGTGTGCTACTCTGAATAGTGTTTGCATCAGTAGGAACTTTTGTTTGCAGGTAACCAGAAAACCCACTTCCAACTGATTATTGAAAGAAAAGGGCATTTATTTCACAGGTTACATAATTTCACAGGTTACATATTCCATAGTTTTCTTCCCACTTACTTCTCTTCTTTCTCCATTTTCCCTTTCCATCTTTCAAATACATCTTATCTTATCGTTCAAACTTCCACAGGTCTCACCTTGTCTTTTGACTTGATTTACTAAGTGAATGTGGTGAAAATGGCTGCTAGCAGATAGGCCTACATACTTCTAGGTCCAAAAGTAGAGGTTTTTTGTTTATTTGTTTGTTTTTCTGACAAGCTTTTACACATGTCCAGGATTGATTCTGATTGAAACATCTTAAAATTGATGTTTCAACTGATATGAATCAGTGTGGTCAGTATGATCAAACTGCATTGTTTGAACAAGCATGTGTCACATTGTGGCTATTAAGTATTTGTGCTCTTTGAGTCAGATCAGAGTCACATGCACCAAACTTGGAGTAACAGGTGTAACTCTATCTAAAATTCATGTACCCAGAATAGGTGAGATGTAGTTTGCAAAAGTCATTTCAGGGACTCTTATCAGTAGAAAATGAAATGGTCATTGGATGAGCAAAAATAGGTATGTTCGTCTTAGTAAGTGATTGAGGCAATTGACCAGAAATAAAATTCATAAATACTTACAAAGAGTTTTTTAAAAATGATATATATGACATATAAATAGAATTCAAAATTACCTAAATACAAAGTTAATATATTTATTACATGTTAATTCATACCTGTGATAGGTTTTATTAATGTTTGATAAATATTCATATTTTTCTTCCTGTTTTGCCCCTGAAGCAAGATTATATATCCTTGCCCTAGAGATCCCAAGGTTGACTTGGCCAGTGGAATGTGAGTAGAAGTGCCATATGTCACTTCTTGACAGACGCTGTAAAGCCATAATTGTCCATGTTTTTTCTTTTTTTTCCTCCTCACTCACAATGACTTCAAAGGTTCCCAGCCTGTACTGGAATAAAGATGCAGTGAAACAAGATGAGGCTGATATAGATAGACACTTTGAGTAAAAATAAACGTTGTTGATATAAGCCACTAAAAGTCTGAGATTATTTGTGGTAGTAGCATGCCAGTGGAAATCCTGACTGATACAATCTTTTCTCATTTTTTTTTCCATCTTAAAAATGTTTATCAAGTTCTCTCATGGTCAACATAAGTAAAAAGGTAGTTATTAATCTGCCATGAAGTATTTTAAGGTGTTCTTTTATCAATTTTGGAGAGGGGCAAATTAACACAATTTAATTGTAGATCACTTGAAAACAAAGAAAATAAATATCACCTATGATCTCCAGTATTAAATTATCTGAGAATACTATTATGGAGAATATCCTTTGAAGACAGGTTGTATTATCCTGAAACCAAAACTAATGTCACATTTCTTTCTTTGGATATACACATTTGTATTATGCAAGCCTCCATCCGGCTTGACTATAGAAAATTAAATTATTCCATTAACATTGATAAATCTCAAGGAATGTTAATGCTTAGATATTCCACAAATGAGTCCTTGCCATGCACTCTATTCTTTCCCTCCTTAAGTCATTAATCGATTTACTCAGGTAGCTGCTACTCCCCTATGAGTTTTATATAGAGCCTGATTTAAGGCCCATCACCTAATGCTCTACGACATAGCTAAGTGAAAACTATTTCACTTGGGGAAATGACATTCCTGAAGGCTTGGGGGATAAAAGAGGAACTTTCAACAATAATAACTTAAAACATTCCACTGGATATGGTTACTGAAAGAGAATTTTAATCCGTTTCACTCCATATAAGAGTGGCTTTATTTTGCATACTTAAATATCCAAATATAAACAATTGTCTATATGCTGAACCCTAAAAGCTTCTTTTCCAAAGAATCAATAAAAATAAAAACATGTATTTCCAAGCTTAACATGTTCCCCCCCACACACATTTACAAAACATGTTTTTATAATGCATCTAACAATCTAGTCTTACTCAGAATTTTCTCTGGCAATAAAACTCTGGCATAAAATACATATAAATTTCTTTATTTGTGTACAGTCTATTCTGCCTTCTCAATACTCATTTCTCCCGATAGTAGAAAATGCAAATTAGTCAGTTCTATAGAGACTTAATCAATTTAGCATTTTCTAAGTCATTTCATGTTTAATCTAATTCAATTCCAGATTTTCACTCACCATTGCATCTTCCCCAAAAGCATATATATATATATATATATATATATATATATATATATATATATATATACTAGAGTGATGTGAATTCTATATATCAGTGTGGAAGGAGCCATCTTTGGTCTTCTCACCACCCTGGTCATTGATCCATGAACTCTTCCTTTTCCTTGTTTCACCTGCTAGTGCTCCCTTCTTAGTCATTCTTGACCCTGCTGCAAACATTTAGATGATATCTCATACTTTTCTCTGCAAAGAGGAGATTTGGGTGATAACCTTGGCCTAACAAACTTCCTGGAGATATTTGTAGTTTCCTCAAGCTTCCACAAATAAAGGAAAAAACAAAACAAAAAGTAAACAGTCTGCTTGACTTCCATCTTTTCACATATCTAAGGTTCCTATTGCATGCACTTCTCTTATACTGGGGCTTGGGACTTTTACACTTTTACAAGGATCAACAGAAAACCAATGTTTCTTCTATTGCTCTTCTTTTCAAATAATTGCTTCATTGGTCTTGGTAACATTTACATAAAAGGGGGTAAAATATTAGAGTCTCCCATCTGTTCTCTTACCAATCTATTGCTATGGCTGAGCAGACTCTGCAGCTTCCACAGCTTACCCTGAAACTCAGTTTCCTTTTTAATGATACACACACTAAAGTATTTAGAATACTCTATATTGATTTATACAAAACACTTAGAAAGGCATCCAAAAATAAGATGAATAGTTATGTATAAATTGATACATTTGTAATAAAGCAAATATAGTAAAATATTAGTGGTAACAGCCAGGAAGACTGTAAGTCATTTTCAACATATATGAAAATTTTCATAAAAGTTTTGGGAAAATTTCTCAAGAGTCCATTTTGGTATGAAAAACAAAGAATTTGGATATTTGATGTCTGACTTTTAAATATTTCTTTTCCTTTGATTTCATAGGCAAAGGACACAATGTAAGAATATGTGCAAATTAGCACAGTCTTGACTATTATAAAATTGTATTATGATACATGTATTAATTTATATATGCATATATCATATGGATTACATCTAATTTTTTAAAAACGTAAGCAAACTATATTGTGAACAGCTTAGATTCTTGTTTCCTGTTTTTCCACCAACCTCTATAACACGGAAATCTGCCCATATTTTGAAATTCATTAGGTATATGGTATTTCTTTGCTGTAGAACATTTTGTGGCTTGACTATTCAAAACGTATTCTGATATCCCTGTTTTATTTACAAATTGCTTTCATAAATAATAATAAAAACTGATAATTGCAATGACAGTTATTAGGACACCCTCAAATTATATATTATGGTTAGAATCCTAAGAAGTGGAATTATTGAGTTAAATCATATGGATATCTTTGTAATTTTTCTATGTACTTCAATACTGTTCTCCAAACAGTTGTAAACATATCCTTCCAATAAGGATACATATGTCTGTTTCAGTACATTTCTTCGATGACATAAATGGCTTGTTTTCTTCTTTGTCAAATCGCATAGGCAAAATAATTCATTATAAAAAATAATTTATTTGATTTTTGGCAAAGACAAACAGTGCGTCATACATATATTTTTTATGTATAGTTTGCAATTTTCTATACATGTTTTTTGCGCATTTTAACTTAATAACTCTATTATTAAGAACAATTTACATACTAAATATATCTACATTTTTTTCCTCTATATTATAAATGTACTTTCTAAATCAGTTGTTTCTCTTTTAATTCTGTTTGTGTTATTTTGAGGACTGTAGAAGTCAAGGACTAGTATTCTAGAGAGAGAATTTCCTTATTTGTTGTGTTTTTGCTCTTTCAACTTCCGATCAGGGCAATATAAACATACCATCCAGAATTTATTCCTTGCTCACATTATGCATCTATTCTATATCAATAAGTTCTTCTCCATTTCACTTTCACACAAGGACCCAGAATGAAAAGCATGTTCTAGATTATCTGAAATATCACCATTAAACCATAGCAAAGTGGACATGGCGAGCCTGTATACATAGAGAGTCACATTTTTGCTTTACTTGCCTTATTCCTAGAGTCCATGCACCAGTTTCACTCATATTTCACTCATGGGTATCCAATTTTACCATGGGCACCACTAATTGGATTAGATTAGATTACATTAGACAAGAGTCACTAATAAAGGTGAAAAGTTCCTTAAATATAAGGTAAATAGTTAATATCAGAGGAAAGAAAGGGAAACTATTTGAAGTCAAAATGAAGAATTGCTCATTGCTAGAACCCAGATAAATTTTGAACCCCAGATATTAAAAATTAAATAAAGTAGATTTAGATTATCTAGATAAGTATGTGACCATGAAAGATACTTAAATATAGTTCTTTAGAAAATAAAAAGGTGCTACGTACAGATGATATCATAATTGAGTACTTTGTATAACTTGAGGAGTATCTGGCTTTTTTAAAGATTTAAAGTATGTAATTCTATAGCTTTGAAATTTGTTTGCATGTTTCAAATACAGTAATGAAAGACATCATTAACAAAATCTAACAAGCATAGCTCAAAAGGGAAAAATTATACAAAATTGTTATTGGAATGCTAGTACATTTAATCCAGCAGCATGGTAAAAGACTAATATAACTTAAACAAGCCAGGTATATCAACGAATGCAAACATACTTATTAACAGTGATAGTTAATAATAAAGATGAGTATTCTTTATCTCAGAATTTTGGGTGACCATAGGTACTACTTATCATCTAATCTAAATGCCAAATTGCTGTCCAGACATCCTCCTGGGTTTACTAAGAGGCAACCAAGTTGGTCCTTAAACCATTCTCTAACCATGTCACAAAAAGTTAACTTATTTGCCAAATGTTGCATGCTAAGTGGAAAGAAGCAGATTTTAACCAACTCTGGTCAATATCAATACTCATGATACATAACACTACCTAATGGTTTTTCCCATCACATAGTGTTTCAGAAAGTTGCCTTAATTCAAAATACTTTAACAAAATCACTAGTTTGCATAAATTATATTGACAAATATTTTAAAAATTAAATAGTAAAAAAATACAATTCAGAGTATAAAAAAGAGTATTCAGATAATACTAAGCAATAATAAGTAGCTGTATGAAGTACCTGAGTGAAGAAAAAATTACTTACCAACATCATGCAAGAAAGATTTAAAAATAGTTTCCGTCCTGTATTTTTGCACAGACAAGTCCTGAGGATATGAACTTTCTTGTGTCCTCTGTCACACACCTTTCATAGCCCATCAAGCACATTCAGAAATTGATAGAATGTTGTGTTCCTGCATAAGATGACATAATATTATAAAGATGTTAATTTCCCATAAAACTCCATACCAATTTAAATTCATTCCATTTAAATTTCTGGTGAAAAAGCTGGAACTTCACAAAATTATTCTGACATCATCTGGAAGAATAAATGTTTGAGGATAGCTAAGAAAAATTTTGAAAAAATAATTGGAGAAATGCATCTACTAGATACTAAAATGTTCTATATGGTAAACTAAAGTAGTGTTTTACTGGCTCAAATATATTAAAGCAAACTAGTAGGAAAAAAGCAAAGAACAAGAAACAGAACTTACCATTTCTTCACTACTATACATATATATTGAGCTCCAAGGAAAATGATAAGCTCTGTGGTACACACTGGGAACAAGATTAGGTCCTTTCTGTAAGTATAACACTATTAGTAAATATTTTCTAAAATATTTTATATTCTTCAACATCTTAAGCATACTTATTTTTTTTTAATAAAATGAATTTTCCCTGTTGGTCTCTTGTGTTTACTTTCTTTTAAAATTTTTGTTGACCTAACTTTGATGAATGAGGTCTTAGTTTTCTGTTTTATGTGGTAACTAGGAAAATAGTATATATATATATTTATATTCTCCTTGAGTACCCTAAATACTGTCACTATTTACTCATAACTAGTAAATATGCATTTTAAATAATCATTTAAAGGTATGGTCTGTTTGTTCATCCATCAGTCTACCTTTGACATCTGCAGTTCTGGGAGGAGATCCTGAGACCCCTCTCCACACAAACACAAGTGATATTTATTCTGAAGCAGTTACGATATTCATCTTGCCTCAAAGTGTAAAGCTGTAACTCTAATACCAAGAATATTCAAATCCTTTATTTTTCTACATTTTACCCTATCTCCTGACAGTTTTATATGTCCAGATTTACAGTGGCACCTATATTCACTTCTGTAGCTAGATATGTTACTTAGCTTATTTTTTTTCCATTTATGAGAGTATACTTGTTTGTTTATCTTGTCCATTTGTTGCTTTCAGTTTTATGTCCCACATATGAGTGAAATCATATGATTCTCAACTTTTTCTGTGTGACCTATTTCACTATTTGCGACTTAATTTTTTTTTCCCATTTATCAAAGTGAAGAATATAGTAATGTACAAAAACTGGTAGAATATTCTGACCATGTTTATACTAAAAGAGAGCTTTCAGACAACAGAGTGTTCACTTCTTCCCCTATCCAGTGAGGTGTCTATGTCTCTGCAGCAGAATGGACAGACATATTATGCCATCTTTGACCCTTACATGGACTTCCATTTTGACTCAAAGCAACTTAAGAAGGTTGTTTAGAGGTCATTCCTTTTGCCCCTTGCCAGCATGATGATCAATATTACTAGTTTCCAAATGTTGTTACATTGTGTTTTTTGTGTGTGGATTTATCAATAGTTTTGTAAAAATGTCAGGAGGCAAAAATGAATTAAATAACAGTGGCCTTCTAACATCATTGTCTTCTAAGTGCAATTTGTAGAAAGTGGTTGTTCAATAACAGTATATCAGTACCACAGGTCTGAATGAAATAGCTGTAAGAATGAAGGAATAGAAACACATTCCTCTTAAATATTATACAATGTGATTTTGATTCATTTTTGTTGGAAACCTTAGCTTTATCATCAAAACTAATAAATATGATCTAGTGTAACATATTTGACCATAATATATTAATATGACATCCAAAAACTTGGTTCTGAATTAGCTGAATGTGCTATAGATTCATTTGTAAAGAGGGTTGGAGCACATTTAAACTGTGAAGTTTATTTCTGCATTCAATTTAAATTAATTTATATTTTCTTTTGAATTTTTGGTGATTGTACATATTTAATGGAAAATGTAAACTAACCTTTATTACTCATATTCCCACAGATGAAATTAGTATTGTATTTCAAGTCTAAAGCTCTCTAGACATTAATCTCTTTTCCTCCATTTTAACAATTGTAAGTATTTTAGACTCCAATTAATGTTTCATATATATAAGAGATTTTGTATGTGATATATATATATATATATATATATATATATATATATATATGTATACATGTTTATACTCTTATAAAATATGCATCTGAGGTGTGATCAAAATATATGGTGAATGCTGCTGCCGAGTGCCACCCAACCGAAAGGCAGAGATATTCAATAAGAGAAGTGTCACGGTGAACCTTAGTAACAGAGTGTGACAAGTTTCAACTTGTTCAGTGCAGTCAGTTGGGTGTGAGCTATGGTTGAGAGAAGTTGTGTTTTAAAGTGTGCTGTAAATCATCCTCTATCATGACAATGCTCTGTGTCACATATTGCTTCTGGTATATGGCAATTTCTATCAAATAAAAAATTACAGAGTGTCCTCAACTGCCTTATTCACTGGATCTGGCACTGTGTGACTTCCAGCTCTTCCCCAAAGTCAAAATGATTCAGGATATCAAGGCAGCCATGACAGCGCAACTAAAGACACTCATGAAAGGGGACTTCCAGAACTGCCTCAGAAAGTGGCAAGAACATGAGATAAGTGTGTTGGGAGCTAGGTGGAGTATAATGAAGGGGATTTTATTAATGGCAATGTGTCTTTCACTGTGATATATATATATATATATATATATATATATATATATAATTTTTTTTTTTTTTTTTTTTTTTTTTTTTAATTTAAGCATTCACCATACTGTTTGATCGCACCTCGTATATCCCTTCTATTTTATTAGGAAACCTAATGCTCTCATGTTATTATGTACCTCCCACACTCACTGTGGTATTAGTTTTATGTAGTCAATTAAATATATACAATACTCATAGTTAGTTTATTTGTGCATTTTCCTTGTCATTTCTTAGTTGAATAAAATTTATATTCCAGTCGATTTCTCATAAAGCGCTATGATTGCATGATTCCCTAAATACTTATGTATTTGAAACTTTTCCATCAGCCATTATATTTTAAAAACAGCTGGGTTGGTAAAAATCCTTGACTCACACAACCTTGAATTTATTTAAAAGGATGCTCCACTGTTGTATGATTTCCATACTGCTATCAAGAAGTTTTATGTCAAATTGATTGCATTTCACTTTTTATTTTCTTTTGTTCCCTCTCAGTTCAATGATCTTTTTAATTGTGTATCTTAAAAATGTAATTGTTATATTACAAGGTACTCAAAGTTGGTTTGGTGTAGATTAATATTTCTATGCAAATGATTGACTCTTTAAATATGGAGTGCATAGTTTCTTTTAATCATGAGAGTTTTCTTGGATTGTGGTCCACTGTTTTACTTTCCTTCTCCTCCTCTTCCCCCCTCAGTTCTGTCGCTTCTATTCTTCCTCCTTCTTTCTTCTTCTTCCTATAATATGATAGTTGGATCTTCTTTGTCCATTTATTGGACAAACGTAGAAAATCTTTATTATAATTCTTTTGATTTTTTATTTTTATTTTCTTTCTCCTGGTAGTTTTCATTCCTTTCCTCAAGGCTCCTCATTATATATTCAGTCAAATTTCTCCTCACATCAGCATTTGTAATTAATCTTTAGTTTTTATATAAATTCATCTTCATTTTTTAAAAAGTTTACTTCTGTGAACTGTCAACATTCATTTTACCTCATTCTGTGTTTTATGCCATCTCTATTTTGTTGTTTAGCTTTATGATCCTTTGCATTTGCTTATATCCAATAGCTTCTAAGAATATTTAGTTTATATAAAAGTATTATATTATGTCTTTGTTGTTGTTGTTATTTTTTTTTGCTTGGTAATGAGTATTGTGAGGAATATTGTCACGTGCAGACTTATTTTGAGTCTGATTTTTTTCTCTCCTTTTCAAACAGCTTTTTGTTTTTCTTTAGAAGTTACCTGCTATTTCTGTTAATTTTGAAAGATCTTATATTTTCTTGAGACAGTGATAAAGCTGTTTCTAAATAGGCAGACATGATGGTTTTCGGTGGCTTACTAGATTTCTTAGTTCATAACAGGTTTTTGTTGGTATAGAGAAATGTAATTTCTTAAATAGATAGACAATGTCTTTGTTGAAGAGAAAGAAAGGATTAGAGTTTCTTTTTATCTTATAATAGTATTTCTGTAGGATTCACACTTTTCATCACATGTTCTTTTCTTTATTTGACACCACCAAACCTCCAAGAGATATCTTTTTTTAATTTTATTAAGTTTATTGGGATGAAATTGGTTAATAAAATTATATATAGGTTTCATGTGTACAATTCTACAACACATCATCTACATATTTCATTCTGCCTTTACCACCCAAAGTTAAATCTTCTTCCATCACCATATATTTGACCTCCCTTAACCTTAGCTACCTCCTTCACCCCAGTTTCCCTCTGGTAACCAAACAAACAAAAACTCATGGACACAGACAACAGTATGGAGATATCTTCTTTCAATTTACTTCCCTCGCCTCTAAATGTGTGCTCTCTCATTGCAGTCAGCTTTGTTTTCAAGCCCATTCATGTTCAATTCTTCAGCGCAAGGACGGAACCTACATACTCTGGGCCTTATTTCTCCTCCATTCATCTGTTCCAGTTGTACACCATTGTTCTTTTGTTATGAAATATCAGTTAATGTGAGCAAAGTTAAACAAGCTCTAATCAAAAGGACTGCCTACAAAAATTCATGGTTAATTACATCCTATAAGTCTTCATTTTACTAATTTATTAAGCAACACTGTATTCTTTACTAAAATTCAGTACCTCATGACATGAATTCCCTTTGACAAATACAAGGGTAATGGATGAAGTAGAAATGTGCTGGGTAGGTGGGAACAAGTTATCGCCTTTTACCTAAAGTAATGTGATTAAGTTAGAGTGTTAATGAAACTTATGGCAGTCATTTTTCTCTCACAAATTTACATATAAATTTGGGAAATTTGTGAATTTTTATATATTCTTTGAAACATTCCTTTGCATTCCTTATTATCTTTTTCTTGTAAATATATTAGTTTATATCTACAGTGAAAATTGCTATGACAGATCCCAGTACTGTAATGCACCACTCTATTTCTACTCTATTTAAATGGTTTTCTGAATAGCTAAATTTAACTGCCTATAAGTCTTAGAAGTTTGGAAAGTGAAACACTGTTTTTGAAAAATTTCATCCAAAGAAACACTTTGATAGCTCTCATTCATCTTTTTGATACTCATGTAAATAGAACAGATGCTAAATATAAATTATAATGTAACAACTAAAACTAGATTAAATTAAAATTAGTATTGACTATCAAACCTCTAAATAGTATATTTTGATAACAACTACTTATTATTTTAATACATCGGGGCTTGTTACATAGGAGATATTTTTAAAAACTGGTAGTTTCTCTAGGCGTGTGTGAAAGAGAACTCTGCATGGCCTTTAAAACATTAAATTTCCCCAATATTTTATACTTAGAAGTTTTGAGAGATATTCAGGCAAAACAAAACAAAACAAAAACTATAATGATATGTCCTTCTGAAAAGTAGAGTAAAACATTTGATAATGTATGAACTGAATAGTCATAAATACAAAAATTGCATCAAGATTTTCAGTTGTATTAGTAATATCTCTTCCAGTGAGATTACCTTCTAGTCTAGAGTTTCACATTTACTCTTCATTATTTTCTTGGGAAGGTTCAGATTTATTATTAGTTTCGTGCTTTTGCTAAATATATTTAACGTAACGGAAGCGTCATGAACATAGTATCTCAGACACTTCTTCCAGAGTAATTCATCAACATATATTGAGTTCTTCCTTTAGTTATACATTAGGTTGGTACAGATTAATATGCTGTTGTCTTCATTTACAGAGAAACATATGAGACAGACATACAAACACTTAGAGAGGCAATACGTATAATACCATGGTCAAGAGGGAAGTTTTTAAAATCAAATTGCATGAGTTCAAACCTTGGAACTTCACTTACTAGTTATGCAAAACCAGACAATTTATTTTACCTTTCTGTGTCTGAATTTCATCATTAATAAAGTAGGAATGAAATTATCTACTTAATGAAAATTGAGGATTAAGTCAGCTTATAGAAAAAGAAAGTACTGAGTTCATTCTCATAAAATGAGAAATCCTCAATAAATATTAGTGATTTTTATGTAGAATGGTTGGTCATTGTGGCCTGGGCAGTTCTCAGAGTCCTCAATATACTTTCAGGGGATCTGCATGTTAATAATATTTTCATTATTATACTAAACAGTATTTTCTTTTTCCAGTGTTTTGGTATTTCCAATGATGATAAAAAGGCAATAGTAGCTAAAATTTTTTGTCTTATGTCAAATAAGGGCAAGGAGACACAATGTAACTACCAGTCATTACATTCTTCTTTACCATGCACACAGAGGGAAAATCAGGTTCATTTAGGAAGGCATTGATGAAGCAGTAAACTTATTACTGTTATTAAATCTCTGCCATTAAGTATATGTATGTTTATTATTCTTTTTGCTTTTAAAAACTTTTTTATGTGGAAATGATTTCCAATGTACAGAAGAGTTGCAAGAATAGCAACAGTACAAAGAACATCCTCATACCATTCATCCAAATGTACCTAATGCACCAGATTCACCCTTTGTCAATGTGTTTATGAGTGAGAAATAAAGTATTCTTGTCAGCCACTGATATTTAAAGGCCATTGTTGCTGAAATTTTGTATATTCTCAATCTCTCTCTCGTATATACAGAGGATGCCTGCCAAAAAGATGTATACACATTTTAAGAAAGGAAAATGTATTAAAATTATAATACTCCCGAGACGTCATCAAAATGGCGACGAGAGGTGAGCCTCTGTAAATCTCCCCTGGAATTTACAACTAATCGAACAACTATAACTCCACAAAGGACTCCCTGCACAGCAGACATGCAAGATGAAGAGGCCCACTACTGAATTCACCTAAAGGTGGGCGAATCGCACAAACGGGGAAGGAGGGAAGAGAGAAGTGCGGAGACGGAGCCGCACAGTCGCAGGACACAGACCTAGCTCAGTGCTCTGAGCTCGCTGCATCCCGGAACTACCGCAGCTGCAGGAAAGCGAAGAATTCAGACTGCTAGGGCTCAGCTTATGGCCCACAGGACTGAGGGGACAGTAAATAACACAGCTGAACCCAATGCTCATAGCAGAGACATTGGAGAAAAGACTAAAGGAAGAAGGATGAAAACTGTGGTTTAAGCCCTCACTGCCAAGGAGAAAATGGAAGCCTTAGTCTCAGGGCCTAGCTGCCCCCTCCTTACCCTAACAGAGCTCACCTCTCCCCCACCTGCCCGGTGCTAGAAGCGGAACAGTAGCAGTGTCAGATCAACAAAACTGAATATTTGCTGTTCTGAAAACTGTGGACTGCAGACACAGATTCGCAGCCAAACTAGTTCCGGCAAAGGGGGAGGAAGCTGTGGAAGCAGGGCCGGCTGTGGTGGTGGTCTCCGCTATTGCTCTGGGCCACCTCTCACAACTCACCCCACCCCTGGCCCCACCTATCTGGGTGGATTCCTGCAGGAGTAAACAGAACTGCTGAAACAAACAGGCTCTGAATCTGGTGCAGGAAGAGCTTTGGAACTTCAAAAGCTCTCTGCATACCCACATGGACACTGCGCCCTGTGACCCAGGCAAACTATTAAGAGAGGAAAAGCCCATCTCCCAGGGAATCCCCCGATCGTGTGAGAAGCAGGAATAGTGCAGAGAAAACATAGCACTACCATGTGTGAGAGAAAAAAACGCTGCAGTTGGAGAGAAAATAAAACATTCTACCAACAAGTACTGGAAAACAAAAGAAAGACCTCTTCCTATCAATCTGTTGCAGAAGCCACACCTGTAGATGTCTAGGAAGAGAAATTTCTGACTCCATCAGAAAGAACAATATAAGAGTAATGGACAATAAATCAGTAATTCCATGAATAACCAAGGCAACAAGACAGCTCAGAAAGAAAGTGGAAAGTCTCCAGAAAAGGAACTTAAAGATATGGAAATATGTGACTTAAATGACAGAGAATTCAAGATTGCAGTTCTGAAAAATCTCAACGAGATGCAAGACAACACAGAAAGGCAGTTTAATGAACTCCAAAACATAATCAAATAATAACATGAGCATTTTACGAAAGAAATTGAAATTTACAAAAAGAACCAATTAGAATTTCTGGAGATTAAGAACTCAATAGAAGAAATTAAGAATAAAATAGTCAGTTCAGGTAGTAGAGTTGACCAGATGGAGGAAAGAATCAGTGACATCGAAGATAGAAACCTGGAAATGACATGGATGGAAGAAGAAAGAGACTTGAGACTTAAAAGAAGTGAAAGAACTCTACAAGAAATTTCTGACTCCATCAGGAGGAGCAATATAAGAATAATGGACATACCAGAAGGAGAAGAAAGAGAAAAGGGAACAGAGAATATATTAAAACAAATTGTCGATGAGGACTTCCCAAACTTGTGGACAGAACTGGATCCTCAAATCCAAGAAGCAAATAGAACACCTAATTACCTCAATCCCAACAGGCCTTCTCCAAGGCACATTGTATTGAAGCTGTCTAAAATCAATGACAAAGAAAGAATCCTCAAGGCAACCAGGGAAAAGAAGACGGTAACCTACAAAGGAAAGCCCATTAGATTATCATCAGATTTTTCAGCAAAAACTCTACAAGCAAGGAGAGAATGGAACCAAATATTCAAACTATTGAAAGAGAAAAACTATGAGCCAAGAATAATATATCCAGCAAAGATATCCTTTAGATATGAAGGAGGAATACAGACCTTTCCAGACATACAGAAGTTGAGGGAATTTTCTAATACACGACCTGCACTACAAGAAATACTAAAGGAGGCTATTCGACCACCATCAACAGGGACAATTTGTGGCAACCGAAACATAAAAATGGGGATAGTAAAGGCCTGAACCGGATTATGGGAATGGAGAAAGTAAGTGTGCTGAAGGAAATTGAATACTCTAAATATCAAACTTTCTTTTATATAAACTTAAGGGTAACCACTCAAAAAAAAAAAAAAAAAAAAAAGTCCAGAACAGAAATATGTAGTGTAATAAAACAAGAAACAGAGGGAAACATCATAGAATACCACCACACAGAAATAATAGACAACAAAAGCAAAGAAACAATGGAGATGCCTCTGATAAGGGGCTAATATCCAAAATTTACAAGGAACTCATGCAACTCAACAACAAAAAAGCAAACAACCCAATTGAAAAATGGGCAGACTACCTGAAGAGACATTTCTCCAAAGAAGACATACAAATGGAAAATAGACATATGAAAAAATGCTCAACACTAATCATCAGAGATATGCAAATAAAAACCACAATGAGATATCACCTCACCCCAGTCAGAATGGCTATCATCAACAAGACAAATAGTAACAAGTGTTGGAGAGGCTGTGGAGAAAAAGGAACCCTCATACACTGTTGGTGGGAATGCAGACTGGTGCAGCCATTATGGAAGGCAGTGTGGAGGATCCCCAAAAAATTACAAATAGAATTACCGTATGACCCAGCAATCCCTCTACTGGGTATCTACCCAAAAAATCTGAAAACATTTATACATAAAGACACGTGTGCTCCAGTGTTCATTGCCGCTTTGTTGATGGTGGCCAAGACATGGAAACAACCAAAATGTCCTTCTATAGATGAATGGATAAAGAAGTTGTGGTATATATACACAGTGGAATACTATTTGGTGGTAAGAAAAGATGACATAGGAACATTTGTGACAACATGGATGGATCTTGAGAGTGTAATGCTGAGCGAAATAAGTCAGAGAGAAAAAGCAGAGAACCATGTGATTTCACTGATATGTGGTATATAAACCAAAAACAACAAAAGAACAAGACAAACAAATGAAAAACAGAAACTCATAGACACAGACAATACTTTAGTGGTTACCAGAGGGTAAGGGGGTTGGGGGATGGGAGATGAGGGTAAGGGGGGTCAAATATATGGTGATGGAAGCAGAACTGACTCTGGGTGGTGAACACACAATGGGATTTACAGATGATGTAATACTGAGGTGTACATCTGAAATCTATGTAATTTTACTAACAATTTTCACCCCCAAAAATTAAAAAAATGGAAATAATAATAATAATAGTGATGATGGAAATAACAAAGCTAACCTTTATGAAGAATTTACTTTATATGCCGTATGACTGATTAAATGATGTAAAAGCATCATCTGAATTCATCCTCACAATGCCTGTGAGATACAGATTAATACGAAAACAAAAACTATGGCCACTGTAGCATGGAATAATACTAAATGTCAACTGTAATTAAAATATATATATAGTCGTGGGATGTATATGTAGTCACGAGATGTAAAGTACAGCATAGAGAATATTGTCAAGGGTGTTTTAATAGCTATATACGATGTCAGATGGGTAGTAGACTGGGTGGGATTATCACTTTGTGAGGGGTGTAAATGTCTAACCATTATGTTGTTTTGTACACTTGAAACTATAAATTAAAAGAGTAAAAAAATAAAAGGTTAAAAAATATATAAAAATAAAATTATAATACTCAATGTACAACAATAACAAAAGATGAATACAAGTCTTGTGTATGCAATTTTTGGAACCCCTGGGAGATTTTATATACACACACACACACACACACACACACACATATATGTGTGTATTAAACACACATGAATATACACACCTCATTTTTTTCTTAACCATTTCAGGGTAAGTTACATGCATAATGATGGTTCTTTATCCCTAAAACTTCAGTTTCATAAGTATAATATTCTTTTACATATTATACTACAGTTATCAAATTTAGCAGATTTAACATTGGTTGAATACGTTTGTTTAATCTATTATATTCCAATTTTGTCTGTCAACCCACTAATATCCTTTATAGCATTTTCCCCATTCCAGTGCAGGATCCAATCTAGGGTCCTCATATATATCAGGGATTGTATATAGGTTTCATAGCTGTTTAGCCTCTTTTAATTTGGAATCTTTTATCAACTTTCTTTCTTCTTCTATTATAGTATTTTATCATAGCATTGACATTTCTGAAGACTACAACTACACACACACACACACACACATAAATACACCCCACACATGCCTTTAAAAAAAATAAACAGTCTCTCATTTTTTATTTGTCTGATGTTTTCTCATGGCCAGGTTATACATTCTCAGCCATGATACTACAAGGTGTTATTTTGTCCTTTTCAAGTTATCACATTTACAGTCACACATGTTCATCTGATATCAATTTTTATCTTTTATTATTAAATTAATTAATAGAATTATATAGATTTCAAGTGTATAATTCCATAACACATCATCAATATATCGCATGTGTGTTCACCACCTGAAGTCTAATCTCCATCCATCAGCATATATTTGGTTCCTTTATTCTTTCTTAACTCCCTTCCTCTGCCCTTTTCCTCTGGTAGCCATTAAACTGTTGTCTGTGTGTATGAGTTTTTGTTTGTTTGTCTTGTTCATTTGTTGTTTTCAGTTTTGTATTTTTCAATGGGAAGTACACATAAAGTGCTTCTGCTGTAGTCAAAGTATGATCATTGATTTGAGAAAAGCATTTTTGCAGTTGTTTGGGCTGCAAGCTAAACTATCTGTATTTTTTCCATTTAAAAGCCATTTTTATTTAAAAAGAATATGGCTATTAAACAAACTGTATTATTCTGAATTGGGTATTTGACAGGCATATTCTTGAAAGTACACAAAGCTTATCACTTCAAGAAAAAACAAAGCAAACTAACAATGTTTGTTGTCAGTGATGAAATTTGACCTTCAAGTGAATATTAAAATTTTGGAAAATGTGTGTCTAATACCTTGAGTTTAAAAACTGTCCAATACGTAAAGACTTTTCTGATGAAATTGCTAGTGATATCAACATGTGGTATTTGATATTATATTACATAATAAAATATGTCAGCATTTAAAAGATATGCATAACACAGTGAGCAGTGTTTTAAAAACATTTTATGATTAATGCTATAAAATCATGCACTAAATGATCAGATATATGAAATAGAGTATTTGAATACATTTTTCAGATAATACATGATATTAAATGAGTTATTGCAAATGTAGGATAAATGAGTCGATTTAAATATAACTGAACAAAAAAAAGTTCATTAATAATGTTTCTAGCAATTGCCAAGTTTTTGAATAGCATCAAAAAAGAATATCCTGTATTATCTGAAAAATGTATTCAAATACTTCTATTTCATATATCTGAGTGAAGCTGAATTTTTTCATATAAATCAACAAAAAACAAATGTTGCACAGATTTAATAAATAAGATATGAAAATACTATTCATTTCTATTAATAGTAAGCCAGACATTAGAAAATTTGCAAATGAGGAAAATAATGCCTCTCGTCTCAAAAATATTTTGTTTTCAAAAATGTAGTTTTTAAAAAATGTCATATATATCGCTTCTCGGCCTTTTGGCTAAGATCAAGTGTAAAAATGTCATATACACCACATCACAGATAAATTACTTTATCTTTACATAAGTTAATAAATGTCTTTCAAATAACTTATATTTGTAATATATAAATACCGAGAGATATAGTCAATGATATATATACTCATGTCTCATACTCACACATGAGAACCAATTATTTAATATTCTGGAGTTTTGATAGGCAGTTGTTAAACCATTGACAGCTAGATCACTGAGACAATAGCAAGGTTTACTCCATACAAATCTTAAAAATTACAAATCAGGGCATTTTTTTTCCTTCAGATATCTGTTTGACCAGCTGCCACTGACATAACCCACATAAACGAAAGCTCTCTGCAGTCCTGGGTAATTTTTCAGAGTGTAAAGTTTTCTTGAGACTTGAAAATTTGAGAACTGACTGCAAATACGACATGTATTTTATTTACATTTACTCACAATTTCTAAAACTAAGTATAATTCAAATTCTTTGATGAGTATTAATAGTTATGGAGTGGCAAAGAAGAGTATTTTAGTTACGGACAGTGTTGGGAAAGGAACTGATACTGGTAAAAAAGCTAACGAGCTAAGACATCATGTGGAATGATTTTCCATATTATACTTTGGATATGAAGTAGCCATAGCTGTAAAAGAGTATGTGAAAAACATTAGGAATTCAGACATAAAACATACATTTCTGGGAAGCTTCTTTTATGGCATTAAAATTTAGGGAACTTTGAAAGATGAGAGAATATTTAAGTGCTTTGGGAGTAGAGGTAGTCAAATATACTCAGAAATGAATCCGTTTTCTTTTTCTTTGATGGCATCACCTTAATTCCAGCTCATCATTATTCATTTGGATTATTGAAGTAATATTTTAACTGATCTCTTTGGTTCATTTGTGTCATCTCAATCTATTTTTAACCAAAGTAACTAGAGACAACTTGTTAAAATGTAATCTAGACTGTGTAATTTTCTCCTCAAAATCTTCCAACATCACTCTAGCTCATTCGGAGTGTCATTTTGGTAGTAACCTACATGTCCTACACAGACCACTTTTGTTCCTGTTCTTCCATTTACTTCTACCCATCCAGAACATGTGATCTCACGCTCTTATTGGAAGAAACTAGACATGATGATGAATTAGCACCCCTGATTATGCTTGTATTTCTGCTAATCTTCCTTCACATACATATAACCACATAGCCTTTACCACACCTCATATGTCTTTACTAACCTTTCTTTCTCAGCCAGTCTCATCCTAATCATTCTATTTAAATTACAACCCTTGTCTGAATCATCCTTCTCCCTGTTCTCTGCTGTATTTGTTTACTCTATCTAATTTTGTATCTTCTAACAGAAAATTTTATTCATTTTATGTCCTGTCTCAATCACTAAAGTAGATGCACTTTAAAGGCAAAGATTTTGTCTTAATTATTTTATATCTTCAGCAACAATAAAAATGCCCAAAAAGTAGTTGGTGTTGATGAAATGTGTTTTGAGTAAATGAATGAACAAAAAAAAACCAGAAAACAATAGCCTTGATATAACATTGTGTTTAGGGAACATCCAGTAGACAAAGTTAGTAGAACCTAAGAACATATGTGTGCAGGGGAACAGGGAAGGGTGGAATCGGGGTGAAGTAAACAAGGTAAAATCATAAAGAGTTATATACCCTATGTATGTTAAATAAGGACAGTGTGAATCATAGGAGAGTGAAATGATCAGAATTATACATCATAATACAGCAAGAAGAAGGAGGAGGAGGAGTGGAGGGGATAAAGAAAGAGCAAGAAAAGTGAGGCAACAAGAGAAGGAGAAGGAAGAGTTAGAGGTCAGGAGAAGGGTAGCAGGCTATAGAACTAAACTGAGTAATAATGAGAGAATAGATGGAAGTTAAAGAAATGAGATTGATATAATTGGTTTAATCTCCACTAGAACAGACAGAAAATAAGGTTGAAAATGGGCCCCTTGGAAAATATAACTATTTAATAGATAAGTGAAACGATACAAGTTGGGGTCAGGACACAAAGAGAGGTGGTGGCATTGTTAGGGAAGTAGATGCTGGAGGCAGTGACCAAGAGGGTCCATTTAGTTTGGCATCTAGGCAGTCATGTGTACCCTTGAAAGCAGAACTTCATTAGTGTGGTAGACAGAGACCCGATTCACATATTTTAAAATGAGAAACTTACAATATCCAATGGGAATGGCCTGTGCAATCTTGCTCACAAGTTATTTCCCAATACCTTAATTTAGTTGAGAGCTGTTTTTTTGTAGTTGATTAGGGCTTTTCCTATCTAGAAATCCTTTACGTATGTGGACAATTACAATAATTGAAGCCAGAGTCTCCCAACAATGTTCATTATGTTACATTAATCTCAACTTGTGGATACCTAGTAGTAGTAAACATTATTGGCATAAGCAAATTGATGACAGTAAATGAAGTAGAGGTGGCAAGATTTGACTTTATTGCAAGAGGTAAATAGATTATGGGAAGGATAAATAGTGATATTTTGAGAGGGACAGTAAATAATTTTTTAAGGAAAGTGTGTTTTCAATTATCTGTGTAGTATGTAAGTGCTTATGCATATGCGTGTGTATGAGTGGTATATTGATTATATATTTAATTCAAGAAAAGAGAGAACACAGGTATGCTGTCTCCTTGGCAAATCTGTGAAATGTAATTCTGTTGCTGGAGAAAAAATCTCATTCAGCTGCACGTTATTTGCTATACATATTTCATCCACAACATCTCCTCACCATAAAGTTGCTCATAGGCATTAGAATTAGTAAGTCAAGGACAACTTTATTGAACACATTTCACAAACAATCTATTAGATTTGACAAGAGAAGATGGTTCTCATTATTTCTTAAGATGACTCTGATATGACTTTAGTGCTGCGCTAATGAAAAATGAGAAATGCACCAGGAGCCTATATTCCCAAATAAGAAAACCTAAGTAAAGATGACCAGTTGATCTTGAAAAAGAAATGAGCACTCTACCTTTTTTTCACGCCCTGAATTGCACAGTCATTTGTTCTCCCACCCGGCCTCCATATACTAAGCATGTGAAAACATAAAACAAATCCTTGGACTACAGGCAGACAAACTAATAACCACTCTAATTCTAACATTAATTTTCCTCACTTGACACTACTTCCAATCTGCCAAAAGAGCTATGAAGTTTAAAGAATAATGTTAGGGAGGAGTTTGTAATGCATTCATCTATATCACTAGGTAACTGTACAGCAAATAATTAAAGATTTGTAGTTTTTAATTCAAAATTGCTCTAAAGTTATTTTCAAAATCATTTGTTACTATTCTTTTAATTTCCTTGCATGAACTATAGTAAAAGTCAGTGAATCTGATCTGTATAAAAAAGAAGTGGATGCCACCAACAGAGTTCTTCTCGTGGAAAAGTCTACATGATTCTGAAAAAGGCTCTCTCAACAGTGACTAATGTTTGCTACAGATCAGTAGTTCCTCCCCCATTTTACTTTTATGGGTTAAGACCCAGGGTCCTAGTACAAACTAAGGGAAAAGGATAGAATAGACCATAAGACACATATTGAGGACTTCTCATAACCTTGGTAAATAAAAGCCAAGAGCCAAGTTTGATTTAAATTGATTACATAAATGCCATAATCTTGCAGCTCCAAATCATAGAGAAATTTACACCTGTTTCATGCAAAATTTCTTATAGTCATCTAGTACTTGCTATTCTGAATATAGTTTACCTGGGATAATTTATCTCAGATAAAGCCTAGTAATAAATTTAACCAGAAGTGAAAATGAAACAGTTCACAAGACTAAGGATGATAAATTAGAAAAGTAAAGAAGCAATTTTATTTCAAACGTTTCGTTTAAAGCTATTGAACAGTTCAAGTTTTAAAGATACACAAAAATGTGTATTACTAGCATGACTCGGTACAATAAAAAAATAATGCAAATAATTTAAGGATTTTTCACTAATAATGAAGCAAAGAGGTTATATTTTTTTCTATAAAATCAAATGAATTCCTAATCTCTGTGTTCCATCTCTGTCCAAATTCAAATTTTCAGGTTTTAATTAATGATGCTAAAAATCACATTCAAGTGAAATAGAGAAAGAGTTTTTGCATTATTGAGGGTAGAAATTGTAAAGGAAAATAATTGTAGTATCATTATTTGACCTCTGCTGTCATTTTCAGTGACACTTTGCATCCTTGTTATAGCTAACAAATTAAAACATTTTAGAGCAGAGATTGAAGAAACTCTTCATAGATACATAGATACATCGTTGGTTTAACTTCATTTAATAAAGATCCCAAATAGCATTGCCATAAATTATATAGATTATTTATTTCTGATATGACAGTCTAGGCCCCAGAAGTATGATTATGTGACATATTACCCAAAGTTGACTAGGAACTCAGAGTCTCTCCTTATTGGGGCATTATCATCCTCAAAGTGGTTACTTCTCCCACATGATCTGAATGGCTCCACCACCAAGAACATGGTCCAGAAACCTAATAAACACATAGGAAACAGCATGGAAGCTTCAAATATCACATCCTCTTTCATCCCAATGTCCCCCAAGTGACCCAGACCTAGCTGCAAAAGATACTGGAAAATGTCTTCATTCTGGGCAGCCATGTATCCAGACCAAATTTAGAATACTACCATATCTATAAATATAATTGGAAAATGAGTATTGGAGAAAAATAGTTGTCTCTGTGACATTGTCTCTGTATCATATTCTTTTCAGTTTTCACTTTTTATTCTTATTTAAATACAACTCTGAAAAGAAGTCATTTATCAAGGAAAACTGAATTTAGAGCAAGAACTTTCTACAGTTTTAAACAGATGAGTAAACAGCACTTTCTTATTCTTGATAATCAGTGTATAGATGTTGAAAAGGAAAAAAAAATTAATTGAGAGAAAATCAAGGATAGTCTTTAAAATTGTGACTTAATTTATTTAACTATATATTCTATGTGCTGGATTGGGCCATAGTGGAGATTAAAGCTAAGTGGTTTGAACACATTCATTTATTCTCTGCCACATTCCATAAAAGGCTTTTTTTTTTTTTCCACAAAAGGCTTTGATGTGAGTTGCTCAAGTGTTTGCAACACAATAAATTAAATAGATAAATTAGATGATCATAGATAGATGATTGATAGATGATAGAGATAGATGATAGATAGATAGATAGATAGATAGATAGATAGATAGATAGATAGATAGATAGATGATAGATAGATAGATAGATGATATAATAATCAGATGATGGGGAATTAAAGTAAAAATTCTAAAGAGAGAATAGAGAGCCAGTTGATACAGAAAACTCATGATATTCTTTATAATTTAAAAATGAGAGTTCTGATTATGTGTTTCTGCACAGGTTGCAAATTCAAATTTAAGAACAACATCAGTTATATAATTCATATTGTCCATAAGATAAGGGCAGATTGATTTTATTAATATAATTATGGTATAAGCTTATTTTAAAGTTCCTCAAGAAGAGTTCTTGTGTGTGTGTGTGTGTGTGTGTGTGTGTGTGTGTGTGTGTGATGTGGTAGACAGTATTTTCAACAACATTCATGATATGGCAACATGAATAGTTGACAAACCCAAGAATTTAAATAGCAAACTGGTGAATTTAAACTTTAGTCACAAGCCAATTGTGTAGTTTAGGCAAGCTTCTCACCGTTTTGAAAGCTGAGATTCTTAATTGTGAAATAATTCTTACCAATATCATTGTGGCAATTTAATATGATACTTTATGTAAACAACTTAAAGGAAGGCAATTATTTTTCTAATCTGTATACCCAAGGATTAATTAAATGTATAATAAAAAAATCACCTAAATAAAATATTTTATTATTAGAATTTGGGAAATGAAAATTAAACAAGCATGTGGGGTGTTTGAGGTAGAACCAATAATTTTTAATCTATAATAATAATATATACAGGCTATATCTACCACATTAGTTTTACCAGATGCTAACAGGTATAATTCATGTAAAATATCTAAATGCTGAGGGAAAATGATGAGGTGACATTGTTGTTGTTATTTTCACTCAAAATGTAATCATCCCTCTTGATAAACAATAAATAAAACCTCTTGACCACTCATATTCCAACATTTCCATTTTGTATAATCACTTCTAATTTCCTCAACATCTTAAGTTTTCTTTACATATAACTAGCCCTATTGTTTTACTCAGTATCATCTCCTCTGCTTTTGACACATATCTATCATTTTCCATTTTCTCATTACTTCTCAACATGTAGTATTCAAACATTTTTTTTTCTATTTATAAACTTTAAAAAAAATTTTGAGATAGAGATTCATGGAAGTGTTACAAAGGTAGTACAGAGAGATGCGATGTACACTTGATCTAGTTTTCCATAATTATTACATTTAATACATACACATTACAATATGAAAATCAGGAAATCGTCATTGGCATAACATGTGTATGTAGTTATATGGCATTTTATCACATGTGTAGATTTATATAACCACCAACACAATCAAGATGCAGAACTATTCTATCACACACTCACCTCCCTGTTCCCCAACATTCCTAACCTCTGGCATAGCTAACCTGTTCTCTATCTCTAAAATATTGTCATTTTGAGAATGTTATGAACTTTCAATTGTTTTTTACTCAGTATAATGACCTTAAGAGTATTCCAAGTTGTTGTATGTATCCATAGTTCATTCCTTTTTATTGCTGCATGCAGTTGGGTTGTTTTTAGTTGTTAATCTGATTTGCCAATCTCTCTTTTAACTGTTAGAGTCTCTCATTTTATTTTATTTTGTTTTTTGTTTTCTATCTGTTTCTTCTGTTTTTCTTTTCTGTTTTCTTTTTCTTGCCTTCCTATAGGTTGACATTTTTAGAATTTCATTTATAATTATATGCAATATGTTTTTACTGCATGCCTTTGTATAGGTTTTCAGGTAATTGCTCTATGTATTATATTATACATTCATATCTTACTCTACTTGTGTCAATATTTTATCAGTTTGAATGAAGTATAGATACATTACCTCCTTTTATCTTATTTTACCTTTTCTTGTTTATAATTGTCTTAAATATTTTCTTTTTATAATGTAGAACTATATAAGACTTTACTTTTGTTATTGTTTCAGCAAGCAAACATAACTTAAGAAGAGGAAAATCTATTATACTTATCCATATTGCTATTTTTTCATTGTATTTTCTTTCTTCTTGAACTTATTAAGATTCCTTTATCATTTTCTTTTTGTTTAGAGAATTTCTTTTAGCTATTATTTTATAGTCAGTCTGCTAGCAACATTCTCATTTTTTCCTTTCATCTGAGAATATCTTGATTTTTCCTTCACTCATGAAAGATATTTTTGTTAGTTGTAGGATTTGAAGTTGACAATTCTCTTTTAGCACTGGAAAAATGTGGCACTTCCTACAAGCCTCTGTGGTTTCTGATGAATTTATTCACTGTCACATAAACAGTTTTTCTCTATGAGATGCCATTTCTCTCTCACTTTCAAGATACTTTTCTTTGTTTAGTTTTCCTAAGTTTGATTATTATGGTTCAGAAGGGGTTTCTTTAGGATTGTCCTGTTTAAAGGCTCACTCATCTTCCTGAGTCTGTACATTTGTGTATTTCATGAAATTTGGGACAATTTGGTCATGATTTCCTTGTGTATATTTTACAGGTACACCGTATTTTTCCTTTCTTTCCAGGACTATGATGACTGCAATTTTAGCTCTTTTGTTATAGTCCCCCTGAACTAAGGCTCAGTTCATAATTTGTTTCATTCTGTTTTCTCTCAGTTGTTTAGATTGTGTAATGTCTATTATGCACTCTTCATGTGCCCAGATTCTTTCCTCTTTCTTCTGTTCAGCACATCTATTATTTTTTTTATTCAATTATTTTATTTTTCTGTTTTAACTTTTCTCTTGACACTTTATATCTGCTATTTATTTGCTGAGACTTTTTTTTTTTCTCCATTTATTTCAAGTGTATGCATAATTGCTCATTTAAGCATCTGTGTCATCGTGGTCTTGGCATCTGTAGATCATCTTTCCTCATTTAGGTTGGGTTTTTCCTTGTTCTTATATTCATGAGTACTTTCCAGTGGAATCCTGGATATTGTGGCTGTTATATTCTAAGACTCTGAATCATAATTAAATATTCTATTTTATCAGGTCTTCTCTGATACCATGTTCATACACAAAGGGGGTCTCATTGCTGATGGATGGGGTGGAAGTCCAAGTTCTTTTTTTGAACTCATTACTGCTAGTTGAGCCTCCCAACTTGGCCTCTACTGGTAACACCCTGGCTGAGAAGGGCAGCAATACTTCTTTACTTCTTCTGGTGTTAATCTCTATTGACACAGTGAGGGGTTGTCTCATTACTCCTGGGTGGTGGTAAAAGCTCCAAATCTCCACAAGGCCTTTGCTTTTTTTCTTTCCTTTTTAAATTAAATTTATTGAGGTGAAGTTGATTAGTAAAATTATATAGGTTTCAAGTGTATAATTCTATAATAAATCATCTACATATTGCAATGTGTGTTCACCACCAAGGTTCTTCTCCTTCCATCATAATATATTTGACCCCGTTTACCCTCCTCTACCACCCTTCTGCCCCCTTACTCTCTGGTAACCACTAAACTGTTGTCTGTGTCTATATGAGTTCTTGCTTGTTTGCTTATTGTGTTCAGTTTTATATCCCATATGTGAGTAAAATCATATGGTTCTTGACATTTTCTGTCTGACTTATTTCACTTAGCATGATAATCTTAGGATCTATTCACGTTGTTGTAAATGGCAGTCTTTCATCTTTTCTCATGGAAGCATTTCATCTTTTTTAATACTTCATTGTATATATGTATCACATCTTCTTTATCCAATAATCTATCGAAGGACCCTTCAGTTTCCATACTGGTGGGAATGTAAGTTGGTACAGCCACTATGGAAAAACAGTATGAAGTTTCCTAAAAAAATTAAGACTAAAATTACCATATGATCCAGCAATCCTTCTTCTGGGTATCCACCTCCCAAAATCTGAAAACATTTTCCTTAAAGATATGTGCACCCGTGTGTTCACTGCAGCAGTAGTCACTAAGCCTTTTCTGATATCACTGAGTAGGTACTGTTACTGGCAGAGTGAAAATCTAGTCTTCCCACATGGTGTCCATGGACACTGAAAGTGAAAGGAGGGTGTTGCCAAACAGTAGGGATGAGAGTCTCAGCTCTGTACTCAGGCTTCTCTGACATCACAGGTGGCTTCTGAGAGAGAGAGAGAGAGAGAGAGAGAGAGAGAGAGAGAGAGAGAGAGAGAGAGAGAGAGAGAGAGAGAGATGATTTTTTTACTGTCTTGCAAGGGAGAAGGTCTGGGTTCTTTATGCAGCCTTTGATGGTGGAAGCCATTGTTTTTTATGTGGTGTTTGTCTGGAGCAGTGGTTATTATCAGGATGTTTTGTGTTTTGATGGATCTGCTCTTTCTTTTTCCTTTTGCTAAACCCGCCAGTCTTTCTGGTGTCTTTTCTTAGCCCATGGATATTTTCAGGTTACTAATTTTCCTAATATCAAGGTCAGGCTCTATGAAGAACATTGAAAACCCAGGGAACTCACCATTGTGTTCTTCCTCAGATCCCAGCATGTATGCCTTCTATTTACCTTCAGTCTTTTTATGCCTGTTTTGCATGTAATGCCTAGGGAGATTTTAGCTCTACTTAGTGGGACAAGTAGGGAAAAGTATATCGACTCCATCTTCCCAGAGGTGAAAGTTCTCTCTTTTACCTACTAAGTAGAATACTTGAAACATGCAAAATAATATTGTAACAGTTATGCAATATTTAAAGCATGTAAATATAATGAACACCTATCAATTCACTGCCTGATCCAAGAGCATGTAACTTATACCCATCCCCCTGCCCCCAGGTGAAAAATATAGTTTCCCTTTCATTTTAATAAGTTTATCAAGTTTCAACTATTTATTATATCTGTTTAAGATACTGCCTTGTTCACATACAAGCATATATGTCTCTTTTTCCCCCAAGCTAATGGGATCATCTTGGCATACTGTTCTACCATTAACACGTCTTTGTAAACTCTTCTTGCAAAACTTGTATTCTGGAACAATATTGTTTTTGACAAAACATTTGAAACTGAGAGTTAGTAAATGTGTCACACATGGCTTCTTTAAGCTTGGTAAATACATTGCCCTTTTCCATTTGACTTTGCCACATTTGACTTTTTTGTATGTCCAACATTCCTTTGCAACACATACATGGACTAGATAAAACGTTAGGATATGCTAGATTTTGTTCACTGCTCCTCATTTTCTGGGTAAGCCACATATATCTAGGTATAGTTTTAGCGTGCTTAGTATTATTCCCACGTGCATTCACAGAGCCATGAATTGTACCTTGAAAGGGGTCATGACACTGACTTCTTCCAAATGCCATTTCTCATTTCAGCATCTAAAACTGTGGTATAAATCAAACGCTTTGGATTTCCTACCTGTCATACTTTTGAAAGTCAAAGTTGAAGAACACATTCTAGTTAATGAGCACAAACTTAAACTAAAGAAGCTCATGAAATTCACAGACAGTATTGTTCAGCTGCTGCTTTTCCATTCATCTGTTAGTTATTTGTTTCTTTAGATAAAATCTACATGTGCAGGATATTCAAAACAGACGCATGCATCAGAAGCTGAGGCATAAACTTGCATTTTTACAAGCATTGTTAAGGTGAAAAGACCCATGAATCTCAATTGGATTTTGATTTAATTATAGCGTATTATCCATAGTTACTTCTAACAACATGAATCGTAGAGCTATAATTTATCAAACTTTCAGGGTTAGCTATAGTATAATAAAATTTTATTATGACTAATATTTAGAATGTTCCTAAAGAATGATATGCACTTAACGGTTCTCATTGTCTCCTTTTACACAGAAACATAATTTGAAGCATGTCTTAAAAAACAGTAGAAATATAATATGAGAAAAAAATCAGGTAATGTTCCTTATTAAAAAATGTTCAGAAAGTTGTTCAAAAATTCTACAAATCCATGTAAGAAATTATATATATAATACACACACAATTATATATGTGCATATATAATTATATATTTATATACCAGGGGTGCCAAAAAAATGTATACATTTTAAGAGATGTTATGTATGTATTGCATTTCAAAGTTAAACTGAATTATGGTAGCAATGTGTAGTATGACGTTTGCTCAAAAGATGACATTAGTCAAATGAATGCTAATGTCATTAGTTATATTACAGTTTTAATATGTGTAATATGTATTACACAGAGGGTGCCGTAAAAACGTACACACATTTTAAGAAAGGAAAAAATTATTAAACTTGTAATATTCAATATATACCAATAACAAAAGATGAATACAAGTCATGGTTTACGTCTGCAATTACCAGAGGTGTTCAAAGTGGTTGCCATCAGTGTCCAGACTTCTGATTGCGGCAAACTACTGCTTGACCATTGTTGACCAAAATGTCCACTTGTATACGTTTTTTTTTTGGCACTCCCAGTGTGTGTGTGTTGTGTGTGTGTGTGTATGCGACACACTGTGTCAGTAACTTTTAAGTATTTTATAAATATTAACTTAGGTCATCTTCTTAGCAATTGTTTGAAATTGGCAGTGTTAGGATCCCCGTAGTATAGATGAGGAAACTGAGATGCAGAGAGGTTAAGTTATTGCTAAAGGACATACAGCTATTTAGGGGTAGGACTAGGATACTCCAGGCAATCTGTCTCCAAAGTCTTCATCCTTTGCCATTAATATATACTGTCTCAATTATCCACATCACCCCACTATATCGAGGCAATATTAAAATTAAAAACAGGAAATAACTTCTTAATTATTTTTTTAAATAGTAGACAAGCAAAGTTCTTAGTAAATTTTGTGAGATGCATATGTTTGTTTCTCTCTCTGTCCTTACACATGAGTTTTCTAATTTTGGTTATCACCAAATAACCAATTACCTTTCTAATCAATACTTGCTAACCTATATATTTATTTCTATTAAAATCTGACTATAATTACCTTCTTATTCAATATTTCCTGAATAGTTCCAGCCATTTCTTTATCAGATATTCTTTAGTGATTCTTTCATATTTTTATCACCTGTGTGTATGTCTTGGTTGAATTTCATCTAAGTGATTTTTTGTGTGTATGCCTGGTTGTCAATTCAGCTATTCAGTTAAGAGTTTTTTGGACAGGCACTGCGTGGAGGGACCCAAGGGAATGGCATACTCCACAGTCTAACTTGTTGTTAATAGCTGGGGTGTGGTGACAAAGAGAAAAAGGACATGGAACTCATTTTCCCTGACAAAGAATTTCTTATAATTTTTGTTTTCCTACAGTAAGAGGAAGAACAACTTTTCAGTCAGTTACCTGCAGAAGTGGCTTCAGTTTTTCTGGACAGAGAGAGTATACAATAACAATACGTCTTAAGAACCCTGTGTAGATCAGGATAGTTCTTGTTAGGTGCCGATATATGGGCTCATTTGATTCATAGTCACACTTTGTAGTAATCAATCAATTGCAAGTAATCAATGTTGAAACAAAATCTTATAATAGTGTAAAAAACATGCTCATATTTTAAGCCTGATATTTTTGAAACACTTAGAAAAACCAACAAATAAACAGTGACTATACATAAAAAGAATAAATGAGATTAAGGCTCAAAAGAAATTTTTTCAGTATGTCTCCAAACACATTGTTTATCCCAATGATTTGCACTTGGGAGATAATTCTTTTTGAAATAAATACTGTTTGAGCCAATAAATAGTTGTATGGATAAGTAAATGAACATTATAGCTCAGAAATGTTTTTTGTTGTTATCCATTAGCACTTATCAATAAAATTATATGTATAAAGAATTATGCACTCCTTTTGGTTAAATGATACAAGGATAGAGTGTTCCTGTATTAGATTTCCCCCACCACCACCCATGTTATTTTCCTATTGCTGCTGTAACAAGTTACTACAAATTTAATGGCTTAAATCAGGGGTGTCCAAACTGCAGCCCGCGGGCCAACTGCATCCCGCAATCCATTGTTAATTGGCCTGCAGCAAATTCCAAAAATATATTTAGTTTACTTAAATAAACTAGGTGAGGCAATATGTACCTCACCCTGAGTGAGTGGCCTGGCTGTTTTGTGTATTTTACCCCATACGGCCCTTGGTAAAAAACGTTGAAAAAGGTTTGGATACCCGTGGCTTAAATGGTAAAAAGTATTATCTTACAGGGCTAAAATCAAGGTATCAGCAAAGCTGATTCTTGCAGGAGGCTCATGTGAAGGATCCACTCCTTGCTTCTTTCAGCTTCTAGAAGCTGCTGGTACTCCTTGGCTCCTGGCCACATTACTCCAATATGCTCTTCCCTTCATCCCACTTATAAAGATCTTGTGATTACATTAAACACATCTGGATAAGGCAGCCTTCTCATCTCAAAATCTTTAACTTAATCATACCTACAAAACCCTTTTAAAAGGTATGCTAACATATTCACAGTTTCCAGAGAATAGGATGTGGACATCTTAGGGAACTGTTATTCAGCCTGTTCCCTCCTCCAAATAAGGATAATAATAATAAATACGTGTTTAAAACATGCTCACGGTCATTAAAAATCATGGGTGATTAAATATATTTCTGCCTCAATCAAAACAAAGTCTTCAGGAAGTTAAAGTTTTCCAGGCTAATTGGGCTCTCCCGTATTAACTACAAGTATAGACACGACTCACAAACCCCTGTGCATTTCAGATCTGCCCCTAACAATATTGTACAGGCTATTAGTTGTAGGCAACATCAAAGGAAGACTTAAGTGGAGTAAAATTAGATAAAGCCAGCTGGCAAGGGAAATGGATATTAAAATAATAGGACAGTGGGGAATATGAGAGGAACGGATTCTTTTGACAACATTTTGATATGAAATAGAATTATGATGTGATCCTTTTAGGATACAAAGATATTTTGCTGGGGTATTACTCAGGAATGTTTTTTGGTGCACGTAACAGAAACCTGCAAGGTCTTAAACAAACCAGGGCCTTATTTTTCTTATTTTAAAAACAATCTGGAAATGGAAACTTCAGTTCTGCTGTGACAGCTCCTTCTATCTCTCTTCTTTGGCATATGTAAGTTTATCACAAGATGGCTGTTCAACCTCCAGGTATCCTATCTGCATTTCAGAAATCAGACAGGAAGAGGAGAATAAACATGGGCTGCATACACCTGTCCCTTTTTATCAGGAACACAAAAATTTTCCCTGAAGCCTATATCCCAACTCTTTTACATTGCATTTGCAAGACTCTGCCACACGGCCACTATGAGATATCATAGAGTACAGGTTGTAGCTGGATGCACTACTTTCTCCAAAGTAAGACATTAGATATTGACCAGGACACTGCCAAATTCTATCAGAGTTAACAATTTTCTTAAATATGTATTTTCTCATATAATCCATAATCAAGACTGGTGGTTCTAAAAAGAAGTTTGGTGGGTAGCATTTTAATTCACCTCAGAAACTTGATAAAAATACACATGACCCCCAGCTCCTGCATTATAATTATGTCATTCTAAGATACATTGTGGGCATAAGGGCATAAACATAGGTATTCTGGAGAGAAATTCTATACCTCCTCTTCCCCGTCCCGCCAACATTTGAGAGCTATCATACTACACACATAAGGAACAGTGAATCTCCCACAAGCAGTGCAACTAAAGTGTGGGTCTCTAATCTTTTTATAAAGATTATCCATGAGAAAATTAAGGAGAGTTGTTTCCTATGCTACTTTCTACATTTCTGTTTAACTGCAAACATCTAACTAATGAGATCTAGGAGACGTAGAGAACACATACTCAAAGCAGACAACCAACCTCACATTACTCAATATGATATGAAGACTCTTAAACTAAGAAAAATTTCAATGAAAGACTCAATCATTTAGGAGAAATATCTGCTCAAAATAATTTACACACCTTTACTGAGAAAAAGGAAGCATTGGAGACCATTAATTATCACTTTTATTTCTTCAAGTTTAATGTTGGAAAAAATGGCAGTTAATTTTATTGCATACCATATTTATAAATGATCATTTACAGTTCTTGAACAAGGAAAAACATGATACCTTGCAAAATGTTATTTATTTTTTGTTATGCATACTTTTACCTATAATATTGTCTGTGGGGGGGGTACCTTTGATACATTCCTTTACTAAACTTAGGTGTAATAACAGGCTAATAGCAGGAACTATCTTAATTTCTTCCTCTAGTTATCTGAGTAATTTCATGGTGTTTAATATAGAAGTAAATTAATACACGATTTTATTTAATATAACTATTAAAAATGTTTATTTTCCCTAAATGAAGAAATCTAAAGTATGTTCAATTCATTTTCTCATGAGAACATATAGAGTAGGTGAACTTTTAAGATTTAATCTATTGGTTTGCAGAGAATGGAAAAAGTAAGCAGAAGGAAATAGAAACTGTAAGATTCATATGGAAAAAAGTAATATGAATTGGAATAATGAACATTTTCATGCCACCAAGCATTATACCATATTAGAACATTGCAGGAGATTATATATATATATATATATATATATATATATATATATATATATATATATTTTAGAGTAAAGGTTTTAGAAGTTGACAATGATCTAGAAAGGGGTTTATTTTATTTGTGTGCTCTGGTTTTACATTCTTTCTGATAATTGCCTTTGCAATTCAAGAGGGGGTAGTTTAAGTTTGTATTTACACACATGTAACTAGGTTCTAGAATATGACTCTATTATCAGGCCACAGTTAATTTTAACCAAAACTAGTTGATAAATAAATAACAGGATATATAGATATAGCTACAGCTACAGCTACAGATATAGATATAGATATAGATATAGATATAGATATAGATATAGATATAGATCCAGAAAAGTATATACATTTTTCAAATGGAAAAAAACTGTATTAAAATTGTAATACTCAATATATACTGATAACAAAAGGTGAATACAAGTCACCTTTGACTTCTGAAATTACAAGAGGTTCTCAAAGTAGTTACCATCAGCATAATTTTAATACAGTTTTTTCCTTTTTTAAAATGTGTATACATTTTTTCACACCCTCTGTGTGTGTGTGTGTGTGTGTGTGTGTGTATTCATTGAATATAGTATACACACACACACACACACACACACACACACACACACACACACACACACAGATATACTGGGCATTAACCCTAAGAAGTGGTGTCTGGTCAAAGAAAATTGTCAAAAAAAAGATTGTAAAAACTAAATTTAACTAATCATATTGTCTTGCATGTTGAGTCATATTAATAGTGGAGTATTAAGTTTTCAGTAAGGGATTTCAAGCTTCTGTGGGAACAACAACCATTGCTCTTAGAAGTTAATCAGTGAAGTTGTTATTAACATTCTAGAACTACTGCTGTATGTTATAATGATATTACAGAGTCTGTAAGGCTTAACCCAAGGGTCAAGTTTGTTGCTATTATTTCCATATATATCCATATTATTAACCTGAATTTCTACAAATTAACTGAATGAGTCACTGTTTCTTGAAAACTGGCAGAGTTTGCAAAACTACACAAATATATCTCATTGTAACAAACCTTTATTATGTAGTGACTTTCCATGGTTTGATGGTAGTTTAGGTAAAAGCAGGTAGTGTAGAATTCTGTGCATAAGGTTTAAAGTAATGGACAATTTCTTACCATATTTTTGAGAATGCCTACATACCAGAAGTTTTCGAGTCCCCAGACATCAGTTTGATAATAATGCCAACTATTGTGTCTCCATAATACTTTAACAAAGAACATCAAGTGAAAGCTGAGAATTATTTTCCCACATTCTATATTTTTAAGCTTCTTGAGAGAAGAAAAAAAATGAAAAAGACTGATTTTAAAATATGACAGGGATGCTGAGCCTCTTACTAGAACTCACACAGTTGGGGACTTTTGCCTTTGTTGCTTATTAACAATGACGCTAGTTTACATGACACTTTATGTAGAAGTAGGAGGCTATTTGGGATTTTAAGATGTGAGTTATAGTTCCATTGTACTTCCACTGAATTATAAGCCAGGGAATTATTTAATATTACCGGAGCTGTTCACTCAGAAGCTGATTATATGTTCTCTTTGGTGTGTTAATGAAGTATGGGATTTCTTGCATCTGCAGGACAACTTAAATATCATTCTGAGAATTCTTTGCACATAAATTGCATATTTCACTGTTGGCTTGGTAGAAAGAATTCTAATACGAAGCTAATGTTATTGACACACACACAAACACACACACACAACCACAGGGGTATTATAATTTCTTAAATTATTCTCAGATTTTGGAAATATAATTAAATAGTTTGTAATTAATTTAAGTGGCTGTAATATAGGGGAAAATGTAAAAGGTACACTTTTCAGAGCTGAGTGTTGGGAGGGGTAATTATACTTAAAAAATAAAAGATCTGGATATTAGCTACAATTATACTTGGTCGTAGTCTGTAATTTGCAACATTGTATATATAGTTCAATAGAAAGACTCAGAGCTGATTTATACATAATGTAGTTCAATGTTATTCTATTCATCTTTGTCTTGTACTGTGTTCATATACTACAAACATACAGCACTTCCCTCACCCCCTTTTGATTGTTTTTGCTTTTTACACAATCCTATCATTATATTGGGGATGATAGCTAAAATCATAATTTGTATTATTATACCTGGAAATATTATATGGACAAGACAGTATGGTAAACTCTTATATGCATGATTTCATTTTATATTCCTATCAACCCAATGAAATAGGCAGTAACAGAGTGGTTAATTAGATTGGCTCTAGAATCAGATGAATATGCTCTATTTTCTGCTATAGCAAATAATGAGGTTTGTGGCCTTAACATCTACCTTCCTCTGTGTTAGTTTTCTCCCACATAGATATCTCATCATAAAATAAAAATGATAAACTACTCAGAATGTTGTGTGGATTAATGAATGCTTGGGACATGGTAAGAAATTCATAAATTATAGTTGTTATTGTTAATATAATGAGTTCCGTTTTACAGTTGAGAAAACCAAGGCTTCAAAATGTAGAAGAATTTGTCAATATCATATAGCTATTAAGTGGTTTACACAGGATTTTGTTCCAGGTTTTCTTCCTGAAATCATAACCACTATTTAAAATATTATGGCTGTATTGTCTAATAACTCAAATCTAGTTTTCTGGAATACTTTCAATATTGCAACCCTTTATCCATGGAGAGACCTAAACTCTCTGTACAAGGAGGTTGAACATTTTAACTGAATGTAATTGAAGATGGGGTATAATACTTTATGCTGGGTATAGTAAATATTGATTGATATTGCATGTAAATAGATAAATATTTCTCATATTTTGAGAAATGACCCTTTGCTAGCACATATGCATACTAGAATACTTCTTGTTGGAATGAAGAAATAATCTTAAGAAGAGATGTGTGTGCTCCTATGAATAAGCTGAAAAATAAATGTAAATTAGCAATTATAAGTTATAGGATAAAGGAAGCATGATAATTGATGTTTATGGGGAAATGGAATTGCAATTACTGACAGAGTAGTGTGGCTCTATATGTTCATTCTTATATTAATTATATAATGATCATAGCAGTCATTATTATTTCAGTTAATTTTAGAAGTAATAAAATTGATAATCATAGATAGTGTGTAAGTTTCTCAACGTGATAGTAAAGATTAATAGAGTAACAAAAGAAAGAGAACAAAATAAAGAAATTTTTAGTTAAAAATATTTGTCTGTTGCAACTCAGCCTGATATCATCTAGAATGGTGTTCTAACACCTGTTGACAGTTTTGCATAAACACCACCTAGCTGAATTTTTTACTGTTTTGGCTAATACCATTAGCAGCACCAAACCAATGAAGAGCTCTATTTTCCCAGTAACCTAGTCCTTTATTTAGCATGCATTTCACTTGTTTTAATGTATGATCCAGATAAACTTAACACACTTTGATTGTGTATTTAAGTGTAAATTTGTTCCATTTGGTAAACTTAATTTATTTTCAGGACTGGCTAATGAATTACTGAAAAACAAAACAAAAACTGCTGAGATAGAATCAAAGTTCGCTGTGGTCAAAATCACTAAATAATAGAAGCAGGTCAGGTAGGTACGTTTGTGTTGGATAAACCCCATGTGTGAAGCATGAAAATACTACAAGGAGTTTGGGAGAGTGGCAGCATTATCTCCAACCCCTCCGTGGAGATATCACTCAGCAGAAACATAGGGTTCCGCTATCATCTCCTTAGTGGGTTTCCTGGAAACCAGTTCAATAGTCTCTGGTTGAAAGGTCAAATAGAGCAAGCCCAGGGCTGTAGAAAAAAAAAAAAAAAAAAAGTGTTTATGCTGTTAAACACATTCCTTCAGTTTTGGGACACAATATCCATTTTATCCCAAGGACAAAATTATCATTAAAACAAATGGGGATGTGAAAGGGAGGATGAGTTTCAAATAGATAGGAGGATAATGAGGGCATGAAGATCCCCCAGTATTATCTCTGAAATAGAGGTAACAATATACTTATTACGGGATCGCCCTAATGACTAACTTAGATCATGCATAGGATAGTACCTGGCACATAATACAACCTGAATTTTTTTTTTTTTTTTTTTTTTTTTATCCTTTCTTAAACCCCTCTACACAGGTACCAAATAAAAGCCCTCTTGTGTGGATTAAGGTAGCTCTAGCAAGTCTCCTGTGAGGAATATCAGTAGAATCACAGTTTTTAAACATTCTTGTCTTTTGTGATCTGCTGCTTTTAATAATATCTCTTTTCAGAGCCAGGATTCTTGACAGAAACTGTGTGAGTGCTTTGGGACCAAGAGACACCAAATTAAAATGTAAATCTCCTTTTCAGTAAAACTTGCAATTTCTGTAGGCAATAAGCAAGCTAATGGCACGCTGATTTTATCCAGTAGGTTTTAATTTATTGTGTGGCCCACAGATAGTCCTTACCTTGAGGCAACTGGGATCCATTCCTACAAATGAAATGCCTCAGCTGAAGCTAAGGAAGGTGGGGAGAAAGACAGTAGGGAATCTTATTTTCTTCTCTATTTCTTGATTTGAGGTCAGCTTCAAGTGAGTAGATACAAACTTCAGAGATACCCCACTAGCTGAAAACCTTCAGGATCCTCAGTGAAGCTATAAATTGGATTAGAGATGTTCTTATTGATCAAATAGGAATAAAACAGAAAGCTACCATTCTTTATATTACAAAATGTAAATACAGTAGGATGCTTGAGAAGACAATGACTATCTTTAATTAATTTTAAAGTTTTCAGTATTTTTGTTTTCAATGTGGCTTAAAGTTTTTGATCCCAAATATCTTAAAGTATATACCATATTGCTTTTCGTTATCTTCTGTGCATTTGCATACCTTGTTTAACCATTTTTATAAATCTCAAAATTTTTAAAAATATGCCTTCTGTTATGTAGATGAGGTATTACAGAATTGTACACCTAAAATTTATGTAACTATGCTAACAATTTTCACCCCAACAAACTTTAATTTAAAAAAAATATACACTCTAACATTTTATTTTTAGTATTCAAATAGTTCCATAATTCCATGGCACTTGACTTGTGTTTCATTGTATTATCGATGTATTTGACATCTTTCTTTTATTATACATTGTTTTCTAAGTAATTCATTCAATGTATGAATTAATTAGATATTTCCACAGCTGGGTATGAGGAATACAAACATAATGGAGACATTGGACCCTACTTTGTCAGAGTTCATATTTTGTGCGTCACCATTCAATAGAATTATATTAAAAGCCACATAGGCAATGCTATATTTCCCAATAGTAACTTAAAAAGTAAAATAAAACAGTTCAATTATTTTTTTATTATATATTACTATATGTAAACTATTTCAGAAGGTAATCAATATAAAAAATCACTAATATAGTTTTGTTCTGTTTTTTTCATTCCTAGTCTTAGAAATCTATATGAGTTTTATAATTACAGGATATCTCAACTTGGGCTACCTACATTTTAAGTGTTCAAAAACCACATGTGGCTGGTGGCTATTGTATTTGACAGTGTAGGTCTAATGGATCAACAAATATATATGTAAATAACACAAAATGCACTTTGAATGAATTATCTTGAAGACTACTAATGATATATTATGGAGAAGATTTTTAAATAAGTCTATGGTGGAGAGCTCCCTCAGTAGACTAAACATGTCAGTATTGTAAACGTAATTTCTTATATAGTCATGGAAGCAAGATAGCCAGTAATGAAATGGAATCAGCTTTAGTTGTTTACATTCACTTCTGCAGCTGCAGATGAAGAAATACTGAGTCAGCAAATTGGGATGAAGTATAGAAACCCTGGCTTATATGTTAGCCTTTCAGAAACTTAATGCTGGGAGAGTAAAACTGATAAAAGCATGAGTAGTCATAAAATGGAGGAAAGTATGTTTGAAGAATTCTAAGGTACTTGGGAAAATATATCAGTTTTGAGGGCAGTCTCCCTCAAGAGACACCTCTAGATGTGGTGAAACTGAGCACTGCACATATCAATCCATGATTCCAAGATGAGGTATTTTCCCTAATTCAACATATAAACTGAAGGTCAAATAAAATACTGCACAAATGAAAATAATTATTGATTCGAATTTTAACGTATCAATGTGTAAATAATTAAGTTATAATTATTTTCAGAGTTACTATCTTTACTGCTCCATTTGGAAAACTTGTTTCTGACAGATTTTTGTAGGATGATATTTGTCAAATTAGTTGTCTTTTTCTACAACTCTTTTGAATGTTCATTAGATGGTTCAAAATTTCAGGACTTAATTTCATTCAATTCTCGTACAGATGATACATTTATCAAATAAAAACAGGGTTTCTCAACTTCAGTACAGTTGATATTACAAAACAGACTTCTGTGTGTGTGTGTGTGTGTGTGTGTGTTTTTGTTTTTGTAGGGGACTTGAAGTATATTGCAGAATGTTTAGCAGCATCCCTTGGCTTTCACACATTAGGTGGTAGTACAAATATTCATTATAACAATGAAAAACATCTTTATTCTTAGAATTACCCAACAATATGACCCAGCAATCCCTCCTCTGGGTATCTACCCCAATAATTTGAAAACCTCTATCCATAAAGATATATGTACCGCTATGTTCATTGCAGTATTATTTATGGTGGCCCAAACAGGGAAACAACAGAAGTATCCTTTGATAGATGATTGGATAAAGAAGATGTAGTACATATATACAATGGAATATTTTTCAGCCATAAGAAAAAATAAAATACTGCCATTTGCAACAACATGGATGGATCTTGAGATTATCATACTAAGCAAAGTAAGTCAGACAGAAAAGGTTGAGAACCACATGTTTTCATTCATACATTGGATATAACTGAAAGCAACAAATGTACAACATAAACAAACAAACAGAAATTCATAGACATAACAACAGTTTAGTTGTTACCAGAAGGTATAGGGGGAGAGGTAGAAGAGGGTACAGGGAGTCAAATATATGGTGATGGAAGGAGATTTGACTTTGGGTGGCAAATACATAATATAATATATAGATGAGGTATTATAGAACCGTACACTTGAAATCTACACAATTTTGATAACCAATATCATCCCAATATATTAAAAAAATAATCTACAGTGTCAAATGTCTTCTATGGGACAAAATAACTTTTGGTTGAAAATAATAAATAAAATTTAGTAGATTCATCAAGATTCCTTCAATGCGTTGAGAAATTCCAATATTTAATTATAGATTTTCAAAATTAAGTCTTGCTTACTATCTGTTCTGTTATCTTTTAATTTGGTTAATTTCACTCTGCTTTGTATAAATAAATTTCAAGGCCTTCCCTTGAAATTGTCTTTCAAGGGAAAACCTTCCCAAGGTTTTTCCTAGTGAAACTGCATTTCGCTAGAATCTATAAAAGATGATTTTTTAAAAAAAGATTTTATTGGGGAAGGGGAACAGGACTTTATTGGGGAACAGTGTGTACTTCCAGGCCTTTTTTCCAAGTCAAGTTGTTGTCCTTTCAATCTTAGTTGTGGAAGGTGCAGCTCAGCTCCCGGTCCAGTTGCCGTTTTCTAGTTGCAGGGGGCACAGCCCACCATCCCTTGCGGGAGTCGAACTGGCAACCTTGTGGTTGAGAGGATGCGCTCCAACAAACTGAGCCATCCAGGAGCTCAGAGGCAGCTCAGCTCAAGGTGCCATGTTCAATCTTAGTTGCAGGGGGCACTGCCCACCATCCCTTGCGGGACTTGAGGAGTTGAACCAGCAATCTTGTGGCTGAGAGTCCACTGGTCCATGTGGGAATCGAACCGGCAGCCTTAGGAGTTAGGAGCATGGAGCTCTAACTGCCTGAGCCACTGGGCTGGCCCAAGATGAAGTTTTTTAAGCTCCATAAATTGAATCGCTTGTTTCAAAATTTTTACAAATTGCGATCAAATTTAGGACATTTATAAAAATATCCATTGTTATTATAGACTTACATTTATTTAAAACTGCTTGTCAAAACCTCAAATATTTGTAAAATCTTGATGGCAGGTTAAAAAGAAACAAAGTGAATACTGACCTCTTAAATTGTACATACATAATTTTTAATTCAATATCTATTCACATAACTCTCTTTATGTTAAACATACTTGTAAGTTTTGAAAATTACAGCTCCTATTTTGATTGCTTCTCATGTCTCTATTAGATACAATTACAAATTATTGATGTATTACAGAGAATTCACTACATTTTATGCTATATTGAATGCATAATGTAATCACATTATCATGACCATGACTATATTAACTTTTATATTTTCTTCAATGTTTAATTTTTAGATTATTTTTGTAGCATTTATATAATATTTTGGTTATGTGAATTGTATGCAATTATGGAACCATTAATAGAATAAATTAATTTTCTATTGGAAACAGATGACACTGGCCTAACTTTAAATATTTGCAAAGTCTTTCTTCCAGTAGAACCAACTCTTCACACCTATGGCTTTCCATTTTGTAAAAGCATAAAAACCTTATTTGGAGTAAGGTGAATGAGGTCATTGAGGTAGGCCCTAATCTAATATGACCAGTGTATTTATAAAAATGCTACATTTGGACACAGAGGCAGACATTCAAAGAGGCAATGCGATGTGAAAACACAGGGAGGATGCCTTCTTCAACCCAAGGGATGCCTAAGGCTATCGGATGATAGGAGAGAAGTATGAAACCCATCATTCCTCATAGGTCCCAGAAGGAACAAACCCTGCTGACACCTTAATCTAGTATTTCTAGCCTCCAGAACTGTGAGCCAATTAATTTCTGTTGTCTAAACTATCTAGTCTGTTATACATACTTTATTACAGCTGCCATAGGAAACTAACATAGGTTCAGGAAAAAAATTCCCAATCTTCTTGTCTACAAACTTTTCAATCTTTTTAGTTTGCATTAGCTGCTATTTCATTTTATTACTTGTTAGAACTTCTTTTCCTAACTTCTTTGTATAAAAAAAGTAAAGAAGTTACAAATTATCAACTTGGAATTCATTTTACATCTTAGTAATTAATGTGATGTGTAAATCATAATATAACTTTAAGCTAAATTATTCTGTCCAGAAAGTGTTAGTGTTTAAGAAAAAATGCTATACTATGGAATGGATAGAACTTTTGAAATAAATACTGAATATGGGTAGTGAGTCAGCATAGATCTTTTATGAGTTATGTCACCAGATTACTTTACACAGGACACATTTTTAAAAGCTTGAGCAGTACAAATAACTGATTTTCAATGATGTTATATATCTTTGCTATGCCTGATTAGCTGCTTGCATTATTTATAGCTCTGAGTTTGTGATGAAAACACAGGTTAAGAGTCATGAATCTTTATGCCTCAGTTGACATGGCAACTAATACATCACTAAGCCTCCCCATTCTTGTTAAACTTACCTGCAAACCAATAGTGTCAGTCCTGAATTATTTTTGATATTGAATCTATTGATGAACTGCAAAGGTTAAAATTAAAGTGTGATTTATGCTGTGATCAGGAGCATGGTGTTAGAGCACCAAGTGATCTGTGCAAATTGTAATCATAAATATACTTCAGATTCTGCTTTATAGCTCTGCTATGAAGCTCTGCATTCCCTTTCATTCTCCCTCAAGGAAATTCCTTAGGATAAGAATGCTGATAAAAATCAGTGTCTCAGATCTTGATGATTTTGTGAACAAAGCCAGAGCACCTGCTTCCCCCTGCCCTCCCCTTTGTAGTTTCATTCAGCTGGAATTTTTAGACTTTGAACAGATGAATGTAAACAATACGATCTGCGCTGTGTTACTTGTAGCCAAGTATTATAGGGCAGAAAACCACTCACTTTATTTCATGATAGTTCAGAAGAGCTTGATCTCTCTCCGGGTTATGGGAATACAGGAGTCATTGAAAATTTTACTTTCCTACTTTCTAGGCTCAATTCTCTTCTGGTTATCTCATTTAAGCAGACAGGTTTCAATGTAGCAGGTTATCAAGAGGCACATAGGTATAGATTAAGTCAAATATTAAAAATAAGGATAAACCCACTGAGCCAAGATGGCAGAATATCAAAAGTTGTATATTTAGTTGGGTAAATTATCTTAAATGTAAATGGGAAAATATCATCAAGCCTGAAGGTGCAAGCAGCAGGAATCTCTGAAATGTCATTACTTCCTCCCAAATATTAGATAGAACCAACTAGGATATGGGATTGCATTAATAGCTTACTTTTTTAAAAAAATTAAAGTTTATTGGGGTGACAACTGTTAGTAAAGTTAAATAGATTTCAGGTGTACAATTCTGTAATACATTGTCTATATATCACATTATGTGTTCACCACCCAGAGTCAGTTCTCCTTCCATCACCATGTATTTGACTCCATTTACCTTATTCTAGAAACACCCTCCCCTCTTACCCTCTGGTAACCACTAAACTATTGTCTATGTCTATGAGTTTTTATAGCTTACTCTTTATATCTTACAAACAGGTGGAAAAATGAGATTTTTGCCTTTAATTTTATTTTCTCCTTTTTTTGATCTTGAAATAAAAATTAATGTGCAGCATATCCCTTTAAGTATTTAGTTTGTGCCTATGTATGGATACAAAGTGATCATTTTTTTAAGTTTAAAAGGTGATCATTTTTTTAAGTTTTTAAGTTAAATACATCTCTGGATGTATCCATGTTTTGTGCACATGGAAATACATGTTAATGATTATAGTAAAATCACATGTGTAACAGATTTCCTTATGAGAGTGTATAAATAATAGTGAAAAAAATACTTTTTACCTAATACATTGCTGTGTATAAAAATGTATTTGAAAATAAATTCTTCTAATTTCACTTGTGAGACTAGGGATTTTAAAATATGTAACATTAAGAATCCTTTCAAAGAGTAAAGAGTCCAATCAATTAAAGTTTTAAAACGTTTTTCAAAAATATGGAAATATATATTTTCTGACAGATATTATTAAGGTTTATTAAATGCAAATAAAATCTATGAAGAAATTAGTGATTAAAATATTTTATTGAAAAAAATATATAGTATATAGCATTTCAATGACCAACTCTATAATTTGAATTCACTAAGACCTTCAGAGTCAGAATAGAGCCTCAGACAATGATATTTTATGGAAGTATAAATATATATCTTTCTGCCTCAAATGGGGAAATGCATATTTGATTTCCAGAAGTAAACAATCAAATTTCTATCATTCAATAAATGCATATGACTTAATTAATAACTGCGTAAAAATTATAGCCTTGTTTATTCAAAATTTACATTATAGGAGTATTAATATTATTCTCTGTGATTAAATGTTTAAAAGTTTTATTCTATTTACATACTCATTTCAATTGTCAACGCTTTCACTTCTACTTTCTCATAGGAATGAAATTATATATCGTTAGATAAAGTGTTTCTTTTTCATTTAGTTGCTATGGTATACCTTAATAGATACTCCTCTCAATAACATTGGTTTCCTAAGCAGTGCCAATTAATCCAACAATGTAGATTGGCAGGCCACATCCTCCTACTTCCCTGACCCGATGGACACATGTTTTCTGAACAAGTCCCTAATTGCCTACCCTTGTTCCTCACTGGAAATCACTGGTTTATGAAATAGATGTATTCATGTTTGTGGATAAATGCAAATATAAGCTTTAGGGTAAGATAAAATTACTATGTTTTAAAAAATATGTGTCATATTTAAAATATGCTGTAATTTTTAAAAGAAAGGTATTTCTATGAAGTTATTCAATTAGCATCAACATTTACTAAATTTTAAGTATGTCACTGGATGCTAGAGATATAAACATAAATAAGAAAGATAGTATCTCATTACTTTCTTAGAGAGTATGGCTCACCAAATTTTCTATTTGCTTATCTATTTTTCTGAGTCTCTCTTGTTGGTAGGTTGGGGGACCATATGACTAATTTCACCCAATAGGCCTGTAGAAGTGATGTGAGTCACTTGTAATTTAAATGCTTAAGAGCTCTTTTCAGTTCTCTATGCTGTTACTTTAGCTGTCAGAGTGACACCAGGATCAATGTATTAAGATGATACTGAGCCATAAGATTGAAAACTTGAATCACTGCCCTGGAAGTTCGCTGGAGAAACTTTAGTGTTAAGCCACTGAGATTTGCTTGTTATTGCAGCATAGCTTATTCTGTTATAACAAATGCAGTTCAGATTACTTTTATTGCAAGTGATAGAAATCAAATTGAAATTAACATAAGAATATAATTGAAAAATATTTCAATGATACTGAGTTATCTCACCTGAATGGTGCATCATCTCAATTGTAGGAAATGAAGAGATATAGATGGGCCTTAAGGAGAATTGGAAGCAGTGTTTTGGACATCTTTAATAAAGTTTGATCTCTAATTTCTGCTTCTCTGAATAATAACATTATTCATTCCACTGCCTACATGCTTCCACCTCATAGGAGTAAATATAGCTGTGGGAGCTCTAAAACCTTAAGCATGCAATGTCTGTCACCCTTTTCCTTGGTAATAATTGACATATCCAGGAGAACCTACTGATTTGGTTACTTTTATTCAACTGCACATGCTGAGACAAATCAATTTTAGGCACTTGCGTGGAGTTTAATTTGAATCACAAAACTAAGTCTTGATTAAGAAAATTTTGGCACATATGTAGACTTTGGTAGCTCGCATTTAAATCACTTGTTTAAAGTGATGAAGTGTCACTTTACAAAAAAAAAGAGTTATTTCTAGAAGAAAGAGTTATTTCTAGAAGAAATAACTGGGAGTGATATTTTTAAAATGTGTAGAGTTCACCTCAAGAAATAATTTTAAAATTAGCAAAATCTAATCTGCTTTGTTCATTATGCAAATATTTATGAAGTTTCCACTATATGCAAGATATTGTTTTGCATACTAGAGATAAAGTAATAAATAAAACAAATAAGGTTTCTGCCCTCATTAAGTTTATATTCTAAATTTTTGCCTTTAATTTTCCTTTGAAATTGAATACCCAGAAAGAAAGAAAAATCAAGACATTGTCAATTCCCACTAGGCTGAAAATGGTCCTTATAGCTAATATTTTAATAAAACCATTATGTAAACAAAAACAAACTTGTTCTATCAAATATCTATGCTTCTGAGTATTAGGAAGAAGAACCAAGCAAATAACTCAAGCACTGAGAATAAGTGAAAGCATGAGGGTTAAAACTTAACATGACTTCTGAATAGATAGTAATTTTAGTACATTTATCTGTCAGGAAAGCAAAGCTACTATGAGTAAAATGAATACAAGTGGTGTAATATCAAAATTATACCTTACAGATGTGAAAACAGCTGGCGAAGGAGGATCAGGAAAAGACTCAACAACAACCTGACTGAAGCACTGGTATGGGGAGACAGGTAAGACTCTCAGGGAAATAAGAGGCACCTATCGTATCTTGTCCATGTGATGAGTTCATAAAAGGGACTTATAGAAAGCTGTTGCTTTAGTATACTTACTGCTTCTGTGCATCTGTATCCAATCTTCCAGTGATGAACCTGGGGACACTGTTGGATCACACATTCAACAGTTGGAAAGACAATTGAAAAGGAGTGAAAGAGTGTGAGCTGCCAGATACCTCTATTAGTCTGTCATCATATCTGACTGTGATAACCTTCCAGTAATAATTGCTGCTCTTTCATTTTACCATTCAAATCTTCTGTAAGTATTTATTTTGGCCAACTATAACTCAGCATCATTTAGGGAAATAGATTCTGGAAAATACAATTCTTGGTTGTGGCTATGTTGATGTAGGAAAATATGGCACAGTAAGAGAATAGAATAGCATTAATCTTCTCATAGTCACAATTAAGGGAAAATATGGATTAAATAAAATACAGTATATTAAAGTATATCCAGTGTAGTCCATTTTATTTAGAAATGTAATTTTATTTTTATTTAAAATGGATTATTAGCCTGAACATAAAAATGTGTATAGTATATTTGCATAAAAACAGGTCAAATAATATTTGTATATTTAATCATGTCGTTGATGTTTCATAGACATTATATCCAAATACTTTTCCTGTTATTGGTATTTTGGAATTATCAGTATTATCAGTATGAGATTTCTCCCCTCACTGCTCAAAAAATTATTTTAGACAGAACACTTCTTAGTTTTAGATGTCAGAAATCCAAATCATACTTGCTTAAATACAAAGGGGGAGTTTATTTATTTATAAAATGAGAAGTTCAAGGGGAAACCTTCAGGTACAGATAGAGACAAGTACTTAAATATAGTGGAATGCTGTTTTTCTCTCTCAGTGTCTTAATTGTCTCTGTGTTGACTTTATTATTATAGCTAACCTCTATTAATATGGTAGCATAAAGGAATTGGTCAAGGGCTCTTCAAAGATTTCATTTTAGCATCAACCACATGAAAGTGTCTTTTTCTCCATAGTTCAAACAAAGCTACAAGAGATGCTGCTCAACAAATTGGTTTGGTTAAATACTGGTCTCCAAAACAACCACTGTGGCTGGAGATACAGCACTGATTGGCCTGGCTTAAATCATATGCCCATTTCTGCAGAAATAGATAAGATTCATTCATGTGCAAGCATCTTAACTAGATTCCTTAAAAGAAAAGAGAGCTAATGTTGCTAGAACTAGGAGGAATCGATTGTGGGAAAGTGTCATGGGTTGAATTTTGTCCCTCCCAAATTTCATGTGTTGACCTTATTTGGAAATAGGATCATTTCAGATATTAATAAAGTTAAGATGAGAACATTAGGTTGGGCCGTAATTCCATATGACTAGAGTCCTTATAACAAGAAGAAATTTTCAAACAGAGATATTCACAGAAGGAGAGTGCCATTTGAAAATAAATTCAGAGAGTATGATGATTCTTCTACAAACTAAACCAAGGAATGCCAAATATTTCCAGAAAACCACCGGAAGCTAGGTGAGAGTCATGGAACTGATTATCTTTCATAGTTCACAGAAGGAAGCAACACTGCTTATAACTTGATCTTGGACTTTTAGCTTCCATGACTGTGAGACAACAACCTTCTCTTCTTTAAGCCACCTGGTTGGTCATACTTTGTTACAACAGCCTTAGAAAACCAATACAGAAGGCAAAACCAATAACTGTCCATTACAGTAGCTATTCTGGATGAACTCTCTTAGCTACATGCCAGTATTTACTACAATATGCCAAAAGCCTAATTATGCAATTTTCTAAACTTTTTAAAACTTGTGACATAAAAACGGGAGATGCTGAGTGTTCAAATCTCTGTGTGGGAGCCTAAACCTGTTGATCCCCATTGATAGCAGGCTTTGTGTCTGATTGATGCCATGATGTACTCCAAAGTCTAACGTAATTCCTTGCATAGCAGACAGGTGTTCAATAAATATTTACTGATTTAAATAACAATAACTTTAGTATTTACAGTATTTTAATATTTAGTATTTAGTATCTAACAGCTGTTTTGGTGGAATGTTCTAGGCACTAGATTAGTTACTATCATGGAAAGAAGCAAGAACACAAAACTTCACTTTGAGAAGTATATTAGTTTTCTATTTCTATTGCAACAAATTACTACAAACCTCATGATTTTAAAACAACATAATTGTATTGCCTTATAATTCTATAAGTTAGAAATATGACATGGGTCTCAACTGGCTAAGTTCAAGGTGTTGGAAGAGCTGAGTTTCCTTTTGGAGGATCTAGGGACAGTCTGTTTTCTTGCTTTTTCCAGCTTCTAGTGGTCAATCACATTCTTTGTTTCAGGCTGGGCACATTTTCTCCATCTTAAAATACAATAAAGTTGCATCTATGATCATTCATTCATAGTCACATCACCCTCCGACTCTACTCTGCCTTTCTTTTCCAACTTTAATAACCTTTGTGATTACATTGAGTTTACTTGAATAATCCAAGATAATTTCCCTATTTTAAGATAATCTGATTAGCAACTTTAATTCCGTCTACAAACTTAACCCTCCTTGTCATTTCATATAACATTTTCTTCAGAGATCCAAGGGATTAGAATGGGGACATATGTGGCTGGCCATTATTCTACCTACCCCAAGAAGCTCACCGTTATTTCCTTGGAGTAGAGTGGGGAGGAGGAAAAAAGCAGAGATAAATTTAAGGATTCTAATGGAATGTTAAATAGATTTTCTCCTCTTAACTGATATAATTCTATAAGTTAGAAATCTGGCATGGGTCTCAATTGGCTAAGTTCAAGGATACTAATGGAAATAATGTATTATATCAATACCCTAATTTTCTCTTTCCCTGATGGAGTTGTTAGTAGAAAATAGCAATTATACATTTGTGTTGTATCTTTTCTATAATGTAATGTATTGAAATTTGTAGGCTATCTTATATTTTAGAGCTATTGATTAATTCTGATACTATCAGACCATTTTTAAAAATCATATTGAATTCTATTCATATCCTCTAAAGTATCAACTCTAATTTAGTGCTGTATTAATATAAAGCTTAATGATGAATCATATTCTGAAATATGTATTTTTAGTGTTTCAAAGATGAACAATATTGATGAATATATTTTCCTAATCCAGAAGAGTACTAAACATGCAGAGTTAATTAAATGAGAGATGATATGTAGTATATAAAACTGAAAACAACAAAGGAACAAGACAAACAAAGAAACAAAAATACATAGACACAGACAATGGTTTAGTGGTTACCAGAGGCTAAGGGGGTAGTGGAGTAGTACATGAGGGTAAGTAGGATCAAATATATGGTGGTGGAAGGAGAACTGACTCTGGGTGGTGAACACACAATGTGATACATAGATGATGTATTACAGAATTATACACTTGAAACCTATGTAATTTTACTAACAATTGTCACCCCAATAAACTTTCATAAAAGAAAAGAAAAGAAAAGAAAATGTGGCCCACAGACATAGTAGGAAAGAAGGAAAATAAACATTTTACTGTTTTTATTTTATTTTTGTCTAACATTTTTAGCAATTCAGAAAAGCTGCAACCATAAAATGTCCAATGGACTGTAAGACACAGTGTTATAGTTCTGTTGCTGTCCAAGATGAAATCATGAGAAATCACTTTTAGGACATTGCAGAATCAGGGTGACTTCAAGTGCAGGACTATATAATTCCTAAATCTTCTGGCTAGAAATCTTTTTAAAAGAGTCTAATCCTTGAGAGGTTAGTAGTCAGGGTTTTCTATAAATAAATGCATTGTTATCAGTGGGGTTCAAAACCAATGAGAGACTCCAAAGGGTTAGAGGAGTTGAATTTTGGTCTGAAGCTATTATGAAGAATATGGACCATTGCTTTGTTCATGCTGCATTATTAGATCTAATCTTATTGTTGAGATTTATTATGTGTAAGAAAATACCTTCTAATGTCTTGAAGACATTTTGGTTTAATTTCTTACTATTGATGGAGGTTTTTTTGTTGTTGTTGTTTGTTTGTTTTTTATTTCCATAATCTGATTTATATGCCAAAAGAGATAAACATGCTCAGGTTAAAAGAGAAAATAGCCCACTCAACCTTTTACTTACTCTCTGAACAAAAACTTCAGAAAACATTTTGCAAATCATCATCCTTTGACACTTTTTCACACCTTATGATGTCAAAATTTTATAACTCAACATAGTAGCTTGACTGATGTTTATAGCTCCCTAATAATTAGGACAGCAACATAGATTGCTTTGCCTTTACAAGAATTTTTGAGGCTTCTTATGGTCATGTAAGAAATATTGCATTTTCTTTGTGCTACTTTTTTTTTTTCAGGGCAGAAGATGAGTAACTGCATAGCAATGACAGTGATGTGGACAACTTTATTCTCTAAACTTTGTCTCAGAGTCTCTATATAAATTTAGAATATAAAGTTTTCAGGGGTGACAGGGACAGAGGTCATGAAGAAGGATAATTATGATTCAATTTGGTCTCTACTGATTCTTGATGGTATAAAACTTCAACCAACCAATTTAATCACAATAACTAGATCTTTCTAGTTTTTACTGAATTCAAGTTGGCTGGTATAGTTTTGACATGTTAATAGCTGGTGATTAAAAGATTTTCAAAGATGAATAGACTGATTTAAATTTGCTGGATGGATCTGAGGAGGAAAGAACAGATTTGGCTATATATTTGAAGTCTGGAAATACAGTCCATATTCACATATGTTGAATGCCTAATCATTTCCTGTAGCTGGGGGAGGAATAAAAATGGCAAGTCCTACTCTATACCCATTTCCATTAAAAATGTAGGATATGACTAAAAGAAGTAGAATAACAACTTCTTAAATAACGACTTAACTTTGTCAAGTAAGAGTCTCAGAATACTTCTTAAAATTCATGCTATAACACAGGGAAGAAATACACAATGTGTTATAAATTGTCACTAAATTATTGTGAATGCTGCATTAAATTATAAAGAATCTAATGCTGACTCTGACATCCCTTCCTGATCAAAATGACTTACCTAAGGGACTTGCTGTTCCTTAGTGTATTTTTTTAAATGTGTTTTCTTCCTGCAATAACATTTATTAAGTGCCTATTAAACTTTGGAGAAGCAAAGACAAAGAAGACCTTATAATACTGTTGAGGATCTCCACATGTGATGGGGGAGGGTATGTGTACATATAATTTCAGTACACTTTGGTGAGTATTACAAATGTATGAACAAAGTGAACAAAGAAAAGTGACTAACTTTGCTGAGGCCCACACAAACACAGAGGCGGTTTAGATCTGGGAGAGGATTTCAGTCGTATCTTATTAAGTAATATGAACATAGAAGGAGGAAGAAGATACTAGCCAAAAAGAAGAGTATATTCCTCAGAGTCTAGTCAGGAAACAGAAACCAGATTGGCTAATCTAAAAAGGGGAAATATAATGAATTGTTAACTACCATATTTCCCTGAAAATAAGACCTAGCAGGACCATCAACTCTAATGAATCTTTTGGAGAAAAATTAATAGAAGACCCAGTTTTATTTTAATATAATATAAGACTGGGTATAATATTATATAATATAATGTAATATAATGTAATATAATATGATATAATATAATACCAGGCCTTATTTTAATATAAGACCGGGTATAACATAATATAATATAATACCTGGTCTTATATTAATTTTTGCTCCAAATGACACATTAGAGCTGATGGTCTGGCTAGGTCTTATTTTTGGGGAAACACGATATTAAATGTGATTAAAAGAGGAAAAATAAATATCAAATACGGAAAGTGGCCTCTGCCTTTAGGTCTGAGAGAAAGAACCCAAAGAAGGAACAAATTTGAAAAAGTGTACACCCTTCCTCCTCCTCACCTCAAACCTAGCCTGAGAGTCAGATCTTGGAGAGAGTAAACAAGTAACTTGCTGACGGTGAAGCCCCCAGAAGGTGGGGGCTCAAGTTGGTTTATGGGAGCAGCCTTCTTGGGACTAAACCTGTTAGAAGATGAGAGTAGGTGGAGTTGGTGCACAAGAACTAAGGACATGAGGCTGAGATTTTCAATGGGGGGCTTGTAAACACAAGTTGGTCCAGAGGAATGTGAGAGTGTGTTGTTGGACTTCCCTCGAGCCACTGGCAGTTGTGCTGGAGGAGAACGGAGCAATGTTTCTTGGACCAATGAGAGAAATTTATGCTTCTGTCATGGCCTTGCAATGGTCCTCCTGCACCCTTTATTGACAAAGCCTTACATTGCACCAGCTAGATGAGGAAAAATGTAGAGGTAAGTCTCACAAAGCAGAGCAAAAATGAATGGAATGGGTATGAGAAGCAATATGACTCGTGGGATGTTGACTTCAGATGAGTATGAGAAAGCATGAAGAATTTTGGAAACATCAAACAGTTAAATGTGGCTTAGAGGGAGTAGATTTGGTAAGGTGTGTTGAGGGACTGGGATAGTTCAAGGCAGAGAGTCAAAGAATGGTAAAACTATCCTGAGCAGATCTTGAGTGAATAGACTGTGATTAGATGAGATTGTTCTCTTGAATGCTGTCATAGTAGAGGATGCAGAATGACTGAAAGCCTTTAAGGCAGGGGTGTCCAAACTACGGCCCGCGATCCATTTTTTGTTGGCCCGCAGCAAATTCCAAAAATATATTTAGTTTATTTAAATAAACCAGGTGAGACAATACGTATTTCACCTTGAGTGAGTGGCCCAGCTGTTTGTGTATTTTACCGCATATGGCCCTTGGTGAAAACCGTTGAAAAAAGTTTGGACACCCCTGCTTTAAGGGAATGAATCTCACTCTTGTAATTGCAATCAGAATCACCTGGAAGATTTAAAATAGCACAAGGTCTTGTGTCTATTCTGTATCATCTGTATCAAAACCTATAGGGTGGCACTCTTAAACCAGGAGATTCTAATGTTGAGTGAACTGGGCTTTCCAACCATAATAAGGAAATGTCAATGACCCAAATCAAGACAGTAGTAGTGAAGATAGCAATGGGAAAACTTAATCTTCTAAAATTGCTTATTGTTAAGTGACTTTTATTTTCTCATGAGCAGCTTTGTACATGAAACATATGTGGAGTTTTCTCTAGGCAAAATTTCATCTCCTGTACCCTTCCTTTTTGACACTATTTAACAAGTAATTAAAAAACTAATCTATCAACATCTGTTGGGAAGGGTTCTCATGCCAATCACCTGTACGTTACTGTGAATTCAAACCAAAGAGTTTCTTTTTCTCTAGAAAAAGAAGAGAAATGTTGTCTCTGATCTATCACTGCAGAATATAAGACTGTTCTTATTATAATAACTCACGTATCAAGAGGATTTGTACAGCCAGGTGACCCCTCCTGGTACACTAAAATTGTACAAAGAAGTGCTCATTCACTTTGGCAACATTTAAAGACGGTTTAAGTGTTACTGAAAAATAATAATAAAATATGAAAACTTAGAATCCAAATTTTTATGATCCTAAGTTAACAAATTATATATATGTGTGTGTGTGTGTGTGTGTGTGTGTGTGTGTGTATGTGTGTGTGTACATATATTGTTTGATTATTGAGAAATAATTGATTGATTTCCTTTGTCATTTATACAGAAGAGACAGTGTACTCTAATATACCTGGTGTATCTGAATGTTGGTCATACTGAAGCTATTCTCCTCTGCTTAAAGAATCAGAAAATAAAGATACTAAAGGAAGAGCAGAAGGTTATTTAGTGATTATACCTAGCAAAGTTTGAGGATCTTGAAGCAAAGACTGTGATAGCTAAAGATTTTAAGTACCCTGGTAGAATAATTAACAAATTATTACTGAAGCAAAATCCACATGACATTTTCTGACATTTAATTATGTTTAAGGTCTGAAATAATGCAGTGTGTTATGTTGACAATTAAAAAATAGCTTTGAAAAGGTTGCATGCTTCAGTGCAATTTATTTTAGTGTCTGAAAATTAGTTTAATCAAAAAATGATTCTTCCCTTAAAATGGCCAGTTCTAGCAATTAAAATAAGAATAAAAATCCCCTTTGTTTACTTACATGTGAAACATATTGAACAGATCTGCTTTAGAAATTGAAAGGTTTTCAAATCTGCAATAATGGTACTGTACTCCTTTTTTATTGACTATATTCCCCATACTCTCTATCTCGATGGCTGTTTTTTTCCAAAGTGAACCTTTTTAAAAAATTTTTATTAAATTTATTCGGGTGACATTGGTTAAGAAAATTGTATAATTTTCAAAATTATATAGTTCATACATATAAAACATCATCTGTATATTGCATCGTGTGTTCACTGACTAGAGTCAATTCTCTCTCCTTCCACCACCATATATTTGATCCCCTTTACACACAATACAATGTATATGATGTATTATAGAAATGTACACTTACAACCTACCTTATTTTACAAGCCAATATCACCCCAATAAATTTAATAAAAATTAATAAACAACCTTTTTTGCAGATATTGAAAAACTTATTCTAAAACACGTATGGAATGACAAAGGAACTAGAATAGTCAAAGCAACTATATCACCATTTTTTGACCCCCTTTACCTCTTCTCCCACCCCCTCCCCCTTACCCTCTGGTAAATATTAAACTGTTGTCTGTGTCTATGAGTTTTTATTTCTTTGTTTGTTTCTTGCTTTCAGTTTTATATTCTATATATGAGTGAAGTCATATAGTTCTCCGCTTTTTCTGTCTGACTTATTTCATTTAGCATGATAATCACAAGATCCATTCAGATCCATTCATGTTGTCACAAAAGGCAGTATTTCATTTTTTCTTATTCAATCTTCCATCATAGAACACTTTGGTTGTTTCCATGTCTTGGCCACCATGAATAATGCTGCAGTGAACATGAGATACATATATCTTTACAAATAATTATTTTTAGATTCTTTGTGTAGATGCCCAGGAGATTCTTTGGGTTGTATGGTAATTCTATTCTTAAATTTTTGAGGATCCTCCATACAGTTTCCCATAGTGGCTGTACCCGTTTCCATTCCCACCAGCAATATATGAAGTTTCCTTTCTCCCCACAACCTCTCCAACACTTGTTATTACTTCTCTTGTTGATAATAACCATTCTAACAGGTGTGAGGTAGTATCTCATTGTAGTTTAGATGTGCATTTTCCTAATAGCTAGAGAATTTGAGCATCTTTTCGTATATTTGTTGGCTGTGTCTTTGTCTTCTTGGGAGAAGTGTCTGTTCAGGTCCACTGCCCATTTATTTAATTGGATTGTTTTTTGTTGTTGTTGTTGAGTTCTATGAGTTCTTTATATAGTTTGGATATTAGCCCCTTATTGGAGGCATTGTTTACAAATATCTTCTCCCATTCAGTTGGTTGCTTCTGTATTTTGTTGATGGTTTGTTTTGCTGTGCAGATGCTCTTTAATTTCATACAGTTCCATTTATTTATTTTTGCTATTACTTCCCTTGCCTTTGAGGTCAAATTCATTAAATTAAATCCTCTCTGAACCCAAAATTTATAAGGTTAGTATCTAGCCTTTCTTCTAAGCAGTTTATTGTTTCATGTCTTATATTTAGGTGTTTGACACATTTTGAGTTAATTTTGGTAACAGTGACAGATAACAGTCTAGTTTCATTCTTTTGCATTCCAATTTTTGCAGCACCATTTATTGAAAAGGCTTTCATTTCTCCATTGTATGTTTTTGGCTCCTTTCTCGAAAATTAGCCATATATATTTACACACACACACACACACACACACACACACACATATATATATATATGTATATATATATATGTTTATTTCTGATTTCTCACGTCTGTTCCATTGGACTATGTGTCTGTTTTTTTTTGTGTTTTTTTTTTTTGCCAGTCCATGCTGTTTTGATTACCGTCACTTTGTAGCATAAATTGGAGTCAAGGAGTGTGATACCTCTAGCCTTGTCTTTTTTCTTAGGATTTCTTTGGCTATTCAGGGACTTCGGTGATTCCATACAAATCAGATGATTGTTTTGTTCTATTTCTTTAAAAAATGCCATTGGGATTCTTGATGGGGATTGCATTAAAACTCTATATTGCTGTGGGTAATACGGCCATTTTAACTATGTTAATTCTTTCAATCCATGAACATGAAATATCTTTCCATTTCTCTGTGTCTTCTTCAATTTCTTTTAATAGTATCTTATAGTTTTCATTGTATAGGTCCTTTACATCCTTTGTTAAGTTTATTCCTAAGTATTTTATTCTTTTTGTTGCAGTTGCAAAATAATTTGATTTTTATTTCTTTTTCTGAAATTTCATTTTTAGTATATAGGAGTGGAATGGATTTTTGTGCAGTGATTTTGTATCCTGCAACTTTACTGTATTTGTTTATTGTTTCTAATAGTTTTTTGGTGAGTCTTTAGGGTTTTCTATATAAAGAATTATGTTGTCTGCAAAAAGTGACAATTTGACTTTTTCATTCCCAATATGAATGCCTTTTATTTATTTCTCTTGCCTGGTTGCTGTGGTTAGGACTTCCAACACTATGTTGAATAACAGTGATGACGGGGACATCCTTGCCTTTTTCTTGATCTTAGAGTTTTTCACTATTAAGTTCGATATTAGCTGAAGTTTTGTTGTATCCGGCCTTTATTATGTTGAGGTACTTTTCTACTCTACACATTTTATTAAGTGTTTTAATCATAAAGGGATTTTGTATCTTGTCAAATGTTTTTTTCTGAATCTATTGATATGATCATATAATTTTTATCCTTTATTTTGTTTATGTAGTATATTGCATTGATCAATTTGCATATTTTAAACCATCCTGTGTCCCTGGAAAGAACGCCACTTTATCATGATGTATAATATTTTAAATGTATTGCTGTATTTGATTTGCTAGTATTTTGTTTAGGATTTTTGCTTCTGTATTCATCAGAGATATTGTACTATAGTTTTCTTTTTTGTGTGTTTTCTTTACTAGGTTTTGGTATCAGGGTATTTTATAAGGATAAAATAAATTAGGAAGTATTGTCTCTTCTTCCATTTTTGGAAGACTTTGAGGAGGACATGTATTAAGTCATCTTTGAATGTTTGGTAGAATTCACTAGTGAAGCCATCTGGTCCTGGGCTTTTCATTTTAAGAAGGTTTTGAATGATTGTTCAATTCCCTTACTGAACAATCTAGTAAGGAAATTGAACAATCAATTGTGATTTTCTAGTTCTCCATGGTTCAGTCTGGGAACCATGACTTATACAGTTCTAAGAACTTGTCCATTTCTTCTAGGTTATGGAATTTGGTGGCATATAGTTTTTCACAGTATTCTTGTATGATCCTTTGTATTTTTGTGGTATCCATTGTAACTTCTTACCTTTCATTTCTGACTTTGTTTATTTATGTATTTTCTCTTATTTCCTTAGTGAGTCTAGCCAGGAGTTAGTCAATTGTATTATTCTTTTCAAAGAAGCAGCTCTTTGTTGCATTATTTTTTCTATTGTCTTTTTGTTCTCTATTTTATTTAATTGTTCTATAAATTTTATTATTTCCATTTCCTTCTTTCTGCTTATTTTGGGTTTCACTTGTTCTTCTTTTTATAGTTCTTTAAGACATAATTTTAGGTTGCTTATTTGGGATTTTTCTTGTTTCTTGGGATAAGCCTACAATGATAAAATATCAATTTCACAGCATCCCAATAATTTTGATATGGTGTATTTTCATTTTCATTTGTTTCTTTTTTGATCCAGTCATTCTATAGTAGAATGAGGTTTAATCTCCACATATTTGTGTTTTATTCTGCTTTCTTTTTTTCAGTTAATCTCCAATTTCAAAGCATGTGGTGGGATAATACGCTTGGTATCATTTCAATCTTTTTAAATTTGCTATGCTAGTTTTGTGTCCCATCATCTGATGTATCCTTGAGAATGTTCCATGTGCACCAGAAAAGAATGTATAGTCTAGTGTTCTAGGATGAAGTGCTCTGTAAATGTCACTTATGTCTATTTGCTTTAATGTGTCATTTAAGGCTAAAATCCCCTTACTGTTTTTTTTGCTTGTAAGACCTATCCATAGCTGTCAATGTTGTATTTAGGTCTTCTGATATAATTATGTTTTTGTTAGCTTCTTCTCCCTTTAGTTCTGTTAGTAGTTGCTTTATATATTTTTTTGCTCCTTGGCTGGGAGCATACATATTGATGAGTTATTTCTTCTTATTGTATCATCTTCTTTATCATTATAAAATGTCCATCTTTGTCTCTTGTTACCTTTTTTAACCTGAAATCTGTTTCATCAGCTGTAAGTATAGCTACATATGCTTTTCTCTGGATGCTATTTGCTTGGAGTATCATTTTCTATACTTTGAGATTTGTATCTTGAAGGCAGCATATTGTTGGGTTTTATTTTTTGATGTAATCTGCAACTCTTCCCTTTTATGGTGAGTTCAATCCATTTACATTTAGAGTGATAACTGATATATGAGGTTTTCCTGCAGCCATTTTATCTTTAGTTTTCTGGTAGATTGATGTCTCCATTGTTTCTTTGCCTTCGTGTTTATGTCTATTATTTTAGTTTGGTAGTAGTCTATGATTTTTTCCCTCTATTTCCTCTTTTTTCTTTTTAATTATGTGTATCAGTTCTGAATTTTTTGAGTGCTTATCATTAAGTTTATGTAAAAAGAAAGTTCTGTATTTAGAGTAGTCCTTTTTCTTCAGCGTGCATCTTGTCTCCATTTCCTTTTGCATATTGAGACCTTGACCCCTTCCCCTTTTATGTTTTTTGTTATCACAAATTACCTCTATTTATGTTGTGAGTTCATTTCTGGATTGCAGTAGTACTAGATCTTTGATACTGCTTTATATATTGGCTCATTGGAAAATAGCTCACAAGGTTTGGAATCATGGTTACTTACAACAGTTACAAAGAGAAAAAGCAACTGCTCTCGAGTTTTCTGGAGTTCCCAAACAAAGCATTTTACTGGCAATATTCATAATAGCATTCAAGGACCACCCAAGAAAGAAGACACCAAGGCTGCTTATTAAATCTTGTATTTTAACCAGCTGTTAAAAAGTCATGTCAAAGCCAGATATATTTGTATTACAAACCCATTTTGAGCATTTAAATTACTTTCTCTTTGGCTTAATCCACAAAGTGTCCAAAATGAAATGCATGTTTTAAGGCAAGAGGGCATCAATGATTGTTTAATATTTCAATGAATTATTTGGGTTTTTCTAGTGCGTCTTTTCAAGGCCTCTGGATAATGGAGCATAGGTATGGTTGATGCTGATTAGAAGGAATAAGTAAAGCTTACCACCATAGTAAATAATCTGGGTTAGATACATCAAAGGAAAACCCGAAATCTGGTTGAAGGAAAAGAAGATTGATATTTAACAGTGAAGACATAATTTGGAGGTAATGTTTAGTTAACTGAGTATTCAGCTCAAGTGGTCAATGCCAAGGCATCTAGTCATTACAAGGATGAGTGTGGTAAGAAGTGAAAGCCATTTTGCAGAGGCACGCTTCATTCATGAAGATATAGGGTTTATGGGGAAAAGAAAAATAATGGAAGATATCTAGTAGCGTACACATAACCCCATAAGCCCATTCCACCTTCAGTATCCCATGGTTTTGGACAGATATCTAGGATCAGCATTTATCGTACACCATAGAATGTCCAGGAGACAGTGTCACTGTTCCTGTAATATTCTACATATTTATTGGGCCAGGGGGCAGACAACATGTATAGAATTATAAAATAGGAACTCATTGGTCAGATAGGTGGAGATGTTATAAAGCTAGGGGCCTCTGAAGTTTACTGTCATGTGTCAGCTTATCTTGTTGACCTCACCTAGATCTGCTACTCAAGCTCTTCTCTAAGTTACTAAAAGTGGGGAAAGAATAAGTCTCCAAACCTTCAGTAACTTTCTTCAGGAATCTGATTGTATCTTTCCTTCATTTCTTTGCTATATGTTTATTACATCACTGTCTGCTTTGTCATTGTTAATTTCCACACTGGGTGAGTTTATACCAGAATAAGCAAAGGGTTTAGTATGCCGGATGTATACAAAGCTATGCAGCAGGCTCTGCCGTCTGTGTCATCCTTCCATACCCTTTTCTTCTTCACAAAAGATGTACTTACATTGTCATGCCAGAAGCTGGAAAGACCCTGCTCTGTTGCTAATTTAACTTGAATCAAGTGATTGTTGCAAGTAAATTGATTTTCCAGAATCCTGCTGTTTTCTAGCTGTCCTCAGGGACATTAAAAGTACTAGCATTTAGAAGTTTGTATGGCCAGTCCTCCCCATGTATTTTTAAGTGCTATATATTCACATTATTCTCAAAATAAATACGTATTTGTTTTCATCATTTTTCTCTAATCTCTTAAATCAACCTCTCTTTCACTCGCACCCCAATTAGGGGCCCAATATTATTCTGATACACCACTAGTACTGAGTATCTCATTAGTGTGTCTCATAGCTTAGGCATGTGGAAAATCATGGGCATGATTTTGACTGAAGCCTGGGATACTTGTGTTTCAGACATGCCTCTGACCTTTTATAAGCTTATACAATGTTTTAGTCTGTGTGGGCTAATATCATAGACTGTGATTCATTTCTCACAGTTCCGGAGGCTGGAAAATCCAAGATTAAGGGGTTGGCAGTTTCAGTGTCTGGTGAAAGTCCAGTTCCTAGTACATAGACAGCCATTTCTGGCTATCACCTCACATTGTAGAAGGGAGAAGCAGCATTCTGGGATCTATTTTCAAAGGCATAATCTCATCCTGAGATCCACCCTCATGACCTAATTACCTCCCCAAAATCTGACCTCCAAGTAGCATCACATTGAGGAAATAGGGTTCAACATGTAAATCTGAAGGGACACAAACATCCAATCTATAGCATGCAAATTGAGGGTAAATTAGTTTACAACTTTGAGTCTCAGTTTTCTTACTGAACTGAGTTTTAGTTTTCCTATCTTTTAAATGGGAAGAATGATTTAGTTATTTTGCAGAAAAATTAAATATGTTAGAGTAGATACTGTGCATGTCTTGCCCCTATCCCCATGGGCCATCTCTGAGTTCATCTAAAGCTACAGTAGACCTTCCCTCTTCCTGCATCTGCCTACTTTTGTGCCTGAGGGTTTTTCCTTGCTTGATACCACAGAAGATTGCCCAACTTGTAGGAAAGGCAGCCTGGTGAAAAGGAAAGTATTTAATTGAGTAGATAGCTCAAACTTTGTTTCTCTAGAGCTTAACATGTCTTTGCATACTTCCTCAGAGTTTCCAGCAAAATGAACCATGATTATCCACATCAGAAAATTGCTTTTTAATGCACTCCTTATTGTTTTTACTTCTTTCCCTGTTTCACTTTCCTCATTCTCCTAGTTTTTACCTACCTTTATTTAATTCCTTGTTTTAGGGTCTACTTTGGTTGGAGTTCAAACTAAGACAGATGAGGGTAAATGGGGTCAAATAAATGGTAATGGAAGTAGAACTGACTCTGGATGGTGAACACACAATGTGATAGATGGATGACATGTTACAGAATTGTACACTTGAAATTTATGTGACTTTACTAACTATTGTTGCACCAATAAACTTAAAAAAAAAAAAAAAATAGTACATAACCTAGGCCTGGCCCAGGGTTTCTTGAGCAAATTTCAGGTCTTTGACTTGTTTAGCTCTCCTCTGGCTTGATGGATGTTTATCTACCCTGTGTTCTATCTCTAGATCTTCTGAAGTGATTATTTACTTTCTCCCCTCCAATAAACTCATAGCACCTTATTACCTTAATATTGTTATATCTTTACTCTGATATATTTTTACTTAAATAGAGAATAATGAAATAAAAAGCTATAGACCAAAAGAATAAATCACTATGGTGTTTTAGATATTTGTGGGTGGATCATTGGGAAAATAGTCTTGGATATTGATCCTTTTTGAAATGTCCCTAAATAATCCCAGGTAAGTAATGAACTATTCTGATAAAATTTATCTTCACTAATATGTTCTGAATTAAATGAATCATTAATGTCATCATGACATAGCTCCAATAATTCCGAATAAGTTTTATGTTAGTCCCATACTATGTTTTCTTAAAACATTTTGTGGTAAAATGTAACAAAATAAATATGACTTTTCTTCACACTTAGCAGATATGCATTTTAAATGGTACAGCTTCACTTCTTTAATTGTAATAAAGCAAAGTTCATGGTAATGAGAATCCATCTTGGACCTGACATAATTCTCTAAGCATCATTTCAATTTATTGGGGGCATTTAAGGGAAATGTAATTATCATTAATTTTCTGTAAAAAAAAAAATCATCAAAAGGGATTTCAAATTTCTGCTTCTTTTAAAATGGTATATAATTTTCAAGCAGTTACTTAGAGAAATATTTGATATTTTGGACTACGTAATTTATTGTGAGAGGCCATACTGTGCATTGTAGGATATTTTGCAAAATACCCAGCCTTTATCTACTAGATACCATTATTAATCTTTACCAGTTGTGACAATTAAAAATGTTTCCAAATAGTGTGATATATTCTTTGGAGGGCAAACTCATTCCTGAATGAGAACCACTGGTGCACTGATGTGTGTGTGTGTGTGTGATATAACACACACACATATTACAAACACACATAAACACACACATAGTCATCCCACAGTGGTTAGTATAAAACCCTGGACTAAACAGATGTTTGTTACGTGCTAAAGTAAGGAAGGAAAAGAGTGAAGCTAGGACGGAGAAAAGGGAAGAGAGAAGAAAAGGGATGAAAGAAGAAAAGAAAGGACAGTTTACTAAAATTACTAATATATGTGCTGTTGTTTTGTTTTCAGTTAGATTATTTCAGTTAATAATTGACAAGTAACTCATGCAATCTCTTAACAAAATAAATATAAGCTACAAAAATTCCTTAAACATGAACTATTTTTATGTAAATTTGACAACAGTTATTGTCTTGACATCTATTTTAATTTCAATCCAGTCTAGTTGGTTAAAGATGTTACTACAAAATACTGGATCTGAAATCTTTGTATCACGTATATCAGAACTCTTAAGTGCCCCAGGTTCTCCTTTGCTTTCTAACTCTCACATCTTCCTAGGAGTTATTTCCCTATCTCCTGCTATTTCCTTGGCACTCTGCTGTCATTCAATGCTATCAAAATTGCTTTCTGCCTCTAGTTGACTCCTTTAGTTAAACATAACTTGAGAGTTACCTAGACGAAGAAAGGTAAAGACAATTCCTTCAAACTCATTTAAATGCATTGAAAGTACTTTTAGTATCAGAGTGTAAACAGCATGTCTATGTGTTAGGGCCATAGTCAATATGGAATTTAGAGACTCCAAAATTCCATATTCATATCCTAATATAGTCATTGTAGGTTACATATCTTCTCTATGGAATTGATGCACCTGGTATTGAATGCAGCGGTAAGAATTTGTCAAAGGCTTTGGCTTGTCAACTATTGTGCTCTCAGTTTATCACTCGTTCAAGTGGGAAGTCAAAGACTCAGCTCTCAAGTATCATCTGAGCAATGGGTATGAATACCACAGTAGGACTAGGAGATGTGTAAAGCTCCTTATAAAGGGTCTATTGTGTTCCAATCATTAGAAGTAGGACTCATTGGAAGCAGGTTTTGTTTTTAATCCTTTCTTTATGAACTCCTAATGCCCAATTATTAGATGTATAGATCAGTGACCTTAGCTTGCTTAGCGAAGTAAAATTTAATTGCTCTAGGAAATAAAATTTGTGAGTTAGCAGCTGCTATTTAAAAGTTCTTACTTTTGCCTTCTTAGCTCAGGATGCAATGCAAATCAAGCAAGAGATACACAGTTTTTTTTATATGACAAGGGGAGGTAATTGAAACCACTTTCAGTAATCTTCTACGTAGTCCATATCTCAGATCCCAGCTTTGGCTTTTATTTATTTATTATTATTTATTTATTTATTTATTTATTTATTTATTTATTTATTTTTCATTCAGTCAACTGAAAAATATAGTAGTACATACTCAGAACAAAGGCATGCTGTTTTCCCTATTAGGGGAATCTCTTTTTCTCTTTGTAGGCAAGCGCAACACCCTGGCTATGAAAATTGAACCATGAACCATGTAGGCCTGTATTTTCCATAGCAAAATAATAACGAGTGAAAGCTTGGTGCTGATAGTACTTGGCATTAATAGAACCTCTGTTTGACTACAACATGGACTAAATTTGTTTTCATGGAATTATCTTACTTGTTTCCAAACAAAAATGCTTTTAAAGTTAGGAATAACTGGTATAATAAAGAAACATTCAGAATATGATCTGTTTGAAAATTGACAACAAATAGCTCTTTCTTCCCTCTATTTCTGTCTCTATTACGACATATTTACATTTTAAAGAAAAAAATTATACATGTATACATAATATATATATCGCCAAAAACATGTATACACATTTTTAAATAATATCTCTTAAAATGTGTATACACCCCTGAATACATATACATATACATATATATATATATATATATACACACACACACATATAGTATATATATCTATATCTGTATCTATCTATCTATCTATCTATCTATCTATCTATCTATCTATCTATGCCTTGTAATGTTAAGTCAGATGAGAAGTATTAACATCAAATTAGAGATTCTATAGTACTTTACTACATAAAAATACATTTTATGTCAGGTAAATACAATATTGTTGATACAGTTTGGAGATAAAAATAAACAATAGCTTTGAACAATGTCATTTAAAGAACTTCACATTGTTAAAGTGTGCTCTGAAAACTTAATAAGAGTAAATATTCTATATGAAATGTGAAATACTCTGCTAATGTAATGATATATAATTTAAATTTTAAATTATTTTTGGGAAAATTAATTTTCAAATTTTATATTTTTGATTAATGGTTTTATTCATTTGCAGTTTATCACTCTATAAATATTCAATATTAATTCAATGATTTTTAGTTATCACCTGGAAATCAATTTTAAAAGCCCTCTTATTCCAACTATTAAATAAAAGCTATGTTAATGATATTCTGTCAGCTTCGAATTGACTGATTTATCACATCATTACACAGCCATTTTGCATCTGCACTTTGTGAAATGGTATAGCTTGAAAATAACAAAACACTGTGCTCTCTATTGTTGAAATGTTAGTAGAAAGACAACTCACACACCAAAAACAAATGATGTTAGAATGTTTAGATGCATTTGACTTCTATACTAGCTATGCTTTAACTATGTGATAAGCACATATCTGAAATCAATCTGCCTATAATAAAATATTTCGTTCTGGTTGGTTCTGACTATTAACCCCATAAAGATAGATTATATCATTATAGCTTTTAAATAGATAATGATTATTTTATTTGGATGTTTATCGTCAGAACAATTCGAACTCCCAAAAAGGTTAAGAAATTCTGACAAGAAAACTCTTGAACTTCTGACTCAAACAATGAGATTTTAGTAAAAAAAATCACAAAATCAATTGTCTCTTCTAGATTCGAAGAGACACTATTTTTATGTTCTTTTAATTTCCTAGTTACGTGTGTGTAAATATTGCAAGGAAAATGTAATTTAAAAAGTGTGTTCTTTTTCTCTTTAAATGATTAAAATTATTATATCAACATGTTTTTGGTTTCAGAAAATCTTCAAAATTATCTTTTTTTAAAATTTATTTTTTAAATTTATTGGGGTGACAATTGTTAGTAAAATTACATATATTCCAGGTGTACAATTCTGTATTACATCATCTATAAATCCCATTGTGTGTTCACCACCCAGAGTCAGTTCTCCTTCCATCACCATATATTTGATCCCCCTTACCCTCATCTCCCACCCCCCACCCCCCTTACCCTCTGGTAACCACTAAACTATTGTCTGTGTCTATGAGTTTCTGTTTCTCATTTGTTTCAAAATTATCTTAAGTATTGCATTTAAAAAAGCAAATTTGGATTTGGTTAGATTGTGTAAAATATACATTATTACTTGTATTTTTAAATAATTAAAAATAAACAAGAATATCCTGAAAACTTAAATTGAAAAACTATCACTGAAAATGTTAATTTACCTTCATTAATTTGAAAATATAATTGAATCTAGTTAGCATCCTATTCTAAATGATTTGCTCAACCTACCTGGAACAATTTCCAATTGATTTTAAGAAACCAATTGGGAATGGTTGAGTAGCTTTCAAAAATACTATGCTTTTAAAAATTCACTGTTAATTGTTATTCAAAATATTAGTCTCAGGCTATTACTCTAGTTATTAGGTAGGGAATATTCTAATGAAAGCATTTTCTTTTTATTTTATGAAATTTTCTCATTATCTTTTAGACATCTCCCCAAGTGTTTAAACATTACCTGAAAAGAATGAACAGTATTATATAAAATTGTTGTTATGGCAACAATACTATCTGAAGTAAATTGTTCATAGAGTATCCTCAAATCTTCAAAAATCAGGTAATTCTCAGTCAGATTTATTAAAAGGCGTCTGTTTCTATTCTTGTCACTTAATTTGCTTTTGTTCAAAAGTTATCTAATGAAAGACACACACATTACACACCACACACATTACACATTTGTCCCTTGAGCAACAGGAGTTTGAACTGTATGGGTTTACTTAATGTGGGGTTGTTTTTTTTTCAATAAATACATACAGTACTGTAAACATATTTTGTCTTCCTTATGATTTTCTTAATGACATTTTCTTCTCTGGCTTACTTTATTATAAGAATACAGTATATAACATATATAACATAAGAAAATATGTGTTAATTGACTGTTTTTGTTATCTGTCAGACTTCTGGTCAATAGTAGGCTATTAGTTAAGTTTTAGGGAATCAGAAGTTATATGTGAATACGAGGGTAAATGCCCCCTAATCCCCATGTTGTTGTAGGGTCAGGTGTGTGTGTGTGTGTGTGTGTGTGTGTGTGTGTGTGTGTATGTTTCTATATGTTTATAAACATATATATATATTACATATATATGTATATATAAATCTCTGTCTCTCTCTATATATAGATAGATAGATAGATAGATAGATAGATAGATAGATAGATAGATAGATAGATATAGATATATAGATATAGATATCAAATTGTCTGCTATGTATATGGTTGAGTACCTTCATCTAGAAGAAATAAGTGAAACTGAGTCTGAGGATACCATTCTTTGGAAGCTTAAGAATAATCTGGGTCATTAATTCCTTATAACTTTTAATTTTATTCTATTGAATGATATAACTTTAATATATGTTCCCTCTAGTTGTAGAAAATGGAAATAATAATGTTGTAAACACCAGTATGTTATAAAATTTGAATACTATTTTATTTATGTAAAGACCATTACCAGCAATTTTCATTCTCCATCACATTTCAAAAATCTAGAATTAATTTTAAAATGACTGTGTAAATTATGTGTCACAAATTTTATTCAACAATATTTATGTATGTAATTTGGATGGAATTCCTCAGATCCCTAATAATAGACAATTTGATTTCATAAACTAAGATACCCAAATAATAGAATAATAATAAGAATAAGAATAAGAATAAGAATAAGAATAAGAATAAGAATAAGAATAAGAATAAGAATAAGAGTAAGAAAGGAGTGTAGGCAGAAGATGTGGGGAGGGAAGGAGAAAGCCAGAAACATTAACAAAGAATAAAATTTCCCAACATAGTTCTAGGATTGTGAGGATATCAGTGTACAAAAATATGTATAAACTTTGGGGATATCAGCATATATAAAGTAGACTTCATGAATTATGTTTAATATACTGCATTTTAAAGAAGATAGAAACTCATGCATCACAAGATATTAAAACTTCAATATATGTTGTTAAAATATGCTTTGTTTTTTTGTTTAACGTATATTCAAAATCACCTCTCTTGGGATGTTTAGCTCTTAAAAAGCAAGAGAAATGTCACATCTCTCTTAAACAAAGTGAGGAGTTTTCCAGTATCATTCATTCTGGACTTTTAAAAGAGTTTTATGTGGTACAATGCATTTTGAATTTGAAGAGGAAGGCATTGTGTAGAACTTATCCAATATTATTTGCCAAAAGAAATTTTTACAGAGTTTTCTGAATGATTTAAAAAAATATAGTGCTCTAAAGTTTATTTATCCTCCTTTAATTTATTTCCTTAATTCTTTTGTGTGAGAATGTCAAATTTTATCCAAGGAATATTAAATCATTTAACATGTTTATTTTGTACAAGCTACTGCTCATGCATGGCACAAGTTTCTGAAAATAGAAAGATGACTGAGAGAGCTTTCCTGCTCCCAAAAGCTTATATTGTAGAGGGGGAGAAAGACGGGTATATAGACAATTATTATACATACTGGTATGTGCTGTACTAGAGAATAAATATGGAACTCTTGAACATAGGAAAGCATTTCACCCAAACCAGTGGGTTCGGGTCTATAAATAATTCTCTGAGAAGTGAAGCTAAAAAGATAGGTAATGGTTAACTATATGTTGTGGAAGGTCTGATTGTGTAGGGAGAGAGAATAAAACAGTTCCCGGGCAGAAAGAATGCCACTGACTGAGTTCTGGAAGTGATTGAGTTGGTTATGGAAGTTCCTTTGAATTAACAAGGAGGAAATGGTGATATTGCAGCTGTAAGTCAGAGCCCAATCACAGAGAGCCCAGTGCACCAAACAAAGACTGTTAAACTTTATCTGAGGGATTTCAGGAACCAGTGGAAGCATTCAAATTGAGGGTAACAGGATGAGAATTACATTTTATGAAAATCACTCCAGTAGGCTTTTTGGAAAGGATTGTAAGAGCAAGGTTGAAGAAAGGTGTAAGGGGGTAAGGATCCAAGCAATAGATGAGGAGAACCTGGAAATGGGAACAAAGTCTTTATACTATTCCTATACATGCTGTATTATGACATATGTAATAGAGCTATGAGATGAATATGTGTAGGTAATTTGCATGGTATTTTTTAAAATAAGACTTAATACACATAACAAAGTGTGTTACAATTTTGAAATAATATTGATTGGATTAATTTTAATTTGGGAGACCTTGTACATAAAAATTGACAGAAAAATGCTAAGCAGAAATGTAATGCAATATGCCATGATTTTGTAATTAGAATATACAACAGAAATATTATTTCACCCAAATCAAAATTAACACTGTAAAACATATTCTCCCCACGGCAAGTTTTTAATTACTTCCTTCTAAGTAATCCTATTAAGAATTCATTTATTCCTATCTTTATAAGGTAAATAGGAATATTTTGAGTCTACAATGAGATCACATTATACAAATTTAGTGTATTTTTATTTCTATTCAACACTCTGCAGTACAGAATGGACTGTATATTTTATAAATAATAGAACAATTTAATTAGATACGAATTACATATTTACGTAAATATATGCACATTATATAAAATTGCATATTTACGTAAATATATATGTGCATATATATATTTGAATATATTTTTTTATCAATAGAACTCCTCTGAAAAACACATGACTATATAATTATATATATATTTACTGTCAATAGAACTCCTTCAAATACATGCAAAATAATATATTTAATTAACTGGTCCTCTACTGAAACATAGTTTGTTTTTCAAATTTTTGCTTTTAAGAACAATCCTATAATGAACTTTCTTGTCCCATATGTATTTGTGTAGATTACATCTACAGGTAGGGTATGGAGATGGATGGCTCAATTAAATATATTTTATTTCTTAAATTTTGACAGTTACCAAAATTTCCTTCACTTGAGCCAATTTATTCTACCATCTACCCAAGCTAAGAATGTCTGTTTCCCTACAACCTCCTCAATACTTAATATTACCAAGCCTCTTGTTCTTGCCAATATGATACATGAAAATATTGTGTTATTTTAATGTGCATTGTTTGATTATGGAAAATGTTGAGCATCTTTTCAGGACCATCATGGTTATTCACTGCTCAATGATGCCCAGCTGTGGGAATGACTTCAGCTGAAATCTAGTGTACACAATGGATTTAGCTGCTGCAGGGAAGGTAGTTTTCTTGTAATTCACAACAAGCCATCACAATAATTAGTAAGGGCACTGATTTGCTTAGATATTCTTTGTTATTATTCTATAAAATTGTCCAAATCTATCTTAGTTACACGATTTTTTAACATTAAACGTATTTATCTTTTGTCATGTAAGCTACAAATAAATTTCAAAGTTTCCTTTTGGTTGGTTGTTTATCTTTATCTCTAGTACATTTTTACCATATAAAGCTTTCCTTTTATGTAATAAAGTTTATCACCTTTCCCTTGTTACGCTTATAAAGAATTCTCTTCTTTAAAAGAAGGAAAGATTTAGCCACATTTTCTTTTATATTTTAAAGTCATATATTTATGTTAAAATTTTGATCGCCCTTTGATACATTTGGTGTAGGACTGAGCTGAAAATCAGCTTTTTCTTGTCTCCTACTAACTAATCAAGTTTCACCTCATTGAAATACCCCTTTCAACATTATCACTAATGTACATTGAAGTTTATTTCTGGATATTTATTCTTTGGTAATTTGTCCAAGTACACAGAACTATTTTAGAATTATAATGTGATTTAAAGTACAGGATAATAAATTCTACATCAATTTGTTTTCCCCAGAATGGGTTGCCTGACATTAAATGTTTACTATTATAGAGAATCTTTAATTTCTAATTTAAAAAATCTAGCTGTCATTTTAATAGGTGTAATATTTAATTTGGAGATTAAAAATGGTTTCCCATGTGAATGGAAACAACAAAAAGAAACTAGAAGGTGGAGGAAATTCTTATGTGAAAATACTTCTGAAAAAACATGAGCCAATATTTTGGAGATACAGACTATTTACAAAAGAGTTTGGGGACAAGAAGACAGTGCTTAAGGTGTCCAGCTGCTCATCAGTGAGGCATTACAGAAGTTTTTCACACATTTTAATCTTGTTTAGGCTTCAGTTTCCCTTGATTTAACTACACTTAGTCTGATAGTTCCTACAAGATCACCCTGATGTTTTACAATAAAAGTAGTATTCTGATGACATCTGATTGGGCTGTTTACCCCCTTGTATTGATGTATCTGTAGGTTCATTTTACAAATTCATATCCTATGTACTTGTCTCTAAGTATATATTTCATGACCATGTCTTAATATATAGAGTTTCAGATTTTATCTCACTCTGCAGATTAGCCTAGATCCCATCCCGCATATGTCACTGACAATTTCTGCTGCTTTGTCCTCTACTATACCATCTACTCTGTCCTACCTCCATAATGTGAACTTCAGATGATTTGTCTGTTTTGTTTGTTGGTATGTGCCAGAACCTAGAAGGTGCTTCTGTCATAGATGCTTTATGGTAGACATTCAATAATATTTAATCAATAAAAGAATAGAAAAGTATCTATTTTGGGGGGAATAATTAAAATACTTATATTTTAAATTTTAGTGTTTTTTTTTTTTATCATTCTCAGTGTAAAATTTTAGAATTTTTATTAAAATAAAAATCAGTACAGCACAGGTCAGATAAATGTTATAGCAAGAATGTATAAAAGTGAATTTTCTTTATATCACATGAATGCTGTGAGAGCAAAGGAGTCATCATATTTATAACAATATATTTTCTATTTGATGACAGTATATCTATTATTTTTTATGTAATTTAATAATTCCCAGAACCAGTTTGTCAGGCATTGTGGCTGCTGAAGATGTATTGAACAATATGCACATGGTTGAGGCCTTCAGAGAGCTACATCTAGTGATCTACATCTAGTTGTGAGATCATAATCTATTTCTAAGTCCCTCCAGTTTTCCACATATTTTTCATTAGACCAAGGAAATGGAAATATATACAAGGAAGAATTTATAAAAATAAAACACTTATTTTGTCTAAGTTAGGTTAAATAGAACTGATCTAAACCACAACTTCTAGGCAAGGCTGTAAAACCAGGTCACAGGAAACTGGACAAACTTTCCAGTTTGTCTTATCAGCATTTTATATGAACACATACACATATGAATAAAGTGGTGAAATAAGAATTCTTAATAGATAACAATCAAATGATGCCCCATGAAGGTATAAAAACTTGGTATCAATCTTCATATTGTAAGGAAACCATGACTCTTGGTCACTGCGTTTTACTAATTTGATGATTGAGAAGTAGTTATCATTTGGCTAAAGGGTAATTCAATCGTTTGGATCTGAATGTCCCCATGGTGAAGCTATTTCAATATTGGTACATTTTTAATTCTCTGCTCATAATTAATCTTATGCAGACCATTTTTAGATAATGTAAATCTATTTCTTGCTTCTAGTAATTGCATACCCAATTTACTGTGAAAAGAACCCAGTATTGCATCTGTTAAAGTGACTAAGAAGCACAACTGAAAACATCATCCAGTAATGATTTTTATCACTTCGCTTTACTTTGCTAACTTTCGGAACTTTGCAAAATATAGTTCCTTTTGGCCAGAACTTTGAATTACAACTTTGATTTTGAAGAGGAATTATATCTTGGCATGAAAAAATACTGTATTTTAAACACCACAAGTTCCTTGTTGATAATTATGTAAAAAAAAACAATCCAATAACCACCACTGACAGAAAGCATTATACTCAAATAAAGCTGATTCTCTTTTTTTAAGCTGAAGCCCAAGGGACAAGTATGGAGCAGTGGAAAATATTTTGAATAGCAATGCAGTTGTAAAATATGCTTGAAGAAGTGCTTACTTCATTATAACTGTTCTCTCCTTTAGTTGTAAACCATCCCGCTTCATGGAAAATTATCTTGAGCATAATGCTGACTCCTGGTCATGTCAGCATAAAACTCAATAGTTTTGCTCTGTGAAATTAAGGGGTCACTGGCAAACTCATTAAGTAGCAGAATCAAGGAAAGAACTCAGTTTCCTGTAAACCTGTCTCCCAACCCCCCAAAAAAATACTAAGTTAATATATTTAAATTCTGCTAATGACCATAATTTGTTGGTATTCTTATCAACAATCTAAAATTTAGAACAAAATAATGATCTATTTACTCTGTAGAGTTTGACAAATACAAATTTATTTTTGTTTTATTTTTCTCTATAGAATCAATAAGTTAATATGATATTTTTACATTTATTTATTTATTTTTCCTTATTCCGCCCTCACAGTAGCAATATCTTCCTCTCCGTTTATCTCGTTGATTTTTGATGTAGCTACTTGATTTCCAGTTCTTTTTATCACTCTGAGTTTTTTCCAAAGCATTATTATTAATAGAAGATGATATCTTGCCAGATAGAAGGTAATTTTCCTTGCTAAGAGGTATTCTACAATTCCCTGCTAGACACCCAGTCAAAATCCTAATGTCCCATAGCCTTTACATTAAATTTAATCAAGAATGTTTGTTTTTGCCCAAGGTTTACTACTGATGATTCTCTCACCCCAAAGCAGTGAGCTATTTCTGCTTGTTTGAAAACCTTTATTTTCCTTTTTTTCCTTAATTTGAATAAATGGTAATCACATTTGAACACTGGTCAATCAGGAAGGTATTTATGTTTTTGCTTTATGAGATTTCATATGCTATAGCATGGACTTATAACCTCAATAAACATTTTCCATTGATAATGATTCCTAAATATTGCTTAAATTTGAGTCCCTATCTCTGCCATAATAAATTCTTCTGTAATTTTTCTTTACTTCAGTTATTAGTAGTAGGCTTTATGAAAATTTAAATTTCAGGGAAAGGGCAAAGTTTCAAATGAATTGCAGTTTGAGATGGGATGTCAGATCTTCCTGTCATTTACTTGATTTTTCAAGCCTAAAGTCAAGCTAACAAATCATCTTTATTTCTGGTTTCATGTGAGTGTTTTACCAGTAGAGTTTAAAATACCAAATGCATTACATTCTTATCTATAATGTTTGCAAGTAAAGTGAAAGGGGTATATTTTAAAAATTCATGTGAAAGCATTTATTCCACTACTTGGTTAAGAATGTTTTGAAATTTGATTTCTATGTCCACCTCAGCCAAAGCTTTATGTTACAAATGAGCACTTATATTTCACAAAGGCATTCTGTGGTTTATCCATGAAGTTTGCAGATAGAGTTCTGTTGGAAGAATCTAGATAATCACTCTAAAATTAATTATATTCTACTGGATGACGTATCAGCTTCTAAATTATATTCTAGTATTTTCCCATAAATAGGAAACATTATCCTATAACCCAGTGGTATAAAATATAAACGCACAAACCCTAATTTTTTTACAATATATTTCTTCCACTGTAACAAAGATTGGGAAATATGCATGCACCATATATTGTTTTAATAAATATAAATGTTCTAAGTAGCATGAATTCTAAGTATAAAACTTGTTACTTCATAATTGTAAGAAAACCATTTAAATTATTTGTTCACATCCTCATTTCCACACTTTGCAAATAAGTAGAATGTGTTTTTATTAAGTCAGATAAACTCATGAGCATATCATCCCCTGAGCATGAATCCCCTGAGATTCATATAGAAGCTTATTTTCGAGTAAACATTTTCTAGATACATGTGGGATTTTTTTAAACTATTCTGCCCATTAAAAAAATCCCCAACTATTAAAACATCAGATATCTCTTTTTGTTCCGATTAAAAAATATACTAATGTTATGTTTTCAGAGTTATATATTTGATTTACCTCTTTTACTATAACAACAACAAAAAATTTCCTCTTGATTTTTTACAATAATTAGTGACTTACTAAAAGGGCATCCCGTAAACGCTAATGCATTTGGTTAGTATTTTGACTTTACATTTCTCAGTGTAGCCTCACAGTTTTGTAATACTTTCACATAATTTTATTAGAGCACAGCATTTAAAGTAAATACATGTATTTACCTGTCTCTATAAAAGTTAAAATGGGGACATAATTAATTTGCTGATAGTAAAATAACATCAACAGTCGGTTTAAATTTTACTCTAATGTTATTCCAATTATGTTTACTATCAGTTAATGTTATAAGTAGGTTGTAAACCTTTTAAAAATTGTATTAACTGATTTTCTTGTTCTTTCTAATGTATCTTGTAAATATCAATTTAGAAAATAATTACAGATCCTTACAATACATTTCTTTATTAAATTCATATGATAAATTTAAACAACAATCTTTTCATTACGAAAAACTGCAACATGCTCTTCACTTTCACCAAACATTTTTTTTTCAATTTTATCCATACATTGAAAAATTCACTTACTCAATTTAATTAGGCTGACAGAGGAAGGAAGTCAGGCTACTTATAAGATTTCTGTTATAGTAGATCTTGAATTATGTATTCTCTGTTAATGGTGACTCTCTCAAATATTTCTTTTTCACCTGCCATACAAATGCCATTTATGAAAATATTATAATGTCCTTTTCGGGTATATAATATTTGTTTAGGATTTGGACAAGAACTTCAAAATGTCCCTGGAAATCAAATGTGTGACTATACAATGCCAAGCTTATACTTTAAGATAGTGGCTGTTGTTTTAAAGCTGTCTGCTTAGTGGGGAAGGATGTACAACTAAATACTCATGCTTTACATTAGTTGCTCTTGAGTCCTCCCTTATTCAACTTGCTTTCTCATCTAAATACATGCTTTCTACTTCTGTACCAGCAAAGTCCTCTCCATTTGTCATTTGGTTAAATTCCATGTCTCCTGAAGCCTCATGTTGATAACATTCATTTCAAATTCAGTTAACAGATTTCCTTTTTTGAAGTGGCCCATTCCAATGTGTTACATGTTGTTTATTTAATCTGTCTGTCAACACAACATGTTCAGTTAAATCACTGGTCTACTTCTAGTCTATCTATGGTCATATCATATTCCGTTTGGCTGGCTGCAAAATGGCAGCGTATTGTGTTCCTGTTCATGTCATGGGTGTATGTTATAAACTTCCTGGGCAATTCTGCCGTGATCATTCACTGGCTTGTGTCCACTGTACCAATTTAAACTACTAAATTTTGATAGTTTGACTCTCACCAAGATTTTTTGGTTTATAACAATTGATAATGGCACTCATTCCATTTTCTAACCATGAGATTGATCTTTGTTGAAAGCATTGTTATCTTGTTTTTTTTTTCTTGCTTGTGGCAATAAATGACTTCAGACCAAGCTGAAAATGAAATCACTAGGGGCCAGAGTCAGCCGGGTTCCTAGCTCTGTTCGAGGATACATGCATTTATACATAGGTTAGGCGAGTTAAAGAGTCATGTTAATTTAAAGTTTTATTTTTTTAGTATTGCGTTATTTAATCTATATCTCTGTAGCTTATAATAGGGGTTTACTTGACATATAAGCCATATACAACATGCTATAGCTGCAGTGCCAAAATAAAAAAATGTATATACCTGACTTGAATTCATCTTTTGTTATTGGTATACATTGAATATTACAACTTTTATACAGTTTTTTTTTTTCCTTTCTTAAAATGTGTGTACATATTTTTGCACCCTCTGTATTTCACCTTTAGATATCCTACCATAATTCAAGATGCCTTCAAATTTTAGGACCTATTATGTTGAATTACTTTTAAAAATGAGCTATTTATTTAAAAAATTTTAAATGACTTTCAAATAAGTATTAGTTCACAAAAAATAAAACCATGTAAGTGTATGAACTAATGTGAAAAGAGTTGACATATTTTCCAAAGACCTTATTTATTATCTTTCAAGGTACATACTGATGTTCACTCTGCATTACTCAGGTATTTATATTATACACACAAATAATAGTTTAATTTTAATAACAATAGTTTAAACAAAGTACATGTAAACAAGTTAGTTTTTTGCTTGGCATAGGATCCAATGTAATTTCCTTTACCATCAAGAAATTAAATTAACAATATCTGGAATTGTGCCTTGACTTTCTAGGGGGACAGAAAAAAGGTTTTAGTACAACTCTGTTTGTTGTTGTTGTTTGCTTTTTTTTTTTTTTGCTAAAAAGATTCAAGTAAATGCATTTTCAGACTTTTGATTTCTAAAATTTTAGCATTTCCCCACATATTTTGAACTGGTGAATGAATGGTCTTCTTTATTTGGTAACAGGGTGAATTGTTGCAATGAAATTGAGAAGACTGGTTGGTTTCCATTTCTAGTACCAATATCTGGCTGTTCTTAAGAATTCGGGTAAAAGTTTTGTTTTGACTCTACTCAATTTTTCTCTGTCACAAATACTTTTTTTAAAAAAGCAGTAACTTTCTGTTTTGACATATTTTTTTCAATTTATAAGGTAACTTGCAACTAGAAAATGAATAAATAAAAGGTCTTTCAGCCTGGTCAAAATTGTTTAAACCTTAATGTTAGGCAATTTTCACAAACACATCATTTAAGCCATAAATAATATAATCAACAAGCTATTTTCACTTAAAAGATAACTGTAAGTATAATTACTATGTATATAGCCATAAAACTTAACCATAGGTATATATAAGTTTTATGCATTTATACTTATGGTTATCTTTTAAATGAAAATAATTTGTGGATTTAAATATGAGGCCTGACAATTAAATTCGCGAATTCATGCTACAAAAAGTGCTACATGCCTCATTGCTCAATATCACTATGGTCACCTTTGAAGTATCCCCTTGGGAAGCTATGCACTGACACTAGTGCTTATTCCACCCTTGAAAGCAATTTTGGAACTCTTTCCAGAATGGCCATCAGAACTGTCATCGTATTACCCTTGATCTCCTCAATGTCATCAAAATATTTTCCTTTCAATATTTCCTTTATCTTTGGATAAAGAAAGAGGTCATTGGGGGCCAAATCAAGTGAGTAGGGAGGGTGTTCCAATACAGTTATTTGTTAACTGGCTAAAAACTCCCTCACAGACAGTGCCGTGTGAGCAGGTGCAACACCTTTCTCACGCCAAGATATTCAGTAAGATTTTCCTAACTGTTTCTCTATCAATGTTTACTTGGTCTACTATGTTTCTCACAGTCAGCCAACAATTTTGGCACACAATTCAATGAATTTTTGCAATGTTTTCACCAGTTCTGCTCATTACTGGCTGCCCTGACCTCTTTTCATCAGTGGCACATTCTCTCCGCTCAGAAAAATGGTTCACCCGTTTGTACACTGCCGTTTTCTTCATGGCATTAGCCCCATCAACTTGGACTAATATGTCCCTGATTTCATTTCCACTCTTGCCAAATTTAATAAGAAATTTAATGTTTATTTGTTGCTCTAATTCAAGCTCATTCTCACAACAGCACACAAATACACTTAACAACAATCATGAACATCATTCAGCAAGACACCTCTGCATGTCCAACGAACACAACTTGAGACACTAGTATACCAAGGTTATGAAACCTGATTGAGCTGTTTGTACAGTGTTACCAATGTAAATGCACGGTAGCAAGTTCGTGAACTTAATTGTCAGACCTTGTATGTTGACTATTCTGAATCTTTCACCTGTCACATAAACTTCAGAATCAGTTTATTGATATCCATAAAATAACCTTTCATTATTTAGATTAAAAGTGCATTCAATTTGTAGATCAACTTGGGAAGAACTGACATCTTGACAATACTGAGACTTTCCATAAACATGAACTATCTCACCATTTATTTAGTTCCTTTTGATTTCATTCGTCACAGTTTTGTAGTATTCCTCCTATTGATCTTGTACATATTTTGTTAGATTTATGCTTAGGTCTTTAATGTTTGGAGTGCTCATGTAAGTTGTATTGTGTTTTAATCTCAATTTTCACGTGTTCATTGTTGGCATTAATGCAGAGATTTTAAGACTGAAAATCTCATAGAAGACATTTGATCTAGTCCTTCCTCAATTTGTGGCTTTCCACAAGTCACATGCTTTCCTTTGCTCCTGGCATTGCTATCTGTAGCTGATACACATTTTGGTTTCGGACTGTTTCAAGAGTCTATTGAGCATACAACTGATGAATGGGGACTAAGAGTGTGTCACCTTCCAGCATAGTTTTACATTTATTCTTACACTACTATTATGGATTCCATCATGTTCCTCCCAAATTAACATGTTCCTCCCTAACCCCTGATGTGACTTCATTCTGAAATACAGCCTTTAAGGAGGTAATTAAGATTAAATAAGGTGATAGAGTGGTGCCCTCATCCATAGGACTAGTGTCTTTATGAGGACAGACACCAGGGATATGTATATATGGAAGAAAGGCTATGTGAGGACTTGGTGACAAGATGACCATCTGCAAACCAAGGGGAAAGGCCTCAGGAGAGACCAAAGCTATCAATACCTTGATCTTAAACTTTCCGCTTCCAGTAGAAGGGAAAAATAGTTGTCCAGTAGAAGGGAAAAATAGTTACCAGTCTGTGTTATTTGTTTTGCCAGCCTGAGTAGAATGATACACTAACCTGTCCTTGATATCCAGGTTCTCAGTTCTGCTTTCCTGATTTACACATGAAACCCTGGATTTTTTCTAGCCCTGACATTATTTGAATCTTTTCATTGCTCTTTAATGTTCTTCAACATCACACTCCTTTCACCATTTCATCAGGACTATGGGAAGAGGACACCTGTAATCTGTATAGCTTAAGACCTGACAGCCAGACATTAGTATCAAGTCAGAAATTTTCCCAAACATTCACTGAATAAGATCACCTACAAAAAGATATTTAGATATTTTAAAGGATCTATTTTAAATTTTACTATTGGGTTTATTCTTTAGGGAAGTACCTCTGTTTATTATGATTTTGTGTTCTGTTTATTCCAAATAATTACCAAAACTTGTAATCATTTATCTACACCTATTTGTACTAGCCATGTAATATATTTTTCAGTAATATATGTTACATGTAGTATATAATAAACTTTCAAACAGTATTTTAAGAGTAAAGAAAGAAACAAAACTTCCTCATTTTAAGTTGTGTAAAGACTGAATATATTTATTAGAGTAGCGTAATAATCTGAATACTACAATATTTATGGAATTTGAAAAATAATTTTTTAAAAAAATCATTTGATTACACTTAAACCTTAGGCTTTTGCCTTTTATAAGATGAGCATAATTTGAAATATTTGTTTTGAGTAATCTGGGAAATTAAACTGACTCTTGTAAACATTCTGATAGATAAATACTTAAATTTGAACTATCCTGGAAAACATTGCTGCATTGCTGTTAGTAATAATGTCTTTCAGATATTTAAATAGCTTATTTAATTAAATACCAAAGGTCATAAAAAAGTTCAGTTTATTCCAATTTTATACACATTTATACACCATAAAAAAGTTTAATTGATAAAAATCACAAATATAATAGTCAAAATTTTTTCATATAAAACAAGTAGAGTAATAAACCTTAAATTTTTTTTCTGAAATTGTTACTTAAGGTGGCTCTCAATATTAAATGAAGTAGATAATAAAGTGCTTAGAACAGTCCATGCTAAATTGTACTTTGTTAATATTTGACAGTCAAGTTTCTTTTTAAAAAATTATATATATGTATATATGATAGAAAATACTTTAAACATGGAATTCATATGATTTCTTCATTTATTCGGAAAGATTTACCAAGTATTTTTAATGAAAGCAGGTAAAAGTGAGTATGGTACTTCCAGATCAGCGCCCCATATGGTGGAGGAAACTCCAGAAATGTGCCATCACTTTGAAGTAATTCAAGAGGCATAAAGGATTGATTCAGATTTCTATTAAACATGAAATAGATTTAATCACCACTTATTACATTTTTTCATGGTAAAAATGACTGTGACCAATGAGAGAAAAAGACCCTGGCATCTGAATATGGATACTTTGGTATAAATGCCCATATATTGGCTAAGAACATAGATGTACTAAGGTTTAGTCTCATGCTCAGAGGAGTTACCTTTAAACAAAACACTCTCAAGAGTATTTTCTATATTTTAAAACATTAGAATCTCAGTTGTGTTTCTAGCATACAGGTGTGTCTTTTATATTGAGGGGCTTCTCATATGAAGGGAGACAAAGCATTTGTGAGGAAGTGGCCTAAAATGGCATACAAGTCATTCTTTGTAGTTTCCTAGAAATATATATTATAAAAATATCGTTGGAAACACTGCTCCATTTGGATCCTGAGATCAACTGCTTATGAGAGGGTCTTCAACAAAGAAGAGGAGTAATTCATAGGGCAATTAATGCTGAGTGTCTCTCTCTTCATGAATTCAAAGAAATAATGAGGTACTTGATAAGGAAAAAAGAAATCAACAACAACAAAAAAAAGACAAGTAAAAGAGAAAAACAAAAGAACTCTAGATCTGCACACCAAGAATAACATAAATGAGAATGTTATACAATTCTAGAAGGTTGTAATTTTCCCATGATTCTTTGTAATTTATGTTGGTCCCTCTCTGTATCCACAATGTGATTACAGGACAAGCCTCTCTTCTGGGAGAAAAAAAACAACAACAACTATCTAGTGTCCCAGCACTTTACACGTTGGTTTTGTCCACCTGCATGAATTTGAATAACTGATCCCTTATGGCAAACCACAGCTTTAAAGCATGGTTTATAAATGTGTACGAAATAACGTCATAATAACAAGAGAGATAAGTTGAAAACTTTTAAGTGGCATTATCATCTGAATTGGGGAAATCAAGTATGGGAGCCTTGAAGCAGGCAAAATAATAATCATCTATGCTGAATTTTAAAAATGTAATAATGCAAACTGTTAATGGATTGGAAAGGCTATTCACAGAAATGATAAATATCACCTTTAAATTGGCATCGGCAATATTTTTTTCATGTTAGTTATATGCCAGATATGAAAGCTTTAAGTGCCATGGGGCCTGCCAAGGATTTCAAAAGAAAAGAATGGGATGACTTAAATGTTATATAGAGAAATACTGTACAAACAAGTTTAAGAGAGGTTTTAAAATCCCACAAAGTAATAATTACACACATTCCCTAATTATTATTGTGATGAATTGCAGTGTACCTGTTTTGCATTTTGAAAATTGAATGAACATTTAACAAAACAAAAACAGAAAACATGAACTGACATCTCCAGTTGTTCAAAATGGGAAGCTGATACAAAGGTGCACTGATAGAATGAGTCATGCTAATGCAATTCTTCCAGGCAATGACTCCATCTTATTCTCCTCCGTTCATCTAGAACTGAAGGGTCATTGCCTAAGACATAAAAGATCATAAGTAAATGGTTAAATAATGATATTGAACTTTCTAATCAAAATAATCACTGGAATCAGAGAATATTAGTTCAATTTTTAGAGCCATAATTTACATGCTGCATTTTTTGTTTTTGTTTTTTGGAAGGAAAGTTACTTCCTCTATCTCTGACTTTTTCCTTTCTTTAAAATAATAATTGCCCCCACTTTGTGAGGTCATTCTAAAGATTAAATGAGATTATATAAATATTGAATTTATATAATTTATATAATATATATAAATGTGGCACACAGGAACACGTGGGCAGAACTCAGATATTGCCAACTGTTGTTAGTAATACCCTCTGGTTTTAGGATACTCCTATTCCCCAGGACTGCCCTCTTAGCCTCCGTTAAAATGCTGCCTGCCCTAGGAAACCTACCTTGACTATTCCTAGGCTAGACTGCATTCCTCTCCTGACACTTTCGGTGCGGTTTATTTCAGTTATGTTAATTCTTATCATTGCATATACTGTGCTGTTTAAAAAGAATTTGTTTCCACAAATCTGTTCCAGTAATTTGTAAGTTACTTAAGAAGAGAAAACCTGTTATATATGTGTTCCTATTTCCAATGACTGATACAGTTCTATTAGATAGAAGGTGCAACCATTTGATTAATTTACTAAGACACAAGAAATAATCTTTCCTTCTATTTCACTTGTGGTTTTTATGGATAAATCCTTGTTTGAGAGAAAAAATAGATTTGGGGACATTGTGTTATAACATTACTAAAAGAAAATGGAATGTTATGATACAAAACATTGTTGTCAACTAATTTTGGATATGGAGTCCTGCATATCTTCTGAAGGATGTAGTAACATAAGTAGGAAAGGCCAGAAAGCACTGATAAAACAGGAGTCCAGATATAGAAAGATATCTTTGGTGATTTTTATACCTGAAATTTTCATTGTGTTTACCTAGAGTTAGATTAATGCAATACCTATTAACCATGAGATCCAAGAAGAGGACAGATTTATCTGTGTCCTGACTGTGTGGACATTTAATCAGTCTATCACATGGGATAAACACACTTTGGTATATCTTTAGAAGTCAAGGAAAATAAATTTTTATTTACATCTGAATCATAAGCTTCAACAGGTATCTGAGTTTCTTATAAAAAATGAATTCAATAAAGAATTGAGGAAAATCATGATTAATAGATCCACAATAGAATGTTAAAAGGAAACAAGATTAGTGAGGAAAAAATCTATTCCTCACCTTGGAAATTCTCTTGGAAAGCTATTTCTGTGCTGTCCCACAAAAATATTTTAGGGTTACTTTCAGAGCAATTTAGATTAATATCATCCAACATGGTATTTCTTACATCCTTACTATGAAAAGAGTTGACAAATGCTATTTACTCAGTTTTAATATTTTAGAGGAAAGAGACTTGTATCACTTAAGTCTCTGGAATACATTTAGTAGATTTTAGAAATCATATGATCAAGGTCTGCAAAATATAGAACTTAGGACAAAATAAAATGAATGAAACAATGAATGAATAAACAAAAGAAGGAAGGGAGGGAGGAAAGGAAGGAGGATGAAAGAAGTGTGTTGGAACATTTTTGTTAAGGTTTTTGTATATATGAGCTGGGAAAATTGGTTACATCAGGACTTATCTCTAAGGCAGACTTCAGGGAGATTTCAGGTGAATTTGGCAGGGAAATGTCAAAGGAATTGTACTTCTATTTGAGATGCAGAGAGTAGGTCCTTGAAGGAACTATTCCAGGGGCTTGAAGGACTTCAGCTCTGTTTTTATCCCACTTAACATAATCTTCTGTAACATATCCCATATTGCAAGAGCTGTCTAGAAGCACATTTCTCAAATTGTTGCAACATAATTCTCAGATATACATAGAGTGAGTACGTGTTCAAGTTTTATTTAATCTGTTAACTGATAATCTCAGCAGGAGGACATGAGATGGTCAAAAAACAAACAAATGAACCACCCAACCAATCAACCAACCAAACAAACAAACGAAAAAAAAACCAAAAACAGATGTACACAGTTAACCAGGGCAAGTAAAAGATATGATTACTAAATTATGCACAAACTGGTTCATGTCCTGTAGGGTAATTGGACTGTAACTGTTAAGGTCATTTTCTCTGTGAGAAAGAAAAAAACAATTAACACACCTTACACTTTTCTTCAAAGTTAACCTTTAACTATATAGGCTTGTAATACAGCAGACTACCAATCAATTGTGAAGTTATTCCAACACAGTTAAATTCCACAAGAGAGACAGGTGGCCATTAGAGAAGCTTATTAGGACATGATTTAATAAGTCTCACAATCATCACTTGCTTTGTTTCTAAATATTATATAGTTTTTGGTGCATAACAGCTAAAGAAGATGGAATGGCTAAAGTCAGAGCTCTAAATTATTAATTAAATTCAAGAATGAGGAAGAAGAAATGATTTTTTGGCAACATCAGATGAGCAATTTTATATTATGCCTTCACTATGCTCTCCTCTGTGAATTAAAAACTTATAAGTTATCATCAATAGTGTCATGTTGATCTGTTATTAGAGAAAAACGCATTTTACAAAAGTGAATTTTCTGGGTAATGGAATTTCAACAATTATAACACCTGAAGCACAATGTTATTATCAACTATTTTTATGAAAATCTTTCTAAAGTGGTAAATATTTCTATGATCGTTTGAAAAGTATTCGAATATGCAATTGACTTCTATTTTATGACTATACTAATGAACATTGCTTATAATGCTTTGCTAGAATGTACACACGTGTGTGTGTGTGTGTGTGTGTGTGTGTGTGTGTGTGTGTTGTAGTACAAAAGACTAGGCTTAATCTTAGCACACTTTGCCTTATTTAAAAGAATTCTTCAATCTGCTTTCTTTTTTCCATCTTCTCTTAAGCACATTTCTAGCTTCTGTGATAGCAACTTCTGCTTATTTCTAATTAGCCTTTTTCTAATATTCTGCCTCTACAATGTTCTGTACTTGGAAATCAAATAAAACTCATAATTGGTATTGTATATTCATCAAGTTAGAATCTCTGGATAAGGTGTTGAAGGAAATTTGTATGACCGTAAATAGTATACATTTTTAGTGAATAGGCAGGCATTATGTTAGTTTTCTTAGAAATTCAAAATAATTTTCTGTTTTTGGGTTCTTGCCTTTATTATGAGGTACTGACATCATATCTCTATATAAGTGAGGTGTTTGTATTAATATATATGTTAGTCATTGTTAATCTGCAAGGCAACTGTGCAGAGGAGAATTATTGTAGAAAGGAATCTGCACACAAGTTAAAAATGTCTGTTGAAATTACTACTGGTATTGTAAAAGAAGCCTCATGAATTTTTTAGGGAATAAATATGTTATTTTGAGATTTCCGGGTCCTAAAATGATGAGGCACTTGAAAAATAAAATAATAAAGGTAGATGAACTGCATCAACAAATACAGAAAATGCAAACAGATGATACAGAAAACCTGTTTGAACTCACTGTTGGTTGGATGCCATGGGACTCAGTTTTGGTCAATAAGATGAAAGCAGAAGTCTTTCCCAGAATAAGAATTCTGGGAAACGTTCTGCTTTTCTGATAAAAGAAATAGACTTGACCGTTATTGTCCTTTTCCCCTTCATCCTAACTGGAGCATTGATCTAATGTCTGAAGCTAGGCAGTCATTTTGTAACCGGGAAGAAAAAAATAAGTTGAGGGGAATCAGAAGGGTACTGCCACTGATATCATCAAAGCATTGAACCTAGTTCATAAATGTGTATCTCCAATTTACAGCAGATTATATTCCTAACTGATGAAAACCTTGGCTAGAATTTGTTAAAAAGAAATAAAATGTACGAACTTTGGAAATAAATGTTAAATTAGCTTGGTTAATTACTTTTGTTTCGATTATTTGTTGAAATAAACAGTATATCAGCATATGCAGCATGTCATGAATTCAGTACTCTCTGATTTGGAGTTAGTAGGAATGGCAAAAGCACGTTCAGTGGTCTGAGAAAATATGTTTAAATATCAGCCGTGTCACTTTCTATTTGTGTGGCCTTGGGTAATTTAGATAGCCTCAGGGGCCTCAGGTTCCCCTGTGGTTACTAATCATACTTATGTCACAGTGTCAGGAGCAGATTAAATATTATAATGCATATAAAACAAAAAGCAGAATGCCTGGCATATAGAGTCAGGGCTTGATATTTTTGATTTGCAGTGTACTGTTAGTTAGATACGTCAATTAATTTATAGACTATGTAAGATTTAATAAAGAAAATCTCTTTTAATCACAACACCTTTTAAAATCAAAATTTACTTGATTTATGAGGCATTTATTAAGTCCTTACTAAGTATCTGGAACTCTATTCATTGCTGAAAACACAGACATGATTAGGACATAACTCTCTCAGGAGATCTGGAATAACAGGGAATCTGAAGATGAAAACAAAGTATGGTAAATGCTAAAATATAGTTATGGATGAGGCACAGAAGGAATAAAGAGGGAAGTATATTTAACTTCCCTACATATATACTAGGGAAGAGCCATGAGATATTTGAACTGAGTAATCAAGGGGATTTATGATAGAGGGACAAAGGAGAAAATAACATTTCGGGCAGAGGTGAGCATCTATAGAGGCAATGAGATGCACAGCACGGTGGCGTGTTTTGGAAAATAGAACTGTTATGAATGGCTGTGACAAGGCTTGCTTATGTGGAGAAGCAGCAAAGATAGAACAGAACAGGTTTCCAGAGTCTGATTATGAAAATCCTTGTAAAGCTCTTGAAGCTTGGATTTCAAATCAGTAGAAAGAGTGTTTTTCAAATTATGTTCCATAGAATCCAATTATTCCACAGAAGCCTCTCGGGACCTGTAGCTTTTGTGGAAAAAAAGACAAGCAAGTGCAGTTTTAGGATTCAATCTGCAATTTAACCAATTTCTCCATTTTTTTTTGTTAAAAATGCATACACACATGCAGACATATAACTACATATTTGTGCATAATTGCTATTGGAAAAGAAAGAATTATGCAGAAAAATATAGAAACCTCATCATCGAATATCATGGTTATGTTTTGGTAATTTCTATGCAAAAGTTTACTCTGGCTAGGATGTGAGGGATGTTTATGAGAAGGAAGATAATAATCAATGTGAGAAATTAGATAATATGGACTAGAACTAAAGTTCTGAAAGTGAGAATGGAAAGGAGTTGGCCGTCCTGATCAATTCAGGAGACAGAATCAACAGTTTGGGAGACTTAATACAAAGATCTTCAAAATCTTTTCTGTTGCCTTCTATGAAAATTTTGATCTGTCCTCATACATTATTATATTGATTTCTATTTTTTATTTAAATAGTGCAAATATTAGAATATCTGGCATACTTAACAATTGACATTTTAAAAGAAACTGTTCATTACTATAACAAAAATCTTTTATTGGTCACATACTTTTTTTCAATTTTGAAATTTATATTGTAATTTTAAAATTTTCTTCATTTTTGGTGGCCATAAGATTCTTAGTGTTATATTTTACAGAATGAAACAATATTTTGTCAAAAACAAATTAAAGGTACAAAGTCACAATTATGTCAGATAAATAAGTCTAGGGGTCCATAGTACAGGATGAAGACTATAGTTAACAATACTGTATTGAACACTGAAAAATTGCTAACAGATTTCAGATGCTCTAGTCACACAAAAATATTGGTAACTATATGAAGACATATGTTAATTAGCTAGACTAGTAATCATTTTACTATGTATATGTGTACCATGTTGTATATAATATATATAATTTCATTTATATATAATTTCATTTAAACATTAAGAGAAGGAAAATGTAAAGAAATAAGAAATATTTATAAGTGTAAGTAAATGTTTATATTTAAATATTCACTCTGGTGCAAAATTAGCATTTGGATGTGTATATCTAAGAAGTCAGTTTGTTTCTAAACTTGTTCCAACTGCACATTATTTTGTTGCTAAGAAATAAGAGCACTTTACGATTATGATAGTATAGCAAAACTGGGTAAATTTTTACAGATCAAAAATGTTTAACTTACATTACACCATTTCTTTAACTTCTGGACCATTTGTTTATAGAGTATATGCTTTTTTTCCTTTAAAATGAGGAATTACTAAATATATTTTTATTACTTAACATTTAGTAAGTCTTTATAAATCATTAGACATGTGACAAAATGACAGTTGCACGATCATTTTAAATAAAATGTTTATGATATGACCTAAATTAAAAATAATAATTAAAAATTTTAGTTTGAGTACCTTTCTTTTCACATAATCTTCTAAGGAGAAAAGTGGCTTCTACACAACTTTCAGGGCGAGAGATGGACTAATTCTTCACCAGCTATAAGACTTCAATTACAAATGATCATAGGAAATTAGAAGAAAGATGTAGCTTTGCTGAGCACCCACTGTGAATGGGCCAAAAGAGAAAAAGAGGACTTTCAAAAGCCATTGCTAGCTGAAAGTCTCCATTGGGTTTTCCCCTGGGAAATTCATTGCTTTAAGGTGGAAGAAAGAATAGGAATCCTTTCTATTTGATAGCTTTTCTTCCTGGTGTGAGCAAAAAGCTGTTCAAACCTAAATAAAAAAACAAAGAGGCAAAGGCATGTAATTTATGTGAAACTAAAATTGTAATTAGCTATAGGAAATTGAGAGCTAGTTGTGTGGACTTTTTGAGCAGCTGTGTTTTATACTGCCATTCCCCCCTCCAGAAAAAAAAAGAAAGAAAGAAAGAAAGTCAGAGAAATGATTGACTGTACTTGAAGTATGCTAGAATGCTATTTGGACAGAGTAAATAGAATTGTCAACAGCTGAACATAGTCCTTAAAGGTTGTTGTCTTATTTGACACATTTAATTTGAGTAAGGAAGAATTTCTACTGATAAAAGTGATTTAATAAGCATGATTATAGCCTGTGGTGAAATATAGGTGCATATAACACAAAATATAAAACTAGCAATACATGAAAGAATGTTTCAATAAATACTGACAATTGTTTACACATTTAAAACGCAATAGGATTTGGTAGAATTTCATACACAGAGTTGAACAAACAGGTACAAATATCACAGATTAACAGTTAGGAATGTTGGCATGGAATGTGAAACTTTTGCTAATACTGTATGCACTTGTTTACAAATATCCAATTCCTGCATTCAGTTTTGAAATAATTATAACCTAAAATGATATAGTAATTATTTTAAGGTACTTTTTTGAGCAAAACTATATATGTTTTCATATATTTTATCTAGAAAAATGTATGTTGTACTCATCGATGTTATATATGTATCTCTTACAACATATCTGTGTCTATTAAACATATTTGAAAGAATAAATACCAAATCACATCTCTCTGTTCCTAATTAGCACCAGTTCATAGTTTTGTACACACACTCACACGTTTGTGTGTGTGTGTGTTTCTCTGTGTGCATGTGTGTATTTAAGTACAAATGATGCACACGTTCTAATTCGTGTGTTTGCTTTTACCCCTAAAATAACCAAAGGTGCAATGTAATGGGATACTTGGATTATGATAAATGGTATCAGTCTGAATACTTGCACTTAAACTGTATTGGATTTAAGGGCAATATTCCACCATGAACTATTTCCAACAAAATCCCAGTGCGATGTGACCACAGAGCTCAATTGGTTATCAGGGATACTTCTACTTCTATGCTGGAGCGATTCTTCTTTTTCTCCTTTCTTATTTCTCCTCCTCATCCTTCTCATTTTCATTCTTTTCTGAAAGTATTCTTGAGGTATGAGAAGATGAAATTAATCTTACTAGGTTAAAGGGTATGTAAATATTATCTATGATGTGATCTAAGAATAAAATTTTGCAAGCAACAGTGTAGTTGGTGTGCTCTTTCCAAGAGTTCATTTGGATTGCAAAAATTGGTTACTGCATGAGAATTTACAGTGCTAGCTTTGGAATCAAATTGCCTAAGTTTACATTTTAGCACTTCCAATACTTTTGTATATTCTTATGCAAGACATTTAATCTCTCTTACCCTCACTTCTACATCTGTGAATAGGAGATGATAATAGCCATGTTTACTACTCACTCCTTCTGTATCTCTGGATTAATTTTGTTAACCTTTTTGTCTCTTCCTACTGCAAGATTTTAAAGTGATACAAATACCTGCCTTGCAAGGTCACTGTGGAGATCTGTGATAATGTATATAATGTATTCACTACAATAGCTATAACATAACTAGTAGCTATGCTTATTCTCCCTTCTCTTATTTATTCTGCATTTTTTTTTTCTTGATCATGTGTGGCAAACATATTTCAATTGTACTTGCATTGCCCCCCTCCATCCTCTTTCCACTTCCCTGGAAGACACTGTTAATTGATTGTGGCACTGTATTCCACTGTGTTTGGACAGCCTTAAAATCTATGTCACAAATTTGCTGAGGGAAATATTGTGCTATGTACTTTTTATTTTTATTTATTTTTCTTAGCATGCTAAGTTATTCACAGTGCAAATGTATGATTAACAAAAGTATATTTTATTCATTCAAATATATTAAGTGCCTATTTTATACCAGAACTATGCCAGACCTGCAGGAAATGTGTGAGTATGCAGTGGTGAACAAAACTATTTTTTATTGAATATATTTGACACGTAACATTGTGTAAGTTTAATGTGTTCATTGCGTTACATTGATTCATTTATATATTATAAACCGATTGCTATTGTAGCAATATTTATCACATTACATAGTTATAGTACAATATTATTGTCTATATTCATTTTAATTTACATTAGATCTCTATGATTTATTTATTACTTGTTACAATTTTGTAGTCTTAGACCCCATCAATGTTACCCCTTGGTAACTGCCATTTTACTCTCTGTTTTTTACAGGCTTCACTTTTTTAGATTCCACATACAAGATATCATACAGTACTTGTCTTTCTCTGAGCATCTTGCTTAGCATAATGTGCTCAAGGTCCATCCATGTTGTCATAAATGTCAGGATACCCTCCTTTTTTTTTTTTTTTTTTTAAATCAAAGTTTACTGGGTGACAACTCTTAGTAAAGTTACATGGGTTTCAAGTGTATAATTCTGTAATACATCATCTATATATCACATTGTGTGCTCACCATCCAAAGTCAGTTCTCTTTCCATCACCATAATCTGAACTCTTTTCCCTCATCTACTATCCCCCTCCCCCTTTTCCCTCTGGTAACCACTCTTTTCTAATGGATGAATAATACTCAATTTTATATATGAACCACATCTTTTTTATGCATTCATCTGTTTGTTGCCACGCGAAGCATCCTACCAATCTGTCTCCTTGTACCTGCCCCTAAAGAAAGGAGAGTCTGTGAGACAGATCCCTTTCAGGGACTTTGCTTCACCTTTGTGCTTGCACCTTATGTCTCCCTGTTTGGCCCCAGAAAAGATGGTTGCTCAGCCAATGACGAGTAAGATTCCCCACGGGGGAAACAACTCAAGCCTGGTGCAGTCGAGTGGGGACCAACAGGAGAATCCACGGGGTTCATAGAGGTGGGCACAGCCCCCCCTTCCCCCGATTAAGGAAAGCCTCTGCCTCTGTGGCTGAATTCCTTCCCACAACCTGCAAGGGAAGAGATTTAATGGTGTGCTCTCCATCTATTCATATGCATAAAGGTTTTGTCCCTTGGGGAAATGCAAACATCCTGAGACTTACTACCTGCAGGCAAGGATGATTGGCTTGAATCAGTTTCCTATTGTGATGTATAGGATTCACAGATCTTGAGATTGACAAGTTTCATCACCTTTACTTCCCCACCTAACAAATAAAAGCTAACGGTAGGCCTATTAGGGGCTCAGTCCTTGAGGCTCGAGTCCCTTGGCCCCCTTCACTCTATTCATGGCTACTGTCTTTTCTTAACCCTGAGCCGCCCTCCTTGCTCCCCACAATACTCGTTGTGCATGACATGACATCTGTTTAGGGACATTTGGCTTGTTTCTATAACTTGCTATTGTGAATAATGCTTCAACAAAAATGGGAGGACAGGTATCTAATCGAAATTCTGGTTTTTGTTTTTTTGGATAAATATTCAGAAGTGAAATTGCTGTATCATATAATAGATCTATTTTTTTGTTGTTGTTGTTTTGTTTTCTGTGTTGTTTTCCATAGTAGTTGGACCATTTACATTCCCACCAGCAATGTGTAAGAGTTCCTTTTTATCGCATTCTCACCAGTACCTGTTGTCTCTTGTCTTCTTGATGACAGCCATTCTAACAGGTGTGAAGTGATATCTCATTGTGGTTTTCATTTTCTTTTCCCTGATTGTTAGTGATATTAAGTATCATTTCATGAGTTTGTTGGCCATTTTGAGGTCCTCTTTGAAAAAAAATGTCTATTTAGTTCTTCTGCCCATTTTTAATCAGATTACTTATTTATTTATTTATTGGACCTTCTTATTTTATCTTCCCTGTTTCACATATACATATGTATAGATAGATAGATATAGATATATATAGATCTATACATATATAGATCTCTATCTATAGATATAGAGATAGATATAGATATAGATATAGACACATACATATACATAATTTTTCAATTACAGTTGACTTACAATGTTATATTAGTTTCAGTTGTACGACACAGTGATTAGACTTTTATATAACTTACTAGAGAACAGGATAAATCAACAAACAAAACAGAAACAAGATCATAGATACTGAGAGCATTTTGATGGTTGCTAGATTGAGAAGGGGCTTGGGGGGGATGGGTGAAGGGAGAGAGGATTAAGAGGTACAAATTGGTAATTACAAAATAGTCATAGGGATGTAGAGTATATTGTCAACTAATATTTGAAAAGGGAGCCAAAAACATCCAAGGACTTGGGGAGCTTTCACCTTTTGGGGAAACAGACCTTAGGGAAACTCCCTAATAAATACATAATTATGAAAAAAACTAAAACTAAATAAATGTATAATAAGAATCTCTTTGTCATTGGGTAGCTCAAGATTGTTTTGTGCTCAAGATTCTTGGATGAGGCTCATTTGACCATAAGAGTACTACTATGTTTATCATCTGCAGTTTTCTTGGTTGTTTGCATGCTCAAGAGTTACTCTTATGGGTTCCTTGAAAACTGGACTTTCAATAGTTGCATACAGATGGATTTTGAAGAGACAGTAGTTAGAAACATTGAGAAGGGAATTATGATACTGAAGTTCCCTGAAAGTAAGACCTAGCCTGGACAATCAGCTCGAATGTGTCTTTTGGAGCAAAAATTAATAAAAGAACCGATCTTATTTTACTATAATATAAGAACAGGTTTTTTTAGTATAATATAATATAACATAATATAATATAATACCAGGTCTTATATTAATTTTTACTCCAAAAGACGCATTAGAGCTGATTGTCCGCCTGGGTTTTATTTTCGGGGAAACATGGTAGTTCACAAGGAAAATGTTCATGCTATTTATTACTTAACATGCTTACAAATTATGTTAAGTGACAGATTATTAACCAATAATACAAGATTGATTAAATAAATTAAAAATATGAAATGAGATTGCATGCAGCGATATGTCTGTCAGAGGAGCAGAACAAATTAACAGGACAGGAGTAAATAAATCAATTTTGAAAACAGAACTAATGAAACTCAAACATAAAAACATTAGATACTAAGCAACAACTTTGTTTCCACATGTAAAAAGTAACTAGAGTAGTATATAAAACTTTGCAGCAAGCATAGTTTTTTTTCTCTAGTTATTTTTAGTAATAATGTGTATTTAATTTATCACTATTAAAATTTTGAATTCCTTAGTATCTGTCCAAGATGAATAAATGGTGTTTTTCAGAACACCTCTGTTTCAAATCTATCTAATGTAAAACATTTGAGTCTAAATAATGAACAGATATATTCTAAACTAATTACTGATCTTTTATTTCAAGAGTCAGAATAAATGACTGCTACACTATTTCTTTAAACTATGTTTCCTTTAACACTCTAGAGGGTAGTAATAGAAACACTGGGAAGACCTGTACCTGGCAGAAGACCATTGTATGTTGCCATAGGAGGTCCGAAATTGGTGGTGTCATTAACTACATGCCATGTAATTTTCCAAGTATGTGAAATGTAAAATACGAGTACATTCCTAAAGATTGCTAAGAAGATATCAAGGCAAAGACTACTAAACTTCTCTTAGATTTCCCATCTTACAGGGAAGTTATTGGAACTTTAGAGTTCCAATATTTTGATATCTCAAGCATTTTTTCTTATGTATTCCTTTATATTAGTTAGTCATACCGTTCATATCCATGCTAGACTGAGCTAGCAATTGGATTAATCATTTTACTGTTTGTGTGTGATTACAAAGTTTATAATTCAGAAAAAGTAAGCATTGAGATATCTTGTTTTCATGTGCTTTAATTTATTTATAAACATAAACATATATTCTCTGGATGGATGTTTAATTCTGTTGACAAATTCCTTTTTTCAAGACATCTTTTCTACTTCATTCTACTCTAACCACCTAGATATGTGACCTTCACTGGGCGGTGTGTGTGGGGGGGTGCCTCCAGAGAATGTTTGGTGGTATCTGGAGATATTTTCTTCTCAAATTAGTGACAGGGGAATGCTATCAGCATCTAATGGGTAGAGAATGGGAATGCTGCTAAACATCCTAACATGACCATAACCACCCCAACAACAAAGAATTATCTGCACTAAACGTCAACAGAGTCAAGGTTGAGAAAACTTGATCTAGAACAGAGGAAGCATGGCAATAAGTGTAGATGTTGAAGTTGGGAAAATGAAGTAAACATTGTGAAATATTTTGTGTAACAAGGTCTGTTGTTTGATTAATAAAGAGTCATTCCCGTTTCTTCTCTACTAACTGGACCCAGTGTTCAGGGAATACATTATATTTGATCTAAACTACCATGGTAGCCCATTCCTCTTTGCTAGCTATTGTTCTAAGAGATGAGGAGAAATTTTTCTGACCAAGGATGTCTGCTGAAGACTTCTGGGAATGCTGGACTTGTCACTCCATCAAAGGAAAAAAATGTACAAAGTGAAAATCCTTTTTGTTCTCTTCCTCTATTCTGGCATTGGGTTCTGTTATAAGAGGTGATAATACCTGAAGTTATGTCAGCTATTTTATAACTATGAGGTGGCAAACCTGTAGGTCAAATCCAACATTCAGAAGATTTTAGAGTGAAAAGATCTGGTATCCTTAATATTGCATTTTTGGAACGAACTCTTGTTTACAGAATATAACTAAGTAAAAACATGTGATGGGGTCATATTCAGCTACAACTGGATAGTTGATATCAAATAACACTTCAGCTAATAATAAAATGTGTAAAAGATACTAAAATGGCTTTTTTTTTTTTTTCTGCAAGAGAGAAACCAAGGCATCTGGGACTTGAGAGTCCAAGATCTCAAACAGAAAGTAAATTCAATGATGTGGCCATTCTATTCACTGCTGCTATTTATCCACAGAACATCTACTGATAAACATAAGTACAGGGCTAAAAAACATTTTAAGGTTTTACAGAAAAATAAATTGAAGACAAATGAGTCAAATATTCTACACATGAAAGAGTCTGAAATACTAAACAGAAAGAAAGCACTAAGGAATTAAAAAAAGCAAAGTTGAGATTTCAGTCATCTGTCATTGTTGAGAAGTCAACAATTGGAGCTAAGGGTCAGACAAGAAAAATAAACCTGATTAAAAACTCCTGGTTTCAGTTGAGAAAGCAAAAAGCCTACGTCCTAGGTGGAAGGGCAAAGTGGAGATATACCAGCCATCAAAAAAGGCAGAGACACAGCTTCAAAGTATTTCAGTTTCTCATTCTACCCACATTCTCTGTCTGCCAGAGAAAAATCATCCTATCTGAAGGGATATAATATCATTGAGAGATTCTATAATATTTAATCATGATAGTGCACATTTAATATAAAATATCAGACATGTCACAACAATAAAAATAATTCTAAGAAAAAAAATGAACAACAACAAAAAAAACAGACAATAAATAAATGTACAGTGATCCAGATATTAGCACTGGTAGAATAGACTTTAACCATGACTAATGTGTGCATTAGAGTAGAGGCAAAGATAAAGCCATTTATTAAAAATGTATACTATAATATAACAAAGAAATACTTCAAAAGGGAATTATAGAACTAAAATATACAACTGAAAGAATGTAATAGGTAAATTAAAGGTAGTTGGGCATATCAGAAAAGAGGATTAGTATTCTAAAACATAACTCAGTGTAAAATAATCCAAATTGAACTGCACACAAAAAAACAATGTTAAGTACAAGAAGAAAACATAAAATACAATGCAGGTCATGCCAAAAGTAAAAACATACATCAAATTTGAATATCAGTACGAAGTTAAAGAGAATGAAGCAGAAGTAATATTTGAAGAAACAATGTTTAAGAATGCTCCAGAACTTCTGGGAATGCTGGAATTGTCACTTCATCAAAGGAGAAAAATATACAAAGTAAAAATCTTTTTTTGTTCTCTTTCTCTACTCTGGCCTTGGGTTCTGTTATGGGAGGTGAAGCCACAAATTCAAAATTTGCTATAAACTCCAAAGAATATATATATAAATATAATGAAGAATATATGCATATATAATGAAGAATATATATATACACATATATATGTGCATATATACATGTACATATATGTGTATATATATATACATATGTGTATATATATACACATATATATATGTAAAATGAAGTTCCTAGGTATTTTTCACTTAAAAATGCATATATGTATTTTTAAGTGAAAAATACCTAGGAACTTCATCATCATACTGCTGTTGAACACCAAAAGAAGGAGGGAGAAAAATACTCAAAACACCTGCCACCCCCAAAAAGTGGGACATGTTCTTTTACAAAGAACAATGATTAAATGATTTCTTAACTCAAACAATGGGAGCCAAAATACATTGTAATGATAATTATAATCTGTAAATTGGGGAAAGACAATGACTTATCCTAGCTAGAATTCAATAAATCGTAAAAACATCCGTTTATTTTTATTCTTTTTTTCACTTTTTTCACCTTAAGGCCAAATCTTTATTTCTTATTTAGTTATTAAATTTATTGGGATGACATCGGTTAGTAAAATTATATAGATTTCAAGTGTATTTTTCTATCATTTGTCATCTATAACTTGCACTTTGTGTTCACCACCCAGAGACAGTTCTCCTTCTAAAATGAAATATAAATAAAAATTTTCAGACAAAAATAACTGCAATGTATTTAATAGGAAGATAATAATATTTCTAAATTTGTGTGCAGTTAATACATGACTCTAGGGATATGTAAAGCAAAGACTGTCAGAACCATAAAGAGGAACAGTTGTATTAATAATTGAAGCCACATTTTTTAACATGTTTCTTTCAGTGATTATAGAAAAAGACAATAATAGATGATTAAATGTTTAAGATATTTGAACCATACAAATAATAAATTTAACCAATTGATTAAAATACCTGTATGTCCTATGCAAGAACTGCAGAATATATCATTCTTTCAAGCCTCAAAATGGGAAAATATATTTAGAAAGTTTTATATATACACACACACACACACACACACACATATATATACACAAACATATATATGTATATATATACATATATATATATACAAACATATATATATATATATATATATATATATATATATATATACATACAAATTGTATTTGTATGTGTGTGTAGGTGTGTGTGTAATAAAGAATTTGTATCCTGGTTATTTGAAGGATCCTTACAAATGAGAAAAAGAAAGGCAATTGATAAAAAAAAATGGGAGAATACTTGAGATTTTTCACAGAAGGTGAGATTTCATTACAAACACCCCAGAATAGCTCAAGTTAAAAATAGTAAAAACAAAACAAAACAGCTAAAAAGAGAGATATCACCTTATGTGTGGAGTAACTGAAATAGTACTGGTAAGTTAGTAAAATTAGCAAAAAAACCTTCTGAAAACTGTTTGGCAGTACCTACTAAAACTGACTATATGAGTATGCACAACCTAAGATTTAGTAATTCCATCCACAGATACATGTTGAACATAAGTATACTTTTGAGGATTAAAAGACCTGTATATGAATATGTAAACATTACTAATATCACCCACAGACTGGGGACAACCCACTGTCCATCCAACATTAAATGGATAAATAAACTGTACTACTTTCACAGAATGACATATGCTATAATATTTAAATGAACAAACTGCTATATGCCTGAACATGGATGAAACTCAAATATATTATATTGAATAAAAGAAGAAAGAGACAAAAGAAAACAGACTGCTTGATTTTATTTATATAAAGTTCAAAAGACAGAATTTATAATAAATAATATTATGTCATAATATTATATATTAATTGAAGTGTTGCAATTGGGTGGGCACCTGAAGAGAGCTTCTAGAGCATAAGTAGTATTCCATATTTTGACATGTCTAGTCTTTATACAGATAAATTCATTTTGTAAAAATGAAACAAGTTGTAGACTCAAGATTTATGTACGTCACTTTATATACATATCACATTCTTTGTTTCGATGATTACCAATGAAATACCCTTAAATTTTTGGTGATTCATATTCAGAACTTTCCACTATAGAGATATTGAAGAACATTTATTTGTAGCACTGCTACCATGTTCAAGTAGAATCTTGAAAATAAATTGACATGGAAGAAATATGTTTGTCTATATTTTAGAACGTTGTAGGTATGTAGGATGGATTACATGGTACAATTTTGGTGGCAGAAGGATTAGTTTGAGATTGACATCATTGTGTGTTGGATGATTTCCCTGTGAACTTAGCAGTGAATTCCTCTCAGCTTTGTATAACTTAGTGATTTGCATTGTCAATGACCTTCAGCCAAAGACACCAGGAATTCCTATAGTTGAATAAATTGGGTTTATGACTGATAGCAGTAATGGACAAGATAGACCATTTGAAGCCACAGGGCATCTCAGCAAGCAAGTCTTATAAAGAACTTGTTATAGGATTTGTGATTTGGTTGTATAATTGTGGGGAAAGTCTATGCATGTGAGGGATTGCTCTCGATTGGGTGGTGTCAGAAAGTGGGGCCAATTATATCATTGAGTATCTCAATAATCTTATGATAGGGAAAAACTAGACTAAGGATGAAGCTGTGATTTCTGAAAAAGTAGTAGTAGTCACTCATTTAGTGAGAGAAAGAGATGTTTTGCATTTTATGGGTTTCACAGTGACCTCGGTTTTGTCTCACTTCATCACAGTCTCAGAGTGACCTCGTTTGATATACGTGCTCTGTGATATTCTTTATGTCCAACAGGAGAGCAATATGATTTAGTGGTAAGCCTCATATCATTTGAAATAACATTGAGGTCGAGCTCTGAATGCCAGATGAGTTTGTAAAAATATTTTAACATAGCTGTGAGGTCAGATCAGTTCCCTGATATCAGGGCCTGTTTTGCTCTTTGTCAGGATCAAGGCTATACCATACAGGTTCCTGGTTTTCCTAGAGTCAAATAAACTCATCTGATTCATTCAAGAATCACAATAAGCTCATATGAGTAGTAATACAGGAAGAAAGAATAGGGCTCAGGAAGAGGTCATGAAGAAAAAAACAAAACAAAAAATGTTGACTATATCAACTTTTAAGAGCTGACAAATATAAATATAGATATAGGAAAATATGAAGTTTGTATCTTCATTCTCAATTTTAAAAAAGGGACAAACATTTGTTTCTAAATAAAGATTGAAAGAAAATATACTGTACCTACCAAATAAAGCCACCATGGATAGATGTGTTTGGAGAGGTGGACACAGAAGCAATAGACCAGGGAAAATGGAGATAGTCTCAGGGTAGATTTGCTCATTTAGGGAAGACTTATTTTGGGAACCAGGGCTCCAAACCTTGTTCTAGGTGGTCATAGCAACTCAGAGCCAATCAAAATATATATCACCCTATGGATTTGGACAAACTAATCCAGGATTAACCTATGTGGATTAAAGAGCAAAAGGACATGTCTTAAATGTTTAAACCTTTTAAATCTGATATCTTCATAAGAAACAACTGAAGACACAATAATAACTGAGTTAAAATTTTTCATCACAACAGAAGTGGTAGTTTAAAGCTAGATTAAAGATGATTTAGGCTGTGTTATTTAGAAACATACATTGTTTATTTTACTTTAGTGTAACAGCCAAATAAAAGCTATCTATAGTCTTGTTATTTCCTAGCACAGAACTACCAACAATGTGTAAAAATTAAATGTTCTGTCACTAATTCAAGAAAAGCACTGTTAAATTTGCTACCACTCTTTTATAGGATGGGCATGATATCAATATTTCAGGTCTTTCTCTATCATGACTTGACCCCTTATATCCTTTGAATTTTACTTGTCATGGAATAGGTCCATTGATCACTGGTACAAAGTATATATTTAAATAGTAGATTGTCAGTCATGTTAACTGACATGTGGGTGGGTAAAATTAATTTAAAACCCAGGTCACTGACTGTGGCTGCGGTGACAAACTGAATGAGGCAGGCAAAATAAAATTAAAAAAATAATAAAAATATATGCCAATACCAGGCAGAGAAAAGAATAATGTATTTGAAGTCTTAGTCTTCAAAGTTGCTAACTTGAAGGATCCTATTGTTCACAGGAAAAGGCTTTTAGTACTATTGTCACAAGGATGGGACCTGTTAGGGAAAGCTTTTGAAAAAGGAGAGCTGCAGAGATTACAGATGTTTGATGATCCATATCTTTGTAAAATATACGCCAACTGGAAACAGAGTAAATGTAAACATTGGCTATATCAATGTAATTTTAATATGTTTTATTTTAGATTAACAAAGTTTAATCATATTGAAGAATCATTGATTCCAAAATAAAACACACGGAACACTGATATAGGTACTGAGTTGAATAGGGTTCCCACAAAAGATATGTCCATCTGGAACCTCAGAATAATATTTCATTTAGAATAGGGTTCTTTGCAGATGTAATAAGTTTGGGAGAAAAAGATGAGATCATCTTGGATTAGGGTGGATCCTAATGTGTTCTTATAAGAGACACAATATAAGTGACACATGGAAGAAGGCCATGTGAAGATAGAGCAGAGATGAGAGTTATGCTAAACACAAGCCAATGAACACCAGCAGCCTCTGGAAGCTGGAAGAGGCATGGACATATTCTCCCCTAGAGCCGCCAAATACTTGCCACCCCGCTGACACCTGGATTTCAGATGTCTAGCCTCCAGAACTGTGAGAGAATAAACTGAATAAATTTCTGTTGTTTAAGCCACTAAGTTTGGTAATTTGTTCCAGCAGCCCTAGGAAACTAAAATACAATACAAAACTATAAAATATCTCATAATGTTATAGTTAATAATTAAAGGCAAATGAATTTTACCAAGTGCCTCTCATCACAAGATATAACACGCTCAAAACAGAACAGAAAGTACTTGAACTTGAAATCATAGTCATTTTGATAAATTGTTGTAGGATATTTTTTTGTCAAATTTAGTTTGTTCTATTTAGAGTTGCCTCTAATGGCTGGTATGTTGATAGAAATATATTTTTATATGGAATGATAGGATTTGGAAGGTGGTTTTTTGTTTGTTCATTTTTTAGTTTTAGGTCCTCATCAACATTTAGAGAAGAATTGTCCATTTTATATAGGGCTAGCCATACACCCACATGATCCTCCATCAGTCTCTTTATCTCCCTCAATCTAAATCAATCAATAACTTCCTTTCTTTTTTTCTTTCTTTTTTTTTCTCATGAAATAACCACATGTTAGGCTCATTTTTAGGTCATATTAATGGATGGGATGGGTAATATAAATATATCTGCTGTGAATGATCTGGCCCTGTGGTACCTTTCTCATTACCTATTGTATTCTTCCTTGCTCATTCTCTCCCAGACACCTTGGTGCCCTCACTATTCCCCTGAGCAGATAAGACACATTCCTGTGTCTTCTCTCGGCCTGGAAGTCTCTTTAGGTAGCCTCCTTGCTCTCCATCCCATCTCATGTAAATGCTTGATTAAATATGGCCTATTTAAAATTCCAAACTCATCCTCCTCTGTATCTCCTCCTTTGTGCCTGTTTTATCTCCATCCTATTGCTTTTTGATACATTATCTATAATTTACTTTCCCTCTGAAATGTAACCTGCATGACAGTTGGAATTTTGTTTTAGTAAATATTGTGTTCCCAATGTTTAAAACTACTCAGCATACAGTGGGCCATTTAAAATATTAATTGAAAGAATAAATAAAATGATGCTGTAAAGCCAGCTTCTGAACACTGTTACATGAGTTTTTAACTTCAGAATGCATAGGTTGTTCCATTCAAGCAAAACAATCAATGACTGTGCTTTTGGATATAATGCATGGCTATGTGCTGAACGTAGCCTATTGACCCTCAGACCCTAATTTTTACACAGTATTGTTTCTCTCTCGCCATCTTCTCAGCAGGAGTTTGATTATTTTTCATTAATAGGAGGCTCTCATATCATACTTGAAAGGGTGGTGATAAGAAGCCATTATTCTTCAGTAGCACTTGTATACATACAGAGAGGTATGCAGTTTCCATTCACTTCTGGGTACCCTTTTGAATGACCTTTTTCAGTGATGAAGAAAGCTGAAATTATTTGTAGTTTTCTGCAATTCTCCTATTTCGTGATTTCTTAAATTCTAGCTATGGCCTTTTTTACTCAAATAACCTAGAATATTAAAAATAAATAAAGTAATTTACTTATCTGGCCTTGCTATATTTATGTGGAAACACCACCACCCTGGTGTTAAGTGGTGAAGTGGATAAAATAAAAACACAACCATGCTAACTGATCTAGTTCAAATTAATATCCTTGAACTGCACATATTCCAGTAATTCTGCCAGGATTTCACAGTGTGCTTTTTGAGTCTGTTTGCTCTCCGACATTCCTAGATAACCATTTCACTTTTTCCTCAAACCAAGAACAGTTGAAGACTTTGGGTTCCTCTTCACTGAGAAATATAAAGCAAAGAAAAACTTTGCCTCCCTTTACCTCATATACTGTCCCACCAGCAACTGCCTTCCCATTTCACCTCTAAGCAAAGTTGAAATATCCTCTGCCCTATATAGCCCCAATCCTTTCCCTTATGTGCCTCTCACCTACTCAAACATGTCTTGTCCAATAATTCTCCCTTCTCTCCACTGTGTTTTAATTTGTTTCTACCAATACTTTGTGTTAGCATATATACATGGTGATATTATATCCATCTTGAAAATTTTCTCTGGCCCTACCACAGTTTTAGATAAATCCAGATATCTTTGCTGCTCTAGCTAAAAAGAGAAACAAGCAAAAACACCTCCTAGAAAAACTGTTTACATCTACTATCTCAATTTTCTCTTGTAAAATTTTCTCTTAAACCTATGAGATTTTTGTCTCCTGCACCTAATGAGAGTTGCTCTTATCCTAGTAATCATGGCATTCACATTGCTAAATCCAACCATCAGTTCTCAGTCTTTACCATACCTGACTATCAGAGTACTTTTTCTCTCTCTCTCTCCTCATATATACTCGTACGTATATATTAACTTGACTTCCAAGATACTTTAAAGTTTTGTCTTTTGTCTTCCATGATGACATTTTCTCAGTCTCCTTTGCTGGTTCATTGCCTTCATCTCTATTTATTAATGTCTGAAAATTCAGAAGACAGTCCTTGTAATTCATAATATTTATACTTGCTCTATTTTTTATCTCATTCTGTCTCATGTCTTTAAATATCATCTCTATGCTATTGACTCCTTGGTTTTATCTCTAGCCAAGACTTCACACCCAATGTATATAATCATATATTCAAATAATTGCTCAATTATTTCACATAAAATATAATAGATAACTCAATGTACACATGTCTAAAATTTATTGTCCCATCTTCCCACACAAACAACCTCTACACATATCTTTTCTTATCTCAATTTATGGCAACTCAACCTTTCAGGTAAATTGTTTGAGTTCTCCTTGACTATTACCTTAATCTCAAAATGAATCTACCAGAAAATATTGTAGTCTCTACTTTCCAAAATTTCTGCAACCCAACCGTTTTTATACTTTTTATTCTGATCAAGACACTATACTGTCTTATCTGAATTGTTGTCATAGCCACCTTGTATTTTTTTTTCTATTTCTTCCATTGCCTCTCTCCCCTACAGTTTAACTCAAATAAAACACCTAGCATTATACTTTTGAACCAGCAGCCATGTTAAGTTTGCTCAGCAGTCTTCAGTGGCTTTATATTTCACTTTAAGTAGAATAAAATATCCTTACAATTTTCTAAATGCCTATGTTTTATGAACTCAAACTTCCATAAACATCTGACATTATTTATCCACCACCACCACCCACCTTCCTTCCTGTTGTTTGAATGTGCCAGGTGCACCCATGTTTTAGAGAATTTAAACAACTCTTCCCTCTGCTTTGGATGCTCTTCTCCCAACATCCCATTGGTCAACTCCTTGACTTCCTTCAAGATTTGCACAAATCTCTCACTGTTCTCAATGCAGTGCACCCTGATTGCCTTAAATAGTACTGCAACATCTCCTGCCAGCTTCTCTTTATTTCATTTTAATTTTTGTAGTATTCATTACCTTTAATATACACTATGGTTTAATTATTATCTATATTTTCCTGTTTTTATCTGTTTCATCTGTTGGAATGCAGGCTCCAAAAACACAGCAATCTTTTTCTTGCATATACATTATACATAGAAAGCACATAGAACAGTATCTGGCTCTTTGTAACTACTGAATCAACAATTCTGAGTATGTGAAAATGAATGAATAAATGAAAATTTTCTAATCACCATAGCAGGCTCAGAATGCAAATTTATAAATACTAAATGGAGTTCACTTTCAGTATACTAACCTCTTAAATGGCAATGGTAAAATAAAAAGCAAAATAATAAAACAAAATAAAATAAACAATATTATTTTGCCTCCAGGTTGATAATGATATAATAACACCCATATCTGTAACATTAAAAACTGCAATTCAAGGTAAAATGCTAACAGAGGTAATAGAGCTACAAAAACTCAGGAATGGAACCAAAGTTATTTCATGTTAAGTGTATGCAATGGAGTTAGACTCCAAGGTAAAGAATGTCTAGCATGTCTTATACATTTATCAAGATCTCTAATATATTTAGCAAACATTCTGGAAGATCTATAGTGAAATGGAAGTTATGCTATATAATCTGGAGATGCAAAGATGAATACTACTGGGTTACTCTTTTAAATATTTTGGCAACATTTTAGCTGGTATCTTAAGTAATCATCAATTAAAAGCATTTGATTGACTTCTCTTGAAACTGTGTATCTTACATAGTCACAAATAACTAAGACTTTCTTGAAGGTTATGTCAGGCGCTTTTAGGTTTTCCATTTGTTTTTTTAATTAAATTCATTGGGGCGACAATGGTTAGTAAAATTACGAGTTTCAAGTATACAATTCTATACTACATCAGCTATATATCACATTGTGTGTTCCCTACCCAGAGTCAATTCTCCTCCCATCACCATATATTTGACCCCCTTTATCCTCTTCTACGATTCCCCCTCCATCTGACCCTCTGGTAACTATTAAACTGTTGTCTGTGTCTATCAGTTTTTGTTTCTTTATTTGTTTGTCTTTTCCCTTTGCTGCTTTCAGTTTTATATCACACATACGAGGGAAGTTATATGGTTCTCTACTTTTTCTGTCTGACTTATTTCACTTAACATAATAATCTCAAGATCCATCCATGTTGTTGTAAATGGCAGTATTTCATATTTTCTTATGGCAGAGTAATATTCCAATGTGTATATATGCCACATCTTCTTTATCCAATCATCTATTGGCGGCCACTTTGGTTGTTTCCATAGATGCAGAAAAAGCACTTGACAAGATACAACATCCATTTATGATTAAAACATTTAATAAAATGGGTATAGAAGGAAAATACCTTAACATAATACAGGCCATATATGACAAACCCACAGGTAATATTGTAATTAATGGTGAAAAACTGAAGCCTTTTACTCTACGTTCAGGAACAAGACAGGGTTATCCCCTATTATCACTATTATTCAACATAGTATTGGAAGTCCTTGCCAGAGCAATCAGGCAAGAGAAAGAAATAAAAGGCATCTGAATTGGAAATGAAGAAGTAAATTGTCACTTTTTGCAGAAGACATGATTCTTTACATAGAAAACCCTAAAGACTCCAACAAAAAGCTATTAGAAGCAGCAAACGGATACAGGAGTTCTTAGGTTTTATAGACACAGAGCAAATAAAGCCAAGACATTAATTATACTTCAGAGTAAAATTCCTACATGTTAATCATTTCTTTGTAGCTGGATAACTGATATAAGCATATTTAGAAAACATGTTGTTGTATTTCAGAGAAGTGTTCAACCCTCTATATCATTGTCCAATGAGTTGAATTTGACATGCCCAAGAGGCCCATCAAGGAAGTGTATTTAATGATACTAGACCATTTCACATACTACCTCATCATCCACACAAGATACAGCAAAGGCACACAGATTGGTCTTAGCTTATTCTCAGCGATGGATACATTAAGGATATTATGAGCGTGGCAATGGCTTTCTATAATTTGGGAGGAAAAAGAAAACAGGGATTGTGCCAACACTTTATACAATTCAAAATATGATTGGCTAAATATTTTTGTTATGAACATGTTTTATTGTTTGCCTCTTCCAAAAATTTATAGAAATGTTACAGTTAAAGACATAGTTACTATCCCTGGCACATAAAAGTACACAATAAACATTGTTAACTGATAACTAATACACTATATAAAACACAACTAATGAAGTATACAATATAATAATAGAACATGCTGAATTAATATACCAAAAAGTTGGCTACTTTGCTTATATTTACATCTAAAATTTCTGATAACTAGGGTAAAAAGAAATAACATGGTATATAAACCTCTTTATTAAACAAAAGGAAGCATCCCAGGGTCTGAAGAGTTTCTTATTTTAATATTAATTTTATTGTCATTACTTCCTTTCTTGGATTAGATTTAGAGCTCTTCTGGAGCAGAGATTGGGTTTATGCAAATGGTTACAGTGTCCGGTGAATAGTAAAACTGTGAAAACAGGTTAGGTGTATAGAAATACCAGTGGAAAGCTCTTTTGAACCATCTTTATACAAAGGGAAGCTACAACTGAGCTCAAGCTGACAGGCACCTGATGGAGATATGAGTTTAATGTTACTAAATTTTAGCATTTTTGTAAATAAAAAGTAAATTTCATTTTTAAGTGCAATTACTCTACATCTAAACGTTGATATTATAACTTAAACTAAGTTTGGGCCGGAGATATCATCAAAATGGCGGCGTGAGGTGAGCCTCTGTAAATCTCCCCTGGAATTTACAACTAGTCAAACAACTATAATTCCACAAAGGACTCCCCACACAGTAGACAGGCAAGACGAAGAGGCCCACTACTGAATTCATGAAATCGCGTGAGCGGAGGAGGAGGGAAGGGCGAAGTGTGGAGACGGAACCGCGTGGGCGCAGGACGCAGACCTAGCTCAGTGCTTCGAGCTCGCTGCTTCTGGAACTACCGCAGTTACAGGAGAGGGATGAACTTGGACTGCTAGGGCTCCACTTATGGCCCACAGGGCTGAAGGGACAGCATAAAACACGGCTGGACCCAATGCTCACGGCAGAGACCTCGGAGAAAAGACTGAGGGAAAAAGGCTGAAAACGGTGGTTAAAGCTCTCACTGCCGAGCAGAAACAGAAGCCTTAGGCACTGAGACTAGCCTCCCCCTCCTTACCCTCCCAGAGCTCGCCCCGTCCCCACCTTCCCGGTGCTAGAAGCAGAAGAGTAGCAGTGTCAGATCAAAAGAACCGAATATTTGCTGTTCCAAGAACTGTGGACCGCAGACACAGATTTGCAGCACAATTAGTTCTGGCAAAGGGAAGGGAGCTGTGGAAACAGGGCTGGTTGTGGTGGTGGTCACCGACATTGCTCTGGGCCACCTCTCACAACTCACTCCGCCCCTGGCCCCACATATCTGGGCAGATCCCTGCAGGAGTAAACAGAACTGCTGAAACATACGGGCTCTGAATCTGGTGCAGGAAGAGCTTTGGAACTTCAAAAGCTCTCTGGATACCCACACGGACACTGCGCCCTGTGACCCAGGCGAACTATTAACAGAGGAGAAGCCCATCTCCCAGGGAATCCCCCCATCGTGTGAGAAGCTGGAATAGTGCAGAGAAAACATAGCACTACCGTGTGAAAGAGAAAAAAAGGCTACAGTTTGGAGAAAAAATAAAACATTCTACCAACAAGCACTGGAAAACAAAAGAAAGACCTCTTCCTATCAACCTATTGCAAAAGCCACTCCTATAGATGTCTAGGAAGAGAAATAATAAATTAGAAATTGCCATGAATAACCAAGGCAACAAGACAGCTCAGAAAGTAAGTGAAAAGTCTCCAGAAAAGGAACTTAAAGATATGAAAATATGTGATTTAAATGACAGAGAATTCAAGACTGCAGTTCTTAAAAAACTCAACGAGATGCAAGAAAACAAAGAAAGGCAGTTTAATGAACTCAGAAACACAATCAAAGAACAACATGAGTATTTCACGAAAGAGATTGAAATTTTAAAGAAGAACCAAATAGAATTTCTGGAGATTAAGTACTGAATAGAAGAAATTAAGAATAAAATAGCCAGTTTAGGTAGTAGAGTTGACCAGATGGAGGAAAGAATCAGTGACATCGAAGATAGAAACCTGGAAATGACATGGATGGAAGAAGAAAGAGACTTGAGACTTAAAAGAAATGAAAGAACACTACAAGATCTTTCTGACTCCATCAGAAAGAGCAATCTAAGCATAATAGGCTTACCAGAAAGAGAGAAAGAGAGAAGGGAACAGAGAATATTCAATCAACTTGTTGATGAGAACTTCCCAAACTTGTCGACAGAACTGGATCCAAGATTCTCAAATCCAAGAAGCAAATCAAACACCTAATTACCGCAATCCCAACAGGCCTTCTCAAGGCACATTGTATTGAAGCTGTCTAAAATCAATGACAAAGAAAGAATCCTCAAGGCAGCCAGGTAAAAGAAGGCAGTAACCTACAAAGCAAAGCCCATTAGATTATCGTCAGATTTTTCAGAAGAAACTCTACAAGCCAGGAAGGAGAGGAACCAAATATTCAAATTATTAAAAGAGAGAAATTATGAGCCAAGAATAATATATCCAGCAAAGATATCCTTTAGATATGAAGGAGGAATATAGACCTTTCCAGACATACAGAAACTGATGGAATTTTCTAATACACGACCTGCACTACAAGAAATACTAAAGGAGGCTATTTGACCACCATCAACAGGGATAATTTGTGGCAACCAAAACATAAAAAGGGGGAGAGTAAAGGCCTGAACCGGAATATGGGAATGGAGAAAGTAAGCGTGCTAAAGAAAATGGAATACTCTAAATATCAAACTTTTACATAAACTTAAGGGTAACCACTGGAAAAAAAGAATCTAGAACTAAAATATATACTATAATAAAAGAAGAAACAGAGGGAAACATCATATAATACCACCACACAGAAATAATAGACAACAACATTAAGGCAAAGAAAGAATGGAGACACAGCCTTACCAGAAAACTAATGATAGGATGACAGGAAATCCACACATATCAATAATCACCCTAAATGTAAATGGACTGAACTCACCAATAAAAAGGCACAGAGTAGCAGATTGGATCAAAAAACTAAACCCAACCATATGCTGTCTACAAGAGACACATCTCAGATACAAGGACAAGCATAGACTCAAAGTGAAAGGGTAGAAATTGACACTCCAAGCAAATGGTATCCAGAGAAAATCAGGTGTAACCATACTGATATCAGATGAAACAGACTTCAAGGTGAAAAAGATAACAAGAGACAAAGATGGACATTTCATAATGGTGAAGGGGACTATACAACAAGAAGACATAACAGTCATCAATATTTATGCCCCCAATCAGGGAGCACCGAAATATACCAAGCAACTACTAACAGAACTAAAGGGAGAAATTGACCAAAACACAATTATACTAGGGGACTTAAATACATCATTGACAGCTATGGATAGATCATCCAAACAGAAAATAAATAACGAAATAGCAGCCCTAAATGACACATTAGATGAAATGGACATAATTGACATATATAGAGCACTTCATCCTAAAACATCAGACTATACATTTTTTTCTAGTGTACATGGAACATTCTCAAGGATAGACCATATATTGGGACATAAAATCAGCCTCAGCAAATTTAAGAAGATTGAAATCATACCAAGCATATTCTCTGATCACAAGGCTTTGAAATTGGATATCAACTGCAAAAAGAAAGCAGGAAAAAACACAAATACATGGAGATTAAACAACATACTTTTAAAGAACAACCGGATCAAAAAAGAAATTAGAGGAGAGATCAAAAGATACATAGAAACAAATGACAATGAAAATACAGCCTACCAAAATTTTGAGGATGCAGCAAAAGCAGTTTTAAGAGGGAAATTTATATCATTACAGGCCTATCTCAAGAAACAAGAAAAATCCCAAATAAATAACCTCATGTTACACCTTAAAGAACTAGAAAAAGAACAAATGAAACCCAAAGTCAGCAGAAAAAAGGAAATAACAAAAATCAGAGCGGAACTAAATGAAATAGAGAACAAAAAGACAATAAAAAAATTAATGTGACAAAGAGCTGTTTCTTTGAAAAGATTAACAAAATTGAGTCTAACCCTTGGCTAGACTCACTAAGATAAAAGAGAAGACACTAATTAACAAAATCAGAAATGAAAAAGGGGAAGTTATCACGGACACCACAGAAATACAAAGGATCATCCAAGAATACTATGAAGGACTATATGCCACCAAATTCAATAACCTAGAAGAAATGGACAAGTTCTTAGAAACATATAGCCTTCCAAGGCTGAACCATGAAGAACTGGAAAATCTAAACAGACCGATCACCAGTAACAAAATTGAATCAGTCATCCAAAACCTTCCCAAAAGCAAAAGTCCGGGACCAGATGGCTTCACTAGTGAATTCTACCAAACCTTCAAAGAGGATCTAATACCAATCCTGCTCAAACTCTTCCAAAAAATTGAAGAAGAGACAGTACTCCCTAACTCATTTTATGAGGCCAACATTACCCTGATACCAAAACCTGGTAAGGACAACACAAAAAAAGAAAACTACAGACCAATATCTCTGATGAATACAGATGCAAAAATCCTAAACGAAATTTTAGCAAATCGAATGCAACAATGCATTATAAAGATTATTCATCACGACCAAGTGGGGTTCATCCCCGGGGCACAAGGATGGTTCAATATCTGCAAATCCATCAATGTGATACATCACATAAACAAAATAAAGGACAAAAATCATATGATTATATCAATTGATGCAGAAAAAGCATTTGACAAGATACAACATCCATTTATGATTAAAACACTTAATAAAATAGGTATAGAAGGAAAATACCTTAACATAATAAAGGCCATATATGACAAGCCCTCTGCAAATCTCATAATTAATGGAGAAAAACTGAAGCCCTTTGCTCTACGTTCAGGAACACGACAGGGATGTCCCCTATCACCTCTGCTTTTCAACATAGTGTTGGAAGTCCTTGCCAGAGCAATCAGGCAAGAGAAAGAAATAAAAGGCATCCAAATTGGGAATGAAGAAGTTAAATTATCACTCTTTGCAGATGACATGATGCTATATATAGAAAACCCTAAAGACTCCACCAAAAAGCTATTAGAAACAATCAACGAATACAGTAAAGTTGCCGGCTACAAAATCAACGCACAAAAGTCCATTGCCTTCCTATATACTAACAATGAAATCTCAGAAAAAGAAATACAAAAAACAATTCCTTTTGCAATTGCAGCAAAAAGAATAAAATACCTAGGAATAAACTTAACCAAGGATGTGAAAGACCTATATGCTGAAAACTATAAGACATTTTTGAAAGAAATTGAAGAAGACACAAAGAAATGGAAAGACATTCCGTGCTCATGGATTGGAAGAATCAACATAGTTAAAATGGCCATATTACCCAAAGCAATATACAGATTCAATGCAATCCCCATCAAAATCATATTTTAATTCTATATGATGTAGCTTTGAGAAGGTTCAACCATTTTTATTTCTCAAATATTATTTTATTTCATATTGATAGCTCATAAAATATGCTAATAATTTATTTTCATAGTGTAAAGAGAGGAAAACTAAGGCTGGTCATCTAATTAATATCATTTGGGAACCACTGTAAGATTAGTAAGACTAAAGTTTATATTTTTTCTACTGGGCACACACATCCTTTTAGAATTCAAAATGTGAATATATCTATAATTATTGTAAACCAAGAATATGCATGATAAATTATCTTTTAGATATGTAACGTTTGTAAGTAAACTATAACTTAGCTAATTTGAGTAACATTGTATCAGGTATATAAAAGGGACCTCTGCATTTAATCTGTTTTAAGTATCTATATTAATGACGAGGAAATTGAAGTCAGGATAGAGTCAATGGCTTACCTGTGACCATAGAGCCAGTTCATAATCTTACACAGTTGTGTAGAAATATAACTCAGAAAACACCAGGATAGGGCTACTGGCGAAGAAAAAATCTCATGTAGGCTATTCCTCTACATCTACATGCAATGTTACAATTCTGAAATAAATGGGGATGCCGTATCCATATTCACCTGATTATTTTGCAGAGATCAGTATATCAGTAAAAGAGCAAGCTAGGGACCTCAAGTATACACATTTACTTTTTAGATTCACAATAAGAAAACACATTTGTTTCGTTGAAATATTCTACAGCTATTTTGGTATTATCTGTGAATACTCTGGATTTTGAGAGAAATGAAGTATTGAAGAACGTATTTAACCTTAGATGTACTTATTATACTCTTTTGAAGATAGCTTTTAGCATGTATTGCTTTATTGGTTAAAAGGTAATAACCTTTCATGTTACAGCCTCATGTTATAAGCATATATTCTTAGCATTAAATGGTTACAAATCTAGTGTTTCAAATCCCTAAGTATATAACAGATTTATTATTGTAACTTAAATTAAAAACAGTAGAAGAAAAGCTGTTATCACACATCTTCCAAATAGATTTTACTCTTCATTTGTGGGAAACCACCTTCATTCTTTAGAGACATTGTTATATTATTTAGTTTTCATTTAATATTAATGAGGATCTTTCACATTTCCGTAATTTCTAAATATGAAAAATATACCTTATGTTCTTTTATATAATTTAATACTTATTTTTGAAATGTTTGTTTTATTTTTAAGCTGTTTATCATTCTCAGTCACTGTTCTTGATCCCAAATTTCTGTGAGAATTGATTTCTGAGAAATTTGCTATTCCCTGTAGCTTATTGAGGAGAAAAATATTTGTGCATACTCATCTTTGTTGTAAATACTTAAATCATAGAAGAATTGCAGAAAGACTCTAAACTAAAAAATAAAATGCCTGTATAATAGGACTCTGTAATTTCCCTAAAAATAATCTATAATTTGAGAAGTGAGTCACCAGTCAGGATATTAAAAGACAAATGTTCACTCATGTCAATGGAAATACGATCAAACTACATAAAATGCCCCTGGCCCACCTCTCCAACACTCTTTGTTAAATATGCTCTGGCCATATTTGTTTTTCCTTCAGTTGCTCTAGGAAGTTGTGCCGGTTGCTGCTTTAGGGCCTTAACAGTATTCCCACACTGGAGTGCTTTAGGTCCTCAGCTCCTCAACTCCTTTATAAGGTCGGTCCCTTCTTGCTTTCTGTTAATAGCTCCAATATGGCTTCCTTACGTTTTGTCACTAAATCGTTTTCATAGTACTTACCGTCACATGCAATCCTCTTGATCGTTTCTTGTTTTCATGCATATTGTTGATTTCTTCTTTATAACTTCTTTATAATGTTTGCTCTCTGAGGACAGAAATTTATCTTTTTGCTTCACTTAACTACTAAAATTGTTAATGGATGAGAAAGCAGGGGGTACAGATGTATTTAGGTAGTTGTATGCCTTTGAAGAGTGAAACTAAGTAAATATTTGCAGTGCAGCTATAGTGTTCTCTATAGAGTGTGTGTGTGTGTGTGTGTGTGTGTGTGCGCGCGCGCGTGTGCACATGCATGCTTTATTTTGAGAAAAACAAGGATGGCACTTGTTACAGAATTTTTTGAAAATTAATTTATACTTAGCTCAACATGAGTGATGGGGAATGAGGGCCAAAAGTTTGTTTTCAGTAATTAATAAATTCATTCAACATATACTTCTTAAGCATCTGAACCAGATCCTGATATAGGTACTCAGACTATAACAGTGAATAAGATAGACACAGCTTTTGAAACTGATGGAGCTTACTAACATTCTCATGTGAAGGAAACATATGAAGATACGTAAGTTATATAATATATTAGAATTAAATAAATTATATAGTAAAATAAACAGAAAATTGCTGTAGACAGATCGAGTAATATAAGTAGACTTGTGACTACTGAGGAAGTGTGCTATAATTTAAATGAGTGGCCTTGTTGTAAAGGTGAGATTTAAGCAAAGGTTCAGTGAGGGAGTGAGCCATGTAATAACTGGAATTAAGGCAGTCAAGACAGTATAAGACAAAGACTCTTAGATGCCTGCTATGTCTGAGCAAAAGTAAGGCCAGTGACATTATAACAGAATGAGCTAAAAGCAGAGATGTGAGAAATAACCAAGAGACAAATTGTGTAAGGCCTTGTTAAGTAGAAATAAACTAAAGATAAGTAAGTCTACACATGATATAATATTCTTTGAGTAAGTTGACTTGTTATAGTATGTGAGAAGCAACAAAATTGGAGAGAAGGGGCTGGAATCGTTCTTTTTTTTTTTCTATAATTAAAGTTTATTGCAGTGACAATTGTTAGTAAAATTACATAGGTTGCAAGTATACAATTCTGTAATACATGATCTATATATCACATTGTGTGTTCACCACCCAGAGTAAGTTCTCTTTCCATCACCATATATTTGATCCTGTTTACCCTCATCTACCACCTCTCTTCCCCCTTACCCTCTCATAACCACTATACTTGTCTATGTCTATGAGTTTTTGTTTCTTTGTTAGTTTGTCTTGTTGCTTTGTTGCTTTCAGTTTTATATCCCACATATCAGTAAAGTCATATGGTTCCTGACTTTTTCTGTCTGACTTATTTTGCTTAGCATAATAATCTCAAGATCCACCCATGTTGTCAAAAATGGCACTATTTCATCTTTTCTTATTGCAGAATGGTATCCCATTGCATATATATACCACATCTTCTTTATCCAATCGTCTATTGAAGGATACTTTGGTTATTTCCATGTCTTGACCATGGTAAATAAAGCTGCAATGAATATTAGAACATATGTGTCTTTATGAATAAAGAGACTTTGCTTTTCTCTTCTTGGTAATATCTGGACATTTCTTTGATTGTTATGGCTTGGGGGGCTGAAAGGGGTAATGCTCTTGGAATCTGGTGAATAGATGCCAGGATCCTGTAAACAATCCACAATGCACAGGACAGCCTCTGTCTTATAACAGTGAAATATCATTATTATTTGAACCTATATTATAACTTTTATGTATTTTAAAATTTGGAAACAAGAGTTAGGGATTTCCAAAATAAATGCTGACAGGTCAAAAAGAAAATTTTCAAAAAACATGATCAAGCATAGAAAAGTACTATCTCAATAATAAAAAATGTTTAAACAATATCAAGAGAAAAAAATAATTCATAAAGACTAATTAATTCATATTCTTGCTGCTCCAGGTCATATCTTATGCAGTGAATGAAACTAGGCCAAAGAAAAACAGTTGTTTTAAGAACTGAAGCAAAACTTCAAAAGTAGAAAGCATTTATTCTCATACAAAAAATAATCTCAAGCTTTGTCTCCGATAGCAGACATATAAGGATCATCACAAGTTGAAAGAGACATTTGTTCCGGTCAATATATAAAGTGCCACTCACAAGAAACATTGTGGTCAGTAATCTTCCATAATTGAATAAAGCTAATGGGCATTCTTGGATTTTTGTTTGGCACTGCAGAAACTGGAATTTATCTTCAAGTTCTATCAATCCTTCAGAATCACCAAGTCATCAAGTCATATTAGACTATTTTAAAACCTAGGAACATATGCCATTCCAATACTTAAGAACAATTATTTTTATCAGTCCTCCAATATTGCCTGTTTTCTCACTTGCATGATAAATTTCTTAGAATTTTGTTTATTTTGTTTTCCTTTAAGGAAACAGATATACTACGGTGTCTTGAAATAATATATACATAACTTTCAAATATATGTGATAGCTCATACATATTTGATTAAAAGAGCTAGCATGAGCTTAAGAATAGGTTTTAGACTCAGAAATGATACTGTGACAGTGTGTCATTGTCTGCCTTTTTGGAAATAGTTATCTGTAAATTATCAACCTTACATATAAATTCTGTATTTTTGATTCTACCTAAAAATGTTCCCTCAGAGGAAAAAAATGGGTTGTGTGGCTTGTGGAAGAGGAAAAAAATGAAAAAAATCATAAAGAAAATGTCAGGTCTCAGAGTGGTTATTTGGGCTTCCTCTGCTGTTTGGCTGCCGCATGACCCTGAGCAATGCCTGACTTCTCTGGCCCTTAATTTATCCATTTCTAAGTGAGTATAACACCACTAGCTCATAAAGTTGTTATGAAGAGATTCTAATAAAAATGTACTTTTCAAAAATGCTGCATAAATGCTAAGTGGAATAAAATATGTCTTGTTTCTATCACATTTATGGGAGCTTTACACGTGGGTTCTCCTTTAATGATGAACACTTCACTGAGCTGCAGCATCCTTTTCAAATACCACAGAGGCAATCCTTTTATTTATGTGAATGCAAGAGATACATAGATATATCTGTAATTCACACAGAAAAGAAAGTTGACCATTGAATATCTGTTCCACTATATGTACATAAATATGTGAAATCTTTTCATAACTGCTGTTAAAGTAAAGGGTATATCATTGTGTGTTTTGCAGTAGAGGAGAATGTTATATTTCACATTTGGATATAAACAAAAGCATGGTGCTTTAAATATTTATATTCTAATTTATTAGATTTTTTTAGGGAGATCTTAGAGCACATGTAATATGACAGCATAATTAAATAACTCCATTTTAGTGGAATTGAGAGAAAATTGGTATGCTCTAAGTTAGATTAATTTTATGTTTTCTTATTTTAATTTATTTTTATATATAGATACATGGATTCAAATAAAATAAGCAATCATACTTCAAATTTTGATTAAACTAGGCTTGTTGAATTGGCATAATTCACCCCTTCAAATGTGAAATAGTTTTAATAAATTATTTAATATTATATACTTTGAATTAATATCAAATCAATGAAGAAAAATTCTAAAAGTGTAATACTTTGAGAGTTTTCAAATCCTATGAACTGAAGGTAGATAGGCATTATATATACATATAGCTTTAAATTTGCAGACTCTATGTGTCCTGGAAGAAAGTTTATAAATAAAGCTGTATATATAAAAATTTAACTTTATTGTCATTATTTTTCATTTATAAAGGTAAAAAGAAGAAAACATATGTTGACTTCAGTGTTACCAATCGTGTAAAACATGTATTTTAAAATATAGTTATTATTGTTTGTTTGTTTATGTATTTATTTATATTTCTAGTACACCCATAGACTCCTAAATTTTTGAGAACAGAAGAGATAGCAGTAGCAATCTAATCTGGTGATTCTCAAGATGAACTGCCTATTTCAATTACCTTCGACATTCAAAGTAGTAATAATACGTTTAATGGGCATTGCTTAATTCAGTATTGCTGAATTTAGGCCTCAAAAAATCAGTTTGTATGTTTAGAAAAATTAGGTCTTCAGTGATTCTGCTGTGAAACCAGTGATAGACACCATTAAACAATCAACATATTATTTAATAAAGGAGGAAAATGAGTCTCAGAATGTTGAGTTATTTAGTAAAAATGTAATAACAGAGCCAAATCTAGAGACTAAATCCAGAGAGGCTGTTATAACATTCTTCCCTGAGAAACAACATATACTTCTAGGCTGAAAATTGCAGAAATTTCAAATGTATAAATGAATCAGCCTTTCTCAATTCTAAACAGTTTGTGTGTACGTGTGAGTGTAAGTGTGTGTGTGTGTGTGTGTGTGTGTGTGTGTGTGTGTGGTGTCAGTGTATGTATTAGATTTTACTTTTTCCCTGCATCATGTTCCTTTTACCCAAATTTTGCAGCCATGAAATTGCTTCTCTCAATTGATTACACCTATGTTTAGCCTTAGTTTGTGAAGAGTTGATACTTTTATTCTGAAAAATGTTAAATAATTTTGAATGAAAAAGATATCTCCATGTCATTTCCTACAGCATCTTACAGGAGCTGAATACCAGATAGGTGTCAGGAGGCATGATCCATTGGTAGAAGTGAGGACCAATGGTGTTTGTTACCATGTATTAGGTAGGGCAGCTATGCCTCCCAATCTTAGCAGAGTGGCCTTATATAGTAGGTGCCCTGTGGGGCCCAGTAGTACAGTCTCCCTGGTCACCTGCACCAGGAGTGTCTCTTGTGTGAGTGGTGTGTGCCCTCCTGTTATAGTTGAGTCTTGATTGTTATTGGCACATCAGTGGGTGGGATTGACCATCAGGCAGATTGGCTGTGGGGTTTGGCCATGTCCAAAACTTATAGGCTGCTGTGGGGGGCTTACCTCACTGAATGGGATTTGTCCTGGCAATCTCTGGTGCATGTCAGCCCTTCAGGTGTACTGCTTGTGGTGTTAATTGGAGGTGCTCTGCTGTGGTCTGAAGCCAACCTCCAAGTACGTTAGTTCTGGGGCCTCTTGCAAAGGTCTCAGTGCAGGCTCAGGTCACCCACTGACTGTGACTAGCTGGGAACTACATGGTTAGGAGCTGCAAAGTAACGTGCAGTTGTTCACTGCCTCTGCTAACCCTGGAGACACGTGGGAGAGGCCAACTGTGAACCAAGGATGTCTCCCACCAGCACCAGGCCTGGGGTAGCTCTCCAAAATGCCAGGACACCCCCAGCCTATTGCCATCTTCCAACTTCCTTAAGGTTCAGCCATTGATAAAGCCTTGTACAGTATGTAAGTTACGTGAAGCAAGGTCTGAGGGAGTCACTAGAGTGGGAAAAGCTGTGGTCACCAGGTTAATGTAAATTCTACTTTGGTGCTGGTGCTGAGACTGGAGCTATTCAGCAAGAGTCTCAGAGCACACTGAGGCCAGTCACCGCCTGCTTCGGGTCTGTCATACTCTGATAGTTTTCCAAAAAGACTGCAGTGTGGGCAGAGCTGGCTGCTCTTGGAGAAAGTGCCTCCAGCATTGAGGGAGTTGGGTGGGGTGAGGTCTTATTGAGTCAGCAGAGCAGGCTGTGGAATTAACTAAGCCAATCAGATTCAGATTTGGCCATGTGGGGGCGGGCTCAACATAGGAAAGATGGTGCCCACCTGCTGGCTGACGGGAGAAAGACGTCCTCACAGGGAAATCACAACTGTCCTCCATCTCCCAACTCCAAGCAACACAACTCAGTTTGTCTCCCCGTATGTCTCCAATGCCTTCCCATTCACTGTCCCTCCGCTGGAGGCCAAGGTGAGTGTCTGTGAAAGAGCAAGTCTGTGCGCCGGCCATTTAAGAGGAGTTCTGGTTTTCTTGCAGCCTTCTGTCCCTCCCAGATGATTGGAATTGCCACTGTTTTTCACAGCTGGATGTTGTGGGGGCTCCTCCTCCCACTACCAGTACTCTGGTCTAGGGAAGCCACTGTGGGGCTGGGGTTTCTACCTCCTCTGGGAGAAACCTCCACAGCTGAGATATCCCTCCAAGTTCTCAACTGCCACACAGAGATTTCGGGTTAACCAATTCTGCATCTCCCCCCCCCCCCTTCTACTAGTCTTGACATAGCTTCTTCTTTATATCCTTAGTTATAAAACTTCTGCTCAGCCAGACATCAGATGGTTCTCCAGGTTGACTTTTCCATAATTTTGTTGTAATTTTAATTTGTTAATGAAAGGAAGCAGACACTGTGTTTATCTACTCTGCCATCTAGGACCTCTTAAACATCTCTTTTTGTGCATCATTTCATTTTCATTGGTGAAATTTAGCTTACTCCTTTCTTTAGGATTGTCTGCAGGGCAAATGATTAACTAAGTGTGTTTTTATGCAAATGTCCCCATGATACATACATTAATTAGATGAATGACAACAATAACAAGAAAAGGAATGCATCAGGTCAACTCATAGTGTAAATATACATGTAAGCCCATAGATAACTTCGTTAAAAATATAGTTTGAGTAAATGTGTTTGATATAATGTATATGATACCACTAAAGAAAAATTTGTTTGTCTTTATATGGCATGCGATTGATATCTCAATATATTAAGTGCATATAATCAGGTATTTTATTTTATTCAAGTTTTAATGCTTTCGTGATGAACAAATTTTTGAGTTTATGGTTGAAACTCTAGAGGTACATATATGCTGAAAAATAAAAAAAAATAGCTCAAGCAATATTTCATAGGATGCTTTATGAAGGTATCAAAATTATAAGCTGTGTTTTTGGTAGCTGCATTATTCTCTTTTAATGGGAAATAGGGCTTTCTTCCTTAGAGTAAATATTCTATGGTGATCTGCATTTCACTAATTTACAAATGAAAAATAAACTGAAAAGTAGTAAATGTGTTCAAGTTCATGGTTATGGTTATACATAACTTTGTAAAGTTAAATTAAAAAAGTGACTGTACAAATGAATGAAACTAGACTGTCTGTCACCATATACCCAAATTATCTCAAAATGGATCAAACACCTGAATGTAAGACTTGAAACAATAAATTGCGTAGAAGAAAGTATAGGTATTAAATTTGTGAACCTTGGGTTCAGAGAGGATTTTATGCATTTGACCTCAAAGGCAAGGGACGTAAATGCCAAAATAAATGAATGGGACTATATCAAACTAAAAAGCTTCTGAACAGCAAAAGAAACTATCAACAAAACAAAGAGGCAACAAACAAAATGGGAGAAGATATTTGCAAACAACACTTCCAATAAGGGACTAATATCCAAAATATATAAAGAACTTGTATAACTCAACAACAGAAAAAGAAAAACAAACAATCTGCTTAAAAAAATGGGCAGAGGACCTGAACAGACACTTCTCCCAAGACAAACAAACGGCCAATAGACATATGAAAAAAATGCTCAACATCACTATCTATTAGGGAAATGCAAATCAAAACCACAATGAGATACCACCTCGTGCATGTTAGAATGGCTATCAACCAGAGAAGTAATAACAGGTGTTAGAGAGGTTGTGGAGAAAAAGGAACCTTCATACACTGCTGGTGGGAATGTAAATTGGTACAGCCACTATGGATAATGGCATGGAGATCCCTCAAAAAATTAAGACTAAAATTACCATACTGCCTAACAATCCCTTTTCTAGGTATCTAACCAAACAATCTGAAAACATTTATCTTTAAAGATATATGTACCCCTATATTCATTGCAGCATTATTCTTGGTGGTCAAGAATGGAAAGAGCCAAAGTTTTCTTCCATAGATAATTGGATAAAGAAGACGTGGTACATATATACAATGGAATATTACTCAGCCTTAAGGAAAGATGAAATACTATCATTAACGAAAACATGGATATATTTTGAGATTATCATGCTAAGCGAAATAAGCCAGAAATAGTCAAGAACCATGATTTCACTTATACATGGGATATAAAACTGAAAGCAAGAAATGAATAAAACAAATAAACAAACAAACAAACAAAAATGATAGACACAGACAATAGTTTAGTGGTTTAGGGGGTAGGGGTGTGGTTGAAGGGGGTAAAGAGGGTCAAAAAAACGGTCGGTGATGGAAGGAGAACTGACTCTGGGTGGTAAACGCATAATGCAATATATAGATGATGCACTATAGAATTTTGCACTTGAAACCTACAGAATTTTACTAATCAATGTCATCCCAGTACATTTAATAAAATTTTTAAAATTAAAAAAAAAAAAGATTGGGAGACCTACAAAGAAACAAAAGAACATGACTTTAATATTTTGGTTTTGACTTTCAGATTTAAGTTTCTGCAAAACATATTCTGAGAAAAATTAAAAATACATTTTTAAAGTCTAATTATAAAAGATGAGTTTATAATGCTGATGGTATATTCAGAATAAATTTAAATTATAATCTGAGTCATTTTTATTATAAATTTATAAAGTTATGAAATATCAACCCAGTGAGCTGGAAATACTGATAAAAAATCAAAACTGTTTTCATTTAGCATAGAATTCTGTTTTCTAACCTTTCTTTGACAAAAGATGTCATCTTGACAAGACAGTTCACATAAATGACTTACAACTCCCTGAACCCTTGTATTGAATACAGTCAAGACCCTGCACTTCAAATTGTCATGGACAGTTATCATGTTTCAGGATGTCAGTCTGTCATCTGAAGGATATTACCTCCCCAAAGTATAAATTCTTATGGTATTTGTCTCTCCATATCAACATCAAAATATGCAATCTTTGATCACTAATTTGATCATTTACAGAACTATAAACAGACAATAACAAAACAAGAATTTTGCCTTGGTTGATAAATTGTTATTTTATGATCTTGGAATTCAGGGAATGACTTCAGTGATTACTTATGCCTTATATCATTTAGAATAAAATCCAAACCTGTATTCTTGCAGGAATTAAATGAAAATATTTTAATTTTGTAAAGCTATTCACGGCCTTCAGCAGCTTTCAAATTTAATTTTCAGAGCAACTATTCTCCAAAGGCAGACTAAATTAATAAAATTTGAGTCTTGCACACATCTTGTGTATGATAAGCATAGACTCTCACATACCATATGCATATAAGGAATGGTTAAATAACACTTTAGAAAAACCAGAAACATTTTAGACATTTAAGACCTATCTGCATTCATGAACTGTTGTATATGTAATAACATTGGATTCATGTGGTGCAAAGCTCTTTCTAAATATCGCCAAACAATATCAATTGCTGGAAAGCTGATATTTTCAAGTCATGATAATAAATATTTATGTACATATATGATAAGTAAACACAGAATTGTTTGTAAGAGCAAACTAATAGGAAAAATAAAAAAATTACCAGGCCTGACAATTAAGGTCATGAACTTGTTGCAACGATGTTACTATCCCTTTTTTAAAATCAGAGAGATTATTCATTATGAATTTGTACCAACTGGACAAACAATTAACCGAATTTGTTATTTGGAAGTGCTGAAAAGACTGCATGAAAAAATTAGACGACCTGAACTTTTCACCAATAATTCATAGCTGTTGCATCATGACAATGCACCAGCTCACACAGCACTCTCTGTGAGGCAGTTTTTAGCCAGTAAACAAATAACTGTATTGGAAGACACTCCCTACTCACCTGATCTGTCTTCTCACCTGAAATGACTTCTTTCTTTACCCAAAGATAAAGGAAATACTGAAAGGAAGACCTTTTGATGACATTCAGGACATCAAGGGTAATACAAACATAGCTCTGATGGCCATTCCAGACAGAGTTCCAAAATTGCTTTGAAGGGTAGACTAAGTGCTGGCATTGGTGCATAGCTTCCCAAGGAAAGTACTTTGAATGTGACCCTAGGAATATTCAGCAATGAGGTATGTTGCATTTTTTCTAGGATGAGTTTGTGAACGTAAGTGTCAGACCTCATATATCAAACAGTAGGGAATAATGTAACAAATCATGGTATATCTATGTAGTGGAATATGTCATGCCAATATTTTATTTTTCATAATACATTTGTGTCTTTATGTATTTTTGTGCTGTTGAAGAAATTAAGGTCTGTGCCTCATCAGCATTAAGTAGTATCATACAACGGGAAGCCTTCTTTAGCAGAAATTATCCAAAAATTAAATTTACCATGTGAATTTAAATGTTAATGAAGAAGAGAAAATACATGAAATACAATGGGCATTTATAATAAATATCTCTTCCTCAATCTTAAACAGTTTTAAAGTGTTTAAAAGAGAGATATATAGAGAAAATGTGATACATATATACAATGGAATATTACTTGGCCATAAGAAAAGATGAAATACTGCCATTTGCAACAACATGATGGATTATGCTAAGTGAAATGAATTAGACAGAAAAAGTCGAGAACAATATAACTTCTCTCGTAGTGGCCTATACAACTGAAAGCAAGAAACTGATAAGACAAACAAACAAACAAAAAGTCATAGGCACAAACAATAGTTTACTGGTTACCGAGGGTAAGGGGCAAAAGGGGTGCTAGAAGAGGGTAAAGGGGTGAAGTATATGATGACTGAAGGAGAAGTGACTCTGGGTGGTGAACACACAATGTGATTTATAGGTGACGTATTATAGAAATGTAGACTTGAAACCTGTGTAATTTTACTAAGCAATGTCACAAGGTCTAAAAAAATAAAATAAATAAAAGGGAGACATGTAAACCACTCAGTTATCTTCAAGCAATGATTAGTGATAAGACTAAATACACTTATTCATTCTGTAAATATTTGGATCATCTAAGACAGGAAAACACTGCTAGCCCTTGCCCTGGCCCTTGCCCCTTTGAGCCTTTGGCATGCTTTTGTTTGGGCCCGCTCCTAACCCTTTGGAGTGCAGTTTCTTGTCTAATAATGGCCCTTGAGCCACTGCCTTCTGCCCAGGCCCACTTCTACCTCTTTGAAGTGTACTTTTGCTTCTAATAAACTGTTCTTTCAAAAGAAAAAAAAGAAAACACTGCTAGAATCTGGAGATAAAAAAGTTACGTTTATGGTCTCATGGAACTCATAATTTGTGGAAAACACAGGGAATAAACAGATATATTAGAACAAAATATATGAAATACCTGAAGGCTTAATTAAGGAGATTCCCAGTTTTCATATGGCCAACAAGCAGTTTTGGACCTGAACACATTACTGAAGACTTTAAAACTTTTCAAATATCAGAAAATGGACAGATTTCAAAATCATATTTTTCATAGAAGGACCAGGCATTATAGACTAAGAATGTGATCTGAAGTCATTCCAGTGGAAACAAATTAAGTTTTCAGCTGAGTAAAGCAATGTATGAAAGAAAAAGTCATTCCCTCAAGTGAAACTAAAGGATGTAGTTTGACATTAATATTCTTTTATGATTTTTTTTGGAAAACATGATAATTCTGTAGGTTCTTCATAGTGGCTGAACAGGGTGTTTTAAAAACTCATCTGAATTTTACAAATAGGTATGGTTTGTGTGTGTGTGTGTGTGTGTTTCTGTGTGTTTGTGTACTTGGTGTTAAAAACATTTTTTAAAAAACTTAAAAGAGAATAAAGAATCAGTGTAAATTATTATTTCTACTAATATGTATTTATTTGATAGCCTGTAAAATAACAATTAGGATATTTTACTAAAATATATTATAATATTTGCCTTCATCAACTCTAATACATTTGGTGAATCTCATTAAATAAAATAGCAATAAGACAAGGTGATGGCAAGTTAAACTTTTCTAATAAATCTTATTGCAATGCAAATTTACACTGCACCACTGTATATATAAGAGGTAATTTAGACAGATGTTTAACTGACTTTCCTTATTAAAATTCACTATAAATGAACTGTCAAATTCAAATTGCTCTAAGAACAAAGCCAACAAAGTCGGGGTAAAGTAACTAACAGATTACTGCGTTCGCGGGGGGAAAATTAGAAATCATTGAATGAAGGGCAGTCTTGTGTGTGACAAATAAGATGAAATCATAACTTGAATTTAACCCCTCAAGTACTTATTTTAAGAATGGCTTTTTTTACATGAAAAAAAGGGTAGAAAAAGTAAATGATGTTTGGTTTTGGCTTTTTTTCTGAGACAAGTCAGTATTTTCCCCTTACATATCACAAAGAACAATCTTCTCCCTGTGTCTACATCTTGAGAAGAGACTTCATTCTGTTTCAGGAAGGAACAACAGGAGAGAAAACTTCTAGAGACTCTAAGCCTCCTCACCTTTTCCTAGGACAGTCTAGTGATTTAGCTGACTATTGCAATTGGGAGAGAGAAATACATATATGACAACTGTGCCCTTGAAAACTCTCTCTTTGGGAACTATTTGCCTTGAAAGAGTGTACTTGGTTTCTGTTGATGATGGTCAGCTGTCTAACACTGCCTGTGACTCAATACTCTTAATGTATACTCAATACTGAATGTATACTCAATACTCTTAAATGGAGTATACATTAATGTATACTCAATACTCTTAAATGGAGTATACGTTAAGAAGTCCATTTGACCAAAAACATTCCACCTTCTTCAGTTTAAATTTATCAAGGAAAAATTGAATTTTGATTTTGAGATTAGCTCTAAAATGTTTCCAAACTTGGGCATTAAAGAAGGGTGCTATTTGCCATCCCTCTATAACCTACATGTATATGATGCCAATACGTGGCAATGATTCTATCAATTAAATCTCTCCTTCAGAATTCAAATAGTACATGAACACATCACAGGACTCTTCATTTTCTACCTCACATTATTTTTTATGTGGCCATTTTATATACATTACATTATTTCACATTGTTTGCATGTTTCTGGTTTTGTTTGTTTGTTTGGGTTTTATTAGTTGTTTCACATAGGATGGTATATCTGGTCAATGTTAATCCATCTTGGCCCAAAGCAGAAGCACTCATTGTTTCTTCATTTGTACCGTTTCTATAGATCCATCCATAGTTATTCTCAAAGGAGCTATCAAACAACATTCAATTATATTTGTCAAATTTCCAAACACATCAGATAATTTATTCATTTTATTTCCTAGCGATCTCCTTCTAAGAGCCCTTTATCATGCTTATCTAACCTGGCCTTGTCATTTTATTTTTTTAATTGGCTTCATTGTTTTGAGCAGATTTAGGTTCACAGAAAAATTGTGGGTAAGGTACAGAGAATTCACATATACAACCTGCTTCCCGAACACACAATTCCCCTGTTAGCAACATTCCCCGCCCCCAGAGTTATAGATTTGTTAAAATCGATGAAACAATATTAGCATGTCATAATCACCCCAAATCCATAGTCTACATTAAGTTTCACTCTTGATATTGGGTATTCTCTCAGTTTGGATGAATGTGTCATACAATCTATCCATCATTGTATTATACAGTGTATTTTCAATGTTCTAAAAATCCTCTGTGCTGCACCTGTTCATCCATCCCCCCCACCTAACTCCTGATAATCACTGAACTTTTTAGTGTCTCCATAGTTTTATGTTTCCCAGAATGTCAAATAGGTGGAATTGTATAATAGGTACCCTTTTTAGATTAAGCTTCTTTCACTTCATAATATGCATTTAGAGTCCTTCCATGCATTTTCATGGCTTGATAGCTCATTTCTACTTAGTGCTGAATAATATGCCATTATCTGGATGTGCCATGTTTTATTGATCTATTCATCACTGAAGACCATCTGGGTTGCTTCCAAGTTTTGGCAATTATGAGTAAAGATGCTATAAACAACCATCTGCAGGTTTTTGTGTGGACTTGTTTTCAACTCTGTGGCATACATACCAAGAAGCATACTTATTGGATCATATGCTAAGTGTATATTTAGTATTTCAAGAAACCTCCAAACTGTCTTCCAAAGTGGCTGTACCATTTCTCAATGCCACTAGCAATAAACGAGAGTTCCTGCTGCTCCACATGCTCCTCAGCATTTGGTGTTGTCAGTATTCTGGATTTTGGTCACTCTGATAGGTGTGTGGTGGCATCTTGCTGTTTAATTAGAATTTCCCTGATGACATAAGATATGAAGCATCTTTTCATATTTTTAATTGCCATTTGTATATCTACTTTGGTGAGGCATCTGTTAAGCTCTTTGGCCCATCTTATAAATGGGTTATTTTCTTATTGAAAATAAGGTAAGTAATATGTTGAATTGTAAGAACTCTTTGTATATTTTTGGTAACAATTCTTTATCAGATGTGTCATTTGCAAATATTTTTCCCAGTCTGTGGCTTGTCTTCTCATTCTCTACACACTGTCTTTTGCAAAGCAGAAGTTTTAATTTAATGAAGTCCAGCTTATCAATTATTTATTTCATGTATAGTGCCTTTAGTGTTGTATCTAAAAAAAAAAAAAAAAAAAATTGTCACCCTACCTAAGAGCACCTAGGATTTGTTTTGTGTTATCTTCAAGGAATTTTACAATTTTGTGTTTTACGTGTAGTCAGAGATCCATTTTGACTTCTTTCTTTCTTTTTTTTTTTTTTTTTGATGGTTGTAAGGTCTGTGTTAAGATTCCTGGTTTTTGTATGTGGACATCCAGTTGTTCCAACACCATTTATTGAAAAGATTCTCTTTACCTCATTATGTGGCAATGCTCCTTTGTCAAATATCAATTGACTTTATTTATATAGGTCTATTTCTGGGCTTTCTATTCTGTTCCATTGATTTATTATTTCACCAGTCCCATACTGTTGTATACTTAGGCTTTTCATTTTTAGGTGGTGCTAATGTAAGTGGTATTGTGTATTTAATTTCAAATTCCATTTGTTAATTACTATTTCATAGGAAAGTGATTTTTTCTTTCTTTTTTATTAAAGTTTATAGGTGTGATAATTGTTAGTAAAGTTACATAGGTTTCAGGTGTACAATTCTGTAATACATCATTTATATATCACTTTGTGTGTTCACCAGCCAGAGTCAGTTCTCCTTCCATCACCATATATTTGATCCCTTTTACCCTCATCTACGACCCCTTCCTCCCTTACCCTGTTGACCTTGTGTCCTGCACCCTTACAATAATCATTCAACAGTTTCAGATATTTTTTTTTTGGCCTCTTTTGAATTTTCTACATAGAAGATCATGTCATATGTGAATAAAGACAGTTTTATTTTTTTTCCTTCCCAATCTGTATATCTTTGATTTCCTTTTCTTATCTCATTGCATTAGCTCGAACTTCTAGTACTATGTACAATGTTGAAAAAGAGTGATGAGAGGGGACGGCTTGTCTTCTTTCTAATCTGAGTGGAATAACTTCAGGTTTCTCAACATTAAGTATGCTGTTAACTATAAGTATTGTATAGATATTCTTTATCAAGTTAAGCAAGTTCCCCACATCCTATTTTATTCAGAGTTTTCATCATGAATTGGTGGTAGATTTGATCAAATACTTTTTCTGTATCTATTAATATGATCATGTGATTTTTCTTTTTTAGCCTGTCAATGTAATGGATTACATTAATTGGTTTTCAAATGTTGGTAAACATTGCCTACCTGGAATAAATCCTACTTGGTCATGGTGTATAATGTTCTTTATAACATTGTTGGATTTGACTTGTTAATATTTTGTTGAGGACGTTGTATCTACGTTTGTAAGAGATATTGGTCTGTAGTTCTTATAATGTCCTTGTTTCCTTTTGATATTAGAGTAATGCAGGGCTCATGGAATGAGTTAGGAAGCATTCCCTCTGCTTCTATCCTTTGAAAAATATTGGTATATTTTTTTTTCCTTGAATGTTTGGAAGAATTTACCAATGACCACACTTGGGCTTGGTACTTTCTGTTTTGGACGGTTATTAATTGTTCCTTTGATTTCTTTAATAGATACAGGCCTATAGAGATGGTCAATTTCTTCTTGTGTAAATTTTACAGAGTATGTCCTTTTCATATAGATTATCAAAATAATGGATATAGTTTCTCATAGGATTACTTTATTATCATTTTAATGTACATGGGATCTGTAGTGTTTTTATTTATTTATTTATTTATTTATTTATTTATTTATTTATTTTTCTGATAATAATTGTGTGTCCTCTCTTTTTCTTCATAGATTTGCTAGAGGATTAGTTATTTTATTGATCTTCTCAAAGAAACACCTTTTGGCTTTATTAATTTTCTCTGTTGACGTACTGTCTTTAGTTGATCTTGGCTCCAAATCTTGTTATTTCTTTTCTTCTAATTGGATTATATATATATATTTTTTTTTTTTCCTCTTTTTTTTACTAGTTTCCTAAGGTGGAAACTTAGATCACTGATTTCAGATTTCCCTTCTTTTCTGCTATATGCAATCAGTGTTAGACATTTCCCTCAAAGTACTACTTTTGGTGTATCCCACAAATTTAGTTCAAACTAATTTTAATTTTTCTTAAAATTTCTTCTTTGACCTATGTATTATTCAGAAGTGTGTTGTTTAATATCCATATATTTTGGGATTTACCAATTATCTCTCTGTTATAATGTCTAGTTTAATTCCACTGTGGTCTGAGGCCAGACATTGCATAATTTTTATTCTTTCAAATTTGTTAAGGTGTGTTTTATGGCCCAGAATGTGACCTATGTTGGTGGATATCCATGTGAATTTGAGAAAAATGAGCATTCTGCTGCTGTAGAATGAAGTAGTCTAAAGATGTCAATTATATTCAGTCAAATGATAATGTTGTTGAATTCAACTATGTCCTTACATTCTGAGAAAGGGATGTGGAAGTCTCCAACCATGATCATGGATTCATCTATTTATCCTTGTAGTTGTATGAGTTTTGCTCCACATAGTTTGATGTTCTGTAGTTAGGTGCATAAACATTAAGGATTATTGTGTCTACTTGAGGAATTGACTTTTTATCATTATGTAATGCCCTTCTTTATCTCTAATAACTTTCCTCTTCTTTATCCTTAATAAGATGCCTTGAAATCTGCTCTGTCAAAAATTAATATAGCTATTCCTGCTTTCTTTTTAGGAATGCTAAAATGGTATATTTTCCTCTATTTATTTTTAATCTATATGTCTTTATATTTAAAATGGGTTTTTTTATTGGTTAAAATATATTTGCATCTTGTTTTTAGATTCACTCTGATAATCTCTGTCTTTAGTTGGTGAATTTAGATGATTGACATTCAAAATGATTTTTTGGTACAGTTGGAAGCATATCTGTCATATTTGTTACTGTTTTCTATTTGTTGTTAATTTTCCTCATTTTTATTTTTGCCTTTCACTTCTTTATGCCTTTTATTGCAGTTTATATGACTGCATTTTCTCCCCTTTCTTAGCATAACTGTTATACTTCCTTTCTTTAACACTTTTTTAGGTGTTACTAATCCAAGTCACCTTTCACATACCACTACACCACTTGAATTGTAGTTCAAGTACTCCATAATAATAAAATAACGCTAATTCCTTCCTCCCTTCTGTCCCTTGTTTCATTGCTTTGATTCATTTCACTTACAATAAGCACACGTAAGTATGCATATATATTTTTTTCTGATATATATAAAATATATAATCAAATATGTTGTTGGTATCATTATTTTGAACAAACTGTTGATTGTTAGATTGATTAAGAATAGTAAAAGTTTTTATTTTATTTTCATTTATTCTTTTTTCCCTTTGGTACCCTTTCCCTATGTAGATTCAAGTTTATGACCCACATAATTTTCCTTCTCTCTAAAGATCTTTTAACATTTCTTGCAAGGCATATCTATTAGCAACAAATTCCCTCAGTTATTATTTGTCTGAGAAAGTCTTTAGTTCTTCTTTATTTTTAAAGAAAAATTTCTCAGAATACTGAATTCTATTTTTTTTCCTCTCACTCGACACTTTAAATATTTCATTCAACTGTCTTCTTGCTTGTAAGATCTGAGGAGAAGTCCAATGAAATCTTAAATGTATTCTTCTCTACAGATTTGTTTTTTTTTTTCAAATCTGGCTTCTTTCAGAATTTTTTCTTTGATTTTCCATAGTTTAAAAATTATGTGTACAGTTGTAGTTTATGGCGTTTATCCTGCTGATGTTCTCTGAGCTTTTTGGGTCTGTGGTTTGCTGTCTGACATTAATTTGGGGAAATTCTCTGTCATTATTATTTCAAATATGTCTTATGTTCCTTTCTCTCTTTCTTTTCCTTCTAGTATTCCCATTATGTAGATATGTAGATGCTACCACTTTTGTAGTTATGACTCAGGACTTGAATATTCTTTTTTGTTTTTGTTGTTGTCTTTTTTCTCTTTGCTTATGGATTTCAAGTATTCTATGGATATATCTTCTAGCTCAGAGATTCTCTTCTCAGCCATGTCTAATCTACAAATAAGCCTGTCAAAGGTATTCTTCATTTTCATCACATTGGAAGGAACCAATAAGAGGACATAATCTGTTGCTGCATATCTACTAACCTTGGTGTACAAAATTTTCACCCAATCTCCTGTGTTAGTTTATTAGATCTGCCATAACACAATATCGAATCCGTGTGGCCTATACAACATAAATTTATTTTATCACCATTCCAAAGGCTGAAAGTCCAAGATCAAGATGCTAGGGCATAGGCTTCTCGTGAGGCCTCTCTCCTTCACTTGCAGATGGCTGCCCTCTTGCTGTCTCTTTTCATGACTGTCCCTCTTTACACACACACACACCCATCCCTAATGTCTCTATGTCCTAATTTTTCTTCTAAGGATGTCAATCATATTGGATTAGGGCTCACCCTTATGGCATAATTTTAATTTAATTACCTCCATAAAGGGACTGTCTCAGTATGTGATTTATGAATAAACACACAGACTAAGGTACTAGAAATTAGAGCTTCAACATATGAATTTTGGAGGGACACAATCAAATCCATAACCCATAATCCAATCATCTAAAATTTTAAGCCCTTTTTTACCATAGCTCTCATTGTAACTGATGCCTCAAATGCCTTGAAATTTAGTATTCTACAATGTGAATGAACTTTTAACATCTCCCTTTAGATATGTTTGTCCATTGCGGTTGTCATTTACTACTTACTCTATCATCTTACATCTTCCCAACATTTATTAAAATTTATCTTCCACTGTGTTTCTTCTCCTTTTACACTAGTGCTTGTGTGTTCCTATTACTTTATTATCAATTTATATAGGGATTTGGAAGTAAGATGTGTTAAAGAGATGTTCAATCTGCATGTTTTATCAAAAGTCAAATTAAAGTTTGAGTTGAATTAATTGCTGGTAAAATCACTACAATAAATACAACTATGTTATTGTTTTCCTCTAACCTTGTCTTTTCTAATATATGTTTAAAAGTCTTCATGTAATTAAAATATGTCATCCTGAGCAGTGACCTTAGACAAGGAGTGAGCCTCTTGGCTTTCTAATAGCATGAGTAAGTTTGAGCTGAAATATGCCAATGAGTTAAGTATGATGAGCAGTGATTCTGTCAGTGTCAATGAGCCATGTGTATATGATGATTAAATAAATACATTTAATTTTCTTATCAATAGAAGTCTGGTTCCACTAAGTATAGTAGTAAGTGAGCCATAGGAAAATGTTCATTTAAAAGATATAGTATGATGGTTCCACCTGGCACCATGGTACTATAAGGAGCTACATGGTTCTGCTCCCCCTAGCAAAGCTGGTGAGAATAATAATATAAAGCAACAAGATTTAAGTTTTCTGGAAATAGACCAGACGGCATAAAGCAGATTAAGAAAAACTTATTCAATAAAATATACTAAAGCTCAGTAAGAACTGTAACTACTGTATCTTAACAAAGACCTTGTCATCTCTCCTCCTCTCAGATCAATGAGGCAGAAACCCTACTCCAGACTGGTATAGCCAGTAATACAAGGCTCTCTCTTCCGAAGCTCCCAATCAGAGGACTATCTATTCAGTAGGGGCAGGACATCAGGATTGTGCATTCTGCCCTCAGGACCTGTTGGTGTGGGCGGGTTCTGGGGAACACAGCCTAGAGTTGAGGAATCCCTAATTCTGCTTATTCCCCATTTATTAACAGAAATTCTCCCTAGGACAGGGTTCCACTAAGAATTTAGGGTCCTGATTACCCTTGCCCTGGTTCTTTATGTGGGACTCCCACACAAAGACATGCAAACTGAGGAGACCTAGGCCTACTTTCCCCCGTCCAAGGAGCATACAGGACCTAAAGTAGGAGTGTCATTTAGAGAGACAGGTGCCATTTCCCCCTCCGCCTACACCGCTGCTGTGGCTCAGAGATTATTTGCCTCGGAGAAGCAGGCATAGAATGGAGAGATATGATACCTCTCCAAAAGAACTGACTTGATTTGCTGGAAAGTGTTCCGAACCTCATCTTTAGGGGCACTCTCAAAAACAGTGGAAGTTGTTGTAAAAAGTAATTGGAGGCATTTATAAATTCATCAGAGATATAAGTGAAACTGTAGTACTGCTAGTTTTTAAAAGGATATTAGGGACAGGCATAGCTGGAGGCAACCCCCCTGAGGTCAGAAAAAATCTCAGACACTGACCTCTTGAACTTTCCCTGGTAAGAAACATGGATTAGATTAGTCTGTGAAGCGAAATATACTCCAGGATATTGTTGAAAACAGTACAGCAATCACAGCAGTTAGTGTGGTTAGAGAAAGACAGTCAAAGGCAGCTCTGCCCAAACCACTGTCATCCTGCAGTGACTATGGGCACACCCGAGGAGCAACATTGGAGGCTTCACGTGGGGTGGGGAGGGGAGGAAGGAAGGGACGTTGGGATAGATCTCACCAGATAATCTAGTCAGTTACTAAACAACTAAATAAGTAAATAGCAATAACAAGGCACAGACTGGGGGGGAGGAATAGTACCTACAGTTGCTATAATATATTCTATAAAATGTTTAGTTTCTAACGAAAAAAAAAGAAAAAGATATGCAAAGAAACAGAAAAGTATGATCGATGTACCAAAGAAAACAGCAGGTGACAGAAACTTTCGGCTAGAGTAATCCAATGTTGGATTTAACAGAAAGATTTAAAATAATTAAAATGCTTAAACTAAAGAAAAGTATATTTACATCATTAAAGGAAGGTTTAATGACAATGTTGTATCAAATAGAAAATTTCTATACAGAGAAAGTATATTTCGAAAAGAATAAAATGGAAATTATGGAGTTGAAAACTGCAATAATATAAATAAAATTACTAGAGTGACCTAACAGTATATTTGCACTGGTAGAAAAAAGAATTAGTTAACTTGATAATAGGCTGAAGATTTGCAACCTGAAGAACAGAGAGGAAAAAAAAAGAAAGAATAATGAACCGAAAAAAAATTCTTTTTAAATGTGAGCCACGATTCAGTACATCAATCCATATATAATGGTAGTACTAGAAAGAGTGGAGAGAAAAAAAGGAGCAGAAACACATGTAAAGTAATCATGACTGAAAACTTCCCAAATTATTGAAAAAACATTAACCTTCACATCTAGAATCTTCTACAAACTCCAAATCAGATAAATACAGATACCCACAAGTAAAAACATCAAAGAAGAATGTTGAAAGACAAATACAAAGAGAAAATCTAGAAAGTAGCAAGAGAAGAATGATTGCTCCCATACAAGTGGCTCTCAACCAGGTTAATGGCTAATTTCTCATCAGAAACAATGAAAGTCAGGAAGCATTGACATAAGCTATTCAGAGTGCATATAACAACAACAACAACAATAACAACAAAATCAACAAAAAGTGTTGAATAGAATTCTATAGTCAATAAAGATATATTTCAAAAATGAAAGAAAAAATACATCCCCATATAGACAAAAACAAATATGAATTGTTGCTAACGGATTTGTCTTATAAGAAAAATACTAACGGATGCTCTTCAGGCTGAAAACAAGTGACCCCAGACAGTGATATAAATCTACATGAAAAAACAAAGAGCAACAGCAAAGTGAATTATATAAGTATAAAAGATAGTATAAAGAAATTGTCCTTACCATTCTGTAAAGTTATTTAACAATGAATTGCAAAAAACTATATGCATATGATATATTGTTGGGGCTGTAACATACAGAAATGTAATATATTAACTAAAAGCAACACAAAGGAGATAGGTGGAAAATAATACTGCAAGGTACTGCTGTGTTTTGTGTGGAAAGAGATATAACTTATGCATAATAAGTATCAGCTTAAATTATCCTGCACTGCCTGGGAAATTATAAACCAATTTTTAGACAATAACTACAGATTTGGAACATGCATTTAGGACATCATATTAGTGAGAAAGTAATTTTGTGCAGTTTGTACTATTGCACATATTGGGGCTATTTGTTTCACGCTTTAGAAATTTTTTAACCAATACAGAAATTATTTGATCATTGGGGTGCTGCTATAACTGATAAAGATATAATTAGCTAAGCAGTTTAGTAGTGATCTGTGAGGAGATTGATGTCAGCAGTTAGAAAACTAAAGATCCTTTTTATGCAGAGACCATACGATTGGCAATATTGCTATGGTTCGTAACTTTGAAAGCAGTCCATGTCCCTAAAAAGACTGCAGTTCCAGGGGAATTGTTTGGAAAGAAATGGTACGATGGTATTCATTGGCATTAATTTTCTGCTTGTACTCGACTATTAAACAGAAGAGATGAGCTCATGGAAAAGGAAAAATGGACAGGTTTCAGGGAGAAATGTAAGAGAATAAATCAAGTCCTGAAATCTCTGGACTTGCTAGGTTGGAAAACCCAGCTGCCTCTAGTCCTCAAAATCTAATAAATGAGACAAAACTTGTTTGGGTGATAAATGTTCATTAACTTTCCCATCAAACAAGGTCACTAAGCCTTGTGACAAAACAAACTAAGGGTCTTTTCTTCCCACCAAGCCTATAATTTCAAATAACCTCACCTTGAAAAAGAATTAATAGATCTGATGAAGTTGAGAAATAACGCCGACTTAAAACCTATGTCCAGAGGAAAAAATCAAGAGATTACTGAAACACAGACATTTCTAGAGGCAAGTAGATCATAAGTTTGCTGTTTCTTTTTTTTTTTTGTTTGTTTGTTTGTTTGTTTTTTTGAGGAAATCGTTTCATCGAGGACAGCAAGAGCCTAATGTAATAGTGGCACTGTCTATTACATATTAAACCATTCTTCTGTACCCAAACTTTTAACAGCAGGATATAAGCAGTGAACGTCCTGGCCTGCAGACCCCAATGAGAACATACTTTACATAACCACTTTAGATATCATAGAGGATGATGAGCAAGGGAGGACTTCACTAAAATGGGTATGTAAACACACACACACACACACACACACACACACACACGACTTTGAAGAGACTTGACAAAGCTATTCCTCCCAAAGGGCAGATTCTAATTAATGAACTCCCCCTCACCCAAAGGGAAGGAAGCTTTTACAAAGGCCTTCCAGAAGGATTTCATGATCCTTAGAAACTAGTAATTACTATGTGCAATTTCCTATCTACACATTTCTGAGAGGGAGTGTTTATAGCGATCCTTCTCTCATTATTTACAATTTACGTTAGGTAGGTAGGACAAAATAACTTTTCTTTTTCTTTTGTATGGGTCCTCATAAATAGCTTGACAATTCTTCAGTGACCTGATGCAGAGGCTGCACAGTTGCTGATTTTGGAGACTTTGAAGTGAATATAGTGATCAGAATTGTGGAACAGGCACTAAGACCTAACATTATACTGCATTTTTCCTTCTTTTGGACACGTATTTCTCTACAATTTTGGAAGTACATATTGACAAAGAGGTAATTTTAGCCAATAAAATGTTGACAGAAGTTATGTGAGTTATACTACTCCCCCTCCAATCATGTTATACTACTATTATTACCAGAGTTGTGTATGGTTATTGACAGGACTGATTCCAAGATAAATGCTTCACTCCTATAATCTGGGGGAACTTGTCGGAAGTAATTACTATCATTACTGAAGTCAGTACTTGCCATCTGACTGTTGCTTCTGGCTTTCTTTAGGCTTCTTATGTCTCAACTTACTAAACTGTTTTCTTGTTTTTCTTATTTTTTATTTTTTTGCATTTTGTTTTCTCTTTCTTTACTTCTGTTTTCTTAGAATCCCTTTCTATATATGGATATCACTGATCTCAGACTGACAATGAACTAAGATCTAGTTTTTTTTTTCAGTTTTATTGAGAATTGAGATACATCATAGTATAATTTTAAGGTGTACAGCATGATGGTTTAATTTACATAAATTATGAAGTGATTATGGCTTTGCTTTGGTTTAAATGCCTACCTTCTTCCCATGTAAAACCACTCCAGTTGGGAAAACAAAACAGAACAAAAACAAACAAACTTCTCAGATGAGCATCTTTGAGAGCCAATGTTCTTCTTGAATTTGTGTGGGATGCTGCCTGCTGCCCTCATAATTAATTGCCTTTTTAAACTTTTCAGGCACCCACTGTGTCATAGGGTACATGAGGAAGAATAATCATGTCTTCACTTTGCATTAATGTGAGAAAATCCATGAGAACATGGGCACATACAACATTACAGTGCAGTATAATCACTTACATATATGAGTGGAGATTATAAAAACATCCTTTATTTACAATCTTATTATGAAGAATAAAACAACAATTTTATATTTACTACTTTTCCAGGAATAACAGTGAGCTATAGTGGTCATCAATGTATAACACACTATAAAGAAAACTAAATTTCAAGAAAATAAACCTTCTGGAGAACATTATAGTGAAATTATTAAAAATGAATAATTCTGGCTAGAGATTAATCACTTCTACACAAGTCAATTATTCACTTTTAAGACATAATAAGGACTTAATGTTTGCATGCCCCAAAATTCATGTGTCGAACTCCTAATCGCCAGTGTGACAGTGCTGTGAGATGGGGCCTCTAAGAAGTAATTAAGGTTAAATGAGTCACAAGGGCGAGGCTCTGATTCCATAAAATTATGGTTCTTATAAGAAGAGACATTAGATCTCTCTCTCTCTCTCTCTCTCTCTCTCTCTCTTTCCCCCCCACCCCTCCAGTGTGTGTGAGTGTGTGTGTGTGTGTGTGTGTGTGTGTGCCCATGTAAGGCCATAGTGAAGAGAAGGTGGCTGTGTACAAGCCAGGAAAACAGTTCTCTCCAAAAACCAAACCAGTTGGAATCTTGATCTTAGTCGTTTAACTCCAGAACTAGGAGAGCATAAATATCTGTCCTTTAAGCCACCCAGTCTGTGATATTTTGTTATGGCAGCCTAAGTGGACTAATACAACACACTATCATACATATATTCTTTTTGGCACAATATTATTTTGTTTGTTAGAGTTTAAAATGGAGAGAAAGACTTAAGCATTTCCGGTACTCATATGTATATTTTATGCGATGCCTTGTGCTTTCATAATAATACCATAAAATATGTGTTTTAATCCTTTGATGGAAGATGTCAGTTCTATATTTGGAAACTAGACAGAAAAAATCTCAAGTCAAAGAGTCATTTAAGCTTAAAGTAGGTAACAGGTAAAAATTACCATGTTACATGTTAACAATGTAGGCTAATTTTTATTTCATAAAACTGATTGTATCTGGCTCTGTATTCCCATTTTCAGACTGTACAAGGGAGTTCATAACAGCCATTTTTGTAGCTTCTTTCCTGAGGCTATTGTAGCGTGGGAAGATAAGAATGGGGCAAGAAGTGAAGTCTCTGGGCACTAATTGACATTGGTCATTAACGCTGGGTTATCCATCACCTCTTATATATGGCTGAGTCCTGTCCTGGTCCATTTCAGGCAATGAGAACACAGTAGAATATACAGGTATAGCTAACAGCAGTCTTGACACTTCTCTGTCTATCACCAGGGCCTGAAACAATGGCACATAGTAGTTCTATATGTACTTGTGCAATGAATGACTAAGTGAATACTTTTAACCGTTCCTTCTCCTCTCCTCATCCCCACCTTCCTTTTTTATTTACTTTCTACATCACTAAAATTTTCTCATTGTAGTCTAATGTCAAAACTACCTCAAGTACTCACTTTTTCATCCCTAACCCAGTCCAATCAGACATCAACTCCACAACAATGTATATTGGTCAGCTATATATTCCTGTTAAATCTTAATTCAGATATTATTACTCCACAACTTGTTTATAGTAATGATTTCCTCACTTAACTTTATGTATCCAAATATCCCATTTGCCAATTTTTTTTACTGACCCTAATTGGATAGTTATGTAGCCAAAAAAAAAAAAAAAATAATAATAAGAAGAAGAAAGAAAAAGAAAACGAAAAAAAGACAAAACAAATAAAACCATCACACACACACACACACACACACACACACACACACAGACAAACACAGCTCTTGTTTTTTTTAAATTCTCAGCAGCTTTCCATTGTTTATAGAAAAAGTTCATTATTATCCTTGATAGGACATGCATGGCTTTCTACCAGATAGACACTAACAATATCTAAAGCTATTCCACACTTCTACATTGGCCTGTAACTCTTACGCTCTCTCCAGCTATACCGGAATTCTTCTCTGGAGAAGCATTTTTATAACTTCCTGCCCTCATTAAAGCTTTGTGCTTTCACCATGTATCTCCCTGTCCCTATTCTATGTACTCTTCTATTCTTCTTTTCTTTTAATTCTTAAAGTCTAGGTAAGTCTTCATAACTTCTAGGAAATGTTTCTTTTGTTCTAATGTTCAAAAAAATGTCTCTGTACTCAGTGGTATTATACTGTGGTTCATATAGCCTGATTTAGCAATTATTTGATTTGAACTTATTATCACAATTATTTACTCATATATCTTTCTTCTCCATCAATACATACTTCCCTAGTCTATTTAGCAATTTTGAAGGCAGAAAGACATGCTATTTTTTTAATTTTATTTTGAATCTCTCCATAGTGCATCATGGATCTTCAGTAAATGATTTTGAATTTGAGTGCTTGTATATTTTTCTTCAAAAATAACCACCAACACATGCATTTTACTAAATTCAAAGCATATAATGAAAATGGAATCAGCACATTAAAAACAAGATCTTACACTAAATATACACAAAATTGTCTCTCCTTTTTTTTGCTATTTTTGTAACATAGAAGACATTAAGAAAATAGACATTTACTATTGACAACTTTATTACTCGGTAGTAATAGTATCCAACAATTACATAACTTTTTATAAATTATTTAAATTGGTCTCCACAAAAAAATTATAACAGACTCTAGTATCGTTATCTTATAGAATAAGAAATACTCAGCATTACTCAAGGTCACAGAATTAATAAAACCAGCAATGTAAACTCAATTATTGTCCTAATAGCTTCCTTAGTTTTTCCTCTACAATACAAGAACCAACATGGGAATATAATATAAATATCTACATGGAGAGTGTTTTTCATCCAAAAAAGTCGGGCTTCACTTAAAATACAGGTCCTGAATTTAAAACAATTAAAATTTTAAAAAATTGAAAATTGAACGTATCCAATCTGATTGTATTAGTATCAGCATCCATGTATCATGGAAATCATTGCTTTGTGTTATTAAAATATTTACTTTAAAGATTTGACATGACCTCTCCTAATGAAGATATTTTAATGTCATTCTATAATAAACTTCTGCAAAAATTATGAAACCCAATTAATGAATTAAATATATGTATTGTAATATTAAATTTACTGTTGTTTATTCTTGGTAGCACCTACTTACTCAGTGGAATATAATAGAAAGAAAATATATGACTGATTATTCCTATTAAATTCCTATTAAATGTCATGGAGTCTGGATATTTATGTCATGGTCTATGAAATGTGACAGGAAGTCAATATGTAGGAATAAGTTTACCTTGTTTGGGACTTAGGGAAAAAAGCCCTATATATTTCTATTTAAATAAGTCAAAGTGATACATGACAACATGCAATGCCAATTTTTATAAAGCTATGAAAAATGGAAACATATAGAAAACATCCTCAAAACGTATTAATGCTTACAATTGTGTATTTAAATAAAAAGACACGTTCCTGTTCCTAAACTGTCAAAGACTCTTAAATTTCAGTTGTCTATGATTGTTATCAACTACAAAGAATAAATCATTGTTGTCTGGAAGGCAAATTATCCATGATCATTGTCAACATGTATAATATTTTTGTAAAAACTGTTAATTAAAATATATGGTTCTCCTTGATAATCATATAGTCAGAAATTGTCCTTTAATTCATTCAGCTTAAAGACACAATATATAATCAGTTACTTCTTTTCAAACTAAATTTTAGATAATAATGTATGTCCAGGAATGGGCAGGGTTTGGGAGTTAGGAAAGTTGGAGAAAATTGAAGAAAAAGAGATATAAACATAATATCATTTTTTTTTTAATTGCAGAAAGAGAGCCTAAAATCCTATAAGAAAAAAGTGCTGGATTTGTGACATTTCTCTCTTCCAAAGAACAATTGAAAATGAATTAAGCTTTAAATAAACAGCTTATTGATTCAAGAATGACACAGAATTGTAAAATCCAATGCAGTTTTTACTCTTACACTTAAATTTTGCTGGACACTAATATGATAAAAACAGATAACTAAATCTCAAAACAGATATACAGATAACTAAATCTCAATATAAAGGGAACAATTCCTATTTTACTTACATTAGGGCCTTAAGGAAGGCAACATGAATAATGTTTTAAATCTGAGATGTGAAAGTGAAGAAAGGTCATCATAAATGAAGAGAGATAATATATGTGCATATATATATATATATATATATATATATATATATATATATAAATTTTGGCCTGAAATCTTATGTAAAAATCTTAATAGAGGTTTCCAGGATTTAATTTTGGCAACAAATAATATTGTATTTACAACAAATTATATTATTTAAAAATAATAATGCATTCATATTAAAATGAAATCAAAACATCTTTGATATAAATATTATTGAGGACATAGTTAAGAATATTAAACATTAATCAGATTTATGTTTTATCCACCTTAGCACTGACAGTGGCACCAACATACAGTGTATAATCTAAAAATGTATAATGTTGGAGTTAAATATTAAATTGCTTTGGTAAAAAAAAATAATAGTTTCATGGGAATGGAAGATTAGATAATTCTGACCAGCCCTCCTAATGTTAGTAAGAAGAGCTGAATAATATATTTTAAAATTTTGTTTGAAGTTATTGGGAAACTGATTAGTCAGTATAGGGTCTAAAGACAAAGAGTAGAAAGAGAAGGCCAAAACCCAACCGCCTTCCCCTCCCCAACTCCTAAATAGTTAAACAAGAATCTGAAATGCTGACCAGATGCTTTGACAATCTGTTTTAGGCTGTGGTCTTGCAAAAGTGAACTGTGAGACAAATTAGCATGTTGAATGTTATGGGTCAACACATTTGGAAAAGAGGAAAAGTAAGTAGAATTGAGCAGAGAAAATAAGCTGTAATGTAGTTCCTCCTAAGGTCTCAGTCAACCTCATGAGAAGCACTCAGCTGGGATGGCCAAATATAATTACCATGTTTTGGAAAGAATTAGGACTTTATACAACAGGTTGACGACCTGTCTTGATGTAAGATGTCAGTTCTTCCAAACTTGATCTATAGATTCAATGCAATTCCAATCAAAATCCTAACAAGTTATTTTATAGAGATCAACAAACTAAAGTTCATATGGAGAAGCAAAAAACCCAGAACAGCCAACACAATATTGAAGAACAAAGTTGGAGCATTGATGCTACCCAATGTCAAACTTATTATAAAGCTACAGTAATTAAGACTGTGTGGTATTGGTGAATGAACAAATAGATCAGTGTAGCAGAATACAGAGGCTAGAAATAGACCCGTATAAATTAGTCAAGTGATCTTTGACAAAGGAGCAAAGGCAATAAAAATAATCTGTTCAACAACTGGACAGCTGGACCTCCACATAAAAAAAAAAAAAAAAAAAAAAGTGAATCTAGACAGATAACTTAACCCTCCACAAAAATTAACACAAAATGTATCTATCTTAGACCTAAATTTGAAAAGCAAAACTATAGATCTCATAGAAGATAATATAGGAAAAAACCTAGATGACTTTGAGTATGGTGATGCCTTTTTAAACACCAAAGACACAATATGTGAAAGAAATAACAGATAAGAAAGACTTCATTAAAATTAAAAAAAAAAAGTCTGCTCTTTAAAAGACAGTATCAAAACAATTAGAAGGCAAGCCACAGACTGAGAGAAAATGTTGCAAGAAAACAAATCTGATAAAAGGCTGTGATCAAAAATACACAAAAGACACTTAGAATTAAGCAGTAAGAAAACAAAGAGCCTGATTCAAAAATGGACCAAAGGCCTTAACAGACAACTCACCAGAGAAGATATATAGATAGCACCTAAGCATATGAAAAGATGTTCCATATCATTTCTCATCAGGGAAATGCTAATTAAAACAACAAAGAGATACCACTGCACACCTATTGGAATGGCCAAAATCCACAACACCAACAACACCCAACACTGACAAGGATGTGGAGCAACAGGGACTTTCAATCATTTGTGGCAGGAATGCAAAAAAGAACATCCACTTTGGAAGATAATTTGGCAGTTTCTTACAAAACTGAACATATTTTTACCATATAATCCAGCAGTTGAGCTCCTTAGTATTTACCTAAATAAACTGAAAACTTATGCCCACACAAAAACCTGCACATAGATGTTTACAGTATCTTTATTCATAATGGCCAAAACTTGGAAACAACTGAGATATCCTTCAGTAGATGAATGGATAAATAAACAGGGGTGCATTCAGACAATGGAATACTATTCAGCACTAAAAAGAAATGAATTATGAAGCGAAGAGAAGACATGGAAGAATGTTGAATGCACGTTACTAATTGAATGCAGCTAATCTTCAAAGGCTACATACTTATATTCTAGAGAAGACAAAACTATGGACATAATTAAAAGGTCAGTAGTTGCCAGAAATGAGATGGAAGGAGGGATGAACTGGAAAGCACAGAGGATTTTTAAGGTATTGAAAATGCTCCATATGATATTATAATAATAGATATATGTAAAATTACATTCGTCCAAACCCATAGAATGCAAAACATCTAAAATGAAACCTAAGGAAAAGTATGGACTTTGGGTGATTATGATGCATCAATGTATGTTCGTCAATGGTAACAAGTGCACTATTCTGGAGAATGATGCTGGTCGTGGGGGAAGCAATGCATGTGTGGGGACAGCAAATATGGAAAATCTGTATCGTTTTAATTTTGCTGTGAATCTAAAATTACTCCAAAAGATAAAATCTTTAAAAAAAATCCTAGGAATAGTCACATGGATGTTTATTTTCTTTCTTTAAGGCAAATGCTAAATGTGCAACTGCTGGATTATATAAGTGTATATTTAACTTTATTAAAAAAACAAACAAACAAACAAAAACTACTAAGCTGTTTTCAGAACATCTGCACTCTTTTTCATTCTGTATCTAGCATGATTTTAGACATCCAGTTGCAAAATATACGTACTAGCATCAGATTGTATAGAATTCACATTATTTATTAGAACCTTATTGGGACAGTGTGATAAATATATTTTAAAACTAATTTATGTTTATTATTTCACCAGTAGGTGAATTAACTAAAATCATAATAGTATAACTTGAGATGCATGAATTATGATAAGTAAAAATATTAATAAAGTTATTTTTTAAAAAATCTCAGAATTCACCAATGAAATCATCTGGCATTAGAGTTGTTTTTGTTGTTGTTGTTGTTTGGTTTGTTTTTGGTCTATATTGCCTATATGGTCTATATTGGGTAATGTTACATGTGCACTTAAGAAGAATGTATATTGTACTCTTGTTGTCTGGAGTGTTTTATAAATGTCAAATAGGGAAAGTTGTTTGATAATGTTATTCGGGTCATTTGTTTCCCTACTGAATTTCCATTTTACTAGTTCTATCAATTATTGAGAAATGTTGAAGTCCACAATTATAATTGTGGAATTAATCTATTTCTTCCTTCAGATCTACTACCTTTTACCTCATGCATTTTGAAAGTCTGTTATTAGATTTATATGTGATTAAGATAGTTTTATGTCTTCTTAGATAATTGATGCCTTTATAATTTTGTAATTCCCTCTTTATCTCTGATAATTCCATATTCTGGAATTGACTTGGACTGAAAATAGCTTCTCTTAGCTTTCTTTTGGATAGTGTTAGGATGGCATATCTTTTTTCATACTTTTATTTTAAATTGCCTAATTTTAGACTTTGCAACCAATCTACTATTATAGTATGAAAGCTGCCATAGGCAATATGTAAGTTAATAACCTTCATTGTTTCCTTACATAGTTTCTGACAGGCAGTTGGCGTTAATATTATTACTGTGGTTCCTCTGTACCATGTATCTATTTCTTTTTGGCTATCTTCAAAATTTTCCTTGTCATTGGTTTTTAACAGTTTAAAATATAGTGTCATTAAATGTTTGCTTGTTTATTTGAATTATGCCTGATGTTTTCTGATCTTATCTGTCATTTATTTTTGAATGTTGTGTCCATTATTTCTTTAAATATTTCTTCTGCTTATTCTTTTTGTTCTTGTCTATAGATTCCAAATATGCATACGTTAGAGTTCTGGATCCTGCTGGGATGCTCTGTTCTGCTTGTTGTTTTTTTCCACTCTTGTTCTCACTTCCTTTCAGTAATTTCTTGTTCTCACTTCCTTTGGGTAATTTCTATCTATCTATCTTCAAGCTCTCTAATTCTTTGCCAGCTGCTTTGAGTCTACTGATGATCCCTCAAAGCATTCTTCATCTCTATTATGTTTTTTATTATTTCTAGCATTTATGTTTGACACTTTATTATATCTTTAATCTTCGTACTGAAACTATATATGTGATCTTGCATATTGTCTACTTTTTCATGAGAGTCTTTAACATAGATATAATGGACCTGAGAGTTCCAACATATCTGCTATTAATATATTTGACTCTGGTACTGATGATTAATTTGTCTCTTCAGAGTACATTTTCACTTAACTATTTGTGTCATAATTGTTTTGTTTAATGAGAGACCTGTTGTATAGGACAGGAATTAATAAACAGTCACCTTCAGGCCAATCAAGCCTGCCCAATCAGATCAGTTTTTATATGCCCATGAACTAGAAATTATTTTCCATTTTGAAATATTTGAAAATATCAAAAAAGGAATACAGTGTGATGTAAAAAGTATTTTTAAAAAATTCAGTGAAGGAAGCCATGATATTAAACTTATTTGATTTTTGAAATTAAATATTGTAATATATATTTTCCTTCACATTAATATTTGTAATGCTCACCCTCAGGTACCAGACAATATTTTTCCTCCATTAAATTAACTTTCTCCTTCAGTATACCCATTAACTATTCTAAAGGTTAAGTCTTAAATAATTAGAGGAATCCTTGCTGGAAAAATTTAATCTTCAGTAATTATTGTCATCTTCTAATATCAACATAATTGTCCTTTATTTAAATCACAAATTATTTTAAGAAATTAAGATACTCAACTAACTCCTAAAAGCTCTCTGTATCTAAAGAGATATTTGTACTCCAACTTTTAAATATTTAGTCAAGATTTTGAATGATTTAAAAACTTTCATTAATTTGCATCCCTCCTGACTCATTGAAGAATCTCATCCTATTAAATTACACATTCTTGACTTTTTTCCGATACTTTTGACTACTCAGTGCATGTTTAAAATGTACAGGCTGAAACAAAACTAGAATTCACATTTTCAAATTTTTGAGGTTTCCAGTCACCCTATAGATCTCAAAATTCTTAAGCAAAATAAGAAGACTGTTTTAGACATTGAAATTAGAATGTCACATATATTATTTCCTTCAGCAGTCCTTATGTCAATCTTATTTACTAGCAAGAGAAAAGTCACTTCTTTTAGGATAAACATTCGAAGTGTCAGAATTTGAATGATTTTACTGGACATAAGTAACTTACATAGCACAAAGCTACTGAAATCAGTACCATCGATACCTGTTATACATACTATTGAGAAATATGGGTAAGCCTTTCTAATGCATAGATTAATATTCAATGTCAGCCACATATGAGATAAATAATAGTTCTTTAAATCTTGGTGGTTGGTAGGTTTTTTCTTAGTCTATCTCTCTTCATTCAGTGAGGAATATTTTAATATTATAAAATATGATTATATATAATATATATATAAAAATCACATATAAGTTATCTTATTATATGTGATTATTAGATATATATACTGGGGTTGCCAAAAAACTGTATACAAGTGGACACTTTGGTCAATGTTGCTCACGCTGTAATTTTCAGTAATCAGAAGTGTCTGGACACTGATGGTAACCACTTTGAAAACCTCTTGTAATTACAGAAGTTAAACATGACATATATTGATCTTTTGTTATCAGTATATTGAGTATTACAATTTTAATACAGTTTTCCTTTCTTAAAATGTGTATACATTTTATGGCACCCTCTGTGTGTGTGTGTGTGTCTGTGTGTGATATATATATATATATATATATATATATATATATATATATATATATTTATGTTGCATATTTTGGTAATTTATTATATATTATTTGTATATATAATATGTGTTTATTATATATGTATATATTGTATATGTTCATTATAAGTGTCTATAATGCACCAAGAGTTACTTGTTTTAAATTTTAAATTTGAAGTAAAACAATATATAATTAAAACATATATATATATATATATATATATATATATATATATATATATTCCATTTATTGCATCAGGTGAAAGTAGAATTACAGCATACCAAAAAAGCTTTTGGAGGGATTGACGTGTGTATCACTTAACTTACAAATGAAAGAAGTTAATTGTTAGAGCGATAATCTGATCAAGTAGAAATGTAGAAATTATTTTCTTCCCTAAAGAACATCATATATTAGAAGACAAGTTTAAGAGACTGGTCAATGAGATAATAAACATGTTTCACATCAAAGTTTTATTGAAGCAGAAGGGGAAAAAAACATGTTCTCAACATGAAGAGGATAAATGTAATAAAAAATTGTGTTGTATGTAAAAATACAGGGTTCATTAAAATTTATAAAAATAACTATGCATTTTAATCTGATTAGACAAGATATTATTTTCTTCATTCCTTACAGTATTTCTCCTACTTCAAGCTTTTGAATTTTAGTACTTTTCTTCCCCCCTCTCCTTTTGGCGTTCTGCTTTTCTATTCTGCTGTTTTCCTGCTAATGCGGAAAGAAGGCTTCATTAAAAGTTTACTAGAAGATACAAAAATATATTCTGCTTTTTGCTTTTTTAAAAAAGTGAATAAGGGGTCACATACTCTGTGAAGAATAGAAAAGGAATAAGTCAATTTAAGATATCATACAGTTCATATTATTCGAATATCTCCTTTTCCTCTTTATTAAGAATACCTAGTATTTGCTTACCTGTTTTTTTTTTATAGCTATTTTATTATCAATCTTCCAGGTAGTTTAGCTCATAAACTAATCCACTCTAATTATAATTGGGCTCTTTCATTAAACTGTAAGACTTGTTTCTCTTTTAGGTTTTCTTTTCTGTCCTTTGAAAGAATAAATATCATCTGTTACCAGGAAGTATTATATATTTACCCAATAGGTTTTATGTGCTCTAGTTATGCCTAAGTATATTCAGTAATATAGTCCCCTCAATATATGTGGAAAGAGAGGATGCAATTCTTATTATATGGAGTGCCCCGCTCTAAATATTTTAGAGTTATTTATTTATTTATTTATTTATTTATTTTTTTTTTTTTTTTCCAATTACAGTTGGCATGCAATATTATATTAGTTTCAGGTATACACCATACTATTAGAAATATCTGTAATTTATTAAATGATCACCACAATAAATGTAGTACCCATCTGGCACAATACAGTTATTACAATATTATTGACTATACTTCTTATGCCATACTTTACATCCCCATGACTATTTTGCATCTACCAATTGGTGTTTCTTAATCCTTTCCCCTTTTTCATCCATACTCCCAACCCGTTTTTTGCAGCTAGCCACTATCAAAATGTTCTCTGTACCTATGAGTTTGTTTCTGTTTTTGTTTTTGTTGTTGTTCATGTTGTTCTTTAGAGTCCACATATAAGTGAAACCATATGGCATTTGTATTTTTCTGTCTAACGTACTCTACTCAGTATAATACCTTCTACATCCATTCCTGTTGTTGCAGAATGCAAGTTTTCATTTTTTATGGCTGACTAATATTTCACTATATATATATATATATGTACTACCTCTTCTTTAACCATTTTACATATAGTATGATTTAAATTTTATTTGGTATTTTCAAAAAAAGCATAACAAAAAGTACTTTTGCATTTTTAAATAATGATTTTAGATACCAAACATTTTCATATAAACCAAAAAGGTGTATTTTTGTCAATTTTCTAAGTGAAAGCATAGTGAAGGTGGTTTACATGTAAGTTATGATCTCTTTTTTAAAGAGATCATGTAGGTCTATTACTTTTTGTTTCTCAGAATATTAATATGAAGAATGTTCTATTTCTAAAAATTAGTTTTTTTCTGGCTAAAGACCAAACTTAGACTAGTATCAAGAATAAAATAGGTCTATTGTGTTTTATTGGGGATACACATTCTGAAATCTAATTGTCTAGGTAAAACTTTTATGCTTTCATTAATGTGATTATATTTTAACCATTTTCCATGTGCCTTCTTGGAGTTAACTTCTTGGAGTTATAGTGTTACAAGCTCTAATAAATGCAGAGTTTGGGATCAAAAAAGACAAAAATTAAATGTGGAAATTGAACAAAATATTGTAGATATATTTCTACAATCAGACACTAAATAAAATTGCAGATAGTTATTTAATGGATGAAGACTAGGTTTTTCTACTGCTTATGATCGCACAGTAAAACCCTACTTTATTTTATTTTAATAACATCAAAGGAGTCATGTATAATGTCAAAGAAAAATTGTACTCAAAAGAGTTAATAGGGAAAGACCACTTCATTCATAACTACTGCAATAGGGAGTGAGGCTATTGCAATAAGGAAGAGAGACTAAACTCAGCTCCAACAAAACTAAAGACAATATTTCCTAAACCCTGGGTGAACTAGTGAAAAAGTACTAAAGAAAATTAGGGAGGAGATGAGCCAAGAGTCAATGTGATCAAGCCACATATGTTTACTCTTTGGTGCTTATTGAAATCAGGATCCTGCCCTCTCATGTAGACTGGGAGATAGGGATCTTATTTTTTCTTGATGATTTCATTTCAATGGATGGCTCCCAAGACCTTGAGAGATACATCTCTGGATTGCAAAACTGGCAATAGACTGGGAGAAAATTTATCTACGTTTCAAAGGAACAGAGAAAGAATTTGCAATTACAAACTTTGTAAAGTACATGGCTCTAAATAAAGTGTAATCAAAGGTCTACAGTCAGGAAGAAGCTTGTCTAAAGTTGTCTAAGGTGAGGAGGATGTTAAGATCATCTTGGTCAATATCACACGAATTATTTTAGTTTATTACAAATAGTTTATGCTATCTGAGTACGAGAATGCATGCCGAGATGCTAAATGTTTAGTGCTAACCAACATTTGAAAAAAGAAAATATTACATATACAAGTTTAAAGAAATATAATGTACAACTTAAAATATGTAAGGGACATTCCATACCCTGCTCTTTTTTAAAGTGATCACTAGATATTGAACAGATTTTACATTTATTATTTTGTAGGTTTTTTTTGGTATTGTAAGGAGGAAGTAGAGAAGGCATTGGCTGAGTGCAATAGAATGTATTTATTAGAAAACCACCTTCAATTTTTATATACAATTCTGATTTGGTAAGTTAAGTGCATCTATCATGTGCTTTCTTGAATGTGTAACAGCATAAGTGCTCATCAGAATCCTATTAAAATTCTATTAACCTGCACATAATGAACAATGGGAATGTGAAAAGATACATACATAGACATTGAACAGTATTTTCGAAACTGTCTTGGTATACTTGGAAAGCAAATTTTTGGGCAATTTAGGCATGACAAAGAGGATGGCATCATCATAGTGACAGTGTAAAATTCTGTGGATGAAATTCCCCCTAACCCTGATAACAGCAGATAGTGTTTTATGATCCACATAAGATAATTTTAGATGTGAGTACGCAGTTGGAGTTGCTTTTCTAAAATTTGTTTGAAATAACATAATTTTTGCCATGGGTTTGAAAGAGTGAATGTTCAGGGCAAGGCTGAACTGGGACAGAGATGGTTGGTATTTAAAATGGAATGTCATAGTCATGTTAGGGAAAAAAAAAAACAAGGTCATCCCTTTCCTGGGAAATTTAGTTCTCAATGATATCAAAGTAGGTACATAAAAATAAACAAATATCATTATTCAATGAATTCAAGGAAAAGGTCAAGTCCTTGTGTTATGTCAAACTTCTTCCTGAAGGAAGAGTATTGGCTCTGAAATTTTAGGATCAGGACAGTAAAGCAAAACTTGATTTGATGAGACATGAGGGTCATGCTGTTGGCAATACTTGGAGTGGAAAAATAGGGTTGGGGTTTTAGATAGCTGTGTCGGGGGTTTCTGTAGATAGGTCATTTCAAGCCAAAATTTATACCACTCATTTGGTGTCAAGCATACACTATGTTTGTCATCTGAGAGAAGATTCAGTTAGCTAGCTAACTTCGTGTTTTTTCTCTTTTCTGCCTTGAAAAAGGGGTCTGTTTTGAAACCAGTATATTCAAGTCCCCAGCAAGCCTTCTGTCTGCTATGCATATCCATCAGTGTGAAGCAATTGGGAATCCTGGTCACTCTAGTCATTGAGTAGATGAATTGGTAATAGGTCGGGGGAAGAGTTTATCATAAAATAGGTTATACTTGAAGAAATGCATAAGCTTAAAGTTCCTTAAAAATAATAGGCATGTTGTGTTCTTATATCACTGTAATTATAGGAGAAAAAAAAATCATATTAGGTTTATGCAAAAGTCTTTGAGGTTTTTGCAATGATTTTTAACCTGCTAAACAGCAGTTACTTTTGCACCAACCTAATAGTGTGGTTTCTGCCCACTACCTCGTTCCAAAACCTTTTTATTGTATCCAGGAGCAAAATAGAGTCACAGCAGTTCACTTAGGTCAGTGGTGCTTAAAACATAACACCAACTACTCTGCTTTCACATCTGTTATTTTGTAGTGTAAACATAAACATCTGGTCATGGTGCTTTTTGGCTCATAGCAAATTGCTTTCAGTGGAGATGGGCTGGAGAATGGTTGACTCTCAGAGAATTATGAGAAGATATGAAACCAAAAATTATTAGGAAGTAACTATCTGAATTATAGCCCATCTGGCAAATGGAGTAGTTCAGAAAGAATAAGGTTTGGAGTCAAGAAGTTTCTTTAGTGACACTATGTAAATATCTGAAAATCAAGGTGTTATGATGTTATTCTAGAAGTCAAAGTCTCAGGAAGTTAAAACAGAAGCTTAGTATATCATCAACTGAAATGGAGTGCCAAAGGAAACATTGAGATACACATTAGAATCAAGAAGCAAGGCCAGAAAAATAAAAACAAGTATATGAGAGTCAATATTGAGAACACTCAGGTTCAGGGCTCTTTTCATTTAAACCACTTGAAGTTCTGGGTGGGTGGAGTGGCTGGACTTAAATAGAAAAGAGTAGAAAGGATGCTAGTTTCAGTATGTCTCTAAAAATTTGTATTTACAAAAATATAGACAGATATTAATAAAGAAATACAGATATAAGTTTATACACCTAAAAATTAATGACGACCTAAAGCTTGGAACTGCATAATTTATGTCTTCTATATAACTAACATCCTTTAAACAGTCCTTCACATGACATGACATTAATGTGTATCAGATACTAGTACAGACAGTGGACACACAACAATGGATAAGGCATAATTTACTCTTGAGGATGCCAATATCCAGCATTGGAGACTGCATCAGTTTCCCATTGCTGTACAATAAACTACGAAACATTTAGCAGCTTAAAATCACACATTTATCATCTCACTGCTTCTATGGTTCAGGATCTGGTCACTATTTAGAAGAGTCCCCTTCTCAGGGCCTCAAAAGATGGAGATCAATGTGTGAGCCAGTATGTTTTTGTCTTTAGTTTGGGGAAGAATCTGCTTCCAAGATTACTCATATGGTTGGGAGATTTATTTCCTTGAGGTTATAGGACTGAAGGTTCTGACTTATTACTCCAATTTATCTGCTGGAGGCTTCTCTCAGTATCTAGAAGCTGCTCTCAACTTCTAGAAGCCTTCTGCAGTTCCTAAAAGCCTCCAACATTTTCTTGCCCCATTATGCTTTCTCAACCTGACCACTTATTTCATTTAGCAAGGCAGGAAAATCTCTAGAACAAGCTTGCTGCAGCAAAATGGAGTCTCATATAATGTCACATAATCATGTGAGTGACATCCCAACACCTTTACCATATCCTATTGATTATAAGCTAGGCACAGGTCCTGATAACACCTAATGGAAGGGGATTACACAGTCATGAACAACAGGATTTGGGGATCATTGGAGGCCTTCTTGGAGTTTGTCCATCATAGAGTGATACGCAAGTAGAAATGCAAATCAAAATTGTAAGAACCAAGACAAACATGAGCTTAAAATGAAATCTATTGAAAAGAGGGGGCTTAATTTTCTCTATGGAGAACAAATGGAAGAAGAGATATCAACTAGAGAATCTGATATATGAGGTAAGTATCCAAAAATGAGTAGTAAACTGGCAAGACAAGAAGGGAACCAAGAAATTCTAAGAAAGCAAACATTATGTGTAGCGATGCCAAATTTAAATATGATGGGACATCTGGACTGAATACCTTTAAATGGCAAAATATCAGACAAGGAAGAGTAGAAATCAAGCTAGAGACAAAGATCAGATCATACAGTCTCTGTTATAGCTCTGTGAAACTTGAACTTCACTGAAAAATCATGGATCCATTAAGTAGTCATTCTCAAGCATATTAACAATCCAAGGTTGGGTCTTAATCTAAGAATGAAGGAGGAGGAGGGTAAGGAGAATTCTGAAAAATATCTGAAGTTTATTCTGATATATATTTTGAACTACCACTACTAAAACCCATTGCATTAGTAGAGATGTGTCATACTTAGCTTTATACACTTGATAGTTACGTATTTTAGCAATGATGTAAAGATAAATTGAAATAATGCAATATATAGGTAAATGATGGGGGCCAGAATGAATGCAATGATAACAAAGGAGTGTAAAAGATGGATTCGAGATATTTCTAGTAAGTATGTAGAATGTGTTGATGTATTGGTGAAAATCAGGAGAAAGTGAGGAAATAGTCAGGATTCACTCCCTCATCTTTTCCATTGTTAACGCTGATGACAGTATTAGCCAGTTGACTGAGAAGAGAGTAGAACAATATGGAATGATACTTCACTTCTGAAGATACTGATTGCAAAGTGCCAATGGTAGGCCAAACTCTAAGTATTATTCTTACTCTTGGATAACTTCTTGCCCTTTGAGTGTGTTTGGAATCTGTAAATATGATGAGATTTCACTTCCATGACTATGTTATATCATATTGAAAAAGGCAGATTCATGTCCTTTAAAGAAGAGTATGCTGGATGGTGGTAGGAGGGGAAGTCAAAAAGATTTGAAGTATAAGAAGGATTTAATGTTAGCCTAAAGATGCAGGTTCTACATGACCAAAAAACAAAAACAAAACAATGCAAAACCTCTAGAACTTCTAGAAATTGAATTCCTGACTGAAAGCAAGTTTGTAAATGGGGACCTCAGTACTATAACAACAAGGGACTGAACCCAGAAACAAATTCTTCCCCAGATCCATCAAATGACAACCTACCATGGATTACACTTCGATTATGGCTTTGTAAGAATGTAAACAGGGAACCCAGCAATATCAGCCAGGCTGCAGAACTGCGTTTCCCACATAACTGTGGGATAATAAGTGAGTTATTCTTTAAGGCATTAAATTTGTGATTTGTTATGCATTAATAGAAAATGAAGACAGTGCCTCCAAGACATCCAGATAAATATATAGAGCTGACATTAGGCATTTAATATTGTGGCTGGAGTAAAGAAGTAGATAGAAATCAAGATTAAGACATCAGTAGAATGCAGGTCACATAGGTTGAGCCATATGAAATCACTGATATTCAACTGTCTTGAACTATAAGTAGAAATTTCATGTGACTCAATCTAATTCAAAAAGTTAAAATCCTAAGAGTGCACTGAAATCATGAGTCCACATTCCAAATTCTTATTTTTTGTCATAAGTGCAACATTAATGGAAATTTGATATTGAGTAGATACCCTAAATGAATGAAGAACATTTTGTACCTTTTGGTTATGAGTCAATTTAATTGTTCAAGTCTTTAATTTTCTAAAGACAGTGAATTATATTCTGTGCAGAAGATATGAGAAGGTGTGACCTTGGTAATGTGAGAGGGTGAAGGAAAGGTGCGGTGTTTTGGGTAAAAATTGGGCAGACGTAATGATTTTCAAAACAATTCCGAAGCATGACTATATTTCAGTATAAAATTAGAAATGGTTATAGAAGGAACTCAAGTCAAACAGCGTGTACACATAGTCAGTACATTGGAATTGTCAAAACTTCACTAAGTTACAAAAATGAGGGAAAAAATGTGAATTATCAAATCAGAATCAACCTATGACCCTGATCAGGAAAACAATATTGTCAAGAACACAGTTGAAACAAATTAATGGGAGTACTGGGCTTTTTAAAGGTCAAAACATAACAAGCAGCTCTAGACTAATTGATATTGGTGTGTTCATTATAAATGGCGGCAAATGAGGTACGGAATCAATGATGAGCAGTCTGGGAGAAACTTCCAAAACAGATATGTCAAAAGAGAAGACAAGACTTTGACAGTGAGCACTGAAAGAACTATGTAAGGAGGAATAAGAGTAGGGAAACATTGGCTATTTGCTGAGTACTTCGATATTTGCAGATTCCATGAAAAAGAACGTGGGAGAAAGAACTAGAATTTTGTCCACAAAAAAAGAGGGAAAGGTTTTACTTCTTTTTGTGTTAATTTTCTGTGTACCAACTAGTTCTCATAAGATGAGTCAAATTATAGTACCAAACTTCTATAAGCACTAGTAAAGAGCATAAGCAAGGAGGGATAGATAAAAAGCCAGTAACTCACTAGAACAGAAAAATTAAGAGCTTTAAAATTAGTTAACCCAGGGCAGAATCCCAGTTATTGTTAACTTTTGTGAAATTTGTTAGCCCTATGAATTTCTATGCTCTAATATCTTCTGTTATACACTATTCTCAGTTTTGTGACATAGTCAAATGAAGTATAAAGTAGTTGATTCTTTTATGAGTAAGTATTCAGTAAACTTTTATTTTATTATTTTAGAATGATTGAGGGATAAGATAAGGATGTTTTTATTGAACACATGGAAATTTGTGGCTCCACTTTACTGATCATGACTACTTATTTAGTATAAATTTATAGCCAGAAGCTAGGTGTTAACAATTTAAGGACTTACATAAGTCCAAACCTCATGTTCTTCTATTTCACATCTCTCATGTTGACAAGGAAACTAGGTAGATAGATATGATGAATAAATCTAAAGTAGATGAAGAAGATGAAAAGGCCACAGTTTTAAGAGAGAACTGCAACTGTGCACACACGTACACAAAAAAATAACAGCCCACTGTTATTTAGATATTTATGAATATGTCTTTGACTGAAATTATTATTTTATTTTATATTTGAATAATTACCTGATTTTTTTTTTCCTGACAATATGTTAAGCACTTTAACACAAGCACAGCCAGTTATTGAACTGTCAGTTTAAGGGGAAAATGTATAATGCATATAGCAATTTTGCTGTCTATTTAGAGATTCCAGATGAAGAGTACTTTTTTACGAAGGGAAGTAACAGAAATAATTTTCATCAAATTATTCTTAGCTGTAAGTCCTAGAGATTTGATGAGAAAAAATATTGTAAAATAACAAAATAACACATAATTTAACTTGTCATATGAGTGAAAATGAATAATTTTTGCACTGATCATAAACAATGCAAACTCTGAGAATGATTTCCAATGTAACATTTTAGCAAATTCTGAAATTCACGTTCCAATTTATTTCTAGTCATTTTCAGGAGTAGATAATACTCATCAAAACAAACATCTAATTTTCAAGTCTAGGTGTGTAAATAAATTTTCTAGAATGACCAACAATCACTGCTAATTGCAAAACAAATCCATCATATTTTAGAGGTTCTCTAGTTTTGACTGGGATCAACTATCAATGGCCTGAAGTAACTTAGACAACTTTAAAATGTGTGTAATATGTTTACTAAAAAGTACAGTGGTACCTCAGTTTCCAAACGCAATCCGTGAGTTCTGAAACATTCAAAAACAGCCGACAGCTAGGCCTCAGGATCTTGCACTCAGTGGAAGCCGTGTGGCACGTTTAACTTCTGAGTTGTGTTCAAAAAACGAAGCATTTACTTCCAGGTTTACGGCATTCATAAACCAAAATGTTCGTCAATGGAGACATTCGAAAAGCGAGGTACCACTGTATTACAGCTTTAGAAAGATATATTTTGCTATTATTATTAAAGCATAATAGAAACTAGGTAAATATACGGTTCTCAAATTTTGGAGTGCACCAAACTTAATAATAATAACATCAACTAGTATAGCTAACATATTGAATGCTTAAGAGACAGAATATTTATTTTAATTAGCTACTTAATCTGCACCATAATCTTACTAGATTACTATTATCTTCACTTTTACAGATAAAAAGGTTTACAGAAAGGGCCCAGTCATATGTATTTTCCATAAGATTCCCTGATGGCATTGAAGAAAATCAAATTTTCAGAAGTGGCCTAAATCATATTTTATATTAAAATTAAAAATATATTGCCATTAACGCTTTAATTCAAGATCTCTATGTGAATTATGTCTACATACATGAAACTTCTCTGATTATCTTATACTGTAAGTTCATTTAGTCAATGCATGACCTAAAAACTCCCCAATTCATTGGGTATTTCAAGTATATTTACCAGTTTTTCTAGAAATAAGCTAAATTATTTTTAGAGAACGAATGCTCTAAGGAAATTCCAGGAATCATCTTGCATCCAACAGATCTTTTTCTAGAGATTTTAGCAGTTTTATACACTATATATTTTGATCTGAGATATGATATATAATGTACCTTTTATTTACAATTAGTGTGAATGTTTAACTTTCACTCTGTAGTTAAATTAAGTCAGTATATAAACAAAACACATAAATGTCCACCTTCACAAAATAGTAAGTAGTTATTAAAATTCAACACAACAAGAGCAGTTAAGTCTTACATTAGAATAGCAAACTAAAATGTTGTCCCATGAGATTCAGATAATTTAAAAAAAAAAAAAGTCAGTCTTATTCCATGGACTAAAGTTTAGCATGTCTCCTGCCTTGAATCCTCAATCCTTCAGGACATGCACTATTTAAATTCCTTAAATATATCGTACTTTTTTTTTTTTTTTTTGTCTTGTGCTTTACATTCTTACTCTGTTAAGAGAGAAACACTCTTAACAGAGATTTTGACCTAGCAATTAAAATAAGAAAAATATGGAAGAAAAAAAAATATATGTGTATATATATATATATATATATATATATATATATATATTTCCAGTTTTAGTTTCCAAATCCAATATGTGATGCTCCTTGTCCCCTCCCCCTCCCTCTACCTCTCTTTCCCTACCCATTTCTATTTCTTATTTTCACATGTTATCTTTATCTCCCTCTGTCAAACACAAAAGCAGAGGTGGAGCTGAAGGATGTTTCAGCAGCTATTTAAGCACTTAAAAACAAATGCAAAATGTAAGCAAGTAAGTATAAAATAATAGTGAATTATTTACAAAATTGAAATCAAAGTGGGCATCTATCTTTATTTTTCCATTATGTCATATATATGAAATCTTGATGGAAAATGGATATGTGCCCACTTTGTCTTGAATTTTTAGAGGCAACCCATAGTGTAAATCATATTTTGATCCAACTCTCCATTCTTAGTCAGGGTATTCAATGATGCTTGTTTCCAATGTAATAATGGTAGGTACTAACACTGAAATAATTGTTGGTTGTCGTTTTTATTTTTTCTTCAAACATCACAGCATGCCAAACACTGTACCGAGTATATATGTTCCAGAGAAAATTTCATAATTGACATTATGAAATAAATATACATTCTCAAGGGATTTTTATCTTTTATTACCATTTTAAAAAGTGTTTTTGGGAGTAAACCATAATATCACAGAAAGTAAAATCTTAAAGGAAACTTTAAGAATGTCTTGTAAGAAACCCTCAGCTTAGAGATGAAAAGACTTGAGATCATTACAAAACCAGCTATAGTGGGAACTAACATTCTAACACTTAGGTCTCCTGACACAACTTTATTGGAGTTACCCTATTCCATATGCCTCCCTACCCCCTTCTTATAGTTGAGAACAGCAATAAAATATACCCAGTCTATTGCTTGGACAACTGCAGTTATCTTCTAAGGGTTATCTGTGGTTTTATTTTATATATATTAGATTAGAAGAGATATCCTAAATTTCAAACTTTAGAGAAAATATGTGGGCAATCAAGGTTTGATCATAGACAGTATTTTAGACTGTAGCTATCAGATCACATCTATTGGGTATGACATAATGAGTTAACATTTATTTATTCACTGTTCAGTTTGTATAATATACTGCTGTCATGATTTAATGCTTTAGATCACTTAATTATCATACCAAATCTGTGAAATTGGTGCCATTTTTCATTCCTTTAAAGAAAACTGTGATATAAACTAAAAATATCAAATGTCTATTCCTCCTTTATCAATAATGTATCCCTCTTAAGGGTACATTCTTGTGAAAAGATTCTGAATTAAGAGATTGATCTCTATCAAGACCATGTCAATAAGACTAAATAATTACATCATAGCACACTTTTTCTCAAGGCCAATTCAGTCATCAGTTTGGAAGATATTATTAACTATGCAGAAAATGTTCGTTATTTCAGCCTCAAATACCTAGACAATTTGAATAGATTCAGACAACCTTTGCTTTAAGGAGAGGGATTGAATGAAGCCATTCTGAACTCATATTTTTGCCCGAGGTCATATAGGTAATTGTGACAGAATGGTTGAAAATGCTTTTTGTGTATTTGTTTGGCTGTTGTTGTTTTTTTGTTTTTTTTATGTTAGAGAATCAGAACTTTTAGGAAAGTAATATGAGAGTATATATGTGAAAAATAATTGTAGTTCAGTAGAGAAAATGTGTCTAATGTAGACACTAGCAATAGTTCAGGGAAGCAGTCCGTGCTTCAGAAAAGGAGTGAAGTTTCCAGCACCTCTTCTTCTAAAAGGCCCATGGTTAGGATCAAGTAGTAAGTATAAATCTACAATTTTACCCCATCTGTGGAGCAAGGGACTGAGGTAAATGAGTGAACGGCAACTACTCTTCTTTATCATAATGGTGCCTCTACTTTGACAGAGATTTTAATTTTCACATGTGAGATTTTGATGGAGATTGTTAGCAGCAAATATTCCATTGGTGATTTTACCTTCTATCTAAATGCCATAGGTGATGAATGTTCAGTTTAGTTTGTATATTTCCCTATCCTATGAACACCATGATGAGCAGCTCACATTCCCCTAAACTGAAAAAGATGGGAGGGGGAACTGTCTCAGTAGACTCTGCTACTAAGGAAATGTAGGTAAGAAAAGTATTCTTGAATAATAAAATATCAGATATAAAATTGTAATAAATGACTCTTCTGTATTTCTTAAAGGAAAACCATAATGATGAAATTATTATCTTAGCTAGTAAGCTTAATTACTATTTTGACTGTTTCCTGAATGTGGAGCTTTTGATTTTATAAACTGGACAATTTAACATAGTTTGGTTGCCTTTGCTTCTGCTTTTTGCAGATACAAAAGAAAGCAAACAGTGCAAAGGAAATATAAACTTTAAAATTTCCTAGGGAGCTACTTTGCCTAGTCTTTCTTCAGGTTTGGTTCCTAATTAATATTGTGTAAAATATTTAATTTGAAAATTGTACTACATAAGAATACATAAAATATCTGAAATTAAATATAATTTTAGTTCATCAGAGTAAAATAAAATTTAATAAACTATCACGGTGTTTTTCACTGTCTTTATTTTATGTATTATAAAATATAGTTTGTTTTTATTCTGTTCTGCTATTTTGATTGTTACAGTATATTTTTAACATCACAACCCCTTTTCCATTTTTCACAAATTTGAAGGAAAATCATTTAAATATTATTTTATTTTCCAAAATTGAATATACAAATTTATGAACACAAGCATTTTTGACAGAGAGGAACAGTACTGTAGATTAATTGACAGAAATTGATTTTTTTTGTTCATTAGGAAGATGAAGCTACGAAAATAATTTGCATTGTATCCCAATGGAGAATGTGGATATAACGCTAGTTTGAATAGAAGAGGTAGGAAAGTTCATCTGTTTCTACAGAGAAGTGATTAGAAAGGTAAATTCTTAGGGGCAGCAATGTTTTTTGGATACTCCAAAATATGGTGATAAATTTCAGAGATATTATGGCCCATATCACTTACTTGAGACCAGTGTGATCCGATATGCTGGAACACCTCTCTAAAGTACAAAAGAATAGTTTTTATCTTGCATATTCTTTTGCTTAAAATGGAAGTATATATATCTGAGCACAAACAACTTTGGCATATTAGTAATTAAAAAACAGAAGATTCTGTTTGCTAAGAATATATATATATATATATATATATATATATATATATATATATATATAGATATAGATATAGATATAGATATATAGATATATAGATATATATGGATATATATATTTATTTATATAATCACTTTTACCTACCCTGATTATGCCTTGTTTTGAAGAGAAATATGTTACATACCTTGAACTCTAATATCATAATCATTTCAAAATAATAATTCTTAACGAAAGCATTTCAAAAATTTCTGTTAAAATTTCTATTTTGTTCATTTTAACATAAGTAGCTAATAATGTTGACATTTTAGCCATAGTTTCCAAGAAAAAAAATCTGGTGACTCACTGAGTGCTGCTGTATACTATACATATGTACTTAATTATTGTACATGAATAAGTGCATTTTGAGGCCTTTTTTTTCAGCATCTGAAAAATAGCTGCCAATGTTGTATTATTTAGAAGTTAATTAAAGGACACTCGCTAAAACCTGTTTCAGATGGAAGCCAAGAATATTTCCTAAAATTCCAAATAGCCTAATCTTAAAAATGGACTCTTAAAAATGAAACCATGTTACTTGGGACATTAACCTTCAACTAATCATGAGCTCCTAACCACCTATATTGGAAAACAGACTCTGTCATATAGGATCAAATGCAACGTGGGATGATCTGTGTGTTTATGAACTGGTAACATTGGGATATTAGATTCCTCATCTTGGTTTTCATTGCCCTGATCTGGAAATGACAATGTGTGCCTCAGTGAATTATTTTTAATATAAGATTAAGAGCACCAGCCCAGTGGTTCAGGTGTTTAGAGCGCTGTGCTGCTAACACTGAGGTCGTTGGTTCAATTCCCACATGGGCCAGTGAGCTGTGCCCTCTGTAGCTAAGATTGTGAACAATAGCTCTGGCTGGAACTCAGCTGCTGTGAGCAGCCGGAGCTTGGTATGAGCTGCTGTGGGCTACTGTGTGCTGCTATGGGTTACCATGTGCGGTCAGGAGCAACTGGTAGCCAGCGTGAGTGGCTGGCAGCCATCGTGAGTGGCTGGCAGCTGGTGAGAGCTGCCATGAGCTTCTGTAAGTGGCCATCCAATTACTGGTGACTGACTGGCTCAGCAGGAGGGAAGCGCAAGTCTCATAATACCAGCATGGGTCAGGGAGCTGTGTCCTACACAACTAGACTGAGAAATAACAGCTTGAACTGGAGTGGGAGGTGGAGGAAGAAGAAGGGGGGGGAAGATTAAGAGAAATAAAGGTCTGCCACTTAAGTTTGCAAACTTGCCACAGTGCACTTACACTGGCAGCACTGTACAAACAACTCAGTAAGGTTTCATAACCTTGGTATATCAGGGTCTCACAGCTGTATTTATTGTGTCAACAGGTAGCAGTGCCTTGCTGAGTGGCCTTCATGATTGTTGTTGCGTGTTTTTTGTGCCATTGCGAGAAGGTCTGAGTTTGAATTAGAACAATGAAAAAAACATTAAATTTCTTGTTAAACTTGGCAAGAGTGGATGTGAAATCAGGGACATGTTAGTCCAAGTGTGTGGGGATAATACCAGGAAGAAAATGGCAGGGTATAAATGCATTGAATGTTTTTCTGAGGGGAGAGAATTCATCACTGATGAAGAGAGATCAGAGTAGCCAGGAATGAGCAGAACTGACAAAAACATTGCAAAGCGTCATTGAATTGTGACTCAAAATCATATGCTGACTGTGAGAGGCATAGCAGACCAAGTAAACATCGATAGAGAAACAGGAAAATCTTAACTGAAAATCTTGGCATGAGAAAGGTGTGTGCAAAAGTAGTCCTGAAGGAGCTCACTGAGGAACAAAAGCAAAGGAGAGTTGAAGTTTGCCAAGACCTTTTGGAGAGTCAAGACTGTCTTGGGCAGTGTTATCACTGGTGAGGAAAGATGGGTGCACCAATACAACTCTGAAAAAAAGCATCAAAGTGCACAATGGAAGTCAGTCAATTCTCCACTACCAAAAAAGTTCTGTGTGTCCAAACCAAAAGTCAAAATGATGTTACTAAACTTTTTTGATATCAGAGGCATTTTCATTATGAATTTATACCAACTGGGCAAACAGTTAACCAGTTTTAATATTTGGAAGTGCTGGAAAGGCTACATCAAAAAAATTAAATGACCTGAACTTTTAGTCAACAATTCATATCTCTTGCATCATGATAATGCACCAGCTCACACAGCACTGTCCATGAGGGAGTTTTTAGCCAGTAAACAGACAACTGTATTGGAACACCCTCCTTACTCACCTGATCTGGCCCCTAATAACTCTTTCTTTACCCAAAGATAAAGGAAATACTGAAAGGAACACATTTTGATGACATTCAGGACATCAAGGGTAATACGATGACAGATCGGATGGCCATTCCACGAAAAGATACCCAAAATTGCTTTGAAGGGTGGACTAGGCACTAGTGTCAGTGCATAGCTTCCCAAGGGGATACTTTAAAAGTGACCATAGTGATATTCAGCAATACGGTATATAGCACTTTTTCTAGGGTGAGTTTGCGAACATAATTGTCATACATTGTATGCTAAAGTGACAATTCATGACCTGGCATACAGTGGAGACTTAATTTTTAGTTAAATGCACATATGAAAGACAAGTTTTGTTGTGAAGTAAAAAAAGGGGGTCGTTTATTTGTTTGTTTGTTTTTTATGCATGGGAAGAATTAAGGGTATACTTTGGGACAAACATAATGAAGATTCATAGAATAGCATAAAAGGAAAAAAAAATTACCTAATATGCTAGAGAGATACTCCCCTAAGGGGGGAAGAGAAGGGCAATAGACATATTTTTAAATATGATTATATGTTGTGATCACACATGCATCTCTATTTATATACAAATACTCAGATGCTATGTTACCATGTTATTATATATATGTAGTGCAGCAAAGAACCGGACATTAATACTTTTTAAATCATCAGTATTGAAGTATTATTTGTATAAAATAAAATTCACCAATTTTAATTTTACACTTAGATTAATTCTGAGAAGTGTATACTGTCCTGTAATTACTTCCATAACTGGAAGTCCTTGGTATTCCTCTGTCTGCAGTCAGGCCTCTTACCGTATCTCCCACTCTGGGTCTCCCTGGTAAGCACTGATATGATTTATGTAACTAGAATTTTGCATCTTTTTGTGAAATTCATAAAATGAATCATATATATGTAGGTTTTTGTGTTTGGTTTTGTCACTTAGCATAATGCCTTTGTGTCCATCTTAATTCTTAATAATGTGTACCTTTTTTATTGTTGAGTATTGTTCTATTATATGGATACAGTTGGTCTATTTGAATTATTTCCAGGTGTTTCTGTTATGAATAAACTTACTTTAAACAGTTAATTGTAATTGTTTGCGTGGGTATTGCTATTTATTTTAGATGAACTTATAGAAGTATGATTGCTAGCTTTTATAATTGTGTGCCAAATAAATCTTTTACAAAGTATCTGTAGAAATTTTATTTCAATCTGCAGTGTAAGAGTTCTGCTTGTTTCATATCCTCACCAACACTTGTTTTTCAATATCTCTTTAATTCTAGACAATCTAGTCAATGACCACGAGTATCTACCAATATTTCCAATTCACTAATGCCTGATGATATTGAATATCTTTGCACATACTAATTTTCCATTCCTATTTTTTATTGGATGAAATATCTATGAAAGTATCCATCCAATTTTTTCAGGGTTATTTTTCTTCCAATATTTAGTTGCAGAAATTCTTTATATATTTTGAACATAAGTCTTCCTCAGAATAATGCTTTGTAAAATTTTTTGCCAAGTTTTGGCTTGCCATCTAATTGTCTTCAAAGAGTCCTTTGAAAAGTAAAACTTTAAAATTGTTCAGAAGTACAATTTATTCATTTTCTTTTATGGTTTGCACTTTTCTGTTTAAGCTTAGAAATCTTTGCTAAAATAAAGGTCACACAGAGTTTTTTCCTATGTTTTCTAGTGTTAGCTCTTAATTTAGAACTATGAGACATTTTTATTTGTTGTTGTGTATGTGGGAGGTAAAGGTATAGGTTTTTTTCTTTTTTCTTTATATATGAGCATCTGTTTTTCTAACACAATATGTTTAAAAACTATATTTTCACTGTTGGATCACCTTGTCAGCTTTGTCAGAAATCAGTTTAGCTTATGTGTGTTGATCTCTCTGTTTTGTTCCATTGATCTATATGTCTACCTTTATTATAAATATAACATTATCTACATTACTACAACTTTAGGGTAAATGTATTCTATTCATCTTGTTCTTATTTTTTGTAATTACTTTGCTTGTTCTCAGTTTCTTGCATTTTGTTATATAGCTTAAAATAAATCAGTTTCTATGAAATATTCTGCTAGAATCATAATTGGAACTGTTGATTGTATAGATCAATATATAATTTAGGGTGGGAGATGAGGGTAAGGGAGATCAAATATATGGTGATTGAAGGAGAACTGACTCTGAGTGGTGAACACACAATGGGATTTATAGATGATGTAATACAGAATTGTACACCTGAAATCTATGTAATTTTGCTAACAATTGTCACCCCAATAAATTAAAATATATATATATATATATATATATATATATATATATATATACATATATATAATTTATCATGGCAATACAGTGTCTTCCATTCCATGAACATACTTAGATCTCCATTTATTAATTTTTGTCAGTGGTACCTTATAGTGTTTAGGGTACAGGTCTTGGATATGTTCTGTTAAATTTATCTTTAAATATTTCATGTTTGGTGATACATGACTTTTTTTTTTCATTTTTAATGTCAAATTGTGTGTTGCTAGTGTACTCTGTGTGTGTGTGTGTGTGTGTGTGTGTTTGTGTGTGTGTGTGTACCTTAAATATTATTCTGCTATATTAACCTATTACTTTTTGGGCATTTTTGTACATACGCTAAGATTTTCAACATTATTTTGTTGTTGTCTTTGCCTTATTACACTGGCTAGGACATACAATATGATCTTGAAAAGGAGTGGTCAGAGAGAACATTCTTACCTTACTCCAGATCTAAGGGGAAAAATACTCAGAACTTTACCAATGAATATGATAGTAGCTCCTAGTTAAATGCAGACACTATTTATTAAATTGAGAAATCTGCCTTATATTCTTAGACTTCACAGAGTTTTAAAATATGTGAGGTGTTTTTTTTCCAGATATTTTCTGTATCTATCGAGGTGGTCATACTTTTTTTCTCATTTTTTAAATAAGTTAATATTATTTATTGTATTAATTCACTTTTTATGTTGAACGGACCTTTCATTCATGTGATAAACTATACTTATGTTATAATATCTCTTCATATAATTGTATTGAATATTTTATGTTTGTGTTCCAGAGGAATACCTGTCTCCAGTTTTGGGGTGTTTTTTTTTTTGTTGTTGTTGTTCATTTATTTGTGTTTTAATGTGTTTGTCTGATTTTGATGTCAGGGTGATGCTGAACTCTTTTCCAATGTTCTATTATCTGAAGCACGAGCAGAGATTCGGTATTAATTCTTTAATATTTTGCAAAAGTCATCTTACTGATTTCTAGAATTTTCATTTAAGATTGTTTTGCAAAATAAATTTCTTATATTAGGGTTACTCAGGCTATATATCTGTTTTGGAATAAGCTTTGGTAATTTGTGACTTTCAAGGAATTTGTGCTTTTCATCTAAGATGTTCAAGTCAGTGTTTTAAATATTTCATAGTTGTTCCTTTTCATCCTTCAATGTATAATAATGTACCGTTTTACATTTCTAGTAATAATAATCTGTGTCACCACTCTCTTCTGTTTGATCTGTATGACTAAGAGTTTATCAATTTTATTAATATTTTCAAAATATTTTTGTTTCCTTGTCTATTGTTTTCTATTTCACTGATTTGTACTCTCACCTGCATTATTTACTTCTTTCAATATACTTAGGATATATATTTTTTCTTGTTTAGGATCTTCTTTCCAGTTATATTTTATGTGGGAGTAAAAATAGAGACTAGGAAGTTTGTGTCTAAAGTAAGACTCCGCTACAAGAAATAGCACCTTGGGAAGTAAACAGTCTTTCTTTTGTATATCTTCTGAATGGTTAAAATGTTTTCTTGCATTATATACACCCATTGGAATCAATTTCTTATCTTTTTTCTTTAAATTAATTTTATTGGGGTGACAATGGTTTGTAAAATTATGTAGATTTCAAGTATACATTTCTATAATACATCATCTATATATTACATTGTACATTCACCACCCAGAGTCAGTTCTTCCTATCTTGTAGCAGTCATATTTTTAAGTCTCTCCATCCTCTGTTCCCAGCCAACCCAGACCTGTAAGACTCTTTACTCTCTAAAACTGAGAAATACATTTAGGCTTGGTGACTGAAAACCATTGATTCTCCAGCATCATATACCTGTAGAAGTACTCTTTAAAGAGAAATCTGCCCTCTCTCCATTTTGTCAATAATTTACCAAGAGTTTATCTATTAAATGTCTTAATTTGATTTACAGTTTTCTAGATGCTGAAAAATAAGCAGTCAATAACATCAATTATCTGTTATGCAAGGAAAATAAAACATAAAACAACAAAAACAAAATTGTTTTAAACATCTTATTGCAGATTACACAAAGTATCTATTCTTTAATTAAAATGTATATATAATATTTAATATTTAAAAATGATATCTAGGTCTAGTTGTAGTGGATATCGATATACATAAATATTTAAAAAATATATAATTTAATTCTAGTTGTAGCCTATGTGAACTTTGAAACGTACATAGGTAAAAATTGTTATTTTCGCCAATAAAATTTATTTGTTTAATTGAGTAAGATTAAAGTCGATGTATTTAAATAACTTCCATGAAATGATGGATGTAGGTTATCTATTTAGCTTTCATTGCCACACTTTATTTTTCACTCATCTTTATTTTATGTCATTGCTGTAATACTGTAGAGGTTATTTTTCTTTGGAAGCATTCTGCTTAAATTCATGACTTCATTAATATCTTTTCACTTCTTAGCTGTCATGTAATGAACTTGGTAAATGTAACTTAAAGCTCTTAATTATAATTATGTAAACAAACTAACAAACATGATGTTAATTTGATATATTAATTTTACATTCACTTATCCTGGTATTAGACAGACATGTATTACTTTCACCTCTCCTTTGTTGTTACAATTATTGTGGCCCTGCTCCCCTTCTCAGTAGTGATAAAATAAGTTCTGCATATAGTACTAGAACTATATTCCACTTAAATTCCATATAATTGTTGAGGGAATAACCAGTTAATCACTTTATTTGCCTCATAACAACAAATCGTATTATTTGTATGGTGGGTTTTTCAACAATTTTTCTTGGTAGGTAGATAGACTTTAATTCTGGAAACATCATTTGTATTTTGCAATCTGAAATATTTCAGAGTTTGGCCTCTGAAATAATGGACATAGTTTTCTTTAACTAGATTGAAGCACATTCTTTTTAATATTGTTGGATACTAATAGAACATAGGAGTCTAGCAGAAGATAGCTAAAGGGAAGAAGCAGCAGTGCCAGGAGGTAGGTAAAATATTTTTCTCATTATTTCAGTCAATGTTTATATAAAAAAGAGGCAACATTAGGCACTATTGCTCTTATATAGTCAAAATAATCTAGACATAAATATTAAGGTACTATTCTTCAGGTTGTATATTTTATAAGTTAACTGGAATCCAATCAAAGTGTAACAGCTTCAAAATTGATGCTGATTTCACTGTAAGTTCAGCTTCTAGGCAAAAACAAAAATACAACAACAACAACAACAAACAGAAACCAGAGATGGTTGCTAGTTGGGATAAAGACAGCTTATCTTTCAAACATTCTAGGCACTCGACAAATGTTTTCACTATATGAACAAGGGGAACTATAAATCAGGAATGTGCCTTATCCACCATCCCCAAAATTCAAAGAGAAGCTGACAGGTTTCACAACAAAAAATAATTCAATTTGTGATGTAATTACTATGAGTATATATTAGACACTTTCTAATTTAATAGATTAGCTCATTTACAGAAAATAATGCTATGAGGTAAATAGTTTTATTATTCTCCCCATTTTATTGACGGTACAACTGAATTATAGAAAGAAAAATTTAGTTGCCCAGAGTCATTCAGATGTGAGTGATGAAATCTAAACAGGAAGTTTGAGTCTAGAATTTAAGTATTTTAACCACTATATTATGTTGCCTCATCTTGTGGATATATATAAGAGCAAGGCCAAGAAATATATTTGCTTGTAAGAAAATAAATAAGACACTTAAAATAGAGAATGAAAATGAGGATTGGGGCAAGTTCAAGCTGTATACCAATGTGCACAGATAATTATAATCACCACCAGCACCATCACCACTACCACCATCATCATTACCACCATCACCACCACCACTATGATCACCACGACAACCACCACCACCATCATCATCACTTACCACCACCACCACCACAACCACCATCATCATCAACATTATCTATTGTCTTTAGCACTGTTCTACAATGTTACACATCCACATTTATTCATGTCAAAAACCTTATTTCATTCATGGAGCTGAACATATCCTATCTTGTATTACGATTTTTAGATAAAGCATATTTCTCTACTAAAGTATAGTTCTCTACTTGAAGACAGTGTCTGGCCTCTGAATCATCTTTATATCTCCCTACAAATGGAGTACAGTGTTCCACACATTAGCTATTTAATAGTTATTAATTAAATACGTGAGTGAATGAATGATCATTGAAGTACAGTATAAAATGAATCATTGTTTGAAAAGACAAAGAAAAAACTCAATTTCAAAGCTACCTAAATATGGAAAAAATAAACATAACTCAATTTTAAAGTAATTACTGTATATTATACACATTTATAATTTAATAGGTATACATAAATATTAAAATATCAAAATTGAATTATTGTGAGTACAAAAGTAAAGCTCGTAGCATACTACTTTGCATGCAGCAATTAATATAAAAATTAGAAGGCAGTATATGAAGACCTAAAACCAAAATTAATTTTCTTCACATATAAAATTTTTATACATATTCAAATTATCGTTCAACTAATATTTACATTAACATTCATCTTATTTTCATTACCATTAAGTTTCATGATTTTTTTTATAAAGTCAATTTTATTGAATCAGGAAAATTGGGAGAACAGGTTTAAAATTCTGAATGCTGTTATTTGTAATTACTTGATTAAAATCTATCAAATATGTCTCATTAGAATTGAATTGGAATCTAGAAATTTAAATAGTTAATAGGACAGCATTACAAGCCATGGAGAAGTGGGAAAATAATAACTTTGTAACTCTATGCTTAAGGAATGTTTAAAAACTGTCAAAACTGATCAGGGCTGGGGTACAAAAGCAACAATATCAACAAAACACTATTTTTTCAGTAAAAAATAATTCAGCTTTATCTAAGAATGGCACATACATTTTGATAAAAATATATTTCAAAGTTGAATATAACAATATACTAGAAAGGTTGACAATCTGTATTACACATTTCTTGATACTTAATTAGCATAAGAGCAAAGAATTGTTGGGAAAATATTCAATAATTGAAATATGTTTATTATACTTAAAGGATAGATAAAGATCATCATAATTTCCCAGATTAAAATGAAAGTTGCTGAGCATATTTATAATAATATATGTAAACAATATGTACACCCTAAAGCAAAAGGTGAGGTAAAAGATCAATGTCAAATATTCAAAGCTTATAGTTATTAAAATCTGAATATTTTACAACAGAAGGAATTGTTTAGATATTTCATATAAAAATTAAATATAAAGTAAAATTTTATGCAATATACATAAAAAATAAAATTCTACAACCATTCCACTTTTTTCCGGAGGTTGCAGTTTCCATTTTACTTTTTCTCAAGCAGGATTTCATTTCATGTTGAAGAAGTCCATTTTACAAACAATGTCAGTCTAAATTGAAAAACTGCAAATCTACTATATAAAGTCTTTTGTCTGTATATATGAATGAATCATTCTGCAAATATGCAGTTTTCATTCCAAAACTAAATTAACACTTAAAATTGAGTACTTATATCCTGTCAATATATTCCAGAATTTTAAAACAAATGAGTGAAGGGTAGGTCATTGACATATTAAAAAAATATTGAATGTATACATAAAAACGTCTCTATATGTTTCACAAGGGGTATTTTGAAATATGCAGAATATACGTGTCACAAAACCAAACAGCTTTTAAACATATTTATAGGTATTCCTTTCAATTATTATAGGTTGTTTCTTTACCAAGCAAACATGAAATATTTAAGAGACCATTCAGATATCTTTAAATATATGGAAATATATGTAAATGGTTGCATATATACATAAATAAAATTATGTGTACAAATCTGTACATTCATATACATTCATATGTGTTTACCTGGTTGTATAGCATGGCAATGACAAAACTTCCAAGAAGCTAAGTGTAAATATCTTAAATATGTAATATGTCTCTTAAACATAATCAGATAGTATTAACTAAAGTGCCCAAAGATATAACAAATCCCAGCTCACCTAAATGTATAGTTTGGGGCCTATTTAGTCAGTAGCTTTCATCTGTCTTTTATTTGAGGAATTTTAATAAAAATCTTGCTCCATTTTTCAATGAGAGAAATGATATAGCATGAGTGTGATTTGAAAACATAAAAGCTCAGTGTTTGATAGTATTCTCCATTCTAATCAAAGCCAGTGGTATTCTGCATATTGTCTGTACTTTTTACTAACTCTAATAGCAAAGAAGTGGCAAATAGGAAAGATAATTATGCATCCACTACATTTGTTCTAAATGAAGAGGTTATACATTGTATTTTGTTTCATAGATTCCAAATAATAGAGCTTAGAGTCTTTGTGCAAACTTTTCTGAGGGGTCCAGTATAGATGTGTGTGCAAAAGTCACTTGGAATATAACCAAACAAACTAATATTTATTCAGTACTTACTTTGCATTAAAAATATTGGTTAAATAACTAATTCCCTATCAAATAGCTGGAAAGTAATGGGGGTAAGGGAGAAGCTTCAAAATCATATTGCTTGACTCCAATGTTTTGGCCATTCTTTGCACATTTTCTGTTTGTAATAAGCTCATTATGTTGTTCACTCAAGCCTAGAGAAAAAGTACATCAGAGTTGTAAGTAACCAGTGTTAACTTGGTAATAATGATTAGGTAAATACTTTTTATTAGTTTTGGTTTTTGCTTGCATTTCAATCAAATGTGATAGCAATACAAAATTAGTTTTCTCTTTAAGTTTATTTTTATAAAATATAAAAATTACAGACAATAATTTGTGTTCAGAGTAATAATTGAAACACTAAAATTATATTTTTAAATAATCACCCATCTCCTCATTTTCTCCTCTTTGTTTCACTACACTTCCAACACCAAGCTAACTAAATAAAGATCTTGTTGTGTTGTGTATATATTAGTCTATAAATCTGTTGTGTATATATTAGTCTATAAATCAATCTCAAAAATTAAAACCAAAATTATGTGATTGATTTTGACTATGAGAGATTTATTCCCATGTGTCAAAAACTTGAACACACTCACACACACATACACACACACATCTTGCTTCAGGCTGTAAAATATATGATTGCTATTAAAATGTATCTTTAATATTTTATAATAAAATTTAGTTATTTAAAAACATTTATGTTTTTTTTCTCATTAAATCTGCACAAAATCCTATAAGACATAAAGAGTTGAGATGACTTGTCCAAGACCATAATGTAAGTGGAAGAACTAGAACAAGAACCCAAGTCTTCAGTTTACTGCAATTGTATTTAATCTCCCTCTCTCTCTGTCTGTAAAAAAATAATCAATTACTTTGGTGGCAAATCTTGCTAAAAAAGAAATCTTGCTACTCCCTTGATATCCTTTAAATATATATATCATATCTGCCTAATTTGTCAAGTGTTTATTTTTTCTAAATCCCCACTGCAACATTTGTTGAATGGCACTGTGTTTATTAGTGTTGTAATGTTAAATCTATGACAACATACTCTAATGTTAATTGGAAAATGTCTATCATTAGCATGCTATTATACAAATTGCAAAGTTTAATACTAATCAAGAAACCATTATAATAATAGCATCAAGATTAGTATTAAAGCAATTTTTGTTAAAAATAATACTGAATTTTGGAGCCTATTACATAAATATCTTTTTTTTTCTTTTTTTTTTTTATTTATTGGGGTGACAATTGTTAGTAAAATTACACAGATTTCAGGTGTACAATTCTGTATTACATCATCTATAAATCCCATTGTGTGTTCATCACCCAATGCCTACAGCATCATCCTATGATAAGATCAGTATGGAGAAAACCATGCAGTTTATTTTTGAAAGATATACTTGTGAACCTATTTAGATTGGGATGAGAGCCTCTCAGAGCATGAATGGACACATGATAATGGTTAAATTGACTTCTAAGAAAAGTGGAGTCCTTTAATGTGAAGGGTTTTGCTTGTGCTCTGTGGGTAACTTACTCAGCTCAAGGGAGGGGACAGAATATCACTAATAGTGGTACTATTGTTCTAGTCTTTTTTTTTTTTTTTTCAAATACCAATATTCTCTATTATCTTCCTCCCTTCTAGCATTTTATATATACAGTTTCACACCTAGGTTTTCATCTTTTTTTTTATTAGTTTCAGGTGTACAAAACAATGGAATAGTTAGACATTTCACCCCTCACAATGTGATAACCCCTCTCCCCTATCTATTGTCCCTCTGACATCATATATATGTATTACAATTCCATTGACTCTATTCTCTATGCTATAGTCCATATTGGTGACCATAAATATATTAAATTACAGTTGACACACTATGTTATTCAGCTTCAGCTTCAGCTGTACACTGCAGTGGTCAGGCACCTACACTGTCCATGAAGTGTTCTCCCTAGTAAGACATGTGCCCATCTGACACCCTACAAAATCTTTACAACATTATTGATTATATTCCCCAAACTGTTTTTCATACTCCATGGCAATATTGTAGTTATCAATTTATGCTCTCTAATCCCTTCCCCTTCTCTCTCGTCCCCACCCCCCTCCCTTCTAGCAACCATCGGTTTTCCTTCTATATCTCTGATACTATTTGTTTACTTTGCTCATTTATTCAGTTCTTTAGATTCCACATATAAGTGAGACCATACGGTATTTGTCTTTCTCCGACTGACTTATTTCACTTAGCATAATGTACTGTTCTACTCTTATCCAACATTATTCATGTTTAAGAAATATTTTAAAACATGGTTTTGAAGAGGCTACACATTCAGTCTGGAATGGCATGGCTTTGCTCCAGAACCTAAAGGTTTGCACTGAGACACTTCTATTATGACTTGCCAGGAACCTCACAAGGCAGCATCATATAGCATTAAGGTACCTCGTGGACCACAGTCTGAACCTACTGCAGAACCTCTAAAACATGGCAATCATCTAAGTCACCTGGCAAATAGATCAGAGGAGCATATACAGTATTGTACATGCTGTCTCCAAAACTGAAAGAAACTGATCAAACATACCTCCTTTAATTATTGGAGGTTCAGGATGAAATAAATATATTGTCCTTTCTTTTTTTAAATGAGATATCCCAGCATGCTCAAGAACATTCAATCCTTATATATTTCATTGATCATGAAAGATTTTTGGAAAGGTTAACTTCCAACCACTGTTATACAGGAAACACCAGTGCATTTGGGATATTTGCTGATTACCTAATCTTACTAATATGATGTCACCAAGATAATGAATAAGTAAATATTCTGTCAAATGTAAACATAAGAATATTTTATTTAGATTATATAGTGACAAAGAGTGATAGAGTTAACTCTGCCCCAGAGCAGGACAAAAAATGATTACTACAGTCAAATGTTCTTCCTTGATAGGACTGAAAAGAAGGAATTTATCAGATCAATAGACGGATATCAAGTGCCAGAGGCTGTGATGATGTGTTCTAGAAAAGATACCATATTAAGTAAGGCATTACAAATTGGGACTGCAACTTCTTTTTTCAGTTTAAGTTAGTTTATCATCTTGTGCCATAATTAAGGTAATTTCTGTGGATGCAATCCTAATACAATAAAAGTAAATATGATGGGCATCATCAGTGCTGCGTTCTTCAGGCTGTATGAGTGGTTCTAATTTCTGTCATTGCACCTGTGATACAATATTGTTTCTGTTCTATTAAGTTGGTCAAAGGATGGAAGTTTTATGCACATCCACCTTGGCTCCTCCACAATAACAGATCTTACTGCATAGATCAGGGGACCCAATGTTAGTGTTCTGCTAACTATGTCTATTCCAATTATACACTCAGGGATAGGTGAAATAGCCAAAGATTGGATTTGTAAACTCATTGATGTGTTTTGAAATGGCTTAGACAGTAACCAAATGACATCACAATGCTTCTGTACAGTTCCACTGTGACAGGGCAACTATGAAGGCATTTTGGGTCTCTTAATATTGGTGTCCTTCTAGACCCTATTCCAACAGCCCCTGAAAGATGTCTTTCCTCAGTATATAGTTACTTGATAAATGACCATCAATCTCTGGGGAATAACTACTGCTTATATTTGCTGTAAGATTACAAGATCCTTCCTTAAGGGAACAGAACCTCTTCCTTTGACATTTTTTTATGAGGTTCACTTTTCTCCTTAGTGTAACCCCCTTTAATATATAGACCGGATTAGCCATCAATTAGAGCATATGTGTTGCTATTCACAGTGTGAGGCCCAGGACCAAATGCCTTGTCATCATCTGTAAGATTTATTAGATCACTTAAACTTACTGAATTGGACATCTGCATTTTTATCAATATCCTTAGGTATTCTGTAAGTAAAGTTTGTGACAAGCCAGTTTTGCACAAATATATCACCCATTTGCATTAACTAATATTTTAAGTTTCATCATTTTTATCTCTAAATCAAGATGGGAAGTTGGTTAAAGATAAGAACTTTCAAAATTTTTTTCTGCCCTGAGAAACAATCAAAAGATCACAAGTTACTAAATTAAGAACTGAGACAATAATTTTCAACTACATGTCTCTTAAGGAATAGTAAAGATCATGCTGGAGTTTTTGTTCATAAATTATTAATTCATGCACCTGTTGTCTCTCTTGTATGAGTGTTATTTTTAAATACTTCACAGAAATCAACACTTTCTGATCCTACACTCTTATGGGTTCAATACTGTACCAATTTTGCTCACAAGGTGTTCTGTTAATATAAGATAACACATGATGTAAATAGAGATTTATGATTATTGTTCTATTTCTAAGAGTACTTGAAGTGAAAGATCCTGTGCTCAAAAAGTAATGACTGAAGTAAATTTGAATCACATACCCAACTGCCAGTTCTATAATAGTCTTTTTCTACTTAATGATATTATGGTACATTAGATGAGAATTCTTGTGTCCCTCCAGTTCAATTAAATAGCAGATGGTTTGTTTTGTGTTGTTAAATTACAAGGTAATTTTTATTTAAAAACATTCATGTACAGTTTCCAAAACAAACATTGAACATTTTTGGGACTCTGTGTTATGAACTTAAATTTCTTTATTATCATAATCCTCAAAATTGTTTAACTGGAGATTAAACTGTGTATTATGTTCCAAAAATGAAATTATAGAAAAAAGTGATACTCTATATTAAACATCACATCTATGTAGACAAATGTAAATGCGGACATATCTATTTCTACATAAACATATATTGGGATATAAAGGTGTAGATATAAAGATATAAAGGTGTAGATAATTGGCATATTTAATGTCTCTCTGTTACACAACTTATGATTTGGTAATTGTCATTGAAGTTACAAGTCAATTCCCTTCATTTGACACTGAGGCTCAAAGCAGTGAACTACCTCTTAAGAAAAGGTAGTTTAACCAGCTGCAGAACAAAGTCTAAAATCAGGCAACCTGACTCCTAGCACAATAATCTCTTTTGAGGTTTCCTTTTTCATTAGTGACTTTTTATTATGGCTCTTTACATTGCCTGATTAAAGTATATTTTAAAAGTTTGAAAGAGATAAGTAGGTGCTAGCCATAAATTGTGCTCATTTTAATGTCAAATAATCCAATATTTTTTGCAGTCTTCTTTGCTTTTAACAGCCAAGTGGGATTCATTCTGCCACTTTATTCTTCAAAGTAACAAGTGTCCCAATTGCATGTGAAATGTTACACTGCATTAGTATGAAGGTATAATCAATAAATGGCCAATTCATTCAGTATTTTGAATACTTTGCAGAATGGAAGGTCACACCTGATGAGAATACAATAGCAAAACTGTCAATGAGTGATTACAATAATTCAACACTAATTAGAGTATCACTTTTACTTACATGCAGTGCTTCACTTGGTTGTTACCTAAAGTGAAATTTAATATTGAGATCTTCTTGCTTTATATATTTTATTAGCAACCCAATTCCCAACTGAAATGTTAGATCAGTACAACTATGAATGTCCTTGAGATGTAGTGCATCTTTATGAGTGTGCTAGAACAGTAAGTATACACCTTTCAGCAATGATATTGTAAAAGATAGCTAAAGATGCATATAGTCAAATTTATAATGTGTTTTCAACAAACATTTATTGTATATTTGAGCAGAGTGCTGAATTCAGTAGGGTAGTGAAAGGGAGTGAATATTATGACCAGTAAATTTTAAAAAACAGTAGTTACGATAAGAATATCATACACACACACAGTCCAATTTAATTTTTCATCCAGCCTTCTCCTTGGGCATTATAATCTCAATTTTATAATTGTGCAAACTGAGACAACAAAAAGAGTTAAATCACCTGTTTAACATCATATAACTATGAGTGTTCATGTATTTAACTCACATTTACTTGCAAGAAAACTGTTGTTCATCTATGTCAAATTTGAAAAGAGCTGGTCCCTACTCTCAAAAGATTCGTTATCTAATGATACATAGGAAAAAAGCACACAGCCTGGCACATCTTGGTGAATACATATATAAAGGTTTAAACCTGATTTTGGCAAATATAGAATGAGTCCCACATAGGGTAAGTAATATTTGAACCTGGATTTGAATGGTAAGTTTTGATGGACGGGGGAAAAAAAAGTTAGAATAGCTTAGCAATATTGAAGACTGTGAGTAAAGGGCAATGAGTGATGAAAGAATATGGAATGCCAGTTATTAATCAGCAGTTTCTTACCTGTGAAACAAAAATACATACACAATAATATAGGAAGAGGGTGCAGTAGCTAGAGCTGAGGCTATGTGAAGTTTTAAGAGTGAATCTTATGAAGTATTTAACTTTCAATGCTAACACATTTTAAAGTTTTGTTTCTCTTGTTAATGTAAAAAACATTAAAAATTTATCAGAGATTAACCTGGCAATGTTCTAAAGAGAAATGGCCGGTAGAGTGATTGAACTCAAGGGTGTCGTTTGGGAAGATATTGAAAGGATTTAACTGTAGTTAGATACACTTTTCTAATAAATAAGTATGTATCCAGAATCATTCTCTAAATTGGTTGGCAATACTAATTATGATAATGACATGCATGTAGATATCACTCTATAGTCTCAATTTGGTACATATGTTATCATATAAAATTCTATGGGTTGGCAGATGTGAAAAAGGCAATGTAGCATTTAGAGTGGCACAATTTATATTAGAGACATAAAGGCAACTGCTCAGAATCATACAAATAATAAGTGAAGAAAACAAAATGAGACCCTGGACCTCCTAAATTTATTCATCATTTTTTATAGCAAATTCTAACAAAGGCAAAAGATATCACATTTTAATTAGCATGTATAAATGTCAATATTTAAATTGTATATCTATGTTTAAAACATTGAATAGATTGATACTTCATGTGTTTACTTATTTAAATTTAGAAACCCATACTAATAATTAGCAATATGTATTGCTAGCATAAATAAATCATTGGCAAGGAAAGGAACACTACCTATACCTTAATGAAATCTAAAGCCTAGTAGAGAAGACACAAATCACTCTAATAATTACTAAGAACAGTAATTCCTCTTTACTCATTATTTAATTTTAAAAATAACAATAATTTGCATTGTCAATTTATACCTTTTCATCCATAATGGAAGAGAATACATTGAGGCAAAATGTCACTGTTTTAAAGTTAATAAACTGTTGGAAATCCTCTCATAAGTATGAGTCTAGTTCTTATAATCTATCTTGGATGCAGTCTGATTGCAAGACATTTGGAAATATACTTCAAAAGCTCTGAAATCAAAATTTTACTGGGAAGTAGAGATGGCTTATGAAAGACTGAGAAGAGGATGAAGGATTTATAGCTCAGCTTCCCCACATAAACTCACAAAAGAAAATCAAAGAGATTTTTCTGTCAAAGGATATAGATGGGGTTCAATCATGATAAAGCTTTAAAATGTCTCTCTAAACACATCCAGATCAAAATGGCACATGGCTGGGCATCCACCAATGCATAATCTCCAAATTTTTATGCATGGGTGTATAGAAGAGTGAAAACTCTCACTAAGACTGGCAAACAAACTGACAGAGTATGGATGGGGGTATCCCATTAATAATAAAACATCTGAAGCTGAATTATGGAAAACCGAGACAAACTTTAACTTATAACACAGGACAAAACTGCTCCATGAGAGGACACCAAGAAAAAAGTTAGATGTTTTATTTTTATATGCATCACTCACCATCTACTGACCTAGAAACTTGGGGCATGAACCGCTCAGAGAAGATGGCAGTCATTTTTTTTTTTTCCCACTTAGGAAACTGACTTGTAAGTTAAGATCACCCCTCCTTCTACCTCTGAAATTCCATGTTCTCCATATTCACAGTATGTCTTAAAAGTAGGGTAGGTAGTTGTAAATATCACAAGTCAAAAATTGATTAGGGGTTGACTGGTGGTGGCATTATACATTTGGAGATATCTAGTCATGAAGTGAAAGGGAATTATAACTTTCTGTGTACCATGAAAGCTGTAGGAATTTGAAAGTCAGGCAAAATAAATAAAAGAGATCTGTAGAAAAGCAAAATGAAGAAAGTGCTAAATTTAAGGTATTACACTAGAAATTTCAGCATTTCTTGAGTTTATCTCTAGCTTGAGAATTGAAAAACAGAACTAAAAAATCTTGCTAGGAGACTGAAAGGAGAAATAAGGGTATTCCCCATTCTAGATAATCTTTGTAATCTTTTTTGTAATAGAAAGCAAGAATATGTGGCTTCAGGGAATGGAATCTAAAAACACAAGAAGAAAATTGGCTAATGTTGTCATCAAGACAATACCAAATATTCAAAAGAAATAAGGATGAATCATGGAAATGACAAATCCATTTAAATGCACACTAAAGATTAGAGTGAAAAGCAGAATTAATCCAGGTAACACAATAAAACTGAAAACAAAACAAAACAAAATGCAATAAACCAGTAGAACAACTGATTAGTTTTTTGAACAAGTTTAAGAAAAGCTCTGCAAATGGAAAAGTAAGAATGAAGAAATTCATATGAGAGACAGAAGATTATCATTATAGGTAATTGAGAACAAGATCTAACATGTGAATATTGAAAAATACCAGATCATATTATACAGAAACTAAACAACTTGATTGCAGGAGAGATTCATAGTGAAAACAATAACTGTGCAGGCAAATTTTAAATATTTATACAGGCGAGTTATACAGGTGAGTTTACCTTCTAAAATATAGCAACTATATAAAATGCACAGTTTAAAACAAAATTACTACTTTAACAACCTCTACATTGCAACTAATAGATAAATACATGCTAATGATCTAATGCACAGCATAGTGATTACAGTCATTAGTGTTGTATTATAAACTTCAAAGTTGCTAAGAAACCAGATTTTAATTGTTCTCACCTCAAAAAGTGATAATCATATGACATGATAAAGGCCATACCTAACACTGTACTGGTAATCCTTTTGCAATAAATAAATATATGATACATATTGTAAAACTTAAGCTTAGCACAATGTTATATGTCAATTGCATATCAATTTAAAAATTAACCAAATTACTAGACATGCAAAGAAACAGATAAGTGTGCCCTATATTTAGGGGTCCGAGGGGACAGTAAATAAAATCTTGATTTCAAGAAGTCTCAGATTTTGAATTTAGCAGTAAAAGACTTCAAGGGAGCAAATATAAATATATTACAGCGACCCAGGAATGAGTCTAGAAAAAGAAATAAAAGCCATACTCATCGGACGGGAAGAAGTTTTTTAAAATAAGTGTATCTTCGAAATACATTAGTATGTATGAAGAAATATTAAGGGAATTACAAAAATGCTACTAGAATTAATTAAGTGGATTTAGTAAGTTTGTACACTAGGATATCAATTTACAACAATTCATTTATTTTGTATAATTAGGAGTAAGTAATCCAACAATAATTTTTACAAATGTATTTGTAATACCAATAAAGTAAAATACTTAGGAATAATTTTAGCAGAGATATGCTACTCCTATCCACTGAAAACTACAAAACATTACTGAAAATAGTTACAGAACACCTAAGCAAATGGAAAACTACATCATGTTCATGATTTGTAAGGCTCAATTTTACTAAAGTGATAATTCTCAAAGTAATTTGTACATTTAACCTTATTCTGAACAAAATCTCATTAGGTTTTTCATACAACCTGACTAGTTTATTCCACAGTTTACATACATAAACAATTGACATAAAACATCAACATAAATTAAAATATAAAAAACACACATAGTTTGGGGACTTATAGTACAGTATTGACATACTGTAAAGCTACAGATATCAGGAGAGTATAGTATTGCCATAAGCATAAATATGTCATTGGAACATAAATGTGTCCAAATGTTGACCCACTTATATATGAATTCAATTTTTTTATATTTATGTGCCAAGGTAATTCAGGGGAAAAGTATAGTCTTTCCAACAAAATATGTTAAAATAAATGGATACTCATCTGGAAAAATCCTTATTAACAATTACTTTCAAACTAAGTGATTTAATCTCTCCAATCAAATAGTGGAGATTGGCAGCATGGATAAAAAGATTTGATTCAAATACACACTGACTGTAAGAGACTTACTTTAGACTCAAATGAATAAAAAGTGAAAAGATGGAAAATATACCCTATGAAAATAGTAGCCTAAGGAGAGCTGGTGTAACTATACTAATATCAAACAAAATATACTTAAGTAAAATACTTACACAAGACAAAGAAGAGGATTGTACACTGATAGAAGTCAATTAATCAAGATGTAATCATCATAAACATGTATGCATTAAACAACCAGAGCCCTCAAATATACAAAGCAAATGTTCCTAGAATTGAAGGAAGAAAAAGAATAGTTATATCATAAGAGTAGAAGACTTCAATACTTCACATTCAATAATGGATAGAACATCTAGACAGAAGATCAATAAGAAATAGAGGATTTTGATAACACTAAAACTAACTTTATCAAGCAGACATATGGAGAACACTTGATCCAACTAGAGCAGAATACACCAGTTTCTCAAATGCACAAGGGACATTCTTCAGGACAGACCATACGTCAGGTCATAAAGCATTTTAAATGACTGGTAACTTCTTCCACCACAGTGGAATGAAGCTAGAAATCACAAATTAAGGAACACTGGAAAATTCACAAATAATGTGAAAATTAAACAACAGACTACTAATCAACTAGTAAGTCCAAAAAGAAATCACAAGGGAAAATAAAAAATACTTAGAGAGGTATGAAAATGAAAACACAACATACCAAAACATATAGAATAAGATGGAACACTTCCTAATTCATTTTATGAGATAAGCATTTCTTTGACACCAAAACTAAATAAAGATACTACAAGAAAACTCCGACTAATATTCCTTATGAATATAGATATAAAAATTATCAACAAAATATTAGCAGAACAAAATCAGTATTAAAAGGGTAATACATCATGACCAAGTAGAATTATCCCCAGAATGCAAAAGAATATTCTATGAACTGAATATTTATATCGCTCCAAAATTCATTCATACATTGAAACCCAAATCTCCAATGTGATGGTCTTTGCAGATGGGGCCTTTGGGAAGTAGTTAGATCCTGAGAATGCAACCCTTAGGATAGGATTAGTGCCTTTATAATAAGACATGTTCCTTTCTCTTTACACTTTGCAATGTGAGGATGCAACAATTAGATGGCCATCTATGAATGAGGAAGAGGGGCTTCACCAATAACTGAACTAGGCTAATACTTTCGTCTTGGACTTCTCATGCCTCCAGAACTCTGAGAAATAAATATGTGTTGTTTAAGAAAAAAATAAATTAATTAACTAATTAATTACAATATATTTAAAAAAGAATAAATCTGATATGAAACATATATCCAGAATATATAAAGAACATGCAACTTAATAATAAGATGTTTATAATTTAAAATGGGCAAACAATTAAAACAGGCACTTTACCAAACAAGATATATGAATGCTAATAAACAAATGAAAATATGAAAGCATTATTTGCCACTAGGTAAATTCTAATTTAAGCCACAGTGAGAAACTATTGCAAATCTACTAAAAATTAAAATTAAAAAGACTGCCAACATCAAATATCAGTGAGGGTATAGAACAACTGAAATCTTCATACATTGAAAATTAATATTGTCACAATTAAAAACAGTTTGGGAGTATATTAAAGAGTTCAGATTCATAATAGTGGTGACTCTGGAATTTTATTCCTAAATTTTTACACAAGAGAAATGAAAACTATATCCACGTACACTAAGACTTCTATGCAGATTTTCATGGCAGCTGTCTCTCTCTCTCTCTCTCTCTCTCTCTCTCTCTCTCTCTCTCTCTCTCTCTATCTCTATCTCTATCTCTATCTCTCTATCTCTTTTTCTCCATAACCTGCCCCCCCCCCCACCCCCAGTTCTGCCTTTTTGGAGTTCCTCAGTCCATATCTCATCTGGTTTTAATTCTTTTGAGTATAAAATTTTGTTCTCCTAGCTGCTGGGCTGTGGAAAGGGAGATCCTTTGTAGACAAGCTTGGTGAGGAAATTCACCATCTACTATAGACAACCATCCTCATTTCAGTGCTGTTCTCTCCCAAACTATTAGTTCCAATTTTAAAGAAATTTGATGCTTCTAACCCCTTATCTGAGGGGATGTGGGGGTGGCAGGGTGTCCTGCATTACAAATCTGCATGCTTCTGGTTAACTTTCTCCTTATGTAGATGCTTAGTTTTCTTCATTTTGCACTTCACAAGTCAGTTAAAATTAATGTATTTTCTTTTCATCTTCCAAAATTTGTCTCCTGACCTCTTCATAGTTGTGAATTTATACACTATATTGTATTGTTGTCATTATAGTGAATTTTCAGGAAGGAACATGATGAATGAATTCATTCTCCCATTTTTCATTGAAATAGTTCATTAATTTTCCATCTTTTCCTTCATATATATAATCAGTTAAGGTCAAACAGTTATGTCTAAGTACTGCATTAGTTACATCTAAGTTTGAACATGTAGTACTTTTCTTATTTTTTATACTTATAATTTTACTTTGATTTCTTTGATCCATGAGTTATTTAGAAGTGTATATAGATGTTAACTTTCACAAAATATGGAGCTTTTGTGTACATCTTAGTTACTGATTTATACTTTTTAATTGGACAGATTATTAGGGCTATATAATTTTTATCATTGTTATTTGTGAATTTCATTTTTTAACCATTGTGTGAGCATTTGAAAAAAATGAGTATTATGAGTTATTGAATATAGGAATCTATGTATATCCACCTGGTCATGCATTTTTCAAATTATCTACATTCTTAAGTTGTGTCTTTAATTAAGTATTTTTTGGAACAGGTCTATCAATTTTCCCACTATGACTATGGGTTTGTCTAATTTTCTTATGTTTCAAATTTTGCTTTATATATGTAGAGAATATACTGTGAAGTGAACATAGGTGCAAGATTTTGGTTTATTGTTTATTTTACGAATATGTAAGGCTCTATTCCTAATAATTATTTTTGTATAGAGTTTATTGTGTCTTTTATCACTTTTGTTTATGTTTCTTTGGTTTCACATTTCTTTATTAGAGCTTTTGCTGTACATTTACTTTAAATATTTTTGTGTAAGTATATTTCTGATCAATACCATATATTTGCATAGTTTTCCATCCAATATGAAATTCTAAGTATTGTACCATTGATTTTACATGTGTACGTATTGCGTGACAAATTTTAGTTTTGTTAATTCTATTTTTTTCTATTTCTGTGCTCTGTCCCCCTTTTTCCTGCCCTGTATTATTGTTTTAAAAATTATACTACATTTATTGGGGTGACATTGGTTAGTTAAATTATGTAGGTTTCAAGTGTACATTTCTATAATACATCATATATATATTGCATTGTGTGTTCACCACACAGAGTCAGTTCTCCTTCCATGACCATATATTTGATGCCTTTGTCCCACCCTTTAAATAATTGATTACTTACTCTTTCCACCCATCCTTTTCTCATTTAACACCTAAATTTTCTATGTTTATTCTGTTATTGCTTATGCTTATTTTCTCACATATATATGTATATATATATATGTGTGTGTGTCTATATATATATATGTTTAAATCTTAAGTAAATATTTCTTTTTCAGGCAAAAGAAATCTGATTTCAGTCTGAAATTTGGACCTTTAAAGAGAAGAAGAATGTTGAAAATTGAATAAAATAAGGTAAAATAAAATCCACTTACTTTTTTACTTTTAATTTCTGTTCATAATTGCACAAAGAAAAATATTAGAAATGTATTATGTATTTATAGTATGTGTAAAAACATGTAAGATAATAACAACACAAAGAATGGAAAGTTGGAATTGTGAATATTTTGACATATGCTCTTTATCCTACAATTAAGCAGTATAAAATTATTTGAAGTTAATTTGAATGATAATTTAAAATGCACTTTGAGAAACCTAGAGATATCATTGTTTTTAAAAAAAGGTAATAATAATAATAATAATAATAATGGAGATAAAATGCAGTAATTACGAAATGTTCTTATAATCTAAGATAAAGCAGAAGGAGAGAAAACAATGGGCCAATGAAAAAACAGAAATCAGTAAGCAGTTGGTATATTTTAACCTAATTGTATCAATAAATGGTCTAACCCCATTGATTACAAACAGATATTAGAATGATAAAAACATACTCTATATTTTTTATAAAAAGCTTTAAATATAAGTACATGGGCAGATTAAAAGGTAACAGAAAAAATAGCAAACAATAACTAACAAAAGGCTGGATTAGTTATATTAATTTCAGTACAAGTAGACTTCAGAAAATATATTATTGAGAATAAAGAAAACATTTCCTAATGATAAAGGGGTTAATTTTCTAAGAGCTGGAAATTAAACAAAGCAATTGATGTCATTGAGATACTGACTATTCCACAATTAATTTTGAATATGTCAGTACTGTTTTTTCAGCAATTTAGAGAACTGATATGTTAGTAAGGATATAGATGACCTAAACAACATTGAAATGAGATATAGAAATGTATCAACAAATCTCTTTATGACATCACATAAGAGGAGGAGAAAATTATTTCTCTACACATCTTCACTCTTCTTCCCTTTTATTCCATTCTATCTATTCTTGTTCCATTATTTTCTACTTCTTAATATTCTCATTTTTCATGTCTGATTTTTAGATCTATTTTCTTGAATTTTGTAACCATAATTATAAACTTCTTCCCTAACTTCCTTAAATATCTATGGTGTTTGCAGATCACTTTTCTGACAAAAATAAATAAATAAATAACCCTTAAGGTTTCATTTAACTGATTATATGGCTCTTTAATACTTAGATGTTCTATTCTGCATCCTCTTGGAGTTAGTCTTGGAACAAAAATTGTAAAATTTTCTAGGAAAATATCTATCAGTCCAGAAAATATTCAAATGGGGCTTCATCAACAGTAGCATATATGTTCTGATTGGGTAGGAGCTTTTTATTCCTGCATGCATTCCTTTATTCAGCAAGTACTTATGGAGTACATACTATATATAAACACATTCTAGGTATTTGGGATAAATCAAAAAACAAGAACACAGATATTTTTGTTCTTGTGGAGCTATGATCTAGATAGTTCGTAGTGGGATTACAAATGATGAAAACATAAATAAAATGCATACTGTCTTGGCAAGTTCTACAAAGAATATCGAGCAGAAAATAAATACTGGGAATGTGTGAGAAGGGATGTGGGAGACTCGCAATTTTAATAGGATGTTCATGAAAAATAAATATGTAAGTAACAACTTGAAGGAATGACAAATCAAGTCCTGGTGCTATCTGCAGGTAAGGTATCCCAGGCAGAGGAAATGACATAAGCAAATATCCTAAGATAAGAATGTATTCAAAATGTTTATGGCACAGCAAAAAGCCAATAAATACGGAGTAGAGAGAATGAGGGGGGGAAAACTAGCAGAGGCTGTCACAGAGGAAATGGTAGGTTGGTCATGTGGAGGCTTTAAGGTCTTTGTACATATTCTGGATTGTAGGCTAGTCAGATGGGAAGCAACTGGAGCTTTTTTAGTGGAGGAATAACATTACCTAATCTTAAATGTCTTTGTTTGTAGGAACTCAAACGCTATACTTCCCTCTAACTTCTAATTCATATAATTTCATATCTTCTTCAGGCCTTCTCTACTAGATTTGTAAAACTCATGCTAAACCTAAATTTCATAACTCACTAGGGAAAACAGATGCATGGCACCATCCTCTCCCCTGTTTAATTTTTAGTGACATCACTAACCTGGTAGAGTAATAATAGCTTATCTTGTTGAAATGCTTTTGAATCATTTGAATGATTCAAAGCTTTTGAATCATTTCCATCTCAATTCTTCAGGTAGCCACTAACAATTGATTGGAGTTGGAACCCAAAATGAAACCTCTTAAGCTACCTTACAAGTACAATTCTCTAATCACCTGCCACCATTACTCTGCATCCTATGGCTTGCCACTCTATATACCCTATAAATTCTGAGTTCCTTTAGGTACTGCAGTATTGATTTCTGTTTTAAAGTTGGTTAAACCATGCTATTGAATAATCCCTCCCCCACTAATTTGACAAATAGGAGAGAGAAAATCAGAAATGCCTTGATTAATTTCATTAAAACAAACAAACAAAAATCTCATGCCAGCACATGTCTATGAGAATGGTCAAAATCCAAACCACTGACACCACCCTATGCTGGGGAGGATGTGGAACAACAGGAACTCTCATTCATTTCTGTGGTAATGCAAAATGGTACAGCCACTTTGAAAGACAGTTTGTCAGTTGCTTACATAATGAAAGATACTCTTACCGTACAATCCAGCAATCACTTTCCTTGGTATTTACCCAAAGGAGTTGAAAGCTGATGTGCAGACAAAAATCTGTACATGATGTTTATAGCAACTTTAATCAAAATTTCCATTGCCTGGAAGCAACCAAGATGTCCTTCAGTAGATGAATGGATTAATAAACTGTGGTTCATCCAGACAACGGAATAGTATTCAGCACTAAAAAATAAGTGAGCTATCAAATCATGAAAAGACATCTGGTAGTAACCTTAAATATGTATTTCTAAATAAACGATTCCCATCTGAAATGGCTACATACTGTATAATTGCAATTATGTGGCACTCTGGAAAGGGCAAAACTAGGGATACAGTAAAAAGATCAGTAGTTGTCAGGACTACTTGGAAGATGGAAGGATGAATAGTTGGAGCACAGAGGATTTTTAGAGCAGTGACACTGCTCTGTATATTATAATCATGGTTACATGTCATTATATATTTATCCAACCCATAGAATGCACAACACTAAGAGTAAACCCTAATATAAACTGTGGACTTTGAATGTTTATGATGTATCAATGTAGATTCATCAATTCTAACTAATGAATCACTCTGATGGGGGATGTTGATAATGGGAGAGGCTATGCATGCATGGGGGCAGGGGCTATAGGGAAATCTCTTCACCTTCCTCTCAATTTTACTGTGAACCTAAAACCACTCTAAAAAAAAACAAACAAAAATATTATGAACTAAAATCAACTACCTCTTTATATATTTTATTTTTATACTGCTATTAAATTCTACATTTCTGTAACTGTTCTGCTCTCTATTAAAGTCCCTAATTTCTCTACAGATCTTATCACTCCATGATTTATTGACAAAACGGAGATTAATTGATATGAATTGTCTTGACTTTCCACAGTTCCACCTCTAAACCCTATATATAACTTCTCTTCTTCACTTCTGTTTCCTTCTTTCTGGACAAAATGTAAACTGTCACTTCTAGTCTATGCCTTCAAGTGTCATATGACTGGTCACTTTCCCATTATGTAGCACGTTTTTTTTTAATCTTTTATCTTCAGTAACTTGAAATGTTTTTGTACTCCTTACTGAAAATAAATATGTATTGTGTAATACTTCCAAATTTATAGAATATGTGTAGTTAAGCAGACTATGCAAGAAGTTGCCGTATATCCCATACCAAGTGTCCCCTGTCATTAATATCTTATATAGTATGTTTTCACATACATTATTATTAACTAATGCTGATACTTTATTCAGATAGCCTTATTTTCTACTAAATGTGTGTTCTCTGTTCCAGGATCCCATCCAGAATACTATATTACATTTAGTCACTATATCTTTTAGGTTCCTCTTGTCTGTTATATCTTTTTAGACTTTTCTTGTTTTTGAGGAGCTTGAAAGTTTTGAGAACTGGTCAGGTACTTTATAGAATGTCCTTTAGTTTGGGGTTGTCTGATGTTTTTGCACAGTCAGACAGGGGTTATGTGTTTCAGGGAGGAATATCACAGAGACACAATTACTTTTATTTTATTCTATCATATCAAAGACGCATGCTATCAACATGACAATATGGAGTATCACTGTTGTAGATTTTAACATGTGACTGAGGTAGATTTTTGTCATATTTCTACACATAAAGTTATTTTTCCCATTTGTCATACTGTACCATTTGGGAAAAAGTCACTCTACTCAGTCCTCTCTTGGCATGGGGAATTATCTCCACCTCCCTGAGGGGGAAGTGTCTATGTAAATTGTTTGGACTTCTGCACTAGAGACTTGTCTACTCCCCTTCCATGTATTTATATTTCAATAATTTATTTATATCAGTATAGGCCCATGGATACTTAATTAATACTTCGGGTTATAATATAACACTATACTATATAGTTTTTTACTCCAAGTTTTGCAGTTTGGCCACTGGCAACTCTTTAAATTGGCTCCTATGTTCCTTTAACAAACCCTTCTCATTGTGTGTGTGTGTGTGTGTGTGTGTGTGTGTGTGTGTGTGTGTGTTTTAAGCACTACAAGATATTCTATGCTTATATTGGAGCAGCCCTTGGATCATAGGATTCCTGCCATTACCCCAATGATTCGTGATTTGTTATATTTTAGAATGGTATTAGAAACCAAATATTTGTGTGTGTATATATATATATATATATATATGGTAACCTCTTGTGCTATAGGCTGAATTGTATTTCCCAAAAAAAATTATATGTTGAAGCTATAACTCCTAATGTGACTGTATTTGGAGATAGGGCCTTTAGGAGATAATTGAAGTTAAGTGAGGTGTAAGGGTAGGGTCTTAATCCGATAGGATTAATATCCTCATAAGAGACAGTAGAAAGTTCTCTCTCTCTCTCTCTCTCTCTCTCTCATTCTCTCTCTCTCCATCTATTTCTATCTCTATCTTTGTCTTTATCTCTATCTCTCTCATCTCCCATGTGAGGATACAGCAAGAAGGTAACAAACTAGGAACACAAGTCTCACCCAGAAAATGAATCAGCTAGCTTTTGATCTTAGGTTTCTCAGCCTGCAGAACTCTGAGAAATAAATTTCTGTTGTTTAAGCCACCCAATCTATGATATTTTGTTGTGGCAGCATGAGCAGACTAATATGCCTTGTATGAATCTCTATCTATAAATATTTCTATACGCATCCATCTGTATCAATATTAAACTAAAAATGAGTTCATATATATGTCTTCAACTCTAATCCAGTATCATATAGATCAGTCTAACCTTTTCTCCTTGCTTGTCTGTAATTTTTCATACCAACAGTGAGAAAACTGGCTCCCCCATCTGCTGCTTAATTGTATAATTTGAGTATATATGTGTAATGATTTAAAATTATTAGCTGATACCTTCATGGGAAATAAATCTGTCAGCTGTAATTGAGTGCTTATTTATAGTTTATTTTGCTTGGTTATTTCACATGTTCAGAAGAAATGCTTTTTGTTTGTTTTGCTTTGTTTTTGTTTTTGTTTCCACAGACTCTATTCCATCCTGCAATCCCCCAATTTCCTAAATGTTTATTTTTATTTTTTTTTACATTAAAGTTCACTCTTTATGCTGTGAAGTTCTATGGGTTTTGACAAACATATAATGTCAAATATTCGTCATTTCATTATCATTCAGAATGGTGTCATGGTTCTAAAAAAAACTCTCATGCTACGTTACATACAGCATCATAAAGAACAGTTTCATAGTTTCATGTCCCGATAAAATCCCCCTCTCTTAACCTATACAGGCCTATCCCCTTCCCAATAATAAACTGAAATCTTTTTATTCTGTTTATACTTTTGTTGTTTTCTTTTTAATAATGTGTCCCATAAATGGAATTCCACAATGCTAGGATTTCTTCTTGTGTTCCCTCTCATAAGTTTTCTTAAATCTCTCACAACTGTTTCTATCTTCAAGCACTCTTTGCCTTTCATCTTTACATTGACTCTACCACAATTTTATCTTACAGATTTTCATGTGTTTCCTTGTTAAATAAGTTCCCAAGATGGCTCTTCAGATAGTTTTCAAAGTAATACTTTCAGCTCAAATTTACACTCAAATTTTCCCTTGAATTTTTCACTTCTTGTTCAATATCTCAACTTCTGTCTTTAAATTTAACACACTCAAATTGGAACTGCATAAATTCTGGCCAAACCCTTTGCTCAAGTCCTATGGCAGTGCTTCTTCCAGTTTTCTACAGATTAGTTTATCTCTAAGTATTAAACATACAAACAGGACTACTAACATGGTGATAAAAATGTTTCAGTGATCTACCATGTTTCCCCAAAAATAAGACCTACCCCGAAAATAATCCCCAGTTAAGATCGTCAGCCAGACAGATGCATTTAGTACGTTATGACAATGTTCCAGAAGAAGATGACATGACTGCATTTGAATAAATGTATGTTGTCGTACATAAAAAAATAAGACATCCCCTGAAAATGCACCCTAATGCATCTTTTAGAGCAAAAATTAATATAAGAACTGGTCTTATTTTCAGAGAAATACAGTATAAGACCTGGTCTTATTCTCAAGGAAACACGGTATGTACTCTCTAAAATGGCATTGAATTTTTATGTGTGTGTGAAAGTATATTTATATTTTTTAATTATATTTTTTAAATGGTTAAGAATTGCTACCTGGAGGTGTTTTGAACATTTTCCCTGTATCTCATAACAGGAATGTGAGAGTAAGAATTACTCAAAGTCATGTGCATTTGGATAATTCCTGTGTTTGGTATGAAGAAATGGGGAAATGAACATGAAAACAGGGTTAATAAGGACCTGTCTATATGTCCATCTCTGTGATTTTCTCTGTCCAAAGATATTCTGTGCCTTAGAGATGTTTCTCTTCTGTTATTTAACAAGAGAACTTGCTTTAGTGTCATGACACCTGATTATATGACAGTGAGTATAACGAAATTCTGGAAAATAATTTTCTATTTGAATGTTTGGGTTTGTAAGGATTAGTTCATGCCTTTTGTGTATTCTTCATGATATGCAAAGACTTTGTTGACTTACTAGCATGCCTCAGTAGTTTCACTAGTTACAAAATAACTTTATCATTTGCTTTTCATTTTTTCAACATTTATTTCTTATCCTTCTCCTTCTCTTTTCTACATTCCTGCACTAACTTTGTAAGCATTCAATGAGTTGCATAAAGTGTCTTGAACTTCAAATAACTATTGAGTAAACACTCTAAAATGGGTAAATATTATTGATTTCAGCAATGTCTTATCTCTTTAAATAAACAACAGAAAGTTATGTTCTTACAGTTCTGAAGGATGGAAGTATGAGGTTAGGATGTCAGCATGGTAGGTGGCGTTCAGGTGAGGGCTCTCTTTCTGGCTTGCAGACGGTCACCATCTCTCCATGTCTTCACATGGAAGAGAGAGAAACAGTAAGCTCCCTGGTGTCTCTTGTTATAAGGACACCATTTCCATCATAAGGGCCTCATCTAATCTAATTATCTCCCAAAGGCCCATCTCCTACTATCATCATATTGGGGATTAGGAGTTCAACATGTGATCTAGTGTATTAAAAAAGAAATGTCTGACTAGAGTTTCGATACAGTTAGGTTGGACAATGCATTTTAAAAATAAACTTGTTGAATTTAGGTTAATATCCCAAACCTTTTAAGTGCTGACATCTATAATTTTGTTTCATTCTTATAGTGGAAATAAATCCAGCATGCTATTTATAATAATGTAGAACAAATATACAGAAATAATTCATATTTTATTTCTTTTCTGAAATTACAATGAGGACAGAAGTCTTAATAATCATAATTTCAAAATGAGTTCTTACTGCATAGTAATATTTTTCATCAAAAATTGTTTAGACTAATTTTATTATCTCAAATACCAGTAGATTTTTAAACACTCAAAATAATCTCATTTTTAAGCTATGTCACTAATGAATCATAATGCAAGAATATGTGATAATTTGAATTTGTTTTTAATTTTAACTGTATTTACTTCAATTGAACTACTCCAAAGGTTCAATCTAGCTTTATAAAGAAAATGTTAGCAAATGAAGGTAAAATATTTTGTTTTTTATTCTTCTGACCTTTTAATTTTTTAGTGAAATCACCATGTAATTAATTATTTTGCAGCTGCACCTCATTTTTGATAGCAGATGTGCTCCAGAAAACATTTGTGTACATATAATTTTAGAAAATATGATGACATTTTCAATATACTTGGTTTAATTGCTAGTGAATAGAATCCTGGGATGACTCATTTTTTCCTAACACACAGAATAATTAAGAAACATGAATAATCACTTATACTTTAACTCTATATTTATGATTACATGTAATGTACTCTGAATTAGCAGGTAGGTTTCAAAACAATATGTTTTCTTGCAGAATAGCAACCCTGACTGCTCTAATACAAGATGGTAATTTGAGGTTTGGTGTGAAGAAATGGGGAAATGAGGTGGTATGTATCAAGTCACCTCAGCTTTACCAAAATTATTTTTGGACACAGATATAGAAGAAAGATTGTATATGACATATAACTGCTTTCAGATACTCCTAAATTATCTATTAATTTCAACAAGTGTATTGAGCACCTAATATATGACAGTCTAGACACTCTTCAGTCTTGTTAGTTTGTGGACTTAGCATGATCAAGTGACAAGTTCTCTTTCACCAGCACAACTGTTATTTTTTTTGGGAATTCAGGAATTCCCCCATTCCTGTTATCTTTGGAGAATTACCCTTCTCCAATAATATGTCTTGAAGTAAAATCCCATGCTACTATTGTTCTATTAGCTGGGACAAAAAAGGATACATGTTGCCCACTTTCTATTTACCTTAAGTCAGAGCCTCTGGTTGCATGTCCTAGAAAATACATATTCTGTATTGAGGGAGTGAGAAATGAATTGCTTAGCATTGTGGAATTAGAATAAGCACTTGGGGTTTTAATGTCTTCTTGAGTAAATTTGCTTCTGGACCCTCTGTTTTATCTACATGTGTTACTACCACTTTCCATGTTACCTAATATCTTTAACTTTTGAAACTTCCCAGGGTGTTTTATTGTGGTTTTTTTTTGTTGTTGTTTTATTTTAAGGAACTTCTTTTTGATATCTCTGTGTATACATTTAATTTTCATCCTCATCCTCTTGCTTATAACATTCACCACTTAATCATTTTACATATATACATGTAACATATCATAGTATTGTAAGCCTTAAATTTCCATAATGTTATATGTCAATCATATCTCAATAAAGTTGGATTTTTTTAATTACCACTTTTTCAACAATCGCTTTGTATCTTCTCAAAATTTGTTGATGTGGTTTTTTCTATTGTCTCCTACCATGTCTTCTTTATTCTAAAAGTTTTGTTTATTTTTAAAATAAATTTCTCCACTGACACTTTAATGAGGAGGTAAATGCATGGGAACAATCTACTTTTTTTGTTTTATTTACTTTCTCCCTCCCTTTCTCCCTCCCTTCCTTCCTTCCTTGTATTTTCTTTCTTTCCTTCTATTTCCCTCTTTCCTTCCTCTTTCTTTTCTTTCTTTCTTTCTTTCTTTCTTTCTTTCTTTCTTTCTTTCTTTCTTTCTTTCTTTCTTTCTTTCTTTCTTCCTCTCTCTCTCTCCTTCCTTCCTTCCTTCCTTCCTTCCTTCCTTCCTTCCTTCCTTCCTTCCTTCCTTCCTTCCTTCCTTCCTTCCTTTCTTTCTTTCTTTCTTCCCTCCTTCCCTTTCTTCCTTCCTCCCTCCCTCCCTCCCTCCCTCCCTCCCTCCCTCCCTCCCTCTCTCCCTCCCTCCCTTCCTTCCTTCCTTACATCTTTCCTTCCTTCCTTATTCTTTAAATGTTTCCTTTTCACATTGAAGATGGAGAGAAACGTATGTTATAATATTTTTAATCAACTCTTATTTTATACCTTTATATAGTCTATTTTTAAAAGCAAAACATCTATCTTTTACTCTCTGTTCCCATTTTCTTTCCTGCAGAGACAACCATTTTCATGTATTTTAACATATTTGATTTAGTCCATACCACTAAATAGCATGCTTGTATTTTTAACTTCTGATATTATACTGTGTATTGTATGTAAATTTACATATAATATATGTATACATGTGTAATATGCATTTATGCATGTGTATATATACATACACATGCATGTCTACATACATACATATATGTATACTTGAAAGCATTATTTACTAAATTTTCAGCGTTGATAACAGATATTTTGCTCTCTCTCTCCCATTCCCACACACATTCTCATATTTCCCTTTTGTTTTTGTCCCCCAAACCAAAAAATTATTATTTCTTTCATGTCACTGAGGGCTCTTATTGACTCATGAGACTTGCCTCCATGGCAAATGGAAAGAGTATAGGAGTTTTTCACCCTTGAAATTACATTTTCTGATTATTTCCTTTCATAACTGATTGCCAAAACCAATCCTAAATCACCAAACACCAGGGGACAAGAACATCAAGTCTTCACTGTGATATTTGGGGAGACCAAAAGATCAGTGAGAAGGTTAGTGACTAAAGGATATTTATTTTTGTAAACTTAAGATGCTTTCATTGACATTAGTTTCTGCAGAAAACCCTGAAATATACTGATCAGTATATACAAGATTGAGCAATTGCCTTTTTCAGTTAAGTTTATTGGGGTTATATTGGTAGGTAAAATTACATAGGTTTTAAGTGTACATTTCTGTAATACATCATCTGTATATGACATTGTGTGCTCACCACCCAGAGTCAGTTCTTCCATCATCATATATTTGACCCCCTGTCCCTCTTCCACCACAGCCTCTCCCCACTTGCCTTCTGGTAACCACTAAATTGTTGTCTGTGTCTATGAGTTTTTGTTTGTTTGTTTGTCTTGTTTATTTATTGCTTTCAGTTCTCTATTCCACATATGAGTGAAGTCATATAATTCTCAACTTTTTCTGTCATGTTTATTTCGTTTAGCGTGATAATCTTAAGATCCATCCATGTTGTCTCAAATGGCAGTATTTCATCTTTTCTTACAGCCGAGTAATATTCTAATATACATATATATGTATATATATATATATATATATATAAATCATCTATTGAAGGACACTTTATTTGTTTCTATGTCTGTACTATGCTATTTGGAAGGAATTCACACAATACAGCTCATATGTAAGGGATGGAAATTAAGCACAACCCCATTAAAGAGGGAATATCTACATAAATTAGCATTCTGCTTGGGATATTTACCACTTCTCCCCATTTCTTTATGTCACTATGAACTTGTGGATATTTACATCACACTTCGAGTTTCAATCCAATATCATTTTATTACTTTATTTATTTATTATTTTCTTAAGGTGTTCCAGCTTTAGCCACTGAGAATGTTTTCATAATGGCTTCTGTGACCCTTTGACATTTTGACATACCTCCATCAAATTTTGGTTGTTTATTTGTTTTGCATACTTCGTTATTTTCTGCATAGGAACATTTTCACAGCTTTAACAGTATTGCAAAGTATTCTAATTTGAGCCAAAGTAAAAATTTCATAAGTAATAATAATGCAGGAAATGTTTTGTGTATTGGAGTCTGTCATGGGTGGAGCCAAGAGAGAATTGGGAGTTGCAGTGAGAGATGAGGCTGAAAACAGAAGTGGAGCCATACAGCAACATATTTAAATGTTTTACAAAGACATTTTGGTATATTGTATAAATGGTCAAAATATTTTCATGAGGGGTAACAAAAATAATTTTGTTGTAGAAAATAATTTAGGTAATAGTATAAAATCTGGCTTGGAATAGGAAGAGTCCAGAGGAAGGAAAATGATTTATTAAACTTCTTAAAACTGTATTGAAAAAGAAAAACAAAGTTGTAAAACTTACACTAACTGATTTTAAGACTTAACATAATGCTTTACTAATCCAAAACAGTGTACTATAAGTTAAAGGACAGAAAAGTTAAATCAACATGAACAGAATAGAAAGTTAAGAAATAGGACAAAAGCATTATTACAGAATTGTACACTTGAAACCTATGTAACTTTACTGACAATTGTCATCCTAATAAACTTTAATTTTTTAAAAAAAGCATTAAGGTAAATCAAGAGGGCAAAAATACATTTTTTCAATAAATGGTGGTGGAACAACTGGCTATCCATATGGAAAACATAAACATTAACTCCTTCCTATACCACAACAAAAAAATTACTTGAAGTATAACATAAACCCCAAAATAAAATCTGATACTATAAAAAATCCAAGAAGAAAATATGAGACTACCTTTTTTCAAATTTGTGATAGGCAAAGATTTTTAGATGACATACAAAAAGGTCTAATCACACAATAAAAACTTGATAAATTGGACCTCATCAAAATTTAAAATATTTTAAAATTAAATCATTTATAAAATTATATATCTAACAAAGAACTTGTATCCAAACTATATAATAAAACTCTTAAAATCAAAGTCACCCCCCCAGAAAAATATGGGCAAATGACATAAGACATTTCATATAAAAGGATGTACAAATGGCTCATAGGCACATGTAAATGCCCAAGGTCAAAATACACTACCTCAAACCCAATACAAAGTTCATAGTTGTGTTATGTGTTCTACCCCAAGTGGAAATGACGAAAAGATTCAATAACATAAATTGTGGTATAATCAACAATAAAAATGAATGAAGTTGTTATACCGGTAGCAGCATGGATGAAACTCAAAAACAAAGAAGCCAGACACAAACAATTGCTTATGATTTCTGATTTTAGCTCAGAGATGGATAGAGCTGTATCTCCTGTTCAGATCTTACAAGACTGCAAACATTTCAGAGGCAGAAATAATGTACAAAATTCTTGATATATTAGAATCCATCATGGATAAAGCCAAGAAAGCACTGGGAAGACAGTGTAATACCATGCAAACACTCTGCTACTGAACGTAACGTCAAGCAGATTTCCTACCCATTAATGTTTTTTGTTCATCCAATCTTTACTACGATCGTTAACACTTGTTACATTTTTGCACTCCACATTCTCCATGGTTACTAATCAGTGCTCATAATTCCACTATAAGCAAGAGACCTCCATTCTTCTATTTTAATTTAAGTATTATCATCAGTACAGACCTATAACTTCTATATTTTTAAACTCAGTGCTCAAATTATCACAGATTTGGCCAGTGGCATGTTCAGGAATCAAGAGAAAGAAAACTCTATCACTGACTTTACTTAGACTAGTCTGCAAATAAATGGCATCTTCTTATTACCTGAACCTGGCAGACTGTGTCATCTCTGTTGATATGCTGATGTACGATATTGCTTAGTGAATGAGGCGGTTTGTAGTCTAAGGGAGCAGAAGCACACGGAACAGGGAGAGGCAAAAAGTTGCACAGGAAGATAATTTATTATAGTAAGCAAAGAGTTACAGCTCCCAAGTGGGAGGGAGTACCCGAAAATGGGATACCCACTAGCTAAGGCAAAAGCTTGTGGTTGTATATCTTTATTTCTACCTGGGAGGGGGAAGTTGGGATGTGGGTACATAGGGATACAATGTTTCCCAGACTTGCTCTACTGCTCAGCTGTGGGGGGAGACCATTGAAACAAACCAATTTGTCCCCAAGTATGATTGATGACATATTTATCCTGGTGTGGTGGTCCTGATACGGTTGCCCTGTGTTCTGTTTTTGTTCTGTTTTTGCTCAGTCTACCAAGGAGTCTCTAATTGCCTGATTTTATACTAGCTAACCTGTCTCAATGCCATTGGTGACTATGGTAGAAGTGTGAAAATGGCAATCATACAAACATCAATCTTGATTTACTTGATTGGTAAATCAAGAAGAATTGATACTCTTCATCTCTGAATTAGATTTACTAAAAATATCTTAAACAAAATGAAAATCAGTTTAATTAAAAAAAATTGAAAATATTGATAAGTATCAGGAATATCAACCAAATGCTAATTATGGCCTCAGCCAGGTGCCTTCTACGTAATTATATCAATACTATTGTAATGATACAAGCCACGAAAAAGTTAACGCTATATTGGAGAACTGTGTGTTCTTCCACGTTGCCCTGTTGTTGTCTATTGCTGTGTAGCTACCTATATGTATATTGTAGCTGCTAAGGCCAGAGAAGACTGAAAGAAAATAAGATTAAAAAGAAATGATAAGAAAATTATTCCATTCAGTATCCCAGATGTGGAGGAGTTCTTAATGTTCTCAGTTTATTAAAAAACAAATAATTTTAACAGTATTTATAAAAAATAATTTTAATCATATACACATAAATACTTCTCTAATAACTCATATTTAAATGACTATCAATTTGTGTGACTCAAAATATATCAGTAATTATAAGTAGTGCATTACAACAAAATAGAAAATAATTTTCTGACATTTATTTTTATATTGTCCAATGCTATTTTTTTTTTTTTTTTTAACTATCCCCAAATATTTGTGCTTGTATGAGAATCTATTTTCTGGAAAGTAGTTGACTCAGTATGATTTTCTATGGTTGCATTATCAATTCTCTAAAATTGTGGTTGTAATGTGAATAGTGTCCTTTAATTAGATGACACTATTAGCAAGTTTCACTTTAACCAACATGATAATTTTTATCAGAAAGCAGCTGATTATACTACTCTGTAATTAAAGTGTAGGAGTGCATGCCAATGACAGAATTTGTCTTTGTTGGAACTCATATTGTTGCCACCTAACTTCAACATGTTTAAAAAATGAAACCAAACATTTGCATACCATACTATGTTTGGTTACCAGATTTGATGTAGGCTGATAATTTTGATAAAAGAAACTTAAGATAACACTGTAAAGGAACTAATACTGTTTTTTTAGAGCAAAACTATGTTGTTTTTAGGAGAAACATTACATATAAGAGCAGAGAAATGCCTATATTTAAAAAAAATGTGGATAAGACATTACGCCAACACTAATAAAAGATACTGGCATAGTTACACTAACATGATAAAACAAATTTTAACTAGATTAATGTTTTTTTGTTTTGTTTTGTTTTATTTTGTTTTTAATAGCATGGCCAAGATGTACTCCAGTTCTTTGGTAGTACAGTATATGCTTTTCATGGGCTCTGATTTTTGCTGATGGATGAGATATTAGTAATTACCTGTCCTTCATTCTTCTATACCTGTGAATCAGATATTGTGGTGTACAGATATGCTCTCTGAGGATTCTGACTCATTGACAATAATCACAATAAACAGTAAACCATCAGATACTTAGAGATTTTATACCAAAGATACAGCCTTGAATAACCAAAGTGAATGCAATGTTACAAAAGTCAAATTCTTAAATAAGTAAGGAAGACTTTAAAATTGCTTGGATCTATTTTGAAGCAGCTGCTTAATATTAATTACATTGCGAAACTTCTTTCCCTTTCCTCTTTTCAGGACACACGGAATTTAGGATATAATAGTATTGGTATTCTAACAGTGAAAAAACAAATGCCTTTCAGTTTCAAGAGCCGGTTTCAAATTCTGTATCAATTAATTCAACATATATGTATTGATCATATTGAGCTATGTGCTTGTAACAATGTCAGGTTCAATGAGTAGAAAAACATATAAGAAAATCTCTGCTTTTAAGAAGCTGACGGGTTTTGGGAATACAGGTTAGTAATTTGGCAATTACAGGGCAGTATAAGCGGTATATGGATTCACCCAACCCAATTTATGTGGTTAGGTCAACATTCAATAGCCTCAAAGGTCTTGGCCACCTGCATGCTAACATCGCGAGCAGTCCACTTCCAAGGGGCCAACTCAGCACATGAGCTGCAGGAATAAAGAACCATGATTTACTTTCCTTAAATCCTGCTCTGCATAGAAAGAAGGCAATATTAAAGATAAAAGTGGCCATGGAGGCATAAAATCTGTAGAAATCCCCCCGAATTGTTGCAGGAATAAAGCCTGAAATCCAGGGAACTTCTTCTATCACAGCAGAGAATTATCAAAGTCAAAGTGATGTTTTGCAACATTTTTTTTTTTTTTTTTTTAATGTAAAATGAGCAAATGTTTAAAAAGAATTACACCAAGCAAGACAAGTTCAGGAATTATTTTTCTAGCTGACAGCTATGTTTTATGCCTGTCCTCTGTGACACTATAGCTTTCTTGGCAACTCTCTAACTTACATTTTGAAATGATCTGACTACACGTCTTCCCATTAGATTATCAACTTGATGGGGAACAGACTTATGTGTCATTCACCTATGGCACAGTCATCAGTATTGGAATATCATTATATGTACAGCTATAGTAGTTGCCTAATATTTTGAATTGAATCATATTGCCAAAGTTAGAGGCAAAAAGGCAAAATATGCACAGTAAACACACCCCATTTCATGTCTGAGACAAAATTATAGACAAAAATATACAATACTGATATAGTATAGCTAAATTTTTCAAGTTATGCAGATTTTAATACTTCTGATTTTACGTAAAGACTTGCTCACTGATAACATGGAGATGTATTTTAAATTATTTCAAAGATACGAATGAAGAAAGAATAGATGCACTGACTTTATTTTTTTATTGTTAGTTTCAGGTGTACAAAACAACGTAATGATTAAACATTTACACCCCTCACAAAGTAATAACCCCACCGAGTCTACTACCCATCTGACATTGGATGTAGCTATTACTGAATTTGATTTTTTTAAATTAAGGAAGCTTCACTGGCCAAAGTTAATTCTTAAAGCCTCAATTAATCACTAAAGCTTCTAGTATTATGTTTGGGACACTTTTATTACACCTACATATAATACATACTTGTCTATTTTAATTATACTATTCTAGTCCATAAGTTTTAATAGAGTTAGTTTGTATTAACATGTATGTTAGTTTTCTAGATATATAGTTATATTTGGACTCAGAATATTTACATTCAAGTCTTAGATTTCGCAATTACTCTCAGAATAATGGTGAGTCATTTTATCATTTTGAACCACAACTCCCCATTCTACACAATTTGGGCATGCATATGTGATATGTGAAAGTACTTCACAAATATAAATTATTACTTGAAAGGAAGTATATAAATATATTGTCCCTGATATTCAAATTTCTCAAAATGGTTGTTATGTTGAAAGGATGAAGTATGTTTTCTTCAGAAGGTATTTTGTGCAAGATCTAATGCCACCTAATTGTAAAAGTAGAACTACATTCATGTATAGTTGTTGAAATCAAACATCTGGTAAAACCAACAGTCACCACCAGCCCCCAGAATCAAATATATAAATATAAGTTTTGGTAGACTGAGTTTTATTTATAAAAAAGAAGGGAGTATGGAGGAACATCAAAAATAAATTAACAAAATTATTTAATAAAGATATAAAACTGGCCTGCATAACAGGATTTACCTGAAGGCATTTTTAATTTTATTTTGATTTGTTTTGCTTGTTTGTAGACTCCACCACAAAGCATTAGCACCCTCTATGGGATCCATATTTTCCCAAGAGTGGCCGCTCTTACTCTTTTATATGTCTTAAGAAAGAAAACAAGTAATCATCCTGTAGCTATAGAAAGAACAGCAATTCTGAACTCTCTAATGAATAATAGAAAAATTTGAAAATATACTGAGTTCATGAAAAAATCAAAGCTGCACAATGCCCCGGTAGCAAAGAATGTATTTATCACTAAGAAATATTCTTGATATAAAAAAAGAGCAAGGTGTTTAAATTTTAAGGAAAGGCATTTACTACCCAGAATTAAATCAGTTTTACAACTAGCAAGCTGCTTTAATCTGTCACAGGATGGAAGAACAATGATTATATACATTAGAGGTAGTTAAAGGTATGATTTTTAAAAACAATTATTTGAGTAAGGATGAACCCGAGAACATAAAATAGTCTCATGACCCGTCCTATCCATTATGTTTGGAATAATAATCCTAGACACTTATATGGCATAATAATCAATAGTATCTTAAGTTAAATTTAAAAGTGTATTTTTCAGCATCAAGATTGCTAACTAGCAGTTATTGAACATTTACTTGAAGCTCAACTCTAACAGGTATTGAACCTATTTAAAAGTATTTAACTACAAAACGCTTTCCCATAAGATAGACATTGTATTCAGTCATGGCAAAAATAGTGATTTTGTCTCACAGAGTTTCTCTGTATAAAATCAGAAAAAAAATGAGTTTTATTTCTCAATCATTTTATATCTGATGAATATGTACCTGAGACAGAGTGGACTAGAGAATTACACATGTTCAATATAAATATATCTAAGAACGTAAGTCCTAGGACTTTATGAAGATGTAACCTACAAAATATTAAGGTGAAAATAACTAAATCAATGGAGATCCAAACCACACATTGGGGCACTCACATTTTACACTGGACACCTTTCTCCTGGACATTGCAAAACATGATCACCTCCAACAATATGACAAAGTTACCTCTTAACGAATGTCAGTGTTAGGACACACATACTCATGCCCCTTTGGCCACACATGACGCAATATTGCCTTGCACCTGGAAGAAAGTCCCATTGTAAGGAAATCCTTAATCTTTGTTTTAGCTGCTCTATGATCCATAGCGATGTCTTCAACCAAATTAGATGTTCATTCCATGACCACAAGTCCTGCTCAGTCATCACTAGTATACTGAAGGTTAAAATATATATTACCAACATCTATTGAGTACGAGGTCCCAAGGTTTTGGTTTGTATTAGATGATTCCATGATGAAACTAAATGCACAGATTACATATCATTGTTATCCTCATTTTACACATGAGAGAATAAGATACATGAAGTTTAAGATTCTTGCCAAAGGAAGTAAAGGGTAGAAGTTATAATTCAGAATTTAAACCCAAGCAGTTCTTTTTCTTTTTAAACCCATCAATGATAAAGCCTCATAGGTTTTCAATTAATCCCACAATACCTCAAAATGACAATTATCATAAATGTTATCCCTCATATACCATATCCCCAGGCTTATTGTTAGATTTCTGGGTTGCAAATTTTAGTAAAATATCACATTATCAAACTGAGGCTTTCTTATAGATATAAAGATACGTGCAAATGTTCTCCAGGACAACTTCTTAAAACATGGGTTTACAACTACATTCTTTAGTTCTTTTTGGTGTTCTTGTGTTTTTATTATTTGTATGTTTATGATTTTGTTGTAACCAAGAGTTCTCCACCTTTTTGTTAAAGATACAAAATTTTCCCACTTCCCTTACACAACTTGGCAAATAACTTAGCTGAATTTATGAATCAAGGAAAAAATCATGAATCCTAGTATTTTTCCAATCCAATGACAGAGGAGGTAATGGGCAAAACTTCCTCCCTTCTCTCCATAAGGCATGGGCTCCCTTGTTTCTCCTATGTGTGCTGCTGCACTGTTCTGGTATGTAAGAATACTAGTTACGGCCACTGAGAGAGTAGAAGAAGGATCAGGGGTGCCATCTGTTCTAGAGAAGCAGTCTTCAAACCTGATAAAGAGGATATTCCACACTGAGTAGTACCATCATGGTGGTCAAGATGCAATAACCATATCCAAAGATTCAGCTACCTGAATGAGACCTCAGAAACATGTATGACAGCCCTCCCTTTATTTGAGTCTTAAAAAATATTTTGTAAGAATCAATGCAACAACTGAACGAAGGTATTGCTGATTCAGAGGCAGGTTGTTAGAACATCAAACCATAGAATAGAACAGTGCTATTTTATTTTGCTTTGTTTCATTTTACTTGTTTTGGGAAAAAAAGAGAAAACAGTTTTAATTGTCCTCAGCGTTTTTATAAACACCATAAGTCTTTGTTTTGGTATTTCTCTTTAATTTTACAGATGTGTAAGAATTCTGTCTTATTCTTCAATACCTTGTCAATTATTTCATTATTTGTTTATATAACTTAATAATGAATTTGTCAGGAAAGCCACAGAAATTGATTCATTGTTTATCCATCCATCCATCCAAACATCCATCCCTCCAAACATCCGTCCATCCATCCATTAATTAATTTAGCTGGTAAAAATCAGACATTATGTTTCAGACACCATGTTAGGCCTTGGGTAGACAGAGGTAAATAAAATACATAATATCTTTACGCTTAACAAGTTTACAGTCGAATGAGTCTGATGTTAAAGAAATAAACAAAGAGTAAATAATTATAACTATGATGGAAAAGCTATGATGACAAAAAAAAAAGAAGTTATTGAATACTGAGTGTAGATGTTTACTTAAGGGTTTCCTAGGAAAGTTTATCTAAGCTAAGATTTGAAAAATTTTAAGAAAGCTTGAGTTTTGAAGGAGAAAGAAATATTTCAGACGGGAAGCATAAAGACCCTAGAGTAGGAGCAGGCATAGTATGTTCAAAAAACTGAGAGACATATGTGAAACAAGTTTCCATTATTCTCATTAACCATCTAAAGGCCATCCCCACCTAAACCTGCCATAAGTAAACATCCAGTTTAGCAGGAGAGTAATGACTCTCAGCTAAGATGCTGCTGAAAAGAGTTAATATCTTTACTAACGGTATGGTTGTGAACATTTTAGAGAGAGTGTCCTCAATCCTTGTAGAGCCGTTTTACTGTTCATTGTGGAGTAGCCAATTTAAGCAATTGACATTGTTACCAAGATCCCCAAGACTTAAGCTAGTTTCCTAGACTTCCCTATGCACACCTATACTAGAGACAAGAGACGTGGGAAAAGAAGAAAACTGGAGCTTAGCACTGTAAAACAAAGAAGAGGTTAAAATGCAGGTCTATCACATCAAGATTCTACTAATTCAGTTCCTAGGATTATATTTTGCCTCTGAAATTTTCACATTCCTTACACAGGAATCACATCAACGCACATTAAAAATAATTTCTGACTAGGATACCATGATGCTGCACTCCACCAAACTTTCTTACTTGATTTGTTAATCCAATTTTTATCATACCTGCAGATTCACAAATTATTATCTGAATCCTAATTATTATATAATACTTTTATTCTCCCTTTCCTTTTTCCCTCTCTTGACTCCATTCTCTTTTCCTTTTCATTATTTTCCTCTGTTCTTTACTCTTTCTTATTCATAAACATTTATTACATTAAAAGCATATAAAGATTTTGTGATACTGAATGTGGACTGCCGATTGCCTTCTCCAACTCCGAATGAATTTTTTTTGTCTCCCCCCCCCGCCCCCACATATATTTGTTTCTCCTTGGCTCATTGGCTCATTTATGCTCTGATGAGAGCTATCAACATTTGGGGATCTGGGTCACACTCTTTATACAGTCACAATTTATTTTAGATATGGCCATATCATTGTTGGAATTTCATCAATCCTGTTTTCATATTCATTTTATTTGTTGTCGTAGAGCCAAGAAAACCTGTATCCCTTAATCTTTTCTTTCAGAGAATCAAATTCTTAGAAAATCTGTATTATTTAACAAACATAAACTTTTAGTAGCTCTGAATTCCAAAAGCTTTTTGCATATATGAAATATTACTATATCAAATACATCACCTATACTTTAGTATTAGTTAGGTTGTCTGCCATCTATTTGCAGTGTAATATAATTTATTTTTCATTCTCTCTCCCTTTCTCCTTTCTTCTCTCTCTTTTGCTCACTTGCTGACTTCCAAAGTTTATTTTGCTGACTTCCAAATGTGCTCTGTTGACTCTTAGATCCATCTCTTATCTCAATCACAGGGGTCACTTGGCCTCTACATCTACCAGGCATGTTTCTGATATTGCAAATTATATCCCTTCTTGGCTCTATTTCAGTTGATAAGTTTTCATAAAATTTTTAAATCATTCATTTCATAGCTTATAACTTGCGGCTAAAATCTCATTTTTTGGTTTATAAGCTAAATATTAGATCATTTTCCTAGTTTTATTTTCTCTGATCTACTGGTAAGGTTTTCCACTGTACTCTTTTCTATAAACTCTAGAAAATATAATTTATATATCATGTTATCTCATAGTTGTATGTGAAAATTCTTGTTCATGTCTAGTTTTAGTTAAAATATAATTTCTACTATTTTTCCTAGTCTTAAAGGAATATGTACTAATGGAGATTATTTACGATGGAAATTTGATATTAGATAATAAATTAATGTGGTTTAGCTTTTTTATGAATTGGACCACCTTATATGATTTCCTTTATTTTTTTTCTTTATTTTTATTAAATTTATTGGAGTGACATTGGTTATTAAAATTATATAGGTTTTTAGTTTTTTTTTTCCAATGGCTAATCAGTGTTTCTTAAAAGTAAATAAAATAAATGTCTATGGTAAATGATTATTGAGTTAAGAGCACTGACTCATAAATGTTGAAAGAAGATAACGTGGAAAGAACTTGTAATTTTCTCTATATATTTGATTAATTTAGTACTGTTGTGTGATATTTAGTGCAACTAAAATATTAATCTAAGAGGGAAATATCAACGCCTACTCATTGATATTTTACTTTGCTTTTCTGGTTGCACACCTTTCTATACATTTATTTCTCACATGCAGGAAAACACAAAAAATCAAAGTCAGAGTAAAACTGAAAGCAAAAAATAAATAATCCTTACTGGATACTCCAAGTTCAGTTGAGATGCAGCCACCCCCTCACTAGGTAGTCATGATGAAGGGTTTCTTCAAAGATTCTCTGTACTCGGTGTAATTAGTTTGTGTTGAAAATAAGATCAATGCAAACCTTAGGACTTTTGTCACAGAACAAAATGTTCAGTGAACCTATTACTCCACTTTCCCTGAGATTTTCACTGCAGGCAACAAAGAGCTATTTAAGTGCATGTTGCATATTTTCTCCATGAATTCTCTGCTTCACTCTATAGTCTATTATATGGCTTTGTTTTCTATAGTCCTGTTTTGAATACCTTTAGTGCCTCCTCTCATCACAGCATAGTGTACTTTCCCATTTCTCTGATTTGATTATTGCCCACGAGACTTGTTTTGGGTAGTTGATTATGAGTGGTTGTAATGTCTTCAGAAGCCAAAAATGTTCTTTGCAATTTGACCTGGCCCTGTACTCCTGCTATTCTAGAAAAAGCCATACTTTGGTTAACCTCTACCGAGGAAGACAAAAGACACATAACATAAACATGGGCCCCAATCACTGGCTGATTCTAAGCTGATCATAACCACTACTTGAAGCAGAGCTGCCCATGCAAAGCCCAACTGATTACCCAGCTTCTTCCAGTCCAGTACCTGTGAGCATGAGAACAAATGGTTACTGTAGTAAACAACGGAATTTTGCATGATATTTAAACAGTATGTTTGCTTCAAAAACTGACATAAAACAGCTTCCAAGTTAAACTCAAAGTTCACCCAGGCTGGCTACTTGACTCCTATCCCCATCCTCTCCTTCTTCCCATAGTCAATGACCCTAGTTTCTGTTCTAGCAAAGCTACAGCTCATCTGCTTTCAAGATCCTTCCTTAAAATGTAGAGGGAAAGAGAGAACACTTAGAGATCATCAGAATGTTAACTTTTTGACAGCTATATTATTATTATTATTATTATTATTATTTTATTTTCATGAAAGACTAAAAATTACCTAAATAATGAAAATTAAGTTTCAGGCTATGACTGCATGAGATTCAGTATCTTGCTGAGTATATTATCTTTTTGCTATTGGTTGTAAAGTAACGGGTGCACTTTTGATGTAGAATCTGTCTCTTTCCCTTATCTTTTGAATTTTCCATAGTTTTATCATCTTTCTCCATGAAGTGAACAAAGGTAGACAAGTGAAAAATACTGACCCCATATGTGTTATACATTTACTTCACCATATTTTTTGTCCTTGTTCAGACTTTACACTGTGTAGAATAGAAATAGTTTTAAATTATCTCTTTTGTCATAAATTATATTATTACATTAATTACTACTTTTTAATGATTGCTATCAAATTTCAACTATTTTTTTCTATATATTCACTGTTATAAGCCCATTGATTATATCTGTTAACTATTCTTCTGAAAAGAGTTTTCCGTTTTCTGGGATAGAATATGCCCATTTTTTTTTTTTTTTTTTTTTTATGGTGATTCTTTAGCCTAGACTAGCATAGTCATATGCAAATCATTTGATTCCCAGGCAGTATTTGTATAATTCTTATAAAAAAAAATTACCCTTTCCCATATTATAGCTATTACTTTACTCCTGTACCCTAAAGGGCCCATATCTGATGTACATCAAATGCTAGTTTTGAGGTCATTAATCCTTAACTATTTAATTCAAAGAAACTATTTATCTCAAGTATTTTTGTTTAATTACAATAATATTACATTATTTCAGTAGGTTCTACTTTCTTCTAGAAGATTCCAGGTAAAAGGAAGATTTTATGTTTTAATGCTTGTGTTCAGATTTCACAGATAATTTCTGTGAAATGGTTGGATTACCATACACTTAAAAACCTCCCACTAATCAAGCATGAGAAGCCAAAAAATATATACTGCACAGATGGGCAGTTAATTTCTTTCCCATTGAACTTGCAATGTGCTCCATGATGTTGCAGCAGCTGTGATGAGAATGGTAGATGTCCCCAATCTATGCTTCATTTAACTTCAGAAATTCTAAAAGATTGCATTGTGTAGAAAATAAAAATGTATCTTAAAGCAATGGAACTTGATGTCCTGAAGTAGCATTTCATTTGAAGTTTTAGTACAAATGTTGGTACTTGTATGTTTCTTTCTTTTAACAACTTTACCATCAACTTAGATTGCATTTCATCATTAAATACATACTGCTGACCTAGCCCTGGACCCCCTATGAAAGTCAATGAGATCTTAATTCAGGAAATGAAAGAATTGTATGGTAAATATTGTCTTTCAATCATTTACCACTCATTTATTTTTCATAGACACTGATAATACAATATTATATTAGTATAGCACTTTTTATGTTAAAAAAATATTCTCCTGTCAAATGGGAGTAAAAAACTTGTCTTACCTTCTTGACAGAGTTAATGATGTGATTAACTGACATAAAAGAAATAAAAACACTTTATAAAGAGTGCTATAAGAGATATGAGATTATCATTGTCAGTATGCCTGAAGAGAATTTTAGTCAGTAAAAAGTGTAGAGCTCTGAAATAAGACCTGGATTTTAATTCTGGTTTCATTACTTATAATATGTGTCAAACTCGGTAATTTCCTTACTTTTGCACCAAGCTTCAATATTGTTTTGCATGTAAAAAAATTTTGAATAATGATAAATTAACACATAAAAGGCAAGTGTGTGTGTATACATGCTTGAAAATTACAGTAGTTTATATATGGAAAATGCATACTTCAGTGTTGGGTTCATATGCGACAGTTATTAAAAATTTTAGACATCATAAAATCCATTATTTAATAGTATTAACTGTGGATAGACTGGTGCAAGTCACATTTTGGCAATAGATAATAAGGGTCCACCTTAAATCCAACAAAGAAAAGGAAATATAATTATAATATTTGAAGGGAATCTCCTTTTACTGCTCCTCCATTTAGTATGACTTAAGTGGTATGGTATTTCTGTGTGGACAAAGTCATTTGATGTTTGTATTTCTGGTTGATCTGTAACTGTTAGATTGTGTATTACCTCATAATACCTTTAGAAATAATCCCTTTTAAATTTCTAGAGAGAGCTCAAGACTCCTCCATTTCATCCTCTTCTGATCTTTAAGAATTGGTCAAGTCAGTCCATCCCAAGGGAGATAAAGTGCTAATCAGGTTTTAGGATAGTAAAAGTTTTGAGCTAACTTGACAATGCATAGTATTGGTGTGCTGATCCAAATTTGGCATACACATAATATTAGCCTGTTTTCAAGCTTCCTCCTTCCTCCAAGGTAACCAGAATGGTAAAACACACTGGCTACTTTCTTTGATTTCCTTTTTTGGGGAATTCCTTTGCTTTTGCATCTGGATCCCATATAATGGAGAAGAAATAATAGCAGGGTTCATTTTCCCATGGAAGTGCTTATTAATTGCTTTATGTCCCCTTAGTTGGAATCGATTCCTTTTCTTCCTTTTTCACTTCTGCAAATCTCAAGGGGACATAGACACCCAACTTGTCTTGCAAAAAAGTTCTACCATATTTTCTTTCATCTTGTCTGATATCCCAGGCTCAAAGGTCTGGGGTTGATGAGCTAAACCTATTCTTGGTGTGGAGGATATGCTTGGAGCAATCATTGTATCCTCTTTCTCTCCTTAGTTTTCTATTTAGCATTCAAGCTGTAGACATTATTTCCTTAGCTATCTGATGTAACTTATCTTTTATTTGTTTACATATTTAATCATTATCTCCCTTCTTCCCCCACTAGAATATAAACTCCACATAGGCAGGGGCTTTTAAAGTTGTTTTTTTGTTTGTTTGTTTTTGTTTTTTTTGTGTTTGTTTTTTTTTCTAGTGCTCAGAAGAGTTCTGGTAAATGGCAGGTGCAAAATAAATAATTGATGTATAAAAAAATCAGTAAACCAGTAAACGAATGCAAAACTTGTATTTAAATAAAATACACATTTCTAGACTTTGACCTTCCCAGTGTAGGAGAAAAGTACTATGTTCATGTTCTAGCTAAGCATACTGGAGCTCTACCATAGGGTTAAGCCAAACCCCTGCTAATAATGAATTATTGCTTTACCTTCTTTGTGATTGTCTACCTTAGAATCCCCACATCTTATGCTGACTATGAGATACTGGACAAACTATCAAGACAAAAGCACATTGATAATCACTATCTAATAGTACATCAATCCAGTATTTCCAGAAATAGAATAATTTTGATGATGACAGAAGAAATTATAATCAGTTTACCAAAAAAAAAAGAAGAAAACACAAAAAGTACATGTAATACTAAAATGAAAAAAAAAAGTACAAATATAGTACTTTTCATTTCAATCATTTGTCCTACGAATATTTAAATTTTTAATGTCAAATTAGGCAAAATTTTTGTTAATGATTGTTCATGCCATGTCAGGAGTGCTGTCCTATCATTTGCATTCTGTAACATGGATTCTAAAGTTTACATAGGGCGCCACAAAATTATCAACCATATTGCATTCAGCCAATTCCCTAATGTTGGGATTTATTTATTTTTAATGAAAATATATAATAAAATAGGTATTTATAAAATCAAGTTATGTCTAAAATAAGTCAATAATAGTCTACTCAGAGATAGCGAGGTGGGTGGATTCTGCATAGTCACATGGCCCTGAATGTCTGGAAATGAAAAGACCACACTGTGATAGAAGAAAGAAAGGAAGGCTGTGGAAACTGTATTCACTCTTTATTGGTTTCTCAGCCTCCTGTTATTTCATCTAGTAGTGGATTCAGTATGGTATTACCCTACTATATGGAATGCATAAGAACACAAGGGTAGGTAAAAAGAATAAGCATATTTATTTAAAAATGCTCTCAATATATATTTATGTTTATAAATGTGAGTGTGTGTGTGTGTGTGTGTGTGTGTGCGTTTATTTATACATGTTATACAAAACAGCTCTTCTAGGTTTAAAAATGCTGATTTAGATTAAAAAGTATATTTTGTTTTAATGGCATTACAATATTTTAATTCCAGTGGATATACTTAATAATGTTTAAAGGTAAATGAGAATGAAAAGAGATTCTGGGAAATCTATTATAAATAATAATTTAAAAAACACTAAATACTAAGTCTTCGTGTGTTCATTGTGTTTGAAAATGATTATAGTTTAAACTAATAGTTATTTTAATTAATTCTAAATTATAATGAAAACCCCATAAATATTATTATTTCATTCATATTAATATTGAGTAATTCTAAAAGGATATTATAATGATCTAAATAATTACCAAAGGAACTGATGGTAATAAGATCACAACTTTTCAATAGTGGTGTTATGCTTAAAATTTTTATTTGTACTTAAATGTGGACAGGCCTGAATTAAATGCTGAAATTAATCTCTAAAGCCAAACAGGTGTTCTGGTCAATGACTCAACTCTGTTGAACCTTAGTGAGAGACTTGAAAACTAATTAAACTTTTGAAAAAGAAGCACTCCCTTCTGAGAGCTTCACTTTTCCTGTGAAGCCTTTTTGAAACTGCCTTATTCAGAGCTGGAAAAACGAAACACATGCTCTAAAGTGACTCATGAATGTTTAATCCTGATGAATAGATTACTCCAGTGGGATCCAGGCAAACAGAGCAGATCAAGTAAACATAAAAACAAAATGCTCCCTACTGCAGAGGCATTTCCTTGTGTTGCTTTCCTTCAATCATTCTGTTTTTCTCCTATTAATGCTTGTATTTTTTATTGTTCATGATTATATGTGCATGTACATATGTTCTTGCAAAGTAATGGACATATTTTTAACCATAAATAAGAATATTTGAAAAGACTTTTAATCACTTTCTTAATGTTACTAATTTACATATAACATATAATTAAACATAAACATAACATATAATTAAAATTGAGTCCAAAGTTAATTTCAAATCCTTTTAAGAGCTGGAGTTAATCCAAGGGAAACTGTTTTTCTCAGTATGAAATATGATACTGACTTTAAATGATGAATTTGTAAAATGTGTCATAAGCATGTCTAAGTAAATTTCGGAAAGGTTAAGAACCATAAACTCAATGGGTTATTTTACTTACATATAAATATGGTTACCACAGATACCATTTGGTTTGAACAGAATTAACATGTATCATGTAAAAATTGTGAAACCTTAAGATAACTTGCAGGTTCAGAGGATAAAGAAGTCCTGTATGAAATAGATAGATAGATAGATAGATAGATAGATAGATGGATAGATGGATAGATGGATAGATGGATAGATGGATAGATGGATAGATGGATAGATGGATAGATGGATGGATACATGAGAGATTATAAACATCTTTATTTAGATATAAACTCAGTGCAATTTAAATCAATGAGATTATCACATGTGTTTTTCATTTTACAGCCATTCCCTCATCCATTTACACTATAAGCTTCTAAGTTGAAGAGTGCAAACAAACACACACAAAAAAAACACACACACATATTTAAACAGATTTTTCAACAGTATGGTACAACACTGTAATTTTCCACAAGCAGTCATTCTGCCAATCTTTCAATATAGTGTCAGTTCTACAGTAATTTAGTATTTGAGTGGATTTTAACTTCATTGGCAAGGATAGATCTAAGACAGTTAACATTACTTTTTCACAACTTAAATATAGTGTTTTATCAGGACTGTGTAATTGAATCCAATTTTACAGTTACTCTGCTCACTCAGAAGAGAACTAGGGCTAGGGAAAGCAAATATAGGTTGTAATAATTGGGCCAGAGGTGTTTAAATCTGCAGAAATCTCAAAGCCAGCAGGAATTAACAAAGTAAAGGAATGCCTGATTCCTTTTTCCCCTTATACATCCAATTCTGTCAACCCAACCTTTCAAGTACTATACATAATATTTGTTCTTTTCTTTCCACATCCATCCTGGGGACCTCCACATTATGTCACTCTCTCTCACATCTGATTACAGCACTAGTCTCCTAACCTGTTCTTAGTTATTAATTAAATAAGTATTTTGAATTTTTATATATTTTAAATAAAATATTAATTAAATAATGATTGGTTGTACTTTTTCAGGTGGCCAAATATAAATTTTCATTTTTGAATAAATTATTCAACTTCTCTAGTTTCTTCATACATGAAATGAGAACAATGCTCTTATTTAAAGGACTGCTACCTCTACAATGTAAAGTGTTGTCTCCCTATCATATCTATCTGTCTTTTTTTGTTTAGTCTTGTTTATTCAGTGTAGGGAGCCGGAGCATTAAGGGTTAAGAAAATGTAACTTCAAGCAGAGTTTGGGAGGATCGCTAAGGGGAACTCCGATAAGCATAAAGAACAAACAGACACCTGCTACCCTGGGAATGGGAAAATATCTAAAGGTCTAAGAACAGTCAGGGCCAAACTTTGAGAAAACATAACTAATCTGTACTTGCTGCCTCAGCCGCTTTATGTAACCTTCTTGTTTTTGTGTGTATAAAAGAAAGCTGAAAAATAAAGTAGGCGCTGCAGTCTAATTAGAACTGCTCGCCCTCCCGATCCCATCTTTGTCTCTTGTCTATTTTTTTCTCAATCCTCACTCCCCACTTCAGGAACCGTTCGTCTCCTCGGCAGGCTCCGACAATTCAGTAAGTATAGAAAGATGCAATATGTATCTTTCTCAGCAGAGAGTCAATTATTCCACTCACTTCTGTTAATGCACTCTATGCACCTACGTTGTTTTTGTTAGGGAACTGATTTTATTGGAAATCCCAGGGTTTTATATAACAGAGTGGGTGCTTTGCAAATGATATATACAACTTAAAGCTTAACGTAACTGCTAAATATGACGATAAACAATTCTAGCTGTATTTTTCATTATGAAGGTGATGCTTAAATAAGCAATTGCAAAATTAGTCAAGTAACCCTCCTAAAATTGAATAGCTATACTGAATTAGATTTTCTTAATTCAATTCAAGTATAGTAAAGTGTCCTTTTTTCTACTGAAAGTGCAAACATAAAATCCCTTTTTAAAACAATGATCGTCAGGTGTCATATATCTGAATTTAGATAGATACCCAAAATGTTTATTCAGCCTGCTTGCAATCATAAGAAACCATGTGCTTCTTACCGATTTAATATGAGGGGTGTAGAATATCTCTGCAGTGAAGGGTGATTATTATATTTTTTCCATGAGTATGAAAGTCTCATAACTCACAGATACCACAAAATGCCTACCAAATTTGTAAATCATTAAGGTCAGCCATGGGAAAAAAGAAGATAACCACTTTTCACAGGTGACATATTCAATATATTTTATGAGAAAACTTTTTATATTGATTACCAATTAAAGAATGGCAGAAACTAATAAAGCATTCAGGGGACTTTTCTGTCCATCTGTCCATCATTCCAGGCTGTATCGGTCTGTGCCCTTGATTGTTTTAGTGATGGTCTCACACTCAAAAAAGAACAGAGAACAATAAAGATTTCTTTTTATTAAATTTGTGAATGTTTTATTTTTTTTAATTTTGAAATATAAAAGAACTGTTTTCTGTTTTACTCAGTAATTTATTCTCAGGTAGTAGGGGAAAAAACAAATTAAAAAACAAAACAAAACAAAAGCAACACTGGCTAGTATGGACCTAGTCAGGGCAATATAAGGATATAGCTTTTTGGAACAGGCTTTCTTTGAAATCCAAAGACAGTAAACCAAAGAAAAATCAAGGACTACCAAGAAATTCTTGACTTCAACCTCTGAAACGTAGTTTTAAAATGTGAAGTTCATTTTGATAAGGTTGTATTTATATAATCACCAAAGAAAATTCTAACAATGTGAATTCAGTTAAAAAAAAAAAAATGAGCATGATGAAAGGATCTGAAGTTTCCTAAATAGCAAATGAAGCAGTATGTGTGATTAAGTGTGCGCATATGTTTGTCTTCCACCAGCTTATAATGCCAAGACTATATGAAATTTATTACAGGAGAGCATGATATGGGCAAAAATTTACTTAAACTCAGAATCCAAGGTCCATTATATCTTCGCTCACCACTAAGCACTTATCGCTTATGAAAATGACTATGTTGTTTTTCTTGTAGTCACTCATTATTTGTTAAGTCTTTCAACTTTTGTTCATTTATTTCTTAGAAAGATTTTTAATTCATTGAGAAAAAATTCTGCCCCAGAAGTGTTTGTAACCTAGAAATAGTTCCATTCCTTATCAATCTTTCACCAGCTCTATTTTTATTTCTTTAAATATTTGAAGACAGATATAATTTCCTCAAATTTATCTTTTTCATAGTAAAAAGCCATAAGGTCAAGATTCCGTTTTAAAACTTAAATTGAGGTTTTCTCATCATTTTACTTAAATTTCTTCTCATTCAGTTCAGTCTTTCTTGCATTTAAAATTGGAGTTCTGTGTGGCATGGACATATAGTATATGGGAAATTTGAAAGCAAAATGTCAAATGCAATATGCAGATTGTCAAAGAAATTGAAGAGAGCTTGTTTCAGGGATATTGAAGACTCTTAAATAAGTTCCTTCACTTGAAGAGTAAAAACTCAAAAGACTGGAGTCTGGGAAGTTTGTGAAGACATTCCTTTGCTGAGAATAAATGGGATTGCTTTAGATTTTGATACTGCTGCCACCTGGAGGGGAAGTGAGAGGTCAGTGCATGAGGCTTGCACTAAACCAAGGAAGTATTGGATTTGTGAAAAGAAACACACACACACACACACACACACACACACACACACACACACACACAGATGAAACAAAGTCTCATTCTCTATGATAAAAAGAACTGTTGATGGGAGATGCCCAGTGGTGGGGATGTCTATTTCAAGAAGTCTCCAAAATCACCATGAAAGAAAAGTTAGCTTTAAACAGCTGACATTCTAAAGCCAGATTTTGAGGGGATAGTCACACCTTATTTTATTGCACTTTATTGTGCTTTGCAGATATTTACTGTGTTGCTTTTACAAATTGAAGGTTTGTGGCAACCACATATACAGCAAGTCTTTTTGGTGCCATTTTTCCAACAGCATTTGCTCACTTCCTATCTGTGTCACATTTTGTTAACTCTCAACGTATTTCAATTTTTTTCATTATGGTATTTATCACGGTGATCTGTGATCAATGATCCTTGATGTTACTATCGTAATTGTTTTGGGGCATCACAAACAACATCCATATAAGACAGGAAACATGATTGATAAATGTTGTGTGTGTTCTGACTGCTCCACCGACTGGCTCTGCTCCCATCTTTCACCCTCTCCTCAGGCCTCCCTGTTCCCTGAGACACAACAATATTGAAATTAGGCCAATTAATAACTCTCTAATGGCGACTAAGTGGTCAAGTGAAAGGAAGTCACATATCTCTCGCTTTAAATCAAGAGCCAGAAATTATTTTTAGGCTTTGTGAAGAAGTCATACAGAAAACAGAAATAGGCCTGAAACTAGGCATCTTGCACCAACAGTTAGCCAAGTTATGAATGAGAAGGAAACATTCTTGAAAGACATTGAAAGTACTATACCAGTGAACACATAAATAACAAGAAAGTGAAACAGCCTTGTTGATGATAGGGAGGAAGTTTTTATGGTCTGGGTAGAAGATCTAACTAACCACAATACTTCCTTAAACCAAAGCCTAATCCAGAACAAGGCCCTAACTCTCTTCAATTCTATGAAGACGGAGAGGTGAGGAAGCTGCAGAAGAAAAGTTGGAAGCTAGCAGAGGTTGGTTCATGAGGTTTAGGAAAGAGGCAATCTCCATAACATATAAACTGCAAGGTGAAGCAGCAAGTGCTGGTATAACAGCTGCAGCAAGTTATCCAGGAGATCTAGGTATGAACACTAAACAACAGATTTTCAGTGTAGACAAAACAGCCTTATGCTGGAAAAAGATGTCACCTAGAATTTTCATAGCTAGAGAGGAGAAGTCAGTGCCTGGCTTCAAAGAACAGACTGACTCACTTGGTAGGGGCTAAGGCAGCGGGTGACTTTAAGTTGAAACCAATGCCTATTCACCGTTTCAAAAATCCTAACAGCCCTTAAGAATTATATTATATCTATTCTGCATATGCTCTATAAATAGAACAAAAAAGCCTTAATGACAGCATATCTGTTTACAATGTGGTTTACCCAATGTTTTAAGCCCCACCGTAGAGACCAACTGCCTCCCCACACCAAAAAAAAAAAAAAAGAAAGACAAGATTCCTTTCACAATATTGCTTCTCATTGACATTGTATCTGGTCACACAAGAGCCCTGCTGGAGATATGCAATGAAATTGATGTTGTTTTCATGCCTGTTAACACAACATCCATTCCACACCCCATAGACCAAGGAGTGATTTTGACTTTAAAGTCCTACTATTTCAGAAACACATGTTGTAAGGCTATAGCTGTCATAGATAGTGATTCCTCTGATGGGTCTGGGCAAAGTGAATTGAAAACCTTCTGGAAAGGATTCACCATTCTAGATGCCATTAAGAATATTTATGATTCTTAATTCTAACGTGGGAAGATGTCAAAATATCAACATTAATGGGAGTTTGGAAGAAGTCGATTCTAACACTCAGGGATAACTTTAAGAGGTTTAAGGCATCAGTGGAGGAAGTCATTGCAGATGTTTTGGAAACAACAAGAGAACTAGAATTAGATGTGGTGCCTGAAGATGTCTCTGAATTGCTGTAATCTCATGATAACATTTTAAGGGAAGAGGAGTTGCTTCTTAAGAATGAGCCAAAATGTGGTTTCTTGAGATATTATCTACTTCTAATGAAGATGTTGGGAAGATTGTTGAAACGACAACAAAGTATTGGAATATTACATAAACTTAGTTGATAAAATTGTGACAGGGACTGAGATGATTGACTCCAATTTTGAAAGAAGTTATAATAGCAATATCTACCTCATAGCATTGTCGTCTGCATTAAATAAGTTAGTGCACATGAAGCACTGAAAAAAGTATTTGCCACAAAGTAAATAATAAAAAAAATGTTAAGGAAAATCAGAAATATTTGATTCTGAATATTTTTATTTCTGTAGAAATTTGCATAGCAGAATATTTTTTCAGTGAACTAAATATCCTTTGAATACTACCTAATGAATAAAATTAATAAAACTAAAAGAAGTGAACTAAAAGCACGAGACAAATGAACCCAGAAACAAACAAATGGAAAAAAAAATAATTAGTGAAAATCTATATATGAAGAAGTGTGGAAGAGCAGAAAACATATCTTTCTATGAATAATCTATAGATACTGAGGGTACCAAAAATATATACGTATTTTAAGACATGGTAGCTATGCTCAAGCACTAGTGCTCTGTAATCAAAAGTGTCTGGACATTGATGGTAACCACTGTGAGCACCTCTTGTAATTGCAGAAGTCAGATGGGATTTGTATTCATCTTCTACTATCGGTATATATTGAGTATAACAATTAATACAGTTTTTTCTGTCCTTAATTGTGTATACTTTTTTTTTTTTTTGGCACCCTCTGTGTGTTACAAATACACATTGATAATGACTGCTTACATTTTAGGAAGAGAAAAGCTAAAGCCATCGTAGAGTTGTGAATTTCCTGATAAGATGTATGGTTTCAAATATTCAAATTAATTATCAAAATGTTGAGCAATAATAACAATTTACCATTTAAGTTTTCTTTTTCCAACCATACTGAATATTCAATCTCAGTATCACACAAAGCCCATGTTCAATTCACATATGCTATGAGATAGGAAGGACTGAAGTTAGGAGAGGAAAGGCATGTCCACTAATTAAAATGTTAACATTTGTTTTTGATGAAATCACATTTATTTCCTTTTTTTAACTTAATTTTTATTCTTTGACTTTTAAAACTGTGCTTGCCTGTAAAAATGTGTCATTTCAGGGGATATTCATATTCATGTTTCATTAGTTCTATTTAAATGGTATTTCTTAAGTAATCTAGCTTCTTCTCTGATCCACCTTTTCTTCCCTTGAATCCTAATAGTGGTTATTTTGAAAAATCAACTCTTGGAATGATCTCTTCTCTCCTTTGCAGAATTACCCATTCTCATGAGCTCAGCTTTCATCTTTACACTGCTACTTACATAGTTTAAATCTTTCCCTTATACTCCAATTGATTTGTAAACTGCGTCACCCAGCTTTCTACTTGGGAATTAACTAATCATCACTTAAAATTCAATATGACACAAATGAAAAGTGTTTTATTAAATGGTTATTTCCCCATTTCCTGTTTATGATTGACAGAATTCCCATTCTTCCAATCTCCTCAGCTTGAAACTAGGAAGTCATAATTTGCTCATTATTGTCCTTCAGATGCTACATTCATTTTCACTCTTCTAATTCTACCCTGAGATTTTTATCCCTCACAGTCAGACTATGAAAAGGGCCTCCTCATTGATTCCTTCATCTCTAGGCTCTGATCTTTTCAATACTTCCTGCTTATTATTGGCAGATTAATTTTCCCAGATTATCTATTTAGTTATGTTGCCTACCTCTTCAAAGTTTGCAAAAGCTGTTTCTTATTTTTAAAATTTATTTTAGTAAAAAGTATATATATTTAAGGTACAGTACATGATGATTTGATATACAAGTGCATATACTTAGTAAAATGATTGCTACAATCAAATAATTAACATATTTGTCTCACATAGTTACCATTTGTGTGTGTGTGTGTGTGTGTGTGTGTGTGTGTGTGTGTAGTGAGCACCTGAAATTTATAATCTTAGCAAATTTCCAGTATGGTTTTATTCACTATGGTCATCGTGCCGTATATTAGATCTCTAGATTTATTCAGCTTTCATAACTGCAACTTTGCATCCTTTGACCAACATCTCCCCATTTTCTACATCCTCCTGCCCATGGTAACCACCTTTTTATTCTCTACTCCTGTGAATTTAACTTTTTAAGATTCCGCATACAAGTTAAATCATATCATAGTTTTTAGTTTTGTGTCTGGCTTATTTCACTTAGCATAATGTCCTCCAAGTTTATATACCCAAGGGAATGAAATATAAATATAGAAGGGTAGATAGATAAATAGATAGATAGGCAGATAGGTCCACCTTTTAAAACAAAGAGAGGAGATCCTGCTATTTGTGACAGCATGAATGTTTGCTCTTTTCTGAATTCTAAAACCTCACCTTATCTGGACTACTACTCATGCATTCTCCTATGTGCGCCTACTTGCACTCACGCATTTTTGATTCCTTGTCTACATTCTTATAGTTTGCCTGGGCCTGGAATTATTTCTCATTTTGTTCCACCAAATCATATAAATTCTTCAAGCTCTCCCTTCTAATAGCTCCCCTTATATTCCCCTTTGATAACTTAACACATGCTGAGTTTCCTCTCCTCTCACCTTGACAACACTTTCTGACTGTATCAAATGGTTTGGCTCGAACTTATACAATCTTGAGTATCTTGTTGCTGCATGGTACACTGAGCACAGAATATTAAGTTGGGAAGAAACTGTGACAAAAAGAAATCTAGATCTCTTGTTTTACAATTAAGAATCCAGGACTTGCCACATTTAATATTTGAAAGCTTCTGGGAGGTAGGAAGAATGGTACATTATGCCTCTGCATTCTGTCCCCCTCCACCTGTGCTTGTAATCTGTAGCTGAGACTCCCTTAGGTATTAATTAACTCCGACATCCAAACTGATTAAGTAACTGGCTAAGTGCTATTTTAGAAACTAAATCACAAACTTTTCAATGGCAGGATTGGTTGTATTTTATTATTCTTCTGGACTCTTAACCATACCTATATATGAGGAACTAATATTTCTTGATTTCATGTAATTCTTCACTTAAATATGTAAAATGTATGCATCATATTATATATATATATAATATGTATACATAAATATATACATATATACATATTATGCATATTTATGTACATAAATATATACATATATTATATATACATAATATATACATAAATATTATGTGTATATAAATATTTACATATACATAAATATTTCCCATGTTACTAATGTTGACACCAGTCATTTAAATGGCTGGTAAGTGGTTAAGCCCTTTTTAAGATAGGTCAGATGCTAGACACCCTCCAAATAACTTCCATGTTATACTTTCTCATATGTGTTTAGTAAAAGTGGTGAAATAACTAGGAGAACTTTAACTAATTTGATTATGTAGCTTGTATTTAAGTTCTTTCTGATACTAAAGCAATTTCATTAGACAAGTTTTATGATTAAATTTGTTCTAGTGTGGATCCCAATAAATAAAGCGTGTATTGAGCAAATGTTAGTTAAGCACTGTCTATGATCTAGGCACTAAACATGTGTTTAAAGATAAAATGATTCTCAGATGATGGTTTTACAGCCATGTGACACAAAAGACACAGAAGATGTTTGGTAGCATGGTGTCAGCTCTTTGAAGAGAGGTATATTCACCAAGAGGTTCTAAGACAAAGTGCCCAATTTTGTACAACAATATTAGCAGAGATTTGATGCGAGTAGGCAAGTTCCTATATTACCAAAATGTCAGGAGACTTCTCTACTATAAAGAAAAAAAAAAAAGGGAAGAAAAGGAGAGGAGAAGAGAGGAGAGGAGAGGAGAGGAGAGGAGAGGAGAGGAGAGGAGAGGAGAGGAGAGGAGAGGAGAGGAGAGGAGAGGAGAGGAGAAACAAAAGAAAAAGGAAAGGAAAGGAAAGGAAAGAAAAGAAAAGAAAAGAAAAGAAAAGAAAAGAAAAGAAAAGAAAAGAAAAGAAAAGAAAAGAAAAGAAAAGAAAAGAAAAGAAAAGAAAAGAAAAGAAAAGAAAAGAAAAGAAAAGAAAAGAAAAGAAAAGAAAAAGAAAAAGGAAAGGATTTTATGTGCTACTCTGATATCCTAAATCCATAGTGGGAGACTCAGTTACACCTTGCACCTTATTCTTTTACTGAAATCCATACCAAATGTTAAATATTTGCACAGATAACTTGTAATAATAGCTGTCACTTACATGATATTACTATGTGCCAGACACTGCTCTACATAATCTACACCTATAAAATTGTTCAAACTGCATTAAACCCTATATGTCCTAAGATTAGTTTTATCTTTATTTTATAGATGAGGTTAACTGATCCAAGATGACACAACCAGGAAATGCCAGTGCCAATATTTGAACACAGTCTGCTTTAGCATCTATGTTTGTAATCACCATGTTATTCTGACTCTCAAGAGCTTGACAGAAACTGAAAATGTATCTCTTTTTGACTACTTATGTTATTTTCTACACCATGACATTTGAATTTGATACCTTCTGACAGTATGGCTCCCTAATGTTTTTATGAGAGTGATGGGGGGAAAAATGACAGAGAATGCTTTGATAGACTAGCACAAATAAGGAGCTAAGCAATTACCAATGAATGTCACATTTAAGATGTGATGTGAATAAATTGCTGAAAAATAGATTTGATAACTTTGCTTTACAAGGATAGAAAGGGAGATGGAAGAAAATGAGAACATTTGTAAGACATATTTAATTTCTTATACTTTTTCCTATAGTCAGTTTAGTTTCTCTATCAAATGTATTTTTACACTACTTATCCATCAACCTGTTTATTCCCTTATGAAAAGACTGTTCTGTTTTCTGGTGATTATAGACATTATATTATTAATTTATTTGTTTATTTTTACCATCATAAAAATTACCAGTGAGCATTAAGCTAACCATTAGAATTCAGATATTTAGTACGCAAATGTTTAAACTGAAACCTGTAAAATAATAGGATTTCCCAAGTGAAAATGAGGTGAAAGGGTGGCAAATGTTTTAGGTTGGGGAAACAGAGTGTGTAAATATCTAGAGATAAGAAATAAGTCATTATATTTGGAAGGTGGAGTTAGAAGTGGAAGTGGAAATAGATGAGACTGAAGACATAAGCATGAACAAATGACCCTGAAAGTTTCTGTTAAGGGATGATACTTAGTCCTCCATACAATGGAAAACATTGAAGGGATCAGAGAGGAGAGTGATCCCAAAATTTGTACTCTAATGATTATTCCAATTTAATCATGGAAAATTATTTCAAATGAGGTAAATGTGAATTTAGTAAGATTAATAAGGAGATCTTCTAGAAATTCATATTAAGTGACGGTGATCTGGTGCCTTGGCATTTGGACTAAAGGGCAACAAAAACTTTACAAATTGATAGAGGAGGACAATTAGACTTGATGACAGATTGAATGTGTCAATAACTGAGAGGAAAGGATCTTGTGTAACACTCTTACTTGGTGACACATGTATAGGTGACACCATTCATTTAAACAGGGAATGCTGAAGGGAAAGTATGTTTGAAAATGTTGAATTTGAAATGTTTGTGGAGATATTCAACATATGCTGCAGTGAGCAGAGATGAAAATGTGTAAGTACATTTGTGTTGATATGTAGGTTTCTGAATATTTAATGTGTGATAATGTTAGTAAAAACCCCAAAGAGAGTGTTCTAGCAAAAGACAAGGTTAATACCCCAAGGAAATTGATTTTAAGAGAGAAATCAATGAACAGGTATTTTTTAAGGGGGCTGAAAAATAGTAGCCGGAGAGGGGGATGAAAAGAAGCGGTCCAGAACAGAGCCAAAAAAAGTATTTTGGAGAGAAATTGTATTTCCCCTAGAGGAAAAAAATACAAAAGTGTATGGTTGATTTGGTAATGTTAACTAGATGTTTCTTCTCTAGTTCATGTCATCATATATAGGAGAAATCCAAACATATTTTTGGTGCTATAATAAAAAAATAATGTTTTTGTTTGTTTTTGTTTTGCTCTTGTATCTAATTAAAACCATCTCCTGGTTCTTCATTTAAAAGCATGTATCTTTACAACTTAAACTTTGAAACACCCAGAAAAATTCCAGAAAATTAGAAGAGGAAGTAGTTGAGAAAAGTTTATAAATAACTTAATTTTCTCCTTTCCTTGTATGGGTCCAGTATATATCCTTTCTTTCAAGTATAGAATCAAAGATTACACTTTCTCAGCTGAGCACTAAAGGAAGCTTTCCTTGAATTCTGAAGCTTTTGCTGATTCCAGCTTCAGCTCTCCCATAGTAATCTGTACTGAAATATTTCAAAATCACCTTCATTTTTTTCCCCTTTTTTTTTATTAGGCTTTAAAGTTATAAGGCATGGATACTCAATAAATATGAAACTAAATTATCATGTACATATGTTCTAAAATTGAAATAGCTATGTGTTCCTTCTGATCTATAAGAAAAAATATGTTATTGCTCAAGAAGAATTTTGCTGTGAGTAAACAAGTTGAATGAAAGAAAATGAGAATTTTCTTCATACTTTACATGCAGAATAACAGCAAGGAACCAGGCCATGTAGGCTTTATCTGGTGAGTCCTTTTCATTCCTTTGGAGGAGTGTCAAGAATCATTGCCAGATTGCCCCTCTTGATGATTATAAAATCATTCCCTTAACTCCAACTCTTGATTTTGTTTTTTCACCCAGTGCAGAATTCTTGTGAGTTTTTCCTCAGAGAAAGTTTCTGACAGATTTAAGATTTATTTATCCCTTCCTCTTCTGTGTAAGAGTAAGTTTTCTCAGCAGTGAAAATTGTGAGAGTTAGATGATCTTCCCATTTCTAAATCACTGCTACTTCCTTCTTAACTGTTTATTTATTAATCTGTTTCTTCATTCATTCATTCATTTTATTCATTTTTTAGAACTGCTTTATGAGTCTTTTAAATAAAGAAAAAATGAAAACAATCTTATGTCAAAGTTTGATTATTAAGTATTTTTATTAATGGAATTAATGTAATATATGTTACAAATCTTACAAATTATTTATTTATATGGGTTAAATTCAAAGACCTTTTCTTGTTTGGCTTAGATATCCTGTGCTTGTTGTATATCTAAGTATTTAACCAATGTCAGAAAAAATAACTAGACCTTCATTTAAAGAGTTTGTAATTATAGAATTATATCATTCTATAATATGTATTTTGTTTTATTTACTTTTAAATAATAAAATAAATAAATTTGATTATAAAAGATAAATTTATTTTTTCATTAAAACTTGACTAATATTTACTCATAGTGTCTTGAAATCAGAGACCCCATCCCAAAGAATTAAAAAATAAATCATAAACCCCTTTCTATATTTTATAAGAGGATTAGGTGTTCATTAAAAACACAAACAAAAAACAAACAAACAAAAACCTTTTCAATTCTGAGATAACTGTAGTTTCACATTGAAATTTTAAACAATAATTCAGAGATTAGGATTTCCTGGATGCCTCTGTCCCCAGTGGTACATCTTCCATAATTGTAGTACAATCTCACAACTAGGAAATTGACATTCATGCAATCCATCAAACATATGCAGGTTTCACCAGTCTCACATGCAGTCATTTGCGTGTGTTTGTATATATTTATACATATGTAATGTCTATGTACTTTAATCATATATATAGATAGATAGATATAGTTCAGATACAAAGTATTTCCATCACAGTGATTCCTTATACTACTCTTTTACAGCCTCAACCACCTATCTCTCTCCCTGCTTTTCTAGCTCTGGAGGTCCAGTTTTAAAACTGGCTTTGATTTTAAATCCTCTTCCTTCCTTTTAATTTTTTCTTTTAATTAAAATGCCATGCTTATATTGATTGAAAAGGGGAAGTTATATTACTTGCCATTTGTCCAATTTTGGACATTTATTCTAATCCACAACTATCTTGACGAATGCCTGGCATTTTCAACTTTAATTTAATCAGGTTGAAGATATGGATATAGAATTAGGAATAAAGGCATATTCTGTGGGGGGTCGGTAGTGAGAATATATAGTGATAACCAAATATACTTTGATTTAACACTTGCTTGGGAAGTCAGCATTTCTTCTATCAATCCCTGAAATGGAGAGGAAGAAAGAATTGCCCATTGGCAGTTTAGAAAAAATTTCAAGGAAAGTAGAGAGGCCACAATGAAATAAGCACTCACACATATTTCTGATTGTAGTGTGAGTTTAACCCCTTTGGAAAGTACTTTGGTAATATATACTCAGGCATTAAAATTTCATTAGGTATTTCCAACACTAGAAGCATATTTTTAGAAAATGATCTTTAGATGTTTTTTCCCATCTTGTCATTTCTGAACTCATAACAACACACAGTGGAACTAACGAACCAAAGGTGGGCAAATATATAAATTGTGGAATACTTTATTGAAACAATTGTATTTTAACAAATAAAAACAATCTTCATTATGTATTTGTAATAACATCAAAGTGCTTAGTTTATTATGTTATATGAAAAAGTCAGTATTTAAACTATTTTTGTGTATCAAAATATGCACAGAGTGTGGGAAGAAATGCATGAATATGGTAATAGTTTCATGTTTGAGTAATGTTGATCTTTTCCAAAATTTCTTTAGAAAGTCTATGCTATTTTCCTCTTTAATTAGTTTTTATTCTAAAGGAATGAATGAATACAAGCAAAGTGCACTGAAATACTTATCAGAAATAGTAAAACAATTAAAAAACCTTATCTGTGACTCACCATTTCCATCATTGTCCTATTCCATAGACACAATCACTTTTGTCTAATATACATTTATTCTTGTATTTGCGTAGATATGTTTAACAAAAGTGTGAACAGATTATTTCCTGATTCATCAACTTTAGACTGACTACCAATTAAAGTACATGAAAGATTGTACTTCCTTATATTGCTCTTTCTATATTTTAACCATACTGCCAAATAGTTCAATCATAATTTCTTTGCCTAATATTTGTACGTTATTTGTAAATGTTACATATTTTGTGTCTTCATGGATAATTTCTCATTGTCAATCCAAGAAGTGCACTATGATTAAGTTTTCTTTCTTTAATTAAAGTTTATTGGGGTGACAATTGTTAGTAAAGTTACATAGGTTTCAGGTGTACAATTCTGTAATACATCATCTATATATCACATTCTGTGTTCACCACCCAGAGTCAGTTCTCCTTCCATCACCATATATTTGATCCCTTTTGCCCTCATCTACCACCCCACTCCCTCCTTACCCTTTGGTAACCACTAAACTATTGTCTGTGTCTATGAGTTTTTGTTGCTCAATTTGTTTGTCGTTTTCCTTTGTTGCTTTCAGTTTTATAGCCCACATATCAGTGAAATCATATGGTTTTTGACTTTTTCTGGCTGACGTACTTCACTTAGCATAATAATCTCGAGATCCATCCATGTTGTTGCAAATGGCATTATTTCATCTTTTCTTATGACAGAATACTATTCCACTGTGTATATCGACCACATCATCTTTATCCAATCATCCACTGAAGGGCACTTTGGTTGTTTTCATGTCTTGATCACTGTAAATGAAGCTGCAATACTTTTATGTATAAAGATATATATGCTCCTATGTTCATTGCAGCTTTAAATTTTCTTTCTTGTGCAACTTTCTGTCATCCTTGGCATTGATGATACTCTTTTTTGTGAGCTCAGTTTTCATTAAACCCATTATTCAATAAGCCCTCATTGTCTAATAACATTGAAAAATCTACCATTATATATAATTTTATTCATTCAATGCTATTTAAGAAGTGTGCCCATTATGTTTACTCTTTTCTGAAGCAGTGGGACCACATATGCCTTTTTTGCAATTTGGAAAGTTCTCCATAGGGCTGCTGTTTGGCTGTCATCTGAGAATTCCCTTGCTTTCACACTGGAAATTAATTTGGTAAACTTCCTCAATTTTATCTTCTAATACCTATACTGATTTATTTTTATGTCAGTATTTACATTACTTGTGTTTTCCATTTCTTATGAAATTAATTATAACTTTTTGGAGTTTCCTTCCATTCATTGCATTTTCTCTGCCTCTTTTAAGCCCCTTTAATTCTCTCAGTTTTGGCCTTTTTGCCTTTCATGTTGGAATCTCCGTACAAATGTCTGGTCCACCTTTGTGCGTTACATTTGAATGAAGCCCTTAAAAGTTGACAGTAATGTCTTGGAAGATTCTACTCAGCCAACCTTTACCTGTCAGAGGCACCATAAACCTGATTGATCAGTAATACTACCAGGCCAAGTCAGCATAATTGTTTCAAAATAAAGGTTAGTGTAAAAAGGAAAAAAAATATAAAGGAGATAGGTGAAGGGTATCAACTAGAGAATCAAGCTGTATGGTTGTTTCACCTTGTTTTTCTGACAGGCCTGTGCATACTTTACTAGTTCACAGAATTTTAATCGAAAACTGAATTTATGATTTTAATTTCTAAAGCACTGTGAATGTTTTTTATTAATTTCTGGGTTTTCCTGAGGAATTATCAATAATAAGGAGCCCTCCAGTTATACATTCAAAAATGATCTGTGATCTTTTCTCTGGGGCAAATCACTTCCTGGGTCAGTTAATTTTTTCCAGAGAATTCTTCAGCTATCTGCCTGGGATGTAAATATCTGAGACCTAGAGTTCTGTGACAGGGTGGAACACGTTGACAGTGTTGGAGTATTTTCATTTGCAACAGTATTCTAGCCTTTCTCTGTGACAGGATTCTTGAGCCATCTGACCTGGAGAATGTGCTTGTTTCCTTCAGAACTGAATAGAAATGGATGGAATGGGTCTTTAGGTCTAACTGCTCTTTAAACAGATGCCCATACAATTCTCTTGTTTTTCAGCCATTTCTTCCTTTGTCCCACACCCACTTTTTCTTGCACATATCTCCAATTTCTGTGACTTAGAAGGGCTACATGAATTTTATCAACCTACTGCTCAGGAGTATTTTCTTCTGCATGCACCAATTTACCCTCCTTATTTTTGCAAAATCATTACCATTTTTTCAATTACTTTTCAATGTTCATGAATAATAATGTAGATTTATAGTCATATTTTAGTTTCACCAAAGTTGCTATTTGTGTTTATTTTTCTCTGTACTTATGTTTTGTTTCAATAATAAGGTGGCATATAAGTTTCTGTTGCTTTGAAATTAACTGAAAACTTTGGAGGAATTGTAGATTGATAAGATAAAGACAGAATAGTTTAGATCATTTTTTAACTGAACAATTAACTGAGTTTGTTTGGAAGCTGTGGCTAGCTTAGAAAACCATCCCCTTGCACTTTCTTTCCTTCCTTTCTTGTTTAACATCTCTTTTATCCCTTACTCTTGCTTCCTTGGGATTGTACTACTCAATTAACTGTTAGCACATATATGCACTTTTACTTTTGCCTTATATCTATTTATTTTGTATGAGACTTAGGCTAAGATAGAGCCTTTGGGAACTGTAAAACATTTTGTCTGGGTAAACTCACAACTGTCATCTTTATTAAGAAATAAAGCTGTATCTGTGCTGCATCTGAAATAAATGCTATAAGCAGTGAAATGTATAAATGTCAATTGCAACAGTTTGGCAGGCTCAAATGAATATAGTGAATTCAAGAATAAAATGTGTCATTTATTATAAGAAAAATGCAAATAAAAAGGGTGTTGTTTGAACTATTATTACTTTTTTGTAGTAAAAAGTATCAGTTAATGTGTATAGCTTGGGCAGTGCAGCTTTTAAAAATATGCAGTCAAAGAAAACTAGATCAATTTCAAAGGTTTTCTCTTTCACGTTTTTTGTTGTATTTTGATATTGTAGGAGAGAGTTAAATATAAAGATGCAATACAAATTCCACTATCTCATTCTCCAGAAAAAAAAAGAAAGTACTTTTTGAGTGTGTTTTGCTTTTATGGTCTATAATGCAAATAACATTTTAATTTGTTAGCACTTACTATACTAGAAAACTTTTTTTTTTTTTTTTTTTTTTCTTTTGCCAGATGTCAGTGCGAATTCCAAGAATAATAGGATTATCCCTGAGGATTGAATAATTCCAATTTTCAGATCCATGATCATGGAACTACTTATAAAGGTTACTTCCCTTAGCAAAGCCTGCATCCTCAAACCACTTTTTCTTTTTTTCCCTACATTTAATCCATATTGAGGTTTCCCTATTTAGCTCCTCTGTGCAAGGTAGCTAAGTTCCGTGTACATTAACCAAAAGTTCTTAATTTTAAAATTATTTGCTGAATGAACAGGGTATCAGTAAGGAAGTGGTGGGTGAGGGGTGGGATTAAAAATAAATCTAAATTTTGATTTTGTAGTTTGAAGACCTGGAACTTCTGAGGGCCAGAAACACATTTTAGGAATTACGAAATATTTCACATTTATGAAATATTTTATTCTAACATAATTACATATTTACATTGCCAACAATATATGATTCTACAGAATCCATATTTGTTATGAAAAGATCACTTTATATTAGACGTATTTAGCAACCGTTATTCCGATTGCTCACCATCTTATATAATTCTTCTTGTTATTTCTTTGTATAATTTATTCCTTATTATAATATTTTTGTTCAATAAAATAATAATTTCCAAAGATTCTCCTGAAATATATTTAAAGAGCATTTTATTGAAGTTACAGAAAGGAAAAAAAATATGATATAAGGTATTTGGAGAAAAAAAGGCATAGACAAGGTTAGATTAGGGAGAATTTTGATTAGCAGTTAGAAACTTTTTTTATTAAATGTATTGGGATAACATTGGTTGTTAACCTTATACAAATTTCAGGTGTACAACTTTTTCTGTATATTGTGTGCTCACCCACCTGAAGTCTAGTCTCCTTCCATCACCTTATATTTAGGTTTAGTGCCTATGTTTACTTCTACATATTTTATTATTCCAGATCTTATATTTTCCTTTAAGATCAGAAATTTTTAATTTTTTTTTTTCTGTACACAATAGAATGAGGGGCAATTTTGAGAAGAATGTGATGTAGTTAGATCTGAACTTGAGAAAGCTAAGCTGGTAGACAGAGCGTAGCAATGGTATGATCAAATGAGAAATGAGAAACTAAAGAAATAGTCGAGGCCATGGTGTTTGAACTGGAAGCAGGAGCTAAGGAGGTCCTATAGGATATGACCACCACATTTTTTCCTCATGGAAAACAATTCAGGGTTTGGAGGACCTCTGTACTCCCATGGGTGTGTTTATTAATCCAAATTGTGAAATTGACATTTTTTGTGTTTTGACTTTTCCATGGGGCTGCTCATCATTCCTCATTAAGATGGTGATAAGTCCCTTATTTTCTACACTATTAAATCCTAATCTCAGAAAGCATGTGATAAGCTTAATTCATAAATAATGAGTGAGTAACACATAATGTTTACTATATCACACTTGCCAGTGCTTTGTCAAATTTAAAAAGGAATATTTATGAGTTCTTCATGAATTGTGGGGCTCTTAGGCATCATGCAGCATGTAAGCTGATTTTTGAAGGGATAGGGGATTTTTAACACTTTCCTTTAAAATAACATTACATTGGTGACAGCCTCTTGTAACTATGTGTAAAGTGTATAATTTTAACACAATCAATAAAAACAAGTAATAATATGGAAAATAAGAAAGCTGGATTTCCAAATCAGTTAGACTTTGAGAAATTCAGTTCACTTATTGAACTAAATGGTCCTGATCAGCAAAATGTGATTTTTTTAATCCCTTCCTGTTTTAAAGTCTGTTTAGCTCCTTCCTGCTATATATCTACGATGTTATATGCAATTTATATTGTTTAAACCCTCCAGTATACTCCAGAAGACCAACAGATATTAAGAATAATATTTAGCATAGAAAGAAAAATACTGGACCATTTGTTCATATGCAGATCAAAATTATTTGGGGTAAATTTCATTTAAACCACAGCATTATTATAAAATCTAAATATTTAGAAACATCAGCTAACATACAATTTATTTTGAGCAACATTTAACAGAAAACAAAGAAAACATGTCCACTGAGACTTTTATAAATACCATGCTTTATGAATTTCCAGCCATATACATAAGAACAGAAAAACAAAAACTTCTAAAAGTTATTTTCCATAGCAGGATTCTACTACTTGAAATTGTTATAATTACGTTAAGTGGAGGAAGATATTTTCACCATTTCTAATAAATATGTTATGCTTCTCCTCTGTAGAATATCTTTTGATTTAATCTTTCTAACCAAGCGTATCAAAATCAGAGACATAATAGAATTTTTTGTACTGACTGGCAACATAATTCTAAGAACTTTGTGTAGTATTGTCACATGAGAAAGATGCCACTATGAGGAACTCATGACTTTCAATCATTGGACGTTTATTGGGAATCATAAATGCCAGGATAGAAAAACAAATTGTATGTGGCCTCTACCCTTGAGGACATTACAGGCTAAAGAAAAGATGGTCTTGTAAGCTAATCACAGCAATATGATATAATCAGAGTTATTTCAAAAATATGTGGTGTCTTAATTATGGGACGGCTTCTTAAATAGATTCTAAACTATAAGGTAAATAATTTATAACAGATTAATATTTTTATTATAATATTATTTAAAACCATATGGATCTCAAAAGCCAACAAACATTTAAAAAGGAAGTGATAGCCAATGACTTGGAGAAAATACTTGCAGAGCATGTAAAATATTAATGTGAAAACTATTTTTTAAATACTCCAAAAATATTAAGAAAAAGGAAAATACTCCCAGTAAAAACTGGAAGAAAAAATGAATAGGCAGATTTTGGAAGGAAAAAAATGACCATGAAAATATGAAATTAGTGGAAAATAAATTAAAAGCTCAGTGAGATACCATGCTACACCTATTAAATTATGAAAAAGTAAATAAAACACCTCAAACACCAAGTGATGATAAATGTATGGAGCCATGGGAACTTTCACACACTGTTAGTGGGTATAACTGGAACACCGCCTTAGCAAATAACTTGGCAGTATTTAAAAATTAAGTTAAAGATATGCAAGTGTTAGATACTAGGAATTCCAATTCTTGGTACATAGTGTACAGGAAACATGTTTAAGAATATTGGAGCAGTGTATTTTGTAACAGCAAAAGAAATTGGAAACATCCAAAATGTTCATTGTCAAGATAAAAATGTAATAAATTACATATATCCCATACAAAGATATCACAAGTAGTTTCTTCCTGAATACATACCACAAATATATTGAACAGTTTTCCCCCCCAAAAAGCAGTTATTAAAGAAAGGACACATGCACACACACACAAAAAAGCACACACACACATGCACACGTGGACCCCTATTTGTACATATACACATATATAGAGAGAATATTAAAATAAAGTAAAAAATATGCATATATGTTATTAAAGATATATAAATGTAAAAATATATAGATATGTATAAGAACAACAAATATCAATATTTATATAATGGCTACCTCTGAGAAGAAAGTGGCTTCTGTTGTATTGACAATATTATGTTTCTTACAATAGGTGGTTAGATCACAGGAACTTTGAATATCAGAGATATTTAATAGTACAGTTAAATGTGAATAATACAGTGGGAACACAGGGGAAGATGACAATTTGTTTGGAAAAGTAAAAGAAGACTACACACAGCATGATTTGAGGCATATAAGTTAATAGCAACAATTTTTCTAGCATAGAAGAGAAGAAGGTGGTTGACAAAAAAGAACTGAAAACAAGAAAAAGAAGAGAGTTAGCTAGGAGTGAGACCTGAACGAATGTGAAATGTTTAGGAATCAATGAATAAAAATTTTGTTTGTTCATTTACCTAGAGGCCCTTGAACAAGCAACAATGACTAATAATGAACCTGGACGGGAAAGTTGAAAACCTATTGAAGAGGGCATTATATTTTTAAAATTCCACATTTCATGTTTTAAAACCAAGTGTTTTAGTGTAGTTACACGATGCGGTTATATTTACAATTCAGTCTACATAGGGGATGACGTGGAATGGGAAACACATATAGGAGAGACTTGGTAGGAGATAAAATTTAGCAGGAAAATTTTGTGTGTCTTTTATGGGAAAATATGGGGAAATGAAAAGCTTATATTTTACATTTAATTTCAGGATACTTAGAACCTTTATATTAGGGAGACTATGGATTTGATGGCACAATTGGTTGCATCTGTTGCCATATACTGAATATATAGGGATATTATAATTCAGCAATTAGCATGGTGAACTCTGAAGCCAGACTTCTTGGATTTGAATTCCAGCTTTGCAATTTACAACAGAGTAATCTTAGATACCTTACTTAGTTTCTGTGTCCTGATTTATTTATCTGTAAAATGGGGATGATAATATTACCTACCACAAGGATTTTTAAAAGAATTAAAATGTGTTAATGTACATAAAGTGCTGAGAATTATGTCTAGCCAATGATAAACACCAAAACAAAATTAGCTGCAATGTACTAGGTGCCCGTTTTTATTTAATATCTATAGGAGTCACAGTTCAAAGGCTGTTCTTTTAAAACTTCAGAAAGAGAATTCCTTTATCGTTACCAGCAGGGACAATCAACAACAGCTTCTCTAAACTATAGGGACTATAAAATGAGCTTTTCCTAAATTCAAATAGAGGCTCTTTACTAGCTAGCTATTATAAAACTAAGTCTCTTGGTTTGATTGTTTTTAATTGTTTTTATTTTGTTTTGCATTTTTGTTCAGCATTTACTTGAGTGTGAACCCATTATTTGAATTATTTCTTCCTATGTATTTTCTAACAAACTTCATTTCACAATAATTGTATTTTTACATTTTTTTGCAAAAATAAAATTGGCCACTCAATTTTTTAACAAAAATATTGCATATGTAGCACAGAGAGTTTTTATATACCCCATAATCAGTTTTGTTTAGTGTTAACACCTTACTTTCCCATAAATCAATTGTTAAAACTAAGAAACCAACATTGGTACTATTAACTGAACTCCAGGTTTTATTTGGATTTCAATAGTTTTTCCATTAGTCACTGTTTTTTGTTTGTTTGTTTGTTTGTTTGGTTGGTTTTGTTTTGTTTTGTTTTCTGTTCAAGCATCCCATTCAGAATTCCAGCACATTAAGTTATCATGTTTCCTTTGTTTCCTGTGGTCAATGACAGTTTCTCAGTCTTTCCTTATTTTTCATGACCTTGACAGTTTGAAGGAATCACAGCATTTGTCCTTTTGTTGTTAGCTTACTTCTCTTGGCATAATGTTTTTAAGGTTCATCCATGTATCAGAACCCTATTCCTTTTATGGCTGTATAATATTTGATGGTATGTATATATTGTATTTTGTTTATCCATTCATCTGTTAATTGACACTTGGGTTGTTTCCACATTTTAGCTATTCTGAATAATGCTGCAATGAACATTGTCATATAAGCCTCTGTTTGACTTTCTGTTTTCAATTCTTTGGGGTATATCCCTAGATTTTCTGGGTTATATGATAATCCCATGAGAGAGAGAGAGAGAGAGAGAGAGAGAGAGAGAGATTTATTATAAGGAACTGCATCGCATGATTGTGGACACTCACAAGTCCAAAGTCTGCAGGATAGACTGACAAACTAGAAACCCAGACAAAAGTCGATGCTGCAATTCAAATTCAAAGGCAGTCTGCTGGCAGAACTCCCTGATCCTCAAAAGAGGTCAGTCTTTTTGTCTTAAGGCCTCCAACTGATTGGATGAAGCCTACCAAGTCATGGAGTATGATGTACTTTACTCAAAATCGACTGATTTAAATGTTAATTTCATCTGACAAAATATCTTCACAGAAAGATCTACAATAATTTTTGACCAAATTTTGGCACCATGGCCTAGCCATTTGACACATAAAATTAGTCATTGCACCCAAAAATTCAGTTTTGGGACCACATAATTACAACTTAACCCATAGAAATTCATTTTAGCACTATACAGATATAGTTGACTACTGAGATATTTTCTAGGAAATAATACCACAGTACATAAATGAGTATGTGATGAACTTTAAACATTAATTTCAAAAGAAACCCAGTATAGGTTTTTGCTTGGGCACTTTCATCAGACAAGTTTCATATCTAAAATATTTTATTTCATCTGTAATTTGTATAGAAATCCAGTAAGGAAAAATAAGATAACAGTTATACAACATATTTTAATTTGTAGCATTTGGAATAATGTTAAAATAGTCATTCTTTTGACTTTTGACATTAGCCCTACATGCAGATAGCAATGTAGTACACTCTATTATGTTGTTGTTTAATTGAAGATGAGTTCATTTTTCTAACCATGTCATTTTATTAAGTATTTTTTCCTAATGTTTGTGTTCCAGTCTCATGTTGGAATTTAGAAGAAATGGGATGGCCATTTTGTCTGCCTATTTATTATACTGTATCAAGTAAATGATTTATATAGCCAACTTTCATGGTAGAATGAAAACTGAACTAGATATGGTTTCAAGATATGGCTCAGCAACCAAAATATGTGTGACTTTAGAAGAGGGATTTAATCTTCTGTAGCCTGAATATCTTTTTGTCTAATTATATGAAAAGATTAGCCTAAATTTTGATAAACATAAATATCAAAACATTAAGTAAAGACATAAATATTTTAATATCAATTAAAACGAGATAATAGAAATTAAAGCCTTCATTACTACAGTAGTAAATGATACTCTGTTAAAGTAACACGATGTGTTTTATGCTTTTGGTAATTCTCTTCTGCCCCAGAGCTCTTCCCTCATCCAATTTATCATTGCCTGCAGGATGGACTGCTATCCTAGGAAAGCAGAAAAAAATGATTCTCAGTATAAAATTCATGTGCTTTCATGTTGTTATGTCCTGCAATTTTGAGTCTCTATCCGTGAGAGAGTCTGAGTATAAATTATATTCTACAAAATACTGTGGATTTGTGAGAATGCATTTAGAGGTTAGGAGCAAGGATTTTACCTTATCCTGACACCAGACTAGGTATTCTCTTTTTGCCTCTCCTGATGTATTCTCCATCTTCTCCACCTGCTCTGTGTTTCAGAAGTCTTCACAGTATAGACTGTTTCAATCACCTTCCCTGACCTCTAGCAGAGTATCAGAGCTGGGGAAGAGAGTACAGAGTTCTCTCGCTATCCATCTTCGTTAGTTGGCTGCATCCCTTTTCTGAAGTCCACAGCTCTTGGACTATCCATCAGTTACCCTTTCCATACAGTTACTTACCCCTATGTGCAAAAACTATTCTCTCCTTGGCTTCTCTGACCTAGTACTGCTGACATTTTACCATTGTTTCTAGTTCTGGGGAATAGCAACATTCTGTATTAGTTGAACTGACCATCATTTGAAAATAGTCTCTTTATTAAACTCTCCTTAGTTGTTCCATTTGAGTGTGCCGTCTTTTCCCACCAGGTCATTAGCACAGTCCCAAATGATGTAAATATTTAGAGACTGTTGTTGGAGTACAGGGAAACAGAAATGATCTAGGTGTGAGTAAATGTTGAAGGACTTTAGTCACATCAATCTAGGCTCATGTTTGTGCTGAGTTTAACTCCAACACTTTGGAATTGGCCTTCACTGTTTGATAAATTCCCTGCAGGACATTGAACTCTGATCAAGGCATGAAACATACTTATTAATAGTGTTGCCCTGTAGCTATAGGTCTATGGAATTTGGAGATGGTTTGTGTTAGTAGTCAGCACTTTTTTGTTTGTTTGTTTTCTTTTTTTTTTTTTTTTTTGATAACAGTGAGATTGGTGAGTTGCATCTGGTCTCCATGAGATCTCTGGAGTAATTTGCCATCAGGGTTACATGACCAGAAGCCCTAAATGAGTCCCCATTTGGGGCTCTGTTTCTGATATATTTCACCCACATATAATGATCCTGATATGAGAGGAAAAGTGTGTCTGGTACAGCCTTACATAAGAGGATAATTGTAGCTCACATGTTGCTTCTCAGACACCTTACTACGTGTTTCCCCGAAAATAAGACCTAACCGGAAAATAAGCCTTAGCATGATTTTTCAGGATGACATGCCCTGAACATAGGACCTAATGAGTCTTTTGGAGCAAAAATTAATATAAGATCTGGTCTTATTTTCAGGGAAACAAGGTATGAGGTAGTCTTCATCTGTGATACATATTCTTACTTTAATGTTGTTGCTATATTGTATTATTTTCCTGCAGTAGACTGTACATGTGTAAGTATGTTTTTTATTTTTGTGTCCTATGAGTCTTCTTTAGCAATCAAAGCTTTCTAACTGACACTGTTAATACAGCCTCCCTTTCTGTGTATATTCTGAAGAGCTGGCAAACCTCATTGCATTTACTGGTATGGTATCTGTTCAGAAGTGGTAGAACAGAGATAGTAGCAAGAGCTCTTTAGTCAAAGGGGCATGAGAAAGCTTTGTTATAAACCAGCTTTTATGTACCAGTGTGTGAGTAACCTGTTTCAGGCGTGGCCAAGAAAGGTATGGATATAATGTTGACAACTGCTCTATGGAGATCTAGAGAAGCCTCATGATTGGTAGAAGGAGGCCTCAGAAACACTCTGCATTGGCTGCCTCTGTGAGACTTGATGGGGCAGACATGACTCAGCAGATGCCCGTGGGGTGAGATGACTGAAATCAAGAAACATATACACTAACATCCAAGTAGGTCATTGACTATGCCCCAAATCATAGACCCTACTGTGGGGTGTGGAGACCTGTTTTGACTGGGGAAAACACATAATGGATTAAGAGTTCCATTATTGTTTGGATAATGTATTTTCTACCACATAATGTAATAAAGTTCATTTTATAAATTAAGTTTATTAATAGAAAAGCTACATTTGTAATGCCTGAAGTTCTAGCCTGAGATTGATATCTATTTAAAACTAGATGTTTTTCTGCAAGCCATACAGAAAACTAAATTATCAACCTCAAGAGACTCTTATAGCATAAGCCATATTTATTGAATATGTGGTAGGAAATGAATAATAATAAGAACAAAATTTTAAAAGCTCTGTTGAAAATAACATTACAATAAAATAATAACAAATCAACATATAATTTATTAGTTAATAAATCTTCTGAATTATAACTATAAGAACATGGTGCTAGGGATCTATTTATAGCATGGTCAGGCCTAATAGTAGAGGGGTGGGCCAATGAAAGTGTCTCTGTTGAAAAGACATTTGTTTTAAAATGTGAAAGATCAAAAGGAGGTAAATAGGCAAGTCTGAGAGTAGTAAGACAGAGGGCAGATCTGAGGAGGGAAAAAGAAGGATAAAATGTTCAGTACGTTCAAAGAAAGTCATTGCTAAATATCTCTGAAAAAAAAATTCCCCTAAATCTCACCTGCAACTGAGAATCTCTTCTCTATGTATGCATGTGTGTATGCATGTAAGTATGTGTGTGTGTGTCTGTGCATAAATACGTGTTTCACAAGCAACTGTAAAAACAATAGAATTTATTAACAAGAGTGAAAGAGGCTTATTTTATCTTTAAGATTTTGACTTGAACTAAAAATCATAAACTCAAGTTATTTTATGGTCAAAAAAGATAACTGAAATTATACTAGAAAATGGTAAACTAAAGAACCCATGTTTCTCCAGAGTGGACAGTTACTAATACTAATAACATTGTTATTGAATAACTGTCCCAGGCTAAGAACAATACCAAATATCATGTGCTAGTACTAACTGTGCAAGGAGGCAAATCATAATATTGCCACTTCTTTACTGAAGGGGAGAACTGAATCTAATAAAATCACCTCTTTAATATTCATCCAGTTTTAAAAAGTATTGCTCTTCCATAGTGAAACTCATGATATTTATCTCTATCTCTAGATAGAGATATGTTTATATTTATTGTGCTATGAAAGCTCTGAGACAGGACATTCATTTACTCTTACAAAAGTGGGTAAAGAGTGAGTCTATATGGCATCCATGTTGTTTCCTACCAGTGGGCACCTGCCACCTCCTCCTGTTGTAAGAGATACTTGATTTATTCATGTATACTTTCCTCATGATGGCAAACCATGTGCCTCAAGGGGAATTGATTGATGGTCTCTGAATAGTCCAATCTAATCTTGATGAACCCATTCCCCTTTTCCAGTAACTGACTTACAAAAGGTCAAGCCAAAGCAAATTTGATCACTAACCTGAGAACAATTTGATAGATGTTTCCTGGAAAGAAGCTTCCTTGCTGTTAAAATACAGCCTGAGGAAGACAGGCTTCCTTGCTTGTGGGTCTGCATGAGGAAGCATAGCCCCAGTGATGCAGCAGCTATAAGGGGTCCAGTCTCAGGATGTAGCAAACATGCTGGGGGCTGAGCAAACTGGGGAGTTCACTCGGTTTGAGCAAAACAATTGTCTTGGATCAATCATCCACCTGTCTGTCTTTAGAACTCTGGTTCTATAAATTAGTGAGTGTTTGTGTGTGTGCATATGTGTGTGTGTTAATTCCATTTAAGTTGTATTTCACCTATTTAATTACTACTAATATTAGGTTGGTGCAAAAGTAATTGCTGTTTTTGCTATTATTTTTAACCTATTAAACTGCAATGACTTTTGCACCAACCTAATATATTCAGCTTCAAATGATAAAGAAGCCATGTTCTGAGGAGAGTTTTTCAAGTACACAAGAAAGGAAGGGGTATTTTAGAAAGATGAAAAGAATGGAAAGGAAAGGAAAGAATGACAAGTGGCCTCAGACCAAAGAAATTTCAGTATGATTAAAGCAGAAGTTAAAATTAGGGGGGCATAATTTAACATCTCAGAAAAAAGGTATTATCCAATTGATTGTTTAGTTAGTGAATCATATATAAAATTGAAGTATTTACAAAAGTAGGTAGACATGTTTCAATAACTACATAGATTTTCTAACATGGAGTTTAGTAAGAAAAATAAGGAACAGAATAAACTCTAGAGTCATAGTACTTATAAAATGGAAACATGCATAAAATCCTATATACAAACACAGCACTAAATGTTTTATGAGGATGCATATATAGTTCAAATATATGAGAGTGTGTATACTTGGTAAGAGAAGAAAATGGTACCAGAGGTCATGGATAATGTGGAAAAACATAAAATGATGTGGGTTTCCATGAAATTATATTGATGATTACAATAAATTAAGGAATCAAATCCTTTTACCTAAGGTCTAAAAAAAAAAGTGTGTGTATATATATTTATGACTTCTTGATATAAAGATAAGTTAAGCATACTGGAAAAAAGTATAACTTCTCACTCTTTGTCTTTGTCAGATAAACTGCATAGTCGGCATACATATACCTATAGGTTAGTGTACAGAACAACAACAAAAATCAGGCAATTAGTTAGCCTGACTTAAGTTTTTGTTTTTGCAAGTTCAGAGGTAGATACAGACAAAAACTATCCTCCTACTAGAAACACCTGAATTAAAAATGTTTTGAATATCAGGGACGGGCATTAAGTGGGAAAATTCTAGGTACTCTGGAAAGCTGGTCACAACAGAACAAATTCTGAGGCTCTATGCTGCTTCCCCACCCTTCTAGATCAGAAATGCAAAAGGAATTGAATTACAATATTTTTTTTCTGATAAAATTAGGGTAGGAATGATAGCCTGAGCACATCCTGACATTGAAATAGTCCCACTACATATCTTTCCACTAATTACTTTATTCTTTGTTTCATACTCTGTAGGTAAAACAATAAATAAGGACGTATAAACCACCTTTTTTGGGCTGAGAAAACTATGAAATGATCTAACTTTCACAATTATTTCATAATAGGTCATTTCATAATTGATATGTTCATCTGAAATTTCTTAAGAAATTTTTAAAGCTGCTAGGTTTTCTTGATATGTTCCATTGCATTTATCTTAATTATAATTCTTTGTTTTCCAGGTTTATTGAGGTATAATTGACAAATAAAAATTGTATATACATATATAAAGGTATAGAGCATTTTTAATACATATAAATACACTGTGAAATGATTGACACAATCAAGCTCATTAACATATCCAGCACCTCACAAAGTTACTAAATGTTCTGTGTTTGCAGTAAGAATATTTGAGATCTACACTCTTAACATATTTTAACTATAAAATACAATCATTAACTACAGTCACTATATTGTACATTAGGTTTCTGGAACTTATTCATCTTATAATTGAAAGTTTTTACCCTTTGACCAACAACTCCCCGTATCCCCCACCATTCTATTCTCTGCTACTCTCCGTTACCACCTATGACTTCAACTTTTTTTTTTTTCACATTCCACATATAAGTGAGAATATGTAATATTTATCTTTCTGTTCCTGGCTTATTTAACTTAGCATAATGTTCTCCAGGCTTATCCATGTTTTTGCAAATGACAGGATGTCTTTTTTTAAGGCTAAATGATATTCCATTTTGATATTCCTTTTTGATAATAGCTGTCTGCAAGGTATGAGGCAATATCTCATTATGGTTTTGATTTATATTTTCCTGATGAATGGTGATATTTGGAGCATCTTTTTGAATACCTATTGGCCATACGTATATCGCCTGTAAAAAAAAAAAGTCTCTGAGGCATGACAATTAAGTTTGCGAACTCATCCTAGAAAAGGTGCTATATACCTCATTGCTGAATATCACTGTGGTCACCTTCAAAGTACTCCCCTTGGGAAGCTATGCACTGACACCAGCACCCAGTCCACCCTTCAAAGCAATTTTGGAACTCTTTTTCTGGAATGACCATCAGTGCTGTCCTCCTATTACTCTTGATGTCATGAATGTCATCAAAATGTCTTCTTTTCCATAATTCCTTTATCTTTGAGTAAAGAAAGAAGTCATTGGGAGCCAGATCAAGTGAGTAGGGAGGATGTTCCAATACATTTATTTGTTTGCTGGCTAAAAACTCCCTCACAGACAGTGTCATGTGAGCTGGTGCATTGTCATGATGCAAGAGCCATGAATTGTTGGTGAAAAGTTTAGGTCATTTTCACCTAACTTTTTCGTGCAGCCTTTTCAGCACTTCCAAATAGTAAGCTTGGTTGTTTATCAAGATGGTACAAATTCATGATGAATAATCCCTCTGCTATCATTTTTTTTCCTCGTAAAATAATTTAGGGAGTATTGTTTCTTCCTCAATTTTTTGGAAGAGTTTGAGTAGGACAGGTATTAGATCGTCTATGAATGTTTGGTAGAATTCACTAGTGAAACTATCTGGTCTTGGGCTTTTGCTTTTGGGAAGGTTTCAGATGACTGATTCAATTTCCTTACTGGTGATCGGTCTATTTAGATTTTCCAATTCTTCGTTGTTCAGCCTAGAAAGGCTATATGTTTCTAAGAACTTGTCCATTTCTTCTAGGTTATTGAATTTGGTGACAAACAATTCTTCATTGTATTCTTGGATGATCCTTTGTATTTCTGTGGCCTCCATGATAACGTCCCGTCTTTCATTTCTGATTTTGTTTGTGTCTTTTCTCTTTTTGTCTTAGTGAGTCTAACCAATGTTTGTCAATTTTACTAATCCTTTCAAGGAACCAGCTGTTTGTCGCATTAATTATTTCTATTGTCTTTTTGTTCTCTATTTCATTTAGTTCTGCTCTGATTTTTATTATTTCCTTCCTTCTGCTGACTTTGGGTTTCATTTGTTCTTATTTTTCTAGCTCTTTAAGGTGTAATGTGAGGTTATTTATCTGGATTTTTCTTGTTTCTTGAGATAAGGCTGTAATGATATAAATTTCCCTCTTAAACCGCTTTTGTTAGCAATATTGCTTTGACTCTTAATTTGGGCTGACGGAAAATTTTTGGACACACACACACACACACACACACACAAGGTCGGACAATTAATTTTGCGAACTTCCACCATCCACTTACACGGTGGAAATTTGGCCAATTTAATTGTCTGATCTCATATGCTTTTGCATTTTATGATTTCCTTATATATTTTGGATATTAACTCCTTATTGGATATATAATTTGCAAATGTCATCTCCAATTATATAAGTTGTCTTTTCATTTTGCTAATTGTTTCCTTTTTTTGTGCAGGATATATTTTTTTGTTTTTTCGGTTTGATCTAGTCCCACTTGTCTATTTTTGCTTTTGTTGCTATGCTTTTGGTGTCAAATCCAAAAATTTACCAAGACCAATGTCAGGGAGATTATCCCCTATGTTTTCTTCTAGAAGTTTTGTGGTTTCTTGTCTTACATTTAAACCTTTAATCCATTTTTAGTTGATTTTTGTGTATGGTACAAGATAAAGGGACAGTGCCGTTCTTTTGCATGTGGATATCAAGTTTTCCCAACATTATTATTAAAGATACTATTGTGTCTCCATTGGATATTCTTGGTATCTTTGTTGAAGATTAGTGACCACATTGTACAGATTTAGTACTCGGCTCTCTGATCTGTTCTACTGATCTATGTGTCTGTTTTCATGCTGATGCCATACTATTTTGATTACTGTAGCTTTCTCTGTAATATAGTTTGAATTCAGGAAGCTTGATACCTTCAGTTTTCTTCATTTTTTCCTCAAGATTGCTTTGGCTATTCAGGGTCTTTTTGTTGTTGTCATTATATATACATTTTAGGATTGCTTTTTATTTCTACTATGAATAATACCATTTGAATTTTGGTAGGGAGTGCTACAGATCTATAGATCACTTTGGGTAATATGGGTTATTTCAAATAATTTGTCTTTGAGTTTGCAGATTCTGTGTTTGACTTTATCCATTTTGTTGACAGTGTGTGTTGCATTTTTTATTTTGTTTACTGTTTTATTCAGCTCCAGAATTTCTGTTTGGTTCTTTTCCTGATTTTAGTCACATTTATTTTAACAATGATAAATAACTATTTATTTCCCTCTTTAAAATAGACTTCTCTCAATTTTTGTTTTCCTTAGACATTTATCCAAATAAGTTATGCATATTTATCTACATTAATATACACCAATTGAAATTTTCATTTTTGAAATATTTTTTAACATTATTAAACTGCAAATAAGATAATGTTCATAAAATAGATGTGTTTGGTTCAGAACTATACACGTTTGGATTCCCTTTCTGTAAGAAATATAGCAATATTTGTGCTTTCAAAGTTTATTCTATTTGTCATTATTCTCATTATCAAAAATACCTCAATCTTAACTTTCTTTTTTTTCAAATGATGAAACTATGACAAACTTTTTGGTCCTTGTAATCTACAGAAGAGAAGGATGTGGAATTGCATTCAGAGGAGTTTACGTTTTTTTAGAGCAAGAAACATGTAAAATAAATAATTAGAATGCAGTTTTCTAAGTAATATATCAAAAGCAGGTAAAAATGCTGAGAGATCATAAAAGAGGCAGCAGTTAATAAATATGCTCATGTATTTACATGTTCTTTCATAGGTTTAATTTCTTTCCAAGTTTAATTATTCCTCAGAGTGAGAGAGTTGTAATCATAAAATCAAATTATTCTCAGTGTCCAAACAGCTTTACTTATAACAACACTCAATAGGGCATAAAAAGTAATTATACGATGTAGAATCGGGTTAATATTTTATTATAAATATAACCTAAACTATGTTCAAAAGCAGATTATAGCTTATGGAATGTATAATTTAGTCAATTATGATATGTAGTAATTAATTTATGGAAGGAATGTACTTATGGAAGGAAGAGGAAAGGAGTAAGGATGAAGATGTGGTGGTGCTGTGTTATTATCATTATTTGTTACAACAATCACAAATTCTAAATACATATCATCTCTGTAAAGAAAAAATATGCTCTGTCCTTCATTGCAGTTTTGAGATTAATGTTTCTCAATTTCGGTGCCTTTGCTTAAAATCTTTTCTCTTCCCTCTCTTGTCCCCACATCCATGTGCTGAAGTTCTAGTAATTTGTCAAGACCTTCTTCTAAGACTTGCTAGAAGACACAAGTTATAATTAATCACTGCTTTATAACATTTATAAGCCCAAATATGTATTAATACTATTCATTATAATCTGCAATGTGGTTATTTTTCCAGGGAACATTTCACATTCATTTTTGTAGTGCCCACTGGCAAGTGTGAGTCACAAATGCTCACTATAAATGTTTATGACTAGTTTCAAAGATTAATTTTGCCCATGGTAAGAGACAATGTTGAGCAATTGTGATTGGGTTTCAGATAGATTGCAAAAATATTTTAAAATAAAAATCAAATTAAATCAGCCTTAGGTAATCTGAAATAAGGTAAAAAATAACATGGCTTTGGGACCATACACATTTGCATTACAATCTTAGCTCCCTAATTTGATAGTTCTGTCATGAAGGTCAAGTTATTACCCTTGAACTGCAGTGTCCTTATTTGTATAATAGGGATAATATTACATAACATTTACAGTAGGTCAGAGAATTATAAACCATGAATGTGAACAGTTAGAATAGCTTCTTTTACAGAATAGATGCTCAAAAACTGGTAACTGGTATCAGGAGAAATAGTAACAGTCAATATTATCAGTTATCTAGAGAACGGCTAGAATAAAGCACCATTAAGTCTGTGGCATTGAAATGAAGACAGTGATTAATTTTTTAGGACATATACACATATTTGTGGTTGTTTATATGTGAATCTAAATTAACTATCTCAAGTATCTTATGATAATAATTATCAAATATTAGATCCTTCCAGCACAGCAAAATATACAAATAATAGATAGATGTAGCTTCATCAGATGTTTTGTGGTTTTCCAAGTGGAAATTTTAAAATATGTAATCATAGTTGATATGAAAGTGTATGCTATTAATAGACTAAACAAGCATGTTTCTGTTAATTAATAGAGGTAAAATACTTAATTGTTTTGAAAGCATACCAATGTTTCTTTGTATAAGTTGAAATGCAATTGTCTAAATATTCCAAACAGCAAAAACATGAGTATATGTATACACCTCTTGGAGTTCTACCTTATTTGGCAAAACACGTTGTATATCTTTATGAGTGGTCTGTGTGTGTGTGTGTGTGTGTGTGTGTGTGTGTGTGTGTGTAAGAGAGGGAGAGAGAGAGAGAACCAAGTAGAAGTAAGTTTTCAAAAAGTGATGAAATAATAAAAAAATGCAAATGATGCATCAAAAGTATATCACTAGGGAATAGTATATAATATTAATGCAAAACTACTCTGTCTTTCCCTGAAGTTTACATTTTTGGGGTAATTTTATAACATATTCTCATAGTGATAGTAATCAAAACAGAATAAACTTTCCTTAATAAAACTATTTGAATTTTCAGAACTCATTTTTAAAATAATCATTTTCTAAGGACTCCTTTTGTGCTGTCAAAATGTAGATAGCATTCACACTCTTACATTCAATTCCTCAGAAGCATAAATCCTTTCAAATGCAAGGGGATCCTAAAAATAGTTGGTGGCCAGTAAGGATTAATCAGGCTCTGCTCATGTTATCAGTTATTTATATACCATTTTCCCAACTGAGCCTCCCTACTGCCATAATGACCTGAATGCATGCAGTGCTCAGCCACTGAGGCAAAGCTTACAAGCTGATTTTATTGCTTTAGACACATTGAACAACAGAAGAGCCCATCAGCACAGAAACGTTAGGATGCCAGAAGTGTGTTTCAATCACTTGCAATGGAAATCACCCTATAGTATGTGTATATATCAAATCTTGTTCTTCTTCTTCTTTTTCTTTTTTTTTAGAACTCAGTAACTTCCAATAAACTATACTTTAGCAGTGGTGATAATATCATTCTCATAACTAAATTTCAAATGATATCTTAGTTTGATATTTAAGTTAAATTATCATCAATTCCCACTAATGGTTTTATAGTTAACCTCTTTGCATTCTTGGCACTACTGAAATTTGGGAGCATATTGAATTATATTCTATTGACTAAGAATAATAACCTTCATATCTGTGATACAGAATAGTACTTTTATTTTTTTGGGTTGAGTCCCAGAACTTGCCTAGAGTATTCCTATTTTATACCATAGTAATTGAATTCGTGTTCCCTGTGAGCCATTGAGTTAGACAGTTATTTATATCTTATTTGTCTGTCCTTGAAAAATACAAAGGCTTTCATACACACATGCACAAATATACATAATATATCCATTCCAGAAGCCAAATTAAACATGAAACAATTGCCTCTAGGTTGCAGATTTGAGTCTAAAGCATTTTCCCCTTAGAATTTTCACATATGACAGTTTATAGTCACTATGGTTGATGATTTCATATTGTGATATTCTTCTCTTATGCAAAATATAACATATGTCCAAGGCTATACCATACTAATAAGCTGACAGAATTAGAAATTGTCATATAAGCACTTATTTTGATACCACAATTTATTTCCTTGCAATGTAAAATCTCAAATTGGTAAAAACCTCTAAATTACTTATTCATTGCCATAGCTTTATTGTAGAGAATAACACAAGAATAAAATTTTAGTTATTTTAAATCAAATAAAATGCATATTTAATTTTATGTTGATTACTTCAGTAAAAATCAAAAGATTTCAAATATTTGACAAAGTGATTGCAAAGTGAACAAATCAGAAGTAAACTTTTAAAATGTCACTATTCTTCCATTTCTGTATTCTGTCATGATAGTAAATGTATCTATATATTTAATTCATACAATTTGTCATTTTCATGAGATATTTCTTAAGATAATGGTGAAGTTGTCTATGTGAGTCTATCACAATAACTTGATTAATTTATCAATACAAATGTAAATAGAATCTTGCTTCTATCTTAGTTATTTAACATTAAATTGCAAGAAATAACTGATAGACTTAAATACAGGGTAAAATGTGAACATCACTCATTCATAGAGTCACCAGAAATCAGAGGTGACCTAATGATACATAACATACAAAATGTATGGCTTATGTAAGTGTTCATTTTCCTAATATTGTGCGCAGCTAAAATAAGTACATTGAGCATGGATATGAGTGTTTGTGAATTATAGAGACATACCTAAATTGTGAAATATTCTGAGGCGTGAAATGAGTTGCCAGGGTATGTAAAAGAGTTCATGGCTTATAACATATGATTAATAATATGCTCTTGCTGAATTAATAGTAAATTATAAAGTGATGTTTAGAAAATAGAGAAAATACTAGATGCATACATTTGAGGTTCCTATGGACTTCTTGAGCCAGTCAAAATAGTGGAATTTTTTATAGTTAAGTAAACATATTAATATTAAAGATTGTTTTGTTTTGTCTTGCACTTTTAATAGAAATAAACTGATTTTAAAATAATTCAAAATAATTTAGATTAAAATAATATTAAGTAGTCTTTTAGCTAATAAAATCATAGTAGATGCACAGAAGGAATGAATAGCATAACTTAGGGCATGAACGCGGCATATCAGGCAAGGTGAATTATGGGTGGAGGGTGCAAACATCAGAAAAATTAAAGGACCAAAGAATAAAACTGATTGTGAACCCCAGTATGCAATTGACTTTAACGTTCAGTTCAAAAGTTGGTGTGACCACAGGTGGATGATAGTTAAATATATTCTCTCACTGTGATTTTGTGTTATGTTGACCAGGAGTTTTGGACACTTCCTTTTAAAGGTCTTGGGTGATCCAGAAGAAAAAACTTGAATTGCTTAGCATTGCGGAAAATATCAATTGTTAATTGGATAAGTAACAGAGTAGCTATAATTAAAAAGGGTTTGATGATTTTGCCAAGAGAATTAAATTATCATGCATAATTCTTAATGGCAAAAACTGTTGAAATAACTCTAGGAATGATAAAGTATAGATATTTTCTTATGAAAACATTAATATGCGCTGTTATTTTGCCATCAGCATTGGTGAGTGATTGGTAAAGGAAATAGAATGGAATTATACAAAATACTCAATTAATTCAAAGAGGTCAGAAACAGAGGGAAAGGGAACAAAAGCATGTGGCACAAATAAAAAAAGCAAATATCAAAATAGCAGACCTAAACTGAAACATATAAATAGCATATGCATAATAAAATTAAGTATAAATTGTCCAAACACCCCAATAAATGGAAGAGGTTGTCAGATTGGAGTAAAAGGCAAATGCAAGACACAACTCTATGCTATCTATTGGAAACCACTTTGAACATAAATACATAAATATATTAAAAGTAAAAGAATACAAAATGATATACCATGCTCACACTAATTAAATGAAAAATTTGTGGTGATTATATTAATAATAAAGATAAATTTTAGATAAAAATAATACTAAAAGCAATAAATAAGGTTTATCATAACGGTGAAGTGTTCAGTTTATCAAAAATAATGTTGCTAAAATATTCAATGTATATACGCAAACAAGAAATGAAGAACTCAATGCATACTTTCCATCATATATAAATTCAAATGGGATTTCAAAATGGACAATAGACATATCTGTACATAAAAGAATAGAAACTCAACAATAAATGAAAATATATTTATTACATTAAATGACAAAGATTTCTTAGATGCAGAATCAAAAGCATACCCCGTAAGAGAAAAAAATATTGTTTGGATATTTTTGAAAGATACTTTTGATTTAAGTGATGTTAAGTGACTGAAAAGACAAGGAATATCTATAGAATGATAGAAGATATTTTCAAATCATATATCTGATCATGGACTTTATCCATAATATGCAAAATTTCTGAAAAATCAATAATAAGAAACTAAAAGCTCAATGAAAGCAGTGATAAAAGCATTTGATATTTGGGTGTCAAATGATATTTGGATGACAAAGAAGCATGTACAAAGATGCTCAACCAATAGTCATTAGGAAAATCAAAATAAAACAACAATGAGATATACCAACACACCTATTAGGATTTCTAAAATTAAAATGGATTGACTGTGCTAAATATTGGTTGAGATATGAAGAAACTGGAATGTTAATAGAATGGTGGTACAAGATATAGAAATATGCAGTATGGAAAACAGTTTACAGTTTCTTAAAAAGTCATTCATTGTCCACACAAAAACCTACACGTGGGTGTTTATAGCAGCTTTATTCGTAATTTCCCAAACTTGGAATTAACCAAGATGTCCTTCAGTAGGTGAATAGACAAATAATCTGTGGAACATCCATACAAAGGAATATTATTCAGCACTAAAAAGAAATGGGCTATCAAGCTATGAAAAGATATATAGGGATCTAAAATCCATATATTCTAAATAAAATAAGCCAGTTTAAACAGTTTAAAATACTCTGTTTGATACTATAATAGTGTGTATATGTTATATACAATTGTTCAAACCTATAGAATGTGCAACCTCAATAGTGAATCCGAATGTAAACTATGGACTTTTGGTGATAATGGTGTGTCAATATAGATTCATTAGTTGTAACAACTGCACTGCTTTAGTGGGGAATATTAATAATGAGAGTCTGTGATGGGAAGGGGGGCAGAGAGTATATGGGGAATCTCTATACCATATGCTAAATTTTGCTATGAATATAAAAATGACAGAATAAAAATAACTTTAGTATGTTTTGCTGCATAACATTTAATAAAGCACAACTGAATAAAAAAGTCAGTATTAGTGCTAAAATAAATAGACCAGCAATCATTTTTCTTCATGAAAAGCACAACTTCGAGGAATATTTCCCTCAAACTATAAAAGAGAGACAAATAGTTCACAGAACCTTGCAATTCATCAATTTACACAGGAAACAACCACTCAGTATGAAGATACAGTTACCAAAATTCCATACAAAATATACTCTATAAAATTAATATCTTTAAAATATCTCAGTATTCTCTAATACTTATCCCTCATATAGCAGTGCAAAAATATTAAAATGTATATCCACTTATTCATTTAAGTGTGAATTCTTGAAATATAACATCAAGAGAAGGGATAAAAACTACCTGGGTATTGAATCCTGGATATTCAGTTTGCTTCCATTTTTTTAGCCAAATTTCAAAAATTATGATATTCAAATTGAGAAAATTTCATTTATTAACTAGAAAACACAAAAGTCTTTCCTAGTGATATTTAGGATATTTGTTTGATACTAAAGCATATATAGACATTCTATGGGACATAATGTAAATCATTTATTTGTGATGAGCCCTGGAGGTTTATTTCTGAAGTTTTTAGGAATATAATAGCGGGAAATGTACTTAATAAGAAGCATTTCTAAAAGTAACCATCCAATAACTTGATCAACTCTAGATTAAAGCAGGAATTGTGCAACTTAAAATTCCAGACTAGCAGATCAGGAGTCAGGTTGGATGAAGTGAGCCACAACCAGAGCAAGAAGTAAACATCGTGTCATGCATTCAAAGAAAAGACTGAATCTTAGTGCGTCTGCTGACATGGGTCTGGCAAACCCCATGTCCACATCACTTTTGAGGTGAGGTAATATAATTTGATTCAGTTTTGTGACTCAAGAGTTTCTTCTTTGTGGTCACACAGCAGCCTAGCCGTTTGTCCCCTCCAATCTTTCCTTAGGGGAAGAAAACTTTGTGGGACTGTCCCTCTTTGGGGTTGAGTTCATTTATCCTAAGTCTCTCTATTTGGTCCCTGTAAGCTGGGTCTGCAGTCAAAGACCAGTAATGATTCCTCATGGGAGGAAGACTTAAGCCAGACGGGACCCCATTGGGACCCCCATGAGTTAACATAATAAAAGTCAGGAGGTAGCCATACCCCTCCTCCTCACCATTATGGGAAGCTGCTAATGCATGCCCCAATTGTCCTGCACTCTGCTATGCAAAGGACTTCTTAGAGTGATAAGATATCGCTCTTCCTGCTTAGCTCATGGGATGGTTTTACCTTGTGAGACTTGCTCCCCCAGGGGGTTGAACACACCCACCTTAGTCACCTGGGGACAATAAACATCGGTTGCTTTGGGACAGATATCTGGGAATTGGAAGAATTTTAAGGTGTGGTATGAGAATTTCACGGACCCTGCCTTTAATCTTGTGATGCTTATTGTAAGAAATCAATAAATACCCAGAAGACCTGATTTGGGGCTCCAGTCCCTTGAGGCTGCAGTCCCTGGTCCTCTGTGATTTAACTGTATTTGAGTCTCTGTCTCTTTATGATAGTTTAACCCTTGCCACCTCCCTCGCCTTCCCACGGCTTGTGTTGTGCAGGTCGCAACACTTCTTCATTCAGCTAGTTAAATGGAAACCATATCCTTCTCTGTGGCCATGTGTTTGAGCTAAGTACCCTTTTTTTGTCATTGAGTTTTCATGGAAGTGTGGGCTACCTTCTTGTATGGTTTATTCATGTCCTGTGGTCTTTTGCAGTTGACACTGTATGTACCAGTTCCATCTTGTGGTGTACTTATGCTGAGATGGTCTATCTTTATGACTTGGTAGGCCCAACAGAACCCAGCTCATGATGAGCAGTTCCAAATGAATGAGTGCTTCGTAATCCAGAGTCACTCACTTTTCTCTATCAGAGACCAGCAGCATATTATGAGCTACTTCTTAAAAGGTGTAATACTCCACCACAGAGCTCCAGTGTGCTGCATTATGATTCTCCCACTGGGTCTGGCCACGCATTTCACCCTGTATCATTTCCTAACAGCGATGCCTGTAACAATATAAGGTCTGCTAATCATGTAGCCCGGGGGTAAAGCTATTTGTATCGCACTGCTGACTTAGAGAACAGTCCTATCTTGTTATTGACCCTACTGAAATCAGGCAGACTTCCATGTCACAGAGAACAGGGGCAATCGTGGTATTCCTAATTGTAAAATCTATCACCTGCAAAATGTAAGAGGCTTATCACTCCTTATGGTATCTTTGCAGTAGGTGATGCAAAATGAAGAAAAGTGTGTTTTACTTTGGAGGGCACTTCTCGTTATGTTCTGTCTAATGGATCCTTAAACATTTTACAGAAGTTGCAGATCCTTCAATCTTCAGAAGACTTAGCTGCCACTCTGAAGTGCATGTAACTTATCAAAGCCTGCAGCAGGCTAGCCACCTTGTGTTTATCTGGCTTGATTCACATCATGCCATTGCTATGATGGGTCAATGGGATATGCCATGGGATTTGCAGACAGTCTAGATCACTATAGATTACATCAGGATAGGAAAGGAGATTTAACAGAGGCCTGGGGCAAAACTGTAAATGAATACAGTTGTGTGGTCCAAGTGGATGTGATATGATTTTGATCTTCTTTCCTGATTGGGATAAAAATAAATGTATCTGTCAAATTAACAGCTGTATGTCATGCAGCTGAAGACTTAATAAATCTGTAGCAACAATACATTTATACAGCATGGCAACTGCAATTGTTGCTACTACTTGTTTGAATTGCCAAGTAGTCACCAAGATCGATCAGATTTTGGCAGAGGACATGCTGGTGAATTCAATGGAGTTATAATTGGGACCACCGAGTTTGTATCCTTTAAGCATTGCACCATTCCTCACCATTACTCAGTCTGTTTCCATTCCCTGATGATAGGCATTGGTGTTTTTTATTTACTCTCTTGGCTGAGAGTGGACAATTTCAGAAGTTTTCATTTGGTTTTCCCTCTGTTAAAGCTCAACCTCTAGGTGAAGGATCCAGTGTAGGGGTTACTATCACTGCTAAGGAAGTCAGTTCCAATTATATCACTGAGGGGCAGAGGAAATAACCATGGAAGTTTAACTAAGAGTTCGTGTAATAGCATCATCCTGCATACCTCCACTCAAATATGGTGCCTTGATTGAACTTCGGGTGTCTAGGAAAAATATCAATTATGGTCCTATATCCAACAGTGCTCACATATCTGGTGCTTACCTTCATGGTATACAATCGCCTGAGTAAATATCTGTAGTTCCTTTGGGGAAAGAGCTGGAGGAACACACCTCTAGTATACACCTGCTTAAGTCAGTGGTTTCTACACCTGAAAAGTGGTTCATATCTGGAAACTGAGAAAGGGATCATTAAGATTTTCTTATTGGGGAAACCACTTTTATATTCCTGCTTCTCCATTCATGCTTTCTTTTGATTATAGATATTGAATAGCATCTTCATTTTCTGTCAATTTTGTCCCAGCAATGTCATGTCCTATTCACTAACTCATCAACTCCCTCTCAGGAAAGCCCCTTTTACCATTCTCTGATCTTGCTGATATATACAGCAATTTGTGACACTCAGGCTTCAGGTGGTTAGGCAATAACACCTGGCCTCTATTACTCTGGGGACCCCTTATTTCCTTTCTATTAACAAACAAGCTCTGTGGCTACATCTACTACCACCAGGTGGAGCCTGTGGAGAAGAGTCTCCCCTCGGTGCTGTGTCCCTCTCACCACTGCAGTTATAAAGTCTGCGGAAAGTTGAGTTTTCTGGGCCTTCACATGAAGTGGTGTTCTTGTGTGGGTCCTCCAGCCTTGCGTTATATAATCATTTTATGAATATACACCTGAACTTTTTATTCTTTTATCTACCACCAGGGGAGGTAACTCAGACACTTCAACCTCACTCAGTATGAGACTCATTTTCTCCAGGTTTCAAAGAGCCACGCTATCAGCTAGTTTGCATAATCTCCGCAGACCTTGCCATGAAGTTAAAGCTTGCGTTCCATAAAAGTGCTCCTAAATTAATGAATTCTTGCTTAGTCAGTTTATATTCCAAGTCCCTTTAAATGCAGCAGTAGAGGTCAGGTGGTGCTGCTTAACCACTAAAAATCAACAAGGTCAGAGGAGCAGCCAAGGAGGTCTCACTGAAAGGAAGTTGATGAGTTAGTTAATAAACCATGGTGTTGCTAGGGATAAAATCCAATATCAGGGATACTCCCTCGGATCCTGTTGTTAAATGCTAGCTTATTTTTGCAGCTCCTTTGGGTTGTAATATCTTTCCTCCTACGTATATCAGATTTAGCATAATGCCGGCCAGATTATTTTGAGATTTAACTATAATTAGCCTGGGACATCTCCTAAAGGAGATGCATGTTAGTCTGCAGTGTCTCCCTAATCAAGGGAAAGGCTAGTTCTAAATGCGTGAGATGGGCCGCCTCTGCAGGCTCCAGGTGTTCAGTGAAGTCTGAGGAGCCTCCAAGATCAGGGGAACTCACGCCTACGTCTTTATTTCTTATTTCCCTGTCTGAGGTAAGAGAACTTCATTGCTGGGAATTTAGTCCTCTCTGGAACTCTACAGAGATCTGAGTAGGACATGCTTATGGATACCATACTGGATTATATTATTTTTAAAAAAGGTTTCGGTCTTGGTTCAGGTGCATTAATCTTGACAAACCAATATTTTTTATCTTAAAAGTTTACATGCTCACAAAACAATACACTGATCCACATATCTGGGTTTATGCAAAATACCAGAATTGGTAAGCATTGGTGAATTTAGATTTGCAAAGTGTTTGCTTTAGTAGAATTTTTCTTCCCCTTCCCCCAAAGAAGACCATGATTCCCCAAGACGTATTTGTGATCTAACTACTGACTTTGATTGACAGAAAAATAGAACTTAGACTATAATTTAATTCTCCACAAGCATTTCTAGGACCAAATTAATAGATGAAGTGAAATAATACCTTTATTTTTGTTTTTTAAATAATGGTTGTTCACCTCCTCCAGTGGCACAAGTTTTTGTTGTTTTTTTCTTTTGAAATTTTATTAAATTTGTTAAGGTGACATTATCTAGTAAAATTATATAGGTTTCAAGTGTACATTTCTATAATACATCATCTGTATATTATAGTGTGTGTTACCACTCAGAGTTAGTTCTCCTTCAGTCACCTTGTATTTCACCTCCTTTACCCTCTTCTACCACCCTTACCATCTGGTAATCACTAAACTGTTGTCTGTGTCTATGAGTTTTTCTTTCTTTCTTTCTTTCTTTCTTTCTTTCTTTCTTTCTTTCTTTCTTTCTTTCTTTTCTTTCTTTCTTTCTTTCTTTCTTTCTTTCTTGTCTTGTTCATTTGTTGCTTTCACATATGAGTGAAGTCATATGTTTCTCAACTTTTCCTGTCTAACTTATTTCACTTAGCATGATAATTTCAAGATCCATCCATGTTATCACAAATGGCAGTATTTCAGCTTTTCTTATGGCTGAGTAATATTCCATTGTACACATGTACCACATCTTCTTTGTTCAACCATCTATCGAAGGACACTTTTGTTGTTTCCATGTGTTGGCCACCATGAATAATGCTGCGATGAACATAGGGGTACATATATCTTTACAGATACATGTTTCCAGATTTTTTTGGGTAGATATCCAGAAGAGGGATTATTGTGTCTTATGGTAATGCTATTCTTAATTTTTTGAGGAAACTCCATACTGTTTTTCCACAGTGGCTGTACCAATTTACATTCCCACTAGCAGTGCATGAGGGTTTCTATTTCTCCACAGCCTCTCCAACAATTGTTATTACTGTCTTGTTAATTAATAGTCAGTCTAATAGTTGTGAGGTGGTATCTCATTGTGGTTTTGATTTGCATTTCCATAATAACTAGTGAAGTTGAGGATTTTTTCATATATCTTTCGGTTATTTACATGTCTTCTTGGAAGAAGTGTCTGTTCAGGTCCTCTGCCCATCTTTTAATTGGACTGTTTGTTTTTTGTTGAGTTTTACGAGTTATTTATATATTTTGGATGTTAGCCTGTTATCAGAGCTGTTGTTTGCAAATACTGGGGGTGCCGAAAAATGTATACACATGACTTGTATTCATCTTTTGTTACTGGTATATATTGAGTATTACAATTTTAATACATTTTTTTCCTTTCTTAAAATCTGTATACATTTTTGGCACCTTCTATATTTTCTCCCATTCGATTGGTTGCCTCTTTTCTATTTATTCAGTGACACAAAAAATCAAACCTCCACACCTCATCGTCATATAGTTAACAATATTTCTTTGTGTGAGTGAGATGATTGTCTATATTGTCAGCCACATTGTGACCAAAGAGAAAAGGACAAGACTTAAATGGATAGAATAAAGGACCTGTATATAATTTTATTTCTAGGATCATTTTCTGTTCATGTATCATTGTGTTAATTTTCTATTCTATATTGTAACACTTCCGTAATTTAAGTTTAGGACAATCATAAGTTTTAATCAAAGTAACAGACTGTGTTGTATTTTTGACATTTTAAATCAGTGTTCATGTTGATAACGGATAAAACAGAATGGTTTACCTTTAGATGGTTAAGCTAATATCAATCTTTGATCAAAAACGATCATTAAAAGAGGATTAATACTTTCTGTCATGAAAATTTCAAATGCATGTGAGATTACTTTTTGGGACCTTCTAAATTATTTGCAGATTCTCCCATTTACAAGCTGATTTGTGTTTACATGTATATTTTTTCTCTTCAAGAGAAAGTTTCAAAACTGATGGCAGCTTACTGTAAAAATCATAGAAAACAAAATGGTAAAACAAAAAACAGAAAATCATAGTCAAAGAAGAAAGTACCAAATATGCATCTCAATGCCCTTTTTATGATTTTCAAATGTGCCTCAGCTTTTCATAGAGAACAGACACAAAAAGAAAACAAGCAGTTATCTAGTTCTCATTGCTGGAAAAGATGATGAATAGTGATTCTTTATGAGAAAAGCTCTCTATCACTAACATTTGCAAAGATGTCTTTTTATCTATAGAATTAAAAAAGGGAGAATTATATAAGAATACGATATACCCTTAACATTTCCAGAAATTTTAAGTCACTTTCACTATTGTTGGAATTTGGAGAAACTCAGGCATTGGAAAACTTTTATTTTCATAAATACTGGTTACATAATATTTATTGAGTGAAAGAACCAGAATACTATCAAGAGTTATTTATTTCAGGATATGGGGAAAGTCAAGGATAGAACATAATGACAGCTAGAAAGACACATATGACTTGAACAATTCATTTGGCCTCACTGAGTTGTAGATAATTTACTTGATTCACTTTGAACATTTTGTAATTTGTCTTTAAATCACTGTCACAGACAGCTGAAAGGAGGTATTGGTTCTAACAGACTGACAGGTAAACATGAGGAATGAGAAGGATTGAAGGAGTGAAGAATAAGAAAAGAAAAAAAGTAAATAAAATAAACAAAGTAGTAGAAGCATGGAAATCAGTAAGGAACAAGGAAAAAAATAGATAATTATGTTGATAGCAAGAAAAGAGACAGACATAATAACACCAAAGAAAAGGAAAATATGATGCAGATTTCATCTACTGCAATTCTAGTATTCTGGTTAAACTCTGAGTAAATTTCATATCATAAAGCTTCTAAGGTAACTAATTCACTAAAATAGCAGAAACAGATACAGATAACTTCAGGTATCGTAATTATCAGACAGAAATATACTATAAATATGTTTAGTACATTTGATGCATTAAGAAGATAAGATAAAAATTGTGAGCTTGAGAAAACAATATTTGAAACAAAATGAAATAAAACAATAGTGTAGTTTAAATTTAAAGTTCAATGATGGATTAGCTAGCAGATTAAACACAGCTAAAGAAATAATAAACTGCAAGATAGATAAAAATAAATGATATAGAATGCAGTTTAGGAAGACAGATGGAAAATACTAAAGAAGGCTAAGTATTATAAAAGACAGCATGAGATACTTAAACATGTATCCAATCAAACTTAGCTGGGATATAGAGAGTATGGGAAACAGATACAGAGAGAATGGGAAAGATAATTGCTGAAAATTTCCTATGTTTGTTTATAGACAATAATTCCAAGGATCTAAGGCATGCCCTGCTGGCCTTTAGGGACAAAAGAATGTGTATATATCCTCATGGTGGAAAGAGTGATTGGTCATCTGCGCAGTCCTTCTCTGTTGCTTGCTGATTCCACTATGAGGTGACACCTTTTGCCTGGACTCAGGTCAATGCTTTCTATCATTGCTTTATCTAGTAAAGACTATTTATTGCTAATTTACAATCCCTTATGTGAAAGTAGTCAGGACCCACTAATCTTATCTGTTCCCTGCACTTCTGGTTCTGCAAATACAGGATTCTTAACTAAATCCTCTATATATGATCCTCGGCTAAACTTACACTCCACCGATTCAAATTCAATCTCTCTTCACTTAACTACATCACCCTTTGAAGGTCAGCTCTCTTTCTCTCATATCTCATCTATGTTTTGTCTTCCTGCCAAGAACCTCGGGATATCTTACCTATCACATGGGACTTAAGGAAAGGTGAGGTGCCACAATCTCAGAACCAATCTCTGTCTACATGTCCCCTGCTTCCATTTCTAAAGTACCAAAATTACACTACGTTGTTGTGGGTTCCCGGGATTCCAACAGGAAACAGAGTCCGAGTCTCCTCTGTTTTGGTTTTGTGTACATTCTATTTGGCTTCTATTCTCTCACACCCCTCCTTTCCACAAAGCTCAAGGTCTAGAGTGGCAAATAATTTGTATACTTGGGGTAATGGGCTAAAGCTCCATGATTTAGCCCTACTGTTAAAGTCGCATGGAAGAGAAAAAGAAGCTGACCTCCAAAAGAGGAAACATAAAGAGGAATATGACAAATACTTTGCCTCTGAACCAAAAACATCAGTGAGGACACACTTCTTTTTTTGTTTCTTATTTAAATGTATATTTTACAAAACTTGCTTTTAATTGAGAGCCAATATAAATTAATTTCAAATTATCAGAATTTTCATAAAGGATATGTACAATAATTGTTTCCTTACGAATTAGTTGTTAATATGGTGTAAACATTTTGGAAAGAAAAGAAGAAAAATATATTTTAATTCATTTTTTTTACTATATAATCATTATACTTGATTGGGTTGTTAATAAGCAACAAAGTAATATTCATATATTTTTGATGTTTTCACTAATTCATGAAATGGCATCTTATTTATTTGATATAAAATTTAATGATAATCCATTACTGATCTCAAATGAACAGGACAATAATATTTTATGCTCTCTCAAGACTGCAATATTTTAATAATGGATGCATAATAATTTTACATATTATTTAATAAAATATGAAGCCTGCCCATTATGACAAAGAATCAAGTTACATTAAATTTTATTCAACAATTTTATTAGGAAGCTAAGACATAATTAATAGGAAAATCATGTTGAAATAATGATTCAAAGATATTAGAAATCAAACCCTTGGAAAACCTGAGATTTATAATTATTCTAAATGCCATTGTTTTAAATGCCTTGATGAGCAGTAACTATTTTGTGAATCTCAAAATATCCTCATTTTTCAAACATGTTAAGGTCATCATCATGCAAAAGACATTGCAACCCCAACCAAATGTGTCAATCTCATGGAAGTCACATATTTTTGTTATTAAAGCCATAATTCCAAAAGCCTGAACTTGGCTTTAAGGTAAATATTCATCATTTTTCCATTTAATGTTTTGTTTTAATGAAAAAATTGTGGGATGTCTAAAATATCACATAGCAAATTCCAAACAGTGTGAGGAGGATATAATACAAATCATAAATATTTAGAACTTGTTACTGACAAAGATTTGTCATTTTTTTAAATCTCATCACATAACCAATTTATAGATAGAGTGGTTAGGAGATAGAGATAAACATGCATTTATTAAATCTAAATACACAATTATCTGTCTAGCTGTCTGTCTACCTCTCTATCTTAAAGACTGGGGGTTTGGAGACATTCACCGATTCTACTAGAAGGATGAAGAGCAAGGTTCAGGGAGTTTACGAATCAAGATAATACTTGCTAGCAGGTGATTTGGACAAAGGATGCATGTTGATGAATTTCTCAAACTTGGGTGGAAACCATCATTGACACTAAAAACGTACAGTGACTGAATGGTGGTCTGTGAAAAGCATCATTCATTAATCCTTTTGAAACTCAGATGAAATGATAATAGCAGCATCATATTGTCAAGACATTTAACTTATGAATTAAAACTTCATTAAAAAAACTTATTGATTAGCATAAACTTTTATTTGATAAGGCTTGACTGTAAATATCACAAACCACCTTAGCAAAGTTAATGGAATTAAGATATGAACTTTTCTGAAATTCATCATTCTAATTTAACCTTTCTCTACCAGACCCCTTGTCTTTTTGACATTTGAAGCTCCCTATAGAAAATAAAATGTTCTCCATTGAGAATCAATAATTGGATTTGAACAATATTTATTGTCTAAAAATATAGAGTATTTTATTAATAGACTCAGCAATATCATTTAAAATTATATTTGGAAATATTTTATTAATGTTGTTGATTCATACATTGAATACAACATTTTGAAAATACATTTTTTTTAATTTTTAATCTACTTAACAATTTCATACTGTTTTACTTGTTTACAATAAGAACTAATTCCTTGACAGTAGATATCTTTATCAACTTCAGTGGCCAAAAGATCCGTACAACTTATTGCCCTCTAAATTCCAATTTGAAAAACCTAACAGGCACTTAGACACTGGAAAAAACTGGGGGAAAATATGAGTATGTAAGTTCATAATAATAATAATAAAACAAAGTAATAAATATAATGTTATTTCACTGCTCAAAAAACCCAAAAACACTTACTAGAATAACCATATATTCTTCTCCATTTTAAATAATCCTGTCATCTTTCTTAAATCTTTTAAACCTTAAATCGTGTTATGCCTCTTTATTGACTCAGCTTATGTTTCCCTTTTCTTAAACTGTGGGAGTTCTAACATCAACTAATGTAAGATCTCATCTCAAACAAATTTTATTAATAGTACTCTTAATAAAGACTATTGGCTCATTAGAAAGATTAATTTTGGTTTTTATGTTCAAATGAACTACTTATGCAGCCACATTATTTTATCTAGAAAAGAATCTTATCACATTTTGTACAATTAATTTTAAGTAGATAAGGGAAAAGTTTAAATATATCAGATGCAGTCAATGATAATATGTGATTTATTTTAATAGAATAACATTTTCTTTAATTAACTTAAAAGTATTTTTGTTTCTTAGCTAAATATCTCAAAATTAAAATTAATAAAAATGTGTTTATAGTTGGATTAAGACATGTAACTCTAAGACTTGTGAAATTACTATTTTGGATCTAATATTTCTATTCCTTCTCACCTACCCCAGAAAGTGTTATTGATGATGAAAGTTACTGTATTTATCTCTACTACGATTTATAGAAGGTATCGATTTGCTTTCCCATCTGTTTACCTATGTGGCAATCCAGAATATATACCTGTTTTAAAAAATACCTTGTGTTTAGCTATAACACTGCACACTCATGGGGGTGATTAATATGCATTAACAAAGACTCCTCATTTTGTATTGAATATATTTATCTATTAAATTTTCTATCACACATATAAACTATTTAATAACTGTATCACACACATAACCACATAAAAAGACTGTGGTTTTACTACTTATGTATTTAATTCTCACTATTTCTTAGAGTTTAACTAACAGGTTCAGAGAAATCAGTTTCCCTTTTGTCCCAGTCTCTTAGTTATGGCCAAATCACTGTGCTTTGGCCATTGAATTGAGAAGAACAGTGATGTATGCCTTTTCCTAGCCAATTTTAATAAAACCTGCCATATTACTTCATTCTCAACTCTCTCTTTGTAGTTCCCACACTTATCTGAATTGAGGGTGACATCTCAGGGAAATCTTGATAGCCAAATATAAAAGAAGCGTAGTCTCTCTCTTCTGAGTCACTGAATCCGTAAAGGTCTGTGAGGCATAGGGCCTACTCTCTTACCACTAACAATTGAAACAGTGAAAAAATAAACCTATTGCGTTCAACTGTTATTTTGAGGTTATCTCTTATAGGAACTTCTCTTACCATAACTAATCCAAATTCTACATTATTATTATTACCTTACTTATATCTATATTCCTTTGGTATTTTATGGTTTCAATGGATATTATTTTATTAACTTCTTAATCTAAAAATAAGGGTAAGCTGTTTATGTTATAATCTTATCTCAAAATAGAGAAAGAAGGGACAGGGTTTAGTGAGTATAATCATTTTTGAAGTGGTCTGTGTAGCTATGACTTTTATTTTCCTCATACTTTAAAAACTGGATTAAAATAGAGGAACACAAGTAAAGTAAATCTCTGTTTACTGAACACCTATTATGTGAAGCTACAATGGGCCAGTTGATGTACCTGTTATTTTTAATTGATTACCTGTTTTCATTCTCGTAGGAATCCACTTACATGTGAAAAACCTGAGGCTTATAAACATAAAATGAATTATGAACAGATATACTGAAGCTGGAATTACATCAAAGTCCTATGTATTATACTGTTATCTAAATTCTGAAAATACGAAAGGTAAGGATACGTAATACAATTTTATTATTATTTTTATGAAATTTAAAATGTGTTGTGCTGCTTTTATTTTATTTTTTCTTATTAGTATTTTCATATTCTAAAAAAACAAAGAAGAGTCATAGATATTTTCTTTTTCTTACACTATTTGTAAAGTACCTTTGCTTTAAATATCCTGCTGCTTTCTGCAAAGCTTGACTGTTTTTAATTGCTGGCTGCCATCATTCAGCTGGTAAACTGTTTGAGCATCATTTAGCTTAGTAAGCATTTTTTTTTACTTTTTTTTTTTTTTTTTTTTGAGATCGCATAAAACATGGAATTTGTAAAGTTCATTTTGCAAAATGATGCATTCATGGGAATTTTGATTTGCATTAGTCATATGTAACTTGCATCTATCACAAGGACCTAAGAGCATATATTTGATATATTCTGTATGTCAGGAAATATATTTTTCATGATTATTTTAAAAGTTTTAATTAATATGCACATAAGTAGTATATTCTATGGACAGAATAATATCCCAGGGGAGATTTACTAAAGAGAATATCCCTACTCAGTTTCAATATCTAATTCCAGTTTAGCACTTACTTTTTAGTCTGCCAAGTATATCTATAGTTATTGTCTACATATAACAGAAAAGACACTCATATTTATTTGACAGTAATTCTGAAATTCAGAAAAGAATCCTAAATGCCTTAGTGTTAAAATCTCTCCTTATCTTTTTACTCCACTCTCTCCCCATTACCATTTTGAAATATTAGGTCACTCAATAAATAAGGTAAATGGTTAAAGATTTGACAGCAGTCTATACTAACAACTTCAGTTGCATATTGGAATCTACTTGAACAGATATTTTCTTGGTGTTGAAATTTCTCTACAAAGCTTATAGTCCCAGCTGCTGAATTTTCAACTAGGTCATGCTTCTTCTGCATCTGTTTCAGATTCTCTGTCATAATTAGAAAATGAAGAGAGAAAAGCAGGCTCAGCAAATTGAACAAACTAATTAAAGAGCAAATGTAGAGACGATTTTCCCCATACATGTGATATGACCAAATTTCTTTAAAGCGTGCAATTTTTGTATGAGAACATGAAAGTATAAGGCAACAGATTGTTCAAAATTAACACATGACCTCAGATTTTAATTGTTTTTGAGTATTTTGAAGAAAGCGTAAGGCAGCCTCAATCTCATGAATAATTCTTATACATTTAGACATACCCAAAAGTTAGAGTTTCCATAGAGACGACAACTACTTAAAAACTGAGACAATTCACTCAGGACAGGTACTGTCTTGAGAAAATGCTATGCTTCAAAATAAATCAGTTATCGTGACTGTGGGATCAGGCCATGCCTAAACAGACCAGCAATTAAATTGTAAACTTTCTAAATTAGAATAAAATAATTCAAGAAATATTTAATGAATACTGTTTCATAGTATGCCTTTCAATGTGTAGGTATGACTCTCTTTTTATTTCAGGAAAGTTTTCTTCTATTAGCTAAATAAATGCCCTGAACCCTTGAGTTGGTTTTACTTTCAAGAAATGCAAATATGTATGCTGCATCTTCTTTAATTATGCTCTGCATTTATGATGTCCTTTCAAATCATTTTTTTCTCTTTTTAAATTTTAATGAAATATGTTATTTGATTATTTTAATGAAATTTATAGGGGTGATATTGGTTAGTAAAATTATATAGGTTTCAAGTTTACAGTTCTGTAACACATCATCTATATATTGCATTGTGTGTTCACCACCCAGAGTCAGTTCTCTTTCCGTCACCATATATTTGACACCCTTTACCCTCTTCTACCACTCCCCTTTCCCCTTACCCTCTGGTAACCACTAAACTCTTGTGTATATCTGTTAATTTTTGTTTGTCTTTTTTTATTTGTTGCCTTCAGTTTTATATCCCACATATGAGTGAAATCATACAGTTCTCGATTTTTCTGTCTGACCTATTTCCCTTAGCATAACAACATCAAGATCCATCCATGTTGTTGCAAATGGCAGTATTTCATCTTTTCTTATGGTCAAGTAATATTCCATTGTATACATATATACTACATCTGCTTTATCCAATTATCTATTAAAGGACACTTTGTTTGTTTCTTTTTTTTTTTTTAATTTTTGTTGGAGAATATTTTCTCATGAGCTCCAAGTCTTTGTCCTTCAGTCTAGTTGTAGAGGGTGCAGGTAAGCTCCAAGTCTAGTTGCCGTTTTCAATCGTTAGTTGCAGGGGGCGCAGCCCACTCTCCCATGCGGGAATTGAACCAGGAATGCTGCTGTTCAGAGCTTGCACTCTAACCAAATGAGCCGGCTGGCTACACTTTTGTTGTTTCTTATCATTCCCCTAATTTAGCCTTCATTTCTAAAATGGTTTTTAATTTTTTATAATATTTTCTGATTTTTGTCAGTTCTCATTTTTTTCCAACCATTTACTGTCTAAATATCTTATTTCCAGGTAATCCTATTTCTGATTTTTTTTTTGCATTCTTTTGAGGTCCATGTAGTTTTGATTTATTGTATTTCATTAAAAATATTAGATAATGTTTTTGTATGATTTGTAGTCCCATTTTTCTAACATTTTTATTTTATCTAGAAGATAATTTGATTCAATTTTATTTTTCTCAGAATAACTTTGATAAATATTTCCCCCCATATTTGAATAGTATTAGTTCTTTGTGAAGGTGATGGTAAAGTCAGAGTACCTTTCAAAATTTCATAATTTTAGTGTTTCCTCATCGATTCTTACCATAAACAACTCAAAACATGACTTTTCTGAGTAGCCACTTAAAAATCGATGAGCCTTATCCTCATTCAGAATAGTTTTGTTGTTCTTTTCTGCATGTTTTCTCATCTCTGGATATTCTTAAATCTCTACTGGTATTGCCTTCAAGAAGCTAATCTCAAATGTATAGGTTGTGTTTTACTGTCACTGTATTTTCTAACATGTGTTTTTTTCTACCCTTTCCACCTTCTAAATTAAACTCTTTTTTCTTTCATCCCAGGTTTTCTGCCTTGCTAAATTTGAATGTTGCATGCAGGGTGGATTTTTGTCCTTTTGAAAGCTGTATTTGATGGATATTTCTGAGATCCTTAAGAGCTCTGACCACGACAGCCCTGTTTGATCATTTGCTTACTTTCTGAGTCTATGAGCATTTTTTTTTTTTTTACATTTACCCATAGCTCATAGCCTATAACTTATTTTTCCAGTACTTAAAGTAATTTAAAAACTTACTTTCCCACGTTCTCACTCATGGGAAGTCCTCTCCTTTTGGACATGAATATCTGTTGGAGGGTTCATTTTCCAAAGTTCTTAACACTTGGTAGCCTCTTCCCACTAGTCCCTGCCCAAAACCGCTGATGTTGCTCAGGTTCTACTTTTGAGATGATGGTTTGAACAAACTGATCACTAGATATAGGTAGTGTTGTGTGTTATGTATAGTATAATAGAGAGTTCTCATCTGATAACTTCCATTTTATCTCTAAATCAGAAAGAAAAATAATTTAAAAATTATAGGAAGTGTTAAAAGTTTCAGAATGAAAGAAAACATTTGTTTTAGTCATAATAGATAGTTGAAAAATGATTAAAGAGTTGATAAGACCGTTTATTATTTCTGATAGGCCATAACTGTTTTTTTATTAATTTATGGTGGAAACTATTTGTGTTTTGGTATGATTTTGTTTCTAGAAGTGCTAGTTTGCGCAGGTGCCAATGTAGAGAGAATATCTAGAATTCTATTCATTTAATATTGAGATATTTTTCCCAGCAGTATTTGATAAAATTTATACTAGCATAGGATCTTCATGAATTATCAATCTAAGCTGGATAATGAAAAAATTTAAAATAAGATGATAATTAAAAATAATGTTAAAGGAGTAGGGTAAAGTACAGAAATGAATTGCTTATCTTGACAAGGTTGAAAAGAGGCCACCAAGGAATGAACAAACTGAAAGTAGCCAAAGATGGGTTCATGTATGCCTGAATGATGAATTTTGAAATTGGTTGATACAATGTGTGTACAGGGTTTGAAGTGTGAGTGTAGAAGTGGCCAACTGAACTGGAGTAGTGAAGAATGTCAGTGCTTATGAACAGACGAAGGACTGCACTGGACAGAGGGATTGAAGGAATATTATGTTGTTTGTAGAAGCAGCATAGTAACATAGCAGGGTTTATAGTTTAAAGAGAGAATAAGTCACATGCCAATGTTTTGTGAATTGTTGGTAGCAGGGATCAAAGAAGGGCAACTGCAAAGTTGTGAGGAGAACATGGCAGGTGTCTTAGTCTAGTTACACTGCTATAACAAAATACCACAGCTGGGTAGCTTTTAAGCAAGAGAAATTTCTTTCTCACAGTTCTGGAGGCTATAAGTCCAAGAAACATGTTGCCAACATGATCAGGTTCTGATGACTTTGCTCCTCTGGGTTGCATACTTCTCATTGGGTCCTCAAGAGGTGATAATACCTAGGGCATTCAGTGAGCTCTCTTTTATAAGAGTGTTACTGCCATTATTTGAGGGCTCCTAATCACCTCGCAAAGGTCCCACCTACTAATTAATACTGTTAGAGGTTAAGATGTCAACATGAATTTTGAGGGACACAAACATTAGACCATGGCAGCGGGGATTCTTTTCAAATTGGGATTAGCAATAATCTCTGGATACTATCTGCAGAGATAATGCAGAACATTGACAACAGACTAAAAAAATAAAAAAATAAAAAAAAAAAAAACACAAAAAAAAATCAATCACGATTGAATAGCTATCACTCAAGTGGTGTTCTCAATAGTGAGTCATTCAGATAAAATATGAAAGTGAGGAGAACTTTTCAGTAAAAAATTAAAGATGTTGAGGGGATCCTTAGTTATGCTGCACAGTTCCTGAGAGTATAATGGAAAAGTTTGAAATTCAGGTAATAAGAAAGTTTGGAACTCTTATGGGTGACAGAAGATAGATGCTCAAGACTACTATACTTTACTATTAACAGGACAAGGCAGGGATATATGGTATGGAGGATTTAGTCATTTTTTAGGAGAGTGGACCCTGAGCCAAGTATTCAGAGGTCCTGCCCCAGTCTAGATTGATGAGCAATTATGTTATTTTGAAATGTATACAACATTTTACTAATGTGGAAACTATGTAAACTTAGACAAGTTACTCAAACTGTGAGTTTAAGTTTCTTAACCTAAAAAGGTGACTACAATAACTATCACAAATAAAATCATATTAAAGCTTAATGATAAGTATTTATAATATTATTGCCTGGCCACATAAAATGTGCTTAATAGTGTATAATTCTATCATTGGCTTTTTTTTTTTTATTATTTTATTTTATACCTATATTTTAAGACCTAAATCAAATTATATGGAAATAAGGGGTTCTATATGTGAAAAGGCATGGTATTTTAGTTTTTATGCAATTATTTATTTTCAGAATTGAACCCTTCATGGACTATAGATTTTGTAAATTTTGTGTTTAACAGAGAAAATCTATGTTGTAGCCCAAAAGACAGATCAAGGTGAACTTTCTTGATTATGAACATAAGATGTTCATCAAAGTATATACCCAGAAACTGCATAATTGGATTTCTAAAGGCATTCAGCATCTATATTGCCAAATCATTTGTGAGAGTAACCTTTTAGGTCATGATAGAATCAAAAAAAAATTCAAGAAAATTTTACTGTCTGTACTGATAAATATTAAACAGTATAATCATAAGACTGTACAAAAAAATAACAAATTTGTTTTCTAAGTCAAATTTATTAACCCCATTTGGCAGCCTACTTAGGGAATTTCTAAGCAAAAATGTTAACATAAAATGTATTAGCTTTCATACTGAAAGCCACTCAGGGCCCTGTTGTAACACCAGCATCAATTTTTAACAATACGTTAGTAGAATTTTCTGCTATTGTGAGATGTGTAGTAAATGATCCATATATACTTTTCCAACTTTGGCATAGCTAGAGAAGTTTCAATATGATAATTCATAGATAATACTGATGCATATGTTATTTTGTCGCGTCCAGCACGATGAGGGTTGTGGGGAGCGAGGAGGGCGGCACAAGGGTTAAGAAAAGACAGTAGCCACGAACAGAGTTTAAGTGCAGAGGCCAAGGGACTGGCAGCCTCAAGGTCTGGACTGTGGCACCTAATAGGGCCTGCACATTAGCTTTTATTAGTTAGGTGGGGAAGCAAAGGAGATAAAGCTTGTCAATTTCAAGATCTGTGAATTCCATACATCATAATAGGAAACCATTCAAGCCAATCACCCTTGCCTGCTTCCCCAAGGGACAAAACCTATATGCATATGAATAGATGGAAAGCACATCATTGAATCACTTCCCTTGCAGGTTTTGGTGAGGAATGCAGTCACAGAGGCAGAGGCTTTACTTAGCCTGAGGAAGGTAGGGGGCTGTGCCCACCTCTATGAACCCCTTGGGTTCTCCTGTTAGTCCCCACTCGGCTCCGCCTGTCTTAGGTTGCTTTCCACGTGGAAAGTCACACCCGTCATTGGCTGACCAGCCATCTTTCTGGGACCAAACAGGGAGACATAAAGTGCAAATACAAAGGTTAACCAAAGTCCCTGAAAGGATCCGTCTCACAGACTCTCCTTTCTTTGAGGGCAAGTACAAGGAAACAAAGGGTTAGGCTGCTGCGTGGCTACATTATTTCACATTTTTTTTGCATGATAACACCATTTATTCTGTTAAACTAATTACATGGCTTTAGAACAAAGGTACTATGAGTGGTAGGATGTTGTGGGAATACTGTCAGTATAACAAACTGACCTTGATTGTACAATAACTCATTTACTTAGTCTGAAGGGCCAGAGCAAATAATGCAGAAAATTTAGCAGAAGGTATTCTATATACCACAGCACAAATTCCCTCCTTAATTACTGATTTTTCTCTCATGTTCACTGAGGCATTTCTCCCTCTAGAAAAATAGTTTTTTGTTTGTTTGTTTACATCTATGTCCTTAGCACATTTTAAAAATAAAATTAATAGCTAATTGAAATATAACTGTTAACTTACAGTTTACTTTACATCTTTGATATGTTTTATTTTAAAAATTCTCATTGCCTGAATTTGGAATGGACAGCTCTATATTTGCTGCAATAGATTACAGGAAACTTGCTATGTTTATATTTGGGCCTTATACACACATACACACACACTTTTGAAATCTAAGTTCATATTTATACAGATTGACTAGTAAATTTTGTGCATGATTAGATAAAAATTTGTATTGACATTTTCTAACTTGAGATACATTAAGTTGACAATATTGCATATGAGAAGCACATATTGTTGCAAGAATTCTTGGTGTTGAATCAAAAGAACAAGAGTGACTCAATTCCCAAAATATTTTTATTGGATAGTTGGTTTGCCATATTGCACGGTGTCATAATTTCTCATTATAACTTACTCTGATTGTAAAAAACTTAGGATTACAAAATAGAAATCTCTAAAACATAAATGTATAAATATTTGCACTTAGTATTACCCACTTCTCTAGGGGAAAAATCTGTATATAGAAGTTAAAATTGTAAAGGATATTCTGTGTAAAATATGACATACCAGTCTTCTTTGTGGATAATTAAATCGATTTTTCACAAGAAAATTTACAAATCCTAATGGTACATCTCAGATTTGTATCATTCTTTGAGTCTTGCTCCTCTACCCAACCCAATTTCCATATCAGGATTTAGAACAGTATAAAGTCTTGCCTCTCTGAATTAAGGATCAAGAGCTCTAGAGATGTGGCATAACTAAATATGTCTTCCATTTTAATAAGTCTTTCAATCTTTAAATAAAGCCGTTATTATTGTTTACCATGTTAGAAAACTACTGAATCTGATTTTTCAAAATTTCTCGAAATACCCTTGGTATTCAGTATAGCAAATGACTTTGAGGGATGTGATAAAGTTCTAATAATTGTTGGGAATGGCATAAATAGCAGTGAAACAGGGCCACATAGCTTAAAAACAGCTCACTGACCAAAACTAAACTGCTTGTTATCTTCAATTATGATTAGAGTTACGTCTTCATATTATTATCATTTGGAAGGGGGGTTGTACATAGAATGAGGAGCTAGAATTACTATTGTAGGAGAGAATTCTCCAGCTCTGTTTATGCTTTCTTTTTACTGGTTTTGGCATTGTTAACTTATATGTACAGATCTAATTAAGAATTTGTTAATTACATTTATATGTATGTATATCTCAATTCATATATTCTTCTATAGAGAATTCTCTGTCCTTTGTTATTGTCCAGAATTTTAGTACTTAAAGTATGGGCACATTCTACCTAAAATATGTGTTTTCTTCCTCAGTGATTCCATTATTGCAGCCATTACATAAATCATGGCAAAACATGAAATACTGGAAAATTTGAGCTTTAACACTTCTTGAGTCTGGACATGTAAATATATCATGTCTGTAAAATTATCTGTCTATGAAGGCCTTCTACAAAATTTCTTTTGTGATGGCAGTAATATGAGTTTATAGAAATCCTTTATTTAGATTTGGAAATGATGCCTTCTGAGTTTCATATTTTATTTTCTCAGTAACGTTAAAATTTCATAATTTGGACTCAAGATATTTCTTAAGGAAATTACTTTGGAATTCCTCTATAATTAAGCTAAAATGATTCTCATTATGCTATTAATTATAAGAGGGAGAAATTGTAAACAAATTAAAATGTACAACAGTAGTAAAAACCACAGTTTATAAATATCCATTAATGAAATACTATAAAATTATTAAATATTAAAAGAAAACCTTGAAAATATTGCCTTTTAGTATGTGATCTTGTTCCTTAACAAATAATACAATTTTATTGATACAAACTATGTATGAATACAATAGCTAAAAGTCTGTAAAATACTTATCTTAGGATGGTTGTGAAAGATTAAAGATGGCCATGAACACTTTGACAAAGCTATCATTGAAAGGCAGCAAATATTTCTCCTCCTGTTTAATCTGGACAGACTCTGGGAATACTTTGATCATAGAATATGGGATAATTGATTATTTGACCCTTACACATTTCAAACATCCTTTCTTTAGAATGCTTGCTCTAGGGGAAGCCAGGTACCACGTAAGTAATGCAACTACCCTGATATCACGCTGTGAGGAAGTCAAAGCTAGCCATGGGGATAGTCTATATGGACAGAGAAAGACACATAGAGAGAGAGGTACGGAGAGAGAGAAGTAGCCTTCAGGTGACTCTAGACCCATCCGTCGTTAATTGCAACTGTATGAGGGGCTCCAAAGTAGAATCAGCCTGCTGGGCTTGGCAATCCATAGGACTGTGAGACATAATGATATGTTGTTAAGTTAAATCTCTAAGTTTTAATATGGCTTATTATGCAATGATAGGCTACCAACAGTAGTCTTTTGGTTTTTATTTTATTGTTTTTAAACTAGTTCTTTCTAAATCCCTGCAAATAAAGTATGTTATTTACTAATAATACAAATATCAGCTATTTAAAATATCTCTTTAGTTATAGCAATTAGATTTATCAGTTGATGGTTACAATCTAATACTGCCTCATTTGGGTTTTTAGTTATAACTTAGTCATGCTTACTCTATGTCATTTTTATGTATGAACAACCAGTCTCATCATACCAGACAAAACTTAATTCTGATATGACTTCACTTCTATGCCCATGAGCTATTGTAACTGATTGGTTAAGGTTGTAGGATTGACATATCTTTGATTAAAATATTAAATTAATGCCTAATTTTACTGTTTAATATTAATGGTGGATTAAATTGGAGTCACTGATTTAAAAGGCAGTGAAATAAGAGCTATTTTTTAAAACTAATCCTGTACAGGCACTCTTCTAATTACATTAAATATATTTAATTATCATAGTCATTTTTAACATAAGAACTATTTTCATATTCATCTTATAGACAAAGTAATGGAAGCACAAAAAAGAAAATAACTCACGCAAGACCACACTGCTGGTGTTATCAAATAGCATGAGTGTACAGAGTCTGTCGTTAGTTGGCCTGATTTTAAAGACTCTTTTAGCCTCTATGTCTTAGTTGACTTATCTTAAAAGTGGGGACATAATAATTTAACTCATAGGATTGATATGAAGAATGAGAAGTTCGTAAAAATCTAAATGTAATTAGCCTATTTATCCTCTTATACTAGTGCTGGGAACATTAAATTAGTTAATAAAATCAAAGCACTTAGAACAGAATCTGGAAGTAGATAACCATTCACTATCAGAAAGGTTCAGATGAAGAAAATGATGATTCAATATTCACAGTATTGTTTCTTAAGTAAGTACAGGATAATGGAATGAACGAAAAACATATCAAACTAGTAACAGGAATAAGCCCATATCGACCAGTTAGAAGTCATATTTGGGGAAGTCAATTCCATTTTGTCTTGTTTTTTCACTTAAAAACAAGAAGTAATATCTACCTTTTCTACTTCACAGGTTGAATAAACAGACTATATATACAGCTATGTGTATATGTGCGTGTATATTTGTGTGTGTGTGTATATATATATACACACACATACATATATATGTATATTATATATACATATATATCAGAACAAATAAAGATAATATAAATATCGTAGATATTTAAAATAAATATACTAGCATAGCTTTCTAAATTATATATATATACATATATATATACACACACACACATATATAATAGAAATGTAGATTTCTATGATTTACAAAAAAATAATTAAATTATAAATATATGTAATTATGTTTATATTTTGTTATATTATACTATATGGTATATATGGACTATTCTGAAGGTAAATATTTTGTATAATTAAATATTTATAATTATATTTATATATATGGAATATTCCTAAGGTATAAAGCTCTTAGAAATACAAGGAATCCTTATTAGTTTTTACTGCAAATTTGGAAAAGTCAATTATTTTTATCCAGGAGTATACCTGAGAGTTTTCCAAACAGAAAGCAAAATTAGGAATGTATATTTAAAGAAAAACTAAATTTAAATAATGTTGTTTTCCCAAGTTGTTTACCAGTAGATCCCTTTATGTGCCTACATTACCCGTGTAGAAAATTGCAAGGTATATGAGCCCCCTCGTAGTAATTTTCACAGACAACTATCTCTTTAGAGTGATATCATTATTCACTAATGAGTGGTATGTTCCCAGGATGAAATCAAAACTCTTGGATTAGCCAAATTATATACAACAATTATATTTTTCTGACAAAGTTTATAATGGTAAAGTAAACTTATTCTGTATAATTTTTCCTGGTCATGTTATTTTTCTACAGAGACTTGTGAATTTATCATCTAGATTTTTAATTTATATAGCAATTTTGAAAGCAAAACCCAGCAATTATTAATGAGTTCAGCAAACGTGGACAGTGCCCCAAATGTAAAATTCAACACATCCTTTACAAACTCACCTTTTTAGTTTTATTGGAAGTTAGATTTACTATAAACAATTTATAGGAAGAGGAATGTAAATCTGCACAGGGCATGGGAAAATAGAGGCAAGATGAAAAAGACACAAGGTAATGGAAAGGGTTGATGTCCAGGCAACCTGAATTTTGTCCCTACCAATTCATTATTAGGAAAGTAATCTTATATTGTTACTTAAAACTCCTAAGTCCAGTCTCCACATTTATACAACAATGGAATTTACATTATTTTTCAAGAAAAATTTATTGAATGCCAGTCTTTACAAGTTTTAAAAATGAAGTAATAGAAATTGCATAGAACATCAAATGCAAGCATGCACACACTGCCTATTGTAGAAAACAGAATGTTATCCATTGTAAATAAGCACAATGCTGCAGAAGAATATTGGAGAAAGAGCTTCATTCCCTCAGGAGAAAGTTTCATGTGGATGTGTCTTTCATCTGGCTGGAAGACAAGGCAGTGATTTATTTTTAGGTAGAGGTGATGACTTAGGACTTCAGGTGTGGTGAAGAGCTTGACCTAAGTAAGGCCCAGTGAAGAGAAAACCACAGTGTGTTGATGATACAGAGGGAAATCTGCAAAAGCGAAAGCAGAGAATAAGAATGCTAGAGATATTTTGTGGGGATGTATGGAAATAGCAAGTAGAGCATAGGAAGGGTTGATGACTGTGCCAAAATGACATAGATTATCAAAATAATTAACTTATTAAAGTAATAAAAACTGCTTTATGTATGAAACCTTCACCAAGCACAGTTAATTGGAGAAAACCAGTTTATTACTCTTAATACAGAGTCTTGCATGTAGGCCTCTCACCAATTGGGAAAAGAAGGCAATCAAACACACTCATTGATTTTATTGAGAACTTCAAGCAAGTCAGCATTCCAATAGCTATCGATAAATACAATAACTTATTTTTGTAAAGCAAATAACCTTACTTTTCACTGTTATCTGTAAAAGAAGAGAACTTCTTATATACATCTTGAAGTGAACATAAAAATAATCATATTAAAATATAAAGTGTAAGTTCTACAAATAATATCAATTTTAAAGTTACCTATTTTATTTTCTATTGCTTTATGAGGAAAAAGATACAGAAAATAATATATGTCTGTAATTTAGAATATTTTTGATAAACTAATCTATCAGAACATATTACTTTTTAGAAGTAATACAATTTGAGTAATATATATTGTAATCTGTCATAAATGCATTACAATTATAAATGACCAAGCACTGCAAAGTACAAAGCAGTTGCATGTATCTAGTTAAGTGGATGTATAAGTGTTATAAAAGATACTAAACAAAATCTATGTATATATATATAGATTACATATATATATATACATGATTGTATATATAGTATATACAATAATTGTATTATATACAAATTGTATACAATAATTTGTATTATATACAAATTGTATATAATAATTTGTATTATATACAAATTATATACAATAATTTGTATTATATACAAATTGTATATATATGTATATAGATTGTATATATATATAGATTTCATATATATTACATCTATGAAAGTAAGTTATTATTTCCAATGTATTGTTACAGTTGTAGGAAAGAAGAAATACTATATGTTAACTTCTAAATTGATTGGGGAAATGAGCATTTGTAGCACCATGTTTTCTTTATGATATCTGATGATATCCTGTGCAGGGAAGAAAAACATATAGTAATAATATTTTGTGATTTTTTGTTGTTGTTGGAGTTTTATCTCATTTCTTAATGTTGCCTTGTTCTGGAAGACAGAGAAAGCCAATAAAACTACTGGGGCTGATGACTTTGCATAACTACAAGTCATGGTTCATTATAGATAGGTTATTATGATAGCAGAAAACAAGCACCTTCCAAGAAACTAACATTTAAAACTGCTTACAGTATATCAGTGCAATGGGACTGCAAAAACCAAATGGTAGTCAGAAATGGTTGCTTGATCCCCAGGCAGAGAAACATTTTAAAACGCCTATAAAATCAGAAGTATTCTCATCCAAAGTAAGAGAAATGTACCTTTGTTCATTTATAACTTCTGTGTTTGGTTTAAAAACTTTGTTCAAACACTGGGAGAGCTTTGTGGACAAAAAGAGGAAAAGGAAAAACAGCCTAGAACAAATCAATGACGACCAAAATTTGTAAAGATGAGAGTCCGTAATGGAAGACTTGAATCTGGGCACATCATAACAGGCAGCAGTTGTTCTAAATTTCTGGCATATGAATTGCAATGTTAACCCGACATCTCTTAAACGGGGTCATTCATGAGAATTCTGTGGTTCAGATCTAGCAAGGGCTATTCGATAGAAGATGAAACTTGCTATATGAGCAACTGGAACAAAGAAAATTAAATAATTTATTATTATTTCCCAGCATCGCTTATGATCCTGCCTCATAGTGATGACTTAATAAGTAATTAATGATTATGATGATGGTGAATGATAAAGTTAATCACAACAATGACATTTGACTGATTACATATTGACTGCCAGGAACATTAAAAACATGGTCTTATGTAGTTGTAAGAATACATTTCCTAAGAGGATATTATTAGTCCCTTTTTGTAGATGAGAATAGTGAGGCATAGAAAAGTTGAGTAGCATACCCAAAGTCAATTATTGTATTAAAATGACAAGATATAAAAAGAAACCTGTCTCTAAAACTAAGTATATCCCCTTTCACACATCTTAAACTGATTTTTTTAAATTTTATTATATTTATTGGGGTGACGTTGGTAAATAAAATGATATAGGTTTCAAGTGTACAATTCTAAAATTCAGCTTCTGTATATTGCGTTGTGTTCTTACCACGCAAAATGGAATTTTCCATCACCGTATATTTGACACCCTTTACCCTTTACTGCCTTCCACCTCTCTTTCCCTCTGGTAACCACTAAAGTGTTGTTTGTGTCTATAAGTTTTTTTTGTTTGTTGTGTTCATTTCTTGCTTTCAGTTTCATATCTCACATATGAGTGAAGTCAAATAGCTCTTTATTTTTTCTTTATTTTTTTTTAAATTAAAGCTTATTGGGGTGACAATTATTAGTAAAGTTACATAGATTTCAGGTGTATAATTTTGTAATACGTCATCTATATATCACATTGTGTGTTCACCACCCAGAGTCAGTTCTCTTTCCATCACCATATGTTTCAGCCCTTTTACCGTGTCTGATTTATTTTGCTTAGCATGATATTCTCAAGATCCATCCATATTGTTGTAAATTACAGCATTTTATCTTTTCTTATGGATGAGTAATATTCCATTGTATACATGTATCACATCTTTATTCGATAATCTATTGAAGGACATTTTTGTTTCCATGTCTTGGCCACTGTGAATAAAAATCCACTGCGTTCCTTTATACTAACAATTAAATTTCAGAAAAAAAAGAAATTAAAAAAAGAATACAATTTCTTTTGCAATTGCAACAAAAAGAATAAACTTGTTAGGAATAAACTTAACAAAGGATGTGAAGGATGTATACATTGAAAACTATAAGACATTAATAAATGAAATTGAAGAATACACAAAGAAATGGAAATATATCCCATGTGCACAGATTAGAAGAATCAATATAATTAAAATGGCCATATTACCCATAACAGTATACAGATTTAATGCAATCACCATTAAAATCCCAATAGCATTTTTTCAAGACATGGAACACAAAATCATCAGATGTGTATTGAACAACAATGGACCCCACAGCTAAAACAATCCTGAGAAAAAAGAACAAGGCCGGAGATATCATATCCCCTGATTCTTTCAAGGAAATTGGGAGATGAATGAATGCCATGAGTTCTGAAGATTTATCTAGCCTCATATATGCATGTGTGTGTTGTGTGCACATACACACATACCTACTCACACACACAATGTTACAATTTGACAGTAAGTATTCATAAGAAGCAGAGGAATGAATTTATGCATTTCGTAGAGAAGTATTAATCATTTCCCAGGTATTTTGACACTAAAATATTTTGATGTGTTTATCTCCACCTATCATTTATGACTTTTACATTCAGCACCTGAATTCACAATAACCCACTTTACATAGGCTATCTTTCTGAGAGTATCTTCACCCATCTATGTTACTATCAAGGTAAAAGTTTCTTTTAAGATGCCATGACATGAATTCTGACCCACCTTGTCTCTTATAGTCTATATTTGGTAGTTGGAAATAGGTATCCACCCAATCTCCCCTCCTCTTGGAAGTACAGTGATTTATAGTTTAGTTTGCTCTTATCATTTGTTAGGAAAATTTGAAATCAATTCTTGTTTTAATTTTATTTTAATGTAATTGTTTTAATTTTAATTTTAACCAGAGGAGAATATCACAGTGAATAATTTGCTAGCCCACACTATTCCACACATGTATTATTTCATCACTCATATTATTTTAGAAATATCATCACCCGTACCATCTGAAAATAACACTTTCTATCACTCCTACCCAAGGCAAAGGCTGAAAGGAGATTAGTGCTGCTCCAACTCAACATTATCAAGTTATGTCACAGTTGTTTGTTTTAGGACCAAACTCGTACCCAATCTGGACTGAGTGGAATCCCTTCTAAAGATTGTGGGGTTGGGTTCAGGAATTATAAATCCCCTGTGGCCCATTTCTTAAATATAGGACTGTAAAGTTTATCATATTATTTGATCTGTTTTCCCATGAGAACTGGGGGATTGAAAACATCTGAATAAGGATAGATAAAATTTATTTTGAGAAAGGCAGAGAGGGAGAAAGAGAAAAAAGCACAGCATTCAAGTCATTGGTCCATTTCACTGCTGAGGTTTATCTATTTCAGCCCCTTTGTGTCTCTTTTTTCTTCATAGCAATGCCTTTAAGCTCATCCAGATACATGCCTATATTTCCAATCACAGAGGAAGTACTGAATATGAATATGACAGAAAATACTTGGAACAAGAAATAGAGAATTATCTAGTTGGTAAAGTTACATATTAAATAATATAAAATGCAAACATGTTGTATTGGAATTTTACAAAATCATAAAAATGTTTCAACGTGTATTTTGGACATCATTAGCAAAATGCTGTATTTGAATATGTACCTAATATTTTCCATAAGTTTCATAGTTCTCTATGCAAATTAAATGCCATATGTGTTAAACTTAAGAATGCACAAAGAGTCTCTAGCCTCTAAATAACATCAGGAATTGGTGCAGTTAAATAATTAAAAGGGTGTATTTCTATTGCTGAAGATTTCAAAATAAGATTGGAACAAAGTTTCAGCTTCATTAAACAGTTATTATTCATTGTAGTGTACCCTTTCCATTTGCTTTCAAATTTACAGATGAAATTTTAGAAAGCTTCTAAAAGACACCATGATAATCAGATTTACAGAAATCACTACATCACAATACAAACTACAATTATTGCAGTATAATTGAAATTTTGGTGTTGGAAAAAAGAAACATAAAATTTGTAATTTAACATAGCCAGTGTGTAGTGAGGATTATTTTTTTACATTTACAACTTTAGGGGAATCTAAAGAGAAAGTATATCTTAAGTGATAATTTGCTGAACAATAGAACAGTGAGAACAGCCCTGTTTTCCAAGATATTTCTGTGTTCAAATTTAATTACTTTTACCCTTCTTCATCCATAGAAGTTATGATAAAATCAGTTTTTAGGGTAAAATTTTTTAGTTCTCAATAACCAATTATCTTTCCAAATATTCCTTTATATTTTCACACAATTAACTTATTATTCCAGGTTACGCCCTTTACTTTCAACATTTCCTTTCAGATAATTTTTTGAGTAATCACTTTCTGATATTTTGTTGTCTTTTCCTGGCCTCATTTTGCCTCTTTTTTTTTCCCTGCACACCCCAAATTATTTACCTCTTTCTGTCTTCCCCCAATGAGAATAAATGGTGCTCTATTCTTCTGTTGCTCAGATTAAAAACATTGATACCATTCTGATTTCTCTTTCTCTCTCTCTCTCTCTCTCTCTCTCTCTCTCTCTCTCTCTCTCTCAACCATATGCACCTTTTGAGACTTCCTTTGAAATATTGTCAAAATGCCTCACAGCCCTGTAAGGTCACACTTGCTTCCATGTCTGTCCTTTTGTAATCTGGTCTCTACACAGTAGCCCTTAAAATTCAACCTCCTGCTTTTCCTGTTTTCAGTTCAAAATGTGAAGTATTCGGAAATCATCACTTCTGTCCTCACAGCAAGGACAGAAAAAGATGGACAAACTGAAAATCAGTGACTCACTTTAAACTAAACAGAAAACCAATGATGTCTCTGGCAAACCACTGCAAACTCATGAAAAATAGGTGGACCCAAAAAGTCAAAGTCAAAATATGCTTAATTAAAGCAAAATCGAATTCAGTGGTAAAATTAACAAATTTTGGGAGGCTGAGTGTGAGCAAGCCTGCGAATGAGACAGCATTGGAGGCCACAGCCTTAAGGAGGTCCTCACACATTTATGTGCTTTATTGCCACCAACCCTACCAGGTTCTGACAATGAAGAGATGAAAAAGATCCCCTTGTGACTCTGGTAAGAACAGAACTGTAACTGCTGTGAAATATTCCTAGAGCATTCTCAATAACAAAGGCTCACTCTATAGGGGAAAGACCTTAGCATACCTTATCCCAAATAGGAGAAGGACATTCCTACCACTGCAGCCACTATAGCATTCGTTTCTCACTGAAGTGGGAATGTAAAGCTAAGAAACATAGGTGAATTTCACAACTTAAGGGCAGCATTATCAAAAAACAGTCTCATAAAAGTCATACTTAATCATGAGATTAGAGAGTTTTCCCCATCTTACACACCTTACTACCATGTCAACAGGACTGCAGTATAATACTTGTAGGATATAGCTGAAAGAGATGCAAGACACAGATGCTGAGTTGGAGTGCTTAGGGAAGTTCAAAGTAAAAAAGGTAGACAGAAGTAAGGGTCTTAGAAGAATTTGAAGCCTCTGGCACTTAACGATAGCAAATATTTAAAAAAACAAAAACTCATAGCCAGCTTGACATAAATCTTCACTAAAGGTCTATTTACTTCAGTTTCTATTACCTGATAAAACTGTTCAGGTCTCAGAATAAATTACAATACACACCAAAAGGCAAGAAAAAATATAGTCACAAGAGATAGCAATCTTCAGACTCAGACTTGACACATAGCTTTTTGAATTCTCAGAGAATTTCAGTAGCAGTGATTACCATGTTAAAGGCTCTAATTGAAAAATATGGACAACTTGCAAAAGCAAATATATAAGAAGAAAGATTGAAACGCTAATAGAATCAAAATACTGGAAGTCAAAACCTATGTAACATAAATAAAGAATTCCTCCGTTGGAGTCATCATTAAACTTAAGACAGCCAAAGAAAGAATCAATGAGCCTAAAGATAGATTAAGAGATACATCCCAAAATAATATTCAAACAGAAAAATGTTTATTTTTATTTTTTTAAAGACAGTGCATGCAAGAACTGTAGGACATTTTTTAGCAGCAAACATTCATAATTGGAATACAAGAACAAGAAGAAATGCAGGCATACCTCAGGGATATTCCAGGTTTGGTTCCAGACCACTGCAATAAAACTAGTATCACAATAAACAGCCACAATCTTTTTGCTGCTGGAGTGTCTTGCCTTCAATTTGAAAAAATACAACATCTACAAAGTGCAATAATGCGAAGTACAATAAAACAAGATATGCCTGTGTAGAATGAAACTAAAGAAATATTTGATGTAGTAATGGCTGAGATATGTTCAAAATTAACGGCAGACATCAAAACACAGAACCAAGAAGCCCAGAGAACACTCAGCAGGGTAAACACCAAAAACATATATACTTTGGCATATCATATTCAAACTGTAGATTACCAAAGAAAAGAGAAACTCTTGTAAGAAGCCAGAGAGAAAATATAACTTACCAGAAAGGGAAGAAGGATACAAATTAAAATAAACTTCTAATGTGAAAGTACACGAGTAAAAATTAACAAGAGTGAAATATTTGATGTTAAAAAAAAACAAAACAAAAAACTGTGAATGCTAACCCAGACAAATTATCCTTCAAATGTGAAGGAGAAATATAGAGCTTCTCAGATAAATAAAAACTGAGGAAATTTATCATCAGAATTTCTCTGTAAGAAATGTTAAAAGAAGTTCTTCAGTGAGAAGAAAAATGATAGTGGTCAGAAACTCACATCCACAGAAACTAAGGAAGATCATCAGTGAAGGAATAATTAAAGGTTAAAAAAATATATTAACTTTCAAAAACTCATAGACACAGACAACAGTTCAGTGGTTACCAGACAGTAAGGGGGTAGGTGGATGGTAGAACAGGGTAAAGGGGTCAAATATATGGTGATGGAAGGAGAACTGACTCTGGGTGGTGAGCACACAATGTGATATATCGATGATGTATTATAGAAATGTACACTTGAAACCTATGTAATGTTACTAACCATTGTCACCCCAGTAAATTTAATTTAAAAAAGAAGAAAAAAGTTAACTTTCTTACTTATAATGAACCTAATATATAAATTCCAAAGTGGTAATAATAACATACATACAGTGATTAGAGCATATGGCAAAATAATGAGAATGATAAGAATGCCACAAAGAGTGGGAGGGAGGAATGGAGTACTCTAATACAGACACATGATGTGTGAAGTGTTACAGTGTTTTTTTGAAGGTAAACTTAGATTTGTTAAAAACATTACATTGTAACAGCTATATATGATGCAGAGGGGTAGTAGATTGAGGAATGGGGTTATCACTTTGGGAGGGGTGTAAATGTCTAACTAGTACATTGCTTTGTACACCTGAAACAAACAAAAAGAAAACATTACTTTGTAAGCTTAAGGGCAACTATTAAAGAAACATTTTTAAAGAATCTAATCAAAATGCTGCAAAGAGAGAAAATGGAATCATACAAAATGTACAATTAAAACCAGACAAAGAAGAAAAAAATAGAATAAAAGTTATACAAGTATTAGATGGTAATTTAATTATACTAATAATCAATTTTAATGTTAATGATTTAAATACAATTAAAAGACAGAGTTTCAGAGTAAATAATAATAATAAAAAAAGACCCAACTCAATGTTATCTGCTAAAAACAAACTTTAAGTATCAACTTTTAGATACTTTAAAGTTAAAAGGGTGGAGAAATATATTCCATGGTAACACTAAATGAAAAAAGTTTGTTTTAAGAGGCTACATAATACATGATTCAATTTATATGATATTCTGGAAAAGGAAAAACTTTAGATGTAATAAATTATCAAATTATCAGTTTTTTGTTTTTTGTTTTTGCCAGGGAGTGAGTGGGGAGGAAGTATTGATTGGATGAAGCTTAGGGAATTTTTAGGGGATGAAACTATTCTGTGTGATACTGTAATAATGCATATATTATCCTAATTTTTTGTCAAGACATAGAATTTTACATAAAAAAGGACCTATGTAATTTTACTAACCATTGTCACTCCAATATGTTTAATTAAAAAAGAATAAACCTTAATGTACGGCAATATTAAAAGTACTATTTAGTAGGCCAGAAGATTCCAGAGTGATACGCTATATGTGACAAAAGTATATACATTTATTGTAAGTGTATGAAACAGAAGAAGAGTGGGGGAAACTGTTGCTTGACTAAATAATTTTGTTAATGAGTGGAAATCCTAATCATAAAGACAAACATAATTGTGCATAAACTATACTCTAGTTCATAAGTTGTTTACTATCAGTTAATAGTTCTGAAGCCACTCTGCATGTATACTGAAATTGAACATCGTGAATCCTGAATCATTGGAGCCAGGTTTCTCATAGTTGGAGTGGGAGCTTACAATTCCAGATAAGCAAAGAAAGAAGGTCAGGGTCAGGATAGTCCATGTGGTAATGGTTTAGGTTGAAAACATCAGTATGAACTCATATCATTTTAATAGGAATACATATGGCTACATATAGAAATGTTTATAGATACACACACCTTACCTTACTCTGTATGATAAGAAGTCCTGGAAACAGTGACACACCAGTAGCAGGGAACATACCTGTATTCCTGATCTAGGCATCTAATATGACTCTCCAGTGAAAGGAGCCAGGACTCTTTGCAGAAATGGCTGATTCTAAAACTATAGGCTATTAATAATCCCATTTAAACAAACACAAGCTAGAAATTAGAAACAAAAACTGATCTAATTATTTTCACCTCTCATACTAGTCTTTCAGTAAGCTTTTTTTCAACTTTGCCATGACGACGGGTGGCTTATTGATCCATAAAGCACTCACCATTCAATGAAAAAAAAAAGATTATATGTTTCCTTCTTCAATACACACAGCATCTTCAAAATTTCTGACATTTAAAACAATTTCTGACAGAAATGCTAACAGTGACATATGTAGTATACTATTATTTCCAGTTCTGCTGTGATTTATATTAACTTTAATCCAGCCTTGTTTTGATCTATGTTTAAAGTGTTAAAAATGAAATTCAATGTTTTTCCTCAGATATAAAAATGTGTTAACTACCTTCAAACTCAGGGCATGTTATTTGGTAGACTTGAATGTTGTTTGCCACAATCTTTTTGAATTGCTATTATACATGACTAAGAACTACTTTATAGCACGATACAGCCAAAGTGAAACTTTAAATTAAAAGTAAAAACATGAGAAAAAACATAAAGATACTGTTTTGTATTCTACTTTATATTGAAGGAGGGCCTATAATATTCGAGCTGAAAGGCTCACTTATTAACCATATTTATACTTAGGGTTTACTTTATCATGGGATTCAAATTCTATGAATAACAGAATTTTGCTAAAATTTGCTTTCTATTCAGGAGACTACTATCAATCCTACACAAAGCATTATAATTCTTTAAGTATGGTTATTAGATATTTGTATTATCAAACTGAAAAGTTGAGAGCCATATGATTTCACTCATATGTGGGATATGAAACTGAAAGCAACAAATGAACAAAACAAACCAAGCAAGAAAAAAGTTATTGACACAGACACCAGTTTATTGGATATTGGAGGGTAAGCAGGGAAGGGAAAATGTAGAAGACGGTAAAGAGGGTCAAATATATGGTGGTGGAAGGAGAATTGACTTTGGATGATGAACACACAATGCAATATATAGATAATGTATTATAGAATTGTGCACTTGAAACCATGCACAATTTTCCTGACCAATGCCGCACCTATACATTTAATAAAGAGCCTAAATAAAGAAATATAATTATTTGAAGAGAAAAAAAAAAAAAAAGAGTATTGAGTGATTCAAAAAAACACTAAAACAAAATAAAGTTTTAGACCTGGTAAGCAGAGTTACTTTAATTAGGGTGATGCAATATAACATTACATTGCAGGGGTAATTTAGAACTGCTTTTTAATGTTATAAAAGAGAAATTCAAATTTTGAAAAGATGAATAATTTCAATAATAGTCTCGTCTTAATGAACTTTGTCAAACTGGTTGCTCAGAGATGAAATAGCTTACACTTTTACATTAAAGTTCTGGTTTGGACTAGAAATTTCATAATCTTTTGGAGAAATGTTACTAAAATACAGGAGCATTGGAGCTCAGAGATAAGGAATCAGTAGATCTGGGTTCTAGTCTGAGCTCTGTAGTCATTAGATACCTGTCCTTGGGAAATGATTTCATTCAGTTGTAGGAATTTTGTTCTTCTGCATTCCTCTTTGCACATCTATAAAGCTAAAGGATTAGGGCAAATGATATTTAATGCCTTTTAATTTCTAAATTTTGAAGCTTTTTTAGTTCAAGTTCTGGGAAAAAAAAGTTTCTGCAAAAAAAAAAATCTTCTGAGAAATCGAGTATATGCATATGAAAACACACTATACAAATTTGCAGATACTGAGGGCTGAATAATTACCATCTGTAATACTGAGAGCATTTATTTACATATGATATATATTCAGAAAACTATGTTACATTTCATTTATTTTTCTTAAAATGTTAGAACATTTTAAATGCCATTCCTGTGTCCTTTTCTATTAAAAAAACAAAACAAAACAAAACCATTTTGAGACTTGAGACAATTATTTTTACTATATCACCTGAAAATTATTTGGGAATTTTATGAATACTACCGAGTAATGAATCTTTCATGAAAAATGAAATGTTTGTTTGTTTTGTTTTGCTTTGTTTTACTTTGCTCAATTACTTCTGCTAGTCAGAACTCAAATATCCATCTGGCCCCTTGTACCAGGAAATACAAATTCTTGTAGGAGTAATTAAGTTGGCTTTCATCTTTGCAATTATAAAAATGCAGGTGCCATTTTAAATTTGGACCAAAGTGTGTAAGAGTTGTTTTCAAAAAATGCACCAAAAATTTTTACCGATTGTGTAAAGTTAAACAATGTAATTAGAAAGTTTTTAGACTGCATATCCAAATTTGTTTTGAGGTAAAAATCTCAGTAACTCCAAATTACATCAACTGTTCACCTCTCCATGAAGAACCTACCAAAAGTTTCTGTTGATTATAACTCAGAAAAGTGTTTCAAATAAAGCTCATTCTTAACATGCCTATTGTCTTGAACTTAGTTCAGGTCTTCAGTTTTCCTTAGATGAGTGACTGCAGTAGTCTCCCATTCTGCCTCCCTTTAAAATGTCCTCTTCATCAGCATCTTCTGTGTTCCTCTATGGACCTAGATTAATTTTCTTACATCATATTGTAAGTTGTGTAAGAAAAGGAACAGTTCACTTCTACCCTCAGCACAAATGGGAATGTCCTACTCATAAAACTAGCACAATGAATATATTAGCTAATCTATAGAAAACAAACAAATCTGTTTAATACATAGAAAATTAGTGAATAAATAATAATTCTGACTTTGAAACTGCAGTATTTAAAACTTATACTGATTTACATTAATTTTAATATAAAATTGATATGTCTTAGCTTTGCATACTTTCACTACTTATAGCTAATAATGTTTAAGTCCATTTCACCAACCTTGGGATTAGGTCACGATGAATTTCTGATGTCTTAATCATGGCAATCCATTTTTTATTTTTAATCATTAAGTGTTTTTACATAGCCTTTTCTACCTTCTGCTTAGAATCCCCTTCCCTTTTTCTTCATGAGGTATGTTTCTATTAATACATACATTTATTACCCAGTTCAGTGTTCCTTCTCAATTAAGACTTTCCAATTCTTACAAGTCAAACCACTTTGTCTCCACATCATAATTTTGCCACCTTTCTAACAATAATATTTCTGTTTTTAAATGTGTTTGCTTGCGCATTTCTCCCATTGAACTCTAATATTCTCAGGCAACGAGAGGGTCTGCTTCATATTTAAGTCCTCATGGTCTATTAGAGTGTTTACTAGATAGCAGTTACTCAATTAACACAATGAGTGAATGGATGCTCATTGAAAAAATCAAATTCAAATAAGCAGTGTTTTTCTAAACATGATTTCAAAATATGTAAGTTACTGATCCCACTCACTGAAGTCTGTCACTGAAATGAAACAGAAAGAGACTATCAAAATTGTTAATATTCAGACTTCACTTAGATTAGTTGTCATATTATACTTATTTGCTATTAATGATCAGGCTTTAGCAGAACATTTTTCTTGATGTCATTTTCACATGGAATGATACTTAGAATATAACTTTGATAGCAGTGTATTTCAATAGTATAAATGGCCAGTAATGCCTGATATTGAAAATACAAATAATTTCTTTATGCCAGTAGAAGGTTGTTTGTTTTCTTTTGGAGATTTGATGGTGTAATGTGCTTTTTGTCATATAGATATTTTTTTAAACCTCTATAAATACACATTTGTTACTGATATTATTTAAACTTGCAACTTTATTATACAAAAATGAGAATACATGATTTTAAATAGCTTTAATTCTTTTTATGTTTGGATACCATGAACTGAGGCAGAGCTAACAGATGAAGAATTGGTGTTTGGGAAACTCTGCAGGTGAAAAATAAGGCAATCCTAGAAGAAAACCCAAACATTGCAATGTTGCACACAAGTAAGAAAAAAGAATCATGGTATACTACTTTTGGTAATATTCCATGAAAGTAATTACAGACTCAATCAGAAAGTGTGATATAGCTAAAGAGTAAACTGAGAGAGAGCAGTTTATTGTGTTAGGATAAGGAAGCTAAATGTTCATCTTTAATTGACAGATCACAAACATCTGTATAAAATTATTATCTAGAACTATCAAGATAAATACCAGAATAAATAAATAACAATTCAAAATTGTGCCTTGTCACAGTAGAACTGGGAATGCAGACAGATGAGATGAGAATATTTTTCTTTTAAGTATTATATTGCGAAATGTGATACATAGCAATTGTAATTGTGATATATAAAATATATATTACACAATATTTATCATCTATCTATGACTTCAATGAAAATAAAGTTAGTATAGATTTACCTAGTCAGTCATTTTCCAACACTACTAGTTGCTACTAGTAGTATCAAAAAACAGTTCAATTTGATGTTAGCAGCATTTTTTGGATTCAGCGACTTTGGTTGATTACTTCTAAGTTCAACCATGACTTACTTTCTTAGCATACCTGTCGATCTTAACATTATCAGTTTTGATAGTCTCTTTCTGTTTCATTTCAGTCACAGACTTCAGTGAATCACAAGAAAGTGTTAAACAGAAAAGGATAGGGTATCTCTCAAGTACAGTCGCTGAACAACTTAAAGAATAACTTTGCTGTAAAAGCGTATTAATATCAAAACAACCTTGAAAAACATGGGTTATTTCTTAAGTGATACTCCACGCTATTTAAATAACTGAAGGAAAAAGTGGTACAAATTGCTTTCTGTAAAAAATAACATCACTGGAAAGTTTATAGTAGTCATTTCCTGTGAAAATACTATGAATTAAATTGTATATTGTAATTAATTAATCATACTGGAAAATCATTATCAATAGTAGATATGCCCTCATATCAGGAACATTTCATTCACATAAAGAGCACAAATATAAATCAGTCTATATTCATGAAACACATATATAAATCAGTCTACATTAAAGTTAGTGATTACAATGCAAAAGCTTTTTTTCTGATCTAGTGTCTAAATCCTTTCAGCAAATAACAAGAACTCATGAAGTTGTAATATAAATGGAATTGATATGCACAATTTAAAGGCAAGCACAATTTGATAATCATTATCTAAGTAGACAAAATGAAAAGGTCTCAAATGATTTTACTGCAAATCATTACCAAAATATTATACTAAAACAAGCGATAAGTACTCTTGTGAGCTGAATAAAGAAGAAAATTGATCCCTTGCATCTAAAGGAAACAATGAAAGAAAAATATCTTAGAGAAAGACAGAATGGATCCTATTTTGCTTATGCTTCTGAAATTTGCCAGGTTAAATAAACTTATCTAGTGATAAAACATGTGTAGGATGCATTTGAATAATGCACTTAGGTACCTCAGTGCTCCCTTCCTGAGATTTCCATACAATTGGCATTTTCAAATTAGGAGTTGACTACTTTATCTACACACCAAAGTGCTAACTTCTTAGATATTAAAAGAACAAAAAAGACAACATTGAACTATGTCAAAACTCTAACAGAAACATACATATATAAAGAAGACTCCTTGGCCCTATATAAGGAGATGATCATTATGTTTCAATATTTTACAGACTTTCCATAGAAGGTATCCTCAGATACTGAATTGTTACGTATTTTAACTTGAGAATGTTGTGTACATATACATGTTTAAATCCAATTATTTCATTCATATCTGTACCTAGTCCTAGGTATGTTCACTTAATTTACCAAAGTAAAATCATGATATTTAAGAGAAACCAAATATTCTATAAGTTTAAAAATAATTTACTAAAGAGAACAGTCAAGTATGGTAATGGAGAGGATACTAAAATTTTTGTCATTAAAACTGAGGATTCTTCCATATTAGCATCCAAAAATAAAGCATTTTTACCAAGTACGCCAGTAAACAAATAGCCTTGGAATATCCAAGAAGTGTAAACATGCATTGAGAGAAACGGGGGCTGTGAGACTTCCACATCTTAGCCACCATAGATCAAAGATAAAAGTCTTCAAAGCATTTCTTTACCCTGAAGATCATGAGTATCTCAGACATTTGAATTTCCATGTAAAAGACCTCATTAAGAAACTGCTTGATGTAGAGAGAAAAGGATAATTAGGAAATGTGAAGAACAGAGAAGTTGATGTTAAAGATATTGGTAGTTTCATTCTGTGGACTGGGAAGCAGTCCTTTAGAGAAAACTGAAAATATTCCATAGTGTTGAAGGTACTGAAACACTGGAGAAATCTCTATGTTTGACTTTTCCCTTGAATGATGGCAACAAGGCCTTACCTGAGCTTCCAGAAGAGCTGGAAATTGTGAAGAATTTCTGAGAACAGAATTCACATCTACAAGAAACAGGAAGAGTTGAGCTTACCTGGAGAAACAAACGGAGAATATGCGAACTGGAAAAAACATGCATGAGGATATGTCAACACTCACATATACCTATGTATAATAAAGAGATTGGAGAGCAGGAGAGATACATGATTATGCCATGATTTAAGCAAATGAATGTAACTGGAAATCTAGGGCATCATGAGAAATTTTTAAAATTTTGTTTGGTTTTAGATTTTATACAGATTTTATTGTTGGTTCCTTTGTGTAGCTATGTTTATATGATTTCATTTTATATGTTTGAACTAAACATGTTTACCATAGGAAGTGCTTAGTGAAATCATTCAGTCTATTCAGAAGCAAAATGATATCAGAAAGAAACTTAGATCTTCAAAAGAAGGAACAAAAGTATTAAAATAGCAAATATCTATATATTTAAAAATACTATTTTTTAATGTCTTAAATGCATACTGTTGTCTAAAGCAAAAATAGTTGTCATCATTTTTATAGTATATAGATGCATTACATATAAGAATTTTAATGTAAAGTATGTTGTGATGGGGGTTATATATCTATATTATTGTAGATTCAGGATCATAGCTGAAGTGGCACAATGTTAACTCTAAATAGGATGTGAAAAGTTAAGGCTGTCATTATCTTCCATTTCAAGGATGAAAATAATACAAATGAGCACTTACCTAAGCAGTCATTATATAAATTAAAGTGGATCTAGAAATGGGTAAATAATCTAAGGTAGGAGGCAGAGAGAGAGAGCGAGAGGGAGGAAAACTGAAAATAACATTAAAATACTAAATTCAGTCATACTGATAATCATTCAAGACGTGAACTGAAAATTAAAAAGCATTGTTGAAGATTTTAAATTAATTTTAATTTCAATTAATCTTTAGAAAAAACAAACTTATTTTATATTAATATAAGACTCAATTATATTTAAATGTTTAATCTCTGCAAATTAATAAATAAATTAAGTACTATCCCAATCAAAATCCCATCAGAATTCAGTAGAAATTGAATGCCATTTTTAAGTTTTCTTAGTCTTTAATACTTTTTAAATTAAATTTATTGGGGTGACATTGGTTAGTAAAATTACATAAGTTTCAAGTGTACAATTCTGTAATACATCATCTATGTATCACATTGTGGACTCACCACCCAGAGTCAGTTCTCCTTCCATCACGATATATTTGAGCCCCTTTACCCTCTTGTACCACACAACCTCTCCTCTCCCACCCTGTACCCTCTGGTAACCACTAAACTGTTGTCTGTGTCTGTGAGTTTTTGTTTCTTTATTGGATATTGGTTTGTCTTGTTCCTTTGTTGCTTTCAGTTTTATATCCCACATATGGTTCTCGACTTTTTCTCAACTTAATCTCAAGGTCATCCATGTTGTTGCAAATGGTAGTATTTCACCTTTTCTTATGGCAGAATAGTATTCCATTGTGTATATGTACCACATCTTCTTTATCCAATCATCTATCGAAGGTCACTTCAGTTTCCATGTCTTGGCCACTGTAAATAATGCTGCAATGGACATCGGAGTACATGTAACTTTACAGATAAATGTCTCCAGATTTTTGGGGTAGATTCCCAAGATAGGGATTGGGGGGTCATATGGTAATTCTATTGTTAATGTTTTGAGGAACCTCCACAATGCCTTTCATAGCAGCTGCACCAATCTAGATTCCTACCAACAGTGTATGAAGTTTCCTTTTTCTCCATAGCCTCTCCAACACTTGTTATTATTTGTCTTGTTGATGGTAGCCATTCTAACAGGTGTGAGGTGTGAGGTAATATCTCATTGTGGTTTTTATTTGCATTACCCTAATAGCTAGCGAAGTTGAACATTCTTTCATATATCCATTGACCGTTTGTATGCTTTCTTGGGAGAAGTTTCTGTTTGCGCCCTCTGGCCATTTTTTGTCTTTTTGTTGTTGAGTTGTATGAGTTCCTTATATATTTTGTATATTAGCACCTTATCGGAGGTGTTGTCTGCAAATGTCTTCTCCCATTTGGTTGGTTGTCTCTCTTGTTTTGATGATGTTATCTTTTGCTGTGAAGAAGATTTTTATTTTGATGTATGAGGTCAAAATTAAATTCACAAACTTATCCTAGAAAAAGTGCTACATACCTCACTGCTGAATATCACTATGGTCACCTTCAAAGTACTCCTCTTCGGAAGCTATACACTGATGCCAGTGCCTAGTCTACCCTTCAAAGCAATTGTGGAACTCTTTTTCTGGAATGGCCATCAGAGCTGTTGTCATATTACCTTTGATGTCCTGAATGTCATCAAAACGTCTTCCTTTCAATATTTCTTTTTTCTTTGGGTAAAGAAAGAAGTCACTGGGGGCCAGATCAGGTGAATAGGGAGGGTGTTCCAACACAATTATTTATTTACTGACCAATAACTCACTCACAGATAGCACCATGTGAGCTGGTGCATTGTTTTGATGCAAGAGCCATGAAGTGTTGATGAAAAGCTCAGATCGTCTAATTATTTCATGCCGCCTTTTCAGCACTTCCAAATAGTAAACTTGGTTAACTGTTTGTCTAGTCGGTACAAATTCATAACGAATAATCCCTCTGATATCAAAAAAGATTAGCTACATGGTTGCAACAAATTGGTGAATTGTCAGACCTCTGTGTGTGTGTGTGTGTGTGTGTGTGTGTGTGTGTGTATAAAAGTATATACATACTAAATGTTTAGTGTTAAAAATCCACAAGAGAAACATAAAATCCATAACAAACTTAGCATTTCATTTTATTTAAAAATTAAGCTATGGTGGAGTTAGTTTTGAGTTGAGAATTTTCCTTTGGCAATAGCTGATGTGAGGATAAACTGTGGAATAGAGTGTGGAATGAAGGGAGGGACCACATGGATGATATCTAAGGGCTACAGAGGCTGGGGAACTACTTGTCAACCTCAAGACCTTAAGATCCCTTGAGGGGACTTGACCTGCAGCCTCTAGAGGGAAGCCTTTTTTTTTCACCTTTGGCAGGCCATGTGATTTTGTTTTAACTTTGTGAACTAGAAAGGAATAGCATAGGTATGTAATCTCTATAAGAAAAATATTTTTAAAAAGTAACATTAAAATAGCAACATGATCATATCTGAACAATTTTTTTTTAATTTATTGGGGTGACAATTGTTAGTAAAATTACATAGAATTTCAGGTGTACAATTCTGTATTACATCATCTATAAATCCCATTGTGTGTTCACCACCCAGAGTCAGTTCTCCTTCCATCACCATATATTTGATCCCCCTTACCCTCATCTCCCACCCCCCACCCCCCTTACCCTCTGGTAACCACTAAACTATTGTCTGTGTCTATGAGTTTCTGTTTCTCATTTGTTTGTCTTGTTCTTTTGTTGTTTTTGGTTTATATACCACATAGCAGTGAAATCACATGGTTCTCTGCTTTTTCTGTCTGACTTATTTCACTCAGCATTACATTCTCAAGATCCATCCATGTTGTCACAAATGTTCCTATATCACCTTTTGTTACCACCGAATAGTATTCCATTGTGTATATATACCACAACTTCTTTATCCATTCATCTATCGAAGGACATTTTGGTTGTTTCCATGTCTTGGCCACCGTAAACAAAGCTGCAATGAACATTGGAGCACACGTGTCTTTATCTCTAAATGTTTTCAGATTTTTTGGGTAGATACCCAGGAGAGGGATTGCTGGGTCATATGGTAATTCTATTCGTAATTTTTTGAGGAACCTCCACACTGCCTTCCATAACGGCTGCACCAGTCTGCATTCCCACCAACAGTGTATGAGGGTTCCTTTTTCTCCACAACCTCTCCAACACTTGTTACTATTTGTCTTGTTGATGATAGCCATTCTGACTGGGGTGAGGTGATATCTCATTGTGGTTTTGATTTGCATTTCTCTGATGATTAGTGATGTTGAGCATTTTTTCATATGTCTATTTGCCATTTGTATGTCCTCTTTGGAGAAATGTCTCTTCAAGTCCTCTGCCCATTTTTCAATTGGGTTGTTTGTTTTTTTGTTGTTGAGTTGCATGAGTTCCTTGTATATTCTGGATATTAGCCCCTTATCGGAGGCACTGTTTGCAAAAATCTTCTCCCATTCAGTTGGTGGCCTCTTTATTTTGTCAATGGTTTCTTTTGCTGTGCAGAAGCTTTTAAGTTTCATATAGTCCCATTCGTTTATTTTAGCTTTTGCCTCCATTGCCTTTGGAGTCAAATTCATAAAATGCTCTTTGAACCCAAGGTCCATAAGTTTAGTACCTATGTTTTCTTCTATGCAGTTTATTGTGTCAGGTCTTATGCTTAAGTCTTTGATCCATTTTGAATTAACTTTGGTACATGGTGACAAATAGCAGTCCAGTTTCATTCTTTTGCACGTGGCTATCCAATTCTCCCAGCACCATTTATTGAAGAGGCTGTCTTTGCTCCATTGTATGTTTTTAGCTTCTTTGTCAAAAATTATCTGTCCATATTTATGTGGTTTTATTTCTGGGTTCTCAATTCTATTCCATTGGTCTATGTGTCTGTTTTTCTGCCAATACCATGCTGTTTTGATTATTGTAGCCCTGTAGTACAAGCCAAAGTCAGGAAGTGTGATACCTCCATTATTGTTCCTTTTTCTTAAGATTGCTTTGGCTATTCGGGGTCTTTTGTGGTTCCAAACAAATCTGATGATTTTTTTGTTCTATTTCTTTAAAAAATGCTATTGGGATTTTGATAGGGATTGCATTAAATCTGTATATTGCTTTAGGTAATATGGCCATTTTAACTATGTTGATTCTTCCAATCCATGAGCATGGAATGTCTTTCCATTTCTTTCTGTCTTCTTCAATTTCTTTAAAAAATGTTTTATAGATTTCAGCATATAGGTCTTTCACATCCTTGGTTAAGTTAATTCCTAGGTATTTTATTCTTTTTGCTGCAATTGCAAAAGGAATTGTTTTTATATTTCTTTTCTGAGATTTCATTGTTAGTATATAGGAAGGCAATGGACTTTTGTGCATTGATTTTGTAGCCGCAACTTTACTGTATTCGTTGATTGTTTCTAATAGCTTTTTGGTGGAGTCTTTAGGGTTTTCTATATATAGCATCATGTCATCTGCAAAGAGTGATAATTTAACTTCTTCATTCCCAATTTGGATGCCTTTTATTTCTTTCTCTTGCCTGATTGCTCTGGCAAGGACTTCCAACACTATGTTGAAAAGCAGAGGTGATAGGGGACAGCCCTGTCGTGTTCCTGAACGTAGAGCAAAGGGCTTCAGTTTTTCTCCATTAATTATGAGATTAGCAGAGGGCTTGTCATATATGGCCTTTATCATGTTGAGGTATTTTCCTTCTATACGTATTTTATTAAGTGTTTTAATCATAAATGGATGTTGTATCTTGTCAAATGCTTTTTCTGCATCAATTGATATAATCATATGGTTTTTGTCCTTTATTTTGTTTATGTGATGTATCACATTGATGGATTTGCGGATGTTGAATCATCCTTGTGCCCCTGGGATGAACCCCACTTGGTTGTGATGAATAATCTTTCCAATGCATTGTTGTATTCGATTTGCTAGAATTTTATTTAGGATTTTTGCATCTGTATTCATCAGAGATATTGGTCTGTAGTTTTCTTTTTTTGTGCTGTCCTTACCAGGTTTTGGTATCAGGGTAATGTTGGCCTCATAAAATGAGTTAAGGAGTACTGTCTCTTCTTCAATTTTTTGGAAGAGTTTGAGCAGGATTGGTATTTGATCCTCTTTGAAGGTTTGGTAGAATTCACTAGTGAAGCCATCTGGTCCCGGACTTTTGCTTTTGGGAAGGTTTTGGATGACTGATTCAATTTCGTTACTGGTGATAGGTCTGTTTAGATTTTCCAGTTCTTCTTGGACCTGAACAAAATTTTAAAAATCTCTTACTACTATCAAATATTCACTCAGTATTTAAATTTTCAATTTCTGATAACATTTTTGAATCATAATCCAAATAAGATCTTCCCATTACTTGCTATATCTCTAAAGTCTTTTTGATGTGCGGCTTCCACCCCTCCCTCTCTCTCTTTTTCCCCCTTACATTTAATTTCTTGAGAACATACATTTACCTGTCCTGAGAGTTTTCCCCTATGTAGATATTACTGATTGCATCCCCATCGTATACTTTAGTAAGATCCTCTGTTATCTTTACATGATGTAAATTATTACTTAGATCTAGAGGATGTTTTTCTTTTAGACTATTATATAAGGGCTACTCTGTTCTTCCATGAAGAAAGTTATACTGTCTCTTATTTTGTCACATTAATAACCACTGCTGCTCTATTATTAGGTATAAGTAAATAATGACATTTTAATTCTATCGTTCCTTTTAAGTTATTAACTAGAATATTTCTATAAAATTAATCTTATTTGCTAAATGTCTCAGATTACACACACACACACACACACACATAAATTTCTTACTAAATATTTTGATTCAGTCTATACTTCAGGGATTAGTGTCTTATATTTTCATTTCATTAATTTTGTCAATTGTTTTTTTTCTCTTATTCTGCCTCCCCCCAACTCCCACTCCAGTTCAAGCCATTGTTTCTTGGTCTAGTTGAGTAGGACAGAGCTCCCTAGCCCATGCTGGCATTATGAGCCTTATGCTCCACCTGGCTGAGGCAGTCAGTGGCCGTTGGTCAGCTGCTCACAGCAGCTCATGGCAGCTCTCCCCAGCTGCCTGCCGCTCACCACAGCACTCAGCAGCCTACACTAACCTCCCGTTGCTCATGGCAGCCTAGCTCCAGGGAGAGCTGTTGCTCACAATCTTAGCTGTAGAGGGCACAGCTCTCTGGCCCATACGGGAATTGAACCCGCAACCTTGGCATTAGGAGCACAGCGCTCCAACCACCTAAGCCACCAGGCCGGCCCCAATTTTGTCAAATCTTATCATCTTCTTTTTATTTGTCCATTTGTAGTCAGGGTCTTTATATTTCTGATTTGTGGTATTATTTCTATTCTGCAAATGCTTGGTTAATTTTATTTGATTCATATCAGAATGGTGTTTATACTTTTGTTTCTTAGCTTTGTTTTGAGAACTTTTTCTGGTTAAAAATATAATTTTCATGTTTTCTTTTATTCTTGTGTTACCTTCATTGGTTCAACGTTCACAGTTTGTTGTTTTTTATTATTGTGTTGATTTTTCTGGGACTAGCAATAGAAAGATTCTAGAGAGGTGAGGTTCGGTGGCTTCCTTCATTTCTTAGTTCAGGCAACCTTAGTTCTTAGCAACCTTTCCTGTTGCTACAGCGATTTCTTCAACAAGTAGAAATTAATGGAATCTCTTCTGGTCTAACATTTTATGATTTTTGTCTATTTTCTAATTCCAGTATGGCTTTGATTTTCAGCTACTTCTTTATTGCTCTTTACCACTGAGCTTCCTAGGAGCTCATTTTCAAGGATCCTCCATTGCCTCCATAATTGATGCTTGCCTGACACTGCCATCTTTGGTACCACATTTTTGAAGTACATTCTGTTTAACTCCCTAGTAAATGTTCTGTATACTTTCTTATACTGGTGCAGAACCTTTACTTGTGAAGATGGATATTATTAGATGTTATCTGTGGTCATCCCCACTAGGACCCTAGAGCACTCTTCTGTGTGCATCACAGTTGCCAATGACTCTGCATTCAAGTGTGAGTGCCATTTAAGTACAGGCATTAAACACACTCTGTGGTCTTGTGTAGTTATTTACCATTCAAGTAAACTGAAGTGTACAGAATTCTCTCTGTCCTAATTGTGCTGTTGGTATTACTTATGGGTTAATTTGTTATCTAACTTTATTGATCTGCATGTTCTTTTTTCCCTTGGAGGATGTGCAGAGATTCAAATTTAAAAAGCTCCCACTATCCTTGAGGTACTTGGAAATTGTATATAAAAATAGTTTGAATGGAACAGAGGTGCCTTAGTTAAGAAAGAAATTTAAATTACAAAGGCCTCCAGAGAAGGAAGACAATTATAATTTACAAAGCAAAGCTTTTATTGCTAGAATAATTATTTTTCTTATTCAAATGACTTTGAATAGGCAGAATATGAAAATGAGAGTGTTCTAAGTGACATAGGCAATAATGCCCTGGAATCTAAGCATGATAAAACTAAAGAAGACAAAGACAACTGGGAATGCTTTATTTTATCAAAAAGCTGAAGTTGAATGAGTTAAAATGTCTCATTACTTTAAAAAAGAATTTTAAAATGCATTATTGAGATTGGATACTATTTAAGGATTAATGAAATCAGATACAAATATTTAGAGTTAACGTATAGCAATCTTCCTATAATCCCACTTAAGTAGTAAAATTCAAAAAGCTTTTCAAGGACTGGAGAAATTGGCACAAGAATAGTCCATACTTCTTAAAGGACTCTACTGGACAGAATTACTTAGCAGGTATGGAGATACATGGGCTGCACTTTGCAGAAGAGCCAAGGAATGTGCAGTGCTGGAGGGCGGGTGGCTAATGAAGTGGTTATGCTTTCAGCTGGTGGGAGGAAAAGAGGCAAGGCTAATAGAGTTACAGGAGCAGCTTCAGCAGCTGTGAGCTTCAGCAGCAAGTTTAGGATCTGTGACAGCAAACCATGGCAGCAAACTTGACTTATTTAGAGGTTAGTTTTGAGGAGTTAGAAAACCACTTGCTGAATCTAGAGGATTTTTGTGGACAGTGTGAATTAGGAAACTACAAACATAGGCAGTCGCAACAACTGGAAAGTTACAAGAAAAATAAAGAGGAAGGAACGTGAAAACTCAAAAGCTTAACTCCGAATACAGAGCACACCCAGAAGGTTTCGGAAATGGAACCTATCCAGCAAATGAAGCTGAATAAGAGGCAGAATATATTTAAGGAAGCCTTCTAGCAGGTCATGGAACAATACCTTTCCACGTTTCCTGCAGATAGTAGAAAGGCAAGGCAAGTTGGGAAGAGGGCCTGTGGCAGAAGGGACTCTCCGTGAGTGTGCGGAGATGGTATCCTGCTACATCCCCCAGAGTGCAGCATGGGATAAAGTCCCCAGAAGTCCTGTTCAATTATTAGGCCATTAAAATTAAAGTGGATGCATCAGGCTATATTTGTCTTCCATTGTTTTTTGCCTCTTTCTATAGTTACAGGCTTTACTTGAAGATATTAGAAAATGTGGGATATGTAAAAAAATAAAATAAAATAATAATCAAGACAAAATAAACCACCCATAATTCTACAGCGCAGAATAATCTCTATTACTATTTTAATGTGGTTCTTTCCAGTATGGACGTGTGTGAGTCTATTTGAGAATCTGCTTATATAATTGGTATGAAACTGTAATATAAATGTCTTTATATCTAACCTTTCTTAATGTTGTATTGGGATCATTTCTCTAATATTATTAAAAATTCTTTGAAAGGCTAAAAATACGATTATGTAATTTTCATCTCTCTCTGAAATGTTTTCTTTATTTTGATATAATTTTTGATTGAATTTAGCTATTAATTAACATGTTAGACTATGTTCATATTAGAACATTTGTTCAGCATTTTTACTTATTCTTTATTTGGTGTTTAATGTTTCTAATTTTTGAAATATTTAAATATTTAGCTTCATTTTAATTAAATATTTATAATTAATATAAGAATCATTTTATAAATTCTAAATAACATTTATGTGAAAAAATATGAATGTTATTGTACTATTTAAAGACACAAACCTTAAATTATTCATTTAAATATAAATAAATAGAAATTCCAAATAAAATTTTCAGTATAGCACAATTATGAATTTGATATTCCAAGAATGATATACCTAAAAACGTGTTTTATTATTTTCTCCAGCATTCAAATCAATAAGTAGGACATATAAGCTCTAACTGTAAATAGTACATGACACGGAAAATTCAATTATTCTAACAAAATTTAGAAAAAAATTAGAATATATAGTAATTTTAAGTGTAAAAAACACATAAGAAATCACAATAAATGTGAATGTTGAATTTCAAAATTTGAAGTAGAAATTTCTATATTTTTATATAAAGTAAATAAGTGATGAATAATCAAAATACTCACATATATCTGAAATAACCATATATTAAATATCTGAAATAACCACATATTATAACATTAGAGATTTGCAAATGATAAAAATTTAATTTTTTTCAAAGCCAGCAAAACTAATGTGATAATTGATTGAATCAATCCTCATGTTTCAATAGTAGAAATTTTATTGGTTGTAGCCATAGATGTTATTAGGGAAAATAAAACTAGTCACTGTAATTTAAAAAAATCTAAATCACAATGGCTCATAACAGCAAAGTTTTTTATTATCTCTCAAATAAAAATTCAATATTGGTCTCAGATTATACATACATATATATATATATAGATATATATCTATATATCTATATCTATATCTATATCTATATCTATATCTATATATATATATCTGCAGGACATTTATCTCCACACAAGCCATTCAATAACTAAATACTATCACCTAGAGCACAGAAATGTCCCATGTATCATCCTGCGATATACAAATGGGGAAAAAAGGAAAACATGGAATGCTCTGTGAGACGTCTTATAGCCCAATCATAGCAGGAGTGTATTCCATAGTCCATAATTTAGTACTATGGCTCAACCTCACTTAAAAAAGGAATAGAAAATATATTCTAACTATATTCCCAGAAGAAATGGGACATTGGGTTTTAATGAGAACAGAGCAATCTCTTACAAAATCTAACATTTTGCTCACCACGTATATATTTTACTCCCATTTTCTTACTTAGAATGTATTTAACCACTTGTTAATTAAGGCACCCCACAATTTCATCCAATTCCTGAATCTAATTTAAATTTAAGGATCTCAAGAGGATATACAATCCTGCCTGTCAGATGGCAAAGTAGACCCTTGTGGTTAGCCAACGTGAAAACTAGAAAGTTTTCTATGCACCACCACTCCTAAACAATCAAGTTACAATCATGGAGGAAGGAGAGAGAGAGAGCCAAAGAAAAATGACCATAATGGAAGAATAAAACTAGGAGATCAAAGCAGTAACAGTTCACTAGCAATTCTAAAATCTGCTGTCATTAGGGCAATTTCATATAATGATCTGATTCTACTCTCTGGGAGGAACTGCTATTTCTATTTTTCTCTTTAGTTCTTGATTATCTACTTGGATGTTATAACTCATGCACTAACTTCTCTCACTATATATAAAATGGAGTATGATAAGTATATACCCTCATTGCTTACTGGGCAGCCTCCACAGGCTGCTCAGCAATTGCTCTAAGATGAACTGAAGAGTCGCAGAATGATTTAGACCAGGCTTATGCCCTCCTTAATAATTCAATTCTCTCTATATTTAAATCTAAAAAAATAAAACCTAATCTGATTGTTGCTGTAGGGTATTAATACATTTTAGTGAGCTTATACCATTCAAAAACCTTTTCAAACTTCTCTCTTACAATTATTCACTAATTTTAAGGCAAATATACATATTTAATGTAGCTATTTTTTCCTACCAAGTTCAAGTATATATTCTAATTTTAGCTTTCACATTTAGGATTATGATCTATTTTGAGTTAATATTTTGTATGATGCAAGACAGTAATCAACATCCTGTTATTCTATATAAATATATTATGGACCCTGAAACGTTTATTGAAAAGGCAATCCATTTCCCCACTAAATTGTAGTAATGTCTTTCATAAATAAGGTTATTATATATGTGTAAGTATGTGTCTTAATTTTATTTGTTTTATTTTCTGTTTGTATAAATTTCACCACATCTAGAATTGGTGTTCACAAAACAAAATGTGGTTAAGTATTTTCCATGTAAATTTTAGAAACACCATGTCAACTCCAGTAAAACTCTGATCTTATTTTAATTAAAATTGTTTTCCTTATAGATCTATTTGGGAAGAAATAAAATGTTAACAATATTCAGACTGCAATCCATCTTCTAATGCATGATGATCATGTTATATTATTTAATTGATTTTGGGCTTTTTAAATTTCTCTCAGCAGTGATTTATAATTTTTAGTGTCAAGCTCTTGTTTTTTTAGATGTATTATTATGTATGTAATGTGTATGGTAATATTTAAAATTGTTTGTCCTTTAGTTGTTGTTTGTTACTACTATATAGAAATGCAATCAATTTTGTCTTTAACCCTATTTCTAGCAATAGTTCAAAATAAATTTCTTAATTAATTACTTTCCAATATCTGTAGATTTCCTTTACAGTAATTAACTAGTATTTTGGGAATAAATGTTAAATCATACATTTTCACCTTTTCTCATTTTTAATATGTCATATTTTCTGTATTTTCTAATATCATCTGATTCCCTTTGTCCCATATTCTATTTTTAAATGTGTTGATTAGTTGTCAACATTTACAAATTTCTAGATAATTTTCTGTTGATTTCCAGTGTAATTTCATTTTATTTAGGGAAAATCCTTTCTTTATCTCATGGTTTTAAATGTTTCAGACTTCCTTTATGGCCTATCATGTTATATTTTTAGAATGTGAACCATATTCACTCAAGAAAAATGTTAAAATTAGGCTAGAAATACTTTCCTTAGCTGGATATCTATTAAAGAACCACAAAATATATATAGTTTTTTAATAGAGAATTAATTGAAAGCAATCACATTAAATTAAAAAAATAAGATGCTACTACTTCTTGTTAGTATTCAACAGTTAGAAGCTCCAGGATTTATCAAGACAAACAAATATTGTACATATTTAAAAGGAAAAAGAAAACTTATATTTTATTATTATTTAAATACATAAATTTAATAAGAATAATTGGTAAGCTTTTTCCTAATAAGTTTAGTGCATATGACAAATGCAAAATTCACACACAAAAATCAATATGTTTTTGATATAGCAGCAATAAAAAAATGTAAAATATAATGAAAGCAGGATCTACCTTAATGTGTATGTTATTTTAAAAGTAAAATTGATCTCCATGTGCATTCATGGAAATTTTTCCCATATATATTTTTATTTAAAACAAAACAAAATGTTTAAACACAAAATAACCTAAATTGCTGAATCATTTATTTTAGGACAATCCTTTTTTTTTAAATACACATGCAATCAAAATCAAAGTCTGTAGTTCTATGTGTACATATATTTATAGAAAACACTGAAATTATGGACAACAATGAATTGTGTTTCCATCTGGGGAAGAGTGGAATTTTGGGGAGAAAGTTGATCAAAAGATACATTTGCCTCTTGGGGATTTTTAAAATGTTTATAAGAATGTGATTGTTAAATTAAAATTACTATTAAGGCATATTTCTGTATAGTTGCTTTGGTAAAATTTTCAATAGAAGGAAACGATTTTCATAATAGTTTTGAAAACATTCTGATCACTTAATAACTGGATATTTTTACAGGCCAAACTTATTCCCAGTGACTTTCATTATATTTCTCGAGCAGTCAAAAAAGGCTCACCACTCTTCGTCTTCTGCAAAATTTTTGTTCTTCATGCACATTATTTTAGTTTATCTTGAGTCCTACTCTGGCTTTCTTGGTCATCCATTTACCAATTGTTGGATTCCATAAATTTATAGCACATGCAAATACATTTTCTCTTTTTTGTTTTGTTTTTTTTGTTTCTTTAGTGTGATCCAATTCAGCAATATTTTCTATAGATTGAAATCACTGAAGGTAAATATTATGGTTATTTTGTGCAGAAAGACTCCACACCCAGGGTGTAAAATAAATATTTTAATTCTGGTTATATAATTAAACAGGAAACTGTGAACAAACATATACTGATATATTAACCTAGCTTACCTTGTCCCTACTGGGTGCCCCTAAAATGTAATCAATAAAGTTCATTATTAAAAATTTGATCAGCTGTTAAATACACATGTGTCCCTATTAGTTAAATCATCACTTAGAGTGCAATTCTTTTGTAGGTAACACATGTACCAAGATTCCTTACTGTGGTTTACTTTTTTTAAAAAACACAGATATTTAACATTTTGAAATTGGTAGGCTTTATAAAATATGTTTAATTCAACATTTTAGTTTTTCACAAAGGCAACTTAGTGATTACAGGATAAGCAACTCACGCATGATAAAAAAAAGCAAGTTAATTATATTCATGTATTTGAATTTAGTTCATATGCCTAGTACTAGTAAAATAATTACATTTTATTTATTTTTAATTATAATATGACTGGGTGTATGTTATTGTTAAAATTAAAATGTCCTAATTTTAAAAATTACTATATGGCCTACATAAATCATTAATGATCAAGGACATATTCAGGGATATACATAGCCCTACTAAACAAGACCCATTCGTCTTGAAACTCTTTGAAAAGATTCACTTGAATCAATTAAATTTATCTAAATAATGAATCTTCCCAAAATTACAGTACAACAAACCATTTACTTGTTCATAGACACGTTCTACAAAAGCCTACAGAATCTGTAACTTGTCTAATTCTGAATTTTAGAAGATTTAAAAGGAAAGACTGGATAAAAAGTACAATTCAGTAAAATCAGTTAGTGGCATACAGCAATAAATAAACTCTTGGTTTTGAGAAGCACAATCCACCAGAACTCGAGAGAGACCACACTCCTTCCAATAAATGACTCAGTACTGTCCTCATGGCTCATGGGAAAGAGTTTAGTCACAAGTCATAAATATGTATTTAATATCAATGTCATAGTATTTTCTATTGATACATTAGTACATAATAATTTATTATTGTTTATTGTTATAGCAAACCAGTACACACATATTTACATATGTCTACATATGTATATGTATATATGAACAAACAATTATATAATAGTAAAAGCCTGTAAGACTTTAGTTTGTGTTTTTTTCCTTAAAAAGCACAAAGGTCATAAGGAATCATTTTACCAATGCATAATTTATTATTTTGAGTCACTGACTTTCATAAATGCTTCTGCTAGACTTTCCAAAACTTGCGTATATATAGTTGGTGGTTCATAGCATAAAGTAAGTTCAAAACGAATCACTGTATCCTTGGAAATCATTTAATAGCATGTGTATGAAGTTGCAGTTTTATCTGAGTGTGGTTACTATTTTAAGTTGGGTGCTATTGAGCTTTTTGGGGTTTCTAGGTTGTTGAAATCATTTTTCACTGTAGCCTGAACTAGTGCAGATTGGCCTAAGAATTTTGTAACGTGAATTTCTTCCCTTCCCTCTACAACTGGATTATGAGCATGATATTCATTGTCTATTAGACAGAGTTGAATGGCAAGGTGCTTCCTACATTATCACTCTGAATCTCTGAAGTTGAATTATGGTCTAAGTAAATACGTCAATATGAATATTAGACCTTGTAGTGGTGACTAAGTTCTAATCAAGTTGTATTCTTATAAGTCAGGCATATGTGAGGGCAGATCATATATGTCTTAAATTAATGTTTTCATGTACTATTAATACTTTGGTACATAGGGGAAAAAAAAATTATATCACACTGCCCTTCAGATATGGAAGAAATGACAAAATTTAACTACAAGAGCAACAGAGTAAAGATCGTAAGGATTCCATAGTCCCTGATATTCAAAAATCACTAAATTCAGACAGATTTCTTGTGTGACAAAGAATAATAAAAAGGAATTATAACTAAATAGAGGCCAATGAGTAAAATGTCCTGGAGAACAGAAAACCAGTAGGAGGAGTGGGGGGGGGGGGGGGAGAGAGACAGAGAGAGAGAGAGAGAGAGAGAGAGAGAGAGAGAATCTATTTGGTTGTCTTATTATGATAGCAAAATCATTATCTCAGAATTCTGAAACCTAATAAATAAATGGGAAAAATCAGGTATTTAGCCTGCTTTTCATGTACAAAATTTATCTCAGGGTAACTGCATTGCTGATAAAAAACAAACAAACAAAATAGAAAGCCTCTTCTTTAGAGAAGAATTCCAGCTAATAAATGAGAAGAAATGATAAGTCACCATTTTGTAATCCCTAATGACAACAATAGATCTAAGCAACAACCGTCAATGACTGCTGAAAGCTTTAGGTGAGACATTAATGGGGATCTCTATCATTGATGAATCAGGCTGACAATACTTGTATCCACTTGTATGACTTTTCCTCAATCTATGCCATAATAAATACCACAAATTTGGCAACTTAAAACAACACAAATTTAATATCTCACAATTCTTTAAGTGAGCAGTCCAGGTTAGATTAATTAGTTTTTCTACTCCAGATATCAGAAGGCCAAAATCAAAGTGTCAACCAGCCACGGCTCTTACAGGGAGGTACTGGGAAAAACCCACTCCCACGTACATTCAGCTTGTTGACAGAATTCAGTTCCTTATAGTGGTAGGACTGAGGTCTCTTTCTTTTGCTGGCTGTCAACTGGGTGCTGCCTTTAACTCTTAGAAGCTACAATTCACAACTGATTATTAAGCACCTGATATAAACAACTTTAGGCCTATAATGAGAGAAGAGATTGTTTTCTGTTTACTAAGAGTGATAAAATGAATATCAAAATAGAATAGAATGAAAATTTTAGTAAATATCACTTAAAAGCGAAGATAAAACTTTATGAAAGTTCAGAGGAAAGAGTGTTATCTTAAGAAAGGAGTTTGTAGACTCATTTTGTTAATGGCCAGATAGTAAAAGTTTTAGGTTTTTAGAGACAAGATTGGCAAAATTGGCACTAGTACTGGTATGCAGGTACTTACATATAAACCAAACATAAAACAAAACAAACAAGAAATGTTCACAAACATTGTTAAAATTAAAAAAAAACATAATTGTGTTAGTCAGTTTGGGCTTCTGTGACAAATAGCACAGACTGGATGGCTTAAACAACAGTATTCATTTTTTCATAGTTCTGGTAACTGGAGGTGCAAGATGACGGTGCTGGCAGCTTTGCTTGCTCCTGGGGCCTCTCACCTTGACTTGCAGATAGATAGCCATTTTCTTACTATGCCCTCATCTGGCCTTTTCTCTGTGTCCACACATCCTGGGTCTCTTCCTCGCTTTCTATGGACACTAGTCCTATCAGATTAGAGCCTTATCCTGATGACCATATTTAACCTTAATTGCCTCCTTAAAGGACCTAATTCCAAATATATTGGGAGTTAGGGCTTCAACAAATAGACTTTGGGGAATACAATTCAGTACTTAATAACAATAATAATTAATAAAACTTTTGTAATACAGGTCCACTAATGAGAAGAATGGGAGTATTTGGTGGGATATAACATGTTGCTTACTTAGGATTCAAAGTTTGTATTCCCTACATCAAAATCTATTATAAAAGTCCATCTGCTAATGGTAATTTGTGTAATATTTTATGTTTTTCATCTTTAAAAAATATCTTTTCATGCAGGTAAATGATACATGTGAGTATTGAAATGTTAAATTGTCACTGTATCACTGAGATTTATAATGTAGGAAGGAAGGAAGGAAGGAAGGAAGGAAGGAAGGAAGGAGGGAGGGAGGGAGGGAGGGAGGGAGGGAGAGAAGGAGGGAGGGTGGAGGGAGGGAGGGAGGGAGGGAGGGAAGGAGGAGGAAGGGAGGGAGGGAAGGAGGAAGGAAGGAAGGAAAGAAAGAAGAAAGGAAGGAAAGAAGGAAGGATGGAAAGAAAGATGGAAGGGAGGAAAAGATAGCAGACAGACAGGCACAGGAACAGAACAGAACATGGTGTTTTTATCAAGCCATTTTCCTCCTGTCTCCTTTGCAAGCACCATTGAATCTGCATTGTTAGAACCGCTAACAGAATAATGAAAAGTGAATACATTATCTAATATAATTAAATTCCTACAAGTTAAATGGATGCTCTGACTCCAAATGTATCATAAGTATAAATTAAGGCAGGTAATATGCAATAAAATTGATTAGAGTTAGAAACTGAATTAATAGAAAGATATATTTCTAGTCAGATCCCAAATGTATCTCTATATATTGTTTCAGCCAAGTGATCATCTCCATGAATACACCTGGTTAAATGAATGTTTAAGTGTCCTTCAATTCTTTTCTTTTTATCCCAGTCCCTTTTATTTCTACGCTTAAAATATCTAACTTGTTTTTATTCTTATTTCATTTTTATTTTTTATCCACATTAGGTAAAGGTTTTTTGTTGTTGTTGTTGTTTCTATTCATCAATTTATGTTTTTCAGTCTAACTCTACTTTTCAACCTTCACAGAATTTTTTAAAAATTATATAAGTTAGAATATTTATCACAAGCACATTTGAAGTTGGGGTGATGATGAAATGAAAGAAATAATGTGGCTAAATATCTCGTGAAATGATCATTGAGGCTTGAGTTACATTAAAAGAAAATCCATCAAGAAAGGAGAGAACAGAAAATGTGCTATTTTAGGACCCAGTGTAGTCAATTTAAACTTTTAGTAAAACAAACATGTATTATACTCCAAATGTTTAATGACTAATAACTCAAAATTGTCAGAATAAAAGTAATAAAACATAATGCATGCTATTAGAACATTTTTAAAGTGCAGTTTTTGTTTTCAAAATTGCAGTCAGTTTTTTAAGAACCACATTTTTATGAAAATTTGTAACTGTCCATTGACATGATCAATAATATCATTGTTAGTTTATTGTATCACACCAATAATAAAGCAAAATTTATTTAATCAATATTGTAATGTTTGGACTTCCTGTTGGTGCCATTTTGAAAAAAAAATATAGTTAGATATTTGATAATGTTATTTTAAATGTCCCCACCTATTTAAATACATAATATTTAATACAAGAAGTATAATGAAAATGATTTTTTAACAAAGCAACTCTACTGAAGATAAGTGAAGATTATTTTACAATTCAGTGTAGCAATGGATTCCCTGAAGGTTTATTTTGTGCATTATAATAAAATTGTGAAACTACTCAGAGACAGAGTAGGAAGAAACAACTATATGTCATACTTTTTTATTTCAACAAGGACCATATAAAAGCTTCTCACCGTTGTCAACATGTATCTTTTCATGATATTTCATGAAGAACCTCTTCTCATCAGAGATAAAAAAAATTACATTATTTTGATTTACATTGTTGAAATTTTAAAATGTAGATGTTAATTGTTTTATGAAACTATGATATAAGTAATGTACAAGAGCATAATCCTTTAAAATTTGAAAGACAAATTTCCATTTCTTTAGAATAAAAACATTACAATAAATAAGAATTAAAATTAAAATACAACAGAATATAGTAAACAGTTTGACAGAAATTTACATTTCTGAAATATAAAACATAGCATTTAACAAAAAGTGTATTTATAATGTATGTACATTATGAGTCACATTTAAAGCCATTTGTCTAGATGCAGTGTGATGATTGTACTCATATCTTCTATCCATTGTTTTTCCCACGTGATCATCCAATAAATACATGGAGTGATAAAACTCAACATCTGATAAGACTTGCATGTGTCTTGAAAAACCTATTATTACAAAGTATTTGTCATTGGAAAACAGTAAAGAAAATATTAGTTTGAAAAATTGGGAAAGAATACAAGTGTCCTTTTTATAATAAGTATAATTGTATCAAATCATAAATGTATTATTTTTCTCTTACTTAATCTCCCTTCTGTAGTCAATGAAGGATATATAAATGGAAATAATACTTGATATCACAGAATTTTAGCGTATTTATTTATTGGAGGAATAATATTATTCCTTTATTTCTATGTTCAGTTGGATAAACATGCAAAACTTTCTTCATTAAACTATTTCACACTTCTAAATATATATTGTTGATAGTTTATGCTATAATTAAATAGTCATATATTTTAAAGTTCAACTCAGTATTTTATTATATTCTTTTTTATGCTAAACTGTACATGGCATACATTAAACATACCATGAAGAGTTGTTGAGTAGAAAAATGAAAACTTACATGACTTGAATTGTTCTATAAATTTTACTCTCCCATTAATTATTTAAATTTAAAAAGTTTAATATATATGAATTACTTAATTTTTCAGTGTCATTGAAGCATATTTTATTCCTATTATAAAGTAATACAAAAAAAGAAGTAACACATGGTAATTATATACAAAATTGCAGTTTATAAAAAATACACATAAATATTTTTCCACCTAAATGGAATCACTGCTAATATTTTTTAGATTTGAATTTTCAGTTGAACCCCATAGGCTTTTGACCATATATATGTGTCTCACTTTATTTTTCCTAATAAAAAATATAACTTCTAATTTTGCTGTACACAGTGCAGTTTAGTGAGTGTTATACAATGCACTCAATTCTCAGTTATGGCCCAGCTTTTAGTTTCGATCTCATTTCCCAGTAGTCTTTTCATGTATATGGTTCTCTATGTTAATTAGAAGTTATGCTTCAGTCAGTGTCAAATATTCCATAAGAAAAATTCTAAACCTAGATCCATAATATACTGTTGTGTTTCTAACATGTATGTTGTAAAGAGCTATAATTATCATTATTATGTGGAATTTCATATAATCCTGTAAAATCTAATCCCACAATGAACAGCAGTTGTTCGCTCAGAAGACTGTACATATCATGTGCTGTAGTGTAACAGTTGCTGTAGTGTAATATTCATTGAGCTCTTACTCAAATCCAGCTATATGCTAAACAGTTTACATTTTTTAAAAAATGTATAATTTAATCTTTAAAAATACCTCAATAAAGGTAGATTATTAAATTTGTATCTCAGAAAAATAGTCTGAAGCTCCTTTTATGGTTATTAAGTGATTTAATATTTTTTTTGAGGTGACAGAGCTGGTAAATAATTCTGTCCTAACTGAGAAGCATAGCCCTCCATAACTACTTGCCTATAAAATTGAGATTTCTATTCAAAGAGCTGGAGTCATATATTCATCCAACTACATATGTCATACTGCTGTAAAAAGGTTTCTCTTCCTTCAAAACTTTTTTTTAAGTAGATGTGAAAAAATGGGAATGAATTTAGAAAAGAACAGCCAAGATGATTAATGGTTCAGAAGGTAGGTATAATAAGCCAAGAGAAAGAAAGAAGATCAATAGCTAAGATAACTTATGGACTCAAATTTCTAGAAATTTGTTCTGCTTTCTAATGGCTTATTTGATTGCCAATTTCAAGTTTATGGGACTGTTATTTCGTGAAAATTGCTGATATTTACATCTATATATTTAAGAGGAGCCATTTAAGATGAGTTATTATTTAATGAAAGAAGATATTGAGTTAGATATTTACAACTATCTTGAAATTGAAAGTAAAAATTAGTGAAATAGGTAACTGACACAGTAATGTCCTGTCTATTTTTGAAGAAAATGTCAAGGGAAAAGGTTTAAAAAAATACTTGTGGTAGGCAGAACAATGACCCCTTCAAAGATGTCCACATCTTAATCATAAGAACCTGTAAATATGTTAGGTCCCAGAGAAAAAAATGGAATTAAGGTTGCAGATGGAATTAAGGTTTCAAATCAGCTGACTTTAAAATAGAGGGATAACAATGAATTATGCAGATGGGCACAATGGAATTACTAGCAAGCTTAGAATTGGAAGAGGAAGGCACAGTGGGAGGTTAGTGATGATCTGTGAAAATGATTCCACCCTACATTGAAGACTTTGAAGACAGAGGAATAGGGTTACTAACTAAGGAATGGCATGGAGACAGATTCTCCCATAGAGACTCCAGAAGGGAACATAGAACTCCAGACATCTTGGTTTTTGCCCTGTGGGACTGACACTAGACTTTTCACCTCCATAGCTTTTAGATACTAAATGGGTTTTGTTTTAAGCCATTACACTTGTAGCTTTTGTTGTTGTTGTTGTTGTTGTTGTTAGTTAGTTAGTTTTTCATAGCAGCAACATGAAACTAATACAATATTCTAGGAAAACAATATGTTCTACTGTAATGAATTTTTTGGCCATTTCAAAATAATTTAATGCTGCCATGAACATAGGGGTACATATAGCTTTATGGTAAATGTTCTCAGATTTTTTGGGTAGATACTCAGAAGAGGAATTGCTGGGTCATATGGTAATTCTATTCTTAATTTTTTGAGGAACCTTCATACTATTTTTCATAGTGGCTGTACCAATTTATGCTCACACTAGCAGGGTATGAGAGTTCATTTTTCTCCACAACGTCTCTAACACTTGTTATTACTTCTCTTGTTGATAATTTCCATTCTAACAGGTGTGAGGTAGTATTTCATTGTGGTTTAGATTTTCATTTTCCTGAGAGCTAGTAAAGTTGAGCATTTTTTCATATATCTGTTAGCCATTTGTATGTCTTCTTGAGAGAAGTGTCCAAGTCCTTGCCCATTTCTTAACTGGATTGTTAGTTTTTCATGGTTGTTGAGTTGTATGAGTACTTTATATATTTTGAATATTACTCCTTATCGGAGTTGTTGTTTGCAAATATATTCTCCCATTTGATTGGTTACCTTATTGTTTTGTTAATGGTTTCTTTTTCTGTGCAGAAGCTTTTTAGTTTGATAAAGTATCGTTCATTTATTTTTGCTTTACTTCCTTTGCCTTTGCGGTCAAATTCATTAAATTCTGCTTTCTTCTATGCAATTTATTGTTTCAGGTCTTATATTAAGATCCTTGCTCCATTTTGAGTTAATGGATATGATGACAGATAGCAGTCTAGTTTCATTCTTTTGCACATGGCTTTCCCACCACCATTTATTGAAGAGGCTTTCTTTTCTCCATTGTGATTTTAGCTCTTTTGTCAAAAATTCTGCCCTTATATATGTGGGTTTATTTCTGTGTTCTCAATTCTATTCTATAGGTCTGTGTATCTGTTTTTCCACCAATACCATGCCAGTTGATTATTGTCACTTTGTACTATAATTTGAGATGAGGGAGTGTGATATCTCTGGCCTTGTTCTTTTTTATCAGGATTAATTTTTTTTATACAGGGTCCTTTGTTATTCCATACAAATCTGATGACTTTTTGTTCTATTTCTTTAAAAAACGCCATTGGGATTTAAATGGAGATTGCATTAAATCTCTATATTGCTTTGGGTAATGTGGCCATTTTAACTATGTTGATTTTTCCAATCCATGAACAAGGAATATCTTTCCATTTATTTGTGTCTTCTTCAATTTCTTTAATAATATCTTATCAATTTCAATGTATAGTCCTTCACATCTTTCGTTAAGTTTATTCCTAGGTATTTTATTTTTGTTGTTGCAATTACAAAAAGAATTATTTTTCTTTTTTCTTTTCATTTTCTGAGATTCCATTGTTAGTATATAGGAACACAATGGATTTCTGCACATTGATTTTTTTTTATCCTGTAACTTTACTGTATTTGTTTATTGTTTCTAATAGTTTCTTTTGTAGAGTCTTTAGGGTTTTCTATGTAAACAATTATGTCATCTGCAAACAGTGACAATTTAACTTCATTCCCAATTTGGATGCCTTTTATTTCTCTCTTGACTGATTTTTCTCGCTAGCACTTGCAATACTATGATGAGTAACAATGTTGATAGGAGGCATTCTTGTCTTTTTCCTGATCTTAGAGGAAAAGCTTTTAGTTTTTCACCATTTAAGTATGATATTAGCTGAGGGTTTGTTGTATATCACCTTTATCATGTTGAGGTACTTTCTTTCTATACCCATTTTATTAAGGGTTTTAATCATAAGTGAATGTTATATCTTGTCAAATCTTTTTTCTGTGTTTTTCTTTCCCTGCATCTATTGATATGATCATATGATCTTTATCCTTTATTTTGTTTATGTGGTGTGTATATTGATCGATTTGCATGTGATGAACCATCTTTGTGCCCCTAGAATGAACCCTACATGATTGTTATGTATAATTTTTTCAATGTATTGATATATTCAATTTGTCAGTATTTTGTTTAGGATTTTTACATCTGTATTCATCAGAGATATTGGTGTGTAGTTTTCTTTTTTGATATGTTATGCTTACTAGATTTTCATATCAGGGTAATGTTATCCTCATTAAATAAATTAGGAAATATTGCCTCTTCTTCAGGTTTTTGGAAGAGTTTGAGGAGAGGTTTTTCATTATATTTGAATGTTTGGTAGAACTACCGAATGAAGCCATCTGGTCTTGGACTTTTGCTTTTGGGGGTATTTTTGATGATTGTTTCAATCTCTTTACTTTGAATCAGTCTATTAGATTTTCCAAATTTCGTCTAGGAAGGTTATATATTTCTAAGAACTTGCCCATTTTTTCTAGGTTATTGGATTTGGTGACAGTCTTTCATAGCATTCTTGTATGATACTCTGAATTTCTGTGGTATCCACCATAACTTCTCCTCTTTCATTTCTGATGTTGTTTATTTGTATCTTTTCTCTTTTTTCCTTAGTGAATCTAGCCAGGGTTTTGTCAATTTTATTAATCTTTTCAAAGAACCAGCTCATTGTTGCATTAGTATTTTTTCTATTATCTTTTTGTTCTCTATTTAATTTAGTTCTGCTCTGAATTTTACTATTACTTTCCTTCTGCTGATTTTGGGTTTCATTTATTCTTTTTCTCGTTATTTAAGATGTAATGTTAGGTTGTTTATTTGGGATTTTTCTTGCGTTTTTGAACTAGGCCTATAATGATATAAATTTTCCTATTATTACTGCTTTTGCAGTATCCCAATAATTTTGATACATTGTTTTTATTCTCATTTGTTTCTATGTATGTATTTTTTAATCTCTCCTTTTATTTCTTATTTGACCAAGTCATTTTTAGTAGCATGTTGTTTAATCTCCACATAATTTTTTTTCTATTTCCTTTTTGCAGTTAATCTGTAATTTCAAAGCACTGTGGTCAGTTATCTCAATTGATTGTTCACAGTCAGTTATAGATCTACAGTTACATTTTATTAGTTTTTTTCTTTAGTCTGCAATAGTTTCTAGTATTTTGCTAACGTGTTTACTCTTTCCTTTTATGTCCTTGAACATAATACCAAATTCCTTTTAAAATCTGCATCTAATAATAATAATATGGATTCCACATTATTCTATTTTTAAAATATTTCTGCTATTAATACTTCTCATTTATGATAGTATTGTCCTAGTATGTCTAATTACCTTTTATTGAGTGTTTGTGTTTTTTGTGTGAAAATAAACTGAGACCTAGGTTCATTATATTATACTCCTACTAATTATTACCTGATTCCCATCTGCTATTGACACTCACCTGCTGAGAGATGCAATCCTATTCATCCACAAAAACACTTGGGACTGAATTTATTAGGGCCACACATATTTGTTTAAACTTAATTGCAGTCCATATAAGAACTTGTATGCTGTTAATTCACCCTTATCCTACAGTTCAGCCCTCTAAAGTCCCAGTACAAAGCACAAGATATTTATCAGTACCTTAATTTTTGGCAAACTGTGGAGTGTATTCCCCCTCCTAATCTTTCAAGGCTTTGGAATATGAGGATCTAGAAAAATGACTTTTGCATTCTATGTGAATTATGTGAAAGAAAAGTTTAGAAGCAAGTAATAAAAGTATTGTAATTATGCAGTTTGCAAGAGAAAAACTTCAAGAATATTTAATGAAATTTCAAATTTATTTATAAAATCACATATGAATGTGTAGTTATTAGCCTCTTTCTGTAGAATAGAGGGCAATAAAGTGAAACCAATCATTTAGGCGAAAAATTATGATAAAAAGTAGAAATGCTAAAGCAATCAAAAAAAGATAACATGAATCTGTTCAAACAGAGAGGAAATTGTGCGTATGTTTGAGTCCACAGAGAAATGGTCAAGAAAAGCTCTTTCTTAGTGTCTATATTGGACTCCAAGGAACCATTTTTAAAATTGATTGAAAAACACTATCTTATGTCATTAGTCACTTAATTTTTTGCATTTTATAATAAATCTTGTCTGTTTAGGACTATTAAAGGTCAATAATCCCTGTTTCAGTAAAAGAGCTCTTTTGAAATTATTTTAAAAAATCACCTTACTTTATAAAGTTAACTGAACTATTTTTGAGTGCATTATATAGGCACAGATTTATAATCAGTACCATGTAAAAAAGTGAAAATAAAAATAAAATAAATAAGTAGGTTATATAAGTAATCCCACTTAAATGGAATTGCATATAATCAGAAGTAATTGAAAAATATTCTTGAATTTTTCATTATTTAGCTGTTTTGACCACTGAAAGAAGTAGTTACTGATGCTCATTTGCTATAAAAAATATTGTGAAATATTTATAGCTATTTATCCTATGTAATTGTATATTTATATTTCCTTGTGTGGTTTGCATTGATAAATGGCTTTGAATTTGGTGAGTGAATCCTCAAGTGGTCAAAGAATAGAACAGAATTTCATTATAGTGTTGAAGGCCGTGAAAAAACAAATTAGGCTGTTTCATTATTAGTTTATAGGCAAAAACCAAATAGATCTAAAATAATATAAAGGAAAATAAGGATACAATTAGGTAATAAGACATTTACATTTTAATTTTCATTGAGCAGTAACTGCAGCAACCAAATCTTCCCTCCTACTCCTCCCATGCTCAAGACTTTCTCTGAAGATCAAGGTTAAACCTTAAAAACACTTGAAGGCTAGGAAACATTCTCTTTTGTGTTTTGTACATTGACGTATTTTGTGCTAAATCTTTGGACTGTATTTTCATTAAACATGTTGAATGATATCTTGCAGTGTTCAAACACTATGGTGGGTGATAATGGCAATACAAAGCTAAACATGACACAGTCCCTGACCTCGGGATTTACAATATTGTAGAAAAAATGAGATACAAACATAAGTAGCATTGTAAACATTTGAAAAATACAGAATATTATAATAATAAGGGACACAATCATAATGTGGAAAATTAATTATGTAGATTCAGGGGACTTTAATAAACCTTAAGAGATAAAGTTGTTATTTTCAAATGTTTCAAATATGTTTATTTCTTTGGACCTTGAAAAGTAGCTTTTCTGTAACTGGCAACTTCACACAATGAGTAGTTGTTATTTTGTTTGTAATGTTGAAGTAGTTTTCAACAATATAATTTGTGTATACATGTTCACTATGCATTCTATTTTTATCTTTCCCAAGCTTCCCTCTTTGATTTTCCAAAGTACATTTATAAAGCTACAGATATTTATACATAAATCAAGTCAAAATTCATATCCTGGAAACATTTAAGAATCTAATAATTCATTTAAAATAGTGCTGAAAAGGAACAGCATACTTTCAGGAGAGATAAGAATAAAGCATAAGTAAATCTATTATAATGAAAAATGTAATTCAACATTTTCATTAAAGCATGGTATTTCTATATGAAAATAAGATCAATTAACATAAAGCAGGAAACTCAATATAACCAATACATACTGTGTTTTGGTGAAAGATAATTGACCAATTTGACTAGATCAATACATGAAATAGTTTTGAGCATGTATTGTAGCCTAAAGTAGATGATCCCATTTTGATAAACTTTTTAAATTTTGCTTCTTTAATATGAGGTGCAAATGTAGAATCAAACTCAAATTCCTGAATTTAGTCTGCTCCATCTAGCTTGTCTCCATCAGGCTGGGCTGAGATACATTAGAACATTCAGCACAACCTATGGACATTACAGTTCAGTTTACTCCCGTTACTCATACTGGTTAAAATTAATGTGATTATTTAGAAATTTCAGGCTAGGAAAGTCCAAATAGTTCTAACACTACAAGAGCCCTTAGCAGCTTCTTGAATGAAGTAATGAATGAGCTGCATATATCTCCTAGAAGTCTAAAACCTTCTGTTTGTTCCTATGAAGGAACATTATGTTTCATCAAGAACATCGAAGAGAACACACTTGAATTCTAGAACAAACAGTTCATTTATCCATATTGAGCAGAATGCTTCATTTTGTTTTAAAGCAGTTCACCAGGTAACAAAATGGGAACTTTGAGAACCACATTGCACCTCTTCACTCTTTTATATGACACTCATATGTGTCTCACGTGAGCCCCCCCATGGCCTTACTCCTGCCATAGCCTCTCCACTTCAGGAAGTTCTATAGATGAACAAAGATGAGTTATATAAAAATCCATTATTTATTAAACACACACACAAACACACATATTTTGGCAGTCAAATTTACATAAAGTAAAGCCATACGTCTTATACATATAGCATGAAGAGTTTTAACAAATTTATACCCTCGAACAGCATACATGCCAATCAAGGTATAACTCCAAAAAGTCCCTTTAAACCTTCTTTAAGTCAATGTCAGCAATTCCTATGGCAATTATATTACCGTCTCTTTCACCATAGATAATTATGCTTGATTTTTTTACTTCCTATAGGTAGAATATTATGTATGAAATCTTTTGTGCCTGTCCTCTTTGCTCTACTTGATGTTTATAAGATTCATCCATATATCAGTAGTTTGTTCCTTTTTATTGCTGTGTAATATGAATATTCAAAAATGGGTTTATTTACTTGTGATATTTGGCTATACTGTTTTTGGTTATTATGAATGATGCTTCTATGAAATTTCTTATACATGTATTTTAATGAAAATATGTTTCCATTTCTCTTGGGTAAATAACTAGGAGTAAAATTGCTGAATTATAAAGTAAAGGTATGTTACATTTATAACAATCTGCCATACTTCTGGTTCCAGCCATGATGGAGTAGCATCATTAATTATTTTTTATCTCCACAAATAATTAAAAACATGGGCATTTCACATGAAATAAATGTTTTTTCTGGGTTCATCCAACACCAGCTGTCTCCACTATGCTGCCCAAGTTCGACCTGACAAGATCAAAGTCATATAACTGATGTGCACTCGTGGTGAAGTAGGTGCCATGTCTGCCCTGGCCTTCAAGATCTGCCCACTGGGTATATATCCAAAATGAGTTGCTGACGACATTGCCAAGGCAACTGGTGACTGGAAGAGTCTAAGGATTATAGTGGAACTGACTATTCAGAACAACTGGCTTCAGTTGAGGTGGTACAGTCTCCCTCTGACCTGATCATCAAATTCCTCAAGGAACCACTCAAAACAAGGAAAAAGAAAAGAAAGAAATTTTAAAAAAAGGAAGAAGGAAAGGAAAGGAAAGGAAAGGAAAGCAAAGGAAAGGAAAGGAAAGGAAAGGAAAGGAAAGGAAAGGAAAGGAAAGGAAAGGAAAGGAAAGGAAAGGAAAAAGGTAAAAAGAAAAACAAAAAACATTAAGCACAGTGGAAATATTACTTTTGATGAGATTGCCAACATTGCCCAACAGATACATCGCTGATCTTTAGCCCAAGAGTTCTATGAAACCATTAAAGAGATCCTAGGGATTGCCCAATCTGAGGACTGCAATGTTGATGGCCTCTACCCTCATGACATCATAGATGACATTAACAATGGTACAGTGGAATACCTGCTACAAAAATTAATTAATATTGCAATAAAGAATAATTTGACAGCCATAAAAACAAAACAAAACTACAGACAGCATTGGACTATGATCTCTGTTAAGATAAATAAATGAAGAAAACCACATAATTCTCCTCTGCCTGATAATGGCACATACTGAATCGTAGTTCAAGGATTCAGATCATTAGCAGAGCATGGTAGTCTCCCTGATACGAGAATCCAGAAAGCAGAATTAAATCTGAGGTTCAGAGAAGTTGAGTCCTGGAAAGGAGGGAGCCAATCAGAAAACAATCTTCAGGAATCTGCATTGGAGGACCTTTGAGTCTTTGCTTAATACCAATCTGTGTATGTGTATAAGAAACTCCTTCAGGCATTATAATATACTACTGGAACTATCATATAGTAAGCATGTTTAAAATGAATATTCATTATGAATCTCATAAAAGAATAGCCTGCGGAACCTTAATATAACCTAAATATTTACCCATCAATCAGCATATAATCGCAAAGATGGTTCACATTAACTTTAGTGCCTCAATGGCTTGAAAACATTTTACCTTTATAACTTCTTTCACTAGAGTTCACAAAGTTGTCTGCCAAACATGGCAACCAACGTCATTGTAACTCCACCATTTCCTTATTTTTCTTTTCCGATAGCACATATAAACCTTCTACTTTTCCTTTCTGATTTCAGCCCTAAAGGCATATTTATTATTCCTACTAACTAGTGCAAATATAGAGTTGGATTTTCCATCAACCCACCCATTCTGTTGATGGAAAATTTCTAAATTTCAGTTCAAATTTAACTGAAGGACTCTAAGGAGGCTGGAAAGGAAGTATCTCACTCAAGTCAATGAAGAGAGGCAGACCTGCAAGAGAAGCATTGAACCTGAACTCTGAGTGCTGTGATAGGAGCACAGACAAGTAATGCAGACCACAAAACAGAGCTCTAAATTCCCCTCAGAGGAGCCTATGAGAGCTTTATAAAAACATGTATTATTGCACTGTCTTGAAAAATTACAGTTTTTCACTTCAAGTAAACAAGTGGAGGGACATGAAAAATATTATTATAGGGAAAAGAACAGTGTGGGTGACGGTACTAATATGTATAAAACAAAAATAAAAACAAAAAGTCTTATATAGTTAGTGAATTAAAACATGCTCACTTGACTATATTTAAATTAGCAAGTGAGAGAAGAAGGCAGGAATTAAGAGACTTGAGTTAAGGGTGTAGCTAAGAATAAATTAGCCATAAAGGACTTCTATGCCATGTTAAGCAATCTGTATTAGACCTCGGATGGTACGTTGACTCATTAAATGTCTTGAGGCTAAAGAGTTAATGAGCTTCCCTTGAAGTGTTCAAGTGTTTTTCCACAGGACAAAGAGATTTGGATGTATCCTAATCTATGGGTGAATGCAGGAGTATTGTATCTTAAGGGATAACAATGCATATGGTGCTATAACTTTACTTTGAGCTTTCAGCAACCCTCACAGGGAGGGATTGCTGCCCACATTCCTCCTGAACTTAGTATCACACTTCTACAGACGCTCCTCATCTCAAATGAATTAAAGATCTGGCAAATGAAGGCCTTAAAAATTGCCCTTCCCAAAGCCAGGAAGCTTACAAATAAATGTAGCCTGTGCTGTTCCTGACAGCCTCCTCTGTACTTGGACAAAACAAAGAGAGATGGAGGTGAACATATTCAGTCCTGTTCTGGTCTGGGACTCATTCATTTAGACGCAGTCCAAGGACCATGCATCTTTTTTATTATACGTTTGTACACATATGACAAAGCAGACTACTACTGACAAAAATAAGCAACATAATTCTTTCTATAGCATCTGTAAATTAGGAGACTTTGTCGTTCATTAACAATACTGTATTTAGAAAACAATTATATCAAATCCTTATTATGTCTGTGCATAGTCAAGGACTCTGAGGACAAAAGAGTTGACAACACATAAAGGAGGGTAGATCTTTCCCGAGTGGTAAATGCACCAAAATCAAGGGAATCCCAGGGGTACTTTTAGAAGTGTGTATTTCTGAGTTCCCCTTAGAAATACTGAATCAGAAGCTTTGATACTGTGACTCTTCATGATAGGTTGTGTCCCTAGGTGATTTTGTGCATTTTATAGTTTGATAGCCCTAGGGGGTAAGGGAGGGATGTGTTACAAAGATAAATTTGGTTCCATTTCCATCTTTTATTATTACTATTAAGAGAAAAAGAAATAAAGCTCTCAGAGACTGGTCAGCAAGGGAGAAATCATACATCCACCTAGGGTTCAGGAAGTCAGATAATTTCATGAGACAAGTGGCCATGTGATGAGATTTTAAGGGTAAATTTTATTCCAGGTAGAGGAAAGACATGCAGAGACATGTTATTATGGAAACATGGAAAAGATTACGTAGAGATGAGTATAACAAATTGACTAAACTGTAGAGTGAAGAATATAATGGGAGGAAAAATAGATTACTTGAGTCCATGATGTCAAGTTTGAATGACAAATGTATTAGTTTCCTATTACTGTTATAACAGATTACTATAATTGCTGATATAAATAACTTATTTATTATATTTCTGGACGTCAGAATTCCAAATTGTATTGGCAGAACAGCATGCTTTCTGGCAACTGTAAGGAAGAATCTGTTTCCTTCCCTTTTCCAGCTTTTAGATGCTTCCTGCATGTGTTAGCTTCTGGCCCTATTCCAGCAAGAGCATTCCCACCTGTTTCATTGACACATGTCCTCCAACTCTCACTCTTTTACATTTAAGGACACTTGTGATTACACTGGGCCCTCTGTAAAGATCCAGGAAAATCTCTCCATCTCAAGATCCTTGATCACATCTGCAAACATACTTTTTTCATGTAAGGTAGCTAGTCACAGTTTCTGGAGATTAAACTATGGACTTTTTCGTGGGGGCTGTGGGGGGGAAGGGGGGATGATTCTACCTAACACATCAAACTTTGAATTACATAATTACTTGGGAGATAGTGTGGTACCCTGAAAGTTTCTTTAGAGGAAAGACCTCTTATCAGAATATTGGGTCTGTATATCACATTGTGTGCTCACCACCCAGAGTCAGTTCTCTTTCCATCACCATATATTTGATCCTCTTTAACCTCATCTACCACCCCTTCCCCCCTTTACCCTCTGGTAACCACTAAACTAATATGAATATGGTACATGTGCCACAATTAATAAGCCAATATCATCAGTATAAAAAAAGAACATTGGATCTGAATTATTTGATGAAAAATAATAAGTGGTTATCAATTAACTCAGTTATTTTGTGAACAGACTCTAAGTAATACATTATTCTTGGTGAAAATTAACATATCACATTATTTGGGGAATCTTATTTATGTTGTTTGTCTTTTTGTGGGTCAGAAATATCAAATAACTAATATTAAAAGTGAAAAGTAAAACATCAGTATGAGATTGTTATAAATTTCAGTATGTCATTTAGTGATAAATATGAAGATTCTTTGATGAAATAGTTTTAAAGTGTAAGTAGGGTGTTGGATGTCCATATTCATTCTGTTTGTGGCCAGTTTAATTTTTTCTGGGGTTACATATATGTGAGAAAATGGGCGTTAGCAGTTTTATGAGGTCACATGTCACTGTGGAATAATGACTATGACTAAATATCCTCTCCACAGAATATGAATCATCCCCCTGTTCTACTGTAAAGGAACCCCTTTGGTAATGGGTAGGTACCTAACTACCTACCATGTCATTGCAGGACTCACTTTAAAAACACATTTTACAGTTTAACAGCCGCTTTATGTTTCTATCCATTTTATATTACAAAGGGGATTAACTTTTTGCTACTTCTTTACAATGAATCCCTTGATATGATTAACATAGCAGTGTGATAAGTGAAATATAATATGGTGTACACACACCAGCTAGGAAAATTAATGTAATAGGATTGCTATATCACGTGTTTGTATAAGGGGAGCATTGTGTTTTATATTAGAAAACTCACTTTATCTGATGTTGTGCTTGAAGATGGTGTCAAAGTGATTAGGTAGAGAAAAACAAGTTCTATGGCTATACAAGTTTAAAGGATAGGTTTTCGCTACAAGAGCTGTGTGAAATGCAGTAACAGCTACTGAGGTACCATTTTAGAAAGACCCTTGTCACTTATGCAACCCGGGCTAAACTAGCTGATAATTACATTAGGACTGGAAGAAAAAGGATATCGCATATCAGCTAGAAAAGGGGGCTGAAAAAATACAGAAGAATTATGGTGAAGAAAGAATTCAAGTAATTACTAAAAAAAAAAGAAAAGAAAAAGATTTTCCTTATCTGTGAACTTTGTCCCTTCAAATATTCTTTGCCCACTATTTTATAGATAGCATCAGTATTTTTGTGATTTGTTTTATCCAGTTTTATGGAGGTATATTGCTATATAACATTATATTAGCTTTAGTGTACAACTTGATGTTTGATAGAACTATATATTGTTAAATTATTACCACCAGTTTTGTTAACATCCATCACCATGCATAGTTACAAATTTCTGGTGTTGTGATGAGAACTTATCTAGTCTCTTTGCAACTTTGAAATATATGAGATAGTACTGTTAACTTTAGTCATCATGCTGTACATTATATCTCCATAACTTATTTATCTTATGACTAGAAGTTTGTACCTTTTCAACATCCTCACTGATTTGGCCCACCCACCATCCCCTGTCTCTGGCAACCACCAGTCTGTTCACAGTGTCTATGAAGTGTTTTTGTTGTTGTTGTTTTTACTTTCCACATGTAAGCGAAATCACACAGTATTTATCTTTCACTGACTGATTGTATAGCATCAGTCTTGATGAATGAAGATGGAAGAATGAAAATAACATTGATTGTGGATTCAGAGAGACCGAGATGATTCCCGGTTCTGTTACTCATTATTTGGGACCATCTTCAAGCTACATAAACTTTCTGCACTTTCGTACTCTATGCTTTAATGTAGGGATGATGTTATCCACATCACACACTATTTTGAGGATAGATTTATATGTATAAATATATAAGATTACTTGGCAAAGAACGGGTCTTTGCCAAGTAATAACTGGGGCTATTTTATTTTATCTTTTCCTGTCAACAAGCTTCTTAATTTTGACTTTCCAGCATATTCATGCATTTTTCATTTTGAAGATATTTTCTCTAGTCTGTGATTTCTCCATGAGTTACTCATTTTTTCTTATTCCATGAATTACTAAAATGATCATAAGGTTGATCTACCTCCATTTCCTTACCATCTTCTGGTTCCTTATCCCTTGAAATCTGTAACTTACTCCTATCACCATGTAGAATCTGCTAGAGATCTGTTTGACATGCTTATTCACCCATTTACTTACACCACTTCCTTCCTTCCCAAAGCATCTCTGACTGGTTTTCCTAACTTGATTTTTTTTCTTCTTGATTTTCTAAAGTTCTAACTTCACCTTCTCAATCCTCACATCAGACTTGTTTACATCTTGCTAATTTTAATAATTTCACTCCTTAATATTATGCACTGTCTTTTCCAATTTTCCCTTAGTGCTCTCTTCTTGAATTAATCTACTTCCACAATTTCTGATAGTCTTTTTATGCATCTTCTAAAGGCTAACTCTGACTAATTGAGCTTCAAACCTTTATTTAAGGCTGGACTGACCATATATCATGGGTATTCAAACATCAAATATTCAATATATTCAAAATCAAATGTTATTGGCTATCAAAACCTGATCCTCTCCCTGGATTCTCTTTCATGTTTTACGGTCTCATAGTCCTTTTAATTTTCCTAAGTGGAAGTCTTCATTAATTTTCAACATGACCCTTTCCTCAAAAGACAGTTTATGAATTCTTGCTATTTCTTACCTTTGGACAGGTTTTTCTGTGTCCGGTACATCATAGTTCCACACTGTTCTTCAAAATGAGATTGGACTACTCTGATCAGAATGGTTTAGAGTTGCCCAAATAAACTTTAGTGAGACATCAAGTGTCTTCTATGGTCTTATTTTGTCAGTCTCATGTGCAAAATTTTATCCAGGCTTCCTATATGCCAGTTACATGGAAATAATGTCCATTCCCCAATTAATTCATCTACTTTAAAACAAACAAACGAACATAAAACTTCCATTCTCTTTCTAATGTTTTTACTACTATTTGTGATGCTAGCTATGCCCTTTCATTCTCCAGAAATCATTCAGGGAATTGCTCAGTCTTCATGAAATACCCAATTATGATTAGTTGATATTTCTTTAGTCAGGGGACATATTGATGTTTTAACTCATTTGGTTTTTTATTTCAACTTATAATGTACTTTATTTGACTAATTTGTGATTTTCCTCTATCATACCATAAAATCAGATAGCTTCATTGTACCCCTTCTTTCAACACACCATGCAGTGCTTGTATATCACAAACATTCAAAAAATGTTTAATAAAGTATATAAAATCAGAAAAAATCAGTGGACATAATTATAAAATGTAATGGAGGTAAACATAAATCTCTTATAATTCATGAGAGGAACACATAAAATTGTGAGGGAGGAACAGAACATCTGCCTAGGAAGTTAAAGAACTAAATAACTTAATAATACTTGGCAATCAATAGGGTGACAGATGTTGCAACATGATTGCCCTCTTATTTTGGAACAAGTTTATATCCATGAAAACTTTGTAATAATTACACCTTAACACAACGATGTTGTTAAAAAAAAAACTGTGCATAAGTTATAATGTGAACACAGAATCTAATTAATTTTGTATTTTTCAATTGTAAAGAAATCCAATATAAGTTTTAAATATCATTGATTGATATATGAAAATAATACCTTTTTTGGATGTGTGACTATGGATGCTTGTAATAGCATAAAATTACTTGATTAAAAAAAAAGAAAGAAAGTGCATGAAACTGAAATGCTTTAGCTCCAATCCACACATTTTATGGAAACTAAGGTTCAGGTTCACAAAATCTTTGGAATTTTAGGGAAAAAAATCACTTCTCCTCTATTAGAGATAACAATAGAATGTTAATATTATATTTCATTTCAGGATAAACAATCAAGTCTTCAAGACATAAACACCCCCCAAGCAAAAATAGATCAAAATTAGTAAGTAATAAGTTGTTTTATAATTTCATGTATTCTTAATCATCATTAACTATCCTATATTTTTTTCCTTCATTTTTAAATCACTAGAAAGAGAGGTTGGCCTCCATTTACTTTTTTTTAAATTAAAGTTTATTGGGGTGACAATTGTTAGTTAAGTTACATAGATTTCAGGTGTGCAATTCTGTAATACATCATCTACATATCACATTGTGTGTTCACTACCCAGAGTCAGTTCTCTTTCCATTACCATATATTTGATCCCATTTACCCTCATCTACCATCCCTTTCCCCCCTTACCCTCTAGTAACCACTAAACTGTTGCCTGTGTCTATGAGTTTTTGTTTCTTCATTTGTTTCTCTTGTTCTTTTGTTGTTTTCAGTTTCATATCCCACATATCAGTGAAATCATATGCTTCTTGACTTTTTCTGTCTCACTTATATCACTTAACATAATAATCTCAAGATCCATCCGTGTTGTCACAAATGGTACTATTTCATCTTTTCTTACAGCAAAATAGCACTCCATTGTGTATTTTCTTATAAGTATGTTATTCCCTATCCCCTTAAAATATAGGTCTTCCCAGTTTGACAATGATGAGAATCGTGATCTTAACTTGTTCAGGAAAAGAGAAAAATGTTCTAGCCGGTGGTCTGTGGGTATTATTATCATCACTTTTGCTTCTTCCAATACACAGTGGACTCTGGAGTCCTTCCTATGGCCTCCTGGTCACATTTGTATTAAGGTCACAAGTGGACTCATAGACAAGTGGACTCATAATCATTAGGTATTTTGATTATGTTTTAAGTATCTTTTACTTGTTTTCTCTTTGTCTCTACAAATGAACCAAGGTTGTTACATTAGAGTCTGGCAGCACGCTCATGTTTGGCGGTAGATTATAGTGGTGGTTCCATCATGAATTTACATGTCTCTACTAATTTGTGGTGATTATTTTACTACCTTTCAGACTCTATCTCAGCCTCTTTCTGTGCCCCACTTATGTTTTGCAACACTAAGCCGGCCAGATAAGTCTAATCAACTGAAGCACTGAGCTTTCTCTACTCTCCAAACCTATCCAAAGCACAATTTGTAAGCCTGAGCTTTTGAATAGATACTGTGGGATTTTTCCTTAGGTAATATCTGTTAGAAACACCCCTTTTCTTAATTAGCCAACCAAATGGTAAGTGATAATAGCTTGGTTTTTGTCTCAGTTGTGTCTTATGAACTATTCTGCCCTCCCAAATTAAGCATTGTCCTTCTCATTTTCATTATGAGTCTGAGCCTCCTATACTCAGAGACTTCCTGTAGGTGCCCAGCCTCATCATGTCAGCGGTACATTAAGGGGGGATACTGGGTTCTTCTTGCCTAAGCAGTTCCCTTTCAGGGAGCCTGAGAAAGTGTACACTTACTGAATGTTCCAGAAGGTTGTAGATAGAAGTCAGGGCATTAAACCTTAATATATCCCCATTGTCTCCAGGCAGCAAGGACATCATCCCTTTAGTATTGTTTCCTTCATTTGGGAAGGTGCGCGCCTGGTTCTCCTTACTCTACATTTTCTCATCTTTATAAAAAGAATATTATGGTGTTGGGGTATTTAGAGTGAGATAATGTTTGTACTTACTTCTTCTTGGGCAAGCTTAAATCAGCCAGTGCCAACCCTGTTCTAAATGATACACCAACTGTAACTAGGGATCCCCTTCCCATACTCTTATAATCTTCATATTTTAAGCATTCATCATCACATTTGCAGCTGTTCTCTGATGAGTGTTCAGAAAGCTGACTCTCACAGTCTCTGGAGTTCTCACTTTGCCAAATTCCTGGTTTAAAGTGCTTAGGTATTCATGCAGACAAATCTATTGGTCATCAAAAAAATTTGGAAAACATCACATACACAATACTTCCCTTTGGAGATTTACAATGGCATTAGCATCATAAAATCTCTAAACATAACTGGTAGGGCATTCTGCTAACTTTGTTTAACACGGCCTTTCTCAAAGCTATTTGACCCTGGAATTTTTTGCTTTTTAAATAATATCTCATAAAAGTTGGATCATATGGAACAAATTCTAAGAACTGCTGCTTTCTATTAATAATGTGGGAGACTCATTTCAATGGGGGAAAAAAAAACTTGGAATACATAGGGGAAATTAAGACTACAGAAGAGCAATATTACCAGCCAGAAAAATTCACATATTTCATATTTTGCTATCTTTTTTCATTTTTTTCAGATATTACCCTTGCTACTGTCCAGTACACGTCAAATGATCAGAAAAATCACATTACTAACCATAAGCTCTCCGATGAGAGTATCTTTGCTTCCATAAGCATACATTGGGGTTATTAGGACCAAAATAAGAATTTAAAAGTTTACTTTTTATTTTTTTGATACACAACATCTAATTTATTTCAAAATTATTGCTATCCTTATGTGATTGCAAAAACTCAATTTATAAAATATTGTACTATTTTCACAGGTTATTTTATATTTTTATTATGATTTTATTTTTTAAAAACAATTTAAAGTTCACAGAAAAATTGAGGCGAAGATGCAGGGATTTCTCACGTATCCCCTGCCACCATGCATACATAGCCCCTCCAATTATCAACACTTCCCAGCACAGTAGTACATTTGTTACAACTGCCAAATCTACATGAACACATCATAAATACTCAAAGTTCACAGTTCATTACAATTTACTCTTGATGTTGTACATTCTATGGATTTGGTATAATGACATGTATCCATCATTATGATATCATACAGGGTATATTCACTGCCATACAAATTCTTTGTGCTCTAACTATCCATCCTTCCCACACCCTATATTTTGTGTTTTTAATAGGAACTTAAAGTAAGAAAACATTTGACTTGATCCTATCTACCCCATACAGTACTGCCATAATTGCTTATCAATAAAAGCACGATACTTTATTAATCAAATTATGAAAATATAAAATGCATGAGTTAAATGTTAAGATGTCCAAGACAAAAGGACAAGCAATTTATCATTTTTAATATAATAATTTAAATGCTTTCTCAACTCACTTATCTCAAATAGTAAAGTTACTCTTATTGAGCTCCTAAGGAATTGGTCTGTGGCCTTCAAATTTTATCCCATTATGTTGTCTTAAACATCTCACATTACAGGGTCATCTTTTCTGGTGATGTCTAATAGGTCCATATCTTTTTGGAACAAGACATTATGATGAATTAATGCTTTTACTTCCGACTCATAAGGACTTTCTGCTTTATGAACGCTGCTTTGAAGCTGACACCTTCAATTCCTTTTCAGTTTTTTTTTTCTTGTTTTTTTTTTTTGCCCCTGATCAAATTCTAAACCTCATTTTAAGGTAACAAAGAAAAACGAAGCTATTTGCATTTCAATTTCAATTTTCATTAATATTTTCATTTAAAAAATAATTACTCTTTCAAAGTAACTGAAATTTTGAAAAATGACAATCTTGTGGGAGACGGACCCATACTTTTCCATTATTTTCACTTTTTCATCCCTGTCTTTTCAGACTTATGCCACATCTATTTGCTATTCCATCTTTGCAAAGTCTGACTGGCCATGCTATAGTAACATGCAATAAAGTGTGTATTATGAAAGACTAATAATACAGCGACTTCTAAGTATTTATTAAAATACATACTGTTATTCAACATTAAAGGAACTTCAGAAGTATACTTTGCACATTATTCCTTAAGTCACCACATGCAAATTTTGCGGATTTAGATACATTTTTCCCCCACCCCATATATTTCAATTCAATTCAATCTATCAGACATATGATAAAATCAGAGTATTGTCATACACTTCAGTAGGTGGTGGGATATCAGAACTAATTAAGTCTCTGCTGCCTCTAAAGTCCTCTAGGTTATGAAAAACAGATAGATATGTAAATATTTTGACTTTAATTTTTTTTTTTTAATTTCTAAAACAGATTTATAAATTTTATACAGGATCACAGTATAGGAAAATTAAATACCATTTTTCTCAACAATTGTTATCAAGAAGAGATCAGAGTAGACCTAGGCCTTGAAGAAAGTTTCTTCTTAGTTGCAGTTTTCTGCTTCATTTGATATATTTTGCAAAGTGTAGACCCACCATTATATTACTTGTGTTGGTAGACACAGATAGCATTCAGTAGAGACCTTAAATTTTGTTTCAGAAAAACAGCTACAGAAAATAAAAGATGAATCATTAGAAGCACAAGAGCAACCACTTATGAAACATGTAAGATCAGAAAAAAATATCGGTTCCTTCTAAATGTTTGAAAGAAATATATTAGTTTATACTTTACATTTTAAAATAATAACTGTATCCCCAATAGTACTTTCAAACATTATGCCCAATAGTTAGTTCATTTTTTTAATTAGAAATTTTAATTTTCTGAGTCATCACCATTATTAACATCATAATCTCAAAATAAATACCTTCCACTGTTCAGTTTATATTTGATTGGGTGATAATGCAATTTGATATTTTGGTAGCTTCATGAATACATGGAAAGCTTTTAAAAATAATATTCTATTCTAAAAAGAATATTACTGTTTTATTGGTAAAATAAAATATATCTTATAACTTAAATAACTAAAAGAAAATTAACACACTATATCTTTCATAATGTTGGATTTTGGAAAAAAAAAATTTTTGAAGTAAGTTCATGGAATTTTGTTCCATGCTCCATTATGTATTGTTCCTGAACACATCATGCTGATTCATGAATTCTTAGTGTCTTTAGGTATGTCCTTCCATCTTGGAAAGCTCTCACCATCAATCCATCAGCTAAATCCCTGTCTATCTTTCAGCCCTTATTGAATAAAAAAACCCCTCTTTTGTAAAACCAAGCACTTGAGCTTCTACAGTTTCCAGTGTTAATCACTGCCTCCATAATTCTGAGCCTGAGTCTTATTCATATTTCATATTTCTCTCTTCTTACACTTTATATTGAAATGTGCTTACATGTCTACCATACCTTGTTTTGTATTTCAATTTCTATTAACTGGCACAATATCCTTATATAGCAGGTGCACCAATAAGGGAATCAATATGAACAGTCTAATTTAAATATATTCAAAACTATGGTCTATCTGTATAATAATATAGCCACTTATATTGGGAGAAGTAAGTGTGTTCCAGCATTTCTTTCAGAAAAATGACTCTGTATCAGCCTATTTTCCTTCAGTATTTTTGGGAAGTACTCACCTGTGTCAAAGTTAGAGGGAAATGAGGAAGAATTTTTGTATGTGGGGAAACAAGGGGAGGACAGACTACAAAGTACAAAGAATAAAAGTCAAATATTAGACGTATTAATCTAAGGATTGTTTAGATTGAAGGCACCTCTAACTCAATGACCAGACTTTTATAAATACCAGTCACCAGTGCATATCTATTTTTCACTATGATACATCACTCTATCCTAGTTTTACACTCTTTGGTTGTCGAATCATAGAACTTATTTTCCTTGTTCTAATTTCATGCATATTGTGCCTTTTTCCTATAATGAAAAATATATGCTAGTCTGACAAGCTGAATCTAGCTCAATTAACAGTTAAGAATTTTATAATAAATGAATCCAGTTGTATTCTGTTTTATTGGAACCGAAACACAAACTTCTTGCTTGTGTGGTATGTGTCTCTTAGTAGCATGAGGTTGCTCTTTTTCACTTTGAGAAAGTGTTGCTGTTTATGGGGACTGTATAAAAAACAATGAAATATCATTAACTTAGAGTTTTGGTTCTCCATTGTTTAAAGAAATTTGATCTTATGTTTTCTCTACCTTATGCTATCACCCAAATTAACACCAAATCGCCAGCAAAGCAGGATCCAGAAAAGCAATGGCTTTGGAAGATAACCCCACTTAGCTGTACCCTCCTTGTGTTGCCCCATTTGTTCATTTACTCATTTATTCACACATTCATTCATCCACTAATCAATAATTTACTACTATGTGCCAGTGCTATTGAAAGAGATGCAAAGAAAAGTAGGATTCCATCACTGTATCAAGGAGCATACAGTCTAGTCTAATAAGGAACCACATTAGAGGTATATATGAGGTATGATGAGGGCACCCAGGGATAGAAATCATGTATCTGTTGAAAGTGGAATAAATATGAGTAAATTATTAATAGTAATGGCATTTTGATATTGTTTACAAAGGATGTAAATGAACAAACGCAGGAGCCCCATCATGGGGTATCACGATGCTGTAACTACACCACATTAGAAAACTCACTGTAAAACAAATTGTGTTTTCCCCAATATATCTCAAGATAATGTTACTGAAACTGTAATCTCTGCTCTCTAGAGGTGCTCTAATATCCTTGGATCTTCAGGTCTAAACGTGGAAAACAATGTTTGTTCTCATTGCATTTCTTTTATGGAATGACAGAATATATTTTTCAAAATGAACTTTACTTAGCTACTAAGGAAGAATACAATAGTACAGTTACACACACATATACACATACATACAGAATAAGTTTAAAAGTCTTCATATTAGTATATGTAACTACTTAACAATTCTACTTGGTTATCTAGTAATTATTTTAAACCATAAATTTTCAAAACAAAAATCTTAATTTTCAAAGCAAACATCCATTTTAAGTCAAAAATCTAGGAATTATCCTTGATTCTCCCTTTTCCAGAGCCTACATCATATTCATCAACAAATGCAAAAATACTTCCTCCAAAATATATTTATTTCACTTTGCTTCCATGGCCCTCACCTTAGCTAAATATCATCTGGATTACCACAACAGCTTCCTAATTTGTCCCATGGATCCAATTTACATACACCATTCTTAAATCCATTCTGCACACAGGAGTTAAAAATTATTTGTTTTAAAAAATTTTGTCAAGTTCAAAAAGGGGTAGAGGAAGGAAGGAAGGAAGGAAGGAAGGAAGGAAGGAAGGAAGGAAGGAAGGAAGGAAGGAAGGAAAAGGAATAGAAGAAAGGAAGGGGAGAGGAAGGGAGCGGAGGGGAAGAGAGGAGAGGGAAGGGAAGGGAAGGGAAAAGAAGAGAGGGAAGGGAAGGGAAGGAAAGGGAAGGGAAGGGAAGGATTCCAAAGTTTCTCCCTTCAAATTAAATTTAAACTTATTATCTGGGCTTGTAAAATCATTTTGCTTCTATCCCTGCTAATCTCTCTAGTTGTAGTCAGCAAGAGTATCCAGTATCCACTGGCTATGCTCCAGCCACAGACTCCTCCAGGTTCCTCCCATAGCCAAACACTGTCATACCTGTGACTTTGGCACTTGTTATTTTGAGTTCCCTTGAATCTCTCCCTTCATTGTTGCCCTTGGCTGTGTTATTCTCAAAGGTCACTACAAATCTATCTAATTATTTTGTTCACAAAACTTACAGCATTCTGGACTTGTTGTCTTTGCATATTTAATTTTGTCTTTCACTAGAATATAAGCTGCTCGAGGAAAGAGCGGTATTGCTTTTACTTACCACCAGGACCCCAGTAGCCAGCGTGCTATCTAGTACACAACAGACATAAAATAAATATTGTTACATATTAATGATCTTAAAGTAATTCAATTTGAGCTGCATACAATCTGGTTTTCTTACTAAATATAGTTTTGTGTTTCTTTTATCCATAGATGCCTCTGTTTTTTCAATAAGATTCACCTACTTAGACCGCTAACATAGGATGATTTCAGAAGGAATATGATTCCACAAGTAAGATTTTCTAATTTTTAACCCCACCTAATTCACAAACATTCTAAATAACTTTCTCACAAATGAAAAATGTAATACTGATATAAAAGAAAAAGCAACACATTTTTATTGTATACAAAGATATTCTAAGGAATCGTCTTTCATCAAAATCCAGAGTATGGCTAGTTTTTGAGGCACAACATGGCATTGGAAGGGCATGACCTGATAGAAATTCTGTCAAAGATTGCTGATAAATGTTGCTTTCAGTGAAAGCAAACTGTGAGAATTGCTGGCTACTTTAAGAGGAGTTACCAAATCATCCAGAGTGAAATTATTTTTTTGTCATAGGCTGTATTTGAATGTCAAACAAAAAAAATGTTTTCTATAAAAATAATCAATTTATCCTTTAGGAATTGCTATTAATATGTATTTATGTATATGCAAAATTCAATAGTGAATAATATATATATATATATATATATATATATATATATATCAGATATATTTTAACAGTGAAGATAAAAACATAGAAAATATAGGCAGGTCTTTAAAAATGAAGGTCTTTCAAGTATGTCATTTATCAACAATTTTCTAAAATTTTTTAAAAAGATATATTATTTGCATCTGCAACAACAGATGTATTAATGAAGGTCCTGCCAGCCTTGCTCCATCTGACACATTTAGGCATTTATGTAAGAACAGGCATACATCAGGACAAGAGAAGTGTTTGGTTTTCACTTGTTTCATTTAAATCTGTCATCTGTCTTTTAGCTCTTGAATCAGTGTATAAGTATAATGAACAGATTTAAATGCTCAATATGCCAGAGGCAATAAGCAATAAGCATATTTAAAAGTGAAAAAAAATACAATCAACTCACTTTATGGAATTAACTCTTCACTCTCCCAGTTTTCACTTAGTCTTTAAATAGAGACAGTCATTTGATATATATGTATTTTTTTTCCCTGCTGAGAGAAAACATACTGCTATACAGTGTGTATAACAAACACTGACATTTATCTTTCTTTCTGTAGAGATTATAATTACTTGCAACAATTTCAAAAATAAACGCATTAAATGGCTAAATTTTCTTACATGTTAACTAACATCATTTAGTTTATTCAATTATAAACTCTCAGCCATCATTGTAGTCATCAATCGACATGTACCATTCATTTTTTCATATATTTACATAATTTAAACCAGATGCTTTCACATGGTATTATATTTTGCATATTCATACTGCTCAACAATTATTTCAACAAGTATTTCCTAAGTGCTTAGTATACACTGAGTATATTCTAGATGCTGACGGTACAGCAGCTAAAAACAAATCCAAAATTTACCATCTTCTATGTCTCCATTCCCCTGAATAACTACTCTTTTCTCAAATCACAATGAAATACTACCGCATTTTGAAAATTTAACTCAGTTTTAATAACAATTTCTTTTAATTATAGTCTATTCTGCTGTCCATCCCTCTTACATTCTGAACTAGTAAGAACAATATTGGTCTATCTATATGTCTCTTCTCCAGATCTTCCTGTCCTCAATCTTACAAACTCTCATTCCAGACCTTGACCAACCAGCTAAGGTATTATCCACTGCCTGTGATTCAATGAGTATTCTAAAACAGATTTTATTTCCATTCAAAGTGGATGATCAGCCAATACTCAAGATTCCCTCCATTGGGAAGATTTCCTTTGTCACAGTATTTCAAAGCCACCTCATATACCAAACCAATCCATTCTTGAACCAAGCTCTAAGTCTTTCACTAGGCGATCATAAGGGAACCCCCATGAAGCATAAATATGAGCACTCTTAGAAATTAACTTTGGAAGTGCTGGTACAACAGTGGTGGTTGACAAGAAAGTTCTGAGCCACCAACACATGCAGCTTTCTTAAATCCTCTGGTTCTGCTCAGTTGATATCCAGAATATCCCACTTCATTTTACAATGGATTATCCAGTTCTTTCTGGGCTTACATGACCTATGACTTTTTTTTTTTTTTTGGTAGATCTGACATTAACCAGCTCATAATGAGCAGTTCTGACACACTTGATTTACAATGGTTGGACTTGCTGTCTTAGCATGGTCCAGTAGAATGTCAGAAGTTTCTGGAAAGTTGTATAATTCTCTGACACATGTAATGTGGATTTATTCTAGAGTTTAGTAGGCTTAACTGCAATTCTTTCAGTGACACTCTAATATCATAGGATCATATTGCTCAAAGTAGCAAAGTATTTGTACCATAGCCTGTTTTTGTTCTCCTGAACTGCTATGATGAAAGATTCTCTCTCTCTCTCTCTCTCTCTAGGGTGTTTCTTAACATAGAGGGATCAAGGGTATATGCTTTGACATCTAAGCTAAGACCAAAATAGTCATCTGTGAAAAGAGTCTTATATAAGGATGCCGACTTCTCAGATAGTACTCTTCAATTTATTATAACTCTGTTGGTCCATTCACTTAAAAAATTAGCATACATTCACAATATGTGTAGATATATTTACTAATTAATTTTGATCCCCATGCTTAATGATGCTGCAAAAATAGAATTTTAAAAGGATTAAATAAAACATAATCATTTTGTAAACTATGCATATATAACTTTAAATATCATTTAAAGTTATGATATTTCAAGGCACAGTGTGAAGTTCATTGTTCATTGTTCACAAAAGCCATTATATAATCCATATCTAGGCTAGTTTCCATGGGAATTTCTAATTTTATGAGTGACTTATCAGATCTAACTTCATTGTTACTTTTTAAATCTCATTATGTGCCCAAAGCATTGTACTAGAGTTGTGCCTAGTGTCAGATCACTATTTTCTTTTTGTTCACTTATGCTTGTTCAGAGATATAGTCAATCTGTTGTTTCTTTGAAGGAATCTTTTCTTACCTATTTGCCTATTTTGTAAGAGTTAAGTTAAAACTTAATAGTACACCTTCTGAATCCACTTAACCAGGCACATTTAGCACTCAGTAAATTACAAGTGAAGGAACTGAAGCAGAGAGAGTGTTGTTGTCAAGAATTCCCTCCCCTAGAACTTCGACCTTTCCTACTTCAAACTTCGCACAACCCATACGACATGTGATATCAGAGACAGGGACCAAGTGAAAGCCAAAGTGTCAACCTGTATACTGAATATTAGCAAAGTTGTTTTTTTCAATTTCTAGATACAAAAATAGAAACATAAATTATATTCTATTATTTATTTACCTCAATGGATCATTTTCAATGCCCTGAACTGAAAGTTCTGGTCTTTTCATATTTGGAGTGGAGGGAGGAGCTCAGACAGCTCCAAGGCTAATGTCTTGACCCAAAGTAGTTATATTTACTACTGTGTCTTTTATCAAAATACAGCTGAAATATCTAGGCTTCAAATGACCTGACATGCTCTTGGTCAACAGGGATATGGATAATTATGATAGATTATGGAACTGCTAAGGAAAAGAAAAAAAGATTAGTGTCTGCTCAGTAGAGATAGCATCAATTCCGATAAATATCAGTTACACTTTAGCTTTTATCTACTTAATTTGGTGGTTAATTAGTATGAAACATTAAGCAATTATTTTCCCATAAGTAGACTTTCAAGACCTAACATTAAAATATAGAAAATGTATTAGTCAGGGTTCTCCAGAAGAACAGAACCAATAAATTTATTTTAAGAAATAACCTCAGTTCCGGAAAAATGGCGGAGTGAGGTGAGCCTCTGTAAAGCTCCCCTGGAATTTACAAAGAATCGAACAACAAAAACTCCACAAAGGACTCCCTGCACAGCAGACAGGCAAGACGAAGAGGCCCACTACCGACTGAAATCACCTACAGGTGGGAGATTCGCGCGCGCGAGCGGGGGGAGGAGGAAAGTGAGAAGCGGGCGGAGAGCAGCTGGGCGCAGGACTCAGACCCAGCTCAGTGCGCCGAGCTCGCTGCTTCCCGGAACTACCGCAGCTGCGGGAGATCGGACTGCTAGGGCTCCGCCAGGGCTCCACAGGGCTGATGGGACAGCATATAACACGGCTGAACCCAACGCCCACGGCAGAGACCTCGGAGAAAAGACTGAGGGAAAAAGGCTGAAAACGGTGGTTTAAGCCCGCACTGCCGAGCAGAGAACGGAGCCTTAGGCACTGAGACTAGCCGCCTCCCTCCCTCTCAGAGCTCGCCCGCCCCCACCTGCCCGGTGCTAGAAGCGAAACAGTAGCAGTGTCAGATCAAAACAACAGAAAATTTGCTATATTTGAGAACTGTGGCCCACAAACACAAATCCACAGCCCAACTAGTTCCGGCAAAGGGAAGAGAGCTGTGGAAGCAGGACAGGCTGTGGTGGTGGTCGCTGCCATTGCTCTGGGCCACCTCTCACAGCTCACCCCGCCCCTGGCCCCACCTATCTGGGCGGTTCCCTGCAGGAGTAAACAGAACTGCTGAACAAAGAAAGACCTCTTCCTATCAACTTGTTGCAGAAGTCACTCCTGTAGATGTCTAGGAAGAGAAATAGTAAACCAGTAATCGCCATGAGTAACCAAGGCAACAAGATAGCTCAGAAAGAAAGTGAAAAATCTCCAGAAAAGGCACTTAAATATACAGAAATATGTGACTTAAATGACAGAGAATTCAAGGCTGCAGTTCTGAAAAACTCAACGAGATACAAGAAAACACAGATAGGCAGTTAAATGAACTCAGAAACTCAATTAAAGAACAGTATGAGCATTTTACGAAAGAGATTGAAATTTTAAAAAGAACCAAATAGAATTTCTGGAGATTAAGAACTCAATAGAAGAAATTAAGAATGAAATAACCAGCTTAGGTAGTAGAGTTGACCAGATGGAGGAAAGAATCAGTGACATCGAAGATAGAAACCTGGAAATGACACAGATAGAAGAAGAAAGAGACTTGAGACTTAAAAGAAATGAAAGAACTCTACAAGAACTTTCTGACTCCATCAGAAAGAGCAATATAAGAATAATGGGCATACCAGAAGGAGAAGAAAGAGAGAAGCGAACAGAGAATATATTCAAACAAATCGTCGATGAGAACTTCCCAAATTTGTGGACAGAACTGGACCCTCGAATCCAAGAAGCAAATAGAACACCTAGTTACCTCAATCCCAACAGGCCTTCTCCAAGGCACATTGTACTGAAGCTGTCTAAAATCAACGACAAAGAAAGAATCCTCAAGGCAGCCAGGGAAAAGAAGGCGGTAACTTACAAAGGAAAGCCCATTAGATTATCATCAGATTTTTCAGCAGAAACTCTACAAGCCAGGAGGGAGTGGAACCAAATATTCAAACTATTGAAAGAGAGAAATCATGAGCCAAGAATAATATATCCAGCAAAGATATCCTTTAGATATGAAGGAGGAATAAAGACCTTTCCAGACATACAGAAGCTGAGGGAATTTTCTAATACACGACCTGCACTACAAGAAATACTAAAGGAGGCTATTCGACCACCATCAACAGGGACAATTTGTGGCAACCAAAACTCAAAAAGGGGGAGAATAAAGGCCTGAACCGGAATATGGGAATGGAGAAAGTAAGCGTGCTGAAGAAAATGGAATACTCTAAATATCAAACTTACTTTTACATAAACTTAAGGGTAACCACTCAAAAAAAATCCAGAACTGAAATATATACTGAAATAAAAGAAGAAACAGAGGGAAACATCATAGAATACCACCACACAGAAATAATAGACAACAACAAAAGGCAAAGAAACAATGGAGACACAGCCTTACCAGAAAACTAAAGATAGAATGACAGGAAATTCTCACATATCAATAATCACCCTAAATGTAAATGGACTGAACTCACCAATAAAAAGGCACAGAGTAGCAGATTGGATCAAAAAACTAAACCCAACCATATGCTGTCTCCAAGAGACACATCTCAGCTACAAGGACAAGCATAGACTCAAAGTGAAAGGGTGGAAATTGACACTCCAAGCAAATGGTGCCCAGAGAAAATCAGGTGTAGCCATAATGATATCAGATGAAACAGACTTCAAGGTGAAAAAGATAACAAGAGACAAAGATGGACATTTCATAATGGTTAAGGAATCTGTAAAACAAGAAGACATAACAGTCATCAATATTTATGCCCCCAGTCAGGGAGCACCGAAATACACCAAGCAACTACTAACAGAACTAAAGGGAGAAATTGACCAAAACACAATTATACTAGGGGACTTAAATACATCATTGACAGCTATGGATAGATCATCCAAACAGAAAATAAATAACGACATAGTAGCCCTAAATGACACATTAGATGAAATGGACATAATTGACATTTATAGAGCACTTCATCCTAAAACATCAGACTACACATTCTTTTCTAGTGTACATGGAACATTCTCAAGGATAGACCATATATTGGGACATAAAATCAGTCTCAACAAATTTAAAAAGATTGAAATCATACCATGCATATTCTCTGATCACAAGGCTTTGAAATTGGATATCAACTGTAAAAAGAAAGCGGAAAAACACAAATACATGGAGACTAAACAACATACTTTTAAAGAAGGACTGGGTCAAAGAAGAAATTAGAGGAGAGATCAAAAGATACATAGAAACAAATGACAATGAAAATACATCCTACCAAAATTTTTGGGATGCAGCGAAAGCAGTTTTAAGGAAATTTATCTCATTACAGGCCTATCTCAAGAAACAGGAAAATTCCCAAATAAATAACCTCATGTTACACCTTAAAGAACTAGAAAAAGAAGAACAGGTAAAACCCAAGGTCAGCAGAAGAAAGGAAATAACAAAAATTAGAGCAGAAATAAATGAAATAGAGAACAGAAAGACAATAGAAAAAATTAATGTGACAAAGAGCTGGTTCTTTGAGAAGATTAACAAAATTGACAAACCCTTGGCTAGACTTACTAAGATAAAAAGAGAGAAGACACTGATTAACAAAATCAGAAACGTAAAAGGGGAAGTTATCACGGACACCACAGAAATACAAAGGATCATCCAAGAATACTATGAAGGACTATATGCCACCAAATTCAACAACCTAGAAGAAATGGATAAGTTCTTAGAAACATATAGCCTTCAAGGCTGAACCATGAAGAACTGGAAAATCTAAACAGACCGATCACCAGTAACTAAATTGAATCAGTCATCCAAAACCTTCCCAAAAGCAAAAGTCCGGGACCAGATGGCTTCACTAGTGAATTCTACCAAACCTTCAAAGAGGATCTAATACCAATTCTGCACAAACTCTTCCAAAAAATTGAAGAAGAAACAGTACTCCCCAACACATTTTATGAGGCCAACATTACCCTGATACCAAAACCTGGTAAAGACAGCACAAAAAAAGAAAACTACAGACCAATATCTCTGATGAATACCGATGCAAAAATCCTAAATAAAATTCTAGCAAATCGAATACAACAATGCATTAAAAAGATTATTCATCACGACCAAGTGGGGTTCATCCCCGGGGCACAAGGATGGTTCAACATACGCAAATCCATCAATGTGATACATCATATAAACAAAATAAAGGACAAAAATCATATGATTATATCAATTGATGCAGAAAAAGCATTTGACAAGATACAACATCCATTTATGATTAAAACACTTAATAAAATAGGTATAGAAGGAAAATACCTTAACATAATAAAAGCCATATATGACAAGCCCTCTGCTAATCTCATAATTAATGGAGAAAGACTGAAGCCCTTTGCTCTACGTTCAGGAACACGACAGGGATGTCCCCTATCACCTCTGCTTTTCAACATCGTGTTGGAAGTCCTTGCCAGAGCAATCAGGCAAGAGAAAGAAATCAAAGGCATCCAAATTGGGAATGAAGAAGTTAAATTATCACTCTTTGCAGATGACATGATGCTATATATAGAAAACCCTAAAGACTCCACCAAAAAGCTATTAGAAACAATCAACGAATACAGTAAAGTTGCTGGCTACAAAATCAACGCACAAAAGTCCATTGCCTTCCTATATACCAACAATGAAATCTCAGAAAAGAAATACAAAAACAATTCCTTTTACAATTGCATCAAAAAGAATAAAATACCTAGGAATAAACTTAACCAAGGATGTGAAAGACCTATATGCTGAAAACTATAAGACTTTTCTGAAAGAAATTGAAGAAGACACAAAGAAATGGAAAGACATTCCGTGCTCATGGATTGGAAGAATCAACATAGTTAAAATGGCCATATTACCCAAAGCAATATACAGATTCAATGCAATCCCCATCAAAATCCCAATGGCATATTTTAAAGAAATAGAACAAAAATCATCAGATTTGTTTGGAACCACAAAAGACCCCGAATAGCCAAAGCAATCTTAAGAAAAAAGAACTATAATGGAGGTATCACACTTCCTGACTTTGGCCTGTACTACAGGGCCACAATAATCAAAACAGCATGGTATTGGCAGAAAAACAGACATATAGACCAATGGAATAGAATTGAGAACCCAGAAATAAAACCACATAAATATGGACAGATAATTTTTGACAAAGAAGCTAAAAACATACAATGGAGCAAAGACAGCCTCTTCAATAAATGGAGCTGGGAGAATTGGATAGCCACGTGCAAAAGAATGAAACTGGACTGCTATTTGTCACCATGTACCAAAATTAATTCAAAATGGATCAAAGACTTAAGCATAAGACCTGACACAATAAACTGCATAGAAGAAAACATAGGTACTAAACTTATGGACCTTGGGTTCAAAGAGCATTTTATGAATTTGACTCCAAAGGCAATGGAAGTAAAAGCTAAAATAAACAAATGGGACTATATGAAACTTAAAAGCTTCTGCACAGCAAAAGAAACCATTGACAAAATAAAGAGGCCACCAACTGAATGGGAGAAGATTTTTGCAAACAGTGCCTCCGATAAGGTGCTAGTATCCAGAATATACAAGGAACTCATGCAACTGAACAACAAAAAAACAAACAACCCAATTGAAAAATGGGCAGAGGACTTGAAGAGACATTTCTCCAAAGAGGACATACAAATGGCAAATAGACATATGAAAAAATGCTCAACATCACTAATCATCAGAGAAATGCAAATCAAAACCACAATGAGATATCACCTCACCCCAGTCAGAATGGCCATCATCAACAAGACAAATAGTAACAAATGTTGGAGAGGCTGTGGAGAAAAAGGAACCCTCATACACTGTTGGTGGGAATGCAGACTGGTGCAGCCGTTATGGAAGGCGGTGTGGAGGTTCCTCAAAAATTACGAATAGAATTGCCATATGACCCAGCAATCCCTCTCCTGGGTATCTACCCAAAAATCTGAAAACATTTAGAGATAAAGACACGTGTTGCTCCACATAGAGGGATCAAGGGTATATGCTTTGACATCTAAGCTAAGACCAAAATAGTCATCTGTGAAAAGAGTCTTATATAAGGATGCCGACTTCTCAGATAGTACTCTTCAATTTATTATAACTCTGTTGGTCCATTCACTTAAAAAATTAGCATACATTCACAATATGTGTAGATATATTTACTAATTAATTTTGATCCCCATGCTTAATGATGCTGCAAAAATAGAATTTTAAAAGGATTAAATAAAACATAATCATTTTGTAAACTATGCATATATAACTTTAAATATCATTTAAAGTTATGATATTTCAAGGCACAGTGTGAAGTTCATTGTTCATTGTTCACAAAAGCCATTATATAATCCATATCTAGGCTAGTTTCCATGGGAATTTCTAATTTTATGAGTGACTTATCAGATCTAACTTCATTGTTACTTTTTAAATCTCATTATGTGCCCAAAGCATTGTACTAGAGTTGTGCCTAGTGTCAGATCACTATTTTCTTTTTGTTCACTTATGCTTGTTCAGAGATATAGTCAATCTGTTGTTTCTTTGAAGGAATCTTTTCTTACCTATTTGCCTATTTTGTAAGAGTTAAGTTAAAACTTAATAGTACACCTTCTGAATCCACTTAACCAGGCACATTTAGCACTCAGTAAATTACAAGTGAAGGAACTGAAGCAGAGAGAGTGTTGTTGTCAAGAATTCCCTCCCCTAGAACTTCGACCTTTCCTACTTCAAACTTCGCACAACCCATACGACATGTGATATCAGAGACAGGGACCAAGTGAAAGCCAAAGTGTCAACCTGTATACTGAATATTAGCAAAGTTGTTTTTTTCAATTTCTAGATACAAAAATAGAAACATAAATTATATTCTATTATTTATTTACCTCAATGGATCATTTTCAATGCCCTGAACTGAAAGTTCTGGTCTTTTCATATTTGGAGTGGAGGGAGGAGCTCAGACAGCTCCAAGGCTAATGTCTTGACCCAAAGTAGTTATATTTACTACTGTGTCTTTTATCAAAATACAGCTGAAATATCTAGGCTTCAAATGACCTGACATGCTCTTGGTCAACAGGGATATGGATAATTATGATAGATTATGGAACTGCTAAGGAAAAGAAAAAAAGATTAGTGTCTGCTCAGTAGAGATAGCATCAATTCCGATAAATATCAGTTACACTTTAGCTTTTATCTACTTAATTTGGTGGTTAATTAGTATGAAACATTAAGCAATTATTTTCCCATAAGTAGACTTTCAAGACCTAACATTAAAATATAGAAAATGTATTAGTCAGGGTTCTCCAGAAGAACAGAACCAATAAATTTATTTTAAGAAATAACCTCATGCAAAGGTGGAGTCCGACAAGTACCTAGATGTTCAGGGTGAGTCAGCAAGCTAAAGATCCAGGAGAGCTATCGGTATGGTTCCACTCTGATGACTGGCAGGCTAAAGATCCAGGAAGAGTAGATGTTTCCGTTTGACAGCAGTGAAGCAAGAATTGTCTCACTTGGGGGAATGTCAACCTTTTTATTCTATTCAAAATAGAAAACACAGAAAGTTGATGGATTTATTTTTTTCTTTATTTCAAGAGAAACATCTTTTTTAAGTGATATTGCTACTATGACAATGACATTTCATTAAATCTACATAGCTGCTCTTTCACCTGCTGTGCTGCACTTTGTAATTGACATCAGAGGAAGGAAAAAGAGAAGAGAGCCCCCTTGTGGTATTAGCATTAGTATAACATCATGGAATCCTTCAGACCGCTGAAAACCCCATAGCAAAGAATCAAGTTTTAATTACCAGCTACTAATTTCTTACTAAATACACTCTGCTGTATAATCGTTCCTTCTTTTATCATTCCTCCAAATGCTTGAAAGATAACAGTTTTCCTAATTTAGTGTTAAATCCTATCGTATCTTTGGTTTGTTTTGATTTTGTTTTATGGGAGCAGGGGTATACTGGAGGCTGCCAACACCGGGCAGGGAAGTTTGCTTGCTGTGATAAAATTATGCATCACAAAATATACATTCTGACAGTCTATAAATTACTAGATTCCCATATTAATAACATAAATACATATAAGATCAAAATAAGTAAAATATAGAGAATTATAAAATAGAAATAAAATACAGATATGAACAAAATAAATATTATGCATAAGAAATTCAAATGTGTACAACACATAACCATTTAAATTGAATCTGATACTTATAAAATATAAATAATGTGCTGGTCTCAAAATTAAGTAATTACCAAATATCATACCATTGTTTTATGAATTCAGTGAAAACTATTAATTTTACCCCTTTTTCTCATTTGCATAACTCATCATTCGTGCTTATTTGATCACAATGCAAGTCAAAGTTATAATTTATGCCCATTAATACAAAGCTCAGTATTTTCATTCTAGGACTCATTATATGCACATTCTTCTTTCATTGCACGGAGACCTCTGATTTCACTGATTATGTACATTTTGACTTCCTACTGGAAAAGTCAGGTGAATCCAGGAAAACAAGTTTGTAATTCCTATCAAGCTTACTTTATAGGGCTATGTTATTAATTTTAAGTATTGTTTACCTAGTGTTCTTTTCTTGATATTGAATTTTATTAATAGTAGGATTTCATCAAAATTAGAACTTTATAAAGATTGTCTATTAAATTAAATTAGCAATTGGTTATTCACTTGTCCCAGCAATACTTTCCCCACACGAATTCAGTCAAAACAAAACAAAACCAGAAAGTTGATGGATTTTTTTTCTGTATTTCAATCCATTATTAATTTAAACAAATCCTATGTTGCTTTGCATGATGACAGGCAGAGGGAATATGACTAAATCCCTGTCCTCAGTATGTTTGAATTGACTAATATTTTAGATGGTCACATATCTATAAAAATAGTATTTATACAGACCCTAATTGTAGTAATATATATCCACATATGATATATAGTCAAATAATATATATTTACATTATATATTCATATTATATGTAATATATATATATATATATATATATATATATATATCTTCATGTGTTTTCATTAGGAAATAAAGAGTTTGGGATTAACCTATTTTCCAGATTACTGAAACTAACCTTCTTTGAAAACCAACATTAAAATAATTTTATATATTTAAAAATAAAATTTAATTATTTTCATTTCAACTAGGGTTTAAACAATGAGCTACTAAGAAGCCAAATACTGGAGTATGATGAACTTTAAGTATACGCGTAGTCAGACTAAGTAAGCTATGTTGTTATTAAAGGTTTTCCTTACCTCACTGAAGATCTTTCTCTTCTCTACACATGGGAGTAGAAAATGTCTTTACCTGAGCCAGAGTTCTGATTAGATAACATTGCGTTATCCATAGAGTGCAAACATTCTTGGGGAAGATAAAATACTTACGGGTATTCACAATGTCTTGGCCTGTTCAGGCTGCTATAACAAAATAACCATAACTGGGTGGCTTGTAAACAATACACAGTTATTTCTCACAGTTCTGGAGGCTAGGAAGTCCAAAATCACGGTTCAGGGAGATTCAGTGTCCGGGGAGAGCCTGCTTCCTCACCGACGGCCATCTCAGTGCAACCTCCCATGGGAGAAGGGAACAGGGTGTTTCTGGGGTCTCTTTTACAAGGGACCATTCATGAGGGCTCTGGACCTCATGTCCTAATCACCTCCCAAAAGCCACGCCTCAAAGTACAATCACTTTGGGTTTAGGCTTTCAACATATTAACTGGAGTGGGGGCGTGGGGGTGGGGTGGGGGGAGGGAAAGGGGCACAAACATTTAATCCATAGCACACAGTAAAGTGTGAATAATTAGACATTTATTTTTGTGATTAGAGGATATTGATGTGATGAAGGGAATTGAAGTGAAGCTATGGGAAATTAATTGTACACAGAAATAGGGTAATTTTAAGCTAACAATACTCATTTCATTAAGATATTTAAACAACTCATAAATTCAGTACCAGGAAGAAATCAGATGCCTCTGTAGGATGTGAGAAAGGGAAAGTCACCAGTTTAAACAAAATGTCCCTGTTGATTCTTTTTGTACTGTATAGGAGTAGTTTGGATTTTATTTCTCTTTGTTTCACAGATTTTCTTACTCATTACTTTGAAGGGAAAGCTTTTTTGTTGGTAATGATTGACAAGATCAGTGTGGTATTTATCTTTCTTTTATGCACCAAATTTTATGTAATTGACAGATTTTGTGAATAACACCAGCTTATATTCTCCAGAGCTCTCTGTATGTTTCTGTGTATTTATGTGTAATACATCTGTTGCACTGTGCCGCTCCTCTCAGAGTCATTTTCTGGTTTCTGTTCAGCAAAAGGGTGAAAGCAAAACAACTTCGAAGACAAAAATGAAATCGCTGCCAGGCTGCAGCTCTGAATGAGACTTGGAGGCCCTTTCACTTCTTTGAATCAGCATGTGTCAAACTCGTTATGAATCAGATTTTTATATTCAGAATCAGAATCCTCTCAGCTGACACAGCTGAAGTCAAAGCCTTGAGGATACAGTGCAAGATCCCCGTTTTGCATTGAAAAACACTTCTACTGAGATTTTTTTTCCCCAAAATAATTGCTTTTCTTTTCTTTTTCTTTTTTTTTTTTATAATAGAGTCTCAGAGATATAGAGAAAAAACTGACGGTTGCTAATGGGAGTGAGGATGAGGGAGAAGGTGAGGGGATTAGAAAGCACAAATTGGTAACCATTTTTAACCACTAGATTGCCACAGGGATACGAAAGACAGTTTGGAGAACATAATCAGTAATGTAAAGAGTCTGTCGGGTATCCGATGGACACTTGTCTTATTAGTGAATCCACTTCATGGACGGTGTAGATGCCTCACCACTGCAGTGTACACCTGAAGCTGAAGCTGAGTAAAAATGAATGTCAACATTTTCAATTGAATGCTGGGGTGCAGACACCCAAGAAACCAGCATTCTTTTTTAGATAAAGGACAATAACAGCATGTGATGTGACCTTTCTATCTTTCTAAAAGTTGCCTCTGAGAGCATATCTACCTGTCAGTTTGTCTACCCACTTTCCTATGTCACCAACTTCAACTGCTTAATGATTAAAAAGGTGTAAAATGAATCTCCATGTATAACCACTTTATTAGATAAAACAATCCTTGATAGCACTGGGTTGAACTAGGGCGCTTTGCCTGAGAGAACTGAATGGGAGAATTTTTTTAAAAGGCTTTTATTGAGGGGTGGTAGCTTTTTTCTATTTTAAAGAAAATCAATCACATTCTAAGTTTCTGTGGTAAAATGTACATAGCAGTGTGGTAAGTATGGGTGTGTCATGGTCCAGCCAGCTCCTCTTTAGGTCAGTTTCAATGGAAATTTTTTAAGTATATAGTGTTCATTTCTCTTGTGGCTTGTGAAAAGTCACACATACAGGAATATTTTTGAAAACAGCATTATTATCATGCTTCTATAGTACCCTAAAATTCACACATGATTTTTTTTTTTTAATTTGTGTTTAACATAAAGAATTCTAATTTAAAGAAACACTGACTTTTAACTTTTTTTCTGTTTACGAAGTCAAATGGACTACTTTGCGATGGAATTATTTCTTCTATCTGTGAGGGTTTAAGGAAACAACACTAGATTTTTAATATATATGTTCACATTAGTTACTTCTAACTGTAAGAATTTATCATTGTATACAACAAAAAACAAAACTCTAAGTTTTAGTAGATGCCTACTGCTATGGACTGAATATTTGTACCCCCCACCCCCACCCCCAAATTCACATATCAAAGTCCTACCCCTTATGTGATGGTTTTTGAATGAGGCCTTTGGAAGCTAACTGGGTTTAGATGATCATGAGTGTGCAGCACCCATGATAGGATGACTGTCCTTATAAAAAGAGGGAGAGAGAACACAGCTCTAAGCCTGCCATATGAGGACACAGTGAGAATGTGGCCATCTGTATGCCAGGAAGAGGGCTATCTGCCATCAGGTACCAAATGTCCCGGCACGTTGACCGTGGACTTCCTAACCTCCAGCACTGTGAGAGAGATAAATGTCTATTATTTAAGCCATCCAGCCTATGAAATTTTGTTATAGCAGCTCTAGCAAACTAACGCATTGACCAAAACAAATGACATATTTTTTAAAATGTAGCCAAATTAACGTGTGCCTTAATTTGAACATAACTAAAAAGTTTAATGGAGACTTAAGCAAAACTTATTAAAATGCCCATTTGCTTGGGATTATTGAGGCAAAGTCTTTTGTGTATAATTTTATAATAAAATTGTACCTACCAGTAAAGGCACAATTGCACTACCATTTTCATTGATCAAAGTAAATAAATAGAATCATATTTTCATGTTAGTTACCCCTTATTAGATTACAAAACACAATTGATAACAAAACACTTTTCAACATTTCGAAAATATTGATTCTTGCTCTTATATAAATGGTATTTTAACCCAGATATTATAGATTAGTTTGAGAACCATGTGTAAAAGATAATAAAATGTATTTTCATGTGGCAATTTATTTGGAAGGAGGTAATAAAGCACCATGAGGTATAACAGTCAGAGCAATTTTATATCAATCCCCTCATGTAATAGAAATATTTAATACTGTTTTGTAATTTTTAACTTTTATTTGGGAATGAAAATATTTTTCAGAATTTTGAAGGACAAATTTCTGTCCACTAAAACTATTTTAAAATGTGTATATATCTATATATATATTATTCTTTATAAAAGGGAATTTTTTTCTATATGCATACCAGACATCTCTCCATATAAAATAATAATATTTTATTTTTATCATCTTGTGAGATGCATGTCTTTATTTATTTATTGGTTTCAGTTATACAAAACAATGTAATAGTTAGACATTTACACCCCTCACAAAGTGATAACCCCCCCATCCACTATCCCTCTGATATCGTATATAGCTGTTACAATTCCATTGACTATATTTCTTATGCTCCACATCCCGTGACTATATATATATATATATATATATATATATATATATATATGTAACCCCTGTGTAACACGGTTGTTAGGTTCCTTTAAAAATGCCATGTTATCCAAATCAGTGTTGCACGAAACAAAGAACTAGTACAAAAAAGGGTGTTAGGTTCCAAAAACTAAGAAAACATACTATTATATTTTTATAATTAAGAGAAATATCTTTATTAAAGCAATTTTCACCAAAAGTATAACATATCAATATGTATTAAATAACATTTTCTTTGTCAACACTACTAAGCGTTTATTACTTTCTGTGTTGTTCAGGCATTTCTGATTTCGAATGAGATATTTTTTGCTCTTAAAAGCTCTTATTACACTCCATGTTGTTCAGGGATTTCTCTAATTTTCGAACCGTGTTAGAGTGAAGTCTAGGATGCCGTGTTGTATGAGGATTTCCCCCAATTCTCGAACGGTGTCATAGAAGTGCCGTGTTATACGGGAGGGGGTTCCTATATATTAAATTATAGTTGACATTCAATATTGTTGAGCTTCAGCTTCAGGTGTACAGCACAGTGGTCAGGCGTCTACACAGTCTGTGAAGTGGTCTGTGTAGTGGTCTGTAATAAGACAAGTGCCCATCTGACACCCTACAAAATCTTTACATTACTGATTATGTTCCCCAAACTGTCTTTCATATCCCTGTGACAATATTGTGACTACTAATTTGTAGTTTACCATCCCTTTACCTTCACCCCCATTCCCACCCCCTCCCATCTAGCCACCATAATTTTTTTCCTTATATATCTCTGAGTCTATTTTCATTTTGTTTGTTCATTTATTCTGTTCTTTAGATTCCACATGTAAGTGAGATTATATGGTGTTTGTCTTTCTCTGTCTGACTTATTTCACTTAGCATAATATACTCTAGGTCCATCCATGTCATTGCAAATGTAAGATTTCATTCTTCTTTATGGCCAAGTAACATTCCATTGTATAAATGTACCACAGTTTCTTTAACCAGTCATCTACCGACGGGCATTTCAGTTGTTTCCATGTCTTGGCTATTGTGAATAACCAATAGCTGCAATAAACGTAGGGGAGCATACATTTTGTCGAATTAGTGTTTTGGATTTCTCTGGATAGATACCCAGGAGTGGAATTGCTGGGTCAAAAGGTAGTTCCATTTTGAATATTTTGAGGGTCCTCCATGCTGTTTTCCATAGTGGCTGCTCCAATCTGCAACCCTACCAACAGTGCATGAGGGTTCCTTTTTCTCCACATCCAAGCACTTATTGTTTGTTGATTTATTGATGATAGCCATTCTGACCAGAGTGAGGTAGTATCTCATTGCAGTTTTTATTTGCATTTTCTAATGATTAGTGATGTTGAGCATTTTTTAATATGTCCATTGCCATCTGTATGTCCTCTTTAGAGAATTGTCTCATCATGTCCTCTGTTCATTTTTTAAATTGTGTTGTTTGTTATTTTGGTGTTGAGGTGTACAAATTTTTTTATAAATTTTAGATGTTAACCCCTTATCAGATAGATCATTGGTAAATATCTTCTCCCATTCAGTAGGATGCCTTTTTGTTTTATTGATGGTTTCCATTGCTGTGAGAAACTTTTTAGTTTGAATAATTCCACAGGTTTATTTTTTCTTTTGTTTTCCTTGTCTGAGGGGATATATCAGTAAAAATATCACGATGTCAGCAAATTTACTTCCTGTATTTTCCCCTGGAGATTTATGGTTTCAGCTCTTACATTTAACTGTTTAATCCATTTTGAGTTTATCCCTGTATATAGCATAAGGAGGTGGTCCAATTTCTTTTTTTTTTTTTTTTTGCATGTGTCAGTCCAGTTTTCCCAGCACTATTTATTAAATAGACAGTTTTTACCCCAATGTAAAATCTATGACCCCATTGTCATAGATTAAATAACCATATAGGGATGGATTTATTTCAGGGCTCTCCATTCTGTTCCATTGATCGATGTGTCTGTTTTTATGCCAATACCATGCTCTTTTGATTACTATAGCCTTGTAGTATGATTTGATGTCTGATAGCGTGATACTTCCCACTTTGTTTTTATTTCTCAAGATTGCCATGGTTATTTGGGGTCTTTTGTGGTTCCATATAAATTTAAGGATTATTTGTTCTAGTTCTGTTAAAAATGTCATTGGTAGTTTGATAGGGACTGTATTGAATCTATATACTGCCTTAAGTAGTATGAACATTTTAACTATATTAATTCTTCCTATCCATGATCATGGTATGTGTTTCCATCTATTTCTGTCCTCTTTAATTTCTCTCTTCAATATCTTATAAATTTCTGAGTACAGGTTTTTCACTTCCTTGGTTAAATTTATTCCTATATATTTTATTGTTTTTGAAGCAATTGTAAATGGGATATTTTTCTTAATTTCTCCTTCTGATAGTTTGTTATTGGTGTATACAGATGCAACTGTTTCTGAACATTAATTTTGTTTCCTGCTACTTTACTAAATTCATTTATCAGTTCTTTTTTTTTTTTTTTTTGGTGGAGCCCATGGGGTTCTCTACATATAGTTTTATGTCATCTGCATATAATGACAATTTTACTGCCTCCTTTCCAATTCGGATACCTTTTATTTCTTTTTCTTGTCTGATTGCTGTGGCTAGAACTTCCAGAACCATATTGGATAAAAGTGGTGAAAGTGGGCAACCTCGTCTTCTTCCTGATCTTATAGGGAATGCTTTTAGCTCTTCCACATTGAGTATGTTGTTAGCTATGGGTTTATCATATACGGCCTTTGTTGTGTTGAAATATGACCCCTCTATTTCCACTTTGCTAAGAATTTTTATCATAAAATGGCTGCTGGATTTTGTTAAATGCTTTTTCTACATCTATTTCTATGACCATATCATTTTTATTTTTCATTTTGTTAATGTGTTGTATCACATTAATTGATTTGCGGATATTGAACCAACCTTGCACACCAGGAATGAATCCCACTTGATTGTGGTATATGATCGTTTTAATGTATTGCTGAATTCTGTTTGCTAATATTTGGTGAGTATTTTTGCATCTATGATTATTAGGTATGTCAGCCTATGTTTTCTTTTTTTTGTAACGTCTTTGTCTGGTTTGGGGATCAGGATGATAGTGGTCTCGTAAAAACAGCTGGGAGCCTTCCCTCTTTTTGAAGTTTTTGTGATAGTTTGAGGAGAATAGATGATAATTCTTTTTTGAATGTTTGGTAAAATTCCCCTGTGAAGCTGCATCTCTTTTTAAAAAATAATAATCACTTTATGACTAATATACACTAAAGCTTATTAAAGAGTTTAGTTTTATATTAAATTTTTAGTAGTTCCTAATCACAAATGTGCTTTATTTCTTTAATAAAATAATCATATTTAGAGGAAAATTTATCTAAAAAGACTAAGGCAATAAGCCTATAAAGACCAGTATATTTATTTCATAAGAAAAAAGTTTTAATGAACCAATTTTCTTTTAAATTTAACTAATATTACAGCAAATAGTAGGCTTAAAATTGTTATAATGATAATGGACCAACTGCTAAATATTAAATTCTGTGATGTAATAATTAAATAGTTTTTTTTTTTAATTTTGAAGAAGTCTCATTAGATATTTTCACAAAAATCATAATCTATGTTTTTTATAATAAAAAATGGAATTGCATTCAATATAGGTTAAACACAAATTCTATATTGACTGAAATATTAATTTATGAAGTTATTAATAAAAATATTTACTTCATTTGACAGAACTACTAAATCATTCTCAAAACTCTTTAAATTTTGTGTCACTGAGCTCTCTGCTTTTGTTTTTATTATATTTCTCTTGTCGAATTCTTGTCATTTCTTTAGGAAAATGCTTAAGAGTGAAACATTGACCACTGACACTGCTTTGAATATCTTGGGATTTATGTCATTCATTTATTTCAAAATTATTTCTGTTGGATACCTTGAAATATTATTTTTATTTTACTACCTGGTAAGGACAGTATTACAGCCAAACCATAGCAAGAAGGATAAATTATATGGACCATAATAAAAATGGCACAGGGAGTAGCCACTAAGAAACAACAAAAAAAGGGAAAATAATAAGTACATAAAACAACAAAACAACTTTATATATAAAAATATTAATTGTACTTCATTTAGTAATTATCATTGTTTATAATCCTTTATATAATAATAATGTATCATTTATTTCCATTAATAATGAAAGTAGAGTCAAAGTGAACTTTAGAAATAAAGCAATAACATATGAGGTCTGGCAATTAAGTTCACAAACTTTGTTGCAACGATGTTGCTAACCTTTTTTTATATTGGAGGGATTATTCATTATGAATTTGTACCAACTGGACAAACAGTTAACCAAGTTTACTCTTTGGAAGTGCTGAAAAGGGTGTGTGAAAAAGTTAGATGACCTGAACTTTTCACCAACAATTCATGGCTCTTGCATCATGACAATGCACCAGCTCACATGGCACTGTCTGTGAGGGAGCTTTTAACCAGTAAATAAATAACTGTATTGGAATAACCTCCCTACTCACCTTATCTGGCCCCCAATGACTTCTTTCTTTACCTGAAGATAAAGGAAGTATTGAAAGGAAGACGTTTTGAATACATTCAGGACATCAAGGGTAATACGACAGCTCTGATGGCCATTCCAGAAAGAATTCCAAAATTGCTTTGAAGGGTGGACTAGGTGCTGTCATCAGTGCATAGCTTCCAAAGGGGAGTACTTAGAAGGTGACTGTAGTGATATTCAGCAATGAGGTATGTAGCACTTTTTCTAGGATGAGTTTGCAAACTCATTCTATTATCAGTGCCTGTATTAAATACTGATATCCAAGAAGAAAAGCAATTGAGCTATTAATTTAGATAAAACCTAAGAGTTAATGCAAACCATGTGATATGTCACTACTGTGTTAGAAACTCATCAGAATTCATGGAAAGGAAAGAGGTTGGTGAAGGATTATAAAGGAAATGAAGGAAATGTGGAAGAATAAAGATCTAACTGGATACTTGGCCTCAAACAACTTTTAAACTATTAAAAATTAAATTAATGATTATTGCTAACCTGACTAATATTAAATAAATTTCATTTTAAATAGCTTCCCAAGTTATAATTTATCAAATCATTTAGTTTATTTATGTCAAATGATTATTATAATCTGAGATTATGTTACTTATATTTTAAAGTTGTTATTTTGTTATTTACTGTTTATCTCTACGGGGAAATAGATTGCATCACATGGATTTATTTTTCATTTACTTCTTTTCGAATCCCCAGCATCTAGTTCAGGTCCAGGTCCATGCCATGTTTAATTTTTTTTAACTTAAATAATTGATAATTAATTGGTTATATAAAATTCCATAGCTATACTCTAGCTGTAAAGTATAAGAGAGTAGTTTTATGAGTACTTTGAATAAATAAATGCAATAATTTTTTTAAAGCCATGAGGTTTTATGTTGTTGATGCTAGTTTTATGAACTGAGGAAATCCTAAAAATATCTACATATTTCAGCACTTTGGTTTACTCATCAGTTAAAAAAAAAAAAAGTGTTATCCTGGTATATGTCTAAGATAACTCCAGTTTAGAATGTAAAGTAATAAAATCTGATAGCTATCTTTAATCATAGAGTTCCTTCATGCATTTCCTTCTCATTACTTGCATAGATTCCAGACCCTTAGTGTATCCCTTTAGCACAGTGAATTTCAAGAGAAGAGATTCCATATCGATGTAATACGGAAATGTACATCCTTCACTTCTTGCATCTTCAACATACTCATCTACGTTTGGCTCCCTTTAAATTGAGAACTTGTTAGGTCTCCCATATAAGAAAAGTGGTAATAAATTACAGCCTGTAAAACAAAACTTCCATCAACATAATGAACATTAGATGAGTCTCTTGTTTCCATCGTTGTGGAATAAATAATCATGTCTGGACAGCTTTCGATCTTTATTGTTTTTTGTAAGATAGCTGTCATCCAAAAAGATTGAACCAGTTTAACAACTCCCTGATTTTCCACAAATGTTATTCAATCTACTTAGCAGGACTTGAAGAAGAAAACCAAATGATTTTACTTTGCTCAGCAAATTCTATTTTGATATTTTAAATTATCCTTTATTCTATGAACAGAAGGGTCAATTAGGAGCTACCATTTTCAATAATCTACTATAAAGGCTATAATGAAGTGACAAGTATCAGATACATATTATTGCTCTTCCAAAAGATGAAATAACTCAAGTAATTTTTACTCTTTGCATCATATAAAAACAGACTTGAATAAAAATTATGACATAAGGCTCATGAACTGATGTCACTAAAATATATTTAAAAAGTTGGTTTATATCTCTTCATCTCAGATGAAGTAGTACCTTTCCTTAGACTTTACTATTCTGAATAATCATTATTGCTGTTGGAGGATCAATAATGAACTATTCGATTCACAATTTTTATTTATATTTATATAACATGTTTTAGAGTCATGAATTTTGTTTGGGTATATATTCTTATGTTTGCCTATTAATTGAAAGGATAAATAAGATTGAATTGTAATATAATCACAGTTCTGCCTTTTGTTTTAAAAATAAAGAATTGCATCTCCATCAGCTTCCCTAAATTTAAATAATATCAATTTCTTCTCTATCCTGAATAAATGTAGTAAAACTCTTTTAATAGACACTTCTCAAACATTTATATTAAGTTTATTGAAATATTTTTATTTATAATTTTTAAATTTTAATTCAGCCATGTGTGAAAGGCTTATTTCTGAAATAACAGAAGTGAAAATCTAGCTTTTATATCCAAAATGGAAAGAACTATGATTGATGGTAGAGCACATATAATAACCATTTGAGAAAATGACTTCCAAGGAATTGGAGTTCAAAATATCTGCCTAAGCTCTAATATCAGATGGGTCCTAGTTTATATAACTTTATGGCCTCACAGTCATATTGTCTTATAGCTAAAATTCATGACTAAACATTTATGCTTGTTATACCATATCCTGTTTTTATTTTAATTGATGCAAATATAATTCTTCTGACTATTTTAAAATATAACTAATCTCATTCCTATGTAAAAAATCATCAGAAGTAAAAAAATCATAATTGACTATTTCCAAAAATAGACATATAAAATGAGTGTTGGAATGTGTTTAATACAATAATGCATATCAATGCATCAACGAAGAATCTTGATACCTGGGTTTTGCAAGGTAAGACATATCCCATAAAATAATTTAAAATATAAACACGTATACAAACTAACACGCACACGCAACAAGAGGCATAGATTTAACATAAAATATGGTGATTATGTAGGGTAATTATATATATACACATATATACTTATATACATATATATACATATACATATATATATATATATATATAAAGGTTTTAATTACCCTACATAATCACCATATTTTATGTTAAATTGATGCCTCTTGTTGCATGTGTATGTTAGTTTGTGTACATATTTATATTTTAAATTATTTTATGGGATTCGCCTTACCTTGCACATTTGATTTCTACTTAGTGATAGCAAAATGCCAAATCCTGGTAGATTTCCTTTCCTCTGTTTACTAGCCCCAGGAATACTCTAAGATTTTTCTGAGAAGGATAGGTATTACATATAGTACGCCTAAAAATGGATGTGTATTAGCAAGATTTGTATGGTATCTGCTTCCTTTCCTGTATGTCTGGGTAAGAACTACACATGGATTCTTAGAATCGTTTATTCTCTCTTTCTCTTGTAACCACTTTTCAAATAATATAGTTATCGTTTGAAGGGTTTCTTAACTTTGAGGTGGATACTGCTACTATTTTCTTTTCTCATTTTAATTATCGTGTGCATTTGCTTAGGCTTGAGGTTAAAGGAGTACATCATGGTATAGTTTAATATTTCATTATAAACTAGAACACTTTATAGAGTCTTAAATCTTATAAAAGTAATTTGATTTTATGTTAAAGATTGCACTTGTCTTGTTAAGAAGTTTATTTTCAGTTAAAAAAATCAATTATTTCAAGGACATCGTTAAAATTTCAATAATTTTAGATTCACGAAGACTCAAATAACTAGATTACTGAAAAAGAACAGATTTATTTACTCATCGTATGATTTTTAAAACTAAGATATTTTGTAGAATTATTTTTCTCTTGAATTTTACCATTAAGAAAATGTGTTAAGAATAGTAATATAATGCCATCTACTTGTTACTTTGGAAAATAACTGGGTGAAACTTTGTCTTGAAAGTAATAATATATATACAATTAACATAGAGATTATATAACACGATAGGATAATACATTAAATAAAAAAGAATCATTTATATTCTTTAGCATTTCTTTCTCTCTGAAATTTTCATTCTGGAATCTAAAATTTCCAGGGCTGATATAAATTTTTGAAAACCTATAATGTCAGTTCTCATATTCTGATAATGCAAATATTTTGCAGTTTATTAAATTTTGTTTTATAATATATAAGAGTTTGATTAAGGATACTGCTAGTCTTAAATCTTCAAATTCAGCGCTATGAATAAATGTTTTTCATAAGCTCATTTCTTTGTTCCTTATTGGCAGAAAAAAATACAAATTAGAACTCTTAAAGAAAATGTTACTAATTAAGTTATAGTTTACGATAAATACTGATGGATTTGACTTAAATTACACTAATTTATTTTTATTCTCCTATTTTTGACATCATAATATTCAGCAATAAATATTATTTCCCTTCAAAAGTAAAAAGCAGTATATATTCTTCATTTGCTTCTTATTTTTTAAGTAAATATCATTTATTCTATCATGAGCCAAACTTGTTGAGGACTTTGATAATGTAATTCTCACTATCTGTTATGAATTCTATTTTCAGATAATAGCTTCATTTTCCCTGCCTCACATTGCTGTTACTTCAAATGTAGGCTTTTGTGTGTCTTTACATAACACCTAATGCTATCATTCTCTATATACTCTTTAGTCTCTCAAGGAATGAACATAGAAAAAGGAAGGTGGAAAAAAAAACAAAAGATCCAGAGAAAATAAGAATTAGAAATCAAAAGTATATGTCCAAGTTTATGTGTAAACATGTTACGTAAAACCTAAAAATAAAGAAATGTAATCTTCTTTAAACTTGCTTATAATTATAGATGGAGTAAGGAACAGGATACAGTAACATATTACATAGGTATGTGGCTAAAATTTGTTGCTATGTAACATTTGGCTATCATTCAGATTCTGCAAACATTTATTACAGAGTAGTATTTAATGTGTTTTCTTGTGTACTATCTCACTTAAATGGCACAACCCATTTGTGAAGTAGGGATTTTTCTCCTCCTGTCACATATAGATAAACGAAGCCTCAGCGAGCTTCAAAGATTTGCCAGGGGTCACTCTATAGTAATTTTGCACTCTAGAATTCCAAGTAGATAATTTTACATGTAGTGATTGATACACAGCAGAAAGAATGGGGCATTTAGATTCTTAGTTGTCAATGTAGTCAAGAATAAATGATGAAAGATCTAATTACTTGATACCAAGGCCTAATTCTAATCACATTACACAAAGAGTTATTAGTCTAAAAATTCTAGAATAAGAAGACAGAGTTGAAGTTGCTGGTGAGACTGACTCTTCCCAAAGCAAATCTTAAAGACAAATGGAATATGAACAGCCCAGTGTGCATACCTGTTCATCCAAGAGTCTCCTGAAATTTTAACAAGCAAAGATCTCCAACATGATTTTGGTGTAATCTCCAGAATTGTCAAAGGATGGAATTCTTATTTAATATCTAAAATAAAGAACAGAGACCTATATGTATTTTTACTATAATTAGGGAGAGCTTGACGGTCAAGCATAGGTTTTTTAAGGAGTAGCCTGCTGATTTTCTATAGAATATTTTGAAAGTATGGAATCCAAGGATTGGTGGAATTTTATAGATGAGTGGGTTGACTTGATTTCTGTAGAGAGAGACTCGTATGTAGAGAGAGACTGCTTTTCAGTTGCTGACATTTATAAGAGTCCATTTTTAATTGCTTGACTTTTAGAAGCAAGGAGCCCTTATTGATTGGTAAGAATGTAAAAATGTGTTCACTCAGGTGATGTATTGTTACTTATTGATTAAACTGCTTTAAAAATGTTTCCATTGACTATGTGTTATCATAAATACAGAACTTTAATTTATTAATTAATCATGATCAAACTGGTTCTGATGGCTGTCATTACTATGGCTATACAATAATCCATGTTTTCCTTGTACTGTGGGAATATTTTTATTACATTCAAATATTATTATTAATCTAAGTGTGCCATGAAATATATTATACCCATTATGTTCTGAAATGTGAAATATGTGACTCTTCTGAGAAGGATGCCAGCTGGTTTCACAGATTTCATTTAAATTGAGACTTGTATTTATCTACTCCAGCTTGGCTTCTGAAGGTAACTGTTGCATCTTTAACTCATGCCACAAGTCCTTATAACATAACTTTAATACTCTCAAGAATATCATATAACTCTAAGTTAATCAACACTTCTAAGGTGCTACAGCTATTATGAATTCACATAATGGTATGTGATAGTTGGAGGGTTAAAATCTTCCTGTATTGACATATTTGTTCAGTTTCCTTGTAGAAAACCGTGTTTTTTTCAACATTTTTAAATAATAAAAACCTCTTTTTTGTAATACTAATTAATTTTGAAATATTACTAATATGTGCAAAAGCTATGAGAATGTATGCATCATATGAATAAGGATGTTTCACTTTAAATTAGAAATATATACAATGTTATACAAGTATGATTTATTTTAGTTTACATCAAAGATCTTTCAAAATGGATTTTCATGTAAGCCATTAATTTAACACTAATAATTTTTATTTTCGGCAATTAACTCTAGTTGGCAGACTTCATTAGCCTGGTTAGAGTTACTCTTCATGGCAATAAACTGCATTAACAACATGGTGCAGTTTTTTAGAAATGTACATTTATCTTCATCCAGTTAATTTAAATTGAGTTGGTTCACAATTGGAAAAGGATTTATAATTTTGCTCAAAAATATTATTATTTTCAGTTTACTCTGAAAGAATAAAACAGTGAATTGCAAAGGTCCTGAATCAATAGACAGAAGACTTCTGGTGTCTGAGGACATTATTTAATATATGAAATGTGCTTAACACAATAACAGACTCCATAGGTGCTCAATTAGTAAAAACTTTAATCTGCAGAATAACCTCCAAATTTTTTTAGAAATTCATCCTGTAATCTGACTATAACCTATATTTATTGTAGCATCTCTCACTCTTCTTTCTCTCTCACATTGTGTTTTATATAAACAATTCATAATTGTTCATTTGTAACTGTTCACCTGCATGCTTTAGTTACAGTTTTTTTTCCCCAGTAAAACAAACTTTATCCTCTCTACTTGTGAAGTCTAATCCACACTTTTCATGAGGCTCTCTTCTTTCTCCAAATCAAAGTAATAGTACTTATCTCCCCCTTCATAGTATTGTAATGATTTATAGCTGTCATATAATTTTGAGAGATATCAATAATAGCATTATTTGTATATGATTTATTTCTTGTATATATCTAAAATCTGATTATATATATAGTTACAATCATCAACTTAAAATAATAAAGGCAGAAGTATTTTCACATAATATTATAATCAAATTTGAAGGAATTAACTTAATCTAGGAATATATGTTCTCTACTTCTATTTCTCTGTAAGAAATAGTCTTAATATAAGAAACAGCTTAAGAGACTATAGTGCAAGTAAGTGACTATAAATATAATTACATACAGGATTTGCTAATAGCAGAGACAAATAATGAGTGATGCTGGAGAGGGAGTTATGATGGTCTAATTATTAATCAGAAGGATATTTTATAGAGAAAAGTCAAAAGATGGTCATTGATTAAAAAAACAGATTTATTGATTAAGTACAGGGGCAAGTTTCTACAACTGAGATAATGAAAACAGTTTAATGACTTCTTATGAGAACATATCACATTTGCTAAAGATGCATTTTTTTCTCAGATAAAAATTATCTCTATTCCTTCCACACTAGTCCTACAGAATTTCTACAAGATGATTCAATAGTAGAGATACAATACATCTCAAAGTGCTATAACAACAAAAAAGAGATGTAGTAAAAGCTGAAATGGTATGCTGTAGGCCCTCCTTCAAGATTTTCTGATAATTTTTTTGTTTGACCTTAAACTTTAGTTTTTGATAGTGAATTCTGTGTTTACAGAAGTATTATTTTAGCAATTATTTAAAATGTAAATAAATAGGATCTTCAGTCTGGAAAACCAAAAAAAAAATCTTGTTAAATTTGAATTCCTCAATGCGTTTTGTGTTTCAGATAGAAGTTCCATGATAAGGAAACATGAAATTTTATAAATTTATATTCACATGAAGAATTACCTGAGCCATTAATAAAATGCAAATTCCCAGGCCTCGCTGCCAGATTTTCTGAGTCAGTGGGCCTGAGTTGGGGCCCAGGAATCTACTACTTGGATGATTCCTATACTAGATCAGGGAAACCAGCACAGATTTTCTCTGAAAAGATTGTGGACCAAAGTCAGTCCCCAGACACCTATGTGATTATTCCGTAGTATAAATAAAGTCTGGTGTGTTTACAGAAACCCAAGTTTGATACTAGCTTTACTTCATAGTTGAGCAAGACAGGTTTCTGAGATTAGCGTCTTCATCTTTAAAAGTACCTACTTTTCAGAACAGAAGCATAGATCATAATACAAACCTATAAAATAGAAAAACCCAATAAATTTTAATTATCCGGCTCTCTTGCCCCCAACGTAGTAATATGTTTTAGACTGCTATCGATTGCAATTGCCCACAATATCTTTCAATGGTTGAGGACTAGGTCTAGCTTGGAAGAGGACTATGCTTTCTGGAAGATGTAGAGACCCAGCACCAGGGAGTCCAGAGCTCAGGAAAAATAAATCATATTGTGAGAACAAAGCATTAGCTCAAAATGATGAACTGAGCTGGTTTGGGCATTCAAAGATCAGGTGGAGTGTATTTCCCTTTGGGGTGGCCAATCCCATTCACTAAGAGGGGGTAATGAGGATGGTGGAAACATTGTTTGTCTATTACTTTACTCTAAGTAAACAAAGGAAGAACTTCTAGCCACATACCAAGGTTTACAACTATCCAATTCATTTACGTTTTCTATAACTAAATCTCATTTATCTCTGGAGCTTGATAAAGTCAGAATGTCTACTATGACAAAGGACATTATGCTAAACGCATGAGTTCTCTGTAAGTTCAGGGTTCAACTCTGTTGTATATAGATTATGTTCATTTCCTTCTTTTCCCTGGAGTAGATTAATTGTTAAGGTACAGTGGACTTGAGGAGCTTCCTGACCTATAGTTAATCTCACCTCATTCACTGAGGTTTACAGTCCTCCAGGTCAACCTGGCATCCTAGTCCTACAAATAGCACCTGAAATAGCCGTAAGTTTCCACTTTCTTGTCCAGTTAGACAAACTTATCTCCATTTGGCCTTTGGTCTGCAGGGTCTTCTCGTTACAACCATAAGACTGTTTTGGACACATGGCGTCTCTCCCGCAGCCAACATCTAAACTCTCTGCAAGGTCCAGGACCTGGTTTCCGCACTTGATGCTAGGCCTGTAGATTTAGGTGAGATCGCTTTTGGGCCCATTCCCCGGATGTCTCACATAGCCATTGTTTCTAAAAGACCAAGAAACCATGTTGAACCCTGGGTTCAGCTTTAATGATTGTTATTCTTCAAAGTCAAGGGCATGCATTTACTCTCATCACAAAGCAGCTCAAACTGAGTCTTCTTTCAGACACCAACATCAGAATCTTCTCTGTGACATAGGGAGAGGATCTTCACCTGGTCTCTGAGATATAAGCTTTTCCCACTTATTTGTCTGTCGCTCTCTTCCTCTACTGCCTCTACTCAGTTAGGGCAAGAAGTCACTTTCCTTTAGAATACTCTGCAGTGGGACATGGTAGGGACAATCAAACCCAAAAAGTAAAACCACAACATAAAATGCATTTCGTTCTGAAATACATTCTGCTATACTTGTTGATTATATAAGTGTCTTGCCTTAGGAGTGCTCAAAAAAACTTTTCTGTGCATAGACAAAAAAACATTTGTCTATTCTCTGTGTCTTGAATTTCCAGTTTGTTTGGAAACTGAAAAACTGAGTTTCTTTTTCCTTATACCTGTAATATAAATCCTGTCCTCAACTAGCTGCCTATCTACCACAGATCAAACTTCAAATAGCACAAGTTCCAAATGGCCCCTACCCCAGCTCAAAGCTCAGAACCTGGAAAGTGTCCACATTACTTCCCCCTGGTGATGGACTGAATCTGTGTTCCCTTCCTTCGCTAAAATTCATATATTGAAACCCTAATCCCAATGTGATGGCATTTGGAAGTGGGTCTTTTGGAAGGTAATTAGGTCATGAGGGTGGAGCTGTCATCAATGGAATTATTGTCCTTATAAGCAGATGTCAGAGGACTAGCTAGCTGTCTTAAAGTTGTTTGAAGACATGAGGAGAAGTTGGCAGTCTGCAGCCAGGAAAAGGACCCTCAACATGCCTGACAATGCTGGCACCATAATCTTAGACTTCCAGTCTCCAAACATGTGAGCATGTGAGCAATATCATAAACTGGGTGGTTTTTGTTGAAAAACCACCCAGTTTATGATATTTTGTTATAGCAGTCTAAACTAAGACACCCCATTATGATTTATAACAATGGGCTGTTTATAGGTGATATTTTTCAACTTATTACCTTGTTTTACCACAAATTCAAACAGAAAATGAGAGAAAATAATAATACAATAATGACAATATAATATAATAACAATAATGGCAAAGATGATAAAATGTTAATTCATTGAGTACCAAGTATGTGCTAAGCATTTTTTCTAAATAATTTACAGGAACTAACATGTAGAGTTTATCACAATGACTCTATGAGCTAGGTATTGTCAATAGTCCCATTTTAAAGATGATCAAATTTAAGAAGACAGATTAATTGACTTGCCCAAGCTCACTCAGCTAAACCTGATAGTCTGACTCCAGAGACTGGATTACTTTATTAGTTTACACTCCTTACATACTAATTGTCTAGTCTCATATTATCCAATTAGATAGACATGTGTTTCTGTTCCAGTTTTATTACTTAATAACTGTGTGTTCTTGATCAAGTTATTAATTATCTTCTACTTCAGTTTTCTTATCTGTAAAATGGAAATAATGTTACCAATGATCAAAGACATTACTTAAATTCTCTAGGACTTCATTTACTCACGTATAGAAGAAAAAAGACCATTCATAGATTTGTAGTTGAAGTGGAATATATGTAAAGTGCTTAACGCAGTGCATATCGCATGATAAGCTATCCAAAAGTAATTGTTATAAAATAAAATAAATTAGATTATAAAGGTTCTGTACTTTTCTTATAATTTTATGTATTTAAATATGAAAATATTCATTATTTAATAAAAGATGTGTGTAGTTCGAGTTATGATATTTGATATATACATATTTCAAGTGAACTTCACTTTGCCGATCATTTCACATCCATGATACATGGTATTAGCCAGAACATGGCTTTACATGTTGTTTGGAAAGTGGAATAAATGTAGCTTTTGCAGACAGATTTAGCACTTGCTAGCTTTGTGATATTGAACAAATAATTAAATTTTCTTAGTCTCAATTTTCATGTCTTTGAAACTGGAACATAAAAACTATAGCTCAATACTACTTTGGCAATTTATTTCAAGAAAAAATGTGAAGTTCTAACCCAGTCCCAGGAACATGGTAGTGCTTTATAGACGGACTATAGTTATGGATACTTATAAACATACATATTCATATAACTGTGCATATTTTATGCACGTTTATATATGTATTTATTTAAACCAGTATGAGTAGTGTGTGTGTGTGTGTGTGTGTGTGTGTGAGAAAGAGAAAGGGGGGGAAGGGAAGGAGTGAGGAGGGTAGGGAGGGAGAAGGAGAGAGAGAGAATATTCATTATTCTTATTTGGAAACAGATTCTTTGAGAATCTCATGAAAACTGTGGAATTTGCCTCAAGAAAAATGTGCAAATACATCTACTGTCCAAAAGAGATTAGGTTTCCGAAATTTGCAGACTCATGTACACCTTTCTATAACTCTCTGTTTAATAAATCTACCCTCCTAGAAGATTTCAAAACCATTTCTGAGGACCAAGTAGTCACAGCATTTGGGCAAACCAGAAAGCTTTTGTCTGACATTGTTTCTTATTTTTGTTTTTAGTTAGGTACAGAACTAACAACCAATATGTCTCTTTCTTCTTGAAATCTTGATGGTTAGCAAGATTTTTCAAATGACTGCAGTTTTGAGATTATGACTCTTGTGGGTTTTTTTACTGATTTACCCCTAAAACTATTGCTGGTATCCAGAGGAAAAGACTCCATTCTGATGCAAAATGGTTTTCTGATAGAGGCTCCAGAAATGGTTCTGCCTGAGACTAGGACAACCAAATATTAATGGCCAATATATTGGCACTTACTATAAATGTTTTCATATTTTGGTCATCAGTTAGACTCTTTTCTCCCAGTTTGGACCTCTATGTCTGAAATCTCAGACAACTGAAGGTGTGGGTCACTCACATCTCTAATTTTGTGTATGAGCAGAAAGCCTGCTGGAGAAGGAAATAGTTGATGAGGCAATGGCCCACTGATAAAAAGTTCATCCCATGGACTCAGAAATATGGTGGGAGAGGGGGGCATTCCCTCAGTAATTAGACTAAAAAAACATAATAGGCCCACAGCTATAGCTGAGAGTTTCACTCCTCAGGAAAGGTCCTAACTATTTTTAGTCTACTTAAAGGACATATATGTAAACAGGACATTTTTTTTCAAAAGTCTGTTGTGAGAGGAGAAACTATTCTGCAGAACTTTATTGTGAGGTAACTGGACTCTCATCTGCTGTTAAGATCACGCAGAGGCCCAGGCTTTAGTTTCATCAGCTCTTCATAAGGGAGCATCTTTGGACTGTGACCTGAGTGTGACAGAAGTCAAATAAAACATCTGACCAATGTGTTATATATCCCCCGGACGTTATCCTCCCTTCTCTTCCTTCCTTCCCCAGTTCTTCTGATTTTGTTAATGCAAAAACTTTGAGCCTTCTCTCAGATCCTAGTAGTCAGTAAGGTGTCAAGATTATCTAGAAAGAGAACATTTTTCAATGACTTGTCCAATTTGCTTTCTCTTCCACTTCTCACATCATTTTTAATTTGTTAAAAAAAAAGCATTAAATAACTTTTACTCTATTCCCTATTTCTGCATTTCTAGGTCTATGTATATATGCTTTATTTTCTCATGGCTAGTCTGTAGAAATACAATAGATTTTTGGCATATGGACCTTGTCTCTTGCCTACATGATAAATTAAACCATTAGTTATAATAGCTTGTTTTATATAATATTTGGGATCTTCAATATAGTCAGATATGATTTCAGCAAATACACAGTTTTGCCTCTTTCTTTTCAATCTGTATGACTTTTTGTTTGTTTGTTTGTTTATTTTTATTTTGTTTTTACATTATTACAATGACTAGGATGTGTTCCAGTTTAGGACATTTCTCTTGGCCTCTTTAGGCTGTATCCTCAGCTGTGTTTATTCTGCTAATAAGCCTCTGCAAATAATCCTTTATATTTGAAATAATTTGCATCTTACAGTTACCCAGTTCATAGTAATTACATACACATATAAATACACATGTACACACAAGTGTGTTAGTGTGTGTGTGTGTGTGTGTGTGAGAGTTTGTTACTGACAGAAAACACAAGAACTCTGGGTCAGAGATAAGTAGATTATTGCTTACAGCAAAGGCAGCAGTCAGAGCAACAGACCGGGTATGTTTTCTGAGCCCCCAAACTCCACAAGCTGATTCCATAAAGGTATATGCAGTTTGATGCATTACGGGAGAGAAACACTGAATTTAGGAAACTCTAATTTAGTGAACTACCTATCCTCACCTCTGGAAAGAGACACCATATTTTTACTCTGGAACTTAAGCAAATTATCTCCAGGGAGATTAAGTATAAAGCTTTAACTTTACAACACTGAAATCTTGCTGGAGAGGGTGATGTCCCTAAGCATTACTGTGGACTGTCTCGTATAAATGTTCACCATAAACATGGATGATTAAGTTGGAAAAAAGTCTGTCTTCAAATTAAGTCAGCATCATTTTCTGAACTCGTTTACATTTTATAAAATATGAATAAACATTCTCCTTCCAGAGTTTATGGTAAGGATTAAATGAAAACACCTTTGATAAATTTTCTCTTAGTTGCAACTTGTCATAAAATTTCAGAGAATTTCTTGAATCATTGAATGGCTCCTTTCTGGATCTGTAATATACTTAGATTTTTCTAAGTCTTCACTGTTTAAATCCCATTAAATCCTGTGGTGAAGTGTCGGCTTCACAAAACTAGGTAAACTGTGGCAATATCAAGTGTGGAATTTTTCAGGGACAATGTGCTAATAAGTAGTATACCAGTGTTTTAAAAGAGAATTTTATTTAATTGAATTCTAATATATATATATATATATATATACACAAACTCACACACACACTAACACACTTGTGTGTACATGTGTATTTATATGTGTATGTAATTACTATGAACTGGGTAACTGTAAGATGCAAATTATTTCAAATATAAAGGATTATTTGCAGAGGCTTATTAGCAGAATAAAATATACATATATACATGTATGAATCTTTTAAAAAAAGTTCTACAAATTTTATATTGTTCTACAAATTTTGTATTTATAATAAAATGCTATATTTTGTCTATGAGTACTTCCAAATGGTAGAAATGACAGTTTATACAATGTTTGTGGAAAGGAACTTTATAATATGTATTGAGATCCTTAAAATTTTTTAAATCACTGGCCTATGAATTTCACTTTTTTAGTAACCTGGACAAATAAAAGAAAAACTTTATAAGACAATGCATTGCAAGATGATCACATCAGCATTATAATATTGCTACATTATGTTAAAATTTCAATTTCAATCAGGACAGAAATATAACTTGCATATGAAATTCCAAATATAGATTATTATAGTCACATTTTAAAAGGACATTTCTAGAAATCAGTCCCATGTCTCTTGAACCTCTCAGCCATATCACAAATTTAAAAAGAAATCAGAGTAGAGAGAAAGGAGAATAGCATGTATGTGACATTTCTTTAAAGAGAGTTGGAGGGTTCTGAGAAGGCCATGTCCCCATCTTCTCTTCCATTCACAGAACCCCGAAGGAGTAGAAGAAGGACAAATTCTACCTCCTTCTTCAAGCTTAGTCAGAAGATATTTGTTTTCATGGGGGGTCACTCAGAGAGATGTAATATTCATACATTGGGAAAATAGATGGGATAGTGCCTGACTTTCCCCCAAATTTGCAAATATGGCAGAATAGAAGTGGCTGTGCCATGAGAGGATGGTACTTTCAAGGATAATCAGGGCAAGGGATGTTCATGAATTTTCTCTGAGCCAGAAGTGGCTCAGCGAGAAAAAAAAAAAAAAGGTGGTTTGGAGGAGTTAAACATACTGCCCAAGAAAATGACTGCCAGAAGGCTAAGGGATTCCTACAACAAATGTTTACTAGAAAGAAGAAAAACAGGAGCCAAGGAGAGATTCTGAAAGACTACCTGAGGCAAAAAGTAAATCATTCATTTAAATTAATGAGAACTAAACGTTTGCTGGTGTAACTCATAAGCACCTCTAAAGCCTCATGGAGTTTCACCATCTCAATGCCCAGAAAGTCTGAAGCCATAAAGTCAGACCAGAAGAGTTTCATCTCATGCCCTGGACTTACCATACACAACCCTCCACTTTAATCTTAAACACTTAAAGCTATCCAGTGGGGATAGAATTGCAAAAAAGAAAAGACAATCAGCATGAGGGAAAGACAGAACAAATCTTACCCTTGAACATTAACAAATTTTGGACTTGACCCTTTTAATTATAAAATTGAGACAGAGTTTGTAATATTAAGATATCAGAAGAGGGTGCAGCCATTATGGAAGGCAGTGTAGAGGTTCCTCAAAAAATTACGAATAGAATTACCATATGACCCAGCAATCCCTCTCCTGGGTATCTACCCAAAAAATCTGAAAACATTTATACATAAAGACACATGTGCTCCAATGTTCATTGCAGCTTTGTTTACGGTGGCCAAGACATGGAAACAACCAAAATGTCCTTCGATAGATGAATGGATAAAGAAGTTGTGGTATATATACACAATGGAATACTATTTGGCGGTAAGAAAAGATGATATAGGAACATTTGTGACAACATGGATGGATCTTGAGTGTAATGCTGAGTGAAGTAAGTCAGACAGAAAAAGCAGAGAACCATGTGATTTCACTGATATGTGGTATATAAACCAAAACCAACAAAAGAACAAGACAAATGAGAAAAAGAAACTCATAGACATAGACAATAGTTTAGTAGTTACCAGAGAGTAAGGGGGGTGGGCGGTGGGAGATGAGGGTAAGGGGGATCAAATATATGGTGATGGAAGGAGAACTGACTCTGGGTGGTGAACACACAATGGGATTTATAGATGATGTAATACAGAATTGTACACCTGAAATTCTATGTAATTTTACTAACAATTGTCACCCCAATAAATTAAAAAAGAAATCAGAAGAGTGCTATTACCTGAGAGAGTCTAGGTAAATCATAAGACCCTTCTTAAATTTTCATCAACAGACAGAGGAATATACACCTTCTCCAATAATAATAATAATAATAATAAATTAATAATAATAATAAATAACAATTATCATTTTCCACATATAATCATATATGATTTAAGTTATTTAAATGATCATATACATATTTTGGTCTAGGAATTAGGAGACCAAGACAATAAGTCATGATGGCACTTGAGCACAATTTTATCATTTTCAAAGTAGATTAAATTATATAACTTCTGTTATGTAATTTCTATGCATAAATAAATTTTCCAAATGTAACAGCAATATAATGTATTCCTTTGTCTTTTGACTTCAAGCCAGATAATTTCTCTTTAATCCACATAATATTCTTAAAATTTTAAGCTTCTATTATTTCATCTTATGTCACGAAACTGATTCTTATTTTTATTTGATTCTTTGGAATTTTATCATCCCATAAGAAAAAAGGGGGGGAGGCAAAAGTTAATATGTGTAGAGTCCCTGTCATTTGTCATTTCTTAAGAAGAAATACACACTGATGCTTTCAAGGAGATAAAAATTTTAATAGGCAGTGTTACTTAAAATATATGCCATATTTTTTTTTTAAAGGAGAAAAATATCCTGAAAGATTAGATTATTTTAGCTCAGGCTAAGAGCCATAGCAGATGGAAATGCTGCTTAATTCACACTAAAAATTTTTCTTTATCTTATAAATAGAATAAAATAACTCAATGGGGTTATTTGTTTACTGTGAATAATACAAAACAATCTTCATTCAAGCAAAATTTTTATATGGCATGAGGAGACAGAAATGAGATTTAGTTTTCCAGTTTTTTTCTAGGCCATAATCTATTAAACATTGCAATAATTACAACCCAAACCCAAAAACTGTGTTCTCAACCTAATTTTACATTTAATATTTAATACAGTAGCTTTCTGACAGATCTATCACAAAATGATATAGTAATATAACAAAAAAGTAAAGAAATTATTTGAATAGATTTCAATAGGAGAGCTGTGCTAATAAGTGTATTTTTTACTTTAGGAAATTTTCTTGTAGTATTAAGGACAGAATTCTCTACATTTCTCAAATGGTGGTGTGCATTTTTTTTCCAAGATAAAGGAACAGTTTGGTTTTGTTTGATTGTTTATTTTTAAAATAAAAGGCTTATTGCGTCTGTGAAGTAACTTGATTTGATGGGCAGTGATAAAGTAAGTCAAAATAATTTCTACAACTATGGACCACTGACAGTTACTTTTTTTTAATTTTTATTTCAGCCCTTCATATATATAATTTAAACATCTTGTGGTATCCATTGTTTCTAAGTGAGAAGTTTACTTTCAATCATCCCGTTGTTCACTCTTTATGTAATGAATCATTTTTTTGTGACTTTTGTCAAGATTTTTCTCTCCAACTTGGGCTTTGAGCAATTTGATTATGAAGTGCCTAACCATGTTTTTCTTGGGATTCATACAACCTGGGGTTCATTTAGGTTCCTGGATCTAAAATTCAAGGTCTTTTACTAAATTTGTGAAAATTTGAACCACTATTTTGTCAACTATTTTGTCTACTTATTTTTCTCTTCTTTTTGGAGTATCTAAATTGGGCCTACATTGAACCACTTGATATGTCTCCAAAATCCAGTTGTTTGTTTTAATTAAAAAAAAAAAAAAAATGGCTTTCTATTGCTTGAGTAGATGATTTCTACTGATTTATGGTCAAATTCATGCAGTATTTTTGCCATTTTTAATGCGTTCTGTTTACGGAATATCCATTTTACTTATTGTACTTTTCATCTTTACTGCTGTCCATTTTTTCTTTTGTTTCATTTTTCTTTCCCCTCATTGAGATATTTTTTCTTTAATTATTTTTGTATAATTATAATATGTGAATATACATAATTTCCTTTAAATGTTTTAACATATTCATAATAGCTGATTTGAAGTCTCAATGAAATTCACAGTAGGAACATCTCAGAATCCATTTCTATAAACTGCTTCTTACACCCCATAAGAGTCATATTTTCCTTTCTCTGTTTGTTCATTTAGTAATTTTTGGCTAAAATCTGGACATTGCAGATAATACATGTACCAAATTTGAGTTCTCTTATATTATTGTAATAATTGTTGGGTTTTTCTTGTAGTAGACAATTAGCTTGCCTGGACTCAAAATGAAAACTCTATTTCACCTGTAATGTGATATCTCTTCTCAGTTCTTTCAGATTCTAGCTGCTGGTATTATTATTTTTATATTTTTTAATCCTGGCTCCCAAAGGTCTTCTCTATGTCTACACAGATAATATGGGCAGAGTTTACATTCAAAATTTTGGCCTCACCTATTTGTGATTGTTTTGCTTCTGGGGTTTCTCATCTGAATTTCCAGCTTCTCTGCCATCTGTGTGCTCTATTCTCTGAGAACTCAAAGCAATCATGCTCTTGAATAAGCTCATAGGCTCACAAATGCACTGTCAACAAAGCAGCAAACTTTCAAAGCTTTTCCAGTATAGTTCTTTCTTTTAAGAGTAGATTATTCTCTGGTTTGTGTCTGCTTTTTATAGGAAGAAAAGGTCTAGGGTCTCTCTGGGGCATTTACACTGCGGGGAGCAATGAAGCATTTGGGAGGTACATACACAAATTTTAAGTCTCATCCTTTCAGTTGTTCTATGGTACTCTTATATCTAGGGCTTTTTGTCTTAATTCCCAACTCTTCTTACATTTCTGAACTGTTTTCTGCTACAATGAGCATGTAAGTCTGTGGTTCTATGCTGCTATATGGTATTAGGATTTGCAACTGGAATGTTATGCAAGATAGCCATCAGCTATAAATTCTGCTTTTCCATTCTTTCCCAATAATTGTCATTCTCTTTTTTGTCCCATATGTCTTTAATGGTTTTTTTCAGCATTATTTCTCTACGTTTTACTTCTTTAGACACCTATAGGTGTAGGTATATAGCCATTATTGGCAGGGAGTAAGGATTATATATGTGTTTATTTTTTAATAAACCTGCATTCCCCATTTGTATTTTTTTCATGAATATGATCTCTCACAAATAAAATCTTATTAACTTTCTTTGTTGTAATAAATTGACTTCCTTTTGATGTTTAACTGCTGACAGCTTTTAAACATCACCATTTTCTTTAGTCTGTCTCTCCAGTCAACCAATGGTAACAATAACAATTCCTTACCAAGTTTGCCCCATTCAGATAAACAACACTAGAATCTTTTGCCTCACAGATATCGAAAATATAAATAAAGGTCAAACATATCTCTACACTTATGATAGGAGCTAAATTACAAGGCCTCATCAAAAGATTCCTTACTGATCTTTTTTTTTTTCAGTTCATAGACATCTTTAATAGTGAGTTAGGAACACTTTTCAACTCTCAGAATACAAAATGCTAGGCTCTTGAGCAAGGCAGTCAGTAGAACTTTCACCTCTTTTAATTTCCTACGATTGCTTGTTCAAAATAGTTTACTTTAAAAAATTCAAATTTAGTTAAACATAACATAGCATGTTTCAACCATCAGGCAAACATCAGAGGTGAATTCTAATAAAGACTCTCAATTCATTTTTTATATTTGACTGCTACCTCCTTTTAAACTTTATACTTCTCTCTTGCCCTCTGCCTCACATATGGACAAGCTGATCAGAAAGCCTGGGTATTCCTTCCTTTGGTGCTAGTGGGAAATGCAAACCACGCATAGGAACCATCACCTGGCCCCACCTAAAACCACTTTTAAAAATACCCAATCAACCTCCATGCCTTGTGTCTCAAGACATTTTTACATCTGTTATGTGACTAATAAGCCTGTTCATACTCCCTTAATATGCGTGGCATCATCAGTGTTGATATGCAAGCCAGAGATACTTGGGGTACTTCCCACCTTTGTAGGGTGTCCACAATTATACTTTCATGTAGAGTTCCTTTATATTAAGAAAGGATATTGCATCTCAACTTAAAAAAGCAAATAAATGTGTTCCTTATACTTATAGTAGTGAAATGAAAGCCATTCTATTTTTCACTAAACATTTCAATACACTTGCACCTAAATTCTCCACTTTGCAATTAAGTAAATTTAGGCGGCAGAGTATAAAAGTAGGCAAATATACTTTAGCAAAGATAAAGGGAGCCAAGGCACAAAATCATGTTGCAGCAATACTATTTACAGTCATTAATAAAAAAATATTGTTTCTGTTATCTGTTGTCTTTATAATGCTGTGAAACACACCACACCTAAATTCAACAGCATAAAACAATATATATTTATCTCTAAAATTGAGTTTGGACCAAGTTTGCCTAATTTTTCCTGCTCTAGTTCACACTTCTTCAGTGATCTAACAGGTAGGCTAAGGGCTGACTGATGTCTACAGGTAGGATGGGTTGGCCCCGTTATACATGATATCTCATCCTCCAACAGGTTTGCCTGGGCTTGTTCTCACCGTAATCTTAAGAGAGGGAGTTACCACATAAACTGACTCTTGAGGCCTAGGTTCAGAACTAGCATATGACAGATACGTATGCTCTTTTGTTGTTGAAGCAAGGCACATAACTCCTTCACAGTCTAAGAATGGGGAAATAGGATCTATTTCTTGATGAGAATATATAAGGGCTCACCTCGTATTGCAAGATTGTGGATACAGAGAGGAAAAGGGTCAGGGACATATTTGTTATAAGTCCCTTGCATTTATATGGTAGATAAATATTGAATCACTTATAGAAAATATTTAATGATAATCCCCTGTGTCCTTCTTCCTGAAATCTTGGAAAGAATGATTCATTCTGAAATTTGAAATACAAAATTGACATATGGGAGATGGCACATAACCATTAACTGTCTCCTTAAAGAAACAAAATGATTGTAGATGAGAAAAAAAAAGTTGACATTAACTAAATTCATAGTTAACACATATCTGAAATTAAAAAATTTTGTCTACAGAGGTGAGGTGAAAAAGGCATTGATAAATGGGGCTGAATTAGCAGTACATTCTATAAAGTGGTAATCCTGGCCCATTCATTTGAATCTTTCATTTGAATCTGTCTATGATTTCTAAGAGGCATATACATTAGTTTTTGAATGTCATAGTTTATACTTTCTGCCAAATTTTTGTCTTGTTCTGGCATCATATTTCCAAAATACTGCCAGATGGCCAAGCAAACATGTACAGCATTGCACTCAGCGTGTTTCCAGGTGATTTTCCAGCCATCTCTTCTTTCCCAGTTGCCACAGTGTTACTCTGTTTAGATGTTCGAGTTTACTCTCTGGGAACTCGTTGATTTCCCTAGTGATTCTTAAACTACTAAGGTGTGATAATGCCTGAGAAACAATAATTAACATGCTATTTCTCACCTCAGTACATTCTCACATGCTGGTTCCTTTGCTTGGGATAACTTACTTTCTTCTTTTACATCTGAATAATTCTTATTTGCATTTTAAAATTTCACTCAATCATCATTTCCAATGGGGAAAATAATTCTACAGCTGCATTAATATAGTTCAATTACATCTGACACTCTCAATTCTTAACTCCCTTAGCTCGCTAGGTTTATTTGAATTACCACTTACTGTAATTGTTGGTTTACTATATAACTCCTATACTACAATGTAAACTTCTTGAAAAATGACACTTGTGGTAAAGACAGTTCCTGGCATATATATTTTTAACAGATAATTGGGTCCTTCACATGTACCATTAATGACTACAGAATTATGATGGCTTCTGGAGGAGTCATAAAAGGGTGGTTGGAAATCAGGGCAAACACTGATCCTCATTAAGCCATGGGATCTCCATCAGCCTTACTAAACTCCAAGATTTTCTGATACTGAAAGAAGCCTGACATACACTAGAGTCTGTTCTGAACAATGCAGCTATACTGTGTCATTTTTCTAAGCATGGAAAATAAAGAATGAAACAGAGATTAAATAAAAACTGAAGATTTTGATTCAATGACATGAGTTAAACAAACATAAGACACTCACCACTTAATATAAATGTTCCACTCAAATAAATGTAATTTATCATGCTACTAATCTAGATTGTCCAAATAAGCAGATAGTGATTTAACTAATAGAGCATTCAAAAAGATTTTACCATTTGCTCTTAATATTATGACACTTTCTAAATTCCAGATTTAGATTATATCTGGTTTATTTTATGATGCCTTTCTATTTTAACCAAGCAATTGATGGATTTGTATACAAATATATTATATATATATATATATATATATATATATATATATATATATATATATTTCTGTGTATAGTTATATATAGTTTTATTTTGTATAAACAAATTAATATGTGTGTGTTTTGTATATGTGTGTGTGAGCAAGTCAAGGCAAAAATGACAATGTGTACTTTGATAACGTGTTTTACAGTGTTTTGTAAATCATATATCTTGCCTCTTTTTTTGTTGTTGTTGTTATTATTGTTTGTTTTTAGGAGAGGGTTGTTTCAGATGACATCTATATCGATGATATATATATAGATATAGATATAGGTACAGGTACACATACAGGCATAGGCATAGGCAAAGACAGAGATAGAAACAGAGACAGAGACAGAGATAGAGATAAATAGAGATATACGAGGTCTGACAATTACGTTCATAAACTTGCCACGGTGCGCTTACATTGGCAGCACTGTTCAAACAGCTCAATAAGGTTTCATAGCCTTGATATATCAGTGTCTCACAGCTGTGTTCCTGTTGATGTGTGACAGTGTCTTCCTCAGTGGTGTTCATTATTGTTGTTGCATGTTTTCATGTGCCATCGCGAGAATGTCCGAGCTTGAATTAGAGCAACAAATAAACATTAAATTTCTTGTTAAACTTGGCAAGAGTGGAAGTGAAATCAGGGAAGTGTTAGTCCAAGTTTATGTGGATAATGCCATGAAGAAAATGGCAGTGTACAAATGGATTAAATGTTTTACTGAGGGGAGAAAACATGTCACTGATGAAGAGAGGTCAGGTTGGCCAGTAATGAGCTGAACAGATGAAAACGTTGCAAAACTTCATTGAATTGTGCCTTAAAATTGTCAACTGATTGTGAGAAGCATAGCCGACCAAGTCAACATCAGCAGAAAAACATTTAGGAAAATCTTAACTGAAAATCTTGGTATGAGAAAGGTGTGTGCAAAAATGGTCCCAAAGGAGCTCACCAATGAACAAAAGGAAAGGAGAGTTCAAGTTTTCCAAGACCTTTTGGGGAGACAAGATGATGTTTTGGGGAGCGTTATCACCGGTGATGAAACATAGATGTACCAATACGACCCTGAAACAAAGTGTCAAAGTGCACAGTGGAAGTCAGCCAATTCTCCATGACCAAAAATGTTCCATCAGTCCAAATCATGAGCCAAAACAATGTTGCTAAACTTTTTTCATATCAGAGGGATTATTCATTATGAACTTGTACCAACTGGATGAACAGTTAACCAAGTTTACTATTTGGAAGTGCTGAAAAGGCTGCGCGAAAAAGTTAAACGACCTGAACTTTTCGCCAACAATTCATGGCTCTTGCATCATTACAACGCACCAGCTCACACAGCACTGTCTGTGAGGGAGTTTTTCAGACAGTAAACAAATAACTGAATTGGAATACCCTCCCTACTCACCTGATTTGGCCCCCAATGACTTCTTTCTTTACCTGAAGATAAAGGAAATATTGAAATGAAGATATTTTGATGACATTCAGGACATCAAGGGTAATACGATGACAGCCCTGATGGCCATTCCAGAAAAAGAGTTCCAAAATTGCTTTGAAAGGTAGACTAGGTGCTGGCATTGGTGCACAGATTCCCAAGGGGAGTACTTTGAAGGTGACCCTGGTGATATTCAGCAATGAGGTATGTAGCACTTTTTCTAGGATGAGTTCGTGAACGTAACTGTCAGACTTTGTAGACATATCTTCCTGGGGATGGGAAATGGGGGATTTAGAAGCGAAAACTGACATTAAGAACAAAAGAAGAATAATTGTTGTTTTTTAGCATTAAGGATCAACTTGTGGTATTTCTAACCATGAGTTTGAAGTAAAAGTCCCTCATTGTGCTTGATATTTTTCTCCAGCCATGTTAAGTAGCACTAACATATTTACAAAACAAGCAAGGTAGATGCTATAAAGTTGTAATGTTGCTGAGAATAAGGAAAAGCAAGAGACATGTCCAGGTGTCAAAGATTTATCAAAAAAATTATTAATTATTAGCCACAATATTCAATATGGCTAATGAGAGAAGTTAGAAATCAAATATTTGAGAGATAGTGAAATGGGGTAAGATAAAATTGTAATGGTGTGGCCAAAGAGTATCGATGTTGAGGAATTAAGGTGAGTGATCCAGAGAAAGGCAAAATGAGATAAAATTAGTGCTTAATGTAGATTAGAAGACAAAATGAGTGGGGAATTAAGATAGAAGTGTGGTGGCAAGAATTACTGTGAGCCAGAAGGAAATATTGTAAAGAAGCAAAGGGAAATATTCTAGGGGTTGGGAGATAGCTATAACAATTAGGGTTGATGGCCATCTGATATACAGAAATCAATATTGTGTGTTGTTAGGAAGCAGAGAAAGAAATTTTCTAAAATCAGCAAGAGAAGCAAACAGGAAATTTACCCTTCTCCCCGATATTCTCCCCAATTACCTCCCAGCCCTGGGGTATGTATAAGTGCAAGGAAGAAAAACACTTTCAAATGCTGCCAGGTAAGCAATATTCTCAGGGAGAGCTGGGTTTTCATTGGAGGAGTAAAGTAAGTGTTTGGAGAATAGATTGAGAATTTAAAGGGCTTTATTGCTAATGAACAGTGAATCCCAGAGTGCACGATAGACAGATTTCAGGAGTTGGAAAGGGCTGACGGAAAGAGACAGAATAGGAAATGTGCAGTGTCTGTGAAAGATCAAGGTACTTTATTGATCTTGTGGCAAACCCCAACAGGAGAATTACAATCATAGCAGAGAATCTGTGGTTTGGGAGCAGAGTCAATCTCTCTTTAACAAGTAAATATACTGCTTTTAAGAAGAGCTACTGACTTGCCACTAGGTCTTAGTGGAGACTAAGAACCTGACCACAGCACACCAAGATACTGTGGTACATGAGCAACTTAATACAATATAGGTGTTAAGTGATTCACCTAGGCATAAATGTGGGCACCTCTAAAGGCATGCAGCCCAAAGTAGAATATTAACTCCACAAGTAAATATCCCATCTAAGCTCTTAACAAGGAGGAGGCAATTTATAATAACATGACTGCCTACTCTGTGGAAGTCAGTTAGCCTTTCCCCAGCCACCCTAGCATGTAATGGGCGTATGAACAAAGAGATTATGGAGGCTCTGCAAGATTTGTCCCTCAACCATGCTACTGCTCTTCTTCCCAAGTGTCCAAATTCTATCAGCAATGATATAAATCATGTGTCCTTAGGTCACTACTATACCCAAGAGGGCCTCAAGTTGATTGGAATATATAATTTCTATTATGGAGGCTGCAGTGAAATTTCCTTACCTAAACAGTTGAGACACAAAGGTTTATTTTATTTTATTTCCTGCTTACAATATTTTGTTTGTCCTATCATTTTTTTAAATCTTGGATTGCTTCATGCACTGTCATGGTTTAGATATTAGAATAAGCCAGATTATTCTTCCATGGTAAATAAACCCCTAAATCTCTTTTTGGCTTATCATATTCAAGTTTATTTTTTGCTTATGTCATAGTTTAATTAAAGTCATTTGACTCTCCTTAGTGGCTCTCCTTTAATCAGTATCTCAGGGATCCATCATTCTTCCATCCTTGTGTCACTATAATCTTAAACAAGTGGCCGCCAAACTTGCTGCCAATAAGAACAAGATTGCAAGCATTACTGACCAAGGAATTTTGTTGGCAGGACTCTAAGTAGCACACGTTAGCTCCTACTATAGCCTACTGGCCAGAATATAAACATATGGGATAAATTGTATTACAGACAATATGGGGAAGTAAAGTATGTGGCGACTGGCTAATTGCATTTTATTTTTAATTTAGACTAAACAATATTTTAACCCTTTTGCTGTATTTGGGAAATCCCTTATTACATGAGCTTTGTTGGGAAACAGAATACCCCAAGACTAAATAGTGTTTTTTGTTGTTGTTGTTGTTGTTTCTACTCTCTGACCCTGTATTGATCAATCATTTCAAAATTTTAATCTGGAATAGAGGACAGAGAAAAATTCACTTACAGCTATTGCACTCTAATGTGTCAATCAAAAAAACATTGATGCTTAGTTTTAAATATTTTTCCAAAGCAAGCTGAGAGTCTTTTATATTGGAAAGAGCCAATTGCTAAGATTTAGAAGTCTTCTGGGATCTGATATCCATACAATGGAATGTTAAAACTCAGCTATAAAAGTGAATGAAGCAACTTTTAGTTTCCATTTCGGTATGTGAGGAACGTGGAAGTAGTCATTCCAATCTTCACAGAAAGAAATATCTAATAAACTGGAGGAAAGCAACTCTCTAAATTTCATCATCAGGGAATTGAAGTAATGAGGCAAATTGCTACCCCAGACATTACAGTGGCCGATAAAGACAATCACAATTTACTGGAGCAAAAGGCCAGGGAACAGAAACTTCTGTGAGAATCAGTACTGGGGTGGGAAAACTGAACCTATAATTGAATTAATGGAGACTCAGTATAGAAAGGTTTGAGTCTTAAAAATTCCAGGGTGTCCAGTCCCAGGAAGGCCCCACACACATTTGTGAATTTTTCCTACAGGAGTTATATCAAGTTCTCATAATGAGGTGCAGAGAAAATTTTCTTCATGATACTGGAAGGAAGAGGTGCAAAGTAGCCATTTAAAAAAAAAATATATATATATATATAAAAATATATCTGATTTACTAGAGCCTAACTGAGGTTTTGCCAAACCCTAATTAATTGGGGGATATGGAAATACAAAGCAATTAAGCTCATGAACTTGCCACCACCATACACTTACATTGGCAGCACTGTACAAACAGCTCGGTAAGGTTTCATAACTTTGGCATATCAGTGTCTCACAGGTGTGTTAGTGTCAGTGTGTGGTTGTGTCTTGCTCATTGGCGTTCGTTATTGTTTTTGTGTGTTTTTGCATACCGTCGTGAGAATGTCTGAGCTTGTATTAGAGCAACAAACAAACATTAAATTTCTTGTTAAACTTGGCAAGAATGGAAGTGAAATCAGGGACATGTTAGTCTAAGTTTATGTGGATAATGCCATGAAATAAATGGCAGTGTACAAATGGATTCAACATTTTTCTGAGGGGAAAGAAGGCATCACTGATGAAGAGAAGTCAGGGAGGCCAGTGACAAGCAGAACTGATGAAAACATAGGAAAATTTCATTGAATTGTGCCTCAAAATAGTCAGCTGACTGTGAGAAGCATAGCAGACCACATAACTATCAATAGAGAGTTAGGAAAATGTTCACTGAAAATCTTGGCATGAGAAAGGTGTATACAAAAATGGTCCTGAAGGAGCTCACCAATGAACAAAACAAATGAGAGTTGAAGGTTGCCAAAATCTTTTGGAGAGACAAGACAATGTTTTGGGCCATGTTATCACTGGTGATGAAATATGGGTGTACCAATATAACCCTGAAACAAAGTGTCACAGTGCACAATGGAAGTCAGACAATTTTTCATGACCAAAAATATTCCTTCAGTCCAAATCAAGAGTCAAAAATGATGTTGCTAACCTTTTTTGATATCAGAGGGATTATTCATTATGAATTTGTACCAACTGGACAAACAGTTAACCAAGTTTATTATTTGGAAGTTCTGAAAAGGCTGAGTGAAAAAGTTAGACGAAAATGACCTGAATTTTCCCTGACAATTCATGGCTCTTGTATGACGACAATGTCTGTGAGGGAATTTTTAGCTAGTACTGTACTGGAACACGTTCCCTACTCACCTGATCTGGCCCCAATGACTTTTTTCTTTACCTTAAATTAAAAGAAATATTGAAAAGAAGACATTTTGATGACATTCATGACATCAAGTGTAATATAATGACATCTCTGATGGCCATTCCAGAAAAAGATTTCCAAAATTTGTTTGAATGGTGGACTAGGCACTTGTTGGTGCATAGCTTCCCAAGGGGAGTACCTCGAAGGTGACCATAGTGATATTCAGCAGTGAGGTATGTAGCATTTTTTTCTAGGTTGAGTTTGTGAATTTAATTGTCCAACCTCATAGAAGCAAACAAAGCACAACAGCCAGAATGTAGAAACAAAGAAAATGTCCCAAATAAAAGAACAGAAGAAACTTCCAGAAATGGAACTAAATGAAATGGAGGCAGTCAACCTATGAGATACAGAGTTTAAAATACTAATTATCAGAATGCTTAAGGAAATCAGTGAGAATTTCAACAAAGAGATAGCAAGCACAAAGAAGGATATAGAAACCATGAAAAATAACCATTCAGAAATAAAGAATAACTGAAATGAAGAACACACTAAAAGGAATCACCAGTAAATTAGATGAAGCAGAGGACTGATTCAGCGATTTAGAAGACAAAGTAGTGGAATTCACTCAACCAGAACAACAAAAAGAAAAAAAAGAATAAAACAAACAATAAAAATAGTTCAAGAGAACTGTGGGACAACATCAAGCACAACACCATTCACATCATACGCATACAAGAAGGATAAGAGAGGGAGCAAGGGACAGAGAATATCTTTGAAGGAATAATGACTAAAAACTTCCCTAAGCTGGTGGAGAAAATTGACATGCAAGCCTTAGGAAATTCAGAGAGTTCCAAACAAGATGAACCCAAACAGTACCACATCAAGACATATTATATTTAAAATGGCAAAGGTTAAAGACAAAGAGAGAATCCTAAAAGCTGCAAGAGAAAGACAGCTTGTTACTTACAAGGGAGCTCCCATATGACAAAGGAGAGTTGAACAAATTCTCAGCTAACTTTTCTACAGAAACTTTGCAGGCCACAAGGGAGTGGCAGGAAATATTCAAAGTGATGGAAAAACCAAGATTGCTCTACCCAGCAAAACTGGGTAGATAAAGAAGGAGAGATAAAGAGCTTCCCAGAAAAGAATACACTAAAGAAATTCATTACCACCAAACCAGTATTGCAGAATATTTTAAAAGGGCTTCTTATTTAAGCAGAAGAAAGGTGAAACAATCTAACTAATGAAAACTAGAAATATGAATAATATAATTGAAATAACTATATACCTATCAATAATCACTTATAATGTAAATGGATTAAATGTTCCAATCAAATGACATAGGGTAGCTGAGTGGATCAGGAAACAAAATTTGGGCCTGTGGTATTTACAAGAGACCCCCCTCAGATCAAAAGACACACACAGACTGAAAGTAAAGGGATAGAATATGATATTTCACACAAATGGAAATGAGAAAATAGCTGGCATAGCAATACTTATATTGGACAAAATGACTTCAAAATGAAGACTATAATAAAAGATAAAGAAGGGCATGGCATAATAATAAAGGGATCAATTCAACAAGAGGACATACCACTAGTAAACATCTATGTGCCCAACCTAGGAGTACCTAAATATATAAAACAGATATTGACTGACATAAAGATGGCGATCAACAGTAACACTACCATAGTAGGGGAGTATGGGCCTTCAATGCCCCACTGACAGCAATGGAGAGATCCTCCAGACAGAAAATCAATATGGAAACAGTGGCATTAAATGACACTTCAGACTAGTTGGATTTAATCGATATTTTTAGAGCATTTCACACCAAAGCAGCAGAATATACATTATTCTCCAGTGTACATGGAACATTTTCCAAGAGAGACCACATGCTAGGCCACAAAACAAGTCTCAATAAATTTAAAGAGATTGAAATCATATCAAGTATCTTCTCTGACCACAGTGCTATGAAACTCAATTACAAGAAGAAAAATGGAAAACAAACACATGGAGACTGAATAACATGTTACTAAATAATAAACGTGTCAATAATGAGATCAAGGAAAAAATCAAAAGATACCTTGAGATGAATGAAAATGAGAACACAATGACTCAAAATCTATGGAACACAGCGAAAGCAGTCCTAAGACGGAAATTCATAGCAATGCAAGTCTACCTAAAGAAACAAGACAAATCTCAAATCAACAGTCTATCTTTACATCTAAGGGAACTGGAAAAAGAAAAGCAAAATAAGCCCAAAGGGAGTAAAAGGAAGGAAATAATAAAGATCAGAGTGGAGATAAATAAAACAGAGACCATAAAAAGCAATAAAAAAGATTAAAGAAAGCAAAAGCTGTTTTTTTGAAAAAATGAACAAAATCGACAAACCATTAGCCAGACTCATCAAGAAAACGAAAGGACCCAAATTAATAAAATCAAAAATGAAAGAGGAGATGTGACAACAGACACCACAGAAATAGAAAAAAAAAAATAAAATAAAATACTATGAACAACTATACACCAACAATCTACACAGTCTGAAAGTAATGGATAAATTTCTAGAAGCATAGAATCTTCCAAGTCTGAATCAAGAAGAAACAGAAAATCTGAACAGAGCGATTACTACCAATGAAATTGAATCAGTAATCAACGAGCTCCCAAGAAACAAAAGCCTTGGATCAGATGGCTTCATAGGTGTATTTTACCAAACGTTCAAAAAAGAATTATCACCTATTCTCCTCAAACTATCCCAAAAAATCCAGAAGGAGAAAAGGCTCCCAAGCTGATTTTATGAGGCCACTATCACCCTGTAACCAAAACCAGAAACTACAAAAAGGGAAAACTACAGGATGATATCCCTAATGAACATAAATTCAAAAACACTCAACAAAATATTAGCAAACCAAATTCAGCAATACATTAAAAAAATCATACATCATGATCACATGTGATTTATTCCTGGTATGTAAGGTTGGATCAATATCCACAAATCAATTAATGTGATACACCACATTAACAAAAAGGAAAATAAAAATCATATGGTCATATCAATAGATGCAGAAAAAGCATTTGACAAAATCCAGCAGCCAGAATGGCTATCATCAATAAATCAGCAAACAAGTGATGGTGAGGATATGGAGGACAGGGAAACCTTGTGCACTGTTGGTGGGATTGCAGGTTGGTGTAGCCACTATGAAAAACAGTATGAAGGTACCTCAAAAACTGAAAATGGAACTGCCTTATCACCCAGCAATTCCGCTCCTGGGTATCTATCCAAAGAATTTCAAACACTAATTTGAAAAATATGTGCATTCCTGTTTATTGCAGCGCTATTCACAATAGCCAACACATAGAAAGAACCGACATGCCCATCTATAGATGAATGGATAAAGAAACTGTGGTACATTTATACAATGGAGTATTATTTGGCTATAAAGAAGAATGAAATCTTACAATTTGCAATGACATGGATGGATCTAAAGAATATTATTAAGTAAAATAAGTCATACAGAAAAACAAACACCATGTGATCTCACTTATATGTGGAATTTAAAGAAAAGAATAAATGAATAAACAAAACAGAAATTGACTCAGAGATATATAGGGAAAAAAATCTGATGATTGCCAGATGGGAGGGGAGAGGAAATGGGGGAGAAGGTAAAGGGATTAGAAAGTACAAATTAGTAATCACAATACAGCCAGGGGTATATGAAAGACAGTTTGGAGAATATAATCAATAATGTAAAGATTATGTAGAGTGCCAGATGGACACTGGACTTATTAAGGAGACCACTTCATAGACTGTGTAGATGCCCAATCACTGTGCTATACACCTGAAGATAAAGTTGAATAATATGAAATTTCAACTGTAATTAAATGATGAAGTTGAATAATATGAAATTTCAACTGTAATTAAATATATGAGAGGTGACAATTTCACTTACAAACTCGTCCTAGAAAAAGTGCTACATAACTTATTGTTGAATATTACTACAGTCATCTTCGAAATACTCCCCTTGGGAAGCTATGCACTGACACCAGTGCCTACTCCACCCTTCAAAGCAGTTTTGAAAATTTTTTTCTGGAATGGCCATCAGAGCTGTTTTCATATTACCCTTGATGTCCTGAATGTCATCAAAATGTCTTCCTTTCAATATTTCCTTTATCTTTAGGCAAAGAAAGAAGTCATTTCAAATCAAACAAGTAGAAAGGGTGTTCCAATACAGTTATTGTTTACTGGCTGAAAGCTCCAACACAGACATTACTATGTGAGCTGGTGCATTGTCGTGATGCAAGAGCAATGAATTGTTAGTGATAAGTTCAGGTTGTTTTCATCTAACATTTTCACACAGCCTTTTCAGCACTTCCAAATAGTAAACTCGGTTAACTGTTCATCCAGTTGGTGAGGCATTCTCTCCCCTTAGGAAAAAAAAACACGTTTAATCCATTTGTACATTGTTGTTTCCTTCATGGCATTATCCCCATAAAGTAGGACTAAGTTGTCCCTGATTTCACTTCCACTCTTGGCAAGTTTAACAAGAAATTTAATGTTTGTTCATTGCTCTAATTCAAGCTCATATTCTTGCAACAGCACACAAAAACACACAACAATAATGAACGCCACTCAGCAAGACAGTGCCACACATTGACACGAACACAGCTGTAAGACACTGATATACCAAGGCTATGAAACATTATTGAGCTGTTTGTACAGTGCTGCCAAGGTAAGTGCATAGTGGCAAGTTCACAAACCTAATTCTCAGAATATATATATATATATATATAACCTGAAACTCTTGTAGAAAATGATGGAAAGACCTGCAATGAAAACATAAAAACTCTTTAAAAAGCTAAATGTTTAAAGTGTGTGATATTAGGGAATTTAGAAATAAATGAATTAGTGACTAAATAGAAAATGCATGTCAAGGTTTATTTGCTCATGCATCATGTTTTTGGGCTGGGGTTACTGAAAGACTAGGATTATCAATCTAAGTGTCTACATGAGACCTCTCTAAGTGGCTTCCTCATAGCCTGATAGCCTTAGAGTAGTAAGATTTTTACACGGCAGCTTGGGGTTCAAACTCCAACCCCAAATTCTTGAAAGCACATGGTAGAAACTACATCTTATTTATATCTCAGCCTCAGAAGACACATTATCATGTATGCTATACTCTATTAGTTAAACCCTCACAAATCCACCTAGATTTAAGGTGAGAAAACACAGAGAACAAATTATGATAAAAGAGTCGCAAAATCATATTATAGAAGATCATATGGGATGGAGGAAGTTGTTTAAATCATCCTTTGTAAGTATAATAAAGGAGAATGATTTTAAATTATTTACATAATTTATTTAAAAAGAGAAAAAATCACTAATCAGAGAGAAATAGATTGAGACATTTATACAATGGACTATTACTTGGCCATAAGAAAAGATGAAATATTGCCATTTGTGACAACATTGATGGATCTTGAGAATATCATGCTAAGTGAAATAAGTCACACAGAAAATGTCAAGAATTATATGACTCCACTCATATGTGAGATATAAAACTGAAAGTAACAAACAAACAAAACAAGCAAACAAATCAAAGCTCATACACACAATAGGTTAGTGGTTAACAGAGGCTGGGGGTAGGAGGGGTAGTAAGGAGGTTAAAGGGGATCAAATATATGGTGACAGAAGGAGAACTGACGCTGGGTGGTGAACACACAATGCGATATACAGATGATGTATTATAGAAATGTACACTTGAAACCTATATAATTTTACCAACCAATGTCACCCCAATAAATTTAATACAAATTAAAACTTAAAAAAACAACAGATTGATATATTTTACTACCCAAAATTAAGAAAATCTGTTCTCAAAGATAACATTAAAAAAGTAAAAGGTATTTCAACAAACTGGAAAAATATATTTGAAACACATATACTGAAAAAGGATTAGTATTCAAATATTTAAAGAACCCCATAAATGAATAAGTTACATGTAAACAACAGTAGGAAGTGAAAAAAATTCATGAGTAGGCATTTTATTAGAAAGAAAAACCAAAGATACTCCTTCATTATTTATCAGGAAATTAAAATTAAAACCACAAGGAGATACCACCTAGTATATCACAACTATAAAGGCAGGAACTAAAAAGTTCTTTAGTGACAAATTTTGGCATAGATGTAGAATAAGAGGTTATCTCACACTCTGCAGCTTGAAGAGTAAAATATTAAAATTACTTTGAAAAATAATTTGGCATTATATAATGCATTTAATACATATTCCTACAACTCATTTCTGTGAGTGTGTGTGTGTGTGTGCAAAAAATATTCAAAGCAGTTTTGCTAATAACAGCCAGAACCAGAAAGAAACTGAATGTCCAACAATAGCACAATGGAGAAGTAAATTTTGATATACTCATACATTATCAAAAATAGATTCCAGCTAAATACATTAACATAGATAGATCTCACAGACATAATATAAAGTGAAAAATTAAGGAGGTCAACTACAATAAGGTTCAATTTAGATGACTCATAAATTTGGACATTGAAGTTAATTCAGATAATCACAGGAGACAAACAAGTAAATTTGTACATCAAAGAAATCAAAGAATGTATAATACCATAGAGGTCAGAAAATGAGAACAAAAGTGTTCATCTATATAGTGGTATAACAGAAATAAAACAGGGATAAAATTAAGGAAAGGTTTGGGATGATGTTGTAAAAATAATCTGGAGATAGTGATAGTGTGGGGAAAGAGCCCCAGAGAGCAGTTTCCAGGCTCTTGGCCTCATGTGGAAAGGTGCTGCCTGGGGTGGTAGATAGCCGTCTGCTGTGGCTAGTTGGCTGTCAGCTGTAACCATTGAGCCATTGGCCACTAATATAACTGCCGTGGCTACGTTGGGGAGTGGAGGAGAGTGGAGGAGAGAGTGGAGGAGAGAGTGGAGGAGAGAGTGGAGGAGACAGTGGAGGAGACAGTGGAGGAGACAGTGGAGGAGACAGTGGAGGAGACAGTGGAGGAGAGTCGGTCAGTTGGCAGCAAAGCGGACAGCAGGTCACACATCGTGTGAACCCAGCCTCCAGGGGGACCATAGTGGTATGACTCCCCTACCTATGGCTCCGTGGGTGGTCCTTTTTGGCCTCACCACAGCCTGCGTGCGTTCTTATGTGGGGAGCGGGAGCAGAGACCCCGCAGGCCACCCCGCAATGAAAACCTACATAGCTGTAGGGTAGGAACAAATTTAAACCTTCAAATTAAGTTGTCAAGAAATTCACATTACTATGATTTGTCCTTTGTTTTAAAAATGTAAATGGTTTCCAATTTTGTATTCTTCAGCAATACTTCACCTTCTTTCTTTAGATTTCTATTTAATGTTGCTATGTTGAAATTATTATTTTTTTTTTCCTGAGGAATGTGGTAATGTGGTAAAGTTCCAGTTATTGCTGCTTCTTACATTTTGGTTGTCTAGTAGAGTATAAAGATATAGTAACAACTTATTCTCTAAGGGAATGCAGAATTGATAGAAATTACTTACTTTGAGAAGCCTTAAATTTTTATTACTAAATGGTTACTTATTTTTTGAATATCTATAAATACCTAGTTTTGTGTCTTTATGTAGAATTACCAAAATAATTTTATTATTTTAAATAGTGATATATTCTGTTTCTTTTCATTTCTGTGTTCTCACTAAACCATTTACACAGTCAAGAAGGAAAAGATCGCAGAAGAAAGTAGTGTTAGGATTGCATAGAAAAATGGATACATGTATATCTTCATTCAGAAAGCATTTAGCAAGTGCCTAAAAAGTGCTAGACATTATGGTAGTATTATGTATTTCAAACGGAATAAGACATGGTGTTCCACCTTCATGAACTTTTAAATACACAAAAGATGAAAAAAGTACAATAAAATATAGCAAGGACAGTAGGGAATTGTTCAGTGTGCTAATTGGAGTATATTAAGGGATTAGGATTATTTCCTTATAGGTGGAAAAGGGACAATAGGTTAAACAAGACAAGCTCAGGAGACTGAAAATAACCACATAGGGTGGTGTGAACATAAAAATTCCTAACTAAAGTGGGCCACAGTGGGAAGTTACATCTTTAGTCTGTAGCTTCCTTGGCAAAGGTCAATCTTTACCTTAAATTAAATTACCTGTCTATTGTCCTTTTGCATCTAGGATAACATGCCCTTGGAATGTCAGTAATCCCTTTTTCTGGATCAGAGCAGGAATTGAATCCCTTATTATTATTCTTGTCCCCTCATTACCATCTCTACGTGCTGTAAAAAGTGAACTATTAACTATCCTTTATTAACCCATATAAAAGAAGTACCTCTCTCTCCAGTTTACTTTCATCCAATCCCAGAGATTTCCCGGCTTTGCTTTCTCCCACCCCCCTTAATCTACCACCAATGGATTTCATGTAACCTTCCTCCTTTGATTCTATGTGTGAAATAAGCTGCAAACTGCCATTTTTGCGGAGCATTTTCTCAATCTGTTGAGATTTTGCTTCCTGGCTATGTCCTCAGTTTGGCTCAAATGAACTCTTATAAGCTTTCTCTTAGGCTAGATGCTTTTTTGTTGTTGTTGACATTCTATAGAAAGTGAAGACTTGTTATTGCAGTTTATTTCCCAAATAACTTTATTTTTATCTATCTTTTTAGAAGCTATAAAGTTTTGTAGGCTTTACATGTAATTAAAGGTGTTTCTAAGAGATATCTTTCTCCCTAACGCCAGTGTTTGGGACGTGGAAGACAGGGAGTAATGGAGAGAATAAGGGAAAAAGCAGTTTCTTTTCACAACCTCTGTGTTAAACACAGCTGTGCAGTCTTAATTCCCCTTCCAGGAAGGACTTGTTGCCTGCTGCCTGTGAAAAGTGCAGTCAGCCTACAGTCTGCAGGACCAAATCCCTCAGGGTCTGCCTCACCTGTGGAGAACTGACTAGCCTGAGGTGAAGCCATGTCTGGTGACTGAAAAAGGCACGAGTATAAAGGCCCAACACTTTTGACCCAATCTAGGACAACTTGGTGGGTCCTAATTTTCTCTCAGCTCCCTGCCAGGTTGCCTGGGGTTTGTCCTGTTTGCATCCATGTCAGACTCTTTTAATGCCTGATCCTATTTCTTCCCCCACCCCTACTTCCTTTCACACGTGCTTATTTTTAATAAACAGCTTGTAGTTCATACTTCATCCTTATATGTGTGTGGGGACAGAGCCCCAGAGAGCAGTTTCCAGGCTCTCAGCCTCGCGTGATGGGGTGCTGACTTGGGTAGTAGATGGCCATTGGCTGTGGCTAGTTGGCCGTCAGCTATAGCCAGTTAGACAATTGGCCCCTGATATAGCTGCCGCGCCTGTGCTAGTTGGGGAGTTGAGGGGAGTCGAGGAAGTCAAAGAGAGAGTCTGTTGGTTGGCAGAAAGCAGACAGCAGGTCGCACATCATGTGAATCCAGCCTCCAGTGAGACTATAGTGGTATGACTCCCCTACCTATGGCTCCTTGGGTGTTCCTTTTTGGCCTAGCCATATCCTGCGTTCTTATGTGGGGAGCGGGACCAGATGCCCCGCAGACCGCACCACACAACAATGTGTTTCCAGAGAACGCAAACTGCAAAATCACCATTCAGTGCCAATAGGAGTGAGCGCATTATGGTGCAAAATGGATTAGTATTAGAGACAGAGTTGCTTCTCCATATTTCTAAAACACTTGTCATGTGGGGTGTCGTGTGGGGGACCCTGCTCACTGCATCATTTGTCGTGCAGGGTGCCAGGCGGGGTCTCTGGTCCCGCTCCCCACATAACACAGGATATGGTGAGGCCAAAAAGGAACACCCACGGAGCCATAGGTAGGGGAGTCATACCACTACATTCTCTCTGGCGGCACTATACTCTCACTGGAGGCTAGACCCACAGTTCGCAAACTGCTATCCACGCTTGCCAGCCCAGCCACCATCTTCTTGCTAGCCCCCATTTTTCTGCTAGCCTAGCCACAGCAGTTATATTAGTGGCCAATGGCTCACTGGTTACAGCTGACGGCCAACTAGCCACAGTTGATGGCCATTTACTACCTGAGCCAGCACCTGTCTATGTGAGGCCGAGAGCCTGGAAACTGCTTTCTGGGGCTCTGTCCCCACATGGGGTCCCTGGTCCCGTTCTCCACTTAACGCAGGATATGGTGAGGCCAAAAAGGAACACCCACAGAGTCATAGATAGGGGAAACATACCTCTATATTCTCGCTGGCGGCTGGGTTGGAGACACAAGAATTAGGAGCACACGATCTGCAATCTGCCGTCAGCTTCTCTACCAACCGACCCCACTTGCTAACTGCTATGCGCCCTTGCTATCTTAGCCACGGCAGTTATATCAGTGGCTAATGGCTAACTGGTAACAGCTGATGGCCAACCAGTTACAGCTGATGGCCATCTAGTACCCGGGCCGCCACCTTTTTATGTGAGGCCGAAAACCTGGAAACTGCTCTCTGGGACTCCTTCCGCACAATACTTTTTTTAAGGGACTTAAGTTTCATGAAACCCCTGTTTCTTCACAGGTTCAGGTGATGATCGAATGAGATAAATATAAACTGTAAGATGTGGTATAATCTTGACCAATATGAATACTCTAATTTACACAGTGGGAGGAGTGGGACAGTGTTTACTTTCCAATATTTCAAGTCATATTTTGCATTATGTTCTATGTTGGGTTGTTCGAAATAGTTGATTTATTGGGAGAAAAATCTATCTAGTCACAAGCAATTTAGCAATTGGGAAGCTAAAAACCATAGTGAGTAAGAAAATTATAGGCAGTCAGGAAAATTGGCCGTGGTGGAGGGGAATTAAGGCAGTGGAGGGGAAGTAAGGCGGAGACCATAACAAAGCTAAAGGAAGTAACTTTAATGACTGAATAATAGATTCAGGATGCTGGACTTTCAAGAATAAGCCAGAGTAATTGGCTCAGGTGTAGGGGGATGGGGAAAAAAGGGCTTCCGGCTTGTAACAAAGCCAATCAGCTTGCGACGCCGCCAAGACTAACTGCCCAGGTACAGGTAAGGGAACCAGTCGACTTCCTGAGCCCACCAAGACTGGATGCCCAGGTATGGAAGACCAATCAGCTTTGAGTCAGAGCTATTATAGTTGCCAATACAGCACAGCCCACGGGGCATTTTGCTCAATCCCCTTTCTCCACAGGTCTCCGCTGAGAGCTGTTTTTCGCTTGTGCTTTTACGCTTTTGCGATAAAAACTGCTCCTACTTAAACCTCGCTTGCCTCTCTGGATTCTCCATTTCCATTCTTCGGTAGTGGCGGGATCCCATTCCGAAGAAAATACATCAGGGGACGTAAGGTAAGGTAAGCTAAGCACTTCACGGCTTCCGCTGCCGCTTCTGCTACCACTTGCCTGGCCAGGTTTTCTCTTATTTTAGGGCTCTCTCTCAAAAAATTGGGCCTCTGTCAGCCATTTAAATGAGGTTAGCGCAGCTGCCGACCTACAAGCCTGGGAGGACAGGTGTTCCGGAAATGGAGGCTGTTGATCCCCCGTCGGCATTGGAATATCAGTGGCCTGCCCCCCCGGCTTCTCTATTACGAAGGATGACTGGAAGGATGACAGTAGGGGCAAAGGAGTCAGCAGTTAGGCTCCCTCCCCGGCCATCCAGCAGCACTGACTCAACCACCCACCGGTTACATAAGAGGGAGTGTTGCGCAGGCACCATCCATCCTGAAGATGTAACTGTTTATACACTTATACAAGCACCTTGGCTGTGCACCACTATTGTCTCTGTACTGTACAAAAGGTCTTGCCGTTTTATGAGGCTGGCTGCTGACTGCTGACTGCCGGGAGAACTGCTGGTTGTACCCTGACGAGGCTGGCTATGTCCACCTACGAGTCTGGCTGTGTCCAGAAAGCTTGTGAATAAAAAGTATGCCGACTCTGCCTTCAGCTCCATGAATCTTCTTCCAGCTCCCAGAATCGAGGACACCTTATCCCGGGGCCACAACCCACTCGGACACAACAATGACATCCTTGGCACACATCTGGCGGTGGCTTCCACAGAGGTAATTGCAGGGCCCTGGCCGTTGCAACTCTGCAGCGGGTCCCAAAGGCCTCGGTGGTTGCGCCAGTCCAACCACCCATAGTGGGTGCTTTGGACTGACTCTTCCAACATTATCACACTTTCCCTAGCTTTCCCTATCCTCAACACCTGTGAGGCATGGGTCCGGGGTCTTTCCCATTTGACCTCCTCACCCACCCGGCATCTTGATCTCTGCAACACCTAAGGTAAGAAAATGGACCTTTGGGCCGGCCTGGTGGCTCAGGCAGTTAGAGCTCCATGCTCCTAACTCTGAACGCTGCCGGTTGGATTCCCACATGGGCCAGTGGGCTCTCAACCACAAGGTTGCCAGTTCGATTCCTCAACTCCTGCAAGCGATGATGGGTTCCCCCACCTGCAACTAAGATTGAACAGGGCACCTTGAGCTGAGCTGCCACTGAGCTGCCCCTGAGCTTCCGGATGGTTGGAGCGTATCCTCTCAACCACAAGGTTGCAGGTTTGACTCCCGCAAGGGATGGTGGGCTGCGCCCCCTGCAACTAGCAGTGGCAACTGGACCTGGAGCTGAGCTGCACCCTCCACAACTAAGACTGAAAGGACAACAACTTGAAGCTGAACGGCACCCTCCACAACTAAGATTGAAAGGACAACAACTTGACTTGGAAAAAAGTCCTGGAAGTACACACTGTTCCCCAATAAAGTCCTGTTCCCCTTCCCCAATAAAATCTTTAAGAAAAAGAAAATGGACCTTTGTTTTTATAGAACTTCCTTAGTCACCACAGATCACCTGTATAGGCACCTGACAGAATTCCTTATAAAATCTTACTGGATCTCCTCATTGTTCTCAAACGCCGATGGCGCTGTTCTGAGTTCCTCATTCACCACTTCTGTTGTTTTATTCCCTGACCCACTGCTGCTGTTACACTAGCTCTTGCCTAGCAACCCACATACATCTGGGCCTCCATCCCTGGGGAGCCTGAATATTTCGCTGCTTTTCTCTCACACCTCTGTTTTTGCAGGGTCATCAGAACCACATCCCTTATCCCTGATTCCCTGTACCTTACAGAACTCCTTCTTTGAGGCCTTCTGGGGTATTTACAATCTTCCTTAGCCCCCATCAGGGCTGGGACTCTTTAAAATCTGTATCCCTCAGGCAGGTTCCCTCCCTCCAGGTTTTAGCCATGTACTCCCTCATCTACACTCTTTTCAAACGGAGTTGCTTCCATATAGCCCGCACCATCAATTTCCGGGAGGCTCAGAGTAGGGCCCTTTATCCCTCCACTGTAGGATGGCTCATTGTTTGCGACATGTTATACAGGTTCCCTATCACAGGGGTAGGCAGCAGCAGGCAGGCACTCGGGGTCCGGTCCAGATTGCCCAGGTAAGCATGACTAATCCTGGCCATCCGGACCCTTCAGTCTAACTCTTGGTCATGCAGCAAGTTTGATCACAGGGGAGGTCTAAGGTATGCCTTAGACAGAATAGTGGGAGAAAAGAGCTACAAAGGGATGCCTTTTCTTCTTCTCCCTCACAGAATGGGCAATCAGCCCTCAACCGCCTACCCCACCTCCAAATGCATTCTGAAGCATTGGGATAAGTTTGACCCCCAGACCCTGAAGAAATGGTGCATGATATTCTTTTGTTCAGAAGCATGGCCCCAGTACAATTTAGAAGTTGGGGAAACCTGGCCTCCTGAGGGAAGTATCAACTACAATACTATTATACAATTAGATCTGTTCTGCAGGTGGGAAGTCAAATGGTCTGAGATACCCTATGTTCAGGTTTTGCTTGCTTTAAGAGAGAACCCTGACCTTTGTAAGACCTGTAAAGTAGACCCAGCCCTATTAGCCGTAATTTCTTGCCCAACTCCTAAGGATAATCTTCTGTCTAAAGAACAGGTGCCACCTGAGGAGACAACTCCTGAGAGGGATCCCCCCTAAGGAAATTACCCCCAATGATAATACACCAATGTCGGAAACTAAACCCTCTATCCCAGTCGCCCGACTCCCTTTCTCTCTTGCCTCCCATATCTGGGACTTTCTGGCAAAAGGACGCACAACTATAGGCCCAACTTGCTCCCCCTGCAGGAAATGCCAGGGGAATTCGGCCCAGTCAGAGTCCAGGTTCCTTTCTCCCTACAAGATCTAAAACAAATAAAAGGAGACCTAGAAAAATTTTCAGATGACCTGGACAAATACATAGAGGCCTTCCAAAACCTAACTAAGGTCTTTGAACTTTCATGGAAGGACACCATATTAATCTTTAACCAGATGCTTACCAGTTCTGAGAGACAAGTGGCCCTACAAGCCACTGAGTGATTCGGGAATGGTCCATTTTTAGTATACCACGATGAAAAGACAAGACAAGACCCTATCAGGAAAGCCTTCCCCACAGGGAAACATGCAGTGCCTACCAATGACCCCCAATGGGACCCCGATATGGCCATGGAAAACTGGCAGAGGAAACACTTTCTGGCGTATGTCTTGGTGGGATTGCAGAAGACGCGGGCTAAGCCCCTCAGTTATTCCAAACTCTCTACCATCAGTCAGCAGTCAGACGAAAACCCCTCTGCTTTTCAAGAGAGACTTAGGGAAGCTCTAATCAAACACACCTCCATCAGACCAGACACTCTAGAAGGAGACATAATCCTTAGAGACAAATCTGTAACCCAAGCTACCCCAGACATTCACAAGAAACTACAGAAGTTAGCTATAGGGCCTGAAGACACCATAGAAAAATTGCGTAAAATAGCCAATACCGTGTTCTATAATTGAGATCAAGAGGAGACCCAGGACAAAGAAAGAAAGAGTAGAAGGAAAACAGAGATGCTGTGGCAGCTCTTCAGGCCACCGTCCCATGACAGACTCAGGAGAATTCTAATTGTTATCAATGTGGACGGTCCAGGCACTAGAAAAAGGCCGTCCTCAGAGGTTGGGGGCAGCCCTGGACATGACCCCTCTGTGAAGGAGACCACTGGAAATCAGAATGTCCTTGGAGGTCTCAACCTATGAGAATAGTCGTGTACAGCTTGGCCCCCACATGAGACTGAAACAGTCCGGGGTTTTTAACCATGGCTCCCACGCCCCAGTTGCCCATAGGGACCCCCGAACCTTGGGTACTCTTAGAAATAGAGGGAAAGCTTGTTGACTTTCTTCACGATATGGGAGCCACCTTCTCCATTTTCCTCTCCAACCCAGGGACCCTCAAACAACTATGTAACTACTCGCAGACTAACTGGAAGACCAGTCACCAAATACTTCTCACAACCTATGGGATGTTTGTGGGGTGACTTACTGTTCTCACACCCTTTCTTTATCATGCCAGAAAGTCCCACTCCTCTGCTGGGATGAGACCTCATGACAAAACTAGGAACAGTAGTCCTTCTGGCCCCTGGACAAATTCCCAACTGCCTCCCAGTAATAGAGACAGACATTGACCCTGAGCTCTGGGCCAAGTCTGGAAGAGTCGGCCATGCCCTAATGGCTACTCCAATCCCTGTTTACCTCAAGAACCCCCATACGCTCTTGTCTGCAAGAGACAATACCCTTTAAAACCTGAGACTCGACGAAGATTAATTTCAATTATCAATAACCTTAAAAAGACGGGGCTCCTTAGGACATGTAACAGCCCTTGTAACACCCCCATTCTGAGTCCAAAAACCTAACGGAGAATATCTATTGGTACAGGACCTCTGGGCCATTAATGAGACAGTTTTCCCCCTTCACCCTATAGTCCCAAATCCGTACACCCTCTTAGCCCAGATACCTAAAGAAACCAAATGGTTTACTGTCTTAGACTTAAAAGATGCCTTCTTCTACATTCCCCTACAGCCTGATTCACAATATCTTTTTGCCTTTGAGGACCCCGAAAGCCAAACCTTGCAGCTCACTTGGACAGTCTTTCCCCAGGGGTTTAGAGATAGTCCACATTTATTTGGACAGGCTCTCTCAAAGGACTTGTCTGAATTCTCTTCTGACCAATGTATTCTGTTACAATATGTAGATGATCTCTTGTTGTGCGCTCCCTCCGAGAGCCTTACAAGCCATGGAACGACTGCCTTCCTAAATTGCTTAGCTACCCAGGGTTACAAAATGTCTATGTCCAAAGCCCAGATATACCAAAATACAGTCAAATATATAGACCTAGCTCTTTGAGAGGGATGGAAGGCCCTAGGGCCAGATAGGGTCCAGCCTATTTTTACATACCACCTCCCCAGGGCTCTCAGACAACTTAGAGGATTTCTAGACATCACAGGATATTGCCGTCTATGGATTCCCAGTTATGGGGAGATAGCCAGGCCTTTATACCAAATTATTCAAGATAACTGGAAGCTGGGACACACCTGGTGCTCTGAAACCCAGAGGGCTTTTAACCTTTTAAAGCAGGCTTTACTAACTGCCCTGGCTTTGAACCTTCCGATTGGGGGGCACTACATCTTATGTCACAGAGAGGAACGGAATGGCGCTGGGAGTCCTAACCCAACAAAAAGGACCTTCCCAACAACTGCTAGGATATCTGAGCAAAGAGTTAGATCTCGTAGCTTGTGGGTGGCCTGCCTGCCTCCAGACAGTTACAGCGACTGCCCTCCTAGTGCCAGAAGCCCTCACGCTCTCCCTGGGACAAGACCTCACTGTGTATACCCCACACGATATATCTGGATTACTAAATACTGAAAATAGTCACTGGCTCACAGACATTTGCCTCTTAAAATATCAGGCTCTACAGTTAGAAGGACCTATAACACAGTTCAGGACGTGCTCTACCCTGATCCCTGCCACCTTCCTACCTGAGGAGGGCATAGAACCCATGTGTGATTTTCAACAAGTATTAGCTCAGACCTATGTGACCAGAAAAGACCTACAAGATATACCCCTAGACAACCCAGAATGGACGCTTTTTACTGATGGGAGCTCTTTTATAGAAAACGGGGCCCACAAAGCTGGCGATGCTATTGTCACCCTATGTAAGACCATAGAAAGTAAGCCCTGCCCCTTGGGACCAGCGCTCAGCTAGCTGAACTTACTACCCTCACCCGAGCCTTAGAGTTAAGCAAAGATAAAAAAGCTAACATATACTGACTTCAAATATGCCTTTTTAATTTTACATGCACATGGGATCATCTGGAAAGAAAGAGATCTCTTAACAGTCACTGGGTTTCCCATTAAATGTCACCAGGAGATTAACCGGTTACTCCAATTGGTACTCCTCCCCCGAGAAATAGCAATCATACATTGCAAGAGACATCAAAAGGAAAGTGATGAGGTTTCTGAGGGAAACTGTCTCACAGATCAAATGGCCAAAGAGGCTACCAGACAATCTGGTGGTAGCTCCCCTAGTTTGGGATGGCTCAGTAACATAAGTCTGGCCTCAATACACACTGGAGGAGCAACAATGGGCCAAAGTAAGGGGCTATACATACCTGCCTACAGGGTGGCAACAAAGTGAGGACAGCCGCCTACATCTCCCAACAGCAAATCAATAGAAGGTCCTCAAAACTCCAGGCCTTTCATTTAGGACAAGATAAAACCATACAAATGGCTCAGCGGTTGTTCACAGAGACATTCACAAAACTTAAAAACATCCTCACTTCTTGTGAAGTCTGCAATAGAAACAATCCCTTAATACATACATCCTCGGGCACCCATAGGATACAAAGACAGGGTAGATAACTCAGGGGAAGATTGGCAACTGGATTTCCCACATGTGCCCAAAGCTAAGGGATATAAAAATAATTTAGTCTGGGTGGACACATTCACACATCGGGTTGAGGTCTTTCTCTGTAGGACTGAAGCTCTAATCACAGATTATACCTAGGTTTGCCCTCCCCTGGTCCCTCCAGAGTGACAATGGGCCCTTCTTCAAGTCCACAGTCACGGAGGAGGTTTCTAAGGCCCTGAGAATAGATTACCACCTCCACTGTGCTTGGCAGTCCCAATCCTCTGGCAAGGTAAAAAAGACCAATGACATTATCGAAAGACATAGTATTTGAAAGCTATCCCAAGAGACTGGCCAAAGCTGGACTGCCTTATTTCCAATAGCCCTCCTTTGCATTTGAAACACGCCTAGCAAAAGGGGCCTAAGCCCTTTTGAAATACTATTTGGCCCTTTGAACAAATGACCTGCTAGTAGACCATGAAGCTATAGAATTAACCCAACGTTACTTCCTTAGCCCAATTCCAACAAGCTATCCAGCAAATAGTGGGATCACAAGCCAGAGGAAAAAACAGCCCTTTATTCTCCCCAGGGGGGTGAGGTTCTTATTAAATCTCTTCCCAGACTATCTCCTAGTCTGGATCCTGTCTGGAAAGGCCCCTACGTGGTAATCTTCTCCACTCCCACTGCAATGAAAGTACCAGAATTCAACTCCTGGATCCACCACTCCCAAGTCAAACCTTAGACACCCCCAGATCAGAGCCCTAAATACTCTGGCCATCCCCAGGGAGACCTAAAACTGATTCCATGTTGCTCAGATAAGTGTTCAGATGTTGGGACTTAACCCCAAGGAGACAATAATCAAAGGTTACATTTTTCTCTTACTGGCCTTCCTCCTTTTTCTAGCTGCCTCCCTCTTTTGTGGGGCTCTAGATCCCACTCCCCTCTTCTGCTTTCAAGGTCTCTCATGGGCAGGATTAAGTTTAAAGCTATTCTGTACTGTGTTCATGGGACTCACCCTGTTAGTCCTACACATTTCCCCTGAGATTTAAGATGGCTACATGATGCATCTTGGCGGCTCTTCTGGGCGACACATATACTCTCCAGACAGGGAATTTTAGAATGGCAATTGCCTTTAACCTAACTGACTGCCAGATCTGGGGGAAGGAGTCTGTAGATCGTTATCCCTGCCTCTGCTCTCACCTGGTTACAGGCTAATTATACTGATACTCCCTCAATCTCTTCCACTCACCCCTTCCCCGATGAGTATGTTGAGAAGCTGTTCCTAGCCACCTGGAGGGAAGACATGGCGGGTAAAAAAAACCAGACTCCCTGTTCCAATGAAACCCAGACTGTTGCCTGGCTAGATAGGTTAGGCCTTAACACCTCTGCCACCTTCCCACTTTGCTTTGAAAACACCCCCAGACAATATGCCTGGAATTATTCCTTGGACAACTTCCCCCCTCCCAATGTAAGTTCACATGTAAGGTCACCCCAACTTCTAGAAAACGAAATTGGAATTCCTTAAGACACCACACCCTAAGAACATACAAAGATTGCACTACATATCACATGTTCCTTAGAACACCCTACCATCCTCCCTAGGGAGGGTGTCCTTTTAAATGATCTCAAACCAATCCTGTTCAGCACGATGGTCCCATATAGTCTGCAATACCTCTCAGCTCAATCTAGCCTCAGGACTTCTCCTTTCCACACACCAGTTCTCCCTTAAAATTTACCCTTCCCAGACTCTCCAAAAGAGCCAAGGCAGATTGGGATATAATCTGACAAAATTTAACCGGGACATACTTCTTTCGGTCAGCCAGACACAAGACCCTCTACACCTATGGGTTTAATTTTAATTTAATACCTGAAGAGGGTCTTTTTTTCTTCTGTGGTACTAAGACCAATGTTACTTTAGCCCATGGCTGGACAGGCCGCTGTAGCCTTGCTTTCATAGCTCCAATGACAGACTATGTTCCCAGCACCAACAATGTGCCACATGTTTTAAAACAATCATGCCCTAGGGTGTGAAAGGCTGCAGTGGCACTGGTTTTAATCCTGCTCCTGACCGGAGTTTTGGGAGCATCTGGTGCAGCCTTAGGTGGAACTTCTGTTTCTCTATCTGTCCAACTAGCAAAGGCATTAAAAGAAACCACCGCCTGAATGGGACAGCTTGCCCAACAAGTAGACTCACTAGCAGGGGTAGCTCTTCAAAAGAGACGGACACTAGATTTGTTAATGTCCTATGCAGGAGGGACCTGTGTATATCTTAAAGAGAAATGCTGTTTTTACATAAATCATACTGGGTCCATAGTTACCCATTTAGACACTGCTGATGACCTAATAATGTCCATCAAAAATGTTTCAGGCTGGTGGACGCCCCTTAAAGCCAGACTCCTACAATGGCTGTGGCCCCTTGTAGCCCCACTACTGATCCTTCTCCTACTCTCATTTGGGCCCTGCATCCTCAACCTACTCACTCAGTTTATTTCTTCTCACCTAGAAGCCATTAAGTTACAAATGGTACTCAAAGGCCTGCCTATCTGCTGTAGGCCGTTAGACCGCCCTCTGGCGGACTAGCCCACTGCTGGTTCATACTTCATCCCTCCTCAATAGGAAACAGCTAGAGAGCTGTCTTTGTCCCTTTCTCTAAGGGCAGTTAGAGTTACGTCTTCAAAGGGGGGATTGAGATAGAAAATCATAGTCACTCAGGAAAATGGCCACAGTGGAGGGGAATTAAGGCAAAGACAATAACAAAGCCAGAAGAAGTAACTTTAATGGCTGAATAATAGATTCAGAATGCTGGACTCGCAAGAATAAGCCAGAGTAATTGGCTCAGAGGTCCATGGGGAAGAAAGGGCATCCAGCTTGTAACAAAGCCCAGCTAAAAAGCCTGCCAAAAGCCCAGGTGTAGAGGGTTAGGGCATCCGCTTATAACAAAGCCAATCAGTTTACGAAGCCCACCAAGATTGACTGCCTACTTCTAGAAGACCAATCAGCTTTGACTCAGAGCTTTTATAGTTCTCAGCAGAGCCTAGCCCACAGGACGTTTCATGCGAATCCCAACTCTCCACAGATCTCCGCTGAGAGCTGTTTTTTTCCTGTGCGTTTTGTCTTACTCTTTTGCAATAAAAACTGCTTCAGTTTAAACCTCACTTACCTCTCCAGATTCTCCGTTTCCATTCTTCAGTAGTGGCGGAATCCCATTCCCGGGAAAATAGATCAGGATCCTAATTCAGCAGCTCTGGAAATATTCAGCATTTCTATGAGATTATTGGTTAAAACAGAAAAAAAAAAAAAAAAGGCTGAAGTCAGCATTAGTCCTCAATGGAAAACTCTTTATATTGTTAACACCTTTGATAGGTGTTAGGAAAACCTTTGATAGGTGCTAGGAAAAATAATGAGAGATTAGCTAGAGTCACAAGAGTCTGGTATTACAAGGCACTATTTGAAATGTGAGATCCATTGACATTGAAAGCTATGAGAGCATGTTGACATTTCCCTTTCGAAACCACCTTTCCCTAGCCTATCTATTCTTTCTTTACTGTTTGAAGTTGGTGGCAGGGATTGGGTTTGAAAGTTTGCTCAGGCTTGTATTGAAATCTGAACAGATTTTTAGGTTTCCATCCATTAGTAAAATATGCCCTAAAGTACTTGCCATATTTGAGCTTTCTTTGTGCTTTATAATTCTCTCAACTCATAATAATAAGGCCTACAGAGGTAACTCGAGTCAACTTTATTCTATAAATATGATTAAATGGATTTAGATTAAAATAATAAATTAATTAAAAATAATGTTTTCCTAAAACTAAAAATAGTTGAGAAATAACCATATAAGTAAAAATAAAAAGCTGATAAAAATATATTTTCAACATGTGATGTGACACAATTACAAAGGTGATAAAGCACCACACTTTGATACTTTTCCCAGAAATGTTAAATATATTAACACTATATTACAGTTAAGATTTATTAACTCATTCATTTATTTATTTAATCCCTGCTATGTCATGTATCATTAGATAAACCAGATAAAAATGTCTACTATTTTAGTGCTGACAGTTGTGTAGATGAGACAAACAATAAAAATAACAATAATTAAAAGTTCTCACTGCACACAATAAATGTGTAACTATGGATGCTGATGGATGTTAACTAGAATTATTGATGTGATCATTTTGCAATATATATAAATATCAAACCATTATGTTGTGTGCCCGAAACTAATATAAAATGTCAATTATATAACTCAATTAAAAAATTAAAAATAATTAAATTATATAATTTGTTAAAAGTCACTAGTGTTATGGAAAAATAGAATAGAATAAGTAATGATGGATGTCAGAGAGCAGTTTGCAATTTCAACCAGGGTATTCAGGAGTTGTATTGGCCGTCACTACATTACATACCACCCCAAAACAGTGTTTTAAAACAATACCTTAACTTGTTATTTCCAAGTTTTCATTTGTTTCCTCAGCAATTTCTCTGTTGGTTTTGGCTGGGCATATTTATACAGTTGTATGCGCAGAGTGGGGTAGCTGGGCTGGAAGGTCCAACATGGCTTTTTACAACACTGGCAGTAGGTGTGTCCTACTGCCAGTCCACAGGGAAGGGTTTGGTCTCATCCATGTGGCTCCTCATCCTCTCATAGGCAAGACTGGCTTTCATATAGTGAAGCCTAAGAGCAGAATCCCAAACGAGCAAGAAAAGAAACTGTACGTGGCTTAGCCATGGAAATCACTAAATATCATTTACGTAGTATTTTATTAGTCTAAGTCAGCAAGACCAGTCCATTACAGGAGTGGGAAAATAAACTCCATCTCCTGATGAGCAAAGTAGGAAAATCATGCTGCAAACGGACATGCATAGTTAGCCATATCAATTACCATGTTTTACAATTTAGTCTGGCCTGGTCTGCCCCATATCCACAATATTTCCATTTCCTTCACATGCAAAATAAAACTGTCATCTCCAACTCCCCATAAATCTCACTTACCTATGGCATCAGGCTCAAAGTTTAATGTTTTGTAGTTTGCAGCTGATCTAGATACTGATGGGGCTTACTAGACACACTCCTTCAGCTGCATCTCCTTGTGACACATCTCTCTTCCTCCTGTGTTGAAAAAATAGAACATAAAGGGCTAAGGATGGAGGCCAGGATGTCTCTTAGGAGACCAGCAAATGATGAGGATCTGACCAGGGTGGTAGGAATGGAAGTGGGTATAAAAGAGCTCACATTTTGAAGTCCATTGAAGATATAGGGGCAGTAGATTTTCTGACGGGCAATAGGTGATAAAGAGAGGATTCAAGAAGGACTCCAACACTTTTGGTCTAAACAACTAGAGGAATGGAGTTCCTATAACCTGAGAAGGTATCATGTTTCCCCAAAAATAAGACCTACCCTGAAAATAAGCCCAGTTAAGATCTCAGCCAGATGGACGCATTTAGTATGTTATGACGATTTTCCAGAAGAAGATGATATGGGCTGTAATTGATTAAATGTAGATTGTTGTACATTAAAAAATAAGACATCCCTTGAAAATAAGCCCTAATGGAGCAAGAATTAATATAAGACCAGTCTTGTTTTTGGGAAAACATGGTAAAGACTACATGTAGAGCAGGTTTGTGGTCTAGCAGGAATCCCACCTGGATGTGCAATGTTAGATCTTCATGATAAATTCAAGTGGAGATGTCTGTTAAAGAATTGAGTATAAAGTCTGGAGCTGTGAGAAGTTCTATTAAAAATTTGGAAATTATCATCCTCTACATAATATTATCTTAAGTATTTTGGCTGTTATTACCAAAAGAGTGAGTGTCATTAGAAAACAGAAATAAAGACTGAGCAAGGGCGTACTCACATGTTAAAGAGGTAGAAAAAGAAGACAACACAAGAGACTGAGAAATGGACACCAATAATTTGGAAGAAAGTTTTATATGTGTAGTCTAAGAAACTAAGAAAAGAAAATTACAAACAGGAAGTCATCTGTGTCAAATGTTGTATATACATGAAGTATGACAAACAAATTAAAAAAAAACACCATAAAATTGACTATTGGATTTAGCAACCTGGAAACCATCATTTCAAATTTGGGCATTAACACATATTTGTTGTTCCTATTCAGTGTGATAAATATTTTTATACATTATATTTCAAATAGTTCTCATAGCAGCCCTATTACACTTAAGAAAAGCTAAGTAAATTATAATTATATTGAAGCATTGTTCCTACTTCCACTCCATTAAATTAAAATATATTTCCATAGCAGCAAGAAAATTGGATTGAAAATAAATACACCTGGCTTTTGTTTCTAGTCCAGCTACCAAATCAGAATATATAGATTTTTGATTATATATGTTTTATATTATGTAACGTATACATATATGTATATGTATATATATATATATGCATATGTGTATATATATATATATATATATATAATTATGATTATATAATATATAAATCAATTTGTTCTCTCAGGGCCTCAGTTTTCTAAAGCATTTTTAAAAGATACAGGCGGAGCTATCTACTAATATTCATTTCAACCACCTTTCTTAATGAATACAGTTCCTGAATCTAGGTGGAAACATGGTCACCTAGCTTTAAAGTCCATTTCACGTACTACATACAGGTAGATGTGTCCATGTGACTGATGTAAGGCCAATAGGATTTGAGCAAAAGTGGCATGTGTTACATCAGAGTCATGAACTTAAAAAAAATATGTTTCCCCTCTGGATTTCTGCTTTTCTGCTGGCTAATATGCAGATGTGACATAAGTTTCTACTAGAAGCAGGACCCAGAAAGAGAAGTCATCTTAGGTGTGGGAGAAGGAAAAACAAAGGGGAACAAAATAAAACAAGAAAGAAATACTTACTTTTGGTTTATTATTATGAAAGAAAAAGACAATTCTATCATATTGAATTCAATAAATTTAAATTGTGTTGTTGTTATTGCTGTTGTAATAGCCATGTAGATTATATCTTTTTTTTTAAATAAAAATGGTATGAATACTGTCCCAGATCTCTGAAACAGACTATGATCTTCTGTGACATCTGAATTTTTATAAAAATTGAAATAACTTGTCAACTTACAGTTAATAACATAATGAGCATATGGTAGGAAAGCATAAATCTTGGAAAGACAGTGAAGCTACCTTTCTTAATAAGTGAAGATTTAATGTTACGTCCAGAAAAAGTTGTTCACCTATAGAACAAGAAAACGCATGAGTCATCTCTATAAAATGCATAACTAAAAGGATATAAATTAAAAGCCTAAATTTTTTTCATTAGAATTGTCATTTAATAAAACTACATTTAATATTAGCCTGTATTACCAGTAATGTAACTTAAAATACATTCATTTTCATTTCAAGCAGTACTAAGATTGAAGATACACTCTAGTATTAAAAAAAATAAAGTGCTAAAATTGTAGCAGTGAAAGCACATGAATGGGTTTTCCAAATGACTTACTACTCTATATGAGTTAAATAGGGAAACAGACTTAACAGTTAACTTCCATAAGTTTATCACATGTCTAAGATACTTTGTGAAAATTAAGTTTATTCCTACTTGGAATACTTTCTAAATTTTTTTTAAATTACTTTAATTTTCAATAACAGCTAAACTGTCTCTTGTTGGCTGAACCCAAACTTTCTAAACAGAAGGTAAAATTTAGGAGGTATTTAGTCTTCCCAATTTTTTGTTCACTCTAGGTTAAAACTAGTGCCAATATTTGACTAAAAGACATTTTAAGGTACCTAAATAAATGGAAATACATTCCATATTTATTGATCAGAAGATTTAATATAGCTAAAATGACAATATTTTCCAAATTGATCCCTACATTCAACATAATTCCTATTAAAACCACAATGGTTTCTTTGAATAAATTGGTAAAGTGATCCTAATATGCTCTTATGGAAATTCAAAGAACCCAGAAGAGTCAAAACAACCTTGCAAAAGAAGGACAAAGTTGGAGGACTCACCTTTCCAAATTTCAAAACTTAAAATAAAACTGCTGTACTCAAGAGAGTCTGACACTGGCAGAATGATAGACATATAGATCAATGGAATAGAATTTAAAGTTCAGGATAAACCCTAACAGTTAGGGTCAATTGATTTTTGACGAGGATGCCAAAACAATTCAGTTGAAGAAGAACAATCTTTCAACAAATTGGGCTGGAACTACTGGATATCAACATATAAAAAATAAAGTAAAAAAGTTAAATGGATGAAATATCTAGATGTAAGAGCTAAAAACTATAAACACTTTAATGAAAATATAGACAACTTTGTGAATTTAAATTAGGCAATGATTTCTTAGGTATGACATCAAAAGCACAAGCAACAAAAGACAAAATAGATAAAATGAACATCATCAAAATTAAAAACCATTGTTCTTCAAAAAATACCATCAAAAAAGTGAAAATACAGCCACAGAATGGAAAATTGTTTTTTTTCAAATTTTATATCTGATAAAGAACTTGAATCCAGAATATTTACAAAGTCATTAAATCTCAATAATAAGAAGACACATGACTCAACTAAAAGTGGGCAATAGATCTGAATAAGTAGTTGTGCAAAGAAGATATAAAAACGGTCGATAAGCAGATGAAAAGGTGTATGATATCATAAGCCATCAATGAAATATAAAACAAAACTATAAGATAACACTTTTTATTCACTGAGATGGCTTTAATTAAAAGTACAGATTATAAAAAGTATTTGTTAATACAAGGATGTGGTCAGTTGGAACTCTCATATACTGCTGATGGGAATGTCAAATGCTGCAGCCCCTTTGGAAAACAGTCTGGCAGACTCTCAAATGGTTAAACATATACCCTCTTCTATGTATATACTCAAGACAAATAAAAATATATCCACACAAAAATATACACAGATGTTCATGCAGCATTATTCCTATTACTAGCCAAAAAGTGAAAATAACCTAAATACCCATTCAACTGATGAATGGATAAATCAGGTAAATTCATGAAACAGAATATTACATAGCTATCATAAAAAACAAATGATGTACTGGTTCATGCTACAGTGTGAATAAATCCTTGAAATATTATGTGAAACAAATCAATCACAAATCACCACATAATGTGTGTCCATTGTATGAAATGTCTATAATAGTCAAATCTATAGTAACAGCAAACAAATTAGTGGTTGCCTAGGGCTGGGGTGGTGCTGGGACAGGGGAGTAATGACTAAGGGAAGAGGGATCTTTTTTTAGAAAATGAACAAAATAATAAAAATATTTTAAAATTGTGATGATGGTTGCACATTTTTGTCAATGTATAAAAAACTTTGGATTGTGTATTTTAAACAGGTAAATTGCATGATACGTGAATTACACTTCAATAAAATTTGAACAACAATGAGGACTTTTACTTGGAATGTATAAAAGCTGAACTCAGAGTAGAAGGAAGGTTGTCAGGGGCAGGGGCTGTGTGGGGGAAATGAGGAGATGATAGTCAAAGGGCATGAACCTCCAATTGTAAGATGAATAAGTTCTGGGGATATAATACATAGCATGGTGACTATAGTTAATAATACTGTATTATATACTTGAGACTTGCTAAGAGAGTAGATCTTAAATGCTCTCAACACCACCACCGTCGTAACAAGATGGCAATTTTGTGAGATAATGGATCTGTTAACTAACCTTATTGTGGTAATTATTTGGCAATATATACATGTATCAAATCATCACATTGCACACCTTCAATGTACACAATGTTTTATGTCAATTATATCTCAATAAAGATGAGAAAAAAGTGTGGCATACAGATATATGCTCAAATTTCAGAGTTTTACTGCTGTAAGCTATTATAATGTGAACAAGAGACTCTTTTAATATGCTAGGCTATCCTATATCTATATCTATTATCTATCTATCCATCGATCTATCTATCTATCTATCTATCTATCTATCTATCTATCTATCTATCTATACCTATATCTATGTATGTATATAGCCATAGTTTCATGCTGGTACCTAATTTTATTTTTTTATACATGGACTTTCAGAAAATTTATTATAAAACATGTTATAGCAAAGGCAAATAAATTTTAAAATACTTTGACAAAAAAAAAAATCCTAAGGTTTTGAGATTTGGGATTTAGGACAGAAATGTACAATGAATATTTTGATACATGACAATAAATGTGAGTTATTTTTGTTATTGTTATTATCACCTGCTTCTTGAAAATGAACTATTGAAAGATTATGTTTAACTGAGCAAGAAATAAATCAAGTTAAGATTTTGAGGTTGAGAAATATCTGGTTATACATGTCAATTATGTGTATATCTTCATAAAAATACTATTTTAAAAAGATTGTTAAAATCATTAAAACTTGGAATTCAATCTAAACAATTACTTACTGTCAATGGAATACAAAACTAAATTTGAGAATAAAAATCCATTATTCTAAAAAGAAAATGCAGTATTCCCAGTAATGAAGAATTAACAAGAAAAACACGGAAAAGGCAACTAAAATGTTGACAACTAATAATTGGAAGAATTTTTACATATCTGCATGATTTAAAGAAGAATCATATTTCAAAATCATTTATTGAGGTAAAACTTAAATACATAAAATGCTCTCATTTCAATAATATATTTCCATGGTTTTAACACATTTATGCATCCATGTAGCCGTCAACACCTTCAAGATACGGACTTTTCCCATCATCCTGAATGTTTCCCTTTGCCTCATTCTCCCATACCCAGAACTTAGGAAACAATTAACATGTTTCATTAATTCAGATTAAATGTGTTTTAAAAAGAGCTTCATAAATGTAATAATTCAGTCATGGAATGGAATGAAATAATTAAATCTTGGTGTGTGAGTTCTTTCACTGAGATTGAGCTGCATCCATATTATTAGTTTCATTTAGTAGTTCATTAATTTTATTGCAATAGTATTTCATCACTACATCACTATTTACTATTTCACCTATTGCTAGACATGTGGGTTGTGTCCAGTTTTAATCTATTTTATATAAACCTGTTTTAAACAATCACACACATTTCTTTGTATAGAAATATGTTTTCATTTGCCTTGGACAAATACCTAGAAAATTTTCAGCATTTAGACTACTAATATAAAACCAATGGAATCTATTTATTATGCAGAAACATTTCATGTGGTAGAAATGGAATCCTAACATGGGATGCATAAGTAGAAAATACCACTCTAGTTTTAGGTAATTACTCATTGCCAGCAAGTATGTGTGTAGCTGACCCCAAAAATCTGTGACAATAGAGACATAAAAGTCAAGTCTAGTTGAATCTTGTTAAAGAGATGAATTTTTTATAAAGACAAGTACTGTCATTTTTAAAAGAAATGTGATTATATTCTTATTTCAAGAAATCTTTTAATGGTTCCTGTGGGTATGGCAAAGAAATTTCTCAATTAATATTCTGACCATGATAATAAGATCAAAGTTCTGAATACAGGCACAAAATATGTGAATCTTGTGGCTAAATCTTTGACACAAGCACTAAAATTGACACTGTGTTTTAGTTATATCTAACTTTAATGCACAATATGAATAGATGGTTTTTTTGTTTGTTTTTGTTTTTTAAATACCCTGCATCTGCTGATACAGTTGGTAATACTTATCATGGAATTAAATAACACAAATCTGTTTTGTTTTGTTTGTTTTTTTGTTTTTTTACACATAACCTCACATTTACCTAGGCTTAACATGCTTTCAATGTATCTCCAACCTTTTGTACTTCAACAAAGTGAGTGAGCAAACAATTCAACAAATTTAACTGATGTATTTTATTTTTCTGTTACCTGTATGGCCAGATAACAGTAAAGTAGTGGCTGCAATCACATAGTGAGCAATGTGAGGTTCAATATAACCTGAAAACTAATTTCATTTAAAAAAAATTCTAAATATATACAACACTTAACATTCAACAACAAAAAATTGCACACAACCCAATTAAAAACTGAGCTGAAGACTTTAACAAATATCTCACCAAAGAAGATATACAGATGGCAAATGAGTATATGAAAAGATGTTCCATATACCATCTGAGAAATGCAAATTAAAACATCAGTGGGATACCACTGTACACCTATAAGAATGTCCAAAATTCAGAACACTGATGACACTAAATGATGGTGAGGACATGGAAAAACAGGAATACTCATTCATTGCTGGTGGGAATGCAAAATGGTACAGCTATAGTGGAAGACAGTTTGGCAGTTTTTTAAAAAACTAAATATATTCTTCACATACAATCCAGCAATTATACTACTTGGCATTTACCCAAAGAAGTTGGAAAGATGTGCACACAGCTGTTTAGAGTAGCTTTATTCACAATTGGCAAAACTTGGAAGCAACCAAGAGGCCCTTCAGTAGATGAATGGAAGATAAAACAATATACCAAGACAACGTAGTTATCATTCAGTGCTAAAAAGGAATCAACTATTGAGTCATGGAAAGACATAGAGGAACTTCAATGTGTATTACTAGGTAAAAGAAGACAATCTGAAAAGGCTACATACTGTGTGTTTCCAAGTATATGACATTCTGAAATAAGCAAAACTATGGAACAATAAGATCAGTGGTCGCCAGGTATTAGAGGGGAGGGGAAAAAAAGAGTATGTGAAGAACAGGAAAAAGTTTATGGCAGTGAAACAACTCTATAATTCCATAGTAGTCAATATCATTATTATAAATTTGTCAAAACCCATAGAATATACAACACCGAAATTGAACCCTAATGTAAACTATGGACTTTGGATGATAAAGCTGTGTCAATGTAGGTTTATGAATTACAACAAATGTACCACTCTAATGGGGGACCTAGGAGTGGCTATATGCACGTGTGGGGGCAGGAATATATGGGAAATCCCTGTACTTTCCTTTTGATTTTTTTTTGTAAACTTAAAACTCCTCTAGGAAATAAAGCATATTTTTAAAAGTCTTCAAATGAAAAGTTTTATTTTTAAAGAGTCACTCTGTAAGCTGTATTACAACAAGATAATATGATGTAAATCATTTTTCTCATAGAGCTGTATAAGTTAGTTATGGCAGAGAAAGTCCCTTATTAGATATTCATTTATTTCATGTATTACAATTGAAAAAAATCTAACACTAGTGCAGTTACAAAATGTAGTTTCAGTAAATTCCCGAGTTTAGGTAATAAGCCATTCAGATAAAGTAAGTGCCAACTTGAATTAGTTGTTATGAGAATTCTGTCTACTCATGGGTCAAAATGCCTTATTAGTTTTTCTTACAGTCTGTCAATGCAATGTCTGAGTTTATGGGGAAATGTGAATTTTGTTAAAACAGCCTCATAAGATATTATGTAAACTTTGTCATAATCAGTCCAAAAGATCATGATAAGATAAACAAATTAGCAGCTGACAAATCTTAAACTCAACACTTTCTCCTGGTTAGATTTGTAAAATCTCCCCAGTAGGCTATTATTGCCAATTTCCATGGCATCTATTTCTTCTATTTTTATTCATATATTCATTGCCCATTAATTTAAAATAGAAGAACCTAGTTTGTATAACATATAGCCCCAAAATAAAGGAAAATATACAAATACTTTAGAATATAAAGTAACCTAATACCAACATTAGTTCTACAAAGTTATTACTTAAAGATCAGCTGAAAAAATAAGGATAACATAAAGAGGTACATTAATAAGTTAAGAAAATAAACTGAGAACAAATTAAGAATTATTGTAAACATTAATAAAATAAGTGAAATATTAGAGAATGAGAATTGAATCACCACCATGGACAAAAAGTGTTGATATTATATTGCATAAAGAAAGAAAACAAAGTATTTAGGAAGTCAATAGTAGATAAGGAGAACAAGGACTTTCCAAAATAGGGACAACAAATATTCCTGTCATTGAAATCAGTAAATTGAGTAAAATACATTTTTAAAAAAAATTATCCAAATAGTTTGAAAAGGCCTATATGTTCCAGGTAAAATGGATATAGAGTAATTTACACTAAGGCTCTTAACCTTTTTTTAATTTTAATAATAAAGGAATTATTTTTTAGCCATCCAGCAATAAGAAAAACAAACAACCTACAATTAGCTAAAACAAAAAAAGAATTCACATCAACATTAAACAACATTAAAAATTGAAACAAAATTTGCAACATTGACAAAATTATCAGGATAGTAAAGTTGAACTGAGCATATCCCACACACCGATTCTTTTGTTCATTTTTAAAGGCAGGGTGCATACATTATAAAGCATTAGAAATAAGGATAAAAGCAGAAGAATTCTTTTTAAATATTAATCAATTATGAAATCACATACACAAAACAAAATCTACGGTCACAATTTTCCTATAACTAACGTAGTATTAGACTCCATTTCAGCTCCAACCTTTTCCTCAATTTAGTCCCTCACTTCTAGAATCCAGTGAGGATTCATCTGAATTTTCATAGACCAAAATTGTGAAAGCATTAAGTGAAAGCAAGTCACCTTTACTGAAATTTGTCACAAGGAGTAAAAGGAACGCTTATATTCTGGAAAGAGCATGAGGAAAATGCAGACACCTCAGCTGCAATATCTATGCTGTGAAAAAAATAAAATGGAGAGAGTGGAGCAGGAAAAAGCAGGGTGCAGCAATTTTAAAACAAGAGTGAAAAATCATAATAAAATTGAACTTATAAAACTTGGAATTTAACCAGTACTCTTTTGTTGTTGTGGTTGTCATTTTCTATCATGTGACTTAGTTTTGGCCGAAGAATTCTTCAATTTTAGCCCACTTGGCAATTTTATGGATTCATATGACTAAAAGTTTATGTTTTCCCTTTGTTCAGATGCTTCATTTTAGTTGAGGAAGATACTTAGAAAAGCAGGTGATTGATTTACACCACAAAGTTAATTTTGACTAGCAATTATATGTAACTATTTCAAGTAACATGAATAACTATATATATATATATATATATATATATATATATATATATATATATATATGATATAAAGTTACATATGTACATATATATTCAAAGAAAAGTGTGATCCGTTGAGTTGTTTGCTTTCAGAAATGTTTTCTACAGGAAGCAAATCATAAATGGATAAAGCAATACAGATTGTGTTCACTGCCATTAATAAAATATAAACAAAAAACATGAAAAGGTCAGCGTAATCACATTTGACTTAAGAACCAAACAAGAAGTAGTAATGGGAGGACTTTTTCACTAGACCTGAAATAAAAGGTAGTATTTCATATAAGTGGTAATTTGGGGAAAGAAGAGGATCAGAAAAGATAAATACTAAAAAGCAAAAACTACATTGTGAAAGGAGAGAAAGCCAGGAATTTATGAATAAATTAAAAATATTACATCATATGATTGAACATTTGGAAAAAAATCAAACATCAGATAGTACATTAAAAAAAAAAAACTGGAGTGAATTGTAAGACTAAAAATCTAAGTGTGATAGAAAATAGAAAGATACGTGTAATTTTATAGGAATAAAGGCCACTGTATAATGCAGCTTCTTAAAGGAGAGAAAAAGGACATTTTATGAGAGCTGGCAGAGGTGAATTTTTTAAAAATTATCTCTTGGGAAATTTATGACTATAATTTATGACTGTTAATGCTAGTTTAACTAGTGATGCTGAAGAGTTTTTTATTTAAAAGCAATAGGATTAATTTTTAGAATTAAAGTGGTGGTGATGCAGGGAGTCTTTTACTAATTGGAGTATATAAGAGAAACTTTAAACCTCAGACTAAACCTTGTTTTCTTTATTTGGGGTTAAAATTAATTCAGGAGTTAATTTGGAAAAATATGTGTAAGATTTAGTATTCAAATGTTGTACAAGGCATGAAATAAATATATGCTGGTTGCTGTTAATTTAATTAAACCCACTTAATGATAAGTATCAGGTATGCTGCAGTGGGGTGCCTTAACTACTGGAGATACCAGCAGGTGCCTCAACTGGAAAATTATATGATTTAAGAGTTAAGGACCTTTTCAATTACTCATTAACATTCTTCATTGTGCTGATAACTCATCTCACTTAACACTATAATAAGCACTTATTTTTCCATGAATGTACTATTTCTAGGCTTATATATATTAAAAGTTATTTATTAAAAACCCATGATCGAGGCTTGTTAGATTCCTATGGTGAAGGTCATTTTCTTTTCTAACTTGTAGACATGCTTTCTTCTGACTATTTTATGACTAGGAAAAATGAAAATGGCAGGACAATCTCAACAAGTAAATATAAGGCTCTTTCAATATATGTTATTTTGTGTCCATAATTTTGATTATACTCCAAATGCTGTAGTCAACTGCAATGAAAATTTAGATTCATGTTTGATACGGTCATCCAATAAAATATGAGTTGTATCGTTATACTTTAGTTTGAAGATTCACACAAAACATTTTATTATTTTTTTCACATTTGATTTCACTTTATTTTAATTGTTGTGAATTAAGTAATAGATGTACATACTAAAAAAGTAACCAGACAGTACAAAAGAGTATGTGGTAAAAAGATATTCTTCATGTTAGATCTGCTTCCCAAGCTCATTATTCCTAGCTACCAGTTTCTCTTCTGTTGTTTGATTATAAGATGTAGAATCATGTAGAAGCATACCAAACATACTCTTCTATCTTTTTTCCCCTTCAGTACATCATGGAAATTTGTCCATATCAGTACTTAAAGATCTGTCTCATTTTTCAAAGAGTAAATAGTATTGCATTGTATGGATGAATCATAATTTATGTAACCAGTTTTCTGGAGAAAAAAAAAGATTTTTGCAACTGAACAAATTGAGAATGTAATTCAACATTTTCAGTATAAGTTCCATGTAATACGCATGATCCTATTGAGAATTTCCTCAGGTGCTTTTTATAAATGCACATTTCAAACTACTTCTATTTTCTGTAAGGTAAATCTAATTCTTCCATTGACAACTATAGATCCTATCCTTACCTACCTGAGTAGTTCAGTTAAAATCACTGAGCCATAGCAGGATCCAGATAAATTATCTCTAGTCTGGTGACTCTCAAAAATGCATTTTGTGGCATTTAGGGAAATCTGAATTAAACCAAAAACATGTATTCTAATGTCTTTCCTCTATGATGTTTCTCTTTTAAATCAAACCCAGAAAATAAATGAGTATTTTTTCAGTCCTCTTAAAACTGGTATACGACTAGTACCATTCTAAACGCACAGGAAAAAAATGTTAATTTATTTAATGTAATGCTTTGCATTCATAAACCATTGTTTATGTTTTATCTTTCCTTTCTTTCAAGTCATCTCTGTCCTTCAAGCTCCCTGTATCATTTTACCTAACACTATGAGTACTGCCATTCACATTGTAAGTATTGTAGGAGAGATAATAAATGTTAAGATTTCTTTTTCTAGGGTTATCTTCTGAGTATGAACAATTTCCATAAAAATAATATAAAAAAGGAATCTGAGAAGAGAGAGAGCAAATCATCCAAATTTACTTAATATTATCTCTAATTTCCCAATCCCACTGGACCAATATTTTAAATCTATGTTTTACTAATGAAAAATAAAAAATGAGTTTTAGAGAAAGCATTTTCTGCAAGGCCACACTAGGTAGGCACCAAAATAAAGATTCAAAATTCAGATGTGTCTCTGATATTCATAAAGATCTTTCAGTCCTCCTGTAAAGATGGAAGAGCAATCACAGTGTGACATAGCTAAACTCAAAGTAGCAAAAATTGTTATAGCCACCGTTTATACTTCAGTTTTCTTTCACAAACTTAAAAATTTGAATTTTATTTTACCACCAAAATAATAAATCATGAAATACTTCTCTTTTCTGGAATGCAACTGTTGTCAAATTCAACAGATAATAATGTGTTGCAATGAAACATAAGAGAATAATTTGATAGAATTCATATAAAAATAACTCCTGCTTTTTGACGAAGCTCCTATTGCTTATCCACCATCATTATGGTGCATTCTCTGGAGTGCACTATTGTTTATGTATTATCTTTCCTTTCTTTCAAGTCATCTCTGTCCTTCAAGCTTCCTGTATCATTTTATCTAACAAAATACATTTAAATTCATCAAAATATGCCTCTTTACATTTATGAAATAGGGTTTAATGTCTGAAAAATTGTTCTCTCCATAATTCCAATTTGAGATTACAAATGAAAGCCAGGAATGTAATATATGCCTAAATTCTTGGTATCATAATTTTTAATTTTCCCAGTAAGATTTATTGTCTTCTACCCTGCCTTATCTAGGCCATCTCTAAATTTTGGATTCTATAAGACTTTTTACCCAACTGGAGAGTTCAGGACAATTTAGTACACAATTTACGCTTCCTTTTCTCCATAGAAATTGTCAAAGCAATCAGGTCACACCGAGCAGCTTGACTTTGAGCTAACAAATCTGCTTTACCTTTTATTTTTAAACATAATGTATTTTGCATAGATTAAATGTTTTTACATGTCATTTCAATTTTGCTTCATTAAAATGTCTACCTAAGAAATGAAAAATTCAGAGATTTGCTATATATGCTACATGGACTTATACAAAGGGATGTGAATTTATGAATTGCCTGTAATTATTGAAAATAGGCATATTTTGTGCTTCAATACTGAAGATAATCCAGGGTTTCAAACTCTTCAGTAAAAGTTTTAAAATTCAATATAAATCATTTCTTTTAAAATTAAATCACTAATGAAAGAGAGCAGATGGATATTTGCATATAATTTTAATAAAAATGCATTTCAAATTCCTATGACAATATATTCAATATAAAAATAAAAAGACAAGGGAAAAATGTGCATAATTTATCATAATAAATTGTGTATAAAATTACTATTAAATACACAAAGTTCCAATAGCTTCTATCTGGCTTGCAGACGCTTACAATCAGCATGACATAGATGAAGCTAATGTGAATTCATATAATTTTTAAAATGAGCCAGGATAACATTTAAATTGGTAAGTTTATAGTCACTGTTTAAATTTTCAAACTATACAAATAGACAAATATATGCAAAGCCTAACTAAATATTGTTCATATCTTAAAGTTTATATGATTAGGTGATAACAGGAAAAAACACAGAAATCATCATGAAATTAGAAAGTAAGATGAATGTAAAATATCTTGTAGCTGTAGAGTATTTAAAAAACACAACTAAACAAACAAGCAAAGAAATGAATAGTGAAACCCTTAACTCTTATACGAAGAGGATCTCGAATGTGACACATCAAAAAATTTATGGGTAAAGTGATATTTGTTAGAAACTAACAGATACAGTCAAAGAAACTAAGAAAGGAAAATTTATTACCTGAAATCCTTACTAATATTGACAAGGGAGACAAAGATATTAATATTAATGGGAAAATAATAGTCACTTCTATAAATGGTGATGGAGAAATTGGATAACCGCATGTGGAAAAATGAAATTGGACCCCTGTCTTACATCATGCAAAAACATTTACTCGAAATAAAGACTTAAATGTAAGACCTGAAACCCAGAAAACACTAGAAGAAAACATAGGAAAAAGCTTCTTGGCATTGGTCTTGACAATGATTTTTTTAGATATGAGCAGCACAAACAACAAAGGCAAATATATACAAGTAGATTGCATAAAACTTAAAAGTTTCTGCATAGCAAAAGAAACAATCAGCAAAATAAAAAGGCAATCTATGGAATAGGAGGAAAGTTGCAAACCATGTATCTAATTAGGAGTTAATATCCAAAATGTATGAAGAAATCATATAACTCAATAGCAAAAATACAAATAATCCAATTTTACATAATGGGCAGATGAGCTTAATAGACCTTCTTCCAAAGAAGGCATACAAATGACCCACATGTAAATGAAAAGGTACTCAACATCACTAATTATCATGGAAATGTAAATCAAACTACAGTATGGGGAATAGAGTCAATAACGTTATAAAAACTATGTATAGTGTCCAATAGGCACTAAATTTATCACGGGGATAAAATCATAAGTCACATAAATGCCTAACCACTATGCTGTACGCCTGAAACATAAAGTAATACTGAATGCCAACTATAATTTTAAAAAAACTATGTAGTCATGGCATGTATAGTACAGCGTGGGGAACATAGTGGTACTGTAATAGCTATGCATGGTATTAGATGGGTAGTAGACTTGTTTAGGTTATCACCTTGTGAGTTGTGTAAATGTCTAATTACTATGTTGTTTTGTGTACCTGAAACTAATAATAAAAAAATAATAACTGTATGAGTGCATGAACATTATCTAAAAAAGAAAAAAGAAATAACTACAATGAAATGTCACCTCATACCTACTAGAATGGCCGTCATGAAAATAAATATTGGTGAGGATGGGGAGAAAAGGAAACCCTTATGCACTGTTGGTGGGAATGTAATTGGTACACTTACTATAGAAAACAATATGGAGTTTCCTTAAAAAAATTAAAAATAGAACTACCATAGGATTCAGCAATCCCACTTTTGGGTATACGATATCCAAAGGAAATTAAGACAAGATCTCAAAGAAATATCTGCACACACAGATTCTTTGCAGTATTATTCACACTAGCCAAATATACAAAGAACTTAAGTGCCTGGATAAAGAAGATAAGATATATATAAATATTCAATAGAAAGGAGGAAACCCTTCCATTCATGACAATATGAAGCAACGTTGAGAGTATTATGCTAAGTCAAATAAGTCAGACAGAGAAGGAAAAATATTATACTCGTATGATATTACTTATATATGGAATTTAAAGATGCTCAATTCATAGAGACAGAATAGAATGTGGTTTACCAGAAGCTGGCAGTGTGAGGGAAATGGGTAGATGTTGTTCAAAGAGTACAAACTTCTAGTTAGAAGATGAATAAGTTCTGGGAATCTAATGAACAGCATTGTGAGTACAGTTAATAATATCGTATTAAAACTTGAAAATTGCTAAGAGAGTAGTCCTTAAATGTTCTCACAACAAAAAATAAATGCTAAGTATGGAACTGAGGGAGGTGTTAGCTAACACTAGAGTTGTAATCATATCACAACATATAAATTTATCAAATCAACACATTATGCACCTTAAACTTACACAATGTTATACGTCAAGTATCTCTCAACAAAGCTGGGGGGGGAGAAAGAAGAGATATTATTATAAAAGAATTAAGATTATTCAAACTTAAGAACACAGAAGCAGTAAAATAAAAACTTCAATTCACTTAATAGTAAAAACAAAAATAAATGTCAGGTTAACTTCAGAGTAATAATTTGCAATTCTTTTTTGCCCTCAGAACAGTGAAATGGCCATTATTATTATCTATTAATTAAAGGAATTGTACTATCATTATCTGAAACTGCTTAGTCAAGTCTTGTGTTTCTTAAGTAAACAGTGTATTTTTGACAACTTTATCTATTCCTTCTCCAGTAATATTCTGCTCAGATTTCTACCCTAAGATGAGTTCTTGTCATGTTTATATCAGTATTTCCTAGAAAAATCACACATAACATCCAGGTTCTCATAATTATGTGCAAAGACCTCATTATTCTTTGTAATAACTTTTTGACAGTTAATTTCTCCATTATAATTTTTGTTTATCAATTTGTTCTTTCTCTACTTTTTTTCTTAATTTAGTAGTTTGATTTATTTTACAGTTCTTATGAAGATCCAGTTCTTATATCTCCAGTAGGCCTACATCTTTTTTCTATTTCCAAATACATTGATTTAAACATTTTTTTTTTTAAATAACAACAACAAAAATAATAGTCAAAATTTAGTGGGAGCTTACTATCAGTCCAACACTGTTCTAACTTTTACTGTACTAGGTAGGTATTCTTATTATGTCAGTTTCATGGTAAATATAGGTAAGCTTAGGAAATTTATGAAAAATATGTTGCTTCACATGGTTATAGCACAGTAAAAGTAGCGTTTGAACCCCTTTAACTTCCAAAAGTTGAAAAGCTTTAGATTCAAAGCCCACCTACTCTACACCATTATATTTTCTAAGCTCTTCAAGACACTTTTATCTGACTACTGAATAATCACCCTAAAGTTAACTAAATACAATCGTTGAGGCAGATAAACAAGTCAGCAGTCAATTTGCTGTTGTTTAGTTTCAGATATCTTCACTAATAAGACCTGATTAGATATGTACTATTTTATTTAATAATTCAGCCACCTATCTGCCAAAGCCAAGCAGCAAACAAATGTAGAGTTGATTTCCCACAGACTTATTCTCTAAGGGATTATTCTGCTAATTTATTATCTTAGAACTCCAACCACACTTGCCAGAAAGAAAAATTATGATCTTCATTATATAGATGTGGGCTTTGAAGATCATAAATGTTATGACTTTCTTAAAACTGAATTTAAGACTCCCAACTGAGTCAAGTGCTTATTCCACTTGAGTATGATATTTCCCCAGAGCTGGTCAGAAAATGAAAAAAGAGAAAGTTTAGCAATATAGAAACTGTCAATATTTTCTTATATTTTCAACCAAACTTTTTATAGGAAAAAAACAAAAAATGCATATGACAAGAAAAAGGCCCCCTTATTAAAAAAATGAATAAAATTATTTTGGGGGCTTAAAATTCCACCCTAATTTATGTTATTTATTTATTAAGTATATATAATATCAATCTAGATCTAAAAGTCAGAACTGTTTTTAAAAAGGTATATAGTGAAGTTCCATCCCCAATTCATTTTACTTTGTTTTTATTCCTCCATCCTTTATGCCACATTCCCACTCACCCCTTGTAGATAACCATTTTCATTTGTTTCTAGTATAAATTTCCTTTTTCAGTGGAGTACATATATTCTTGATTCTCCTTCATTCTTCATGAAAGGTAGTGTACAGAAAATAATCTTTTGCACTTTGCTTTTGTCACTTAGCAACATATACTCTTAAAATCATGGTACATCAGTTGGTGTGTCTTTCTCGTTCTTATTGCTATTGGATGAATAACACAGTCTAGGCAACCATTTTCCATTATATGGAAATATAAGTTGTTTCCAATTTTTGCAATGACAAACAATACACTTATCTATAGGTGTTTTCATTGTGTTGAGGAGGTTTACCTTTGGGTAAATTCCTAAAAGTGAGATTGCTACATTAATTGGGAGTTTTGTTAAGTATTTCAAATTCCCTTCCAAATGAGTTTTACCAGTGTGCATTCCTGCCACTAATGAATGAGAGTGCCTGTTTGCCCACCGATGCACTGAAAGAATGTATTTGCTATATTTTTAATTTTCATATAGCTGACATTTCACTTATCTAATAGATGAGAAATGGTATCCCAATAGTTCTAGGGTTTTGTGATTTGTATCTCTTTGTTGAGGTTCCCCATCTATTAATGTATGCTGGACACTTTTTTCTTTAGAGATTTTAAACATATTAACCAGTTATTTTACATTCAGCGTATGAGATAGTTTCAACAAGAGGGTGATCTGAGTCTGGTTCTGTTTATTTCTTTGTTTCCTTATTGCTTGTTGCTATCGTTTTGCCTCATTTTTGTTTGAAAACTGTGCATCCTATGCTGAACAGTAAAGACTGAGGTATTTGATGGGAGTTAAGTTAATCTAGTCAAGAGCTGAGCTGGATTTTACATTTTGTTCTTGCTATGCTTATTCTTGGTGAACAACTGACTCCAAATTCTCCCACCAGTATTTTGTGTCTAAATAAGGGTTGGGTTGCTGGAGTGGTGGTGTTGTGTTTTTTTTGTTGTTTGTTTGTTTGTTTGTTTGTGTTATATACGTATTCCTGTTTCACCGTCAAATTGAGACTTTTCTTATTAGCCAAAGCCTCAGAGGGAGCCTCTCTCCAAACTCTTTGCCCATTCTTAGTGGCAGATTGCTGTTCATTGGTACTGTAGACTTGCTAATATGGTGTGGGGAGAGTAGTAAGGTAGAGAGACTTTTCTTGTTCTTTTATTTTAGCATTATAGGTAGGTACTATGTCTCTTAGTCTCAAGGCTGGGGATTCCATAGTGACCCTGGCCCCTTCAGAGACCAGAGAGAATTTCCAATGATCTGCGTTCTGGACATTTTCCTGTCCCTTTTCAGCAATAGAAAGTTTGTACTCATTTGTTTCTTTGTTTTCATTTTGTTTTGTTTTCCATTTCCTTCACCTAGCTGCTTCGGAGAAAAGGTGGTGCTTTATGACTTTCCCAGCTCCACCCAAACCGCTGGTTTATACTGGGGGAGGGGGCAAGGGGTGTTTTTCCATTCTCCTGCCCTGCCCCCAAGTTTTTTAGTGTGCATTTCATTGAGGGAAAATCCGTGAAGAGGATCCTAAGAATGCACGTAAACTATCCTTGTGTCTGTTCATTTCCAGGGCTTTATGCAATCCCAGCTGCCCATTCTGTCCTTAGCAATTTAAGCAATTTACTGAAAATTTTAACTAAACTTCTTACCCCTTCACATATAATCTTCAACCTGGGCTCTGACCCAGGTTAATCAGTGTTTTGTATTCCTTCTCTCCTTGGAGTACCTTTCTTTAGATTTTTGTTTAGTTGGTGATCCTGCAATCTCAGCTTTCACTCCTGTGAGTTTAAGGCAAATTATGATTTTGTAGATTATATGGCTGTTTCCTATCATTGGGTTGGGATTGATGCATTTAAGAAGGCAGAAAGCCTAAGTAATAAAATTTGAACTTCTCTTTCTATGTTTAGCCGTGATATATGTGTATATATGTATATGTATATACTGTGTTTCCCCAAAAATAAGACCAGGTCTTATATTAATTATTGCTCCAAAAGACACATTAGGGCTTATGCTCAGGGGATGTCATCCTGAAAAATCATGCTAGAGTCTACTTTCTGGTTAGGTCTTATTTTCAGGGAAACACGATATATTGCATTTTAGTACTGAATTTTGTTTCCTATTTCCTTAATTTTACCTATTTTAATAGTGAATTAAGTCTATTGACATTTATTGATATAACTGATGTGTTTGGTCTCAATTTTGTTAAAATATTTTATAATTATATTTTTCATGCGAAGTATATTGGTTTACCTGTTTTGTTTTCTCTTTCAACTAAGGTATGTTTATAGTTTTTCTTTTTCTTTTTTCCCCAGGTGATTTCCTTTTGATTTATACAGTTTAAAATATAGTAAACTTGTTTTCTTATTTAAATTCTACTTTTCAGCCTGTCCATCTTTAAAGGAATCCTATAACTTATAACTTATTATTTCCAAATTTAAAACAGTTGTTTATTACTGGAATTTGGGAAAGAAAATCAGAATTCCCAGGAATTTCCAAATCACTAATTATTCTTTATTTTTATATCATTTTATGTACATTTCTAATAAATAAAAATATTAAATTCAGCTTTTGCACAGAACTGAGTACTAACAAAATATCAGACACTGATAAATGCCAGAAAATGTACTGGCTACTATTTCAATAATATCACATTGGATATCCTAGCCAGATTCACAGTACTATACAGAATTGCATTTCACAATTACCTCAAAGACAATTTTGCATCCAGAAGGCATTATTATTGAAATAACATTAATAGGTTTTGTATAAAGTATACCCTATTTGCACATTTATTAATATTCCCCTTATTTGCAAGAATGACTTACCATTAACAGCAGAGTCACTTAAAAATTGCAAATGTTACAAGCAATTTCTTGGTTGTAACTGGTTACTATTATTAAAATTTTTTATATGTAAAATGCAGGTTCTTAATTTCTACTTTCTAAATTCATGCTTCCTTGCTGAATCACAATAAACATAATTTTATAGTACATTTTGGAAACATGTTAGAGAAAAAGAAACAACAGCAGCTTAATGATAGAAAATAAATAAAATGGTCATGACAAAACATGTCCTGTTTACAAGCACTTTTGAACACTGCTAATCCTTAATGTCCAGGAATCTACAGTTAAGGAGTTAAAATCAAGTTGTCTGATATCTTTTTTTTTTAAATAGAGTAGGTTATATTACTCTATTATTATTATGATAGAATTTTATAACATAATTTATCCCTCAGCCTAACTCTTACACCTTATACAAAAGTCAACTCAATGTGGAATGTTTGCATATAAACATATAAAGCATTTAGAAGTAAAAATAGGAGAAAAATCTTTGAGATCTAGGGTTTGGTAAACAATTCTTAGACATGACATCAAAAAAGGAATAAATTTGACTTCATTCAAATTAAAAATCTTTGCTCTGCTGTTAAGAAAATAGAAATATGGGCTACAGGCTGGGAGGAAATACTTACAAACCGTATTACTGACTTAGTTATTTATACCCAGAAAATATCACAGAAGAAATACTTTAGCAAATATAGATGGCAAACATACATATAAAAAGATATTCTGCATCACTAGCCATAAGAGAAACACATGGTAAGACCACAATGAGATCTCACCACCCATCTATTAAAATGGATAAAGTAAATACATAATGATAACATAGATGCTGGCAAGGATACAGAAAAATTGATCTCTCATACATAGCTGTGGAAAAATAAAACACACACTCTGAAAAACAGTTTTGCAGTTTCTTGTAAGATTAAATATGTAACCATCATGTAACCTAGTCATCACACTCCTGGGCATTACACCACAGAAATGAAAATGTACATCTTCTGGTTACTATATTACAAAATAATTTATTTTTTTTATAAGGGAAAACCTTTTTATTTTCAAACAGATCTTTTGCAAAACTTAATAACCAGATTATAGGTGTTTCTATTTGGTTGTTCACATCCTATTTGTGAATGTGTTATATTTTTCAAAGGTGTTGACTAAACCTGAGACAAAGGAAAAGGATACTAGTAGAAAAATCGTTTTTAAAAAAGCTGGTCAAGTAATTTAAAATATTGTATAAATGATAAAAGCAGAATATACTCATCTAAACATCTAGTACGTTAAATTGTGGTGGAAATTTTACTGAACACATATGTAGATTAGAGAGGTTAAAATGTCTGTATAATGCAACTTTAAGTATTGTATACTGACTAATTCATGGCAAGAATTATAGGGATAAGAAACTAAGACACGAACAAACAAAAAAATCTCATTACCTAGTCAGATTTTAATATGTTTACAAAACTCTGTTGGGTAACATGGGTCTCGGCTGTAGGGAGAGACACAAGAAGTGGAAAAGGTTGTTATTATTTGGCAGCTTTCTGGTTAATTGTGCAAACAGAAGTAGTACCACAACAAAACAACAATACAAAGAGGAAACAAGTTGATGGGGAACATAATTAAATGTTAATCTTTTAGTACCATTTTATAAATTGCATTACTGACCCTGGCTGCTTGTCAAGAATTGGTGTAATAATAGAACTATGACCTGGGTTCATGCTTTACAACATCATAATTACAGAGAGCTCATTGCAGAGATAAAAACCGTCCTGGTACTTTGTCGATATGGTACAGAAAGAGGGAGAGAATCCGAAAAGAAGGATGAGATTGGAGAATATTACCATCACTAATGCTGGAAGATAAATTCAACTAAGGTGAGAACTATGTCTTATTTATCTTTACGAAAATTAAAATATGATAGGAGAGATATATATTTAGATATATCATTATTTCCAAAGTACAATGTAAAGTTTAAATAAAATGGGATTTCCAAAAGAATGATATTCATTCCAACAGCAGAAAAGGCTTCACTTTTGAACTAACGGTTGAAAAATGAACAAAGACTAAATGACTGAATACTTTTCTCAAGATAGCAGATAAATCACAAGGTAAATCATGCCATGGCTCATTTGGAGACTAGCCAACAATCCTGTGTAGGACATTGTCATGAGAAACAAAGCTGGAAGGAAGGTTAGGTTGCATAGTGGATATCAGATAGTAGAGGGCCGTATGTAGTACAGATTTTGAAATAAAAGTGATATGAGTATTTTAGAAAAATTTAAAAAATGGTGTTAGAATAAAAGATTGATTGGAAGGAAAGATACTGAAATCAAGGAGACAAGAGGAGGTTATACCAGCAGGCCAGTTTGTAGGAAAGAAGAGCAATTAGGAGAGCAGGGAAAATGTATAGGAGAGATATAGAACCCTGTTTTACATGTGAGTAACAATTTTACATATGAGAGGACTAGGCTAAATATATGACTATATACTTTGGAATTAGCAGCGGTAGCTATAAGCCAGATTAACTCTGAAAGAATATAGAAATCACATATAAGGAATAAGTTTATACTACTAAATAGAGCAGGATGAACACAGGAAGGGGATAGGAAAGGATTTGCTAGGAAGGAGGAACAGGGAGAGGATCATCATAAAAAGAGTCAATAAAAATTTGCTAAGCTTACTTGGCTTTGTTTGTTGTACCTTTTCACTTGGAATACCAGTGAATGCTGTATTATCCCTGCCCCCAAGGAGCAAAGGCTTTCATAATGAAAATTACATTAAAATTATAATAAACATAATACATGTTAAAATAGAAAAATCAATAATGTTTCCATGAATTAAAAAAGCTGTTAATGAGACAGGTTGGTTAGCATGTTGCTAGGTAGACAGGGAGGTCCTTGGTGGAAAAAAGCAACCACATCCTGAAACTCCAGGTTCTGGAAGGTCTCCTTCACTCCAGGACAGAGATATGAGAATATGCCTTGAGGTTAATAAATTATCTCAAATCCCTTTTGGCCAGACAAAGGAGCAGATCTAGTAGATAGGAAAAGGTTATTTCCTTAATCCCCTCAGGATGGGGAAACAGGGCAAACCTAATAGATGAATTCCATTAGAAGTCTCCAGTCCCCTTCCCCAAGCAGGCAAGGGAAACTATAAAAGTAAAAAAACTTTTGCTTCAGTCACGGGGATTCCCAGTTTCAGGTACCCTCTCCCACTCAGGAGCTGCAACCTCTTCTCCTGCTTTTAATAAAACTATCTTCCTTTACAACTACTTGCCTCTCCCTGGTCCATGCGTCCATTCTTTGGCTTCATGAGACATGATCCCAGCCTACACCCAGAAATTGCCGGCAAATCCTACATCTTTTGGGGGCTCATCTGGGATTGAAGGAGAGATAAATATTATTTGTGCCTTTCAACTTGCCCACCCGATGGGCCTTCATCATTTTTGTCTCCTTTTCCTATCACACAAACAGTAGGCCTCCATCAGCCATTTAAATGCGAAAAACACAGCTGCTACTCTCAAGACTCTGAGGGCAGGTCTTGCAGAGGGCTCTGGTTGATCCCCTCTGGCACTGAGCCAGAGACGAGTCGGCCACAGTCCAATTGCCTTTTCTCTTGCTTTCTCCCTAGGGTGGAGTAAAGCGCAAAAACAGCATGTGGTTGAGGTGAATTGGCAGCAATTGCAGGACTCTGACTGTTGCTACTCTGCGATGTGTCCCAAAGGCTCCCTGGGTCTTTCCCCAGCCCTACTGTCCATAAAAGGATGCTGTTCGGAGGCTTCCCTCCCCTTCTTTGCTATTCTCTTGTATCCTTCTGCTGCCTTTTTCCTTTCCACGAGGAGACTGAATACTGCTGCGTGACCAGGACTGGGGGCCTTTGCGGACAACTGAGGGATCCTGTCTGTAGCTACTCTATGGTGGGTCCCAAATGTCCCTCTGGTCCCTTCCCAGCTCGACTGCCCATGAAGGTACCAGCAGAATAACTCCTTTGTCTCTGCTGTTCTTTTATCCTGTCACCGTCACTCTTCAGCTTTTGAGATGCTGGTATGGGTTCTCTTCCCTGTGAGACCTCCTTAACACTCCCTGTGAGACCTCCTCAACACTGAAGACATCTTAAGGTAAGAACATGGACCTCTGCCTCCATAGGACATCTCTTGTCACTCAGGATAAGATTTACTGGCATTTAGCATTCCCTCTCATATCGTCCTCTTGGGATATCCTCCAAGCTTTAAAGAGCAGATGGAAGTGTCCTGGTCTCCACCCCAAATCTCTCTGTTGTTTTTGTGATTTCTCCACCTGTTATCGATTCCTCAAGAATTATCTGGCAGCTCAGACTCATCAGGAGCTCCACCCATGGAGTCCCGAATACCTCACCACTTTCCTCTTACACCTCTCCTTTTGTCAGCCATCTGACAAAATTCCCAGGGAAGGGCAATATATTCCAGACTCACTTTACCTTAAGGAGGATGCTTTATCTTAAGCCTTTTAGGGCTTCCATTTCCTCTGTTTGCCACCTCTTACCTATTGGGAATCAAAATCTCCCCCTCGCCTGTCTGCCCAGACTGCACACCTTCTTTACAAGCCTTGAGTGTATGCTCCCTCTTTAAACATCTTTATTTAGAAGGCCACTATTATATTAATTGTGCCATCAATTTTTGTGATGCCCAGAGTTGGGGCCTACACCACTCTACCTTAAAGCACCTCATTATCGGCCACAGCCTTTATTGGCCTGTGGGCCAGTGCCAAACATTCAGGTGGGGACACACAAACACACACATGGATTTGGGTAGGTGCCCACCAGAGGCACAGGCTGGGCTGCCCAGATAAGTGCGGATAATCCTAGTACACTGTGTCTCCCTGCTCACCTCAGAACTGGTCGTGCGGTGTCCATGGCCCACGTTTTCTGGGGGACACCCTAGAACAAGTTGTGGGAGATGAATTGCAAAGGGATGTCTTCCTGTTCTTCCTCCCTTCCAGATGGGCAATCAGCCCTCACGAGCCTTCACCCAACTGTATTACATCTTGAAATATTGGGACAAATTTGACTCTCAGACTTTGAAGAAGCAGTGCCTGGTTTTCTTTTGTTCCGAGGTTTGGCCTAAATACATGTTGGAGGATGGGGAGACTTGGCCTTCTGAGGGAAGTATTAATTACAATACTATCATGCAGCTAGACCTGTTTTGCAGACAGGAGGGAAAATGGTCAGAAGTTCCATATGTTCAGCCTTTTTTTGCCCTGAGGGACAACTGAGATCTCTGTAAAAATATAGAGTTGACCTGCTCTTTTGGACATGATCTCTTGCCTCCCTCCTCCTAAGAAGACCCCTTCTAAGGAGACCCGTCCTGAAAGGACTCCTCCAAAGGAATCTCCAATGGGATCCTTCTCTCCAGAGGAGGTCCCTTCAACAAACACCCAGTCAAGGGATTGTCCCAAAACTTTATATCCTGCTCTTTCTCTGGAGCCAGTTCCTGCCTCAGCTCCTTCTAATTGTCCTCCATATCCAGGACCTCCTGTATAGAAGTGCCCCCAGCATGGAGTAAATCTCCTTCCCTTACAAGAGAAAACAGAAGGAGAATTGGGGCCTGCCAGGGATCAAGTCCCTTTTTCCTTACAAGATCTTGGACAAGTAAAGGGAGATCTAGGGAAGTTTTCAGATGACCCTGACAAATACATAGAAGCTTTCCAAAATTTAACCCAGTTCTTTGAGATTTCCTGGAGAGATATTACATTAATTTTAAATCAGACTCACCAGTTCTGAAAGACAAGCAGTCTTGTAAGCTGCCGAAAAGTTTGGAGATGATCAGTTCCTAGCATATCATTGAGAGCAGACAGGACAGGACCCCACTCAAGAGCCTTTGCCTACTGGGAAACAAGCAGTACCCACTGAGATCCACAATGAGATCCTGATACAGCCATGGGGCACTGGCAGAGAAGATACTTTCTGAAATGCATTTTAGAGGGACTAAGGAGAACAAGGGCCAAACCCATTAATTATTCAAAACTATCTACCATTAGCCAGAATTTGGAAGAAAATCCCTCAGCCTTTTTAGAAAGGCTCAAGGAGGCTTTAATTAAACATACTTCTATAAGTTATAAATTTGTCTTTTAAAAGAATTTCCCCTGCTCGGGTATCTATAGGGCCAGATACCCCCGCAGGGGAAATTCTTTTAAAAGACAAATTTATATCTTAGGCTGCCTCCAGATATCCACAGGAAATTACAAAATTTGGCTATTGGTCCTGAAAGCACCTTGGACCAGTTACTCAAGGTGACCAACACCATCTTTTACAATCAGGGCTAAGAGGAAGCCAAGAACAAGGAAAGGAAAATTAGAAAAAAGACAGAAGTACTAGTGGCTGCCCAGAGAAAGGGAAGGTCTGACTGCCATCCATGTGGAGAGTCCAGTCACTGGTGAAGAGAATGCCCACGGCAACCAGGGCCGACTCGGAGACCTCCGCGGCCCTGTCCCATCTGTGAAGGAGATCACTGGAAGTCAGACTGTCCCCAGAGTCTTCCACCCCCAAGGCCAGCCTCTTCCAGTCAGACTCCCACATGGGACTGAAGAGGCCCAGGGCTTCTACCAGTGACTCCCTCATTCCATCTAACCATTGGGACCCCGGAGCCTCGGGTCACCCTAGAAGTGGAAGGAAAACCTATTGATTTCCTTCTAGATACAGGAGCCACATTCTCTGTCCTCCTCTCCAACCCAGTACCCTCTCCATTCGACATGTTAAAGTCCGTGGAATCATGGCCAAGAAAATTACTAAATATTTTTCCCAGCCCTTAGGCTGCATACAGGGCAAACTAACGTTCTCCCACTCATTCTTGATCATGCCAGAAAGTTCTACTCCTTTATTAGGAAGAGACATTATGACCGTGATGGGAACTATTGTTCTTCTAGCCCCTGGAAGTATTACTAGCTGCCTCCCAGTGGTAGAAACCAACATCAATTTTGATGTCTGGGCCTCACAGTGGGTAATTGGTCGTGCCTTAATGACCGCTCCAGTCCACATTCATCTTAAGGACCCCACTTTATTTCCTTGCCAGAAACAATACCCTCGAAAATCTGAGGCACAGAAAGAACTAATCCCTATCATTAACAGTCTCAGAGGACAAGTGCTCCTTAGAGAATGCAGCAGCCCTTGCAACACCCCCATCTTAGGGGTTCCAAAACAAAATGGAGAATGGAGATTAGTTCAAGAACTCTAAGGGTTACAAAGTTTCCAAAGCCAAGGCCTAAATGTGTCAGACTTTTGTCAAATACCTTGGGCTAATTATCTCTGAAGGAACCAGGACCCTAGGGGAGGACAGAATTTGTCCCATCTCCACATATCTCCTACCTAAGACCCTGAAACAATTAAGGGGCTTACTAGGCATTACTGGCTACTGCGCCTATGGATCCAGGATGTGGAGAAATGGCCTGCCCTCTTTACCAACAAATTAAAGGTACTCAAACTGCAAACAATCGTCTGCTATTTTGGAACTCAGAGGCAGAACAAGCTTTTAGCCTTTTAAAACATGCACTGTTAAGTACCTCAGCCTCAAGACTTCCTACAGGAAAATCCTCCCACTTATATATAACAGAAAGAAAGGGAGGGTATTGTTTCTGCTAAAGGGCTTTAGGAGTCCTAACGCAACCCAGAGGTCCCTCACAGCAACCCAGAGGTCCCTCACAGCAACTATTTAAGTAAAAAACTAGGCCTGTAGCACGCGGCTGGCCGGCTTGCCTCTGGGCCATAGCTATGGCTGACCTCCTAAGTTCCTGAAGCTACCAAGCCTACAATGGGACAAGACTTAACCATCACATTCAAGGACTTTTAAATACTGACAATAGTCACTGGCTCACAGATAGCTGCCTCTTGAGGTATCAAGCTCTTTTACTAGAAGGTCCTGTAACTCAAATATGGACCTGTTCTTCTATTAATCCAGCCCATCCCTCCTTGAGGTGGGAGAAAAGCTGATACATAACTGCCAGCAAATTTTACTACAAAACTATGCTGCTAGTCCAGACTTATAAGACACATCTCTAGACAATCCAGATTGGACCCTTTTTACTGATGGGAGCTCTTTTGTAGAAAATGGCACACGAAAATGGATATTCTGTTGTTAGTTTACATAATATTTTAGAACATGAAAGCCTTCCTTCTAGAGCCAGTGCACAATTGGCTGAGCTAATAGTTTACTCGAGCACTAGAGCTAAAGGAAAAAGAGCCCAAATATATATATATATACTGATTCAAAATATGCCTTTTTAGTGTTATATGCCCATAGTAGCATGTAGCACTAACTGCCAATGGGTCTCCTATCAAATATCACCAGGATATCAACCGACTCCTACAGTCAAGTACTCTTTCCTAAAGAAATAGCAGTTATACACTGCAAAGGACACCAAAAAGGAAGTAATGAGATTTCTGAAGGTAACCAATTAGCAGACTAAACAGCCAAAAATGCTGCCAAACTGAGTCTTAACCCTACACTAACGCCTCTAATTTGAGATGGGTCCATAACCTACATTAAACCCCAATATACTCAAAAGGAACAAGAATGGGCTAAGACAAGGGGATACACTACCCAACCCATGGGTTGGTTACAAGGGGAGGATGGTTGTTTACACCTCCCAGCTGCCAATCAATGGAAAATTCTACAAACTCTTCACCAAACCTTCCACTTAGGAAGGGACAAAACTTTACAAATGGCTCAAAAATTATTCAAAAGACTATACAACATATTCTTACATCCTGTGAAGTCTGCCATAAAAATAACCCTCTAACACATCCTCAGATACCCACAGGGGTGCAAAGACAAGGCAAATACCCAGGAGAGGATTGGCAATTAGACTTCACCCGTATGCCCAAAGCTAAAGGATACTGGTATCTCCTACTGTGGGTGGACACCTTCACCCACTGGGTTGAAGCCTTTCCTTGGAGAACAGAAAGGCAATTGAAGCAGTTAAGGCCCTAATTATGGAAATCATACCTAGATTTGGTCTCTGCAAGTCTCTTCAAAGAGACAATGGGCCTTCTTTCAGATCTTCAGTCACCGAGGGTATATCCAAAACACTAGGAATAGACTATCACCTCCATTGTGCTTGGAGGCCACAATCCTCAGGCAAGGTAGAAAACACCAATGGCATTATCAAAAGACATCTTAGAAAATTATCACAAGAAACTAGCCAAAATTGGACAGCTTTAGTCCCCATAGCCCTCCTCCCTATTCAAAATACTCCAACTAAGTGTGGCCTAAGCCCTTTTGAAGTGTTGTACGGTAGGTGTTTCTTAACCAATGATCTCCTAATTGATCATGAGACTATAGAACTAACCCAACATATAACTTCTTTAGCACAGTTCCAGCAAGCCGTCCAACAATTATCAGAAACTCGACTTTGAGCTGATCAAAACCCCTATTTAACCCAGGAGATGAAGTTCTTATAAAACCTGTTCCTTCTCTACCTCCAACACTAGACCCAGTGTGAAAAGGACCCTGCACCGTGATTCTTTCTACTCCCACAGCAGTAAAAGGCCCAGAATTTGACTCCTGGATTCACCACTCTCGAGTGAAACCCTATACAAGTACACCCACATAAGCAGAAGAAAGAGACAAAGATCTTCAGTATTCCAGTCAACCTCTCGAGGACCTAAAACTTCTTCCACGCCGTACAGATAAGTACTCAGATGATACAGTCTAGTTTCAAAAAGATCATATTAGGTGGCTTCTTTCTCCTTACTGCTGCTTTCATTCTCCTCTTTGCTGTATCTCTCACATGTATTGTCTTATATTCAGCCCCTTCTTCCTGTCATTACTTGCCTTGGGCAGGGCTGAGCCTAGGCATATTTTATGTTATTTTCGCATGCTATATTTTAATTAGTCTTTTGAAACTTTCTGGCATGTAAGACACCATTAACAATTACTACACAATGTTTTATCAAGTTTTACTCTTTATAATAATGTTTCACACATGGGGCTCCAGAGGACCTCATACCATTCCAAAGAAAAGAAAACATATGAATTTACTTAGCCAAACATGTAATGAATGTGTCAGACTTGCCTTAAAGGAGGAAATTATGTTGAACAAACCTTTACCTCCTGTCTAGTTGGAGTCTAGTACCTGCTATGATCATAGCTTTAAATGTGATTAGCCACATTGCTTGGTCAATGGCAAAGTTCCTGAATGCCACTTCACAGGTGATACATGCCATGGGCCAAGAGTTAGGATGAGTCAGAGAAACAGTCCTTGAAAATCGAGCTGCCATAGACTACCTCCTCCTCCAAGATAATCAAGGATGTGAAAATTGTAAAGGATTATGCTGCTTCAATCTTTCTGATAATTCTCATTTAATAGAAGATAAGGTATAACAAATCCATAACATAGTTTCCAACATTAAACAACAGGCAGGATTCTTTGACTTAGATTTATCCTTCCATACTTCCTGCCTTCCTAGCTTAACAGGACTTAAAGAAGACTTTCTCACATTTCTGTTATTCTTATTCTTGCTGTTGCCTATGGTGCATCTCTCCTTGTGGACCACTCGCTAGCTTGCTACAATGGCCTCCAAAGCAACAAAACCCTCATCTGGATCTGCTCATCTACTGGCGACCCTTAGATAAACCTCTGGACAAGCCCAACTGCTGGTCTCTTTCTATGTCCCTCCTCAGTCTGAAGTAGCCAGAGCGGCCATCGCCCTATCCCCTAACTGCAGTTAGGGTTACATCTTCAGAGGGGGGATTGAGACAGGTTAGTTAGCATGTTGCTAGGTAGACAGGGTGGTCCCTGGTGGAATAAACAAAAAAGAAGCCACATCCTGAAACTCCATGTTCTGGAATGTCTCTTTCACTCCAGGACAGAGATATGAGAATATGCCTTGAGGTTAATAAATAATCTCAAATCCCTTTTGGCTGGACAAAGAAGCAGATCTCGTAGATAGGAATAGATTATTTCATTAATCCCTTCAGCATGGGCAAACAGGACAAACCTGATAGATGAATTCCATTAGAAAACTCCAGCCCCCTTCCCCAAGCAGGCAAGGGAAAGTATAAAAGTAAACACTTTTTGCCTTAGCTAATGGGCTTCCCAGTTTCAGGTACCCCCCCACCCCCGCTTAGGAGCTGCAAGCACTTCTCCTGCTTTTAATAAAACTGTCTTCCTTTACAACTCTTTGACTCTCCGTGGTCCATGTGTCCATTCTTCGGCTTCATGAGACACTATCCCGGCCTATACCCATAAATTGCCGGCAAATCCTACATTATTAATACCTGTGCTGAGAGTTGGGAAGTTAAAAAATGTTAGAAGGGAGTTGATATTTAAATAAATCTGCATGAAACATTTCAAGTTTTATTATACTTAGACTTTACAGTCATTAAACCATAATTTACATAAATCTAATTAAATAAATTTCTGGAGCTCCAGATAATGCAATGACAACACATACATTTGTTTGTGAAAAATAATAGTTTGGCTTATATTCTATATTAATTGAAAATAATTAGAAGAGAGCAAACTATATATATTCTAGAAGCAATTATATTTTGGGAATTTATAGACCAAATTCTGCCTCAGCTTATTTATACACACTCATTAAAGCATTGGTGTATTAACTGAGGCATGTAGATGAACTTGAATGAAAACTAATGAACCAAACAAGAGCCACAGGCCCAAATGAGATAAAATATTTTTTGCTTCGGTCTTACTGACAAGCAAAAGCAAATCGCTTAATGCCTTGGAAATCCCTCTCTATCCAAAAATCAATTTGTCATAGATTCTGAAAGCATATTTTTATGCAATCAAACTAAAATGATTAAGTTCATTTCAAAAAATAATTTCTTGACTCTCACATGCAGTGTGGTATTCAACTTCAAATGCATGGAAAATAGGTATCTGAGATACTTCAATACAAAAAGCCACTTTTATGAATTCCATTGAGCAAATAAAATTATTTTTCTTCTCATTAAATCTCCACATTGTAATTTTAATTTCTTTGACTTATCACAAAAAATTACAGGTATCTGAGAAATAGCCTTAAACAAAATGTGCAGTTGTGCTGTACTCAGCGCTCAGAAAGTAGGCTTTGATCCTACTTTAGGTACCAGAAATGCATAAAAATGATGACACATCATCCACTGAATTCTAGGAAATATAAAGTGACATGGAATAAAGAAAGAATGAACTAACTCACTTCTAAGCCCTGGTTTAACCCCCACCCTCATACATCTTTTAATAGGAATGGCGAAAGGGTAAAAAGAAGAGGTTCAACTATAACATGTGGAGACTGTTCAAGCCCATGATTGTCATGATCTGTGTTTTCCCCATTCTGAAGCAGTGACACGAGTGAGAGAAATAAAAGTAATTCTAAGGAACCAAAGTCTTCAGCCATGAAAACCGTAGAATACAGCTTAAGAGTTTCACGAACAATCACATATATTTGGCCAAGAAATTGAAATAACCGAAGTGTCCTTCGATAGATGATTGGATAAAGAAGAAAGAAGTGGTACATATGTACAATGGAATATTACTTGGCCTTCAGAAAAGATGAAATACTGACATTTGCAGCAACATGGATGGATCTTGAGATTATCATGCTAAGTGAAATAAGTCAAACAGAAAATGTTGAGAACTATATGACTTCATTCATATGTAGGATATAAAACTAAAAGCAACAAACAAACAAAAACTCATAGACACAGACAATAGTTTAGTGGTTACCAGAGGGTAAGGTGGTCTGGCGGTGGTAGAATAGCATAAAGGGGGTCAAATATATGCTGATGGAAGGAGAATTGACTTTGAGTGGTGAACACACAATGCAATATATTGATGACATATTATAGAATTGTACACTTGAATCTTAATATAATTTTTAACGAATTTCACACCAATAAATTTAATAAAAAATTTACAAAAATAATTTACAAAAATTTTAATTCGTTATGAGACTGGAACATTTTATATTATTTTATAATATAAAATGGATTCATTCATCTATAAATATAAATATCTCCTTAGAACAGCTAACTTTTCTCAATGCTTTAATGAGTAACCATAAAATTTATTTAGCAGAATAAAATATTTATATTTTAAAGCCACCACATAGACATTCAAAACATGTACAATTGAATATTAACAGAATAGCATTTGGATAATTTCCCCAAGCTTTTTTTTTCTGTCGAAAGACGTAAGATATTAATTGTAATGTGCATGATGAGAATGCAAGTACATTTATACATAAAGATCACAGTTTATGGCACTTAACAGTAAATAGTTGTATACTATTTAAAATAGAACAACTATATTATTCAAATTATAACATATTTAAAGTTTTCAAAAATTTTCCAAGTACTATGCAAATTACTTTCATAAGCTAGAACTATTCACAAATAAGTACAATGTTTTCAAGCACTGTTTTATTTTTTTTGACATATTGTTGTTTGAAACAGTATTTTACTGAGGTTTCTATTTTACTGAGGAGCAGAAAAAAGTAGAATCTGGTGTTATAATTGAACCAAACTCATGACATAACTATAACTTTTCTGACTTAAATTATTTTAGCTTTAACACTTTCTTTCTAAAGGGTTTTGGTAATAATGACCAGCCAACTAACTTCTAAAATCAAATCTGGAGAAGTACCTGAGAAGCTCAGAAGTACCTGAGTAACTCTGCCCCTCTCCAGGCTTTTATTTACAGGGACCCATAAGCATGTTTCTCATTGTAGGAATCTATTTTTTTCTTTATTGTAATATTTTGGGATAGAAAATACATGCAAGGAAAAGTTTTGTATCATCATAGCCATGGAATAACATTGGGATTTGCAGTTGAAATAAATTTAAATTTAGGTGCAGTTATGGAGTGCAGTGCTATTGATTTTTTAATGGTTTTCTTAAAAAAAAAAAAAAAAAACATGTATTTTTATACATACAGACTAAGACGTAATATTCAAAAAATATAGAAAGGTATTATTCTTTGAGGCTGATTTAAGAATGTCCATTCTTTTTCTGTCAAAATATCTGTATTGAGATTTGGTAAAATGACCTATAGAATGTTGATACTTGCAGTGAAAATTCATCACGCATGCAATAAATGCCACAAATTGTCTTACAGGCAGACTCCGCAAAAAATCAGTTATTAAATAAACATAGTAATTTAGCTATCTGTTAAGTCTTAGCAGAAGCTATTTATAATTTAGAGTCACTGTCCCTTTGTGGATACAGTGAATACGTTTATATTAATGTTGTACATGTTTTTTCTATTAAACGAACTATTGCAGGCTCAGAGTTTAAAATATTTTATGATGATTTGAACTTTTGTGATCAAATGTCATTATATCTAACAAAGTAACATATTACTATTATCTGATATTTACAGTATTTCTTAAGAATCCACGTGTGACAGTATAACCTAAAATAAAATTAAGAAGTAATTAATTAACACTTAATTTAAGCATTACTAATATGTATAAAGCACAGAGGCATTTTTCCCCCAAATACAAAACTTCATTGAAATAGAGGCAGTGATCACAAAGGCAGTGATAGAAGAAAACATGCTATACAGAAAGGTTAACAAATTTCAGCTTTAAATTTGAATTATGATTGCATGTTTATTTTCAGATCATAAGGGATTTTTAATGTCAATTTATTATTTCTTTTGAATTCTGGATGTTGGAGATTTTACTTAGGTAATTTTCTTTAGATGTTATTGTTGCAAAAAGATAGGACATAAAAAGTTATATATTTCTTAAGACAGTACAAAGCACAGAAAATGTTGAAAGTCTATCCAGTTTTAATAGAATTTTTGCAAGTGATCACTTTTTTTGAGAATAGCTTTTTACTGAATTAGTCTAAAATATACTTTTGAAAAACATAAGGATTTTTTTCCAACATGAGAAAGAAGCTTAACAAAAACTGTGAAAAGAAGTTAAATATTGAGTTGTCTTAGATACAAGAAACACTAAAAAAAAAAAAGAACTTTACAAGTATAATCACAGCGTTTTATAATAAATTACTTTAACTCAGGGTCCAAATGGAATTAACCTTTTTAAAAGTAATTTACTAATAGATTTATTCATAACAAAACTTATTTTGTAAAATTTAATGTGATACAAACTAAAGAAAAATTCAAAAAAATGTCAGCAATATTTTGTCAAATATAGAGTGATAGCATATTTGGAGACCATAGACTTTAAATAATTGAGAATCATCAAGAGCAGAGATGCAATTGCCTTGAAATTGTTAAATTGAAATTAAGGGACAAAAGCAAGATGCAAGAAAATCAAATTGTTATATTTTATCATGTCTTTGTTTTTATTTCATTGATATATTAAATAGTATTTGAAATAAAATAGAAATGATTCTGAAACATCATGAATCTGTTGTCTTTGCTGATTATTAAATTCTCCTGATACAGGCTTCACAGAATATGAAATGAAACACTAACAATTTATTTGAACCCTGCATTTTTGTGTTGACACAATAATATTTCATTAAACAAAACTATTATCTTCTGCTGCCATTTCCCTGACTCTCAAGTTTATCTTAATTCATTTTAGATTTTGAAATGAAAGGAATGCAAATAAAAAGATGTTGAAATATGGTGCATTCCTATTTGCTTTCAGTCCTTTCTTTATAAAGCTTTCCTTTGCAAGCTCAGGCTGGAGATTTGTCATTCCTCTGAACTCCTACAGCACCCTGTGCCTTCTTGTATTATTCATTCAGTAATTTTTTATTTGCCTTCTGATGTTTTAATAATAAAATCATATTAGTTACAACAATTGTTTCATGTGAATTCACCTGGGTCTTCACAATAATCCGTGGAGTTTAGAAAACATAGGTATTGTTATCCACACTGTGAGGATGAGAAAAATAGAAGTTCAAAGGTCAATTGGCTATTTAAGTGGCTGAGGCAAGCCTAAAACTCAGACCTGTTTTTCATTTTTTCATTGTGCTACAAAATATTGTAATATTATTTAGTTCTTAAATTCATGTTGAACTTTGGAGTCCTCAACGAAAATTTTTAAGATCCACCACCTTCTTAATTTTTAACTACTTCTTAAATTCTCTTATTGTGATTAATTACCACAAAAGTTGTTAAATCAGACTTTAGAACTGCCATTCCTCTTATATAGATGCAGAAACTGGTGCTTAGAGAGATTACATGACTGGCCCAAAGTTATAGTGCCAAGGTCACAGAGTCAATACTAAAACAGGTTTTCTTGTTGTTTTCCTGGACTCTATATTGCCCTTTGTTAGGGAATGAATACAGTGAACAATACATTTCTCCTTACATTTTACAGAATATACACATAATAAATACCCTATAAGCTACGAGTAATTTTATGTTAATGTCAATATACTTTTTACTTACTTTATGTGACCTACAAATACATATACTATATATACAGAAAAAAAAAAATAACAGACCCTTGCTATTTCACAAAGATTTATTTTTATTTTAGTAACAATAAATAAGTAAATAGTGGCACTTAGATGTGAGTCAATTGTAAGAGAGAAAGAACACCCAGAAAGTACATGTAGCACACCAAGAAAAATTTACTGAATTTAATTAAATTGAACTGAATTGTTGAATTTAAAGCGCAGGTTACCAAAGCTTATGGGAGTAATGCTGCAAAATCAAGATGTTTTTTCAGACAGAAAATAAGGAGGTAAATTTTATTCATGTCAGATGTCAAAATGCAGAAAAGAAAATCATTATGGGTCAATTGATAACAATTTATTGACTGAAAATTTACATCAGATGTTAAGATATTATTCTCAGCAGATGTTTCTGTAAGCCTTAGTACATATACTAAGAAATTAATCCTAGAGAATTTTATAAATATCTGTAGAGTGCATACTATATGCTGAGTATTTTTATCATGTTATCCTCAGATCACTCTGTAAGAGAGATATTAATACCATTTGTGAATGATAAACATTAAGTCTCTCCAACTGAGCCTGTCCAACAGGGGGAGCACTGACTAAATAAAGCTGTGTGATTTTAAATTTTAATTAACTAAGTTAGGGACATTTAAAATTTCAGCTATTTATCATCAAATTAGCCACATTTCAAGTGTGCAATAGCCACATGTGCTATTGCCATATTGGACACCACAGATATAATATATTCCATTTATTACAGAAATATTTATTGTGCAGCACTGATACAGATCTTATTTAAAACTTCAAGTTTTAGGGATCCAAGAATGCACATTTCTGCTAATTTATTGGTCTGCATACTCACATGAAATGACCCAATTAAACATTTCTTTTAGGAAAGTGTTTCCTCCATATTCTCTGGTGTGGGGAAGGAAGGGTCATCTCAGGGATATGAGCATTAAAATTTTTGTCAAACATAAACCTATAACAGGCATGGACACCTCAGGCTATCATAGTAGGAAGTCCCAGTAATTGATATGCAATCTAATAACTCCCCTTCCACTAATGGTACGATCATTAAGCAACTAGCTTCCAACAGACAGAGCTCAGTCATCAGGATCATTCTGGTCTGCATAACAGTTATGTAAACTATAATATTATCATCTAGATTGAAAAAAAAAAGACACTTGCAAGGCTGAGAAGTCTGTGGTACACTGACTTCTGCATATAGAAATCTATGGTATCTGCTAATTCTGATATATGAAGAACCCACAGTCCGATAGCCAGTCGTTACCTACTTTCTTTCTGCTCATCATAAAATACAGCTTGTAGATGACTTCATGTACCTATAATTATTCTCCCAATCAGATTTCTTATTCAAACAAAAGGTTAGAGAGAAACAATATTTATACAGATGTAAAGGAAACAAACTAATTACCTAGTCTCTCTTCTAAAACTATTAATAGATAATCACAATCTTCAACATATGAAGAATGCCAGTCACTTGAAATAGAAAAACAAAAACAAACAAACAAAAAGCAAGATGAACTAAAAGAAAATATGACAGCAGAGATATTGGAAGTAGAATAAAAAATAACTTTAAAAAAATATATAATTAGAGATAGTCCAGAAAATATGATATCTACAAAATAAGAAAGGAAGTGTTAAAAAGGGAACCACAGAACAAATAAAGAGCTTTAAGAGGCTAAATATATTTGTGTATTTATTGTATATTATTATAGAAATAAAAATAATAAAATAATTATAAAATAAAGCAGAAGTAACTTCAGAACATAGGATTGTAATATGGAAATTATAGAAGAAATACAAGAAATAGAGAATTCTTAGTGTATCAACATATCAATAAGATCTTCAGAAAGATTAGAAGAAAAGGTAGAATAAAATAAATTACTACTGACATAAGAAACAAATATAAGGAATTTCTATAAGAATTTTTTTGAGCTGAAACTAATAACATGGGAAGCAAGATCTCAAATGCTTCAGAGAACGAGTTTCTCAGTTTCTTTTATACATTTGAAATTTAGGAGGGAACAGAAGGCAAACTACATAAAGGTGGAAGAAAGCAAGGTGGGATTGGATTACAGGATAGTTAACAAGATTATGTGCATTCTTGAGGGTGGCTATGCTTATTTCAAAGGTGTGTTAGCCTAAATGCACAAAAGCAATGTGAAGGGCTTGCTTAAGGCAATGATAAAATTTTTAGTAAAAGGTTATATACCTGGGCCATAACTACCCACCATGACCTGTGAGGTTAGGAATTTATGATCAGATCATCCTATGAGGCTAATTTCCATTGTTGATTGGACAAAATAACCTTTTAGATAGTCTGCCAAAAAAAGGTTTATTTGGGAAAAGACGGAGGAAAAAAAAAAAAACAATACCACCACAGCCATGTGGAAACACACACCTCTGGCTGGCCGCCCACGTGCCAGAGAGAGCTCTGCCAAGATGACCCCTATATATAGTCTCCCGGCAGGAAGTTAGAACCATGAAGTTTAGCAGGAAGTCATGACTAGAAAGTAACAGGAAACCCATCTCCATCCATACACCTTCCAGCTCCTGGGTCAGATTCCTTCAAGTGTTAGTTTGTTTTTAACACCATAGAACCCCTTTTGCATCCACATTACTAAAAGAACATGTAACAAATTTTCCAGAGGTAAACATGGAGAGCAGTGTTCATTTTGAACGATCCCTTTGAGTGATGTTAATAGTAAGGAAAAAAAGAGAGAGAGAGATTCATAATTAGTCATGTCCTTCTGAAAGTTCATAATTTCAAGGATAAAAAATGGATTTCATCAAAAATAAAGAAATAAAATAAGATGAGCAAAGAAAAATATCTCACCAAAGACACCTTTAAGAAAATGAACAGGTAAATTGAAGACTGGGAGATATTTGAAATGCATATTAAGTCAAAGGAATCATATCCAGAAAATATTAATAAAAATAAAACAAAACAAATCTACAAGTCCATAATTACAATCCTATAAAAATGAATAAATAACTCATTAAGACAATTAATTCTCAAAAGAGATTACACAGATGGAAAATGAGCACAGTACTCTCTTTTGAAATTCTTCCTCATTAACATAAAATGCCCTCCCCAGCTTTTTTTTTTTTTTTTTTTTTCCTTTCTTTTACTTTTACTGTTATCTTCACAGGGTGTGGAGTGTGTGGCTTGCATTAAGCTCTGGCATCTTTCCTTGCAAGAATCATTTCAGGTTATGTTTGTATTGCTCATGGTGGTGGTGTTTCTTGTTTTGTTTTGTTTTGTTTGCCTTTTCCATATATCATCCTTACTAATCTGATTCCTAATTTATCCTCCATGTCCTTTCCTATCACTACCAATATAAATACAAAACAAAAACAGCTCAAGTAAATGTTATAGAAAATAATAAAACTCCCATGGTGAGTGCGGAAATTAAACAATATAAGGATCAAGAAAAAACTCTTAGCAGATACATTAAGGATTAACGAGGGAATACTGTATTCTGGCAATTTTGCCCAGTCATATGAATTAAATAAAAACATTTTTTTCCAAGTGGTGTGATTTACATCAGCAACGTTTACTTGCTCCAGGAGCAGCCATAGTCGGTTAATTTTATCTAGCTAAGTTATCAATCAGAGTAATAGGTAGAGATATAGTAATAGGAATCAGAGGTGTTTTGCAAGGAAGTGGATTTTAAGATAGATAATTAATATCAGAAAACATTACGATTGAAAAATAAATAAATAAATCAGAACTATAAGTCAAGAATTTAGGGGAAAAATATAAAGCATGGAAAGAAAAATAAGTAAAGATAACTTTAAGAATTCAATAATGAACCAACTATACTACATCACATAAGTCAAATTTAGAGCAAGGACTTTGAAAATAATTTTAAAAGAAATTTGGCATACATCTAAAATATTTGACAAAGAGAAAAACAGAGAAAACACACAAAAATAGCACTAGGTATACAAAAAAAACACACACACACAAAAAAAAAAAAACACAAAAAAAAACCCTACAAATAAATGAGAAGACATGAAAATGTTACAAGGTAGTTCCATATATAATTTTAGCACACTAAATTATAAACTTTTATCAAAAGAGAAAATATGGCTCAAAAATTAAAAAGCTGATCAGGCTAAGAAGCATAAAAGAAATTGAAGAGTCAGTTTATTACTGACAAAACCTTCATGCAATAATTTCCCAGAAAATTCTATAAAATATTATATAATAAAATTATATAAAAATTGGAATACTTCCAAATTAATTTTATGAAGTTAACTTAATTCTACTATTAAGATCATAGAAAAAAAGCACAAATAAAAACCTTAGCAATGGTCAACAGTTATTTACAAATGTACATGCAAAGACTAAATAAAATATTAGCAAATAAAATACAGCAATATGTCAAAGCATTAACATATAGTGAGTAAATAGAAGTTAACTCAGCAGTGCAAACTTGAACAGAGCTTTTACAGTAGGACGGGCTCTGCTTAATTTATATATATATATAAATTAAACAATGCTATGATGTACTATCTTAAAACTCTAAAACATAAAAAACCAAATTATCAGCTTCATAGATGATGCAAAATACAAGGCACACTTCACCACCAAGTCCCAATTTAGTAAAAGAAGTTTTAGCAATCTAAGAATAGAATGGCACTTGCCTGATTTGATCAAAGGCATCTATTAAAAATAACATTATACATCATCCTTAATAGGGAGACCCTAGTCAGTTGTATTAAAGAATCCCAATTGCTGGCATCACTAGAAATTTATTAAAGAACATTTTATCCAATAAGCAGTACTAAAGTCTTGGGCTGTGAATTAGAAATCAGTAGTTTCTTCTCATTCACACTTAAATAATTTTCACATTTTAATGACTAAATGTAATATTACCCTAAATTTTACACACATCTGTGTAATTTATATGGATCAATAAAAATAAGAGCAGAACAAAAGGTCTTGATTTGATACTCACAGTGAAAGCCAGTCTACAAACATATCTCAGCTGTGAATATTTTTGTCCTCTGTGACTTGCCATGCATTATAGTGGATTTGAATTGCATTGAAATAAACTCCTTCTAACGCTGCTACCATGCCTCAGCAATCAACGTCTACCCCTTACCAGTCTCTGAACACACTAAACTTATTCTCCACAGTTTAAGAACTGAATCACAAAACTAAAGAATTATAATACATTTTCTTATATGTGGAATTATTTTACTTTGTAATGTTCCACTTCAAACTAGAGTCATTCATTCATAAACATTTACAGAGCTTTTACAGTAGGACGGGCTCTGCTTAATTGTTATTGATGCAAAGTTTACAGAGCCTCAAAATAAATTTAATGGTGAAATAATTAAAATAAACAGATAAAATGTAACAGTGAAATAAATGATATGTAAGAAATATGAACATAATGCTATGGATGAACTTGAGAAAATGAAAATACATCCTTTCTATACTTTACAGTAATAATTGGCACACTAGCGAGTATAGTTATTTTAGCTCAGCAACTACCAATTACTTTTACACACTCACTGGTTATTTACATAGATATGCGATATTAAATATTTAGATCAGAGTTTTTCTACTATTGATGGATATTTTGGTTATTACTAATAGTCAATAAAATGAATGACAAGTATACATCTTTCTTCCTACAACTTTTATCGTCTGCCTTATTTCCTAGTATTAAATTATAAAATTGCATTAATCAGTTAAACAGTATAAACATTTTTATGACTCTTAGTATCATTACAGCAGGTACATAAAACACAAAATTTGTTCCATTCTCAGGATAGTACTTGGCATATCGTAAATATATAATGAATGTATAATTAATTTATTAAAGAGTGAATGTTATCTTAATTCATTTCTACAGAGACAAGCTAATGAATACTGCATGTTAATATTAATATTATTTCTTTGTTTGTTTGTTTGTTTCTTTTTACTGCAAACAACCCAAGTTCCAAGAGAATGGTCAGATAAATAGATTAAATTGTCAAATTGTTTCCAAAATATGTCAAATAGACACTCACCAGCAATGACTACCAGTTCCCACACTTTACTTCTTTATCACCATTTGATTGTCAGAATTTTTAATTTTGCTTATTCTGATGTATAATTAATGTATATGATTGAAAATGATATTAACCATTTTCATAAACATAATAACTTCTGCTTCCATTCTTCAAAAAATGATTACTAGTGAATTTAATATAGAAAGGTTACCCCTCCCCCCTTTTTTAATAAGAGATTGCTTAAAAAATTCTTCCTACTCTGTGGTTTTCTTCTTGCTTTATATTGCTCAGCACAATATAGTTAGACTTAAAATCTTTGCCTACTGTTTCAGTATGGAATGATACTTCATTGTGGTTTTAACTTGCATTTCCACGCATACTAATGGTATCTGTCACTTTTATCTGTTTCTTTTGGGTGATTTGTCTTTTTCTGCATTAATCTATAGAATTCTATTGGGGGAATTATTAGTGTTGCAAATTTTTAGTTTCTCTCCATTTAACTTACAGAGTCTATATGAAAATAATTTTAATATCACTGAATCCATTAATCTCTTTATTAAATTATTGGAGTGACAATGGTTAGTAAAATTACATTGGTTTCAAGTATACAATTCTGTAATACATCACCTACATATCAGATTGTGTGTAAACCACCCAGAGTCAGTCCTCCTTCCATCACCATATACTTGACCCTCTTTACCCTCTTCTACCACTCACCCTCCCCTCTTACACTCTGGTAACCACTAAACTGTTATCTGTGTCTATGAGTTTTTGTTTCTTTATTTATTGTCTTGTTCCTTTGTTGCTTTCAGTTTTATATACCACATATCAGTGAAGTCATAGATTAAAACAATAATAAGAATGCCTTGAGAAACTGAAAATATATGTCAGAATGAAATATATAACAAACATAGAACAAAATGCAGAAGAAGCAAATGGTGTAGTTATTGCATTGCTCAGAAGTAAAACAAGTTTAAATCCATTTAGACTGGAATAAGTCAAAGATATGACATGCAATCTGTCATGTGTACACCACAAAAAAAAAAAAGAAGACATGTCATTAATAGTTTAGTAGTGAAAAAAATGGAATGATAACTATAGTCATTTAAATAACAATAATAATTAATCTATATACACCATTATTAGAATAAAAAATTAATCTAAAGTAAATAAATGAGTAAAACCAGACATCAAACCATATGGAAATCTTCCACCAGTACAGAAAAGCAACAAATTTCAGTCACATATCTGAAAAGATTAATACAGCTGTTAAATCTCTAATAAGACTAATCAAGAAAATACGAGAAAAACCACAAACATATATGACAATAGATCTTTCAGATATTAGAGATATTGATAGGATATTATAAAAAACTTTATGACTATAAATTTGACAATTTAAATAAAATTATTAAATGCTAAGAAAAATATATTTTGCCAGAAATAGATATATAAATATAGTCAACTGATCTTTGACAATGGAACAAAGTTAACACAATCGAAAAAAGATGGGAGGCGGCTGGATGGCTTAGTTGGTTACAGTGAGAGCTCTGAACAGGGTTGCCAGGTCGATTCCCACATGGGCCAGTGAACTGTGCCCTCCATGGTTGGATTAAAGGCAACAAGCTGCCGCTAAACTGCCAGAGGGGTGGTTGGATGGCTCAGTTGATTAGAGCGCGAGCTCTCAACAACAAGGTTGCTGGTCCAATTCCTGCATGGGATGGTGGGCTGTGCCCCCTGCAACTAAGATTGAATACAGAGACTGGACTTGTAGCTGAGTTGTGCCATCCACAACTAGATTGAAGGACAATGACTTGGAGCTGATGGGCCCTGGAGAAACACACTGTTCCCCGATATTTTCTTCCTCCCCCCAAAAAATATTAAAAAAATAAAAAAAGAGATAAATGAGATGGTTTGTTCCACAAATAGTGGTGGAAAACCTGGGTATTCACATGCAAAAAAAAAAAAAAAAAGTGACTATAGATATAGACCTCAAACAATTTACAAAAAGTTACCTAAGATGTATCTTAGATACAAATGTAAAATACAAAACTGTAAAACTCAGAAGAAAATCTAGATGACCTCACATATGGAAATGATTTTTGAGATAAAACACCAAATGTACCATCCATTAAAGAAATAATTGATGAACTGAACTTCATTAAAAACTTCTGTGAAAATTACAGTGAAGCAAATGAAAAGACAAACCATGGACTGGGAGAAAATACTTGAAAAAAAACAACACAACACATCTGATAAAAACTATTATTTACGAGTACAATACACAAAGAATTCTTAAAACTCAATAATAAGAAAACAAATAACTCAATTTAAAAGTGGGCATAAAACCTGAATAGACACCTCATCAAAAAGATATACAGATGGCAAATGATGATGTAAAAAAAATGTTCTTCATCATATGGCACTAGAAAAATGCAAATTAAAACAGCAATATGATACCACTACACATTTATTAGAATGGCCAAAATCTGCACAGTGATAATGCCAAATACTGACAAGGATATGGAACAACAGGAACTCTTATTCATTTCTGATAGGAATGCAAAATGGTACAGCCACTTTGGAAATACATTTTGTGATTGCTGACAAAATTAAACATACTCTTCCCATACAATCCAGCACTCACATTCCTTGGTATTTATCAAGTGAGTTGAAAAATTGTGTCCACACAGACACCTGCGCATGGATATATAGAGCAGCTTTAATCATAGTTGCCAAAACTTGGAAGCAGCCAAGATGTTCTTCAGTAGATGAATGGATAGTAAAACTGTGCTGCATCCAGACAATGAAATATTATTCAGCAATGACAATAAATGAACTATGAAGCCATGAAAAGACATAGGAGAATTTAAAAATGTGTATTACTAAGTTAAAATACCTAGTCTGGAAAGGCTACATACTGTAGAGTTGCAACTATCTGACATTCTGGGAGAGGCAAAACTATGGAGGCAGTAAAATGATCAGTGATTCCTAGCTCTGAGGTAGGAGAGATGAATGAGAAGAGCACAGAGGACTGTTAGGGCAGGGGAGCTACTCTGAATGTTACTATAATGCTGGGTATACTTTTCCAAATCCATAAAATATACACACCAAATATGAACTCTTATGTAATTTATGGACTGTTGGTGATAATGATTTGTTTATGTAAGTTCATCAATTGTAACAAATGCACAACTCTGTTGCAAACTATTGATAGTGGAAGGTTCTGTATGTGTGTGGGGTCAGAAAGTATATGGGAACTCTCTGTACTTTCTGCTTTATTTTGCTGTGATCCTAAAACTGCTCCAAAAAAAAAAAATTAAGTCATTTTAAAAGAATACATTTTAATATAATTGGCATACAAATAGAAAATCTCAAGGTGAATACTTCCTCTCACCACTGTTTTTCAACATTGTATTAGAAGTCCTAGCCAGAGCAATCAGGCAAGAGAAAGAAACAAAAAGGCATACAAACTGGAAATGAAGAAGTTAAATTGTCACTTTTTGCAGATTAAATGAATCTTTATATAGAAAACCCTAAAGTCTCCACCAAAAGAAACTATTAGAAACAATAAACAAATACAGTAAAGTCACAGGATACAAAATCAATATACAAAAATTCATTGCTTTCCTATGTACTAACAATAAAATTTCAGAAAAATAAAAAACAAAACAAACAACAACAACAACAAAAAACAATTCCTTTTGCAATTGCAACAAAAATAATAAAACACCTAGGAAAAACTTAACAAAGGATATGAAGGACCTATACAGTGAAAACTATAAGACATTGTTAAATAAATTGAAAAATACATAAAAAAATGGAAAGATGTTAAATGCTCATGGATTGGAAGAACAAACATAGTTAAAATGGCCATATTACCTAAATCAATACACATCAAAATCCAAATGGCATTTAAAGAAATAGAACAACAACGACAAAAAAAAAATCATAAGATATATATGGAATCACAAAAGACCCTGAACAGCCAAAGCAATCCTAAAACAAGAGTAACAACAAAAACAACAAGTCTGGAGGTATCACACTCCCTGATTTCACATTATACTACAAAGCCACAATAATCAAAACACGAAAGTATTGGCTGAAAACAGGCACACAGTCCAATTGAGAACCCAGAAACATACCCACAGATATGTAGGCAGATAATTTTTGATAAAGGAGCCAAAACGCATGCAATGTAGTAAAGATAGCCTCTTCAAAAAATGGTGCTAGGAAAATTGGAAAGCTACATGCGAAAGATTAAGGTAGACTGTTATCTGTCACCATATACCAAAATTGATCAAAGACCTAAACAAAGGATCTGAAACAACAAATTGCATAGGAGGAAAGATAGGTACTAAACTTATGGACCTTGGTTTCAGAGCGGATTTTATGAATTTGATCTCAAAGGCAAGGAAGTATACGCAAAAATAAATGAATGGGACTATATCAAGCTAAAAAGTTAATGCATAGAAAAAGAAACCATCAACAACGACAAATGGGAGAAGATATTTGCAAATAATACCTCCTACCGTGTTTCCCCAAAAATAAGCCCTAACCAGACAATCAGCTCTAATGCATCTTTTGGAGCAAAATTTAATACAAGACCCGGTATTTATATTATATTATATTATATTATATTATATTATATTATATTATACCCAGTCTTATAGTAAAATAAGACCGGGTCTTATATTAATTTTGGCTCCAAAAGACGCATTAGAGCTGATTGTCCAGCGAGGTCTTATTTTCGGGAAAACACAGTATGAGGGGATAACATCAAAATATGTAAATAACTCATACAACTCAACAAGAAAAAAAATCCAATTAAAAAATGGACAGAGTTTTTGTTTCTTCATTTGTTTGTCTTGTTCCTTTGTTGTTTTCAGTTGTATATACCACATATCAGTGAAATCATATGGTTCTCAACTTTTTCTCTCTGACTTATTTCACTTAGCATGATAATCTCAAGATCCATTCATGTTGTCGCAAATGGCACTATTTCATCTTTTCTTATGACAAAATAGTATACCAATGTAACTTTACTAGCAATTGTCACCCAAATAAACTTTAATATAAAAGAAAAAAATGGGCAAAGAACCTGAACAGACACTTCTCCCAAGAAGACATAAAAACAGCCAACAGATATATGAAAATATGCTCAACTTTACTAGCTATTAGGGAAATGCAAGTCAAAACCATAGTGAGATACCACGTCACGCCTGTTAGAATGGCTATAATCAACAAGACTAGTAATAACAATTGTTGGAGACGTGGAGAAAAAGGAACCCTCATACACTATTGATTAGAATGTAAATCTGTACAGTCACTATGGGAAAGAGAATGGAGGTTTCTTAAAAAATTAAGAATAGAATTATAAAAAAAGACATGTCAAATTAAGAATAGAATTAAAAAAGAACTCAGCAATCCCTCCTCTGGGTATCTACCCAAAAAATCTGAAAATGTTATCCATAAAGATATTTATACCTCTATGTTCATTGCAGCACTATTCATGGTGGCCCAAACATGGAAACCATCAAGTGCCCTTTGATAGATGATATGTTAAAGATATGGTGCAGATATACAGTGGAATATTAATAATACTTGCCCTAAGAAAAGGTGAAATACTGCCATTTGCAACAACATGGATAGATCTTTAGGTTATCATGCTAAGCAAAATAGGTCACACAGAAAAAGTCAAGAACCATATAACGTCACTCATATGTGGGATATAAAACTGAAAGCAACAAACGAATAAGACAAACAAAGAAACAAAAACTCATAGACACAGACAACAATTTACTGGTTTACCAGACAGTAAGGGGGTCAAATATATGGTGATGGAAGGAGAACTTACTCTGGTTAGTGAACACACAATGCTATATATACCGAGTGCCAAAAAAAGTATACATATTTTAAGAGATGTAATCTATATATCACTTTTTGAAGTTGAGTTGAATTACAGTAGCAAGTGTAGTATGATGTTCACTCAAAAGATGGCATTAACCAAATGAATGCTGGCATCACCATGTGACAGACAAAACAATCAAAGAAAATGGCAGAAGCACGGTTGTCATTCGAGGAGGACAAGAACATTTTAAAGGTATATTTGAAATTCTAGAAAGCTGTGGAAGTACAACAAAAAAGGAGGCATGAGTATGCAGCAGAACCTCCGACACATGTAATAAGTGCGTGCATTCATGATAAGTTTGAGACGCATGGTGCTCTATGTGTTTTGCACAAGGGAAGAGCCGGGCGGCCTCGCTCAGCAACAAGTCCTGCTTCTTCAACTATGGTGTTGAAACAGTTTACACAACTTGTATTATAATTTTAATACAGTTTTTTCCTTTCTTAAAACATGTATACTTTTTTTGGCAACCTCTATAGATGATGTATTATAGGATTGTACACTTTAATTCTATATACTTTTTAGTAACCAATGTCACCCCAATAAATTTTATAAAAATTTTTTAAAAACTGTACTTCCCCAAGGAGGGTAAAACTTCCATTTACTTTTAACTGGCATCATCTGTATTTGCTACCAACACAAAGTCCCTGAGTTTTATTCAGGGGCTTTTAGAGTGTTATATTGAGCTTGATTTCTAATCTTGATCTCACTTGAGTGAATGCTAACAACAAAACTTTTTCTGAAGAAATTTTTCTACACCCAGAATAGAGACTGAGACGGGCAAATATGTATATCTAACATTTCTTTTGTTCACGCAAGTTGCATTCTGGCATATCTTCTATTTTATCCCTGATATTTTTTGGCTCTAGGCAGAGGTTATCAATTTGATCTCCTTTAGTGAAGAAGAACCAGGCATTGTCTTCTATTCATCACGGAAAATCTACTAAAATTTAAGCTAGTGGAATAAACCACCACTTTTCAGTATAATCCCTCAGAGCAAACAATGGTGTAGCAGCAATTTCCACTCCGGATTTATAGTTTTGTCTTATTTTAGCTCTAAGGATTTATACTCTATTTGTTCCAGATCAACTGTACATTTAAAAACAGTTTTTAGACTGAAAGTGTTAAGTGGTCTGTCCAGAGGGTTTTCTGGTCATCGATTTGTTCATATTGAGAAAAGAATCCACATTTTCCGTAATCATGGAAAAAAGCAAATCCACCCTTAGCTATCTCCTCTTCTATATGCTTTCTCATAAAATTCATTTGTCAAGTACATATTTCCTATTTCAAACCCAACATTTAAAAATCCCATTGCGTAGTCATATGTATTTTATAGGTCTATATATTTTACAGGATTTAAAAAATTAGCATGTTATAGACAAAATTCTTTATTTTCCTCCCAATAAACTGACCTACCACAAGTTTTACATAATGATAAATAGCATCTCTGATCCCTCTGTTGTTCAGATCAAAAGTTTAGAAATCACCCTTTATACTTTAGTTTACTTCACACCTCACATATAACCCATCAGCAAGTTTCATACACTCTTGCCTTCAAAATAAATTCAGATTCCTACCAATTTAACCTATGTATACTGTGAGCAATTGTCCATCCAGTATAATACTAAGATCTCACTCTCTGCTTCACTAACTTTAGGAGTAGGAGCAGGGTTAATAGGTACCATTGAGGCATGTCAACGTATGCAGAGGTTTAAAAACAACAACAACAACAACAACAACAACAACAAAACTAAAATCAGCTATCAATTTAGACCTAAAGAAGAGAGAGTGTTTATAAATCTTAATGGAAGAGAGCTGGAGCTTTAGGAGAGGGCTGCTGGAAAAGAGTTGCGGTTTTTGTTAGAGAAACATAATCCCAGGGAACCTATGGCATGAGAGAGAGCAAACAAGAAAAATAAATACTCCAGCGCTACTCTATACCAATTTACTACTTTCCTGAAGGTATTTCCTAGGAACCAAAGTATTTCCTTAGGAACCATAACAGAACTAAAAAGGCAAGGGAACCCATTTTAAATAGCCTCTTCAGGCACAGAAAAGGGTGGAAACTGGATCTGCAAAGGCAACAAAGTATAAGCAGCCAATATATCTAATTTTATATTATAACCTTACATGATTCACAGGATAAATAGTCATTTCATTCAACAGTCATGTACTGAATACCAACAAAATCTCTGGCATTCTTCTGCAGATTGGTGATGTAGTGGTGAACAAGACAGATAAAACCACTGAACAAATTAACAAATATAGAAGTAATATATTAGGTAATATTTAGTGATTTTAAGAGAAGTGTTGAAATTCAAGATGGTAGTTGAATAAAATTTGGCAAGGAACTCAAACCTTGAAAACTGGAGAAAGAAATGTTCTAGGCAGAAGAAATAACAGAACTAAATACACCTGAGGTTTTGTACAATTGTGTAAATACTATTTTTGATAATATATTGACTATTTTATTGACATTAGTTCATCAAATATTCTCATTAGTAAAAGACTATTATACCTAATTAATAAAAGTTATAAATGATGCTCAGGATAGTGTTTATCATATAATAAGAGCTCAATAAATATTTGAGAGTTCTGTGTTATTATTATTATTTTCATTATTGCTACTATTTTTATATTTCAGGGTCAAGTCTATTTTCATTGACACACAATTTTTTCTTTAAAAAATCTAGACAGGAAGGAAAGGAGGAGAGCAATAGCATTAATTACTTCAGATTAAATCTGCACATGTGGCTAGAGGAATATTATAAAAATATTTTCCTTAGGATTAAATTGAGTAGCTTTCCAAAAGGTAAGCCAGTTTACATATATTTAATGAAAATATGGTGACAATTATTCACTAGTAGCTGATAGCAAACACAAACAATTTTAAATAATTTAATTAATTCCAGATATTATCAAGCATTCAGTTAACTGGTGACATTTTAAACTATACCAATATACTTTGACTACAAAGTTAAAAATTATCATTGCTACTAAAAAATTACTTATTTATATCATCACACTACAAACAATCCTGTGGTCACTATTGAAACATGTATCACTGAAAAGCAATCTACATTCTCTTGAACCCTCCATATTTCTTTTCTTTTCTCTTAATACACTGGCATCGTTTTTTTATTATTTTCTATTATTGTCAAATTGCACTGTATTTGCTCACAGTGTTTTTTCTCAATTATGCAAATTAACTCTATCAATGGTTATAGATTATAGACTAAATTCTTACTATACATGAATATGAATTATATGCCGTTTCTTACTTCAATTAGTTTATGATCTGAAAATTACTAAATTTTTGATTGCCAATTGATCAGTCCTCCCATTCTATTAATATTTTTGCAACTTTTCACATTTTGGAAAGATCACTTTGAATTGATAAGAAATGGATATGGTGAAATAACATGAACAACAACAATAGCTACTAAAGTCAATTTTCTCTTTCACTGCCCACTAAGTGCTTCACAGTTCTTCCCTCTCAATTTAATCCTTACGATAATTTATGAAATAGATACTTTTAATCCTATTTTACTGATAAAAATACTGAGGACCTGAAATAGTAAATGCCTTGACTTAATCATAGTGCTAAGAAGTAGAAGAGTTTAGATTTGTATCTGTGATCCATCTACAACCAGAGCCCAAGCACTTATACTGAAGTACACTAAGTAGAAATATCTTCTTAACTATTAAGATCAGAAATTCTGGCACATGCACAAATTCTTCTAAGAGTTCTATGAGCGTTTTATCTTTGTTTTGATTTCTGAAGTATTAATTTCTTAAGTGTACTTTAGTGGTGTGATGAATGCCATCTGCAAGATTAATTATAGAGAGAAGTCCCCAAAGTAATACTCCATAATTTTCCCCTAATAAAATTTTTAAAAATGCATATTTCTGTCTTTGGTTAATGTTTAATTCCAAACATCTATAGAGTTAACTTTTTAATACTTGTACTTTTATGTTTTTTGGTTTTGTTTTTGTTAATAACTTAAAGTATAAAGTGGTATTTCTCAAGCCTGGAAAAGATGATAAAACTTTTTAAATTAATCACATGCATAGATTATATTTAAAATATTCTTTCATTGATCTTTATGACTTTTTCCCAACTAAATAATAAATTTTATGTATACTGACTTTGTAGTTAAACTTCTTATTTACAGAGAGAAATTTATAAACAGTATTTATTTGTTAATGATTTCTGAGCTTGCTCAAATTGTATAAATTAATTTTATATTTAAGTATATTTTCAAGTGTTTTTCAACTATTTCTAATTATTTGGAAGGGATGAAAATATGCCTTTAAACAATAACAAGAAGTTGCTACTTATTTTGAGAGTCCATTAAGTTAAAGAACTGTATCTTCTGGAGTATACAGAAGAAAGAAAACGAAGAGAAAAAAAGAGCATCAGTTAAGAGACAAATCTAAAACATCGCTTTGTTCTTGATGATTACCAAAGAGAATATTTTACTAACTATGAGATTATGCTAGTTCTCCTTGAAGAGAAATATTAATGGGTCAGAAATGGCAAGCATGACTTCGTGGGAAATGAAGAGATTTCCCTTGTAATTACTTCTCAACTTTTGATTATTCTGTGTTTATTATAAAGCAAAAAAACTCTTTCTGTATTTTTTATGAGAATAACTGTTTAAAATTTCATTCAGCCAATCAGATTTTGATTGTATTTTTCTGTCTAGTTTTACTAATCCTGTGGAATAAAATTGATTCCAACAAGAAACTTCACTGATTACTCAGAGATTGGCTAATAGTCTTTATCACCTACTCTCTGTCTCGGATACAATTCTAGCTATCCAGTTCAAGGAAGATTATAATCAGAATGCATCCTATATTGTTTGGGAACTAATTGCATAGTTGCAGGTGTAGCTTGGTCACAGTAGGGTCTAAAGTAAACCAAGCTATTCAGAAGTTCAAGCTAAAAAGTATGGGTATATTTGGATACTTAAGTGAGTGGCATTTCCACTACCCATAAAGCTAATGTAATAGTCAAGAAAAACTACTAGTGGCTACAAAACACTGTAATTGCAGAACTAAAGGATACTGTTAGGCCCATACTAGAAGATGCACATTTCCCATTGTTATTAGCTATCACTGGCTTGGACAATCATGACCATAGGCAGTTTTCTATATTACCCAGTTCTCACAATCCTCTCATTAACCCCACTCCTGCACAAACATTACATCTAACTCTCTCTCAGTACCTATTGTCTATATCCATTTAGACATTTCCTAGCTATTTCTGATAAACTGCTAGTCCGGAAATAGGGATAATAGGAGATGATATTTCAAACTGGCATGGTAATACTCAAAATCAAACTTACATAAACTGCAGTAGAGCCAGAAAGAATGCTAGTTAGAGTATATACTCCCATAATAATTTTTATATACTACCGTGCATCAGTTCAGAGGTTCAAAGAAAAACAGGTTGTGGTAATAGAAGAGACTACCTAAAGAGCCTTTTAACAATAAAACAATGTTTGAGGATCTGTGCACCTTGATCTGCCAGACAGAATAATTATGAAAAAAATATTTGCCCAACATTAGTTGACAGGTATCAGGGATGAAAACAATCCCTTGTGATGCAAAAGTATGTCTTGTTTACCTTTAGGCTGACTGTACCTCAGGTCCTCAAATAACATTCAGTTCGGCGTCATCTCATTATAACATTGATGAGAAAACAAAAAATTGATTCCCAGCCAAGATCACTGTCTGTGTGGATTTTGTATGCTCTCCCTATGTCTGCGTGAGTTTTCTCCAGGCACTCCAGTTTCCTCCTACATCCGAAAGGTGTGCATGTCAGGTGAATTAGTGTGTCTGAACTGTCCCAGTCTGAGTTTGTGTGAATGTGGGTGTGAGTGCATCCTCTAGCAAAAGGGTGTCCTGTCCAGGCTCAAAATGGGGAAGGGAAGAGAGGCTGTAGGTGCAGGAAATTTCTAACTTAACTGGAGCCCTTGTATGGTGGAATAATATTTGGGACTGGCAGATGTTTGGTACTTTTGTGGGATTTTCAGAAAAGGTCAATATGGATATGTCACTGGCTTTTTTCATAAAACAGGTAATGTTTTCTTCCGGTAGCAGCTGATGCCTTCTTCTTCCTCAATTTGGGTAGGGAACAGCAGGGACACCCTGTCTGAGCTCCCAACAGGATCATCTGCAGCAACTTATTGAGACTACAAGATGTACTTTCAAGGTACTTTCTACAGCAAACATGCTGGAACTGATTATAATTGGAAACTCAGCTTGGCCTTTCAGAGGTCTTGTTTCCTTTAGGTATGGATCATTCTCTGGAGCTGATGGGCTTTCTCACAGCATAGAAGCTGTGTTTGAAGAACAGGTTAACCAAAAGACAGGAAGTACATGTTACCTGTCCCTTAGGTCTGGTTCTGGCAACCCACACACAATCATTTTCATTATATTCTGTTAATCAAATGAATCACAGAGCCTTCTCAGATAGAAGGAAAGGGAAGATAAGCCCTCTCTTGCAATGTGACAAGTTTCAAAGAAATGAAATGATCTCTAGTCCTTCCTAATTGAGGTTTATTTCTTTTCAACATGTGTGATATCCAGATGGAAGCAATTCAAGGTCGTTAAGGCAAATCTACAATCATCAGTGACCAAGATTACTTCAATTTTCTTGCTCCCTCATCCCCAGCACGTGGTTTCCTTCTTGTGGTCTAAGAAGCCCAGCAGGAGGAAAACAAAATAAAGAAGTAATTTGTTACTTCATTACAGTTACAGAAGCTTCTAATGGGACTCCCACTTATATGCATATAGCCAATCCTAACTGCAAGGAAAACTGGAAAATGTTATTCTAGTATTTCATTCCATAAAGACCTTTATTTAGTTAAAAACTAGGGTTTCTACTATTTAAGAAAACAGGAAGAATGGATATTAGGAGAAAAATAGTAGTATTTGATAAAAAATACATATTTGCATCTTTCCTGAGAAAAGAATCATATTTTATAAGATATCCTTTGTATTGGTTGGAATTTATTTGCAGACAGATTTAATTTAGATACTTAAAGCACAAACAGATTTAGTTCAAAGTATTAGCTGGCTAATGTGTGTTCTTGATACATAGTGAGACATGTAATCAATCAGAAGAGAAATAGCCAGGAGAAATGTCCAATCACCTTCTAAGACTGTTCCAGTAGAAATAGCACTTAACACCCTCACAGCTACAGACACTAGAATCTCTTCAAAGCTGCTGCAGAGAAAATCCAATGACTACAGGACTCTACTTGCCAGAAGAGCCATTCAGCCTCATTCATTCTTCATACCATCTTTCTCAATTTTGAGAAGTGATAATGCTTAAAGTTCTCTATATAACCCAGTTGAAAGTTTCCTGGGAAGTGCAGTTTTGAGTTTCAGCCTGGGAAAGAAAGGATTCACAATGAAAAAGGATACCAAAATGGGCAGACTAAGTTCAGTATAGTTGTGTGTACAAGCAATATCTCTTTTTATAAGGTATTTATGACCCACTAAAATGAAAATAAATCACACTATATTATTTCTTTGAAGACATAAAAGTATAGCAGATTCACCAAAAAATCAACAGGTTGAAAGAAAACATAATCTTTGTCTTTCACGCATGGGAAATAATGTCCCTTGAATCAAAACAAACTATAAGTATTGATTTTAAAATTGATTATCTTCAATCATCTTCCTCCCAGAAAAGGATAGAATAAGTTTAAATGTCATTAGCTCTAATGACAAAGCTAAACACGTAAAAACAAAATTATGCTTATTTTAATCTGTAAGGAACTGTCATTAATTTCTCTTTGTTTCTTTGTCTCTTTTCTTTTGTTTGGTTTAGATTCATTAAAGTATTTAAGGAAATTCCTCTTGTTGTTCATAGCATAGCTGGCAAAGAAACTCTTTCCTTTTCCTCATCCCTTAACAACAAGTATAATAATCTTATTTCTTTTCTGACAATAGCTAGGAGAAAATATCTATGATAAAATACATACAAAATAAAATAGCATCATGCATTTGACCATAACAAGAAAAGGAGAAAAGAACTAGTCCTAAAAGTATGTGATCTTGGGAAAATACATAGCTTCACTGACTTTCTTAATCACCCTACACTGTGTTAATTTCCTGAGGCTGAGGTAAGAAACTACCACAAACTGTGTGGGTCAAAACAACAGAAATGTATTCTTGCACAGTTCTAGAGACTACAAGTCCAAAATCGTGTTGTCATCAGGGCCATGCTCCCGATGAGACTCTGGGTAGTGTCCTTCCTTTCCTCTTCCTAAGTACTGTTGGTGGCCATTGAACTTTAGCATTCTTTGGCTTGCGACTGCGTAAGTCTAATCTCTGACAGTCATCACTTGGCATTCTCCGTATGTATCTCTATTCTTTCTTTATAAGGACACCAGTCATATTAAATTAGGACTTCCCTAATGATCTCAATCAATGATTTGATTACATCTGTAAAAACCCTATTTCCATGTAAAGTCACATTCTGACATACTGATGGTGAGGACTTCAATGTGCTCATCGGAGGGGCACAATCAACCCATCTATAGCAAAAGATATTTGCGTCCCTGAAAAGATTTGATAAAGTGATACATATGTTGTTTGTTTTTTTAATGTCTCTTACTCTTTGTTTAATTTTTTTCAGTTAATTCTGGGTGATAGAATGGATCACCTATAAAATATCCCTATTATTGGTGATCAAAGGGAAAGTGAACACTACAAAACTCAGGAAATCCATGTTCTAGCTCCAGCTTCATCATACAAAAAAATGTCTAATGGGATAATGTGAATATATCTATTGTGAGGAAAAAGAAGATAATGTATTGTACAGTAATTAACAATTTATGTTTCCTTTATGGAAACTACTATTTCCCTAAAAGATCATTAGATCATTAGAAGACCGATGGCAAGGATTACTTGTTTGTTTCATACATCAGAAAAGGAAACTGAGATAGTAAGACACATAAGAGATAAACATACTTTAACAAGACAATGACTCTCCCAAGAACCTGAGGTCTTTGTGCAGGCAGTAATAAGTCTGAATTTAAAAGTCACACATTTAAAAAAGGGGAAAAAGAGAGTATCAAATCTTTAGACAAGGATTTGACCAACAAAGTAAAGAAGTATATGGATAAGATTTAAAATTAGAAGTCACATATAAAATTCTGATAAACGTTGTGGCTGAGAGTTGCACCATAATTAAGACAATAGTATTATTTCAGAGAAAAGGTATTTTTTAATAAAACAGGCAAAGTATAACCTGGGCTACTGCATACATTAGAATGGCTAAAATCCAAAACACTGACAATTCTAGATGCAGGAGATGATTTGGAACTACAGGAATTCTCATTTGTTGCTGGTGGAAATGTTAATGATACAGCCACTTTGGAAGACAGTTTGGCAGTTTCTTACAAAGCTTACCATATGCTTACATAAGCTTACCATATGATCCAACAATCATGCTCCTAAATATATAGCAGAATGAGGTGAAAACTTATGTCCGTAAAAACACTGTCATATGAATGTTTATGGCAGTTTTGTTCATAATCACCAGTTAATCTTGAAGGAAACAAGATTAACTTAACTAGGAATAAATGAATGAATGAATAAATAAACTGTGATACATCCATACAATGAAATATTATTCTACAATAAAAAGAAATAAGGTGCCAAGCCAAAAAATAAACAAATAAACAAAGCAAACAAACAAAACCCCACAAAGGAACCTTAAATGCATATTGGTAAGTGAAAGAAGCCAGTCTGGAAAGTCTACAAATTATATGACATTCTGGAAAAGACAGAAATATATAAATGGTAAACAATCAATGGTTGCCAAGGGTTCAGAGGGATTGTAGGGGAAGGATGGATAGGTAAAGCATATAGTATTTTTAGGGCAGTGAAACTATTTTGTATGTTATTGTGATGATGGATACATTTGTCAAAACCCATGGAACTGTACAAAATAAAAAATAAACTCTAACGTAACCTATGGACTTTAGTTAATCACGATATTGGTTCATCAGTTGTAACAAATGTACCACACTAATGAAAGATGTTAATACTAGGGGAGACTGTGATTAGGGAAGGAACTGATATATAAGAACTTTGTGTACTTTCTGTACAACTTTCCTATAAACCTGAAACCACTCCAAGAAGTTAGTCTATTAAAAAAACATACGTGCATGGAAACAACCCATATTCCCCCAGTTTGTATATTAGCATGAGAAGATTAGAAAGTAATGAACTCATCAAAAGTCATTTTAACGTATTATTTATCCCACAGGAGTATGTGGGATAGGAGTGAAGATGAGACGCTACGTATCTATCCTTAGAAAAGAAAATGTCTTCTAACAGCCCTGCTAAGATTTATAAATGGACATCCCCTCTTTGGTAATGTGGACCTATTAGCATGCACTATTTTCTTCGGAGGAACATATATAAACAACATATATCAACAGCGTTACTTGAACACAACCACACTGGGATAAAATAAAGTAAATTATAGGTAAAGCATTTTATTTCAGTGGAATTTGAAGTCCTAATTCCATAACATGGCTACTTCCCTCACTCTAGATTCCCTAGACAGTCCTGGGTAAAGTAATCTCACTAGAGGGCTGAGTTTGAAGGCTAGTAAAAATGAGCACTCTGACATACAAATCTTATATAGGTTACAGTTTTATTTTAAAAGAATATAGTTTCAACAACATCTACCAAAAATATTTGTGAAACATTTACTGGGGATGTTCAATGGGGGTTTTTGAACACAGTTTCTCAGTTCTATTTGGTCCTCACAGAAGACCTTAAATATAGTGATGGTAAAGGTCATCTGTCAGTGCTGGCTGCTGTCTTTTCAGATTGCAGAAAGAATGTAGTGGATCGTATCATACCTGTTTAATTTCCATTTACATCACCCTGACACTTTAGTATAATTGTTTTACTAAGTTATACAATCTGCCTTTGACAAGCCCTGTGTCTAGACCTAACATCTGGATTCCTGCTTTTTTGAGATCATTGTTACAGCCACTACACACATGACCACTATTAAGCTACCCATGATCTCAGCCTTGGATCACTACTGCAATCTCTCTCCTGAGTGACTGGGCTCAGATGGAAAATATATCACACAGCCAAGTTTATTGGTGACATTTCATATGATCTGCAAGCTGCACTAAACTCTCATAAGCACACTCAGTCCTCTCTCCATGCTCAATAATATCTCTTCCAAAGCTCCACCATACCAAGCCCAACTGAAGAAGATGTGAAATCACCAACTCTTACAAATTTTGCCTAAAAAAGACAATTTCTCTCTGGATTATTCACACGTCTCATACACATGTGAATAAGACAAATAGATTTAGTCAGGGCAGTTTGCTTCAGTCTATCTCCTCAGCTTTGCAAATGGCAGTGGGAGCCCAGGCATTTGTGCAGCACTATGACCTCAAGAGCGTTTTTGACTGATAACATCTTTGGCCATGTAAAATCAGCCATGATCCTCAGGCATAGTATGTGTCTCTCATGAACTCACCCTCTATCCTCTCTGCTTTCCCATGGGTTCTATCATTTTAGCTAGTGTTATTTATTTTGTTGTTGTTGTAGTACTATGTTTGTGTTAATAAGAAACAAAATTCTCTAAGTATAGACTACTTGGAAATTCACTACGGTATAGATAATATCAAATCTTCAAAAATTCAACAACCTAAGAGACACATAGTTTTAATATTATGGGGCATATTTTAGCTAATGTTTCTATTTATATCATTTTCTTTTTCTTTTTAAGTTTCTAATCCTTCTATAGGTTACCTAAACCACTTTTGATTAAGAAAACTGTAGAAAGTTAGTAACTGCCACAAGCAAACGCCAGGCGGTGGCACGTGTCAATTTTCCACAGAGTCCTGCTTTGCGGGGTGTCTGCACTGCTCTGGGTCTCTGCTCACACTTGCTGGAATCAATCGCAGCAGATTTTAGCCCACAGGTCATTTTTCCCCATATTTCTTTGTAAACTCTTCAGCATTCTTACAGAATTTTTACGGTCCTTAGAATATTCTTCAGTTAGGTCAGCCCGGAGGGGGTGCTCGGGCTGGGGGTCGTTCACCAGTGCTATGAGGGACTGGATCACTTGGTCGGTTTTGGTCGCTGGCTTCCAGTTTTCAGCACTAATTACTGGCAGACAGACCTGCCCCTTCTCATCAATGTTGGGGTGATAGAACTTTGTTTTAAATGTGATGTTCGGTGGTTTGAATGGGTACTCTGCTGGAAAGTTGATTTCGATTCTGAAGTCCCCTTATCATATGGAGGGTTATCAGGAGCAATAAGCCCTTGCCAAGTTAATAAATTAGCTTCATCAACCTGGATGTTATGAAAGTTTTTCATTCCACATTTGCGGATTTCTTCATGCTCCTTCATCAGCCTCCTGTTGGCCACCATCTTGGATCTGGTGCTGCTGCTTTATATATTATTTTCTTGTTCAGAGAATTTATAAGAATTTTACAGTATCACTCTTTTTTCCAAAAGCATGAATTTCAATCCCTACAATTTCTTTAATTATATGACCATAACACAATTTATAACATAAAGCTATCTCCTAATATTGGGTATTTTTCCTCAACTTTTTCTCAGTATCATTTCCTTAGAATAAGGAAGCTCTAAATTCAAAGTGTCATCTTGTTAAGATAGCTTAAATAATTATATTAAATTCTAATTCAGAATATTCTAAGTATGTTTTGGTTTCTGGCTTTTTGAGCCATTTGCAGATATAGCATAGCTGATATATTTTTAAATTTACTCTGTGAAAATCATGTAGAAGAATAAAAAATTTTCAGTCTTTGCAGTGGACTCAAATTTAACGTCCTTAATCATATTGTCAGTGATTTATAAAAAACAACAGCAAACAAACAAACAAAACCTTGAGATTTTCAGAGCCACCATTCTATGGTATTTTAAAAGTAAAGAAGTAAAGAAATCAGGTAGCGTTCCTGCAGTCTGAAAACCTTTTTTTCTCCATGTATCATGAGAACATATATACATACCCATCTCTGTTTTTATCTCTATCACTATCTCTATCTTTACTATTTTTTAATGGAAGAAAATACTCATTTTATCTATTTTAAATTGTTGGATGATAAACGTTATAAAATGTACTTCAATTTAAGAAATCAGTCATAGCATTTTCCACCCTAAATTTCAGCAATAATTTTAAAAAGGTCCATTACTCTTGTCATTAGAAAAAGCTCCCCTCCCTTTCAGTCATGTGGCAGCATTTATCTAGTACCTAGGAAAATGTTCTGGCTCATCTATCACACTAATCTTGTTATAATGTAATAATGACTTAACTGTCTCTGCACATGAGTGTAACAACATTTTTGGAAGCAAATGAATATGTCTTTTTGAATTTATATCCCTAAACTTGATAACATATCATTTAGTAATAATCCCCTCTGGGCACAAAGTAAGTTTTTAAGCCCTGTGAGCCTTATAGAGTCTTTAGAACTAAGTAATTAAACATTTCATGGAGGTTATTACAGAGTTTAAGTAGTGAATTCACATATCCACTGACTGGATTTATAATAGTTGCAATAGTACACTGAATACAGAACTCAGATTTGTTGTGCTATTAGTTGGTTCTTGCTTCAAAACTGAGTAAAGAGGTCAGCGAAAGGAAAGGTTAGTACAAAGTTTAGATTACCTTATTGTCTAGTAGAAGTCTAGTTAACATACTTACATTTGGGTAAAAATTGTATAAAACTGTGGAGGCATTACAATTATCACCAACTTTTTGGCTTTTGACTTTCTAAGGTTGTTTTAGGGTGGTATACCTAGACAGTCACATCAACATTGTAATAACATAAAAGCAACATTTCAACTGTCCTGCCATCATAAATGTGCTTTTATATATAAAAAGTAAGCATTGTTTCAACTTGCATTTACTACTCCATTTTATCTGATATATGAGAAGGAATATTCTAGAAATGTTTTCGTATATACTGGAATGCCCTACACATTTAGCTGTGAACCATTTTATATCCACTGCTACTCTTAGAAAATGCAAGGACTGTTGAAGAGAATTTGGTCATATTTTCTGGTTTATAGTAGAAAGAATAAATGATGACTAGTAGTCTTTTATCATAGTAAGAACAAAATTAAAAGGGATTATATAAACATTGTCTGGAGGCTTAACAAGAAAAAGTGTAAGGAAATTAACCAATGCAGTATTTTGTTTTTCTTTGGATCTTTCTCACACAAAAAAAGAAGTAAACTAACCACTGCCCTAAGAAGGTAATTGTATTGAGATCCTTTCTAACCTCCATGTTATTCTTAATCTCCCCACTCTCTCTCCTCTCCCACAATCACACACCTATTTGGCATAACAGATTCTCCCTCTGCTGGATAAATCTACTGAAATAAATGAAGGATAGGAATACTATGGTCATAGCCTATGCTAAATAAAATCATGAAAATTTACAAATATAAAACCTATCAAAGACTTTCCAAGTACTAGACTTCAGGAGGAGAATTTGGGTTGTAAGATCCAGAGGGACCATGAGTTTAAGAGACAGAGAACACTTGTGGGGCATTCTTTGTCAATTTAGTGAACATCCTTGAGTGAACACCTACAAGGTCATATCAGTAAGATTCTAGTGATCTTAAATTGTGTGGGGAGACAGTTTGAGTTAATTAAAATGGAAGCACAACACATGCTTCTGCAGTCACTGAAACACAGCTTCATTTCCTTATATTTTATCAGCAGAAAAATGGACCGAAGAATTGATTTAAATGTTTTTTGAGACCTTTGTTTGCTCATTAAGAAGTAAAGGCTCAAGTGGTAAGTGGTAGGACGACAGCGCTACCACCACCTTCACCACTAATTTTCTTGGACACGTGTTTAGTGTTGCAAGACAGAATTTACAAATACATTCATAAAGAACCCTAGTTTGGAAACAATAGCCACCCTGGGTAGAAGGGTAAGATCATATCATGTGAAAAAAGATACTTCACTAAAGTTATTCTAAAGCAAAATTCAGTACTTTTCTATAACTCTGCATGTAACTTAAATTTACTTATTTATTTATGTATTTATTTTTTATTTATTTAAAAATATATTAAATTCTCCCTTGTGACCCTTTAACAAAATTCCTAACACTGAGATCTTCAATGAGAAAATACAATCTAGAGTGAAAAGAATGGATAAAATAGTGAGAAGTATCTTTGGAAACATTTTAAAATGATACAATATCTGTTGTGAATTTATTTTTTTTCTGACAATTCTTTATTTCCTAAGGAAATATGGAATTTTCATGATGAGTCTAAAGCTCATCCATAATTCTTATTTATTTTAATTAGAAACACAAAGAGTGAATTTAATTTAAATTTCAGATTTTGACTCAAGCTTTATTGCTGCTTTCAATAAATGATATAAAATAAATATTTAGAGTGATATGACCTTCACTTCTCTTAGATTGCAAGCATGTTACACACCAGAACAGCCAAAAAAGGATTGACTATTCCTTAAATAGTTGTTATTTGGGAATAGATTAAGTAGTAAGATTTACAGAGATATTTCAGGAAAGATGTCTGTCTTCATAGTAATATAGGTACTTCATAAATCCATGCAGACTATTGGCCCAGCATTGAAGAGGTAAGCAGGTCCAAATTATGTCACTTCTCAGCATGTTAGAGTTTTAGAGAGTTTTCCAGTGCAATCTGATTAGAGAAGTGTAATCGATAGGCACATAGGCACATAGGCACATATCCACCTTGTCTGACCTAGGCTTCCTGTGGCATCCCTTCTTGGAAGAAAGTCTTAGGAGCTTGGGAAGAGATTGAAACTCCTACTGATTTCTTAGTTGAATATTACAGAATTGGAAAAATTACAGCAGACAACTATTTAGATTGATATTTCCTTTTAATCACAAAAATTGCTTGCACCAGGAATGGTTAGGGATTCTAAACATTGTCAGGGGTCCTTATTCAAGATGAAATTTACAATTCTTAGCACATTATTTAAAGACCTTCATGAGAAGTTATTGGTTCAATTCGCTAAACTCATCTTTAGCTAGAAACTATGAGGTATGTGTATTGTCTGCAGAAGCTCTGAACACAAGACAATCCAGTGTGCACGTCCCTTAGAAGGTCATGTTTTTGTTTCTGTGCCTTTTTTCATCTTCCTAGAAAGCATTTCCTAGTTTCTACATCTGGCTTACTTCTAGTCATATTTTGAAATTCTTCTCAGGTATCATCATCTCTGAAATACTGTTATTTTCCACGTGACACTAGTTAGATGCTCTTCCAATGCATTCCCATCACAGCACCATATGTTTTCCTCTATATTAATAATTGCATCCAGTGGTAGTTGATAATGCAGAACTAATGTAGGCATAGAGAATACATATTTGGAAGAGCATAATTTTTAGGGTCAGGCTGACCTGGATTCCACTTTATTCCTAAGTAACTATGCTCTGTTGAGCAAGTTAATGAATCATATTTAGCTTTGTTTTTCTTTTCTGTAAAATAAGGACTAAAAGTTCCTCAATAAAAGGAAGTTTTGACAATAATTTATTTATTATTTTACAAATATAATTTCATATATATAATTGCTAGATAGATAAATATAGACAGAAGAAAGAGAAAAAGGGAGAGGAAGAGAAAGAGAAACAGAAACAGAAAGAAGGAAAACGAGATGGAGGGATGATTTTAGGCTCTGGGAACAAAAATTGGTTTGATTTAAAGAAGGTGAGATTTTACCACCTAGCCATGAAAAACAGTGAGGCAAGGAAATTTTATTCTAAGATTAGAAATTTATGATTCAAGAAGTAAAGAGAATGGTTGAGACAATAATACAAGGTATTTTGAATAAATTATTGGAGTAATGAACAAGGATCATGGATGAGTAAATTGTTCTTTTCAAAGAGATTTATAAAGTTACCATCATTACTTCAGATGATGGTAAATTCAGAGTCATCAGAGAGGTTAACTTAGGTGGAACGAAAGTAGTTTCCTAGTTATGTAAACTTACATACTTCAGGGAATATAACATAATATATATTATATATATCTACTAAATATATACTATAGTAAATATATATAATATATATTATATATAGTAGATCTATCTATCTATCATCTATCTATCTATCTATCTATCTATCTATCTATCTATCATCTATCTATCTATCTATCTATCTATCTATCTATAGCTATTTAACATGCATGTCTTAAAAATATATATTCCGTAGTTAAAATTTCCATAGTCAATATTGAGTGCATATTATGCTATCATATAAATAAGTGTATAAGCATATCATAATTTAGTCTATCCCTTTGCTAATGTTTAGCTAATTTCTAAGTCTCACTATCATAAATCACACTATTGTTTTGTACATACATGTACACACACATATACACATGTACACAGACACATATATGTACACACATATATATTATTTATGCATATATATATATATATATAATCACTGTTTATATCATTATTTATAATATTTTGCCTACATTGTACCTGATTTCTTCGGGATGAAATTCCTAGAAATATAATTTTTAAAGTATGACCATATTAATTCATGAGCAAATTGTCAAATGTTTTTACAGTTAGGATTAAGTAGATACAATGCAATCCCACTGGTAGGATGAGAATAACTCCAGGCTTTACAGCTTTTGCATCAATGATTCATATTAGTTTTGGTTAACTTGTGGTAACTTAACATGTATCCATTGCTTTCTTAAAAATTTGTATGTGTTATTTTTATATAAAAGTTATAACATTTAAGTGTAAGTTTACTTTGAATGTCATAAGCTTTTTTGGTCCATTTTATGGTTACTTTCCGTGGGCTAATTCTTCAGGAATTCCATTGTTTCTTATTTTGAATCTTTTCCGTATTTACTTCATAACTAATACCATTTTGAATGTCTATCTATTCAAATACAGCAACTCGGATCAGTCCACTACACTATTGATTAAATATTCTTCAGCATCAACTCATGCCTCTCTCCCTCTAAAGCAGTTATTAGTTTATTGGTTTGGGTTTTATTTCATTCATTCACTTAATCATTTATTCATTCATCCATGCATTTATTCACCTTTCAAAATCAAAACATTTGAGAAGATATATATTATTGGAATAAATGTGCCCCACCAAAATTCAACAAATCAAAAGCTCTGACCTTAATGGTGACAATATGTGCACCTTGAAGCAGGTAGGTAATATTAAATGTAATCATATGGGGAAGCCTTAATCCAGTAGGACTAGTGTCTTTACAAGAAGAAGAAAACACACCGAAGATCTACATATGTCTCTGCACACAAGCAAATGGGAAAAGCCATGTGAGTACACAGTGAGAAGACAGCCACTTGCAACCCAAGGAGAGAAGTTTCACCAGAAGCCAACCCTGCTGTCACCGTGATTTGGACTCCAGCCTCCAAAACTGTAAGAAAATAAATATCTGATATTTAAACCACCCAGTCTGTAGTATTTTGTTATGGCATCCCAAGCATTCTCTCATTCAGATATTAATCACCTGTAATCTAATTAGTCTCCTTGTCTCAGCCACTTACCCCAGGGGCAAAAACGTATTTTATTGATTGCAACTATATTGACCTTTTCAAAATAAAATTGTGCCTATGTTTCTCCTCTCCTTAAACAATGTACCAAGAGTCCACACAGTATAGAGGATAAGCTGCAAATACTTAGCAAGCTGTGGAAAATATTTTAATGTACTACCAAACTGAGACTTCAGGCTGACTGCGTTCCCTTTGACTTCTATTCCTTCCCTCATATATAGCAGGTAGTGTCATTGCTATCAGTCAGTTTGGACCATCCTATATTTCATTGGTGTATTTGCCTAGAATTTCTGGCCATGACCATAGTATTCTAGGTGCAGCTGGAGCCGAGAGCCAAAAAGCTCAACACTGGGTTGGCAAACAAAATGGCAAGCAGAGTATAGTCTCCTGGACATAACTATGATATCAAGAGGCTTTACTGCAAAGCCTCTTGATATAGTTTGAATGAATAAAAACTATGAATGAAAGTTTGAATGCAATAATAGAACTCAATGGTACCCTTCAATGTTAACCATCAGTTTCCATTAAAGTCTTAGCACATTTCACAAGAAAAATAAATAAATAAGAAAGCTGCCTACTATCTGTGGCTCATTATAATGAATAATTTCTTCTCTTCTTGGGCACAGAATCAGGCCTCATTTTCCCATCTCACTTCTACACAGGTGTAGCCACTTATCTGAGTTCTATCTGGGTGATAGATGGTTTTAATGCCCCTGGTGAATCAAGCCTCTCATCGGCACTCTTTTGCAATGTGACATTGTTATTCTTTCAATCATGAGGTGATTGACTAATAAAGATTCATCCAGTTTACACTGAAGCATAGATTAAGAGGGTTCAGCCCTCTGAGTTTATTTATTGTTTATTTATCAGAGGACCAGCCCTCTGAATTTGGGCTGATCTTGTGACTTGTTTTGACCAATAGAATATGGAAGAAGTAATGTCATGTGACCTGTGAGGTAGGTTTTAAGGATTTTACACAACCTCTGTTTTCATCGTCTTGAAATACCACTCTGGGAAGTCCATGTTTTGAAGAAACCTGGATTAAAAGACCACCTAGAGATAGAGGTCCAGCTGACCCGCTGAGGCCAGCTCCCAACTGATACATCAGCTAAAGGTAGCTGATGAGGTAAGCCAAAATAAGAAGAAGAGCTGCTCAATCAACCCATAGAATTGTGAGAAAAATAAATAAATTGTTGTTTCAAACATGAAGTTTGTGGTGATTTTTAAAATAGAAATAGATAACAGATACAGAAAGTAATATTAACAAAAGTGATTATAACACTTCTAGGCCTGATACATATAACCATCCTATAGGCATTACTCCATGTTCATTTCCTTTTCTCAGCACCCAGAATGGAGATGATTCCTAACAAAACTTTAACAGCCATTTATTGAAGATAGCAAAGCCCCTCTCAGCCTGATTCCTGAGTGATTAGACTTTGACTTATTCTCCTGGCAAGTGCAGATACTTGAACAAGAAATAAATTTCAAGTGTATTTTGGTCATTATACATTTTGAGTACTATTTATTACAGAAGTTAACCTATATTAATTAAAATACCAACAATAATATTATTAATACAATCTTTGGACTTTGTTCAGTTAATGTCTTGTTTCAGATGGATTTTATTTATGAACACAGACTTTTTGGTGAAAAAATAATTTTGCCTTTAGTACATATATTTGAAATATGAATTCATTTTTTTATATTGAAAACATACTGGAAAATAGAAGAAAAATTCAGGGGACTGAAATATTGATGTGTAATTTCAACACTAGAATTTTGGTATATTTCTTGCCTTGCATATGTACATTTTAATCTAAATTTATACAATTTTTTCTCACCTAATATTATATTATAAACAATTCCCATGTGTATTCATAACTACCCTTCATAAACCAGTTTCATCATAATCCATCTAGTGGACATAGTATAACTTATTTCGATGCATTTTTATTGATAAGGTGTTTCAAATAGTCAGTGTTATAACTCTAAACTTAGCATTATTGTAAGTATAACTTTTTTATTTTTCATATCATTTCCTATATGCCATTCTCATTTACTTCAATTCAATAATTTATGACTGGTGTTGTTACTTAAATTACTTAATTTTATTATTGTTATTAATATTGTAAAGTTATTAAGTATATTAAGTTATGTGCTTTATTTCCATTATGTTCATTTAGAATATAATAGCATTAATGTGACATTGGATTCTTCTTCACCAAATCCTGCAATCTTGCCTCAATTTTCATGTTAATCACTAAGGATGTAGTATATGAGATCTCAATGTGTATTAGTACTCCCAAGTATGTTTGTGCTGTGTTTTTTCTCATGGTTCACCACTTTTTTCTTGTGTCTTCCTTTTCCTGCATCATTAATTATAGTCACTTTCTAAGAACCAAGAGCCAAGAATGTTTTTAGTCCACAGAACCATCTTCCCTCTACTGTGTCCGCAACACTCAAAAACCAACTTAATGTAACACAAGCAAAAGATACCACATCTACCACCCTAACATTGACTTTCCACATTCTCTTCTGTTGTCTAAACATCTCCACCTAAACATTTCCACTTAAATAACTTGCTGACACCTGAAGTGTAAAATTTTTAAAAAATACATAAATTATTTTCTCTGCCAGCACATACCTTTCCCAAACTTTCTATTACTTTTAAGATGGGCTTCTCAACACTCTTCTAATTTCTCAAGCTTACACAGAATTTTCTCTTGCTATTCAGACTTCTGTATTTTTTCTTAAGGAGCCATCTCACAGTGTCCTTAAAATTATATGTGTTCAATATTAAACAAGCTATCTTTTCCTTTATAGCTGCTTCACTGTTCTAATTTTTCCTTCTCAGTGAATGTAGTATCAATCACTCAGTCATTCAACCAGAATACTTGGAGTTATTCACAGCTTTTTTTCTCATGCTACAGTACCCTTTAATCTGTCACCGAGTCCTTTGATTGCTCTATTTGGTTTTGTTCTACTTTTCTTGTTTGTCAGAAATTTTAATTGAGGTTTTATATATATATACATATACATATATATATATACATATATATATATATATATATATATATATATATATATATATATATGAGAGAGAGAGAGAGAGAGAGAGAGAAGAGTACACAAAATTTAAATAAACAGTGACAAATTCTTGCCAACTAAATAAAAACATGTATGAAAGTAGCACCCATTTTAAGAAGCAGAATATTGCTAGCACCTGAGGAACCTCTGCTATGGCCCCTATCAGTCACTAAACCCCATCAAAGTTTAACCATTATACTAATTTCAAACATCATAGATTGGTTTCTTCTGTTTCAGAACTTATATAAATCAAATAATATATGCCCTTTATGTATGGCTTTTTTCACTAAACAATAAATATGTCTGGGTCATCCATATTGACTGTAGTCACAGTTCTTTCATTCTCATTGCCATATAACATTCTATTCAATATACACATATGCTACAAATTATATTTATGCATAGTGGATGATAGACCTTGGGTTTGTGCCATTTTGGGGAGTTATTTTGATTAGCATTGCTATGTATGTTTCTGTACATGATTTATGTAGTCATATAATGGATATATACTTGGGGTAGAATTGCAGGTTATGGATATGAATACATTAAGCCTTATTAGACACTGACAAATAATTTACAAAACTGTTGATACCAACTTACATTCCTACTAGTGAATAAGAGTTTCAGTTATTCTATATTTCTATCAATGCATATAGGTTTGCTTTGTAAAAAATGTTTGCCATTTTGTGGGTCTCAGATTATGGATTTAATTTAAATTTTCTAATGATTTTTGAAGCTAAGCAACTTTTATGTTTATTAACCATTTGAATATTCTGTTAATGATGAATCAATATTTCTATGGAGTTGTCTTTCTCATATTTATTAGTAGAATATTATATATTCAGGATATGAGTCATTTATTAATATATGTACCACAAATTTCTTCTTTCACATCATGACTTATTTTACACTCTCTTAATGGTGTGTGTTTTATATAATCCAATTTATGTTTTTATTTCCTTTATGGTTAGTGCCTTCAGTGTTCAGTTTAAGAAATCTCTGCCTACCCTATAATCATTAAAATAAACTTTTTTATTTTTATATACTTATTATTTTTACTTTTCATATTATCTCAGAATTATCTGAAGTAGTTCTTATTCATTGTGCAACCTAGGGGTCAAGAGTCTTTTTTTTTTTTTAACACATTGACATAAAATTGAGCCTACACTATATATTCAGAAGATCATCTCTTCCCTATTGTTTATATTTTTAGTAAACCACATGAATTTATGTGTGTTGATCTGTTTTGAGTTCTCTATCCTGTTCCACTGGTCAATTTATATTTCCTTATCTTGATAACACATCATCTTAAGTGCCATATATTTATAATAGGTCTTGATAAATAACTAATTGTGAAAGTTCTAGAGCTTTGTCATTCTGCAAGATCAGCTTGTTTATTATTGATCTTGTGTATCTCCATAAAAATGTAAATAAACTTTTCAATTTCTTAGAAAACCTTGCTGATATTTTGTTTGGGATTGTATTGAATCTATAGAATAATTTAGGGAGATCAATGTATTATCTTGCAGGTTCCAATCCGTACACTTTTTATAATTCTTTGTGTATTTAATTTTGATTCCTTTTGTTTTTGTTGTTTGCAGCATGAAGCTCATATACTTTATAGGTAGGCTTATTCATAAGCATTTGATACTTTTTGATGATACTGAGCATGGTATGTTTTTAAAGTTTATTTTTTCATTTACTCAGTGCTAATACAAAGAAATGTAGCCAATTTTAGCATATATACCTTGTGTTGAGCAACTTTATTAAATTCATACACTCCATATTCTCAATTTTAGGAGAAAATTTTACACTTAATCATTAAGTATGATAACTCACGTAAATTTTCTGTTGTTCAAAATGAACAGATTGAAGCTGTTCTCTTCCTACTTTGCTAAAAGCTATTATTATGAATATTTGTTGAATTTTATCCAAATTTCTGTTGTTCAAAATGAACAGATTGAAGGCATTCTCTTCTTAGTTTGCTGAAAGCTATTATTATGAGTATTTGTTGAATTTCATCCAATGCTTTTTTCCATAATTTAATTTTAGAATGTTAAACCATCGTTTGGTTTCTGGAATACACACCATTTATTCATAATATATTATCATTTTCCATATACCATGGGATTAGATTCACTATTATTTTACACATTAATTGCTTTGGGTGTATAATTATCCTTTAATGTAACGCTGTTGTATTAAGTCTTCATGAAAGTTTATATTGTGTTTTATTTTTCTCTGCAAGATACTTTTCTCTGTATAGATAGGTGTTATATTTCTCTTAACTATTCCAATAAAGTCACTCTTGTAATCAGTCAGTTCTCATTTTGTTTTTGTTTTCACTTTTTGTCAAAAAGTTTTTAAGAGCATATCAATTGCTTCATCAAATTTACGCAGGGCAGTTTTATTTTCTTTTTTTTGTCAAAAAGTTTTTAAGAGCATATCAATTGCTTCATCAAATTTACGCAGGGCAGTTTTATTTCCTATTTCTTCTTATCTGTTTTATAAATTATCTCAAGGTATTTGTTCATTTCTTCCATATTTTCAAAAATTTTGGCACAAAGGTGGTCATAACATTCTTTTGTGTTTTTATCTCTTGTAAAATATGTAGCAGTATCTACTTTGTTTTTTTTGAAATTGGTAATTTAATGTTCCCTGGCCTGCTTATTTTTCAGTCTTGCTACCTGTTTGCCAATTTAATAAACCTGAAGAAACCATTTGTGGGTGTTTAGACTTTCTCTAAATATTTTTTTCTATATTAACATTTTCTGCTTTCATATTTGTAATTTAATTTTTCTCTTATTGTTAGTTTTAATTTGCTAACTTTTTTCTACCAACCTATGATAGAAAATTAGGCTATTGATGTTTTAGACTTTATTTTTTTCTAATATTTTTGTTTAATATTAGAATTTTCTTCTCTGACTGAACATTATAACTTATTGCTGCTTCTCTAAATTTGGGTATATGTCCTTTTTACAATATAGTTTAAAACGTTTTTCTATTTTTTCTGAACCTATAGTTTAGTTGGAAAAGTAAAGTTTAATTTATTGGCAGTTGCTAGTTTTCTAGTTATCAGCAGTAAAATTTGGTCTTAGTTCAAAAACAGCTCATTTATTGATAACATGTTCTTTTAAAATAAACAAAAAGTATCTAAATTATTATTTAAAAAAATGTAAACACTATGTGTTTTTTTTCTTCTGAAGTTATTTTAGTTTGAAAATATTTTGTGGGTACAATCAGAGCAGTATGACCAGATACAACCACCAGTTCTTTTTTAAGATTATATATTGAGGTAAAATACACATAAGATCAAAACCATTTTAAAGTGAACAATTCAGTGGCATTTAGTAAATCCAGTGTTGTGCAACCATGTCTCTGTTTAGTTACACAATATTACCGTCACTCACAGAGCAAAATCTCTTATCCAGTAGTTTCTCCCACGTCCCCTTCTTCCCAGATCTTGGTCATCAACAATCAGTGTTCTGTCTCTATAGATTTATGTATTTGGGATATTTAACACAAATGGAATAATACAATTTTCAATTTTTTGTGCCTGGCTTCCATCACTTAGCATAATGTTTTGAAGGTTCATCCACATTGTGGCATGTGTGGAGTGCTTTCTATTAAAAACAATTAAAGAAGACCATTTAAGTGCTACAAACCTTTTCGTACCCTTCACAAAGTGGATAGTCTCCTTTTGGAGACCTGCAGAATGGGGCATAAGGCAAAAATATTTTATTGGATAGTAGGTAAAGGATAAGGAAGAGACAAATAGAAAATACGTGATTGGCTGAAGTAATTTAGTCAATCTTGTTTGGAGAAAGCCTGGGTTGACTTAGGGTTTGGGGTTTGTCTGATTTATATACTGCCTTTCTGGTCATGCAGAGCATTTATAGGGACAGGAAAGCCATCTAAGCTTCAGTTTGGTGACAGCACCCTGAGCTGTAGGGGCTCTACCTTAGGCTTAGAAATTTATTTCAACATTTCCAACACCAAAAATCAATATTCCAATTCTCTGACACCAACAGCGTGTCCAACAATATAATTTAATTCTGACACTGTCTGCATGACTTTAGCATCAGATCCCACAGGTTAAGGACTCAGTCCCTAAAGACTACACCCATATCAGGGATCAGCTGTAAATCATGAGCCTGTCACACTTCTAACCAACCAGCCTGTCACACTTCTAACCAACATCAGGAATTCCCACAACCCCTTCTTCAAGTTGATAATTTGCCAAGAGAGCTCACAGATCTCAGAAACCACTTTACTTATGTTTACTAGTTTAGTATAAAGGTTACAACTCAGAAACAGCCAAATGAAAAACATTCATAGGGCAAGGTATAAGGGGAGGGGGTGTGAATACAGCTTCCATGCCCTCCCTATCAGGGTGAAATATCCTCCCCGTACCTCAAGGTATTCATCAACCCAGAAGCTTTCCAAATCTTTTTATTGAAATACAGCTTTTTACTTAAGGCAGCTTAACCTCCATCCTTACTTCCCTTCTCTTTGGGTGGATAGAGGAGACTGAAAGTTCCCACCCTCTAATCACTTAATCTTTGGTGACTAGCCCCATTCTGAGGCTATCTAGGGGCTCCACTGTAAGTCATTAGGATCAACCCACTTGTGATTAAAAAGGAATCCTTATGAACAACAAAAGACACTCCCATTAGTCAGGACATTGCAAGCATTTTAGCTTTATGTCAGGAACCTGGGACAAAGACCAAGTATTTCTTACTGTACAACAGTATGTATCAGAATGTGATATATAGATAATGTATTATAGAAATGTACACTTGAAACAACATATATATATATATATATATATATATATATATATATATACAACTTTGCTAAGTATTGTCACCTAATAGTTTAATAAATTTAACTATTTTAAATTTAATAAAATAAATTTAATTAAAAATTTAAAAAATATTGCTCCATATAAATGAATAATATTCCTTTTAAGGCAGAAAAATATTACACTATACATACCACACAATGTGTGTATATAACACAATGTGTTTATCCATATATCTTTTGATGGACATCAGGCTGTTTTGGTCTTTTGCCTATTGTAAATAGTTCTACTATAAATATCCCTATACATGTACTGTTTGAGTACCCTTTCAATTCTTTTGAAAATAATACCTAGGCCAGGAACTGCAATATCATGTGTTGATTCTGTTTAACTTTTTGAGGAAGAACCAAATTGTTTTCTACAGCTACTAAGCATTTTTGTTACCATAGCAGAAAGAATATGTCTGTGGGGAGAGAGGGGAGGAAGAGAAGGAGGAGGGAAAGGAAAACAAAAGAGGGAGGAGATGAGATCATCCTTAAGGAAAAGTACATCTACCAAACCAGTCAGAGCTTGATTTCCGTGGCCCAAAGCAGATCCAGGACACCATCTTGCCTGTGAAAGTGAACTTTAGCTAATTACAATGGATTATAATATTATTAGCATTGTGGTTAGGTAAAATCTCCAACCCCTGTGCCACCATGACAGTTCCAATGGAGCCAAATAAGGACAAAAATCCCTCCTCCCAATGGGAAAGAATAGTCAGGGAGAACCACCTAGCAATGCCTATAACGCCACCCATAGTCTTGTATATTTTGTACCTTCATTTTTAGTGAAATATATTCCCAAGTCTCATTGTTCTCTGGAGCAGCTACTCTTCTCTGGACCTACCTGCTTTCACCTTTTTGAGAGTTTACCACCCTTTTAATAAATCTGCTGCTTGGTTGGCTTATTTGGTGCATCTTTGAATTCTTTCCTGTGGCATACACCAAGAACCTGTTTTTGCGGCAATAATTTTACATTCCCTTTTGCAATGTATGAGTGTTCCAATTTCTCTACATCCTCACCAACACTTGTATTTTCTTTATATATATATATACATTTTTTTTTCTGTCTTGCTGTTTATTGCTTTAGTTAGTCCTGAAAATGATTTCCTTCATCTCTCCCCCTGCAAAAACAAACAAAAACAAAAAACTTTGTAGCTTAAAACAATTATATTTCATGATTCTGTGGATTGCTACCACAATGTCTTTTATGGTTTCAGCTGGACTCACTAGTGTCACTGCACATAACAGGAGACATTTTTGTGCTGCAGCTGTGTTCTAGCAGCTTTTGAGAGCTGATGGTTGTGGGAATTCTGTGAACCAGGTGGCATCACACTGATGGCTTGAAATTGACCATGGTGATTATCTTTATATAGAAAGTGCCAAATACTACAGATAAGGCTTTCTCTTTCCCCTAGAGTTGGTTGTTAAACATTTACCAGCATATTACCCACTGGAGAATTGGCTGATTGGAAGGTTTAGCATAGTTTCACTCAATGTTAGATAATTGGGGCTATCGGCTGAAGTACCCTGGTTTAGGATTACATGACCTCTCATGCTCCACAGGCTAATCTGATTTTCATATCTGGGAGTTTCAGTGCAACAATCCAAGAGAACAGAAGCAGAGTCAGATTCTGTCTTAAGAAGTCACTTAACGTCACTTCCATCACATTCCGTTGATTACTTAGGTAGCCTCGTTAAGCTCAGTTTCCCTTACCTATAAATTTAATGCAGCCTACTAATAGCTTTTACAATCAGAATTAAGTTATAAAATCCATATTAAATACTTATGAAAGTAACTAGTATATTAAAAATTGTGGTCACACAACAGCCTAGACGTCTCCCCCCCTTGTCTTTCCCTAGGAAAGGAAGGATTTGTGGAACTGTGCCTCTCTGGGATTGAGTTTGTTACACCTTGTGTCTCTCCGCCTGGTCTTTAGATGAAGGGTTTGCAGTCAAAGACGGGTAAGATTTCTCACGGGAGAAACAACCTAAGCCAGACAGGACCCCGTTGAGACCCCGGATGAGCTGTATGAAGATTGATGGGAAGAGGCTTTGTCATTCCTTCCCCCTGCTTGAGAAAAGCTGCTGCTAACTCTTGCCTCTCCCTCTCACCTAATTGTGAGAGAGGATCATTAGAGCGATAAGATCAAGATCTTTCTGCTCAGCTCAAGGCATTGTTTTACCTCCAGATACTTTCCCCACCCCAGGGAGGTACATACCACACCTTAGTTATCATGGGACTGGATGCCTCGCTGTTTTGGGACAAATAATTGGATTTTGAGATCATTCTTTCTATGTGGTGTAAGAGTTTCACAGACCATGCCTTAAATCCTTAAATCATGTGACTTCTTTGTCTAAAATCAATAAATACCGAGAGTCGGCCCGATCAGGGCCCCAGTCTCTGATACTGTGGGTCCCCTGGTCCTCTGTAATTTAACTGTATTGAATCTCTGTCTCTTTATTATAGCTTAAACCAAAGCCGCCCCTTCTCGCCTCCCTACAGCCTTTGTTGCGCAGGACGTGACAAAAAATACTCAATACATGTCAGTTATTAGTATTACTATACGTTTTATTCCCTTAAACTTTTTTATATCAGTCATCTCTTTATCCTCACTGCCACTACCTTATTGAAAGTGGTATTTATTTGCCAGATTACCATATTTAGACTATAAATCTCTAGGAACTTAACACTGCTGTTTTCTTTTTATACTGTTATCATGAACATTTAGCATTGAGTCTACAATAGGGTAATGATCTAATAAATGCTTGTTAAATTCATCTTTCTTCTAATAGCAAATAGAGTACTTAACCTGATAAGTATTAAATTTTGAACTGAAATAAATGCATTCATGTGCTGCTTATCAACTTCTCTGTCAATGACAGACTGCATATATAACAACGATCCAGTAAGATTATAATGGAGTTGAAAAATTCTTATCACCTAGTAGCATTGTATCCATCATAACATCATAGCACAGTGCATTACAGATGTGTTTGTAGTGATGTTGGTGTAAACAAACATACTGAGCTGACAGTCATATAAAAACATAGGACATACAATTTTATGCAGTATATAATACTTGATAATGATAATAATGATCTATGTTTCCAGTTAATGTATTTACTATACTATACTTTTTATCATTATTTTAGAGTATACTCTTTGTACGTATATAAAAAAAATCTTTGCTATGAAACCATATGTCCTGATATGCCTGCAGCAGCCTCTCATGGTTACCACATCTTCTGATTGCATCATTTTTCTTGTGCTTAATTTAAATTTTTGTTGATTTGTTCATCATGGCCCCTAAGTGCACAAAATCTACTGCAAATGATGTCCGTAAGAGGTCACATTCAGTGATTGACATAGAACCAAAATTAAAAATGATTAAGAACTACAAAGGTGAAAAATCAGTAAGTCACAACTCAGCCTCCTTAAAATGTTTGAAAACATAGACCCCAACACGGAAAGGTTTTCATTAATAGAAAAGAATGTACCTAGTACATTATCTATTTTCAAGAAAATCTATGATAAAAAAAAAAAAAATCAAGGAAACCACCATACACATATTTCTGAAAAGAGTGACACCTTCTCTAAAAAGAGCCTCAGGCAGGTCCTTCAGGCAGTGTTCCAGAAGAAGGCATTGTTACCAAGGGAGATGACAGCTCCATGCATCTGATTGCCTCTGGAGACCTTCCAGTGGGATAAGATGAAAAGTGGGATAGGTGGAAAACAGTAATACTGACTATCCTGACCCTGTGTAGGCCTAGGCTAATGTGTATGTTTGTGACTAAGATTTAACAGAAAATGCTTTAAAAAGTAAACAATCAAAAAAAACCAAAAAAAAAAACCACAGAAAAAAAGCTTCTAAAATAAGAATATAAAGAAAATATTTTTGTATAGCTATACAATGCGTGTTCTTTTTTTTTAGTATTGGGGTGACAATTGTTAGTAAAATTACATAGATTTCAGGTGTACAATTCTGTATTACATCATCTATAAATCCCATTGTGTGTTCACCACCCAGAGTCAGTTCTCTTTCCATCACCATATGTTTGATCCCCCTTACCCTCATCTCCTACCCCCCACCCACAATGCGTGTTTTAAGCTAAGTGTTATTCAAAGAGTTGAAAAGTTAAGCAAATTTAAAAGTCTATAAAGTAATAGAGTTACAGTAAGCCAAGGTTAATTTATTATTGGGAAATAAAACTATTTTTATAATTTTAGTGTATTCTAAGTGTACAGTGTTTATAAAGTCTACAGTAGTGTCCAGTATATAGTAGGCTTTCACATCCACTCACCACTTGTTCACTGACTCACCCAGAGCAACTTCTAGTCCTGCAAGCTCCATTCATGCTAAGTGCCTTACACAGGTGTTCTGCTTATTTATCTTTATAACATATTTTTACTGTAACTTTTCTATGTTTAGACATGTTTAGATGCATACATACTTACCGTTGTATTGCAGTTGCCTACAGTATTCAGTACAGTAACATGCTGTATAGGCTTGTAGCCTGGGAGCAATAGGCTACACCATATAGCCTAGGCGTGTAGTGGGCTGTACCACCTAGGTTTGTGTCAGTGTACTCTACCATGTTCACCATGGAAGAAATTGCCTAATGACACATTTCTCAGAACATATCCTGGTCATTAAGTGGCTCGCAACTATAACCACATTATGAAATAAATTAAATATCTTGAGTGATAAATCTACAGTATCAATAACTTAAGAAATTATAGCTAGTGTACAAGGGTCAAAATGTGAGACACACTCCTGCATTGGAGTTGAGTAACAGACTCTGGAGATAGGTTGTCAGTAATCAAATCCCAGCTCAACAGTTGTTGCTGTCTTTGGTAAAGTTCTTAGCCTTTCTTTTTTCTTTTTTTTTAACTAAAATGTATCGGGGTGACAATTGTTAGCAAAATTAAATAAGTCCGTAGTGTACCATTCTGTAACACATCATCTATATATCACATTGTGTGTTCATCATCCAGAGTCAGTTCTCCTACTATCACCATATATTTGACCCCCTTTTCTTAGCCTTTCTGTGTTTTAGTTTCCTCCTCTGCAAAAATATAACAAAATCTCTTATTTTGGGCATTATTATAAGCCTGTAGTAGTATCTGTAAATAATAGAAGACAAATTGGCACATATATGTTCCATTTAAATTTCCTCCACTACTATTGTTAATATATTTTCTGATACTTTGTCTTTAGAACTATGTTTATCCTTAAACAATAAATATTACATATTTAAGTCAACTTATGGTTTCAAAGCATGGCCATGCTTTGGGAAAGATTAGTGTTGTAATGTAATTGTTGTAATTTTTTTTCTTTTTAGAAATATGAAAAGCTATTTAAACTTTCCATAATACATTTTAATGACATTTTCACTTTAAATATAAAATAGATACCTGTACCTATCATGTAATTTTCATCTTTATTATTACCCAGAAAATATTAACATATATGTTTTTGCCTTGTGTAAACATGAAAGGAAGACAGATGAAGTCATCTTACTTCCTGACCCTTTTTATTTGTTGAGTGTTCTTTTAAGAACTTTTATTACATTATAGTCATCCCATAACTTCATATCACTACTTTTATTTAATCCTGCTATTTCAACTATGTACCACTTACCTTTTCTGCTTTACTCATTTTAATCTCTTGGTGCTTTTTCTATGTTTTCTGTTATTTTTTCAGACCTGTCCATCACCACATTAACTTAATATTGAACAAGATAGCTCCTGTTATTCACTGCTATTAAAATATTTTTAAAATATTTTACCACCTATGTTGTATCAAAACAATTTTTAGTAATTCCCCCAAGCTCCATTTTTGTTTCAGACTGCCTACTAGCCTGATATCTTTTTATCTTCTTTCCTTGCCCTTTCATCTAATCTTACATCCATTATTTTGCCTGTATGTTGGAGCCATCTTTCCTTGACTTTTATAGACACTATTTGAAATTTACTTCTTTTTCTTTGACTTTTATAGATACTATTTGGGATTTACTTCTGTTTCCTATAGTATATATTGTTTAGACATGATATTTCTCACATCTTGCATATAAGTTTTTCTTTCTCCATGCAACAAATAATTTCTTAGTACTTTTGATTGTTTGTTTGTTATTTAATTTAGTTTCTATACTCTTTACCTTCTGAATGAGAATCACCTTTGGGTCTGATATTTCACTCAGAAAGAAGAGAATTGTTTGTTTTGTTGTTTTTAGAAGTCCCTCATTTTGAACTGGTTATACAGATCATCTTTAGAAACGACTATAGAACATATTGACAATTTGATCTCTGAGCTTGTTATTTGTTTATTGGCTCTTGCTCTCAAGCTTCTGCAATATCCCTTCCATTGCAGGGAGTTGGAAGCTTGCAAACTTGATTTCCATTAGTCCTTTGCCACCTTGATTATTTAGGCTTTGCCAAAGGAGAACAATAAGAGAGACTGGAAAGTGGGAGTAAGGAAAAAACTCTTTTGGATCTGCATGTGGTGCCTCTCAACGGGGCAGCAGGAGATTGGAACATGTCAGGTGGTTTTGTTTTTCCTGACTGGTCACTGATCATGCTCGCTGGAATAATGAGAATAGTCCATCTATTCCATAGTCCATGTAATAATCTTTACCACCATAATGATCAAGCAAAACAGCCATGTTTTCCCCCCTCATATGTTTGCCGTTAGTTTCATCCAATTTACGTAGTTTTGTTTGTTTGTTTGTTTGTTTTGTTGTTTTGTTGCTGTTGTTTTGTTGTTGGTTTTTTTTGACATGGAATAGAAGTAGACCATTATTCACTGGCAGTGAAGTTCTAGCTTTCAGATGAAAATTAGGTTAATGTGGTTTCAATCCCTGGAAACCTCTGTCTGAGTATTTCTTTTACAAATATTGAATAAGTCCAAGTCTAATTGGGAAATAGAAACCACTTTAGTGATATCAAGCCCACAAGAATATGATGCAAAGAACTGGAAGAACATTGGAAAGATCAGAGAGCTGAAGGGGGGAAGGCTGCAGAAAGAAAGTGCATGTGAAGAAGAAGTGGTAAACAGCTGTCTGAGGGTTTTATAGTCACATGAGGGGCCGACAAGTTCACATGTGCCTCAGTCTCCTGAGGGTGTCGCCTCTGCCACCTTCTGCTGTTGATGCTTCATGGGAACTCAGGTGCTCTCTCTCCCACTGATACTGTTGAGGCTACTACTGCCACTGCTGAAGCTACTGTTCTAGTCACCTTGTGGGCAACACAAGAAACAGAGAAAATGGTTTTTTCCTTCCTTTTGCCAGGGCTCCCATGAAGAGAGCTGCTTCCTGGGACACTGACATGAAAGTCTGTCCTTGGGAATTTACAAGAACATTTGCAGGCTTTCAATTCCCTAGAAATACAGAGGAAAGCACTGACTTGCAGGGTAGGATCTGAGAGAAAACAATCAATTAATGAAAAAATATCTGGCATAGGAGAGTTCATATGACCTACCATCAGGGGCAATCCAGGTAGGAGAAATACATATTTGCATAGATCATTCTATTTGGGACAAGATACTGAATGGAACAAAGTGTTACTGTGTCTCTTCCGGAGGAGGAAGAAACACAATTCTTAAGATCATTTTATCTACATAAATAATCATTATGACAACAAAGAGCTTAAGAACTGCTAACTGAAAACGGTTTCTCTTGGGTTATTACTACTTCTACCAAAAGCTGCCCATGTTAAGTATAATGTGACAGTCATCTGAGTTGTAAAGTCCAATTCTGATACTTAAACATCTCCTGCATCAGACAGGGATCTTAACAACTACTCCCTGCAAGGCCGCAGGTACCAGACATCAGGCTTTCTGCTGGAGTTCCGGGGCCATGGCACTACCCCTGCCATGGCATCTGCTGACCAGTGACAGCAAATTAGTTCTTGGGGATCGCACAGCCTGACCTCACCTCAGCCATTTCCCTGTCAAGAACATATTTTGGTTTATTAGGGGGAAAAGATGTGCTCTTTTTTCAAAAGAGATTTTGACACCAGGCTTGTGGGTTCTTTCATTATAATCCAGCTGTGCTATCTATATGTAGTAGAAAGCTTAGAATTCTGAATCAAGATGGCACTTTTGTCTAGCTTTCAATTCTAATTAACAGTTTTCTCTGTTTTACATTTCCTGTGCCCTTCATGTAGAAAGAAGGTACATTCATTCCCTATTGCTCCTGTAACAAATTACTACAAATTTAGTTGTTTAAATGAAAACAAATGTATTATTTTACAATTCTGTAAATCAGAAGTTCAATATGAATATCACTCGCTAAAACCAAGGGGTTGGCAGAGCTGTGTTCCTTTCTAGAAGCTTTAGAGGAGAATCTGTTTCTTTGCCATTTCCAGCTACTCTAGTCTCTCCTCATTTCCTGGCTCATGACCTTTTTCCTTCATCCTCAAAGACAGCAACTGCAGGTTGACTCATTTTTACATCACAGTACCCTGACCCTTCATCCATCTTCTCTCTCTCTCTCTCTCTCTCTCTCTCTCTCTCTCTCGCTCTCTCTCCCCACAGATGGGAAAGATTCTCTGTTTTTAACAACACATCTAATTATATTGAACTCACTGTATTAGTTCAGAATAACTTCCCCTCAAAGTCCAGGTTGTCAACCACATTTGCAAAGTCCCTTGGGCCACGGAAAGTAATATATTCACAGATCCCAGGGAGTGAACATCTTTAGGGAGCCATTATTCTGCCTACCACAAAAGGGTATAAGTTCTTGCTTCCTACTATGCTATGTCACTCCCGTCCTTCCTTGCTTCCTTTCTTTCTGTCTCTTATACTTGTTTTTCCGCTTGCAACTTTCGATTAGACTGTGAAGAATTTGACTGCAAAACTTTGTCTTAATTTTGTATGTCTCCAAGTACCTATTACAATGTCTTGTTAGGTGGGTATAATGGAAATAGCAATCATTAATTCATTTTATTTTATTTATTTATTTATTTATTTATTTATTTATTTATTTATTTATTCATTCATTTATTTATTTATTTTTGTGCTTACTCTGAGCTGGTAATTGTGCAATGTGGTAAAAATAGAGGCATAAGCAAGGGAAAGGCCACCTAAGCACAACATGACTTCTCGTATTTTCTTCATCAGAAAAAAAATTCATCGCCCAATCTCTGTGGTTCAGTGTTTTCGTATAGAATGAAGAGGCCAAAACATAAGAAAGTAAGTCATAAACTAAAATATTCTATATTGATCAAAGCAAAATGTTCTGTCATTAGTGACAGCACTAAATGGTACTTGAATTGTTACATTTTCTCTAAGACTCAAGAAACTGCCATTCCATCTGTAATGGACAAATGTTTTAAGTTTATACTGAAATACTGAAATGGAAGCATTGCTTTTATTGTAATCTTTTGATTTAGTCTTTAAAGAATAGTTAATAATCTCCTCTATGCTGATGTAATATTTAAGGCAGTGCATTAGCTATGCTCAACTTGTGCTTTGATCAATGCCATCTGGCATTTGTCTATTCAGGGTAATTTAAGGGACAGCTATACACAGAGATGTTTAGTTTATATTTTGTCCAGGCTACTTTGTCTACTTGTAGGTGCTAGGGTCCAATTAATTGTTCCCCAGGAAATGGGGGAAGGGACAAGTTATATTTTTCCATGCATTTTTCTAAGAACATAATGCACACTAATCCCTGTGCTCAATATTGATAAAATAAGTACACACATAACCATGTCTATACTCTGAAGTTGTTTACAGTCTACTGTGAAACACACACATGAATTGATTATTGCTAAACAATATAAAGAATTCTATAAAAACAGTAAGTCTATCCTATAAATAATAGGTTTTCAATAATTTTTCTACTTCCAACACACTGGAAAGTTAGTGCAATTTCCATTCCAGAACGAAAAAGTTGGAAAACATCCACATTTCTTCAACATTGGTCAATGGAACAGAAACAGAAAAAGTGCATGGGAAGGCAGGTATTCCTGTCCCAGCTTGCCAGCCTGAACTCTCTGTTCAGCAGGACTCAGAAGGAAAAGAACAGTAAGAAAAGGAAGTTTGGGCAGGGGAGACATGGAACAAGGATGTGGGGAAAAATAGAAATCCAGCAACCTTTCTCAATTGAATGGCAATTTCAGTTTACAGGTCCTGATGGAAAGGAGTGGATTTTTTTTTTATTTTTATTTTTTTTATATATATATAGATACTGTATTACAGAATTGTACACTTGAAAGCAGTAGATTTTAATTTTAAGAAGTAGTAAATTTTCCTTTGTTCTAGTCAAGTGTTTAAAGTCAGGAAAAAATCTTTACAATACTTTTCCAATTTACTTACAGTTTTATTAATTATATCTGAAAACTATTCATTAATAAATATAAGAAGTTTAAGCTCTGCTTCCCTACTGATAACAACATTGGGTTTTGCCATTGGATACATTTATGCTTTTGTGAAATGCCTCCAAATATAGATTTAGTGGATACTTTGAGAATTTTGCTTGAGCCATATTCAAATTTAACTAGAATTCCTAATATTATGCTATTTTTCTTAAGTACGTAAAATTCTGAATGGAGTGCAGGAAACTCTTAGGTGGGTATGGCAGGTGGGGCTACAGGATAGACATTTGGCCCTAAGTGATCATACCACACTTGGTTTTTACTGTCAAGGTCCATGAATCACCAAACAGAAATATACATGAGATTCTTTTTTTTTAAACTGTCAAGTACAATACTTGAAAATTGCCAGTGCATTTTAATTTCTAAAATGCACTAACAGAAAAGGGTAAAGAGGGTCAAATACACATATATGGTGACAAGGGAGATTCGACTTTGGATGGCAAACACACAATGCAATATACAGATGATGGATTGTACAATTGAAGCCTATGTAATTTTATTAACCAAAGTCACCCCAATGAATTTAATAAAATGTAAAAGTGCAATGGATTAAAGACAGAATGAAAATATACATTCAGCTGATATTTATACAGGGATAAAGTTTGCATGTTTTGACTATTTTGACCAAAGTTGACATTTTGAGCCATTATGAAACATAATTTTGCATATATAATATGCTAGTGACACAAATCCTTTCATTGTAAGAAAATTTTGAGAATTTAAGAATAAATATCTTAATTTTATTTTATACCATATACGTATTATACTTCATTCTTTACTGAGCAGAACACTTATTGTATAGTTTTGTAGAACAGGATTTAAAATTCAGCTTTAAATTATTTGCTGAACAAATTTATACAAATATTTTATCCTCTCTGTTCTTCAATCTGCAATCTGAAAGATAGAAACAAGTATATATTTCATGAGAATATTGTGGTGCTAAAAGTGGTACAAAATGTACAGAATGTTAAATATTGCCTTGTCAAGTGTTTTTTCTGCATCTGTTGATATGATCACATGATTTCTATATTTTATTGTATGTGGTGTATCACATTTATCGATCTGCAATCTGTGTATGTTGAACCATTCTTGTGCCCCTGGAATGAACCCCACTTCGTCATGATATATAATCTTTTTATAGTATAATTGTATTTGATTTGCTAGTGTTTGTTTAGTATTTTTGCATCAGAGATATTAGCCAGTAGTTTTATTTTTCTGTGTTATGCTTACCAGGTTTTGGTATCAGTGTAACGTTGGCCTTATGAAATAAGTTAGGAAGTATTGCCTCTTCTTCAATTTTTTAGAAAAGTTTGAGAAGAACAGGTATTAAATCATCTTTAAATGTTTGGTACAGTGGAATTCACTAGTGGAGCCATCTGGTCCTGGCATTTTGTTTTTGGGAAGGTTTTTGATGATTATTTCAATTCCCTTATTTTAAATTAGTATATTTATATATTCCAGTTTTCAGTCTATGAAGGTTATATATTTCTAAGAATTAGTTCATTTCTTCTAGGCTATTGGATTTAGTGGCATATAGTCTTTCATTCTATTCTTGTATGATACTTTGTAATTCTTTGGTGTGGGTCATAACTTTTCCTGTTTCATTTCTGATTGTGTTTATTTTTGTCTTTTCTCTTTCCTAAGTGAGCTTAACCAGGAGTTCATCAATTTTATTAATCTGTTCAGCTCTTTGTTGCATTTTTTCTATTGTCTTTTTGTTCTCTATTTTATTGAATTTTGCTCCAATTATTATTATTTTTTTTCCGTCAGCTGAATTTGTGCTTTATTTGTTCTTCTTTTTCTAGTTGTTTAAGATGTAATGTTAGGTTGTTTATTTGGAATTTTTCTTGTTTCTTGAGTTAGGCCTTCAATGATATAAACTTCCTTCTTATTACTGTTTTTGGAGCATCCCACAAATTTTGATATGATGCATTTTCATTCTCATTTGTTTCTATGTATCTTTTGATCTGTCCTTTTATTTCTTATTCAACCCAGTCATTCTTTAGTAGTATACTGTTTAATATCTACATATTTGTGCTTTTCCTGCTTTCTTTTTGTGGTTGATCTCCAATTTCAAAGAACTGTGTTCACAGAATATGCTTGGTATGATTTTAATCTTCTTAAATTGGTTGAGGGTAGTTTTGTGTCCCAACATATGGTCTATCTGGAAGATGAGTCTCAGGATTTGCTGAGATCTTTGAAATATTAATAGCTCAAAGGTAGGACATATCCCACCAAAGAACTGCGATCCCAGGACCACTACATCACCATGAAAACTTGTGAGAAATGCCAACCCCCTGGCCCCTTCCAAAACACTAATATAAAAATCTCCCATGGGATGGGCCAGCAATTTGGTTTAACAAACCTTGCAGTTGACTTTGATGCACCAAATTTTGCTGAGCGAAACAATCTGTTTGATTTTTATCCCTTCAGATGTGGATGAATCCACATTTCACAGGCTCTGCAATTTTGGACAAGTTTCTCCCTAAACATCCACAGTGTGAACTCGGACCAAGATCTTGCCCATAGATCTTGGAGCTCAATATAAGAGGACAATTAAAATTGCATATCTAACAGTTATTGGGTGTTTAAATTAGATCATATGAAATAAAATAAATGACAGCACATGGTAAAATTTAAATAGATTCTGAACGACTAAAGTGACACTTCTCTGTATTTTAAAACAACTCATAATGGAAATTTCTAAGGTAGCTACTGTTCAGCATTAACTGATCCCATCTAGTCTCATTTTGAGTTTTGATATTCTGGTTATTATAACTAGCAATGGGAGCAGGCCAATCACCTTCCTCACTTTCAGGGACACCTCAGGGTCTAGAATGTTTTCCAGTAAGATCTTTGTATGTATGTTTAGGGAAAAAGAGAAATAGAGGGAAAGTACAGGAATATGAACAAATTATTTTTTGTTAATATGTGTTACATATTTATATATGCTACTTCTTCTAAATTCCTAAAACCTCCACAATGTAGCTTAACTTTACTGTTGCAAGCTTTATTAGGATTCCTGAATTTTGACAGATATTTCTTTTGCCTTCCCACGCAAGCTGTGATTGACAAGAATGCTGTCATGTTTTCTACATTTGTCTTGAGATAGGCTAAAATACCCATCAACTCTCTTTAAATATATCAATTTTTAAATTAAGTTGTTTAAACTACTTACATCCTCAATGGCTACGTTGAGGATGACACATAAACGCATGTGTTTATAAATATATATCAAGAGTCCACTAAGGAACTCCACAGCACAGATTATGAATATCATTAAATATGCAAAATTACACTGTAACTTAAAACAAAAAGCCAAATATTTAACACAATACATCAAACATCCTTTCACATTTACTATAATTTGGGAGTTATTAAGTTATTGGGGGAGTATAAAGTAATATTGTCTTTATCATTTTTCTAAAAATGAATAAAGAATAGTACTACACATAATAAATAATGGTAGAGAGGGGGGGAAAAAAAGAACAAAATAAGAGACAACTCCCTCAGCATTTGCAGTGGTACTAATGACCCCAGTATCTGTTTTGACAAATCAGAGTAGACAAACTGAGAATAGACAAATTATATACTTGAAAATGCACCAAATCCTCCTTTAGTAAAGAGATAGTTGTGCCAGGGACAAGCTAAGGTCAAAAGTTATAACGATATCATATTTGGTAGAGATATTTTTGTGCTTCATAGCCTTTACTTATAAGTGCACCCTCCTTGGTTTTCAAGCAGAAGTAATCTGACCACGTTACAGTCATGAGAGTTACCTCCCAAGCAGAGATTCTTATAAATCAGCTGTAGAATTTTGAGGAAAGAGTTGAACTTCTGTGGACCTCATCTTCCATGTCTATGAAGTAAAAAAGGATTAGACTAGAGATTATGGAATCCCCTTTGTAACATTATCTTATGATTCAAAATCATATTTGTGTGTTGTGGTAAAGTGTTGACAGCATGAGAGAGCAGATGTTATGATATCAACATGTATGTTCAAATTCTGACTTGTCCCCTTACCAGCTCTTTAAATATGGGCAAATTACTTAACTTCTAGTCACTTTTCTGGAGTTTCCTCATTTGTAAGTAAAAATAATACCACTTTTATAGAAAGTTGTTGGGAGGAATAGAGATTATATAGAGGGTACTTAACACTGGTTGGTACATAAATGGTAGTGGGAGGTGGTAATTTCCTAGGAAGAAAGAAGATAGAAAAAAGATATAAAAGGAGTTTAATAAATTTTATTTGTATCATCATACTGAATGTTAATATGTTTTACCTCTTCACTATCTAACACTGTTTAGTTTATTTTTGTTGGTGGTTTTGCTGGTGTCAATCTTAGTTTTCAGTAACAAGTAAAAGTGGTGATCTAGTTTTCCATTACAAACAAATTAAAAAATGAAGTGTTATGGAACAAAAAGCTCACCAGCCTTTCAGGCTGCCATGATAACAGAATGCCTGGGCCTCAGCCTGGATTTTGTGTAAAGGTTGTAAGTGCCAAGTCACTTATTTCTCATATTGTGCTTCATTCTCCAAAGGACTGTGTCAGGTAAAGAAATTAGAGGAGCTCCTTAAATACTGATTTCAAATTTGAAAGAAAAAGCCCTCCATGTATTGCAGTTTTTAAATGAATATGATTTATTCCATTATTACAAACTATTGTTTGTGTATTAGAGCTTTAGAATAACAGAAAAGTCATTATTATATTAACTATGACATGGAATGCCTGGCTTTAGAGATATGAGTATATTTTCTGAGGTGTATGTACAGGTAATTAGTTCTAACTCAGAGCAATGTTCTCATAAATAGAGAACAAATATTAGCAAATTCATTAATTAGTCATGCTTACACTTCTGTCATTTGGAATAATGTGTTTGTTTGAACTAAGGTCTCCTATTTATTGGAGTCATTAATGACTGTCGGTAAGAGATGGTTCTTAGCATTTCACCAATATTTGAGAAATACACAGGTATTACATTTCTTAGCAGGAGACTTGTCTCGTTGTTTAATTTTATTGAATGAAAGCCAAACCTAGTATAAAACTCCTTATGGCTGTTTCAGTCACTTTCTTTTCACACTGTGCTCCCTCTGTCTTTTTAAAAAGTCTTATAATACTTATTTAATTGCATTATAATACTTGTTACCTATCTGCCTTCCTCAATGATTCTCCTAAGCATCATTATTCATTGTTGAATAAATTTTAAAACTCACATATACACAAATATTTTAATAATATTTTAAAATGAGTTATTTTCACAAATTAAAATATTTTGGCAATTTAGTATGTATATATGCAATCATTGTTTTACATTTATTCATATGGCACATATGTTATTTTACATTATACATCAAACGTGCAAACACGAGGGCTATGATCAGAAATGAGAGTACTGACAATAGCTAATAAAAATCTAAAAATCATTTTAGTTTATATTTTAAGACTGCAAAAATAAAAATATATACTAATTTTCATGATAAGTTATGTATACAACAATGTCTTATATATATATATCATTATGTTATTGATTCCAAATATATTATTTTTAAAGATCCACTACTAACATCATCAACAAAATTAAAGGAAATCACATAAAATAATAAATAGTAATTGAAATACTTTTATTTTTGATATTTTGTGCAACTATTTTTTGAAGCATGATGTAATCCCCCATTTTAGTAACATGGTATCCTAACAATATTCCTAAATTTTCATAATGAACTGCGGCAGCACTTTCCAAAGAGAGTTCCAAAAAATACCAGTCTTTGCAAATGTTCTTTTTTCAAAAATGAGTTCATGATATATAGATGAAAAATAAGTATATGAAAAGATATTCAACACCATATGCTATTAGGGAATTGCAAATTAAAACAATAAGTAGATAGCACTACATATTTGTTAGAATGGATAACACTCTATTGACAATTTCAATTGCTCACATATAAGCAGAGCAACAGGAATTCTCATTTATATTGGTGGGAATGTAAAATAGCACGTCCACTTTAGAAGACCATTTGGAAATTTCATATAAAAATAAATATATTCTTACCATAAAATCCAGCAATCATATCACTAGGCATTTACCCAACTGAATTGGAAATATAGGACTACATAAAAAAACCTACATGTTAATGTTTATAATGGCTTTTTTCATAATTACTAAAAATGAGAAGCAACCCAAGATGTCATTTGACAGGCAAATACAAAACTGAGGTTCATCTACCCAGTGGAACATTATTCACTAATAAAAAGAAATGAACTCTCAAGCTATAAATAGACATGAGTAAATCTTAAATACATGTTGCTATGTGAAAGAAGCTAATTTTTAAAACCTGCATACTGTATGATTCTCATTATATGACATTGAGAAAAATGTAAAACTAGAGATAGTGACCAAATCAGTGATTGTCAGGGGCTCAGGAGGGGAAGGAATGCACAACTGAAAAAAAATGAAGCACAGGAGATTGTTTAAGGCAGTGACACTACTCCGCAGGATACTGTAAATGAACATTAGATATTGTTTGTCAAAACGCACAGAACTTTACAGACCAAAGCATATACCTAAGATATGTACATTTTAAAAAGTCGTGTAGGAAGTCATAGATCCTAGGATGGAATGCAGAATGTGACAAAAAAATCTAAAGGTATTATAAATATGTGAAACAATGTCACCGAAGGGGGTGGGAGGAAAGGATTGGTGACATAAGTAACTTTGGAAATGGGTGGAATCTGTAAGTCTAAAGACAGAAGGACAGTGTATAAGCAATACATGTGTGTAATAGTCAGCACAGGAGTATGGGTTACCAATTCTGATACTGTTCTACATGTATACTGGAATTGAATAATTCAGTAAACAGATGGTGGATTGGAAGCCAGAACCGAGAATCCAATGTATGCAATATTAGTGTATGTACACTTCCTTCCTCTCCGTAAACATGAAACATAAATGTCTTATTTTATTTGGGGTTAGAAACTATCTGAGTAGAGAATTTCTCATCATTTATCAATGGATAGGTCTCAGCTTGTTGGTGATGATGAGGGCAAAACCAGAAATCATATTACACTGTGAAGTGGGTTGTTTGTATTCTTTATGCCCAAGAAAGAAACTATAACAAAATTGGGAGTCATGCATGATGACTCATACCAGGCAAAAACACTGAGGGTTTGAAGGGAGTGAATTAAGTTCCAGTTACAGGATGGTGGTTTTCTGTAAATTCTGGGAGAAAGAACAGTGTGCGCAAGTTAAGAGTAGTTCCCTGACATAACTCAGAACCCCATGACACAGCTAGGGGTTCCCATAAGAGACTGTAGACAACAGTGTTCTCTTTCTTTACCTACTTGTGAGAAGGATGAGCAGCAGTAAGGAGGAGAGGAGAGGAAATAATGGAAAGTAAGGACCCAGTGGTCTGTGGTGTGTGTGGCAGTAAGTAGCGTGCATATGGTGGCATTACTGGTGCTGAAATGAGGTATTGAGCTGAGGTTTGTGGAGCCGCAGCAGGAGGGTGAGGAACAGGCTAAGATGAGCGCTGAGTGGCCCAGGGCAGAATGTGGTGCTACTAGATGCTGAAGAGGAGCAACAAATGGGGACCTGGAGGAGACCAGTGGCCTGAGAGGGAACATCAAACCAGAGAAGTTACCTTCCTTGGCGTACCTAAAAATACCCTAAATGAAGAAAATTGTGAAATTGGGTAACAGGGATGTTGTCTATGCGTGTATATGGATAGTGGGGCTGGGTATCAAGCTGGTAAAATCTAGATCTAAATGTCTATGAACCATTTATAGACATGTGAGGCCTGAGAACATCTGTTTTACAATGAAAAACTGATTTCAATTAAAAATTAAATTATTCCCTAAATTAAAAGATGTCAAATGGCTAAGCATTTGGAATTTTTCTGACTTCTTTATATAGCTCTTATGTCTTTTCCTTTTATGTCAGCATGTCTGTTTAGCAGTATTATCTTCTGTTCCAATTTTTTTTCAATTATAGTTGGCATTCAATATTATTTTATATTAATTTTAGGTGTACAGCATAATGGTTAGACATTTATATAATTTATGCAGTGAACCCCCGATTAGGCTGGTACCCATCTGGCACTTTACGTAATTATTGTAATATTGACTATACCCCCTTTGCTGAACTCTACATCCCTGTGACCATCCTGCAACCACCAACCTGTACATCCCAATTCCTTCTCCTTTTTCACCTGCCCCCCCAAACCCCTCCTATCCCGCAATCATTAATTTGTTCTCTGCATCTATGAGTCTGTCTCTGTCTTGTTTATTTTGTTTGTTTGTTTTGTTCTTTAGATTCCACACACAAGTGAGATCACATGGCATTTGTCTTTCTCTGTCTGACTTATCCAACCCTGTGCAATACCAGGTCCATCGATGTTGTCAAAAATGGCAAGATTTCAGTTTTTCTTAGGGCTGAGTAATATTCCATTGTATATATGTACTGCATCCTCTCATCTAATTATCCACTGATGGGTACCTAGGTCATCTCCACATCTTGGCTATTACAAACAGTGCTGCAGTGAACATAGGGATGCATACCTCCTTTCAAATCAGTGCTTTGGATTTCTTTGGATAAATACCTAGAAGTGGATTGCTGGGTCATAAGGCAGTTCTGTTTTTAATTTTTGAGGAATCACCATACTGTTTTTCATAGTGGCTGCACCAATTTTCAAATCCACCAGTTCACAAGGGCTTTCCCTTCTCCACATACTCATCAACACTTGATGACAGCCATTTTGACAGGTATGATGTGGTAGCTCATTGTGGTTTTCATTTGCATTTCTCTGATAATTAGTGACTTTGAGTATCTTTTCATATGTCTATTGGCCATCTGTATGTCCTCTTTGGAGAAATGTCTATTCAAAGACTTTGCCCATTTTCTAATTGGATTAGTTGCTTTTCGGTGTTGAGTTGTATGAGATCTTTATAAATTTGGGATATTAATCACTTATCAGATGTATTATTGGCAAATATCTTCTCTCATTCAGCAAGTTGTCTTTTCATTTTGTTGATGTTTTCCTTTGCCATGCAAAAACTTTTTAGTTTGATGTATCCCATTTGTTTATTTTTTTCTTTTGTTTCCCTAGCAGATAAAAATATTCTTAAGAGAAATGTCAGAGAGTTTCATGCCTTTGTTTTCTTCTAGGAGTTTTGTGGTTTCGGGTCTTACATTTAAGTCTGTAATCCATTTAGAGTTTATTTTATAAGAAGGTGGTCCAGTTTCTTTTCTTGTTTTTTTGTTTGTTTGTTTGTTTTTTGCATGTATCTATCCAGTTTTCCCCAACACCATTTATTAAACAGACTGTGTTCACCCCATTGCATATTCTTGCCTCCTTAGTCATAGATTAAGTGACCATTTAGGCATGGGTTTATTTCTAGGCTCTCTATTTTGTTCCTTTGATCTATGTGTCTGTTTTTATGCTAGTCCCATGCTTTTTGATTACTTAGCCTTATAATACAGTTTGATATCAGATAGTGTGATACCTACAACTTTGTTCTTCTTTCTCAAGATTGCCATGGCAATTTGGGGTCTTTTATGGTTCCACATGAATTTTAGGATCATTTGTTCTACTTCTGTGAAAAATGCCATTGGTATTTTGATAGGGATATTATTGAATCTATAGATTGACTTGTGTAGTATGGACATTTTAACTATGTTAATTCTTCCTATCCATTTATTTTTATCCATTTATTTGTATCTTCTTCGATTTCTTTCTTCAGTGTCATAATTTTCTGAGTACGGGTTTTTTTACCTCCTTGCATAAATTTATTTTTAGGTATTTTTTGATGCAATGTAAATGGAATTGCTTTCTTAATTTCTCTTTTTGATAGTTTGTTATTGTATAAAAATGTAACCAATTTCTGAGTGTTAATTTTGTATGCTGCCACTTTACCAAATTCATTTATCAGTTCTAATAGTTTCTTGGTGGAATCTTTTGGGTTCCCTATATATAGTATCATGTCATCTGCATATAATAACAAATTTACTTCTTCCTTTCCAATTTTGATGCCTTTTATTTCTGGTTCTTGTCTAATTACTGTGGCTATGTTGAATAAAATTGGTGAAAATGGATATCATTCTCTTGTTTCTGATCTTAAAGAAAACACTTTTAGATTTTTTTCCTGTAGAATATCATTTTAGCTGTGGGTTTGTCATATATTGCTTTTATTATGTTGAGATATGTTTCCTCTGTTTCCATTTATCATAAATGGATGCTGAATTTTCTCAAACACTTGTTCTGCATCTATTGATATGATCATGATTTTTATCTTTAATTTTCTTTATGTGGTATATCATGTTAATCATTTTGGGGATATTGAACCAACCTTGTATCTCAGGAATAAATACCATTTTATCATGGTTTATGACCTTTTTAAAAGTATTGCTGAATTCAGTTGCTAATATTTTATTGAGGATTTTTGCATCTTTGTTTACCAGGGATATTGGCCAATAGTTTTCTCTTTTTTGTGATGTCTTTGTCAGGTTTTGGAAACAGGGTAATTGTGCTCTCATAGAATGAACTTGAGAGCAGAGCTTTCCTTTTACTTGAATTTTTTGGAGTAGTTTGAGAAAAATAGGTGTTAATTATTATTATTATTTTTTTGAATGTTTGGTAAAATTGACCTGTGAAGCCATCTGGTCAAGGGCTTTTGTTTTTTGAGAGTTTTCTGATTACTGATTTGATTTTGTTAGTACTAATTGGTTGATTCAGACTGTGTTTCTTCTTGAGTCAGTGTTTTGGAAGGTTGTATGTTTTTAAAAATTTATTCATTTCTTCCACTTTGTCCAATTTGTTGGCATATAATTGCTCATAATATTTTCTTATAATCCTTTGTATTTCTGTGCTGTCAGTTATTATTTCTCCTCTTTGATTTCTGGTTTTATTTATTTGGGTCCTGTCTCTTTTTTTCTTGATGAGTCTCATTAAAGGTTTATCAATTTTGTTTATATTTTTAAAGAAACAGCTCTTGGTTTCATTGATTTTTGTATTTTTTTTTAAACTTCATTTTGTTTATTTCTTTTCTGATCTTTATTATTTCCTTCCTTCTACTTACTTTGGGCTTTGTGTGGTGTTCTTTTTCTAGTTATTTTAAGAGTGAGGTAAGATTGTTTACTTGAGATTTTTCTTGTTTCTTGAGGTAAGCTTATATTGCTTTGAATTTTCCTCTTGGGACTGCTTTCACATTGTCTTATAGATTTTGGGTTGTTGTGTTTTCATTTTCATTGTCTCAAGGTATCTTTTGATTTCTTCCTTGATCTCATTGTTAACCCATTCATTGCTTAGTAGCATGCTATTCAGCTGCCATATTTTTTTTGTGTATTTCAGTTGTTCTCTTTTAATTGATTTTCAGTTTCTAACCATTGTCATCAGAAAATATACTTGTTATTATTTCAATCTTCTTAAATTTATTGAGACTTGTTTTGTGGCCTAACATGTGTTCTATCTTGGGAAATGTTCCACGTACTCTTGAAAAGAATATACATTGTGCTGTTTTGGGGTGAAATGCTCTAAAAATATCAATCAAATCCATGTGGCCTAGTGTGTCATTTAAGGACGTTGTTTCTTTTTTGGTTTTCTTTCTGGAGATATGCCCATTGGTGTCACTGGGGTGTTAAAGTCCCCCACTGTGACTGTATTACTGTTGACCTCTCTTTTTGTGTCCCGTATGTTCCAAATTTTTAAGTAAGCTTATTAACTAGTAATTATTTTACATCTAATTGTTAATTATCAAACATCATTTATGTATCTAAGGATATTTTCAAATTTTCCAGAGATTAAACTACACCTACTGTTAATACTACAACAGTAGTATTTTCTCACTGGCTTCTGACATTGTGAATACATTGCAAATGATTAAGGTTCTAAAAGTCAAGGACATATTTTTACTGTTAGTTAACTATAAGCCATTAGTGATTATATTTTTAACCAGCTATTTATATTTACATATGTTTAACCAAATAATTACATTTCCAAGAATTTGAAATTTAGTCATGGAATGTGAGCAAGGCTGAAAGGGACGAGATGTATTAAGTTCCTTGCTATACACAGATGAACTTGAGATGGGAAGAACAGAGAACCCAATTTCTTTGGAGATAATATTTTAAAATCATGACTAAGTAGTAAATAATTCTCACATATATCTTGGGGAAAACTTTTCTTGTAATCACCTGTTAAGAAAAAAAGTATTCTGAAATAGTATGTCTTTAAGTATTAGCAGTATGAATTTGCAAAGTGATAACTTACATGGATTGACTTGATAAGCACTATAAAGAAAGCCCCACCTTCTCAAATATCTCACCAATAGCTCACTGTTGCATGAAATTTACTCAGTGGGAAAATGCAATTTTATTATAGAATTAGCAAGAAAAAATTCACACACAAATCTCCTGGGTATAGATAAATTAAATATTCATATTTAACTATTGATTCATTCATATAATGTGTAAAATGGTGGATAACAGATCTTCCCTGTAGTCAATTCAGTCTAGAAGGTGAAATCCATATTTAATGCCCCAAAAATCAGTTCTAAAAGGCAAGAACACTTTTTCTAGGCTCCACTGAATTAACAACCTAGAACTAGACAAGCCATCAAACTTTCCAGTAGTAACATTCTCATGACTGGTTTTTGGTTGTTTCTCCTGCTTTTCTGTCATCAAGAGCTCTAGCAAAGATTTTAATCCAGAACACTTGGTTTAGTAGCTCTGAGGTTACATGAGATAATGCTTGATTGAAGATTACATATATAACTTATGACATAAATCATACATCTTACCTCAAATGCCACAAGAGTAACATTATTTTAGATACTATGAACAAAGTTATAGTGTGAAAAAAATACATTAAAAAGTAGCTTTGTAGCACTGAAATTAACAGTGTATAATGAAGTGAAATAATGTCTGAGATACTTTGTATTTCTGATTCACTTTAACCTTTATCACAAATGGTTTGAAGAAATTGTCATTGCCCTAATATAGAAATGAGGAAACTGAGGTCCAGGTAAGTTTTCATTCACACTCTCTGGCTACTAGAACCAAAATATAATTGTATGTGTATATAATAATGCCTATGCACATCATTTTATATGTAATATATATGTAATATAATGTGTGTAGTGATTTCATGTATATATAATATGTACATCAGATATAGATATAGATTATACATATAGATATAGATATAGACATATACCAAGATACATACATTAGGTAAGGTCCATTACATATATATATATATATATATACTAAAATATGTATAATACACTTTAATATATGATTTAATACACTTTATTCCTTTAGTTGAACAACCTCTATGCACAAAATAGATGGTTTAAGATTTTTGAGTGGAAAGGAATTTAGGTCTCAAGAGGTTTTATGAGTCAGCTACATGTTTCCTGGAAATCATTTAACTGAGTCTTTTAAGACCCCTAAAGAAAATAGAAAAATGTGTTCAAGGAAAACAGCAATTAGATTTTGGAATCAAACTACCTACTCTTTAAGTCAGCAAACCCAGAATTAGAAATTGGGGCAATTCCTTTTCTATATTTCCTACACACTCTAATTCACTCAGGGAAACAGAAGCCTAGTCTATACTTTAACATTAAGGTGAGCACAACTAACAGCTTGTAGATTTTGTGGAAGGTAAGGATTTTGAGGCCTAGTTTGAATAGGGATGAAAAAAATACCGAGACAATGCATAAGGTTAGATTGGAAACCATGAATTTGTATTAACACCAATTATGTAACTTTTCTGTGTCCTTATGGGAATAATGAATAACATAGATTGAGCCAAGACAACTTTTAAGACTGATTGAACTAAGTCAATGAAGTGCTTTTAAAGAAAGCCAAACAGTTTTTCCCTTAAAGTGTCTAGAGGGTTCATAACGATCACAAATTAACAGTACAACCTTAATGCTAATAATTCTCAATTACATTATGTTCAATTTCCTTCAGTTTCAATATACACCAGTGTAATTACCATTACAACTTTGCATGAAATTTAGTATTCTGCAGAGCCCATGGAGTCATGGGATTGAACCAGCAGCCTCCACCTTCTGTGAACTTCGCTCGTATTGTGGAGACCAAGCCAACTATGTGTAGGTTAATCAAGGTTTGTTTCATTTGTAAGAGAACCTCCTTGGCACACAATTGTTTGATTTGCCTAATAATGGCGGCATTCCTTTAAACTGTTCTCCTTTCAGAACCAGCAGTTATGTAAACAGAGTGTTGGGTTAAATCTAAAAATATGAGCCCCATAGTCAACTTTCATTTTTCTGCATGATTGTGAGAATGGTTTAGGATCCTTCACATTTCCAAGCAAAATTCTATTTACAATGTTTGTCCTTGCCAAACTCCAAAAAACAGCCCCTTGAGAGTAAACCAACAGAGCACTGCATTACCCCAATAAAAGCTGTAGGTTTCATCACATGCACCAACAAATCTGCATGGCTAGTTCTGCACTCCTTTCACAGAATTTATTTTACACCTCTTATAACCACACAGCATTTTAAACACTGACATATCAACTCCCTAATAAGATAAAGCAAAGACCAAAGTATTTATCTTATGAGAAACAAGATACACCATCATTTAGTCTTCAAACATTATTGCACTTTAACTTTCATAATTTGACAATGCTTTCATGAAAACAACCTGCAGACAACTAGTTTTAACAGACAAATTAAAGAATACTTTTAAGCAAATATGACTGCCCTAAATTGTTTATTAGGTAAGAATTTACCAACATTACTCATATTAGAGGTAACAAAGGAGCTGGAGAGTATTGCGCCTTCTCCAAGCTGCATAGCGAGAATGACCAATAGTATGGTGGAACTTGTGGCCCTTTCCAAGGCCATTGCTCTTATGACCTGCAGATATCAGCCCCTCATATCTCCCTATGCTTGGGGACTGGTTTGGCAATCCACTGGGTATCAGGATTCCATTTGATAGCTTTATGTAATGGATCAATGAGTATAACCTCAAAGAATTTGTACATGGAATCTTCACCAACCTAGTAAAAATGCAGGACTCTCAGAGCCCCACAGTGACATCCAACTCGCTCCTCGTCAACAGACTGAAGGCTTCGAGCAAACTTTAGCTGGTTAACACTGTGATGGGATAGGCTTGCCATAAGTTGCACCATTAGGAACTGGGCATTTGCTGCCACCACAGCGTACACGAATCCAGTACATGACATAAACTTGCTTGGCCTTGATCACAGACTGTGTGCTTTATTGGGCTGGGGGCCGAGGTGGGGGGTGAAGGAGGGGGCTGTGGAGCACAGAGAGCTGGTGGTATTGCCAGAAGTGTACCCTGAGAAGGAACCGCATTACATCAGACTGCTTCTTCCTCTATAGCTGCTGGATGTACCCAGGAGCCGTGGAGTACATCTTCACTTACCTGACGGTTGTGGCCAGAGGGAAAGGAAGACCCATATATATTTTTAATGAGTGCACGTATACACATCTAGTGACATCAATTTTATAATATAATCACACCTAAAATTACATTCAATAGACCTGAAATAATTTATAATGTGTAAAAGCACTCTTTTATTTGATCTAGAGTGTTTGTGTCATATATTATGTTAACAGCTTTAAATTTTCTAATTAAATCTTATTAACTACTGATCAGCACACAAAATAATAAAGGCAATTTATTTTCTATTGTGTGGGCATTCTAGTGGAAATTTGTTTACATTTTAGAATACTTGGATAGACAATAACATCTCCTTGTGAATTATGATTCTATGCTTTAAATGAGAACGTAATTATAATTATAGAAACTCTTAAAGACTAGCAGTGTAATTTCATTTTAATGAGCTTAGTTTAATGAAATACAGCTATTATCTTCTTAATGCTGGTAAGATTTTGATCATTGTTCTTCCCAATGCAAAAGCATTCACATCTAGAATGTCTACTTCTTTCAATTATTGGAGCAATGGTAAGAGAGACCACACCCAACAACTCTCGTGGAGAATGAGCAACCTTAAGTTTCATTTGACCAACTTTTCAAATTTAGCCTGTATATGGTCTCAAAATCATGCATTTACACAGTTTCAATGAGAGCCTAAACCTCTCTCCCCACCAGCATAAGGTCCTGCCCCAGGTGTCACAGTACATAAAATTTACCATCAGAAATGCATTCCTTTGATAAAAGAAAAATCATCTCTTTTACAAAAGACAGATACTCCTGAAATGTATGCTACATTGTCATCAGCATTTTGACATAAATTAACATATGACTCTGTTCTCTTGACCTGAATCAATATGAAAAGTTGCCTACAGGCCAGACAGGGAAGTGGAAATGGAAAGGAAAGAGAAGATATATATTAGGTAAGATTCTTTAGGATGCATGTGACAAATGTCAAAATAGGAGCAGCCTAAGCAAAAAGTGTAATGAATTATAAAGGCACACCACCAGTAGAAAAGTATACCTAAGCCTTGGCAAGAACTCAAACAAGGAATTGAATGACAAGACCATTTTGCCAACTTCCACCTCTGCTATTTTCTAGTCACTTGCTTTATTATTCTCTCTTTGAAGACCTGTCATATGGTTCACATGGCAGAAGAGTTGCCAGCACAGAGCACCTAGTTTAACACCTTACAAACAGTTTATACAGCTTCAGCCTCCAGAGAAACTGCACTAGTCTGCATGTAACGTAAGACCCAATTCTGTTAGAGGACAGTAATGGTCTTCTCTTCAATGTGGAGTACAACTTTGATCAGCTAGTTGTACATATACTTAGGTGCAGTGCAAAGTCATGTATTCTTCTAGTAGTGAGGATTACAGAATCCCAGAAAATTAAAGCTAGAAGGGTAACGTAAGATTCTCTAACTAAGTCTCAGCATTAAAAAGAAATGAGTTATCAACCCATGATAAGATATGGTGGAATTTCAATGCTTCTTACTAAGTGAAACAAGCCAATCTGAAAAGGCAAACAATTATATGATTCCAACTATATGACATTCTGGAAAAGGCAAATCTATGGAAACAGTAAAAAGATTAGTGATTGCCAGAGGTTTGCACAGGGGAAGGCTGACGAGGTACAGCCCAGAGAATTTTTAAGGGCAATGAAAATACTCTGTGTACTGCTATAATGATAGATACATGTCGTTATACATTTGTGCAAAACTATAGAGTGTACAAGAGTGAATCATAATATAAACTATACACTATTATGATGTGTATATGTAATTATGATGTGTCAATGTTGGTTCATGAATTGTAGCAAATGTAGAACTCTTGTGGGGGAATGTTGATAATATGGAAAGCTACGCATGTGTGGTTTCTGAGGGTATATGGGAATTATGTACCTTCCACTCAAATTTCTGTAAACCTAAAACTGCTCTAAAAAATAAAATATTGAAATATGACAAATAAATAAATAAACAATAAAGTCTATTTTAAAAAGGAAAACAAATTATATTCCCACCAAGAATAATCAGATTGTATATTTGTTTATGTACTTGATAGCACTAACTGCAATCACTATTTCTGTTTTTTACCAAGTAAATGGCAATTTATTTATTCAATTTGTTTTTATTCAACTACAAGCTAGATGGAAAATTCCTTATTACTGGGTCTGGGGTTCCTAAGATCCACCTCAGTTAGGTTCAATGACTTTCCACAAAGAACTCTGGAAAGCTGTTCTACGCATGATTATGGTTTATCACAGCAAAAGCACACAGGTTAAAATCAGCAAAGGTAAAAGGGCAAAGACCAGGAGAGAGCAGGCACACGTTTCCAGTTGTCCTCTCCTATTGGAATTGTAGGGACAGCACTTCATTCTCTTACCAACGATGTGTAACAACACCCACAAAGTATTACCAGACAGGGAAGTTCATCTGAGCCTTGAACTCCACCATTTTTATTAGAGAGTGGCCATGTAGGCATGGAGTATTCACCTTTCTGACTTCATTCTGTCTCCAGCTCCTCCAGAGACCAAACTGACATAGCTTGGCCTCAGGCCCCCTTCATAAATCACATTGTTATCATAAACTATCTGAAGTGGCCCAAGAAACCCCAAATTACCAATATGCTCCTTTCAAGCAGCATATTACAAAGGTTTAGAGATTATCTCCCAGAAGCTGACCAGGGCTTGCCCTTTCTTTGGAATATGCATGTTTCAAATATCCCAGATTTACTTAGTCAACTTTTTATTACACAAGCCAGCCCTTTTGGTCTTTGGCCAGAACAGATGATCAACTCTTAGGTAGTTCAATCTTAATATTGAAACATTTATCTAAAATCTATTGATATCACTCATAACCTAGTATTTTTGTCCAAATTGTCAGCATGAACCAGCAAACTAACACTAAACATAGACAAACACAAAAATAGTTAAGTGACCTCAAGTAGTAAAGGTTATAGATGAGAGGGAATGGAACCTCAAATTTCTAGTCAGAAACCTATGCTCTTTTGCCTGACTAAAAGCTGCCTATATTAATGAGATTTGGACATGTTTATCCTTAAAAAATGGCCCTTCCACTGTCAAGATTCCATAGCTTTGATCTCCCAACACAGAAATGTGCCAGATACACTGCCAAGGCAGCTGTGGGCACTGGTGGCTGTGCAATGGGAAGCTTGTGAAAAGTCAGGCCCAACAGTGCCCTTGCTTTGCCCTGAGTTACCCTGAGGTTACCCTAAACCCTGAGGAAATACCAGCACCCAGATCTATTCAGGTACTCTATAGCAGGCGAATCAGGTGAATGTCTCTCTCCACAGGGGTCCCTAGGCTGGGCAGATTCAAACTCTCCTCCATGCAAGGGGATCCTACCAAGGGGAAAAGATGAGAATATATTCTAGCTTGTACCACACTCTCTAAACCTTGAGTGTTGGCATACAAGGCACTATCTACTTGGAAGAAGGGTCTTCTCTCTCTCATCCCCATAAAGTCACCCTATGGGCTAATGATGGCCCTTAGTGGAGAAGGGTGCCATCTTCGTATCTTCAAGTTGACCAGATGAGAGGAAGACAATCTCCCTCTTCTTCAGAATATCCTTATTGAAAAGACAAGAGGTTGAAGCCAAACTTTGCTTAGATATTAAAAGCAAACTATTGTTAAATTTGTGCTAAAAGCAATAACAGGATTTTAAGATTTCCCCCAGTAAAATTTTCCATTCTGTCATTCTGTGAAATAATACTCCTGAGTTTCTGTTAGTGCTCTAATGCCCATGGATACATTCATCTAATAATGAGTAAAAGAGGTGTCAGGATTCTGAGGAGACGACACACTTAATGCCAGATTAACAAAACTCTTAATGTTAGTTTAGAGCAATCAGCTTATATGACAAAATGTTTGGAATCTATTCCAATAGACATTAATTTCTTGGTGGAGTCCTGTCCATGTGGGTTGAAGTGTCAATGATGTCCAAATGTAGCAACATTTTATCTGTATGTTCCCTTTTTTTAAAAGTTGATAATTATACTGACATTGGAGCACAATTTCTCCAAATATAATACCACTTTATGACCATGTTTTTCTCTGTCCATACACAGTAATTTTGTTTTTTCACTTTAATGGTCTATTTCCACTAGGACCATGCTTTACATTTCATTTTGTTTTCTTCCAGGAAAATCCAACTGTTTCAAAACCCTTATGTTGCAAAGAATATTTTCAAAATCCAGTTATTTTATAGGTATTTTAATTTTGCTAATTTTATAACATATGATTCTGTGGCTTTATCATAGACAGCATAAGTCATTTTCTACATTCTTATATTTTAAATAATTTCAACAACATCATAAATTGTGTTAACTTTAAAACTGAATGTGCCTGTGTTCTCATTTAATAAATATCAAGAAAAAATATTGTATAACTCTCTTACATACTTCCAGTAATTTATAACCCCTATTAAAATATTTGAAGTGATTTACAAGTTAGAGATAATGTCAAATAGAATAATTAGGGTAGGTATACGGAAGAAAATATACTAAAAATGTGCCAAGGACTGTGTTTAATGCTTTCAATTTATTTTCTCCTTCAATTCTCGTAACAATATTGTGCATTGAGCATTAGTCTTCCCATTTTATGAACTATAACTAAGCTGAAGGAGTGTAAGTGATACACTCAGAATCACGGAGCCAGAACATTCTAGAAACAAGGTCCACATATAGGTCCCTCCAGTTCTAATCCCTGCTCCTGGAAACACTGTATTAAAATGCCTCAAAAACCATCTGAAATAGTATTGCAAATCAATTTCCATACAATATAGCAACTGTGCTTTTTTTTAATACAATTTAAAAATTTTAAATACATCTCTATTCCTGACTACAATAAAATGAAAATTAGCATTTCTCAAACATAGTGCATGAACCTTCCCCAACAGAATGATCTGAGTATATAGTATTTAAAACTCAGGTAGTAGAGTTCTTCCCCAGAGGTACTAAATCTATTTCTCTATTTTTGGGTGGGGTTGGCATGGGGAGCGAGAGTGGAATAGCATACGCACTTCTAGAAATGTTTCTCCAGATGACTCTTACAAGTGCCAGATTTTGAAACACAGTTTGTAAATGATAGTCTAACAGAGAGCCTCAAATAGAGGTCATTGTCTTTTGCACAAAATTCAAGACCTGTGTGTTATAAGAACACTTCTAGTTTTGCCAGGCTCTATATATCTATGTTGATATATTCCAATTCCATATCATCAGAATTTATCCGGTTATCAACATTTTGGCTTTGACCTTATGGTGATCTATTTGTTTCTAGCTATTATGAGAGCAATGTCTATTCCTCTTTTTGCTTTCTGAACACTCTCCCTTCCTCCTTTCCCTCTCTTTTCTCATTTTTAATGTTTGTGGAGAAGTAATTCAGCTGAAATTCTTCCATCAGTATATTTATGTTGATTTCAGAAAATGTTCACTGAAAAATTCATTCTCTGAAAAATTTATTCCTTCTCCCTTTTCTTCAAAAATGAGTACCAGTCACAGATGATTCTTTTCTCATTTAGCCACTGACTTGGTCTAAAATGGATTTTATATCACAAACCCATAAGAATTACCATTATTATTGTGACTATCACCTTACTTAAAAAAATTACTAAGTAATCACTAATAAGTCATACTATCATTAACATAATAGTTCATTATTATTACCTTTAGTATTAGTATTAATAACTAAATATCACGAGGAAAAGGAAGAGAATACTTTTAACTGTTTTCAAAGACACACACACACACACACACACACACACACACATTTACAAAGAACTGACATTTTCCATGTTGTTTACAGAATCCAGATCAGATTTCTGTTGCATTCCTGAGTAAACAAAAACAAACAAACAAACAAAAACAACAACAACCAAAAAAACCTACCAAGCACCCAACCTCAGCACTTTCTCTACATGAGAACAAGCCTCATGCCCCACCTGCTATTTTAATACCTGTGGGAGAGGACAATCTAATCAGGTTCAGGCAGCTTTGACTCAGTTATCAAAACTGAGGGCATAACATTAAGTCATAATTCAGCGAAGGTATAACTGTGGGGGGCAGAGATAACACAGGCCATTTACTTTGCTTTGTGATGATCCAACTTGATATGATGATAGAATTTGAATGAAGGAAAATGAAAAGGCAGCCTGTATGTCCTTTCCCCTAGTCTCTCAAATATGAGCCTGTTTAAGTGATCCATTGACAAATGTTAGGTCACCTCAAACTCTGCTTTAATTTTTCAAGTCTTTATACTGAAGTATTTATATTTCTTTGAAACAATGCAATACAATACAACAGAATACAAAACAATAATGTAGATTCTAACTGTATGGAGATAACTCAGTAGTCATTCTGTTTGAGAGTAAGCATGCTCAGAAAATGGCATTGTAAGGTCAATTAAACTTGGTGAGGTTAATGACAATATAATCACAGAATCACACTCACAAATCCCAGAAGGAAAATTTGTTAGTATTTCTAGATCTTTACACTTGATGTCTTTCGTGATACATTCCCCACACATATACTCTGTCCCAAGACCAAGAATACCCTCAGCACTCAAAAAGATACTTTGATTTGTCACTTTGGACTTTTGAATTTGGAACTACATGTCACTAATGAGTGGAAACCTTTCTTCCTAGAGATATCCCTGCCCCCTCCCTAGGAAGAAACATCTGAATGACAAGGGATTTCAGAACAAGAATTCAGAACACTGGAATTCAACACCTTTATTATGGTTTCTTAAATAACACAGAATCTCCACCAGCTATATCTGGGTTGCAGGAACATAATTCTTTGATTTTGTTCTTCTTCCCTGAAACCTTCCTTCCCTTAGCATGGCTACGTCCTCTCTGCATGTCACAATTGCCTCTATCTCTCAAACCCTGTATTGGGATAACTCTGATCATCTTAATTGTGATCTAACAACATTTTCATTTCCTGGGCTCTAGTCTGTTGGATTCCCTTTTCTTCTTAGTGTCTCTTGTCCCTTCAACTACAGTCTTTCTTCTCTGAAACAGATCTCATATCTATTTTATTGCTGAACATAGCTGGTAGCTTTTACAAAGCCTAAAGTTCATGCCAATCAGCAAATGAACTGTAGACTAGCTGGAGTAAAGGCAGAGTACTACAAAATATGAAGGTTTATGATTCATGCAGTTCACTATAAAACTGTCAGATTTAAACCAAACACACACATACACTCATACCTATATATTGAACAAATTAAAGATCTATATTTTTGTAATAATGTTGATCAGAGAGAATTGACTGACTGACAAACTATTAGCATCTTTTAATAATTTAAATAATAGTAAGTGAGATGTTGGTAAAGGAAGAAAAAGAGATCATTTAGGTCATGTATGTCAGTTATTTGCTTGTTGAAAACCACAGCATACCCATGGAAGTCATTTACATTTTAAGAAAAGTGAAAGGGCTATCAGAACTAGGCATCAGTAAATTAAGGAACTTTTTCACAAAAAGTGAAAACAACCTTCATCAGTCTTTGGTATTTCACTTCCAATTTTTATGTGATTAATGGATATTTACTTTGTTTTGTAAATGTCATAATAGATTTCATCTTTTCAGTTGAAAAGTGGAATAACCCTCCAGGCATAGTATCCTTCACCCTAAAATTTATCTTGAATTAAGCTGGACACCAATGCAGCTTGTGGTACAAAAGCAAATTCATAGAACTGATTGGTCTTGGTTTCTAAAGAGCTAGAATCAAAATTTTATCTTCCTACGGGTAAACCACACACTCTCAAGCCAACAAAAAACACACAAACAAAAAACAAACAAAAACACCAACTATTGCAGGTTCTATCTCTTTGCTTGTGAAAAAGGAATAATGGGCATTTATTTTAATTTTATGGGAGGCATGATATCTGTACATAATCAGGGACTCAGTAAGTGGCTTTTTCAACTGGATATATAATCAGTTGAGGCATTCATACAAATCCCTGGCTTAATTTTGATTTTAAGTAGAATATTATAAATATGGTTTTTAAAAATTTTGAATGACCATGCCTATTGTTCTTCATCTGGAATAAGAGTCTAGAGAGATTTGAGAACCACTGTTGATAATATTCGACAATAAATTGTGGGCCATGCTATGGTTCTGTGAGGTGGTTTTGAATTTATAGAGATTATGGAAATTAAACAGTAATGTCTTTGCTTCTTTAAATAATTCCAATGGGATTACATAGATCTGAATATAAAGATAGTATTTCAGTTGTGGCTATTGCAGTCAATACTTTAATTATTACTTGTTTTCTTTTTGTTTGTTGTTGTTTTTCTTCATAAATTAGAGAAACCACAAGTATAGTGTTCAAGAGTACAGATGCTGGAGACAGATGGCTATGTTCAAATCCTGGTCTTGCTGCATATTCACTGTGTGACACTCTACCATTTATTAACATCTCCCTTTCTTATTTATAACTTGGATAATAATAATACATTTCTCAAAAGATTGAGAACATGGTTCAACTTTACTAATATTTATAAAGTGCTCAAAACCATGCCTGTAAAATTAACACAGAAGTATTTGTTATGTAAATTCAATATTATGAAAGCATTTTACAGTTAATGCTTGTTTCAGTTAACGTTTCTTAAAATATCTTTCACATTCTCTTGCATATGTGATCTGAAGTTTGGGAGAATTTTTCTTAAGACTGAAATCTTTAGATAAGTACATTAAGAGTTGGTAAACTCTGTTTTTGTTTTCTAAAATTGTACTTTCACCTTCCTTACTTTTTTGCCTTGCTTCTACATACAGAATTATAGCCTGTATTCTCTGAAAACATGATAGATGTTATTCTAAGTTCTCAGAGCTTCTTTTTTACTGTTAAGAAGTCGGTCAATCTAATTGCTCTTCCTTGAAGAGCTCTATGTCTCTCTCACATATGCATTATCTTTTTCTTTCTTTAGTTCTTTTTGTTTTGTTTTAATATTTTAAGGTTGTAATAACATGTACGTAAATGTGGGTTATGTTTATTTACTCTGCTGGGAATCCATTGAGTTCCCAAGGTCTAGGGATTGATGACTTTCTCCAATCTGGGAAACTGATGGCCATTATCTCTTCTAGTCTTAAATCATTCTAAGTCTTTTTATTTTCTTCTGCTAGAAATTTTGGTAAATCCTCTCCTAACTTCCATATTTTTTAATTTTTCTTAGTTCTGTACTTTATTAAGAATATTTGAATTATTCTTCAGTAATTATTTAACATCCTTTAACAATATTCTTTAATAATTTGAGTATTGTTTATATATATATATATATATATATATATATATATATATATATATATGTATATATTTAAAGAGAGAGAGAGAGATAATGATATCTCAGAATACTATCTTTCTGTTCCACTGTATATAATCTAGTAATTTATCTTTTAATTTTAGTGTCAAATTTTAATTATTATGTTTTTATTCCTAAATTTGCCATTCAATGTTCCTTAAATCTACTTCATTATCATATATAATCTTTTGTTTCTTCATTACATTTTAAGATTTTCTTTTTATTTATTTAAACTTAACTTCTATGTTATGTCTTTAAACTATGTTCTATCTTGTGCCTAATAATGCCAAGTTTGAGTCTGTTTTCTAGTCTTTCTTCTGGCTTTCATTTTTTCCCACTTCAGTGTGATCTGAATTTTTGACTACTGTTTTTTAGACCTTTAAACATGGAAATCATAGAAGATCTATATTAAAGAATTCCTCCAAAAAAGATTTCTGCAGATCACCTAGAGGTAATTTCAACTTTCTTGATTTGCTTCCAAAGTGAATAAAGAAAATTCACCTTATAATAAATTCTCTCAGTCGTTTTCTTAAAACACTATAAGTAGCATGAATTCAGAACAAAAATCTTTAGGTGGGCCAGGTTGTGTTTAACTTATAATGGGTGATATTATTACTTATTCAGCAACCTCTGTCTCACGTCAAATATGTAAACGATGAGGGTCACAGCTTTACACAGGAGCCTTGTACAGTGGTACCTCAGTCTGTTCCAGAAGACCGTTCCAGTTCTGAAACGTTTGAAAACAGCCCACAGCTAGGCCTCAGGATCTTGCACTCAGCAGAAGCCCCATGACATGTTCCACTTGCGAGGCATGTTCAAAAACCGAAGCATTTACTTACGGGTTTACCGTGTTCATAAACCGAAATGTTAGTCAACAGAGACGTTCAAAAACCGAGGTACTACTGTACTATACTTCCCCTTGGGTGGTCTGTAGGCTTTATCACCTGTGCCCTATGGAGCCATTAAAATGAATCTCAAGAACAAAGAGCTTCCAGAATGAGCCAACCATACCAAAACTTGATTTTAGCCCCCTAGGACTCATGTAGGACTTTTGACCTTCGGAACCATAATATAATAAATTTACGTGGTTTTAACCACTAAAACAAACAAACACCAGAAGTGAACCTTCAAGTACAGAAACATGAAGTGAATCTCAGAAAAAGGAAAAAGCTTTCAGGACAGAGGCAGCTTTTGGAGCTCATTTTCCTTATTTTTATTCGTTTACTTAACTTTCCCATCCAATAGGTCTCTGCAGAACTCTACTACCGTATTAGCTCAGCAATGTCGTTTTCTGTTTTACCCAATATTTATTTCTTTTCATTAGCATGATCATTCAGGATACCTATACCACATTGAAAATACATATGTCAACTAATATTTCTTTATAAAGAAAATGTGACTTAAAACTCTTCTTCATCCTCATGATTTCTGGCTGAAAACTCTGTCATAACTTTTAAAATGTAATCCTGAAAGTTAAGAAAATTGTCTAATTCTGGAGTGGCCGTTTAAACTGGAATGGCCAAGGAGGTCTCTGATTAAGAAATAATTTAGTTCTTTATTTTAGTGGAGGTGTGTCTAGGCTTTTCTCCAAGCTCTTTCTGACCATATTTCTACCTCCTAGTCCCCATAAAATAAAAAATAAAAAAAACGTGAAAGTTAATATAAAATTAAAATGTAATAGAAATAATTCAGTGAGGTACAAGTTACTACCATGGACTGAGATAAAAAGGCTAGATGGTGTCAGGATAATTGCAAATAAACAAAACTGATATCTTGGTATTATTTGGGAAGGGAGTTGGTGGTGACCTCAAAAAAAAAAAAAAAAAAAAAGTCTTGTTGTTTGATGTGTAAGAAAAATTCCATCAGTACATGTTAATTCATGGTTGCAAAACAGACAAATTGGGCATTATTCACAGCCCAGAACTCATTCTGTTTTCATTTGCTTCTAGTTGATAAGAGGATATGCCTTGGGCTGCTGTAAGCTGTCTGTTAAGAATTATTTTCAACTTATTTGATAAGATAGAGACTACATGAGATCTATCTCATGCTAAGTTCCATAGTATAAAATGACATCATGAAAAAAACTGACATTTTCCTTTTTTCACCAATATAATGCCTACGATCCATCACTAACATTCAAAACTTACCTCAGGCAAGTAACCCTTTATTTGGTCTCTTTCTAAACCTATATCCCTCATAGAAAAATAAAGTATTACCTATTTTTTTAATCATGTCTTCTCAGACAGTCTAGTTTAATTTTAACTTTTCTGAAGGTAAAGAAAAAAAATTTAAGTGCCTTGTCTATTAACTTATGATGCCTGATATTATACATTGAATACATTTTTTGACCAATAATGTAAATGTGAATCAAATACATATAACATTTTCTTTTTCTCAAAGTCCCAATGTTTATTAGAAAAAAATGACATGAATGTAGATAATTAAAGTTTGACAACATGGAAGGATATTAAGGTTATCATGCTAAGTGAAATAACTCAGACAGAGAAAGTTGAGAACCATCTGATTTCACTCATATATGGGATATAAAAGTGAAAGCAACAAACAAACAAGACAAATAAACAAACAAAAACGCATAGACACAGACAACAGTTTAGGGGTTACCAGAGGGTAAGGGGTGTGGGTGGTAGAAGAATGTAAAGGGAGTCAAATATATGGTGATGGAAGGAGATTTGATTCTGGGTGGTAAACACACAATGCAATATACAGATGTATTATAGAACTGTACACTTTCAACCTATGTAATTTTATTAACCAATGTCACCCCAATTAATTTAATTTAAAAAAAAATTGAAAGTATGTTGCCCAAAAGGCATTGTATTTTTCAACTAAATCCCTAAACATTAACATTCTAATTAGAATTTTAAAATGTTAAACTTCAAAGCTTAGAAAAAAAAATCTATTTTAAAAAGGTATTAATAATTACTTTATGCAATTTATTTTAACAGAGTGCTTTTCAACTAGGTAACAAATGATTTAATGAATCAATTTAAATTGTATTTAACACAAATAGTATAAAGTGTGTCTAAAACAATGTTACTGTTGTTCATGGTGAAAAAGTTAATAATCAGAAGTATTCCTATAATATGTTATAGTATGTGTAGAAAACTATAAGTAGTCCTGGATCCAAGGGTATGGGAGATGGTGTTGACGGTAAGGCTAAAGAGGCAGGTTGTTGATGAAGGGTCATCTGTATATACAATGAGTGAGTGCTAAGATGTTTCAGTGACTTATGTTCACTGAGGGCTGATAACATGTTAGGAATTTTACTAGGATAAATGTGAGAGAGACATAGGCCTAAGAGTTAATAAGAGGAATGACTTAACCAGTTTCAATTTTTAAAAGATTTATATGGGAACCATTTAAAAAATGCTTTACAAGAAATTATAGGGATGAGAGGATAAGACTTATGTTAGATATTGGTAATAGTAAGTGGGCTATTGTAGTCTTTTTATTTAAAGGATAAATTAAGTCAATAGCAGATAGAATTAGATAAGGGTCTTACATTTGAAATGCATTCCAAAAATAGAAGGGATAGTCTTATTGAGTGATTGAAGATGGGTGAAGAACATTGATTTCTTCGAGCTCATAACAGGGATTACCACACAATGGCATATATTCCACTGGTTCTTCAACCTATCAAAAAGGGGGTGATATAAATGCCTCTAAAACATAAGAGGGATACATTTTTGATGGGTTGAGATAAACTTGTAGTTTCTATCATGACTTTTTGTGTTCAGAGAATCCCATTTTTCAAGTAAAATATAATGAATAAAATGGATGATACATGTATTTTATTAGTGTAAGTTCCTTATGTGCATTCTCATTTGCTTAAAAAATCAGGTATTTAAAATTTTTGAGTAAAACAAATATAAATTGGGGATTATGCTTAAGAGTTGTTACATAATATCTGTTGTGATACCAAATTTGTTTTCATATTTTGTTGGTTTTTATAGTATTAAAGAAAAATAATTCACCTAGATCAACAGTTTTATATGATAACAGTATGGTTAAAATCTCACCATATGAAAGTTCAACTAAACAGTGTTGAACATAGGATAATATTTATTCTGAATTCTAAAGAAAAAACACATTTATCTATTAGAAGGATTTAATGTGGTTTTGGTTTTCATGTGTTAAAATTATATATGTAATAAAATTGTTGTATACTTATTTACTGTTTTAAAAAGAGTTAAATACATCTTCAGTGAACTTGATCAAATAGATGTGCAGCTCCTAATGAACCTGTGCAGAATTCAAGGATTCTGTGGAACAAGACTTAAAACATAGCAATCAATCTCTTGATTGTCAAAGATGTGAAAAGGCATTAATTCCTTATATCTCTCTATGTAACCCATAATTATTTGACCAACAATCCCCTGATAAATGGTTCAGCACTGATCAGAACCATAGCAAAACAAGAAAATAAGAATTATTTTGATGGTCCTTGCATTTGGTGCAAAATATCTCACCTATAGTTTCTAATATAACAGTTCATTTTGTAGAAGAAAATAGATAATATTATTTATTTTATAATGCAGCTACTACTTTTTAGAGGCTCAAGGAAGTAGAGAACTATATAATTAATAAAAATGCCACAAATTCCACCTTCTGATAATAGCAGAGCAGCCTATATTTTACTACATGTCATAATAACTCTAATATAGGAAAATGTATCTTTTAAACTGGAGAGTTAACAAAAGCTGACAGAAACTAAAGTGATTCAATCCTTCAAAGATGGAAACATCTGGATGAGATCCAGATGTATACAGTTTTTCCCCTGGGGCTGTATTCCAGCTAGTTGTGAAAGGTGGAACTGAAACAGGCAGCCAAACTTACTGGATTAAGAAGACAAACCTTAGAGTTGAAGCCTCCAGAGAAGTGAAAAATGGGGAAGAGAGTCCTACAAGAAGAGAACCATAGAAGGGACAGCCCACAAACATCAAAAGAATACAATAAAAATAGTACAACCTGGGCTATTTATATATATATATATATATATATATTGATATTTTAATGATTAAAATATTTTTTATTGATAACCCTATTATGGTAGGCAAAATTGTAGGATGGCCCTCCAAATACCACTTTCTGATATACACACACTATATGCTGGATTTCGTTCCTATGATTAGGTTATGGCACATGCACAGTTGAATTAAATCACATGAGTTCTTTAAATCTGAGTCTAGAGGTCAGAGATGAAATCAGAGACTTGGAATATGAAAGGGATTTGATGCAAGACAGGTTCTCTGTTGTTGGCTCTGAAATGGAGCCACATGGCAAAGATGCAGGCATCCTCTAGGAACTGAAAGTAACTGGCTCACAGCCATAAGGCACTGGATTATCACAGCCATGTGAGCTTGGCAAAAAGTCCTACTGATGAAAATAGCAATTGATGAGAACACATCTGGCTGACACATTGATTTTAGCTTTGTGAGGCCCTGAGGTGAAAACTAGCCATACCATGCCCAAACTTCTGACCTACAGAACTGTGAGAATGAATGTTTTATTTTCAGCACTGAGTTTGTTGTAATTTGTTGCACAGCAATAGAAAAATAATACACCCATATTAAATAAAAAATATAAAGATAGAGTTGTCAAAATGTGTGGTCTGTAGTGAAACCACTTTACCATTTTTAATGGTCCACCACTCCAGACTGAGAATCAAGTATAGGAATTATATATGAGGTATGCCCAAATAAGAGGGTGCATGTTTAGATAAAAAATGAAAAACAATATTACTGTAAAGGACACATTGCCATTAATCACTCTCAAAATACTCCCCATCACTTCAAACACACTTATTCCATTGTTTTGCCACTTTCTGAAGCCGTTCTAGAAGTCCTCTTTTGTGAGTGTCTTTAGTTGCGCTATCCTGGTTGCCTTGATGTTTTGAATCATTTTGACTTTGGGAAAGAGACAGAAGTCACATGATGTCAGTGAATAAGGTGGATGAGGACACACCATAAAGTTTTTATTTGACGGAAATTGCTGTGTACCAGAGTGATGTGTGACATGGAGTCTTTCTGTTGTGATCACAAAATACAGTGACTGCTGCTGCCAAGTGCCGTCCAGTGGAAAGGCAGGGATCTTCAATACAAAGTGGGGCGTGGAACCTTAGTGACAATGTATAAGAATTTTCAACTTGTTTGGTGCAGTCAGTTGCATGTGAGCTATGGTAAAGAGAAAGTGTGTTTCAAAGTGTGCTATAAATCATCCTCCATCATGATAATGCTCTGTGTCACACATTGCTTCTGGCATATAGCAATTTCTGTCAAATAAAAACATTACGGTGTGGCCTCATCCACCTTATTCCCCGATCTGGCACACTATGACTTCTGGCTCTTCCCCAAAGTCAAAATTACCATGAAAGGTAAACACTTTGAATCGATTCAGGACATCGAAGCAGCCATGACAGCACAACTAAAGACACTCATGAAAGAGGACTTCCAGAACTTCATCAGAGAGTGTCAAAAATGATAAGTGTGTTCGAAGCCAGGGGAAGTATTTTGAGGGCGATTAATGGCAATGTGTATTTTACTATAATACATATATTTTTAATTTAAACATTTACCATATTTTTTTATCATAACTTTTATATCCAGGTCATAAGCAGAAGTGTAGAATTTACAAAAATCAGTATAAAGTATAGGTTGCTATTATAGCTATTTATTTAAATTTTAGATATTGCAAGAAAGAATAATAGAATCATGATGCAAAGAATTTGGGAAATAGGGGAAAAGCATAGGGCTAATTAATGTTAGCTCCACAGTGGTGTGTCCCAGAATGTGGGTCATGTCCATCAAAGGTATTTTTTCTATCATAATGCTTATATTGTATCCAGAGGATTTATAGGTGTTTTATATAGTTAAGAATTATGATACACACATACATACACAGACATATGTACACACATCTGTACTCAGACAATTAGGAATTCTTTTAATTTTTAATATAATGACTTTTCCATGTTAGTTCATTAGTTTCAAAAGAATTATTTCAATGCCTACATAGTATTTTATTAAATGGATAGATAATATTTTAATTAATATATATTTATATGATGGGGATTTATTTTTTTCTAATCTTTACATTACATTGTTAATAATATTGACATACATCATGATACAGAATATTGTTTTTCCATTTGGGGAAGTTTCTTCAAAATAGATGCCCAAAATGAAACACTACATCAAAATATCTGAACACTAACCTTTCAGAAAGGACTCACCAGTAACAATTTGCATGATCATTTCTACAAGAATAGCAGTGGGCACTAATCTTTTTAGGAAATGAGTAAGTGGTTGAGAAATAATAAATTAACTGACAAATATAGCACTATGGATATTCTAGCTGCTTGAAATGGCAGAGTAGCTTCCCTCAGACTAATAACTTTGCGCATAAAATTTCTAAACTTTAGGAAGGGGTGACAAGGTGGTGAAGTGTTTAAACCACTGGAGAGTCACACAAAAAAAGGCAGAAACTAAAGGAAATTTGTCTTTAAAATAAGGGAACTACAATAGGTGAAATCAATATTTATATAGATTTGTTTCCTTGATAACATTACTTAGGACCATGTGAAAAGCAGGACATCATAAACTGATTAACTAGAAGAGTCAGACTAGAACTGACAGGTGCAACAGCAACTATAAATTAAGGATGCAAATCCAAGGAAGGTGGAAATCATAGACAAAGGAGCACCATGTGCATGCAAACACTCTGTAGATCCCAACACAGAGATGTACGTTTGTTGAGCAGGTCTCCAAGGAGCCCTGAAAGAAAACAAGAGCTGGAAGGCTGAAAGAGCTTAATAGAGACTTCAATAGGTGACCACTATAAGGGAAACAATTTTATACTTTAATTCTTGCCAGTTATATAAAAAGCTAAAAAGATTAATACCATGTCCTATAACAAAAGGATATATCCTAGAGAAATAATAAAAAGAATACTAACCATCCACAAAAATCAAAGTGAATCATTCATACATTAAGTTTCTGTTACAACAAAATTCACCACTTACCAGAGGAAAGTAACACTATTCAGAATTTTATAATGCTAGTACACAATAAAACAATTACTACACATACAAAGAAACTACAAGATATGACATAGTCACAAAAATGAAATCAATAAATAGAAATAGGTTCAGAGATACACAAATGGTGGGTGTGGATATAAGAATTGTAAGATAACTATGAAAATAAATATTTTTAACCATTCACCAAGAAACATCATAGAACTGAAAAAAATCAATTACTAGAATCAAAATTCATTAGGTATAATTGAGACTAGATTGTATATAATAAAAGAACGTATCAGTGAACTTGAATATTAGTCAATAGATATCATCCAAACAAAAGTAAAAAGAGAAAGAAAAAAAAAGAAAGAAAAACAATAAGCAGATCCAAAATAACCTGTGGGACTGTGTCAAGCATATGATGGAGTCCTAGAAGAAACTCAGAGGAAGAAAGGGGCAGACAAAATATAAAAGATAAATTAGTCAGCATTTTTCCAAACTGTGAAAAAATAGTTCACAGATCTATTTTGCAAATAAGATTAAGTACAGTGGAAACCACACATAGGAGAATGGCAAAACAAAAGTGCTAAAACATAAAGACACACTGTTAAAAGTAACCAGAGGTGGAGAGGAAGACATACAATATACAGGAAAACAACCATAAAAAATAGAACTGGAAAATATGGAACATCTTGAAAGCAGATAAAGAAGAAAATAAAAATCTGTAATTCTATATCCAGAGAAAATGCGTTTTCTAAATTGAAGTAAGCACAACGTTATTTTCTGACAAATAAAAATGGGAAATACATGTTGCTCACATTCACAGACACACACACACACACACACACACACACACAAAATGTTAGAAGATGTTTAGGTTGAAGTGAAAAAGATATCTCACAGGGATTCAGCTATTAAGAAAGGAACGATACCATGCAAATACCTAGTCTAAAAAAGCTGATGTGACTATGTTAATATCAGAAAGGTAGAGATCAAGATGAGTTGCATTACCAGAGTTAAAAAAGATCATTTCATAATGATAAAAAGGGTAATTTATCAGTAAGACCTAACAACCCTAAATTATTATATATTTTTTAATTTATAGATTACTGGGATGACAATTATTAGTAAAGTTACATAGATTTCAGGTGTACAATTCTGTAAATCATCAAATACATCATCTATATATCACATTGGATGTTCACCACCCAGAGTCAGTTCTCTTTTCATCACCATATATTTGATCCCCTTTACCTTCATCTACCACCCCCTTCCCCCTTACCCTCTGATAACCACTAAACTAGTGTTTGTGTCTCTGGGTTTTTGCTTCTTCATTTGTTTGTCTTGTTCTTTTGCTGTTTTCAGTTTTATATACCACATTATCAGTGAAATCATATGGTTCTTGACTTTTTCTGTTTGACTTATTTCACTTAACATAATAATCTCAAAATCCGTCCACATTGTCACAAGTGGTACTATTTCATCTTACTACAGCTTCAGAATGTCTGTATATTGCATTGTGTGCTCACCACCCAGAGTCAGTTCTCCTTCCATCACCATATATTTGACCCTGTTTACCTTCTGGTAACCACTAAACTGTTGTCTACCTATGATGTTTTGTTTGTTTGTTTGTTTGTTTGTCTTGCTCATTTGTTGCTTTCAGTTTTATATCTCACATATGAGTGAAATCACATGGTTCTTGATTTGTTTGGTCTGACTTATTCGCTTAACATGATAATCTCAAGATGCAGCCATGTTGTGGCAAATGGTAGTATTTTATCTTTTCTTATGATTGAGTAATATTCCAAAATTTTAAAAGTAAAATAGAACTGTGATAAAACTGAGAAACTCTATTAGAAACTAACAAAAGAAGATGAAATAAGAAAGGAAAGCTAACAGACTGAGAAATGATTCAAAATGGCTGATATGAAGCAAAAGTTACTTTTAGAATCAGAAGACATAGAAAATAAATGGATAAAATCAACAAGTATTAGACAATTTTTTTCTAAATTTGAGAGAAAGGACAAATCTTAAAAAAGACTTATTGAATGATAAGAAAGAGATACAAAGCTAGAAATATCCCATTGTCTTTCAAACTATCAAAAATAAAGAAAAAATACTAAAAATCCTCAGAGAAAAAGTATCACCGCCTATAAAGTTTGTCAGTAATGTTGAATACTAAATGTCCCCAAGGAAGGAGATTAGTTTGTCTCTAAAAATTCATATCCTGTCAGATTCAAATGAGAGAAAGAAATGAAGAATTTATGGTCATTACCATGTTCAGGAAGTTTTGCCCTATACGCTTGTTTTTTAAAAAACGTATTTGAGGATTTACTTTGGTAAAGCAAGGAATAAACCCCAGAGGAAGCTACTGGATCCCAAAGATAGGCTAATTAACTCCACAATACCGAATTTAAAAGAAATAATTCTGAAGGGTATCATTGTACAGCTGGCCTAAAAATTAACTATCCAAAATAGAAATAAAAAGTTGAATTAGTCTAATGAAATGATTCTTCCTTCACAAAGAATAAAGTTAATTAAAAACTCAAGAAAATAAAAAAATGTAAAACTGTAAAAGTCATAAGCCAAATATACAGCACCCTAACATAGCAGGATTTTGAATATTTGAAGAAAAGAGAGTTATTGATAATAAGATTTTGAATATATTCATGTTAGATACATAAGCTTAGATGTACATGTTTTCATATGAGCTCAATCACAAAATACTTCTAAGATTAAAAATATTGATATTTCCAATATATTTTTCAAGTTCTATTTATTGGTATTAAATTTTCAGAGGTAAAATATGGTATGGGGGTGTATGGAAGTTTACATGTCTTAAAACACCCTCCCATTCAAAATACACTGACATATTAGATTAAAAATATCCTGAGCTACGCAATGCTGAACTCAGAAAACAAGGAAGAAACCTACACCAGCAAAAGCATAAGAAGAAATGGCCAATCAGTCATGAGATGAGTTTGAAAATGCAAATGCCATCAGAAAAAATGCAGAAACCTCTTATCTAAATGCAAAAATTTTAACGAAAAAACCTGACAAGAGAATAGACCTTGGTCCTGCACAGAGTAAGGAGATAGACTGAGATTCTGCAAACTGTGGTGGCTCAAAAAGTGATAGTTAGAACTTCAGTAAAAGCACAGGTCAGGTGACATCTACAAATGTATACGGGAAAAAAAGTGTTGTTTGTGACCTGGGATCTAAGTTATAGTAGTCTCCTTTTAGTATCTGCAACCAAAGGACTGGACTCAATTTTCAAATATAGAGCCTCAGTGAGCACTGTATTATATCCATAGTTAAAAACATAAAAGGAAGCAAGTCATGATAACAAAGATGTATCACAATATGGTGACGGATGGAGATTTGACTTTGGGTGGTGAACACACAATACAGATGATGTGCTATAGAATTTTATACTGTAAACCTATATAATTTTATTAACCAGACACCAAATTAATTTAATAGAAATACATTTAAAAAATAAAATAATAAAACCTAACTGAATGGGAAGCCATTAGAAGTTTTGAGATTAGGAGTGATGAGATTTAAAAAAAGATTAAGATTATTCAGTGACTTAGTAAAAGAGATAATGCATAATTAATTAACTCAATTTTGGCATAGAATAAGCACTTCTTAATCAATGACTACTATTATTGTTAATTATATTTAACTGCTTTTGAAGGAGAAATATAAATAATCAACGTATATCTTAATTGTCTTATCCTCACTTGTTATGTCCTCTCTGACAATTCTGCCTATTCCCTCTTCACTTCTACAAATGTATTAGGTCTCAAGTCTGAAAGCAGAGTTGATTTGAAAGTTTTCAGTGGACAATAGGGTGAATTTTGACTGTAAGAAACTACAACATTAGTTAGTCTCCAGAGGGTCTGAGGAAAGAAGAGGTTACCATATTGACCAAGCAGAGAAATTAGTGATTCCAGGGATGAATTGCTCCATTACCTTAAAGACAACATCCATTAAAGCTAGTGTGCCCGTTAAACTCAGATTAATGGCATGCGGCTAGCAGAAAGGAGGGGAGACAAGAAGAAAACTAGGCCTATTGATTTTTTTGCAAGATTGTAAATTGAATAAAATACTAGAGATGAATGGTTCTAAATCGCCCCTGTTTACTTAGGCAGTATCTCTTCACATTCAGTAAAATTTGCTCTGATTATCTTTACCAATGTAAAAATAAATGTCAGGTGCTAGTAATTTTTAGTTTTCTCCTTCATATGTAGTAGAATTTATTTTGTTTAAGGGCAAATCTGATTACTAATGATAGGACCCAATTCCTAAAGCTTCCTACATGATAGTTTATAAACAGGAACTCTGTTCCAAGGAAAAGAAGTATGTTTTTTATTTCCTTGTTTTGTTTTTATTTATTATTCACCCTCTTTGTCTTTTTCTTACCTAAAATTATGCTATATTTAAAGGTGGTTACTACAATATGGAAAGTTTTATTTATTGCTTTTCTTGAAATCTTCTGTTGCCAGATTGGTTTTATGAGTAAGCAATTATATTAAGAACATGTTTTAAAATCAATATAATATAAAATATATCATTCCATTTCCACTTTGACAAAAGAATTATTAGTTAAGACACTGAAATTATCACTATCAATTAAACATATTTAGTGAGAACATGCTGGGCACTAATGTAGCATAAACTCATTGGTCCATATATGAAATTTATTTTGTCTTAAGTTTGCAACTGGAATCCTAGGGACAAGTCCCAATTTTGCTGTGATTTTCATACTGAGCTGTAGGGGTTCCATGAAACATCCCCAGGTATGGCCACACAGAATGAGGAAAAGTGGTGATCTAAGAAGTAAACTTCCATTCCATTGCCTATGCCTGTGCTTAAGACAATACAAATTTCCTTTAATTCGTTTGAAGTATTGGGATTCAGGTAAGACTCTTCATGAACAAATGATACAACAGTATTAAAAAGGACAGAATTTGAGTACTATTGTTATTTACTGTTCACATAGGCTAATTAGGATGATTAACAAGATATGATCCTTGATAGTATACAGATTTAATGAAGCTCTTTGTGTCATAAGAGTATCATAGACATGAAAAATGACCTCATTAATTTTAGCTTTGTCTGGAGCTAGGTCAGATTTTAACTATGTATAGCTTTTAGCCCTTTTCCTCTTTCCTAGACACACACACACACAATTTCATTTAAGAGATCTATAAAATGTAGCAATATGGCTTAACAGTAAAGAAATCTGTTATCTGGCATAACACCATGCCTGGATAATTAGCTCGAGGCTTGGTTAATCAGTGACTCAACATCATCAATAATCTGAATTCTTTACACTCTTCACTAGATTACTATCGTACAAATGAGGATGTCAGACTAACAGTCTCCATGATCGGAAATGGTTATTGCACTTCTAGATACCATAGCATATTGAGAGAAAAAGAGAGCATCTTCTTCCATATTTCTTTTTCAGAGGGAGAGAGACATATTCCAAAGTGATCCTACAGATTTCCCCTCACAGCTCCTTAATCTAAATGGTATCATACAGTCATTCCTGGGGAAAGCATTGGCAAGGGAAATTGAATTGCTTTTATAGTGAAATATATGATCATCTGAAAATGGTAGCTTATTGGAATAAAATTAAGACTCTATTAAAAATAAAGTTACGCTAGAGGAAGTTATCTATAAATATTAGGTAGACAAATACAAATACACAAATACAAAAGTAAAATTTAAGTTATTAGAAACTTCTTCCAGAAAAGTACTATAGTCTGCTAATAGAAAATTAGTATATAAAATCATAGATCTCTAACTTAATACCTAGTCTGACCAAATCCATTTTAAAAAGCCCTTGAATGTATTTCTCCGCACATAAACTTAGAGACATTTCTAATATTAATATTCATTTTAAATATTGCTTACATGTTCTGAAATAAGCAGTCACTTAGAATAATAAATTTTATACACACATAAACACACAAATTAATTCTGGTTTCTAAAGAATTAATATTAATTAATAATAACATTAATATTTGTTCCAAAGACTTCATTCCCCACATGACAATATTCATGCTGCTTCTCCCTCAGTAATATAACATATTTGATACTACACAAAACTTATTGGTGAATAGATTTTAAAAATCAAGAATGTGATATAAATAAACATAAATAAGCATTTTGTTAATTGCTTGGGCTCATATTGCATGGTTTCTTAAAATAAATCCTCCATTGAAATCTTCAGAACCACCTTTATCACTTTTGTACATGTATTGTTGTGAATTGTGAAAACTCTTGCTTCTACCATACTTGTGACCTACCAAGATAACTTGCCAAAGTTTCATAGAAGAAACTGACAGAAGACATAAGAGTCCAAGGACAGAAACAAAGGACTTTGCTTCTTACGGCACAACAAACATCATAAGCTGCAATATATTTTCCTCCAAGTTCTCAGGAACAGAATAGATGGATGCAGATAGATGCCTGTACACTCCATAGATTACATTACAGGAGAGAAATCCTGAGCATAGGAAACACCAAAATTGTATGGTAGGCAGTAACATGCCTGTCCTGCGCTCCAAGGGGAGAGGTTTGTATTTTACTGGACTATAGGCATTCCTGACATTTGCTTTGGAGAGAGATACTCTCTTTGTTTTTCTGAAACTGTAAGCAAACCTGACAATCTTTACGTTCCAAGACCGATCACTATACAAGTATCCTTGGAAAAAATAGTCCAAAACAAATGAAGGCGTATAGAAATATGAGAGACCTGTGGATAATTGTCCAATATTATTTATGTTACATTTGCTGACAAGTGTTCAACAATATCCATTTGAGAAATTGTACCAGTTCAATTTCACGGACCAAGAAACATGTAAATTAAAATAATTGAGATAATTCAGTCAAGTTATGCATATATAAGAATAAAGCTTTAGTTAAAGTTTCAATGGTTTTGAGCCAAAACTTTAGCAGAATTAGTTTTGTTTATTTACTTAGAAATGTAGAGTTTCCCTGCTTTTCTAGTAAAGTTATTATCTTCATAAAGGGTCTTGTGAGCAAGCCAAGATATGCTGGTCTTGCATTCTTGTTGTGACGATAATGTACAATAGAAAATAAGATGCCTGTGCTCATTTATCATTTATGATGACAGATTGAGAGCAGCTGCAAGCATGAAGCTGACAATTCTGCCTAGGATGATGTACAGCCCAAACCAGAATGATGCTAAGATGCATTAACTTTATAATAATATACAGTGACCATTACTGATCTGGTATACAAGATGCTTGTGATTATTTATGGGGAAAAGGGATAGTTCAAAAACAAGTGTATATCGTGTATTGGTGTAGGAAATTAGGACCAGAGATATTATTACACTTATAGCATAGAGATTGCTGGCTATTATAGAATAGTAGACTGCTGTTGGTAAATTTCTTGGAGAAACATAATTGTAATTTCTTATAAGTATATGCAAACATATTTGTTACTTGATAAACAGGTTATGCAAAAATAATAGCAAAAGATCAAAAGTAGGGTATCATATAAGGAGACTTAAAGGCTGTCTTAAAGGCAACTAACATTTTTTTTCTTATTTATTAACTCGCAGATGCTTAGCCCTTATAGAAACAGGACACAGATCATAAAGAGTCATGGCTAACCAAGGCACTAGTAATCCTTAAAGCAGAAAATATAGCAGGAAACTCTCCTGCTTACAGAGTGGGATGAATTCAAATCGCTCCTCTCATCGGTTGCATCTTCTTTTAAACATATTTTTTTATTAAAGTTCATTGGGGTGACAATTGTTAGTAAAGTTACATAGATTTCTGATATATAATTCTGTATTACATCATCTATAAATCTCACTGTGTGTTCACCACCCAGAGTCAGTTATCCTTCCATCACCATATATTTGATCCCCTTTACCGTCATCTCCCACCCTCCACCCCCCACCCCCCTTACCCTCTAGTAACCACTAAACTATTGTCTGTGTCTATGAGTTTTTGTTTCTCATTTGTTTGTCTTGTTCTTTTGTTGTTAAACATATTTTTTAAATTAAAATCATAGACTAACTGACTTTTAGACTTAGAGATAATCTAGTTTAGCTTCTTTATTTTCTTCGTGAGACTCAGAGAATGGAGAGACTAATGGAGAGACTATTGAGTGCTGCTACATGCAAAAGACTGTGCTAGGAAATTCATACACATTATCATATTTAGTCATCCCACCATCCCTGAGAGAAAAACAGTCTTATCACACTCTCATAGGAAGAAATAAAGTGCATATTGTTTCACTACATGTTGATGTCAAAATGAAGCAAGATTAACATCAGAATTAATCACATATTTATGAGTATAAGTGTAACCCTTAAATTGAGATATTTCCATGATGTGAAATAATTTCTGAGAATTGTTGAAATATATATTTTAGTTCAAATATAGCAGACATTTTCTTTCTCATTCATCGTTTGAATCAATCATCCCATATTAATCTGTAATGTTACCTCTCTAGCTATCACCTTCTTTTCTCCTTTCTTCAAAAGCCATAATTCTTGAAAGAGTGATCCCAGGTTACTCTATCAACTTCTTCACAGTCTTTGCTGTTAATTCTTTAACCTAATAAACCCTGACTTCAGCTTCTTTCTCCTACGGCAGTACATTCCTAGTTACTAAACATATGGATGACCATTTATTGAATGCTCTTGATCATATAATCCTTGAAAGTCTATACATAGCCCACCTTCTGTAATGCATATTGTGCTCTATACCTCATAAACTATTTCACCCATATACCCATTACACAGAAACTCGAGCCAACCAAGGAATTACCACCACATCGTCTTTTACCCGGAAGTAACTACAAAGCATTCGCTTGTGCCCATTATAGTTCAGAAACTGGCACATGAGCTAAGTTGATTCAAAGAAATTGAAGGTTAGGTTTTTCAGCGGTAGTTGAGTTATTTTATTTCTCTCTAGTCAATATGAAAAAGGAAAAGTATAGCCTTGATTGCTATTGGCTGTGATTACCCTTAAGATAAAGCTAACAATACATACAGCAGAATGGAAATAATAACAGTTGGTGATTTTATCCGAGTCACTGGAACAAGCAAGCCTCCTTCACTCTTAATTTATTGACATTTATTAAAAGGAAGCCAATCAGTTTTTTGATTGTTTAATACATTTTTGAGGCTGAATTTTCTATTACCTGCAGTCAAAACCAGACCTAATTAATAACTTTTGTGATATATTTACCACTGTTTTTCTTTTTATAACCTCTGGTAGGTAAAAAGCCTTTCACCTGTAATGCCAAGTACAATAAAGTTATCATGTCTTATCTTTTTTTTCTGAACTCATTCTTGTAATTCCTATCTTGACGAATGTTACTATAAGCATGAGATTATTCTTGATGCCCTTCCCTCCCTCATACCCCAAATCCGTTTACTCACCAAATTGTATTATTTCTCCATTTTGACATTCCTTTTATTATGTGACTTCTGTTCCCAAATACAAATTTAATTAAAGTAATACTCTCCCCTTACTTTATATTTATTTTTGACTTCTACTAAACATGTGTGTATATATATATATAATATTTATATAAACTATAAATCAAATACATAAATTATTATGTATTGCTTTGATATATAGATGCACACACTTTGATATATATATGTGTGTATGTATGTGTTATATATAAGTGTGTATATATATATATATATATATATATACACATATATATATACACACAAAAACAAAAACAAAAACAAAAAAAACCCGCCTGATCACACTAGTTTTATCTAGAGAACGGGATTGAGAATTGAAAGATCTTTGAAGTTATACATAATATATTCCTGTAAATTTTTAATATTTTGTTATAAACATCTATTGATTTTATAACATAAAATATAAAACTTTATGTAAAAAAAAATAATCAAACCATTCCAAAAGGGAATGGTCACAATGTACTCAGTGATTAATTTGCCACACCTTATCTGGGTCCCACCAATGTTAACTCAAAAATAAATTAATATTTTCATCAGCATTTTACATTCTTATCTATCATATACTTTAAAATAGAACTTTAGCTAGTTCTGGAATTTTACTTATATGTTCTAAATCCAATGGAAATACACTAAAGAATAAAGAATTGTACTTCTCCCAGATTAAAATAATTCCCAGAAGAGATTTTCAATGGTGGAGAGTAATGCAGAAAGAAAATATAATTTTATATTTACATAAATAACTATTGTGAAAAAAAGCTTCAATACTTCAAATCCTTCACTGACAAAAGTGTGCAATTTAATCCTTTTAAATTAACTTTTTAAAATAATGTAAAAGATTTTCAAATGAAAGTTCATCTTATTTTGTTTTTAATTTTTGTTATCTTTATTAAACATATTGGGGTGACATGAGTTAGTAAAATAGGTTTCAAGTTTACAATTCTATAATACATCATCTATATATTGCATTGTGTGTTCACCACCCAGAATCAGTTCTCCTTCCATCACCATATATTTGACCCCCCTTTAACTTCTTCTACCACCTCAAGAAATTTTCTTCTTCAATTTCTTTTAATAATGTCTTATAGTTTTCAGTGTACAGGTCTTTCACATCATTTGTTAAGTTTATTCCTAGGTAATTTATTTTTTTAGTTATAATTGCAAAAGCGATTGTTTTACTTTTTCATTTCTTTTTTTGAAATTTCATTATTAGTATATAGGCTTGCAATGGACTTTTGTACATTTATTTTGTATCCTGCAACTTTACTGTATTTGTTCATTGTTTCTAACAGTTTTTTTGGTGGAATTTTAGGGTTTTCTATATAAAGAATCGGGTCATCTGGAAAAAGTGACAATTTGACTTCTTCATTCCTAGTTTGGATGCAATTTATCTCTTTCTCTTGCCCGATTGCTCTGGCAAGGACTTTCAATACTCCGTTGAATAACAGTGGTGAGAGGGGGCATCCCTGTCTTCTTCCTGACCATAGAGGAAAAGCTTTCAGTTTCTCACCATTAAGTATGATATTAACTGAGGGTTTGTCATATATGGCTTTTATTATGTGTAGATACTTTCTATTTCCATTTTATTAAGTGTTTTAATCATAAATGGATGTTGTGTCTTGTCAAATGCTTTTTCTGCATCTATTGATGTGATACCATGATTTCTGTATTTTTTTGTTTTGTTTATGTGGTGTATCACCTGGATTGATTTGCATATGTTTAACCATTCTTGGCCCCCTGGGATGAACCACAGTTGATTGTGATGTATAATCTTTTTAATGCATTGTTTTATTTGATTTGCTAGTATTTGTTTAGGATTTTTGCATCTGTATTCATCATATATTAATCTGTAGTTTTCATTTTTTTGTGGTATGCTTACCAGGTTTTGGTATCAGTGTAATAATATTGGCCTCATGAAATGAGTTAGGAAGTATTGTCTCTTCTTCAATTTTTTAGAAGAGTTTGAGAAGGACAAGCATTAAATAATCTTTGAATGATTGGTAGAATTTACTAGAGAAGCCATCTGGTCCTGGACTTTTGCTTTTGAGGAGGTTTTTGATGATTGTTTCAATTTCCTTTGCTTTAATTGGTCTATTTGGATTTTCCAGTTTTTAGTCTAGGAAAGCTATATATTTAAGAACTTGCCAATTTCTTCTAGGTTATTGAATTTTGTGGCACATAGTTCTTCATAGTACTCTTATATGATATTTTGTATTTCTGTGGTATCCATCATTTCTCCTCTTTCATTTCTGGTTTTGTTTACATGTGTCTTTTGTGTGTTTTCTTTCCTTAGTGAGTCTTGCCAGAGATTTGTCGATTTTATTAAACATTGGCAGAGCCTTTCATCTTAGAACAGCAGACTATACATTCTTTTCTAGTATACATGGAAAATTCTGAAGTATAGACCATACGTTGGGATACAGAACTTGCTTCAGTAAATTTAAGAAGATTGAAATCATATAAAGCATATTCTTTAACAATGCTTTGAAATGGATATCAACTGCAAAAAGAAAGCAGGTAATACCACAAATACATGGAGATTAAACAACCTGCTGTTAAAGATTGACTGGGTCAAAGAAGAAATAAAAGGAGAGGTCAAAAGATGCATAGAAACAAATGAGGGTGAAAATATAACAGTATCAAAATTATTGGGATATTGCAAAAGCAATATTAAGAGGGAAATTTATATCATTACAGGCCCATCTCAACAAACTAGAAAAATCCCAAATAAATAATCTAACATTACATCTTAAAGAACTTGAAAAAGAAGACCAAATAAAAACGAAAGCCAGCAGAAGGAAGGAATTAATAAAAAATAGAACAGAATTAAATGAAATAGAGAACAAAAAGACAATTGGAAAAATTAAAGCAACAAAGAGCTGGTACTTTGAAAAGATCTTGTAACATAAATGTTCAATACTACTGTTTTATTTTGTTTCATTCTTCCATTTTAGCATAGTGAGTACATCCCAGTGACAGATAAACTCCTGTTGTTTTTACTGAGAGTGTTGCCATTATACTTAATTGGTTTTACAACTGCTAAATAATGCCTACTGGGACATCATTTTGTTGATAAGGTAAGTGGCAACCTTAATGTGTCCTTAATCACCTTCCTATTACAAAAGCAACTCATATGCTTTAGCTTAGTGTCTGTGACATTAGATAATTAGTTGAAAAGAAAATGGAGAGGTATATATCAATGCCAACTAAGCCTGGTTCTTGGTGAATTTAGTAGTTCTATAGAAAATCTAGAAAACAATCTCATTTAAGCAACAATGTTTCCAAATTCCATGCTATTTCTATATTGAATTATCAATTCATCTTGTATATAGTTACTGTCTTTGCTTCTGTTCCATTGACTATGGTTTTGTAAGTAAATATATACGTTTAGATATGGATGTTTATGTGTGTGTGTGTATATATACATATAAAAATATATATATGTATATATACATAGTCAAATATACATATATATAAAACTATGGTTACATAGAAATAATATATTATATATAATATAATATAAATACTTGATTATATATTACAAAATTTTATATATATATATATATATATATATATATATATATATATATATTTGACCTCATGGAGCTCCAGTTAAATGGGAATGTTAAATAAACACATTAATATATATATAATTACAAATGTTATAAGTGTTTGAAAATAAATCACGCAGTGCTATATGAGTAAAACAGTAGACTATATTTAGAGAGAATTGAGGAAAATGCTTTTTAGAAGAACTGTTATTCAAGCTTATATCGGAATGAAGAAGAATAGGAACATTCTAGATGAAGACCGAAGCACAGGCAAAGCCCTGGTCATGGGAAGTACCTTGGCTTTTTGGTGGATAAACTTTGAGAAGACTATCAAGTCAAGAGTATGTGACAGAAAGAGATCGAAGATTGAGGTCCACTAAAGGGCATGCAAGGATGTGAAATATCATAGGACATTAAGTGTAATAGAAAGCCATAAAGGATTGTGAGTAGAAAAAGTGGTCTTATTTAATTACTTAAATTTTAAAAATAACATCCTGGTTGTCCTGTTTAAAAATACTTATAAAATGGCAAGAGTGCATGCAGAAAACCATTTTTGTAGGCTATTGAAGTAATTTAAGCAAGAGACAATGAGTTTTCCCTCTCTTCAGGGGTTTATTAATCTTTATATGAATGGATGCTCTTTCTTGGCCCACAGCACCACAGAGTAAATGCAAAACTAATCAGACCCCAGAAAGGGTTCTGAAAATCTCTTGCCTACTCTTCCTATTGTGTCTTGAGTGATGAGGAATTTAATAATGTACTTCCATATCCTTGTCTTTAGTTCAGAGCATTTTACTCTTTGGAGTGGTAATAAGACAAAGCGATGTGTATCTTGAGCCACATTCATAGGGAAGGATATAGATCTCTGGAAATATATTCTTATGAAAAATTGTTAACCTTCCTTATTATGTAACCTCAAATTGTCCATCTAGGTCAGAGTTAAAATGTAGATTGCCCACTGTCATGCAGGGCGGCCTGCGGGGGCTCAGCTCCCGCTCCCCACATAAGAACGCAGGATGTGGCTAGGCCAAAAAGGAACACCCACGGAGCCATAGGTAGGGGAGTCATACCACTATAGTCTCACTGGAGGATGGGCGAGACACATACAGTAGTAGCCTCAGGATCCGCAGTCCACCATGCATTTCTTTGCCTGTCAACCAACCAACCAATCAAAGCAGCCCCACAGTTACATCAGTAGCCAATTGGCTAACTGGTTACAGCTGATGGCCAACCAATCACAGTTGATGGTCATTCACTACCCGAGCCAGCACCTCCCCATGTGAGGCCGAGAGCCTGGAACCTGCTCTCTGGGATTCTGTCTCCACACCATTCTGTTCTCTCTTCAATTCTTCTTCTTCTTCTTCTTCTTCTTCTTCTTCTTCTTCTTCTTCTTCTTCTTCTTCTTCTTCTTCTTCTTCTTCTTCTTCTTCTTCTTCTTCTTCTCCTTCTCCTTCTCCTTCTCCTTCTCCTTCTCCTTCTCCTTCTCCTTCTCCTTCTCCTTCTCCTTCTCCTTCTCCTTCTCCTTCTCCTTCTCCTTCTCCTTCTCCTTCTCCTTCTCCTTCTCCTTCTCCTTCTCCTTCTCCTTCTCCTTCTCCTTCTCCTTCTCCTTCTCCTTCTCCTTCTTATTTTTCCCCTTCCCCTTCCCCTTCCCCTTCCCCTTCCCCTTCCTCTTCCCTTTCCCCTTGCCCTTCCCCTTCTTCTTCTTCTTTTTTCAGGAGATCTAGGTTCTAGTTTTAGTTCCAACCCTGAATCAATATCTTAAGACAAATCACAAAATCTTTTGTGGTTTTCATTCCAATTAGTAAAGTGAAATATAGAATTTAGCTTTGAGATGTAAACCTGGTTCAAATATCAGCATTAGTGCTTACTAGCTGTGTGATGCTGGATGTTAAAATTGTTATTTAATTACTCTAAGCATGCATTCCTCATCTGTGATATGAAGATAATAATATCTAGCTTTCAGGGTTGAAACATGATATGTAATGAGTATATCCATATCTATATCGATTAAAAGTTAGTAACAGCTCTTATTGTTTTAAATAAAAATAATACATCCCCTCCATCTTTGAAAGAATGTATATGAAAGCAGTTAAAGTGTATATATTTCAGATTAACACTTTATTTATTCATTCATTTAGTCCCTCATCATACGTTTAATCAGTCAGCAGTCAGGGTGCTATATGTATGAAGCATTCACCATGAGGAAGGCATTGTGTTAGATTCTGGGGGGAAAGGCCGGACATAACACAGTTCCTGATCTCCAAGTTGGCAAAATCCAGCAAGATTCAGAAATGAGGATGTTAGGAGTTCAGAAGAAAAAGTGGGCTTTTCCTTTTTGAAGCAATCAGAGGTGGCAACTTAGAAGAAATGGAGAAGAGTAGAAGAAGGTAGAATACAGATATTCCAACTAAAGGAAAAGTCCGAAGAAAAATGAAGGGTCTGTCACTAGCAGATTATGTTTCAGAAGACAAAAATAGACAAAAAAAATGAATACATCCATTTGTTTACATTATATTTGAATTTTAATAATTCCCTCCTCATATCAGCCCTAGAAAGTATGGATTTTTACGCAAAACTTATAGATGAAAAAAATAAGGCTTGGAAGTCCCTAAAGTCATCCAGCAAGTAAATGGCAAATTATAATTCAAATCCCATTATGTCTAGATCTAAAGTGTTTTCCATGTTCTTTTCATTATACCATTTGTCTTTTTCTTTTTCATTTAACAACCTACTTTATATCTAACTTATAATAGAAGATAAGTTGTATTTGGGAAACAAAGCCTTATTAATCATATTCACATATAATCCTTTACCTAGAAAACATTAAACTAATGAAAAGACTTACTCTCCATGCATGTTGATGTTCCTTAAAATCAACTAGAACAGGTATCTATAAAAGTGTCACATTTTAGATCACACCACACAAAAAAGTGTGACTGTCTCAATAACATTTCCCTGTACTATTGTGGTGTTATGGAGAAATCAACTATCATACCCTCAAGTCTAGTCTATGGAAAAGACACTCTTTAACCAGTACAGTGTCTCCTTAACACATCCTGGAATAAATCTGAAGAGATGGAGTGCGTTTCCCCAAGACTCCTCTGTCTCATCACTTATCCTAAATGGAGTGTAATGGAATGATTCTATCTTGCAATTAAAAAATGTAAGTTCTCATGGCTCTGTGCCACAGTGTTAGGGGAAGGACTTAGGTAATCTAGAGTTCTGTCAAAGCTGGCTCTTTGTATTTTGTTGAGTTATTACTCAACTTCAGTAATATAGTTTAAGATATGATTATGAGTTAAATTACCATCACCATTGCCACCCTGTTTATTTTTTCATAGACATAAAAATCCCATAAGTCATCCTCTCTATGAGAAGTCAAAAGAACGCTAGGGAAAATGGAGCTCACTGGAGCCATTTGAACAATGACTGTAAAAATAACAGCTGTTCCTTGTTTTCATGCTAAATGTATTTTTTAATTCACTGCAGGGGACACCACTGGCTCCAGTCAGTGTAATTTATCTAAATCTTTAATACTCAGTGTTTTATTCAGGAACAGAAATATATTTGCTTTCTAAAGAGCATCAAGAGTAAATGTTAAGGGATTCTTTTTAATATTGTAGGATTATGAGCAGGTATTGAAGCAATCGATCGTGAATGTGTAACTATCAATCACTGTCATTATTAAATGAAATTGCCTCCTGCCACATAAAAAAGGAGATTATGTGTGTGTGGGTATGTGGAGGTATGTGTATGAATGGGCATGAGTGTATATATGTGTATATGGGTATCAGTTGATTGTAACATATAAGAAACATTAAAAACACTGCCAGATATATAAAAAATATTAAAAATCCTGACATTAAATAAAATTAACATATGGAGAATAAAGTTTGAATATGAAAAAGTGATTCATTTTTCAACTGAACCCCTTGAAAGGAAAGCTGCTCACATTTTTCCTAGCTCAATGATGTTGAACAACATCAGAGAGTTTTTTTTCAGATATGTTCAAATTTCCCTAGAATTTTAAACTTTTTAATACATTTCTTCATTATCTCCTTCAATTATGTTTTGTCATGATTTTTAAACACAAAATCTCCTATAGGAATCTCTTTGTCTTTATTGTAACTTGAATACAGTATTAATCCTGATTGACTTAAGTTTTTTCTTATTCAAAAAATGTCCTCTCCAATTCTTTGTATCCAACCCAATTCTACCCGTCTTCCTGTTCATTCAATTCATGAAGAGACTGATTCATTCATTTCTCCATTGAAGCAAATAATGCATATTGAGCAGTCCCCATAGTATTCCACTATATTGAGTGCTGAGAAGATTTGAAAGATTTGAAAGGAGTTATCTTGGTAGTTAAGCATGGGTAAGTGGAAAGAACTAGTAAATGCCAAATCATGAAAGCATGAGAGAACATGCACATTTGGAGAAGGACAAATAGTTTGACAGGAAGGAGGAGAATGGGTTTTTCACGTCAGAGAACTGTATTTGTTATTTTTAGTTTACTATCATATTTTCTTTGTTAATTCCTCTCTTGTGAATCTTTCCACATTATAAATATCTCATTGTTTTGGTTTTTGTTGCAAATATGTGTGTTCAGTCCTATAGTATTGAAAAACACAGGCAACCACAAAGACAAAAAGTAAAAATTAACTGGGTAAAGCCACTGTTAACGCTTTGTAGCATATATTATTTTCCATGCTTGTGTTTTTATATGTGTACATAGGTAGCTCTTTTTTTTTTTTTTTTTTTACAAACAGGATGTCTTATTTTGAAAACTTTTTACACGTGTATTTTTTTTAACTTAATATATTGTACATATTTTTTCATGTGATTAATTACTTTTCTACATTTGGTCACGTTGCCTTTTGAGAACTTGATAAAAAATCTGATGTATTATGCCATGTTTTTTTTTAAAAAAAGACATACACATTTGTGCACAAAAAATATATATATAATTTAAAGAAGTCTTCACACCTATTGAAATCTGTCATGAATCCCTGGGTAAAGACCACCATTGTACCACACCATTTTTAATGATTGCTTAATATTCCATGAAATATAACACATACAATATCTATCCACCTACCTATAAATTCTATTTTTTTACCAGATCACATATTTTTGAGGCATTTCAGATTTACTTATTTTAAGCACTTTCAAACGTTAAAATCAATGTTCTAGTAATTAATGATTGTTCTCATTATTATAGTGTTTCAATAAATTCTTAGGAGACAACTTCTGAATCAAATGTACACAAAGGTTTACGGAAAACTGGCCTCCCAAATTACTGGACAATCATTAAGTTTTTTACTAAATTTTCTTTTTAAAATGTCAGATGTGTTAGTTAAAGGGAAGGAATTAAGGCAAATAAATTTTAATGATTTTAATATTTAGAAAGTCTATTATAAAAATCAAAAAAGTAAATGGCAATAATGTAAGTGGACAGAGACAAGAGAGAAAACTGCTTCCATTTCATTCTGGACAATACTTCTTTCCTTTGGATCATTACAGGTTTAAAAGAAAATTGAATTCAATGTCTTTTAAGTACTAGCATTAATTTCATGCCAGTAAACTGGGAAATTGAAACATCCTACTTTTATGTATATGTGATACACAGAGTACTAGCGATCTCTTGTATTGTTTGCTTTCTTTCTTGCTTTATCATATTTCATTGAGCAAATTTCAATTTATTATTCAAGTTTAGTTTACCATTCTGATTCTGTAAAGATGGTTTGTTTGCTTAGTGTTTTATAATCTTTATTAAATGTATTGGGGTGACTTTTGTTAATAAAATTATACAGATTTCAAGTGTACATTACATGTATATTTGTACATGTAATCTATATATAGCATTGTGTGTTACAATCCAGTGTTTTTTATTTATTAAGATTCTCTTCAGAGAAAATTGGCATTTTTCCCCATCAATTCATTTATTTATCCAACCAATGCTCATTGAATGCATACAGTGTAAGGCATTATACTAGGAGCTCTGAGGGTTGTCAGATTTCCAGGTGGGATATTTGTCTGGGGGCATTGCTTTAACATTTGCCAACCATGGTTTTTGTGTATAATTTTGTATTGAAAATATATATAACCTTTTATTGAAATATCCATTTTTTCAATTTATATTTTATATGAATAACTCTATCATGGTATTTATGTTATCTATGATAGCTGTCATAAGCAATAAAGGATGATGGTTTTGTTTTTAAAGCAAATAGCTTTAAAAGGTGCTAACTTAAAAATAAATTTTGTAAATATCAATTTGTGCTAAATGTCCTCTAAAGAAAGAATAAAGCACTATATGGTTTATTTAATCTGTTTACAAATTTTCTAAAACTGTTCTATCCATCTTTTTTCCCCCAGAAACTCTGTTCAGCAAACAGCTTTCCAGACTGGCTGGAAGAGCATCTGCCACACCCACGCACAACTGCCTAGGAACACAAAGCCATTATCTGGCCATGTAATATAGCTTAGGAACTCCTTCTTTCTGCCTTCTTCTGGGTTATCTCCTTCAGTAGTCACCATCAGCTAGTTCCTCTGCTGTATCCCTCACTGACTCTTCATAAATACTGTAAATTATAGTTTATTTCTTCCTCTTGTATAGGCCATCCTATTTCAAAATATCCACCTTGAGTCACTGCTAAACATAATTGTCAATATTTTCTTATTGGCTTCATGAATAGATATTATATACCTCCATTTCTTGTCCTATTTCTAAAGGCACTGTCCAGCCAGACCTATACTTTACTTAAGTTGTGCTTATCTTCCAGTTTTTTTCCATCCTCTGTAAATAGTTTCTCCTTTCTTGGAAAACAGATCAAATTCTTAGTTAACATTTTATCCAGGAAATTTTGTCTCTACACATTCAATTTTAAAGTATGTGACTTTAGACTAGCTTTTGAGCTGCAATTTCTGCATCTATAAAATGTAAATGAGACTTATCTCCTATAAGTTATCTTATTAAAGGACACCATACATGATACGTTCCTGTTATATATTATAAGCTATAAAAGTGTCAATTCCCTATTTATTTAAATATGAATTATCAGATATTAAAAATGCTATAACACAATGTTGTGTTGGTAAAAGATGAGTTGATGGTCCTATGACCACTATCTGTAACAATTCTCCTCCGAGTGAGGAACCCTTCATCACCAAGGAAGCTGGCTATAATAAGAAAATCTACTGTCTATTAGAGAACTTTTCCTTAGGTGAGCTTGAGTCATGACTTGCTTTCTGGAATAATCAGGGTCACTTCTGCTCACCAGGGACTTCTTCACCAATAGGAAACTCTATACTTCTTGCTACATACTTCTCACAGAACTTCTGGATTTTCTGTGTTTTATCCATGGCCCATAGCAGATATACTATTATTTTTGACATTCACCTATGGTTCAGGTCAGTGACAAAATTTCTACTTAAATGAAAGCAAAGGAGTGACCCAAATAACCACCCCACTCAAACGATAAAGAAGAAAGAGTCCAAGATGGTGGCATAAGAAAACTCTGAACTTACCTCCTCCCATGGACACACCAAATTTACAGCTACATATGAATCATTTTCTTCTGAAAATTATCTGAAAACCAGCTCTCCACAAAACAAAGGATAAAAAAATCACACTGAGACTGGTAGGAGAAGTAGAGAAAGGGTCTAGCAAAAAAACCCCATGCCTGGCTTGGAAACACACAATAGGAAAGGATCTCACTAGACAGGAACTTCTCCTAGAGGACCTAGGGGTTGGTGTCCCACATCTGGCACTCTAACCCCTGGGAGCTACACCAGAGAGATGAGCCCCCCAAATGTCTTGCATAAAAAACCAATGGGGCTGATGTCTATGGGACCTAAAATGCTATAGGAAACTGAGACTCTCCTCTTAAGGGCCTTGCATGTGGTCTCACTCACCCTGAGAGATACAGCCCAAAAACAGCAATTTGAAAAGCAGTCAAACTATATCAGTTCAGCAGATATTCCTGTTTCCACTTTGAGTGAATAACCAAGTAGAATAGCTCTCATTGGACTGATGGAAGACATCCTGACTATAAATACTGCTATTTTTGTTCTTGTTATTCCATCCTATCTTTATTTTTAAAAGGTTGAATGGGCACTATCATTTCAAGAATCCTCAAAGGAAACAAATCAATGCTTACTGTTTGAGGTAGGAACTTAGGAGCAGAATTGGGTCTCCTGAGATGGGACACTGAGCCACAGTTAAATCAAAAAGCAGACTAGTATTTGATCTCACAGTTGTGGCACTTAGGCTGGTATCTCTAAACTCTCATGTTGACACCAAAGACTGATTTCTAAATAAGTGAAGATGAAGGGAGCACATGACTTCTTAGGGATTACTCTGTTCCCTATTCAGAAGGCATGAGAATCACTTTTTTTCTTTTCTTTTTTTCTTTTGCATGAACTAGACCAGCTGCCTCTAAATGAATCTATTTGTGGTGAATAGGAACCCTCAAATAGCATTGAAACTGGATTAAATGCATCTCTCTTTTTAACTGCCTTAAGAACCTCAGAGTCAAATTTAGTGGTCTCAAATAGCAAATTTATGAAGTTAGTATCTCACAAATACATTATTTTTGCTGCCTTCAAACAGAAGTTATTATTTTGGTTATACGTGATTGGTCTTCAGAAAGTTGATGAAATCCCTGATTTTGTATACATACATTTTCTTAAAATAGGGTCCAAAATTTTCATCAGATTCTCAAAGAGATACATGATTACCCAACATTAAGAAATACAGCTTTAGTTCATCTCTGTTCTGTTGAATCATTAGTTGTTGTATTCTATATTATGTTTAATTTTGTAACCTAACATAAATATATTGAAGAACAAGAAAATTCACATTTTAATAATTTAAATAAATATTTACATAAGATGTGACATTAGAAACTTAGGCTTTTTTTTTTCTTTTCTGTCTCACATATTATCTCCACTTGAAATTACAACAAATAAAGTTTTAGATTTATAGCACAATTTTTACCAGCTTCAAGACCCCATTTCTGAATTTTGGTACACTTCTCATGGGATCTCTGGATTCTTCAACACATCATTGCCTAGAAAATCCTCTACACTTCATTACAGTATTCTTAGAAGTGAGGAGCTGCTGAAATAATTGTAATGTTTAACCATTGCTTCATTATAGCCAATATTTCTAGAGCTGGACTTATTTGGGGAGGGGCCAGCAGCATTTATTAAAGGTGTGTGTATTATGCTTATGCTCTGTATTGTAATTTTAACTTAATTATTTATTTATTTAACAAATGAAATGATTTTTATCAGGGGATGTGGTCTCAATTCTAATTTTGGGGACTAACAAAGTGCGGGTATAACGCTGTTCTGCAATCTCTTCTTTCTGACTTCTTGTCTTCCATTACATCAAACTCCCCTTTTGTATACCTGATTGCCTGCCTCATATACTCTGGTCATAAATCAATTTAATACCGCAATGTTTCTGTCCCCAATGTTGTTTTTCCACTATTCTCTATAAACAGTTTTGTTTTCTAATATAAAAACAACAACAAAACAAAACAAAACAAACACACACACACAAAAAAAACACCTTAGGAACTTTCCCTATCTCTTCTGTTTATTTAGGCTTAGACCAAAATATCTGCTATTAAAGCATAACAGTCCCTTAATTCTCTGTCTCCACCTTTCCACTGAGTTTACACCTTTTGACATTGAGAAAGAAAATGTTTTAGAATACTGATGAAATGAAGAGCATATTTACTGATGAAGTTTAAACTTTATAGTGAGACTTCAAGACATTAAAATTCTCCTCATTATCCTTCCATTATTAATTTTTTAAATGTACTTTTCTTAAGTGACTGTTTTTTTCTTATTTATTAAATTTATTATGGTGACACTGGGCTAGTAAAATTATATAGGTTTTAAGTGTACATTTCTATAATACATCATCTATATATTGCATTATGTGTTCACCCCAGTCAGTTCTCCCTCAGTCACCATATATTTAATCCCCTTTTCCCTCTTCTACCACCCTCATTACCCATTTTACATGAAAAATTCCTAGAAATACATCAAAAGAAATAACATGTCAGACATTTGGAGTGGTTTTAACAATCCCCACATTGGGTAGACAGGATTAAGAAAGTGTAAATGCTTGAACTAAGGGCCTCCCATCCACTTAAATCATGTAGTCTAAATGAGAAGTCTTGGCTAAATATACTAATAACCCTATTTAAGAGAATTCAAGGCACACAGCCATCAAAACAGAGCTGAACTCACCAGAGAAATGGACTGAAGGCAGAGAAGAGTAAAGATGGGCCAAAATGAGTGAGATACAGTAGAGAACTCATATTGGATCAAGAACTATAAGAGAGATTAGCAACAGGGATAGAACAGAGAACCACTGGGATACACAAATATATGCAATATCAAGGAATACATTGTTGGTGGCAGAAAGAGCATCTAGAGTAAGACTTATGAAGGGTTCTTTAGCAATTGTGTACTAGTGGTATAAATCTCCAACACTTGTATAAATCCTAGCACTAGGAACTTGTTCTTCTACAAATATTGTAACTACTGGAAATCAAGAAAAGTGTGAGATGCTAAACAAGAGAATTGAACTTACAGCTCTGTCTCAGAAAAGAAGAATCTATCAATATTCAGAGTCACTGAAGGACCTGAAGATACTCTGTGACCACCATCATCGCACCAAGTCTGGTGAAGTTCTTCAGTCAAGGTTAAGGTACATTATTATTATTATTATTATTATTCTTGTTCATTGAATCAACATAATACCCAAAGAGGGGAGAGGCTGTGACAAACAAAGTTATAATGAATGATGACAACTAAGATGAAATAAATTTCTTTATAATGAAATATTTTAGCAAAATTGTTCCATATGTCAAGAAGATACAATTTTCAATGAAATGGATAGTTTCTGTGAACTAGAAATTACCAAAATCTCCTCAAGAAAAGCAAAAGATTTGAATGAGACCCAATAACAAAAATAGAAACTGAGGAGGATGCCACAGCTCACTCTTGCCACCCTACCTGCCTGGAGCAGCTGACCTGATGCACTACGTCTCCACTCAGAGGACTACATCAATTACAACTAAACCATATAACAACCATTATGGAGAATTGCCTGAAGGCTAGCTGAACAGAAATCCTACAACCACGGACATACAGAAGAAGCCATCTTGAGAGTGGTAGAGGCAGAGACTCGGAACAGGCTGGTCTCACACTCATCTGTGACCATTACAAATTAGGAGGCATGTCTCAGCTGTGGAAGTTCTCCCACACAAGAACTGAGGGGCCCCAACCCCTCCTTAGTCCAGGGTTTCAGTACCAGGGAGAGAAGTCTCCATAAATTCTGGCTATGAAAACCAGCAGAGACTGTGGCTGAGTGAGATAGAGGAAAGATGCACTCCCAGGCACTCCTCTTAAAGGGACTGAGCATAGACTTACTCACTGATAGACTCACTCACTCTGAGCTCTGGCACTGGGGCTGTAGCTTGAAAGGCACCAGGGACATGTGGGGAGGAACTGAGTTGTCTAACCTCAGAATGAGGGCTAGCAGGACAGCTTTCTCCCAGATGGACGAGCTAGTGGAAGTCATTGTTTCTTTACTGAGCTCTCCCCCTCCCTGACTGCAGATGCAGTCAGACACTGTATCTGAGTCTCCATCACTGGCTATCACCTTTGATCTGCCCCACCATAGTGATTCTCGGCAACCAGGTCCCACCTAACTTTTGGGCACACCGAAGCCTGTTCCAGTGGTTTCTCTATATAAAAGACCTGCTTTGGCTCATGCTGTGGACTTTCCTAAAATCTCTCAAAGTTTCACAAAACCCAAACAAGTAGCATCTGGCTTCAGCATGTCCCATATCTCTTGCTGAATAGCCCTAAGGCCAGCATAGAAATAGCCAGCCTTGGTTCATAGATTGGCCTTTCAAGGCACCCCAAGAATAACATGGCTGGTGGCCATCTTTGGACTGCTTTGTGGTTCATGACAGGTGGCCAAGGGCAGGGCACCAACTGTAGCTGAACTTGGCCTGCAGCAGCCCTCCCAGGATGCCCTGGGACTGGTAATGTCAGTGGCCAGCTTTAGACTGAGCTGGAGCATCACCTGGCCACCTCCAAGGATGACACACCCAAAGGAAAGACTGGGCATGTACCAGAGTCCTACTAAAGTGAATCATGCTCTGTAGGATCAGCCCCTGCACAACCGCTCCTCCACTGTATTCCCAGCCAGTCCTCATAACAAATCAGTCTGAGGGTGAGTCTCTCCCATTGCTGTTCAAACAGCAACAACAAAACAGGAGGGCACCCACAACCCACACAAGGGACACACTAGAGCACCAACTGTGGTGATCAGGGAGACTGCACGACTGAGTCCCACAGGACACCTACCACATAGGGCGACTTTACTAAGACTAGAAGGTATAGCAACCCTACACAGAGATAAACACAGGGAGGTAAAAATGGGATGACAAACAAACATGTCCCAAATAAAAGAACAGAACAAAGCTCTAAAAAAAGAACTAAACAAAATGAAGACAAGCAATCTATGAGATGCAGAGTTCCAAACACTGGTTATAAGGATGCTCAGTGATTTCAGGGAGAACTTCAACAAAGAGATAGGAAAGTTAAAAATGGAGATAGAAAACATAAAAAAGAACCAATCAGAAGTAAAGAATACAAAAATGGAAATGAAGAATACATTAGATGGAATCAACAGATGATTTGATGAAGCAGAGGATCCAACCAGAGATTTAGAAGACAAAGTATCAGAAAATATCCAATCAGAGCAGAAAAAATAATTCAAAAAATTTAGGAGAGTTTAAGGGACCTCTAGGACAACATCAAGCATACCAACATTTGCATCATAGGTGTACCAGAAGGAAAAGAGATAGGGCAAGGAATTTTGTAATCTATTTGAAAAAATAATGACTGAAAACTTCCCTAGCCTGGCAGAGGAAATAGACATACAAGACCAGGAAGAGTGAGAGTCCCAAACAGGATGAACCCAAAAAGGCCCAGACCAAACCACATCATAATTAAATTGGCAAAGGTTAAAGACAAAGAAACAATCTTAAAAGCAGCAAGAGAAAAGCAATTACTTACCTACAAGGGAGTCCCCATAATATTATCAGCTGGTTTCTCAACAGAAACTTTGCAGACAAGAAGGTATTGGCACAAAATATTCAAAGTGATGAAAAGCAAAGGATCTACAAGCAAGATTACTCTACCCAGCAAAGCTATCATTTAGAATTGAAGGACAGATAAAGAGCTTCCCAGACAAGAAAAAGCTAAAGGAATTCATCACCAACAAACTAGTATTACAAGGAATCCTAGAGGCACTTCTTTAAAACAAAAACAAAACAAAACAAAACAAACAAACTAGCTATATGGTAGTACAGCTGACTAAGGAGACTAAAAAGAGAGGAAACAGTGTTTTTAAAAATCTTTTAAAAATCTTAAAATTAGTCAAAGAAATAAGACACATTGCTGTCAAAGGGGCAGCAAGAAGATTGAAAGCTGATTTTGCAAGAAAAATGATGAAAGCCAGAGGATAATAAATGGATGTTTTTAATGTGCTGAATGAAAAACGTCAAAACCAAATTGCCAACTTCATATTCTAAACCTAGAAAAAAATATGTTATTTAAAACGGAAAACAAATTGAAGAAATTCCTATGCAAATGTAAGTTGAGAAAATATTTGCCAGCAAGACCTACTCTAAGGACACAGCACAGTAAAAGGATGTCTTCAGGAGAAAGGGAAATAAAACAAAAAATACAAAAGGTAATAAAGAGCAATATGTGATAAATGCAGTATGTTTAACTATCTAACTGTCGTTTCATAAATGTTATTAGAAAAACTGTAGATTCATTTTTGCAAGAAAAAACATCAAATAAACCAGTATCATCACACTTGGCATGTCAGGTAGAGTAGAAAGTACATAGATTAGATATTACAAGTGACACGCAGAAAGCTACTTAGCCTACCTGGGAATGTTGAACAGAGGAAAGTTTTCCCTGAGGAAGAGATAGTTGGCTGAAACTCAACTGCTTCAAATAATCGAGAATAAGGACAAAGACAAAAGGAATTATGTTATTGATGGGTATTACCTGAGAAAAATTTAGATGAACAACCATTTAAATTTATAAGTTATGTATTATGGAGTCACCAAATTTAACCATGCATTTTCTAGCTCTGTGAAATTATTCACTGCTTACTAGTTTTATCTTTTAATTCATTCCTATTAGTCTTACTTAAAAATACCAAAGGATTGAAAAAATAAGCCATAAAATAATGTGCAGGACTGGTACAAACCACATAATTATATCAACCATGGAATGAGACTCATAATGAAAATTTACTTCATAGTAATTATGCATTGTATACCCAATATCATATACTACATGTTTTAAGCCATCAAAAGAATAAAAATCATTGAAGCAAAAGAAAAGTTTAATGTAAAGAATAAAAAAAAGTTGAATGGTGCATCTTTCTGAAAGTAATTCAACTTTCTGCCTCTTTTCTTCATGATGCTTGCTGAACAGGCCCAGCAATAAGTGGTAAATGGAGCAGTTTTCCTAAATGGATGCTTACGATTCTTGCCAAATAAAGTAGGATTCTGTTAATTAAATTTTTAATTGTTCTTGAAAGTGATTGAGAAAGACAACACTTAACCTTTCTAAGAGAATATGCCAGCAACGTATTTCTCCTTTAGCAGACTATGTACGAATTACTTATTCAATACCTATTGATTAAATGTTTTAATCCTTATGCAGATTCAAATGATAACTGCAGCACCCAATCAATTCTTGCTTGTAGCCTCCCTAGGAGCAGATGTTCAAGCTCTATTTACGTGAATTGAGGTAAAACCTAAAGAGTCTTTTACTCTTTCTGTCACTTTCAAGCAGGCCTAAAGATTGCTGTGATTATCTTGTTGTCCTCAACTCAGTCTTTTATATCCGGCTCCCTCTGCCTAATGCTGAGTAGGCAAAAATCTCTCAATACTTTGTCACTTATGCTAAGGATAAGGAAATACAACCTTCTCAAAATTAATCTCTCCTTTAATATGGATCACAGATGAATTCCAAACAATAATATTTTTTAAAAAAATTATTAACCTTGCTAGTCTATTAAGCATCTACTAGGTACTGGGGTGGGGGGGATGGCTATCATTGAACTTATAGTCCAGCCAAAGGTACATTCTCTATTCTGTACAGACTATCTGTCGTAAATACTTTTATTCTTTCCTCTCCCAGAGAACTGAATTGAGCAATCTAAAAAGCAAGTAAAAATTTCTCTTTTGACTCACACTTAATCCAATAACATGAAATTGTCACCAGTGTAGTTGCAATTTTTCTTGCAGTCTAAGCTCCACCTCTTAAAAATAGTTTGTAAAATAAATGTAATAATAATAATAATAATAATGATAATAAATCACTGTCTTTACCATAACCACTGACTTAACAAATAGATACATACATTTAAAAACAATTAATCTTTCCCTACATTCTGTGTTAATAACCTGGTACATATCCTTTCATACCTTCTTCTATGCTTATTCAAATATGTTTACAATATGTAGATTCTGCAGTTCTCTTTTTTCAAAAATGGAGTTATATGGACTAAGCTGTCAAAGCTTTCTACATAGGCAATTCACCCCAAATCTGATTTTAACCCCAAATCTTTAATATTACATCTGACCCTAATTTGTTAAACCCTTTATTCTCATTACCAAAAGCCTCAAACTTTCTTGTCAATCTTAAATGTCCACTAGACATTTGGAGAGAAAATGTACAAGTTCATAGTTGTCACCATTTATCACATGAAAAAGAATTGAAAGTTTGCCCCTTATATATGGGGGGCCATAAATCCTTCTAAGCAGAGCACCAACCTGATCACTTCTGTGTTTCAGGGGAATGTATTTATTACAGAAGAAAGAACCTGGAGGCAGCAAGAAAAGACATCATGTGGCTGCTTTAAGTGGCATGTCACAGAATGGTGAGGACCAGACTATGTAAGGTGCAGGCCATGGGAATGAAGAGTGAAGATGTTCGATTTTGTCAGAGAGGGAGACATGAAAGACAACCCCAGGGTTTCTAGACTCACAGTTTTGTGTTTAATAGTGATAAAGTGCAATGAGACGAGGAACACAGAAAGCAGAATAATTTTGAGGTGGAAATTTGGCCCTACATATGTTGTATTTGAGACTTCTGTAGGACAACCAGTTAACTGTAATTTGTGAGCAAATGGAAAATCTTATAATTATTTCTTCTTTCTTATCACTTAACATTTTAGCTTAAATATTTTCCAACTTTGTTTTATATTCTCCACAATTTTATTTATGGCTGACAAAATATCACATTGAGTAAATGCAACAAAATTTACATTTTTTTATTGTCAGTCATTTGAACAGCTTCCGAGATTTTGTCATTATATATAAGGATGCAATGGATATCTTGATGAATATAACTTTTTCTTCTTTGAATGACTTTCTCAGAATATATGTTCCCAGAAGCTAGTTAAATTTATTTAGTCAAATGATATTAATATTAAATATTATTTGTCCAAAATGTTTTTTCTAATAAAAACTATTTCATACATACACATACGTGTGTGTGTCTCTGTGGTGTGTGTGTGTGTGTGTGTGTGTGTGTGTCATGAGTACACGTTACCATATTGTTTTGTTTTGTTTTACCTTATCACCAAAAAAGAACTGCTACTTTAGGAGAATTGTGAGTGTTATCAACAGCAATTACTTCGGCATATCCCTGGTAAGTGTACCGATTATCACAGGATCCTTGAAACAGCAAGGGCTTTAGCATAAAGGCTTTATAGCCTTTAAAATCTTTTAGCAGATTAAATATTGATGCTTCATTATGGAGCATCACTAAGTCTCCAAATAATCTTTGTACGTACGGATATATGATCAAAGACGTTACAGATTCCCAGAAAAAAAAATCGAAGAAAACATTTGAATCATCCTTTTTACTAACCAATTTATAGCTCCTCTGGCAAAACGATGAGTAAAGAGAAAACAAGTGCAAAACAGCAGTTTACCTACTTCAGCTACTGAGTGCCGTATGTTCTCCTTCCCCTCTTCATGGACTTCCTTAGAGGCAAATTAGCAAAATTACAGGTGCCTTCTGGAAAAAGTGATTAGACCATTCAGAACTCCCTTGTGTTCTCTAAAAGGCGTTTTAAAGTTAACAACATTCCACCATGTTGTCAGATTCACAATTGATTCCAGTTTCCAGTGTGCAACTTATTCTGACAGACTGCTGGAAAACGAATACTCTTTTCACTCAGCATTTGATTCTGAAGAAAAGCCATAAGAAGAAAACACATCAACTGTGGCAAGCCCATTACAATTGCAATGGTTCGTTTCAAAAGTGGTTTTCAATGTGATGTACACTAAAAATAAGGGACTGGAGTAAGAAGTGGTATTTGTCTCATGCCACAACATTGCTGAACATTTTTTTACCTATTTCTTCTCATTCTAATAAATTTGCATTAAAATGTACCTCATTAGAGAAGTCTTCTTGACATCTTTAAATGGTTTCCAGCTTTATTTCATAGCATTCAAGCCAGCTCAATTGTTGATGGAATCAACAGTTTGTAATCATATGTTTATTTTTGCTTACTTGTTATTTTCTGTCTCTTCCACTATCTTTGATCTCTGAGAGCAGGCACTGTGTGCATTTCTTATTGAAAACATTTCTAGTTTCTGGCTAAATTTCTTGTACTAAGTAGCTATTCAATAAATTCCTGGTTATTGAATAAACTAAATGTATAAAACTATAAGTAAAACTCACAAGCACCAACTCCAAGTGAGAACACCATCCGTTGGACAACTGTATTTTTTTGACTATAGAAATGAAGAGTATCTGTTCATCAATTTCAATCCATGTACTCACAAAGGATTTCATTTTAGGGAATGGTACCAGCTCTTAAGGCAAATTGAACAGAACTTTAGAATCAGAGATCATGCCCAATCCTTCTTTTTAAACAACAATTACAGTTACAAGTAGAGACGTGCAACTTGAACTCATGTTGCATGGGAAAATGTATCAGATATCTATGGGGAAAGCAAAGCTAAGCATTCCATAGATTTCTACTGTAAAGCACAATCAGGATGATAGAAGTGAAAGCACATGACACAAATATAGATACCAAAAAGCAAAATATACATCATCTGTAATCTTTCCTATCTATGGCCATATAACTGTTCAATTAGTGTAACATTATTGATCAACTGTCTAATAAATATAAAGCTCTACTCTAGTCATTTAGAATACAATAACATGACAAAGTTTCTCTAAATATGTAAGCATGGTAATATAAGTAGTGATGAATGCTTTGAAGAAAATGGGAAAATGAAGATAAAGAGTGATTGTGAGAGGAAGAGGGATTCCTTAGATATAAGGTGATAAGAAAGACTTTATTGAATAGGTATCACAGCCTGAAATATAAAGAGGCAATACTGTTAAGTTCTGATGGAAGAGCATTTCATGTAGAGAAAAAGTACAAAGACCAAGTTTAGAAATAAGTTTAGTGTCTTTGAGGAGCTAAAAGACCAGTGTGATTAGAGCGTATTGAACAAGAGGAAATGTGGGAGAAGGAGGGTCCATCAGGCAGTCTTGTAAAGCATGGTTAGGAATTTGAACCGACTGTTTCTTTATATTCCTTAACCATTTATTCAACTGGCAGAAGTGGGATGTCTATATTATTGTGAAAACCCAGGCCGAATAAAAAAGAAAGTGTAAATTCTCCATAACTTACATTCTACAGTTATGTTCCCTGTACAGGATCAAATACCATATGCAGATGCCATAAAAGGGGTAGAAATGAGGGAAATGAGGCTCCTTAATTGTGTCAATAAAAGGCTATATAATTCATTTTCCATCTTATAATAGTTTTGTTGAGAGTTCTTATGAAATTAAAAATGTAATTAGTTAAGCAGCACTAACTTACTAATAACTACCATATGTATCTTTGCCATTAGATCTCCTATGGTATTTTGCGTCAGTAGTTCTAATATCCCTCACTATGACAATGTCCCTATTGGATATAATGGACCCTTAGGTAACCCCAGCTGAAATTTCAAGTGGAATCAAAGAAAAAGTTCACATAGAAGCATTTTATTTCTTCACAGCTGAAAGGAACTTGAAAAGGTCATGCAGCCTCTGTGACTCAAATACGTGAACAGCATCAAATAAAATTAATTAGATTTTTATGACTTTCCTAATGTAGTTTGAATATAATCACATTCTAACCCATGCTGGGAATTTTGTACCTAAGCCATATCCATTGTCTAGTACCAAAACCATATCTAGGGAAGCGTGGAGAACATGGTATATAAGATTAGAATTTCTGATCTTACTATAGTTTTTCACGCCTTGTTCCTAAATAAAATCTTAAATCAAGTGTTGATTTTATAAAAGTATTGAAATGAAGGGGATTTAAGTCACCAAGTGAGATAAGCAATTCAGCAAATATTGCTAAAATTTCATCATTCAAGTCTGCATCTCTCAAATCCCTTAAGTAATATTCACAATCTACAAAGAACAAAAAAATATAGAATGTATGTCACTAGTTTTTCTAAAGCAAAATAATTTAACTTTTCATCTATACTATTCTTAAAGAATTTTGCAAAATTAGTAAGCTATTTTTTTCCTTGCTTTTAAATTGTTCATTAGTCTGATTATCTGTTGGTCAGGAACTTAATAAGAATTTTGCATGGAAAATGGACAAGAAAAAGTGACATAGTGCCACCTTTCCCAGGCACATAATATAGAAGGATTCATCAGATGAAGTTATAATGTAGCAATTATTTTTGAGATTTCCTTTGAAATGAAGAAAAGAAGGGGGAACAAATGCAATTTAGCACCAGTTCTGTGCCAATGCCTGTGCCATGCTCTAAGACAAAAGGGGGATCCAATATCTATTAAACATTTCTATCACTACTAATATTTGATTTCAAAGTTAATATTACTATGCTAAGAGTTGGTCATTTCTTGTGACAACTAGTGTATAATGTGCATCATAGCTGAAGTGTGCTTTTGCTAGATACCCAGAAGTAGTAGTGTGGGGTAGCAGAAGATTGAGCAGAAACTTGGCATATGAATCAGCTCTGTCTGCTATAACAACATGCCTCAGAGTTGGTGGCTTAAACAAAAGAAGTTTATTTTCTCACTGTTCAGGAAGCTAGAAGACTGGTGAAGCCTGTCTTCCTGGATTGTAAATAACCACCTTCTCACTGTGTCTTCACAATGCATTGACTCTGGACATGTGCAGACAGAGAGAGATCCGGTATCTCTTCTTCCTCTTATAAGGGCATCAGTCTTACTGGATTAGGGCGCCACATTTATGACCTCAGTTAACCTTAATTACCTTATCAAAGGCACAAATGCAGTCACATTGAGGGTTAGGGCGTCAACATATGAATTTGGGGAGGGTGGTACAAAAAACAGTCCATTAAACTCAGAAACCTGGGTTCTACCCTTGGCCTTCACACTAAGTTCCTTCAGCAGATCCTTCTCTCTCTACACCTCTTGGCTTTTCTTTCTTCTTTCTTTGTTTCTATGTGTAAAATGAGAAGATCTCTATGTATCTGAAAAAACAACAACAGCAAAAAACTGTCTTTGTCTTACAAAAAATAAATTTAGTGCCTAATATTTTAAGTAATAAATGAGAGAAAACTTTCCATTCTGTAACTTGTATACTAGAATAATTTATAATGATCAGCTGTAATATTCAGTGTTTATTTTGATCTACTAAATTGTTTTAATCCACAGATAATACAACTTCAAAGTTGTATAAAAAGAGACACTCAATGAGTCTATAATCAACTCTTTTCAACTTCAAAATCCAACATCTCCAACAATACATCATCATAAATTAATGCCTACAATGAATTCCAAGATTCAGTCTATTTAAATTTTTCAGCCACACTATTTGTTGACATGATGGTTCATCATAAAACATTAATTTAGTAAATGTCTTGGGAATTTATAAACACATACATGTCAAAATGTTAATTAATTAATGTGAATTAAATTTAGCAATGCTATTATTTTCCATGCCTGGCAATTTAGGCAAAGGAAGAATTAGGTCCTGTTCACCCTGCTGCCTAATGAGTAGAACACTGGATTAATTACCAAGAATCACAGACATATTGTTGCTATTTGGACATGTTACTCAGAAAGTTAGATTTCCAGGCACAATAAATTTGAGCTTCAAGATATAATGCTGGGGTGTCAGGTCATTAAGCATGATTGGGAGTCAGGTTTCATCTGAAGTCCAGAGTTCATATGAAAGCACAAATATGTATTCTGGCATGAAGTAAGGTAGGAACTGAGAGACTGGAAAGGTGGTACATAGAAAATGGATTAGAGAGCTGCTTTCTCATCACCCCCTTTGTCCAACAATGTAGCCGTTTCATCTTGAGATGTTTGAAAAGTGCTACTTCAGCTTCTGACAAAGAACATTAGGTACCATAATTAGGTGTATATACTCATGACTCTGCTGCCGAAACTTAAATAGTACATTCCATTCTACAGTTTCAGCATAAGGGACAAAATGAACAAGATCCACATAGACTCAGTCATCACCCTTTAGAAGCTGGTAATTGGGGAAAGTGGCGATAATGAAGAGCCAAAAAGAGGAAAATGCAATTAACCAGGAGCTCTGTATAGTATCTAATTTGATTTTCTTGGCTTGTTAGCTCAGCTGGTTGGAGTGTGGTGTTAATGAAGTCAAGATTGCAAGTTCAATTGCCATATGGGACAGTTAGCATCACTCAATTCCATGGCTACTGACCAACTGAGTTCTATTGGTCACAAGAGGAACTAGACAAGAGAGGATGGATTAGAGAAAATCCATTACTATGACTGTCACACCAAATTCAAAGCACCACTGTCGAGGACAGTGTTGCAATACGGACTTCATTTCAGTTATTTAAAACTGAGAAATAATTTACAGAGTTCTGAGACGTGAACACTGAGACAAAACTTTAGACTTTCTGAACACTATAATTAGTGTCCTTTACCAAATCAGGAGACATTTGCCCAATAACTCTATTATACTTATTCTTTAACTGAGTTCTCAGACATCTTAGTTCTAATATGACTGGAAACACAGGTTTCAATTGAGGTGGATCAAATATATGAGATGAGAGAGAATAGCGACAGAGAAATAACCTTCAGGGCTGAACAGGGAAGGGAAGCAGAAATAAAGGAAAATAAAGGAGGGTAATGGAAACAGCAGAGAAAGAAAAAGCAATCATTTCACCATTTACTCAATCTATTCAGAGAGACCCACCCAATCTTATGACTGAGCTCTATATCCGTTAGAGTTGTGATCCATTTTAAATTATGTGAAGGTAAAGTCATAGACAAACCTTGGCTTAAACCAATTAGAGAAAATTCCAAAGGCATCCACATAAGTGCCTTATTCCAAAGGGAAAATTGCAGGCAGTTCCTTTTTTATCCCTAGATCTTAAGACCACAGACTCATTTCCTACAACTGAGTGCTATAATACTCAACACATGTGTAACATGCAATAGCCACTCTGTTATACAAAACCACCATGTCTGGAACTCAGTTTCATTATATTTCCAGAGATATACTGAGAGAAAGAAGTGGAGCTAAATTAGCTTGTTTGGCAAATTCTCATTATAATGCCATAAGATGATAAAGAAATCTGGAGTATGACCAGTCAACAAGTTACCGTTGCAGGGAGGAGTGGATTCTTTAAGAACAAAAACAGATACATAGCACAGTCTACAATTCACCATTACATTTTTTAACCCACAAATCTGGCTCCTCACCTCATCTCACCCTGCTTTACCCACAAGGGAAAGAAGTCACATCTCCTGTCCTTCCATTCTTAAGAAAAATAAGTCCTTTCTGGCAGGCTTTGAAAAAAGCCCAAGATACGAATTATATTTGGATAGATAATTCTCTATATGACATTATATGAATAAAAACAAGCAGTATACTGTTCGGTGTCTTTGCATGGTGATTTATTCTAAAGAGTCATACCCAAACTTTTCAGACTCTCCCCTTTAAACTTTTTCTATTATAATAGCAGAGATAAAAGTCTTTCTAGTGAGAAGTATGGGAGGGAAAGGACAGACAATTAACTAGTGGTCTGCTCAGTTCCAGGAAAATTGCCTCAACAGCATTCTGTTATCTTGCAATAATAGGGCCATTTATGTGTGTCACATTTTCATTTTCAGCTCTGTGTTCATTTTAATTACTTTCATTTAAATACCCAATCTTAACTTTCTCCCCTGCATATGCGTTGCTAATCAAAATTCTTGATTCATTAACATTGCTAAGAGTTACAACACATTATTAATATACTAATTTCAGTAGCTAGTCCTAGTATAGCAATTGCAAATACTAAGGCCAGCATATGATATTTTAAGTGTCTTAGGAACATCAGATAAGAACTGTTGTTAAACCAGACAAGCTTCAATGACAGCTAGTTGTAGTGCTCTCATGCCCCCTGTTGGTTAGTTGCTCTCGCAATTAAATTCAAGTGAAGTACTTTTGTGCCCAGAGAAAAACATTCAATGTTTCCACCCGAATCTAGTTTAAGTCATGAACTAAAAAATAATCACACACACACACACACACACACACACACAGACTGTATCCCTTGGGTTTAACTTTTGAATTGAAGCTAAGAGAAAAACAAGATATTTAAACAGAGGGTAAATTTTGCACTAGGTGTAAGGAGGCTCCTGTACCCATTTATATTCAACTATTGATGCATGTTAACTGCACATTACGTATCTTTTTTTCATGGAATGATAACATTTTGGGATAGTGTAAAGAGCACAGACATCTAAAACAAGTAGCCCTGAATTTTAATCAAGGGAGCTTTTGTTTCTTATCACACTGAACTTTATAAACATGGAAAAGTTAGCATTGTTTATCTTGAAAATGATATGGATTATAATTCTTATTGCACATTGTTGTTATAAGGACTAAAAGAGTGGTTATTTGTGTGAAAATGCCTACTAAGCATATAGTAAATGCAAGTAAATGTTACTTTACTCTTTGTTTCTTATAATAACTCTAAAATATAAACATTACCTATATCCCCATTTTATAGACAGAAAAATTGAGATGAAGAGAGAGAGAAAACTGCAGCTAGTAAATAATAATGTTGGTATTAAAACACAGAACATTTGCATCCAATATAAATATTCATCTTCTGTGTTATATACACTGGAACTGTTATAACTAATTGCTTCAAAATTAAATCCATACAAATTACTCTTTGTGAATTATATCCTATAAAATTTCATAAGCAAAATTCACAGAAGAAAGTTGTGGTTTTATTTGTGTAAGTGTACTGGAGAATATTTTAATAAAGATTTTACTCATGGGCTATTCTTCAAAAAAACAAATGAAGAAACAATACTGATCTATATTTCAATGACATAAAGGATTTGTTATTTGAAAGCAATTTATTCTCTTTGTGAGTGTATTATATGATCTATCTGTTTTTGTTCCTATTTGTGTTATTAGGAATTTCAGCTATGAGAAAGATCGAGTGGGTTCCATGCCTATTCTATAAATGAATGAAAAGTAATTGTTACAGATTTTGTATACCACATCATATCTACAAGCAGAATTACATATTGCTGTAGGTACAGAGATTCAATTACTTAGTAGAACTGGTAATATTCTCAGTACAATTAAGGCAGTTAAAATACTTTGATTTTTTTAGAATATCTACAATTTATATTATAGAAATTACCTGTGCTTATTCATTTCAGTAATTAATCAAACTTCTAAAATTATATAATCAGAAATATATTTGATTGTGCTTGTCTACCAGTGCTTTAGGTTTCAAGTTATTCAAAATTGTTTGATACGTTTCAATATTCTAATTTTTACAACAGAAGATAAACTGTATTTGTGAGCAATTAAATGCGCACTTATTTTCATTTCAGGATAATGTGGAAGAGCATAACGACTTAAATATCTGCCCACTCATAGTCATTTCCTAGACAGATCATAAATCAATGTTAATTAGGCCAAGGCATCATATTTTGATGGGTCTGGAATTTGCACATGTATATTTAATAATGAATAACTGTAGGTCATTTTCTTTATCAGCAGAGACATGTGCCATTATAATTGTATTAATCTTAGTGGAAAGTGATAAGCTAAGGTTATAGAGTCAATTAAGCTTTTGTGAATGGGATAATAAAACAAATAATTATATATTAGAGCTCCTATAGTGTGTTGCTGGAGAGTAATAAATTGAAATCATTCTTGTAGATCCATTCATTTATTCATTAATTTACTCAAAAAATATTTACTGACTTTCCATTATGTATACCAAAAAGATAATTAGTTTTAAACCTAGTTACTCACATGCTAACTAATTGGTATATAGGAAACTAACTCATATCTTCAAATCTTCTTATCTGTAAAGCAGGGATAAAAATGTCAACTTCACAAAATTGCTGTATGATTCAAAATGCAGTCTAAGTGTAGTTCCTGGCATTTAATATCTTTCCAATAAATAATATCTTGATCTAATCTTGAGCTTTTTTTTTTTTTTTCTGGAGTGGGCAAGTCATTTCACTTCTCTATAATGGTTTCTTGACTTATAAATTGTTGGACAAGAATATGTATGAGATCCTTTTTGGATCTAAACTTCCATTACTGCAATTCCACCATGCCTAAATGTCAGAAGTAGACACTGAGATATTATGTCACATTCTTCTCTGCAATGGAACTTTTTTTAATGAATCCTGTGTCAACTTTATTCCATAACTTGAACTAAAGTATATGTAGTGGGAGAAACGGATATTGTTTTACAAAAAATATCCAAACAAAGGTTTAGGTTATGTTGCACTACTTTTCTGTTCTACCTAGGAAAATACTCAATATGTGTGTCTTAAAACATTTCTCAACAACACGTAAATAGTATGAAAGAAGAAAATGTATATTAAAAAGCACACAGTGTTACCTGGAATTGCTTCCATCATGTAGCTACCGCACAATAAGTTTTGTTGACACGTAAATATGGCGGAAAAAGCCTTTAATAAACAAAAATTTGAAATGGGCTATAACACCATAACTTTGAGAATGTTTTGCTCACAAAAACTCCCTATAAGCAGTTGTTCTCCAGGTGTTATACTTTCCTGTACTGAAAGCTGCATTTTGTTTATTTTTTTTGACATATAGGCATTTGAAATGCTAATCAAATAATTGTGAAGATAAAAAAAAAACAAAAAAAAAGATTGCTATACAAATATTTAAATATTGTAGAAACCTTGATTCTGAGTCCTTAGGCTGCATTCAAGAACTCTGGGGTAGTTTAAACAGAAATCTTTTTCTACTCTGTGTCTTTCAGGTCAAATTGCCCAACATTTGTCAAATTCATAGATTTGTCAAATCCATGAATGTCCTGCCAAATTCTCAGGAAATGACCCTCCTACAATTCCTTACTGAGGAGGGTCAACTGGAGCAAAGAAGTACCTTGAAGGTTAGCTCTTTTAGACCCACACCCTCATGACACAGAGGCTTTGATAGGCTGGCAGCAGGCATGAAGGCAGAAGGAAAAAAATAGACGAAAACAGAAAGTGTTATTCCTGTATGAAACTTCACCCTTAGTCTTTCTTATAAATTTGCCTCTTGACTCCCTCATGACTGCTTGCTGCAAGTTTAAATAAAAAAAGTAGAATTAGCTATCAGAGACAGTGAGAAAAAGCATTACAGCAGACATGTGTGAATGATTAGGAAGCATATACTGCAGGTTCCTCATAAAGGGCAACAGCAAAACAATGAGTTATTACCATGAGAAATTAGAATTATCAGTTAATATTAATGTGTCTTATAGATATCAAACTAAATAAAAGATGTAATGCTGGTGATGATAATAAATTGCCAAAATTCTTTCAGTAAATTTCTATTGCAGAGATCAACTGAATTTGAAATAATGCCTCTTTGCCTTTGAAAACTTGAATATTAAAATAGATATGTATATAGTTTATTAAATTTATTGAGGTGACATTGGTTAGTGAAATTATATATATTTTAAGTGTACTATTCTATAACACATTATCTATATATTGTATTGTGTGTTCAACACCCAAAGTCAATTCTACATAGGATCAAATGAGAGTAAAATGAAAATGCCCTTATTTAATGCTTGGAGGTAGTGGTAAATAGCAACTAGTGGAGAAAATGGAGAAAGATAGTAGCGGTGTTAGAGTCATTTGGAGATTTTGTGTGCATAGACACAGGTATCCTGGAGACTTTAGGAATCACTGCCATAGTAAACTGTAATCAATCCCTCTGGCATATCAGAGAAAAAAAAAATGAAAATGATAGGTCCAGATTATCCTTCCAAAATATCTTTTCATTTGAAAAGATAGCATGATACATATCCATAACAATAGCATGTAAATGACTCTTACTACCAGAATGCTGTATATATACAAATAATAAAATAGCTAGAATTTTCTAAGTACCTACTCTTAGCTTGGCACTACCCTAAGCAATTTACTTATCTCTTATTTACAAATATGTTATTTAATACTCTCTAGAAGAAAGGAGGTAGTATAAAACTTCATTAGGTGACAAAATGGAGTCTTAGAAATTAGAATGGGTTGTTCAAGCTTACGCACCTTGTAAATATCAAAGCAAGACATAAGATCCAGATGTGCTTAACATCTATTATCTCAGAGTGCTTCCCAACCTGGGACATATTTGTCAATTTGATTTAAAAATGTGGTCAGAATGGGTTTCAACATTCTTTTATAACAGTACATGGAAGTATAGTCTCACTGATTTCTTCTCCTTAGTTTAAATCTCTCTAAATTAATTAGAATTCAAATTACTTCCACACGTGTTTTTTCTCAACTCTCAAATAATTTTAGTAACTTGCCCATTTCACAATAAACCACAATAGTATTGAAAGACTGGCATCCTTTAGTAACAAGATATTATGAAAGCATCCCCTAATTTTGAATTGCTTTCCTAGAGGCACTCATAATACCAACTTTCAATAATTTCAGTTTCATTTTGCCTATAATGAATTTCCCTACATTTAAACAGCAAGTTTCAGTAATATTGAATCAATTAATTTCTCAAGTTCTGTAATGCGATTGCAATGAATGCAGTGAAATCTAAAAAGCTAAATAGTTAATGTGTTATAAAATGAAATAGAGAGAGAAAGAGAAAGACAGAGATTGAAGTTCATGCTAGTAATAGATTAGTTTTTCCAAACTCTAAAAGGAAAATGATTTGTCTCTGAAAACTTTTTTTTTTCCTAGCAGACATACATTAGCCATGACATCTCAAGTCTATATTTAACTACAAACTTCTTTTGATATACATCAAGTCCAAAGAGAACAATGTGTGCCAGGCACAGCAGATTTTAAAACATCACAATATGATATTAAATGATAATGAATGAATTCTAAAAGAATATTCTACTTATATAAACAGATGAATTACATCTGGTTGCCTTTGTAAATGTGATATGCAGCATATTTTTCCTACTTGGTCATCCGCCCAACTACTAAACTGTGTTTAGCTAACTGAAATAAAAGTATAAAAGTCTTCATGTCTATCCCCTTTATAACGTACAGTAATTCCCTGGTGTTTAGCATGTAAATTCTAATAGTCTCCAAGTAGAATTACATGAAATACGTTCAAATTAAAGAATGAAACATATTTGTGAAAATTTAAAAAATTAAAAGAGAACTGGGATATAAATAATTATGTAATGACAGGAACATGCCAGAATGATTTCCTGACATAAATGTGAAATTATCTGTGAACAAGGCTTTTAATTGAACTTACTTTCTTTATAAACATTAAAATTTTCTGAGGAAGAAAAGGGGTGGCATTTACCTTTTTAATACTAAAATAAATGATTTTTCCTGGTTATAAAATTAATTAATAAGATTTTATTTGGGAAAATAGCCCATCATGAAAGTACCTAGAATATTTTAAAACTGGATATAGATGGTTGTTGCATAACATTGTGAATATTACTTGCCACTGAATTGTTCACTATTAAATATTTAATTTTATGGGAATTTAACTTAAATTTAAAAGTGGATAGAAAAGTTTAAATATTATATTTCTTTTGAAATAATGAGAGAAGTTTATATAAACATTAAAATTTGTTGAGTTAAACAAAATTTCAGGGCTAAATACATACATATATATATACACATATATATGTGTATATATGTGTGTGTGTGTATATATATATAATAGGCATTTTTAGTTATCTCCCTCTCCCTCTCCACACCAACTACCAAATACCAACTACCGCACCCTTCCTTCAGTCTTCTTTGTTGACTGAGAGTTATCCTAGGGTTTCAACTTCTGGAGTGTTCAGGTGAGAAGTTCCCCTCCTAAGGCCGGGGAGGAGAAGAGGGGACATGATTGATAAAATTCAATCATGGACATTCATTCCCCTTAGTAATGATTGAGAAGGTAAGTCTGCTTCAAGAGAAAGCCGTCCTCACTAGTAAAAAGAGACATATGTGAAGAAATGCCTTTCTCTTCATTATGGGTATTGTTATATCTGTTTGTGACACTTGGGACTGCTTTAATCAACCTGTGACCATGAAGGGAGACATTGCAACATGCTAGAGAAAGCATTGAGCTACAGTCTTCATCATGCCACTGACTTAACCTCCAGACTACTGAAAGTTACCACATACAGACTTTCGTTATATGAACGAGTCAATTTTCCTGAATGACCAAAGAACTTTAAATGGAATGTTTTATTACTTGTTTTGTAGCTGAAAATATCCTACTTGATATAGTATGATTCCATGTGCCCATTTTTGTGGGAAAAATTGGTATGAAAAATAGAAATAAAACATTACACAGTTTCATATGTGTATAAATATATAAGCATATGGAAATATGTATACATTAAAATTTTTCTTGAAGGCAGCACACAAATGGGTAATCATGCTCATCCTAGGAAATGAGAGAGTTCTTGTTTGAATTTGTTTTACAAGAAACATATGCTCCTTATCTGAATTTAATAATAGGTGCAAAAAATATTAATCACCATTCATAAATAGGGGAAAATAGAATCTCCATATTATAGTAAATACCAATAAGAATATTTTTTGGAAAAATATATTTATTAGTATTTCTCCTTTTCCTTTCCAAAAAAAAATTTGTATACATTCTGTATCAGTCAAAACTTGGTTGCAATGAAGAATGCCTTGGTTAAAGTAACCAACACAAGTAGAGTAGGATAAGATCTTACTTTGTAGGAGACTGAAACCAAAGATATTTATATACCATCAAGTCTCTTTGTCTTTACATCTCTCATCATTGCTTCTCTGCTATTTGAGACTGGCCCATTCTGGTGGAAAGTTCAACTGGAAATTCTGGCCTAAGCCAAATCTCACAACTTCACAACAAAACTAAAGGCTCTCTATGTATATCCAGCAACAGTTTGACCAATCTTGTCATCTTAGGTGATGTGCCCATCCTTTTGACTAATTACTGTGACAGAGAGTAAGGCAAACAATTGTCCTGAATTAATTACTGATTCTCTTAACACCCAGAATGCATCCCCCAGATCTGGACCCCGGGAAGCATCTCTGTGAGCAGAAGACCACCTCTATTTGTTGTGTCCCCTACACATATTTCTTTCTCTTATCTTTTCTTTTCTTTCTTTTTTTTTTTTCTTTTGCCATAGGGAGTAACAGTTCTCTGGTAATTCCCTGCTATTTTGTGGACCTTAAGTACCTTTTCTATCAGGTTGTGTGGCATTACAAGGGTAAAAGAGGAGATGAGTGCAGAGCCGGCAGCAATCTCTAGGCTAGGCTTTGCAAAACTCAACATTCCCAACATTAAAAAAGAAAAAAGAAAAAAAAATGTATATATATATGAGTGTATTTTCCAAGGCTACCATAACAAAGTTATGTATACTATGTGGTTCAAACAACAAAAATTATTTCCTCACAGTTCTGGAAGGTAGAAATCGGCGATCAAGGTGCCAGCGGGGTTGGTTCCTTCTGACAGCTGTGAGGGTAGGAGCTGTTCCAGGCCTCTCTCCTTGGCTTGTAGATGACTGTGTTCTCCCTGTATCTGTCTGATTTTTTTCTTTGTATAAGGACACCACTTATATTGGTTTAGGCATACCTAAAGTAACTCATTTTAACTTAATTACCTCTATAAAGATCCTGTCTCCAAATAAGGTCACACCCTGAGGTACTTGAGGTTAAGACTCCAATATATGTATTTAAGGAGTAGGGGGACACAATTCAGTCCATAACAGTAAGTAAGGAGAATAATTTCATGGGATTATGCACTTGCATAAAAATAACTATGCTCAAAGTAATGTATAATAAATATAAATTTGAGAATTGAGAAAGCAGAAGGGAAGACGTGACTGAATGCATGTTTAAGTACTTATTATGGGCCAGGTGCTATAAAGGTATTTTCCTACATTTGTTGGTTAATAATCCTAATCAACCTGCTACCTAAATTAGTGTGGATGATAAATTTATGGTTCCAGGATTTAAAATAATTTTTCAAAATCACAAAGATTAGTGACAAAAATGGGATTTGAACAGATGTCCATTTTTAACACTTTCTCCTCAATAACAACAAAATGTGATCAGGTGTTTCTAAATTTTTTTTCAAATCAATAAATTTATCATTTAATATAAATAAACATCAACTAATAAGTCTTGTCTTAGAAATCACAAACAAAAAATACAAATAAGGTAATTATCATATAAAACATTTTTTTGTAAACCACTCCTGAATAAAAATCTGTTTTGTGTTTGTCCATGAAAAGGTATAGTTCTGTTATGTGGTTTTATTAATTTATTTATTTTTTGTTAAGAAATTTTGTGTCATCTTGAGGCTCAGTCATTATCATCATTATCTCCATCTCATAATTATCATTGTACATTACAAATCATAGTGTGTGAAGTTTCGTAATCTGTATTTCCTCATTTGACCCACCTAATGACTTTGATGGAAACTGAGGATCAGAGGGGAAAAAAGTGCCACACAAGGATTATGATTGGCAGAGCCAGTTTCCAACCCAAGATGGAATCCAAGCCTAATACATTTCAAGGCAGAAGGAAGGCGTATGGGTATTGGTGAGTTTTTTGATATTGCCTCTTGTAGTCTGTTCTAGAATCTTTTATTCTACATTCCTCTTATTCCAAATGATCTCAGTGTTTCTTCTGATTTCAGATTCTATAATCTATGGAGGTGAGAAAACCACTCAAACTACTCAGAACAAAGAGAATTTGCTTTTAAAAATACACAATGCATAAACCTCATTGCAATTGTTTTTCCTCCTTAAATCACAGAAGTCCTATGTATGTAAGTAAACTGTTTTCATGAGAATTAGATTAGCGACAACATTGATAATACTTAGAGACAGCTCAATGAAGAAATTCTCTGGGCTTGAGGGGCTTCTGCCGTAAAAGTTGTTCAGAGAAATATGTGTTCATTCTTAGCTGAAATGACTAGGTAATCAGATGTGTCCAATTTTTAATCATATGACATTATCATCTATGGTTTCACATCAGTGTCCCTTGTTACGCCAAAAAATTACATTAGTTATATATAGAAATTATGTAATACTGTTCTATATATTGGAAAAGGATGGCGATTTGGAAAAATAATTACATTTTTCATTATCTTCTTTGGAACTGTGTGTTCCATTTTTAGTTGGTAATTTCAGTTACCTGAGGAGCAATTAAAAGTACTGATCTGTTAGCACCAGTCCCAGTTTTTCAGATAAAGTAGATAGGGATGCTTAGTGGTGAAGGGAGCTGGAATGTATGTTCTTAAAATATTTTTCTGGGTCATCCAGATGATGGGGAAGACTTGGCAGCATGCTTGTAGCCCATCAATATTCACTGTGGCAAATAATTTTAGAATCATTGCAGAGGTAATTTAGAATCAAAGAAACACTCTGTTCCCGTACATAAAATCACATTTGATGAGACTGACATGTCTAGGTCTTTGCCAACCAGAGCATCATGAGTGGATTATACTTAACACTATCATCATATTGGATTTGGGAGGCATTTTTCAACTGTGCCATCTCTGACCACTTATAACAATTATGAATTTAAGAGAGTAAGTTAGACATTTTAGCATTCCTCATTTGTAAAGTGACAACAATAATAATAATAACCTCGATAAAAGACTGCTATAAGAACACTGAATGCTGTGAATCAGTATAAATATAGGTGTCATATATCTTTAATTTCTTTCACTTGTGACTGACCCTATCATTCAAAACACAGAGTTAATGTCCTCTTTGAAGCTGTACTGAAGCTCCCTAGTCAGAACTATACTGTCTCTTCTTTATGCACTCATGGCATTTGGCTAAGTTCTCTACTCTGTTTACTTTACTATTTTGTGTCATATCTCTTTGTGCACATTAATCAGCCCCATTAGGTTTTAAGCATCTTGAGAGCAGATACCTTTTCCTTATCATCTTGGTGGTTTTTGGTGTTTAGCACAGGCTCTTATTCAGTTAGTACTCAGGAAATATTTATTAAACTCCATTAATTAATGAAGGCCTCGGGCTACAAGGCTGCATGAAGTGACCATCTCTCTATTCTTTATTTCAATACCATCTGAGAATATCAGCAGTTTTTCTTTGCTTCCTTGCCTAGTGGAAGGACCAATATCTTTGACATAAAATATTGTCAATCCATTTCTTTCCCTATGCCTGTCCCTTCTAGCTGTACAAACTCTAGGGAAAAAAAAATCTATGTAAGGTAAATACTATATACAGGAGGCTTGTAGAGAACTACTTTTACAACCCACTATAGCAATTCAGTATGTAATATCCTTGAATCAAATTTCACAATTTTGCATATCATATTTGGAGATAATTCCAAACTATTAGCTGCTATGCACTCATTATTCTTAGCATCTCATATTTTTTAAATGTCCCAAATGTATGTCCTAGAAGCAATAAAAAGCCTTTAATATTCATTATTTTAACATTTTGTAAAAATTTATCCTTTAAATTATAAGTAGTTTTTTATTGCTTTTCAACAAATCTTTTATTTTTCTAACTATTAAAAGAACTATTATTTTAATTGTGGAGTATTATAGTATTAGGGGTATTTACAAAAACATGTTTTTACATTTTTATCTATTTTTTTGCTTGTTAGATTTAATTCATTAGATGTTTGTAGCTATACCTGCAACATATGATCACATAAAAATTCAAAAGCTTCTGTTAAATAACCAAAAAGAATTACAGATAACTTGGAACATGGCGGCTATTAAGCCAACAAAGGAAAATTATAATAAATTTAAGTTATAGATCTTTGACATAGGGTCTGCTCCACCGAGCATTTTGGGTACAATCTGAAGACTCAAAGGCATACTTTGGTCACTATAATTGTAAGATCAATACTCTATTGCAAAAAAGATATTGTAACTGCCATAGTCAGTTCTGGTTTTGTTTCCCAGTTTGCTTGCAAATAATCAAACTGGTTCATGCACTAGTTGTTACAAACAAATGACTTATTGGTCTTAAGGATGAAAGGCAGAGGTGAAGCAAGAGAATACTGAAAGCTTATTCAGCAGCAAGAGGAGCCAGAATAAATACTGCCTTTGAAACATGGATGGATCTTGAGATGATCACGCTAAGCAAAATAAGTCAGACAGAAAAACTTCAGAACCATATGATTTCACTCACATATGGGATACAAAAATTGAAAGCAATAAACGAACAAAACTCATAGACACAGACAACAGTTTAGTGATTACCAGATGTTAAGGGGGATGGGGGTGGTAGGGTAAAGGGGGTCAAATCTATGGTGATAGAAAGAGATCTGAATTTGGGTGGTGAACACACAATGCAATATATAGATGATGTATTATAGAATTGTCACTTGAAACTCATATAATTTCACTAACCAATGTCACCCCAATAAATTTAATTAAAGAAAAGAAGACGAAGAAGGAAGATATAGGATCTACAAACCAAGGACCAAACACAGGAGAGAGATAAAAAGAACAAGAACACAAAAAGGAAGAGTCAGGATGAAAGTTTGGTTGCAGACTAGACAGTGCTAAGCCAGATAAGCAAAGAAGTGTTTCTGGAGTATCCTCAGGAAGAAAAACTGATACTGGTAGACTGTTAGGTTGTTTGGCTTTATGGAAAATTAGCACAAGAAGAGTGCTATGCAAAGGAAATAAAAGAGCCAGATACTTGCAGAATAAGTACAAAGTTCTTCATGAAAGGAAGTAAATTCATAATATACTGCTTTGCTTAGCAATAAAAATAATAACCAAAAAAAGTTACATTGTTTTTATGATAAAGCCTGTGTGTATGGAATTAACCAAAGTGAGTTACAACTGTGTTTTATGGATAGATGAAAGGGACATCTGTTTGGATATGATATATGATAAAAGAACTAAATTTTAAACTCTAATTCCTAAATAATAGAAATAAGATGGGAAATATCTAAAACTTAAAAATTAAGAAATAGCATAATTCTTTTTAAGAATAATAATGTAAATAAAGGATTAATAACTTCAAGAATTGCAATGATTGTCCATGGAAATTGGTCTAGAATGGAACTGCACTTTTTCTTCTTATGAACAACTTTTTGCTTTTTAGCACTCTGAATGGGTTAAAAAACAAAATTAAAGACAAATAACTGGGTCTATGGAGACATTCACATTAAAGAAGCTTTAAGTTAATCTCAGGTAAGACAACTTTGAAAGCCAGCCTGAGTGTATGATACAGAGAAGATGCTTGTCAAGCTAATGAGATACATTGACACATTCAACTTATTCATATCTATGGATATCAGCTTCCAAGGGGTTCACAGTGAACACATTCTAATGCTATGATCACCCCCACTAAACACACCAACAACATCCTAAATAGAGTTATCTGTTTGGACCATGAGCATCTGTAAAAATAGAAGACCTGTATAAAAGAAAGTATCAGAACTTAGGCATGAAATCATTCTTCCATGTTCAGTTTCATAATTTGACACTTGATTGAGGTCAATTCACCATATACTCCTCACAAGTTAGGTATTATTATCCCCATTTTCCAGATAGTCAAGGTGAGGCTGAAGAGATTAATTGATTTACCTAAAGTCACACTTCTGTGGAAGAAAAGAGTCAATAAGTTCAACTGAGGTCTGGTACCAAGTCCCTGCTTCTATTCTGACCCAAGTGATTCTCTTCCTATGAGGCAGGAAGATCCTTTTACCATGACTGAATCCTCTGACAGTGAGCTACTGACACCAGGGATAAAACCTCACATATTTCTAGAGGTTTAAGAGGTGACATTTTGTCCTCACAATAACCTTTGCAATGTGATAAGAAAGGCATTATTATCTTCAGCTTCTGAATGAGGAAGCTGAGAGGGTCTGCCCAAGGTTTCAGTGCTGGTTAGAGGTAGAACCAAAACTCACACAGATGTTTTCCAACTCTAGGGCTGCTGAAATCACAGGCAGTAGGAAAACTGGACCTATGAGTTTGAACTGGACCAAACATAACTTACCCAGATAGAACAGTGATTTGGGATTATCATATTGTACATTTGTCTCAAATTTTTTATAAAGCTTTAATCTAAGCATTTTGCCTTTTCTTTCCTTGGAGCGAAGGTCAAATTCAAACTCTACTAAAGTGAATTAAGCACTTCTTATTTCTTAGGCACTTTCACATACAGTATCCCAGTTATTCCTCCCAACAATTCCACAGGGCCAGCATTGTCAAGTGGAGGCACGGAGGGGTTAAGTGACTTCCTTTTTTTTTAAATAAACTCATCTCATTGGGGTTGTCATGATTCTTAATCTGAAAGTTTATTACATAGTCTGTAATGCTGTATGATTTATACACAAATTTAAAACTGCAAATGAAAAAGGGATAGGTACAATGTATTAAGAAGCTCAAGCAACATAGATTTGAGTCCTACCAGTTTAAGACATAAACTACTCACCTCCCCATCAACATAAGTGATGCACTGTCAATCATGTGAAGTTTCTAATGTGTGCCCTTACACAATTTATAACAAATAGATCATGTATAATATGCCAGGCAGAATTCCAAGAAATGTATGTCTATGAATTTACTTAGTCATTATAAAAATTATATAACTACTAATGTTTTATACACAAAGAAACTGAGTCACAATCACAGAGAAATTAGGTAATTTGCCCATTTCCCCACAGCCAATAAGTGAAGAACCAGGATTCAGGAACAAAGCCTTTAACCACTATCCTCTACTAATTTTCTACATAGAGAATGTGATAAGTGCATACCAACAAAATAGTCTCCTAACTGCATTTGTATGGTTTTTTGACACTAACGTCCCCTTACTCTGGTGTTTCCATGGTGCAGCTGGGGGAATCACTTCTCTAAAAAACACATGGGGACACATAACTTGATTTTACATAAGTAATTTAATGGCTCCTCTCTAACTAACTCTTCAATATGGAAACAATTCTTTTCACAACTCATTCCTTTTCCCCTCTACCTGATTCTGTCCCTCTGAGATGTGCTGTTATTTGCTCTTCCAAGACCATATGAGGGTGGCAATTATGGCCTCCTGGAATGAAGATCTATTTTGTTGCAATGCTGAGCTGAGGAGCTATACATCTGAAGATATCTCAGCTCTGAAACTTCACTTTGATTACGTTCCAAGGGAAAACACAGCTCTCCTATTTCCTTCACCAGGGCAAAAGTTTGCTCTTTTTTCATAATGCAATTCAGAACCCTAATGGTTTTTAAATAAATTTAGATTAAGTCTCAAAATTAACCAGACCATGCAACCAGTTGCAGATAAGTTTCCCTGTTGCAGATTTCCATAAAGAGGGTGTGTGTGTGTGTGTCTGTGCATGTGTGTTTGTGTTTGAGAGAGAGTCTGTGACTGTGGAGTATTTATTGCATTACAAGAACTCTGCTAAGTCTTTACCTAGTCTATGCTTTCACAGCAACTCGATGAAGTAGGTATTATTATCCCCATTTTGCGGATGAAAAAGAGTAAAGCTCTGAATATCTGAAATAACTGAGAAAAGACAAACATGATACTAGCCAAAGGATTATAAAATCTTCATAGTCGTTATATCTAAATTTTACATAGATTTTTGTAGTGACTAAAATGTCAAATAATGTTATTAGCAACTTATGGTTTCTCTGAGACGTTCATTCATCTGAGAGCTAACATCTCCATCACAATATTTAAGGTTAATGTAAATATTTAGGCAGCAGTACACCCAAACAGAAGGAATCTGAAGATGTGGAGGTAAACACCTGTATTTTAGGCAAGCTTGAGATTTGCCACTGATAATTGACAGAGCAAGTAATTTTACTTTTCAATAATTTAATTTAGAGTGAATTTATGTTCTCTTTGTCACACAGTTCTGTACTCTTTTAAAGAGTTCCATTAAAACTTTTTCTGTTCACTCAATAGGCATAGGGTTTTGCAAAATGTGTAAGGGAACCGACCCCCTATCATTTATTTAAACCAGTGTGTTCTAAAGCTTCTCTCATTCTCTTTGGTGCTGCACTGCAGTTTGTCTCATAGAACCTTTTTAAAAACCTTCAATTTCTTTGGTCAGAGATTAGCACATTTGATGTCATCTATAGACAATAAAATCCTTTTTATCTCAGTGGTATTTCATTATACTTTGTGACTTAGAAACAAAATGGGCTTAAAGTCAAGCCAAATCACATCTTTAAGATTGCTATGATAATGCTAATATGCCCTTTAAAATTGAGGCCAGCTGGGAAATTGAAAGGATGACAAGTGGAACCAACTCGCATCAAACTGGCATGACACCAGACATTGGCATGGCCTAAATGACAGCTGCAGCATCTGGAGAGAGCTTGATAAGAAAATCCTGTTATAACACTGAGCTGGTGTTTCTTAAATTACATCTTATATGATTTCACAGGTGTCTTATTTTATTTTAGAACAAAACGCATTTCTTTTTGAAGCTGAAATACTCTTGTCCTTAAGCAAATGTGAAGGAAGTGGTATTTGACTATCCTTTGGCAAAAGGGAAACCCATGTATATTTAATTAGGCCCTTTACCTGAGGGATTTTGTTATGAGAACAGAGTGTGAGACTACAACTTTGAGTAGCAACGTAAATGCTATCAGACCATTCAGAGCGAAGAGTTCAACAAAAGAGCTGCTGCCTGTGACAGCTGTTACAACACACTGAGAGGTTCTGGATGGCAAGTGGATGAAGTAGAACTGAGTGTCAGTTTCACTCCCCACTGAGTATCTTTTTTGGACTAAAAGTCAATGGGACCTAACCAGGTGTTTTGGCTTATGGAGTATGATAAGGAGCCCCCAAAACCCTGTGAGTCTGGCTTCGTTGCAACAGGAAATACTCTAGGCAAAGACTATTTGTCATCATCTCAGTCTGTAGCTTCAGGCTTTGGGTCTATACTGAAGAAGATGTCCTCTTTTTAGCAAAATTTTTTCCCAGAAGCCAGAAAGGACAAATGGTTTCACTTCTTCATTTTTCAATATATGCTTATTCAAACACCACTCTATGACAGGAACTGTGATTCTATTACTTGGAGGACTTCTATAATATAAAACCAGTATCATATGGACTCTTCCTCAACTCAGAGACTAATACAAAAAGGCAGCTATATAAACAGACAAGATAAGAGCATCAACAGAAACGTGTACAAAGAATTCTCAACATTGTATCTCCTCTTGGCTTTCTTACTATGTGGAAGACGCACACTCTCATTTTTGAAAAATTGAAGTCTCTTCCTCTAAAAATTACTCTTCCTTAAAAATGTCTGAACAACTATGACTGTGTTTCCCAAAAAACAAGACCTAGCCAGACCATCAGCTCTAAAGTGTCTTTTGGAGCAAAAATTAATGTAAGACCTAGTCTTACATTACATGTATTATATTATATTATATTACATTATTATATTATAAAGACTAGGTCTTATAGTAAAATAAGACCAGGTCTTATATTAATTTTTGCTCCAAAAGATGTATTAGAGCTGATGATCTGGCTAGGTCTTATGTTCGGGGAAACACAGGATGTATGACATTTTTGAATTTTGACTGATCCTTTGTAAACATTTAATATTTGATCTTTCACTTCTCTAAAATAATCTAAACTCACAAGTTAGAACCTGTACAACCTAAAAAGAAAATGAAAACGAGCCTGAAAAATTTCTAGTACCTGATGAGACATATTTTACAGGGTCTTTTTCCTGTTGTTTTTTTTTTTTTTTTAATTACAAACCTAAGTCATAAGAAAAAAGTCTTAGTGTTTCGAATACATAAATTTATTACTTTATCTTTCTTAAATCTTTTCTGAAATAAGGTGGAGTAGACAAAGAAATGAATATAAGATTAAGATACAAAAATAAATGAATACAGGATTAAGGTGTGATCATTGCACTCACAGAGAGACGATGAACAAGGAAAAGAATGTAATCGGTCAGAAAGTTAAAAACAAATTTTTTATAGTAGATGGCATATTAACCAAAAGTGGCAATAATCTCTGATATGTATAATAATATTTAATATTATCAATGTCTTAGGCATATTATCTTTCAGAGAATCCTAAGTGGAAACAGTTGGTGTCACATGGGTGATTTATCATAAAGTCTCAGTGAGGATACTGGAAAATACTAGCTTCAGAGGTGACTGCCACTTTTACCTCCCTGCTCTGCATTCTACACTCTACCATCTTGGCAAACCTTACCCCCAAGTTTAAATATCTCTGTTCCTTGGGCTATATGTTATCCATTTCGAGGAAGTTTAATGATGCTTGCTCAATTAGTTAGTTGATTTGAAAATATAGTACAGGAATTAGAAACAACTTGGAAGGTAAAGCTGCTACCCAACCTGCTGCCTCTCAGTGCCACCTAAATAAGACCCCTTCGTATTGCAGTTATTATAATCACAAAAAGAAAGGGGACATTTTCTAGATGCTTTGCTCAAAAGCCTAATATTTAAACCTATTTCACTGACTACTGACTAGGAATACTCCCCTGTAAAGTATTTATCACGTACTTCAGGAATTTACTCATTGTAGTATGTCATGAATGTATTGCAACTAGACATTTTTCTTTTTACTAATTCTTTCTGTTCCTATCCTGTGGTTTTGCAAAAAAGAGAGCCAGATATAAAGAAAGAAATAGAGAGGCTTCTTGTCACCCCAATTTTCATAAATTCCTGATTGTAAATTTTACTTCTGAGTTTAATTAAGCTGTCTTGTGGTTCTTACATTTTGTCAGCTAACATGGACATCCTAGTTCTCTGTCACTAGAGGGTCATAATGTATCCCAGCGCTTACATTAAAATGCATGCTGAGAATGTAAAATTCCTGGCACCTGAAGTTTGCCTCTGCTCTCACCATTCCCCCGTTTTTTTCCTTTGTTATTTTTATTTTATTTTTATTGTAGAGTCATCTTTTTATACCACCAAAGGGACTGCTACATTGTGGCAACAAAGAAAGTATCTTTCAGATAATGCACACTGGCTATGAAGGAAAAAAGCATCAAGCGAGTTAGGGATATTATCCAGATCCTTTACTGTGACCTAGTCTCATTCATTCTTCTGTCCTGAGCCAATTACACTTTTCCTGAGCTTATGACCAACTCCCTCTCTTGACCAAGCTTAATGCATATTGCATGACTCCAACCAATTTTAGCTGTTTGTGTCCCCAGGCAGATCTACATGTTATTTCTTCCTTTGGATGAATGGTCATTTAGCAACCATTGCCCAGTGCTTTAGAAGTGCCTCAGGATAGGCATCACATCCAGAAATAAGTACAGAGCTCCCACACACTTCCCGCTGTTTATTCACTACGTGACTACAAGACTGTGTGCTCTAATTTGCCATGCCAATTGTAAAATAGTTTAGCCATTTTAATGGGAGGAGGGAACGTCCTTAGTTTGTTGCTTAATCAACAGCCATTCCCAATTCTCATCCCAGCAGACTCCAATTATGTTCTATTATAAAGTATTCATGACCTTAGTAGAGTTCCAGGACTCCCAAGATGCAAGAATTTGATTGGCCCATGCTAATCACGTTGACTTCATTTACCCAAATTGTAAGCTGATGAGTCATGAGGATGTGACCCAATTCTGGTTAATGGACTCTGAGCAAACTTCTGTGGTACTTTTGAGAAAAGGTTACTCAGTAAGAAAATGAAATATATAGGAGGAAAATCTTTTCTTCTTAAGTATATAACTCATGAAGTCTGCATGTGATGAAGTGCTGCAACTATTGTGCAAATATGAGGGGAAGCCCACACACATACTGAACAAGTCAGACTAGAAATATGGACATTTCTAGCACCAGGATCCCTGATGAGGCCCTTGAACTGCTTAAGTATCCAACAATGAATACTGCTTACCTCTGGTTTTCTTATCACGTAAGGACAAATGGTCAATTTTTTGTGAGTAATAAAAAGTGTGTGAATTTACCACTTTTAGTTTGATTTTCTAGTAGTTGTAGTGGAAAGCATTCTAGCAGGCATAGTATGCATATTCAATTTACAGCCTTTTTTTTTTCTCCTATTATCAAAATTTAACCATTCTCAGTGAAATGATAGTAAGAATAAACAATAACTTCTCTAAATTTTATTAACCAAACATTATGTCTATGTCTCCTATTATGACAGCTAAAGTTTAAAAAAATATATTATCTGTGATAGCATTTTATGAAATAAGAGTATGGAAACTAGACTAAGTCACTAAGGAATATACCAGTACTGGGACAGAAAAAAATTATCCAAAATGTCACTCAGTACAGAAATGTCTGAAGTATTTGCCAGAAAAGGAAACCCTAGAAGATTCAGAGAAACCAATAATGATGAGAAATAGCAAGGTGGAATTTGAGGATTTCACAGTAGGTAGAACACGGTGGGTGCTCTAACACTGAGGTGGGAAACTGGGCAGAATTGACTGAGGTATTTGTGGTTTCCCATAAGAAGCGAAAATGCAAGGCCCCTTGTTCAGAAATTGTTAAGAATTTTAAGACAGAGCTAACAGAGCACTAAACCAAGAATGGAGTTCTAGAAGGATCTTCAGAAAGAGTAGGACCCTGAGTTGCTTTATGGGCCACGCATCCGTGAAGCTAGCATGGAAGCTGGATATACCTAAGCAGTATGATTGTTTCCGACCATAGAAAGGGAGTGAGATGAGGTGGACGTGGTAATGAGGTTATTGATATAAAATTGAAGTCAGCCCCAGGAAAAGTTTGTTAGCCAGAGTTAATTTCCAATCCAGAACTAAGAATCTAGAGGTGTGGTGGTGCATCAACAATTCTAGAGGTAACTCTGCAGTAGACCCTCTTAAATTCAGATGAAAATCATAATATGAAATGTTGTTTAAGTGACAGGGAAATACTTGATGTACAATGTTAATATAGGTAGCTGGGTATAAAATTATAGGTGTGTTTCTGTATTTCTGGGGTGTGTATATAAAAATACTCAAATGAAGTGTATTCATTTGTTAAGGTACCATAAAAAGGACCACTGAGTGGTATAAATAATATACATGTACTGTCTCACAGTTCTAAAGGCTAGAAGTCTGAAATCAAGATTTTGGAAAGGTTGTTTTTTTTCTAAGGAAAGTGAGGGAAGGATCCATTCAGGGCCTCTCTTTTTGGCTTGTAGATGGTTGTCTTCATGTTCACATGGCATTCTCTCTGTATGCATATCTGTCTCCAAAATTTCCTCCTATTTTAAAGGCACCAGTCATATTGAATTAGGGCCACACTAATTACCTCATTTTACCTCAAATAAGTTGTCAAAGACTCTGTTTCCAAATCAGGTCACATTCTGAGGTATGAGGGGTTAGAACTTTGACATATGAATTTTGGGTGGGACACAATTTAAACCATATGATAGGTTAACCATATGCTGAAATATCAGTTTTAATATATTTTCATAGCTTTCAAATGTTGTTCAATCACTTTTATAGTAAGAAAAAATGTTATGAAAATATGGAGTTTAAAAATGTTCTAAATAACAGGTTAAAGAAAATACCAATAATAAGTTATTGACTAATTATAACAGAAGAGACTCTGTAAGAAATATGGGGAAATAACATGATGCATAAGACTATCATATAGGATGAATCATTTTATAGCATCTACATAGGTGATTCATTAGAATAAAGAATTTCTACTAAAGTAATTTTACAACCTCTAAGAATAATAATTCTAACTCTCAACATTTACCTTCTTGCACACAACATCTCCTCCCACTCTGCTAATCCAGGATTCCAGTTTTATGTATAAATCTGCATCATACACTGACCTAGCCCGACATTTATAATCCCAAACCAAGCACATCCAACACATTCAAAGGAACATACCCAAACTCTGATTAGACAGAAACAGGATAAAGATTCATTCCGAAATATATTTTACTCCTTAGTATGTCTAAGAGTCCAACAAGCCTACATTCTTATAAGATCTGTGGATTCTAATAACTACCTTGTAGGGTCTTTGTTAGAAATGTTAGTTATAATTATTTCCATTTTTCTATTCACTCTTTTCTTAAATTCAAAACTCACAGTGCACACAGTGCAATATAGGATATATTTGTTCATGAGTTTTTTAGCGGAATGACCTGTGAGTATCTTCAAGGTGGTGGCTCAATTGTTCGCAAAACTAAATATGTTTTGCTCTATTACATTTGTACAGACTCAGTCCTCAAATTCCTATTTAACTATGTGGCATCTTACAGGAAACAAACAACATGATCCAACATCCAAGCTACTTGATCAACTCATCAATGTAATCTCTAGAGAACACACACACACACACACACACACACACACACACACACACATGCACACACACACAGATACCAAACATACAAAGTTCCAACAAATGCCAAGATCACTAAAAAACATTTTGGATACATTTCAAAGGAAGTTACAAGAACATGTCACACATCAAAATCAAACACTTAACTGTCACTGAAATTTCACAAGACAAATTGGAGCTGCCAAAATTTTCTAGAAACCCCATCTACTTCAAGGATGAATATCATTTTTGCACTGCTTCTTAGCTTAACAACAACATAAATATAGATAGAAGCTATAAACATAAAGTTAGATTATTCTTAAGGGCTTAATTGCTCAACATTATGATTTTCTAGATACTATAATATATTTGAGCTGACATGAACAACAGTTTACTTCAAATTGACATTCATGATATAAAGCAGCAATTGTAGTTGGAGATATCATCTACTAAATCATACCCTGCCAATGCCAAGTTTGTTTGTTTGCCATTATGGAAGATAGTGTTTTTGCTTGTTACATTTTCTATAAATATCATAATAGAACATCAAATATATATTTTCCATCACAATGTGATGATATGGACATTGATGTGCCTTCTATATAGGGTTTAGATATTTATAAAGTCAGGAAACGCTACTGTCTTCAGAGTCTGATGGTGGATGCCAACTTCATGTTGAATCAACACCATTTACTTTTCCGTGGAGGTTTGAGTGGCTACTATATGTAAAGCACTGTTGAACATTTTTTATGAGTTAAAAATATACAGCTGCATCTCCATTACTCAGTGCAATCATAATCTAATAGAGGCAATAAGAAATAGGAAAATTATGTTCTGTCATTGATTCAAGTAAATAAGATGAAGATTTAAATGATCAAGAGCACTTTTCTGTGCAGTGTGACTGTGAGAATATTCACACAGAAAGGGTTAGATCTTAAAAAATGGGAAGGACTTCCATAGGAACTTGTAAATAAGAAGGAACTCCTGGCAAATGGACTATTTTCAGCCAATTCAGAGGGGAAGCTAAGTACAAGAAGTACATAAAAAACAGCCAGAATTATAGTTCAACTGCAAAGAAAGAAGGCTGAAAATTAGGAGAACCAAAACCTAGGGTAGGATGAGAAGAAACAAGGTAAAAGACCAACTAATGGCTGAAGCAAAATAAGGCAAAAATGCATCTTGCCCATGTAGTCTTCATTCTATAATTTAACATTTTGCCTCTTGTTTTTTAAGTGGAGCTGGACTTGCTTGCAGGAAGTACTGTCGACAATTACTTATGGTACATATTTTGAAAAATATGTAGCATGCACACACACACAACTCTTCCACAAGGTATGTTCCGCAGCAGCCTACAGGCTTCTTACATTTCAGTAGTTATGATTCATTTTCTCCCTAATTAAAAAACTTCATAACAAAAGAATATTTTAGTATTATTGATGATTTTGGTGAATGAGTTTACCTTTTTTTTTGAAATAGAAGTTTGATCTGGATTAGAAATAAGAGAAAATGACTAAAACAACATAAATTAAAACAACTGCTCCCTTTCAAAGTTCAGCTTTTAGAGAGAAACTCTTATGCCTAATCTTCTGGACTCAAAATTCTGATTTTCAGCAGATTATTCAATTACAGTGTTACACAGAGAGAGATGCACACTGTCTCTGTTACCTTTAATTTTAGATTTAAAATTGATCAGGACTTGATAAATTCAACACATATCAGCAGACAGTTCTGAGTTGCAATGAAGGACCAAAATTTTTCACACTTATTTGCTGCATTACATTTAAATCATTATGACAAAGCTGATCTGCCTTTATGCTATCCATTGATGTAATATTTTCAAAAAGGAACAGAAAAATAATTGGTAATTGACTCAGCACTGTTTTTTGTTTTTTTTAATGTCTATATTTTGGCTCATTTCATACCATATCTTGTGTTCTTATTACATATATTTCCTACTAAATATGTTGCATTCTTAAAGTGATAAGATTATCTCTCTAATACAAAATTCCTTACTTAAAAATAGTTCTATGACCATGGGAAGTTATACGTTTGCTGAGCCTCAATTTTCCTGTTTGCAAAAAAAAAGTAATGCTATTTAAATGAACCATTTCATGTCATTTCATGACTTGGAATTTCCACATTTTACTTTCCTTCTATGAAAAATGACGATCTCAGTAGCTCCTTTGTGTATCAGAGTGTGCCATCTATGCATTATGATAATTAAAGTAATGATTGAAGACTAGATTTGCAAGTGCACATTTTGGTGTGAATACATTTCTGAGTCCTCTCCTTCTGGCTTTGGAGGATGTACCAGCATGCTGATGACAGCTGCTAAGTTAGGATGCCTTCTGCCTATGAGGATCCTAGATTTCACTTCACAATGGCTTTATCAGTTTCCACAGCTGCTGGGTAATGACAGTTCATAAGAGGCTCTAAGAGACACTTAGACACCTGTCAAACCAGGTGCACTGGGACAGCAATTGCCCAAGAAGTATCTAGGCTGGCATGGAGCCAGTTCCGTCTCTACCCTAAAAAAAAAGCTGATGTGATCACATTTAAATAACAGGACCCTTTCCCATCCATACAATTTATGGGTACTGGAAAGACAGAAAAGTACACAAGTTAGAAATCTGAAGTAAGGTTAAGTCAGAATCCAGAAATAAAACTTACTCAATCTGTTCTGAAATGTTACTTTGTTGTTAACCATTAATGAGATGCTAAATTTATGAAACCTTGAAGTGAAACAGAAGACTAAGGTTTTGGCATCTACTTTCATTTGAATCAAATTTCTGGAGAAAAAAAAATATCAGCTCAGTAAGTTGGAATGGAGGCTGCTGGTGCAACCCCAGGGCATCAGAGTTGTTCTGTAAAATCACACTATATCATCAGCATACATGTGCACAGGGGACAAAACACATTAGACCGTAAGATAATTGTCAAGCAGAGAAAATAAAACACGCCCTCAGGTGTCCCATTTGTAATTCCCTTGGACCTATGCTCACACGCTTTCTTTCCTGTACAATTCCTCAAGTTAATGCAAACCACTTTATGTAGTCACTACAAGGCCCCAAATCCCTGAAGTTTCGTAGGGTAATTTATGGCCAGCTAAAGCAAATGCCTTAGAGAGGTCAATAAAAATTGCTCCTATCACACAGGCTTCATCTATTTCATCGGAGACACCATGGGTGCTACATCCTGGTTGACTGGTTTTCTATGAAGCCTGATGAGAAAAGAGTCAGCAAATCCTTTGGCTACAGGTAGTTTGAAATGCATACATATACATTCTTTTTTTTTTTCACAAGCAGAAACCAAAATAGGTATTTGCTGAATCAAGTCTCTTGGTTTCCTTTCTGTGGAGGTGAACTATACTAGGACATTTCAGTCTTAAGCTGAATGAGGAAAGACCTAAGAACAGGGGTTTTTACGTCAGTTATTAAAGGGATTATTGAGTAAAGAAATTTGGGCTTTTTACTGAAATTGTATCTCAGTTAATGTTCACCAGGAAATAATTCCAAATCTTCCAATGTTTAATGAATCTCTTTCTATCAAATAAAAACATGCATGGCTCCTGTATGCATTTCTGAGCATGAAGGCACAGTCCTTATCACCATCAATGAAAGAAGCACTGGTGAAAGCAAGAATAATAATAATCTGGTGTTTGTCATCAGTTTTACTGTTTTAAATGTGCACAGTTAACTATTTAAAATATTTTTTTATATATGAAACATATTGAATTATATATGTATTCCTTAGATATATATCTCCATTCTCTAAGAAAACTTTTCCAGATATTTCCAGAAATGAATTTATTAGTTATGTATATATTAAATAAAAGAGCTTGCAGCTCTCAGTTGTCTCATTATAAACACTATGTGTGTTAGTCAGGACTCTCTAGAGGAATAGAACCAATAGGATAGATATAGATAGATAGATAGATAGATAGATAGATAGATAGATAGATAGATAGATAGAGATAGATAGATTTATTATGAAAATTGTCTCACAGTATCATGGAGGTTGAGATATGCCATGATAGGCCATATGCAAGTTGTAGAACCAGACAAGCTGGAGGCATAATTCAGTCTGAGTCAGAAGGCCTGAGAACTAGAGGACTGCTTATAAGTCCAGAAGTCTAATGGCTCAAGAACCAGAAGATATGATGTTCGAGGGCAGGAGAATATGAATGTCCTAGCTCAAAAAGAGAGTGAGAATTTGCCCTTCCTTTACTTTTTTGTCCTATTCAGCCCTCAGTGGATTGGATGATGGCCATCCACGTTGGGGAGGGTGGATCTTCTTTACTCAGTCTTCTTAGGTCTACCTAGTGCAAAAAGACTATAAAGGAAACACAGGTTTGCATATTGAAGAAAAATTGGTTTCGTTCACAAGTAATTCTGGAGAATATTGTCTATGCAGAAAATCCTGGAGAATGAAAAATAAATAAAACATCCTACAACTAATAAGCAAGGTCACAGAACACAAAGTGGATATTTAAAAGGTCAATTGTTTTCCTATATAACAGAAAGCAAAAACTGACATCTGAAATTTAAAAATAGCACCATAATATTCATAAAATGAAATGCTTAGGTATAAATCTTTAAAAATGCAATATTTATAGATGACAAACTACAAAAAAATGATGAAAGAAAATTTTTAAAACTGAAAAAGAAAATTAGTATTTATGACTTTGAAGACTCAATATTGTTAAGATATTTTCAATTTCCACCAAAGTGATCTGTAGAGTCGATTCAATGAAATTATGTCAAGCTATTCTATAGATAACAAACTGATTCTAAAATGTATATAGAAAAGCAAAAGATCTAGAATACACAACACAATATTAATAAGGAGAAAAAGTTGGGGATTCACTACCCCATTTAAGTCTTACTATATATCTATGATAATTAAAAGAGCATGATATTGGTAAAAGAATAAACATATATAACAGATCAATAAAAAAGAATGAAACCCCAGAAATAGAATCACAGAAATAAAGCCACTAGTTTTTGACAAAGAAACAAAGACAATTCTATGGATGAAGAACCTTTTTTTAACAAATGGTGCTGGAAAAATTAGATATCTGGTTGCTAAAAAATGAATCTAGACAGAGATCTTACATGTTTTATAAAAACTAATTAACAATGGACTATCTAAGTGTAGAACACAGAACTATAAAACATCAAGAATAAATACAGCTCTTCTCATAAGCAGCCTGACGTGACTTCTGAAAATGATTCATCATTTGTTTGACCCAGAGAGCCCCACAAAATCATGCAAATCTAGAGGTTCAAATCTACATGTTCATTTTAAGAACACTCATGAAACTGCCTGGGCTATCAAGGGTATGCATATTAGAAAAGCCACCAAATATCTAAAGGATGTCACATTACAAAAGCAATGCGTGCCATTCCATCATTACAATGGTGGATGTGTGCTCAGGCCAAACAATGCAGTTGGATGCAGGGTCGGTGGCCCAAAACCAGCACAGAATTTTTGTGCGACATGCTAAAAAATGCAAAGAGTAATGCTGATCTTAAAGGTTTAGATGCAGACTCTCGGGTCATTGAACACATCGAGGTGAACAAAGCTCTCGCGATGAGGCCCAGTACTTACAGAGCTCACGTGTGGGCTAACCAGTACATGAGCTCTCCCTGCCACATTGAGATGGTCCTCACTGAAAAAGAGCAGATTGTTCCTAAACCAGAAGAAGAGGTTGCACAGAAGAAAAAGATGTCCCAGAAGAAACTGAAGAAACAAAAACTCATGGCCTGGGAGTAAATTCAGCATAAAATAAATGCTAATAAAAGTAAATGCAGAATAAAAAAAAGAAAATAATAAATATACAAGAAAGTCTAGGTGACTTGTGGTTTTGATGATACACCAAAAGTATGATCTATGAAATAAAATATTGATAAATTCAAATTTATTAAAATTAAACACTCTGCTCTGTGATAGACTGTTACGAGATTCAAAACACAAGCCACAAAGTAGAAGAAAATATTTCAAAACTGATATCTAATTCTTTTTTATAAAATCAACAATAATAAAACAACAACCCAATTAAAAATTAGCAAAGACCTAAACAGCATCCCACAAAGAAAGTATACAGATGTCATAAACACATTGAAAGATGCTCAGTATCAATTGGCATTAGGGCATTTCAAATTACAATGAGATACCCTCCGTACCTATTAGAATGGGTAAAATAGAAAACAAAAAAAAACAAACAAATATACCTGGCAATATAAATTGCTGAGGAAGCAAAAGCAACAGGAGCTCTCATTCATTGCAGTTGGGAATGCAAAATGGTATAGGACTTTGGAAGATATTTGGGCATTTTCTTTAAAGCTAAACATGTCCTTATCATACAGCCGAGTGAGCACACTACTAGGTATTTACCCAACTGATCTGAAAACTGATGTCACACCAAGATCTAAACGTGAAAGTTCATAGTAGTTTTATTCATATTTGTCAAAACTGGTCACAGCAAAAACATCCTTCAATAGATGACTGGATAAACATGATGTTATAACCTGAATACATCATATTATATGCATTCGTTAGAACCCATAGAACTTTACAGTATGAAAAGTGAATCTAATGCATACAAAATTTTAAAATTATTTCAGAGATTAACGGAATCTCAGGATGGATTTTAGAAATTGAAAAAGCAACCAAACAGTATTAAAGATATATAGCACAACCTCACTGAGGTGGAAAATAAGGTGTTGACATAATTAACTTAGGAAATGAATAGTCAGAAAGCCTAAAGGCAAAAGAAGTGTACAGAAGCATTGTGCTCTAGTTGATAAAGTTGTTTCCCATGGCGGTCAGTATGTATTAACAATTCAGATACCGCTGTACATTTATACTGGAATTAAATTAGGCAAATGGATAGTTTCTCTTTGTTGGAGTGGGAATTTATAGATAAGCAAGAAGTGGAGGCTACAGTGGTCTATACAGTAATGGGTTACGTTGAACACATCAATATAAAATCATGTTTGCCCTAATATAGATAAACATTGAAGTATTTATAGATATATTAGTATGAACATACATATTTCTTTGCTTTGTCAACTGAGAAAGCCTAGAAGACCTTATAACCCAGAAATAATGAGAACTCCTAGTACCCAGATCTTTGTTTCTAATATTTTCCAATAAAAGGAACCAGGTTTTCTTAGAGAAAAAGATGATTCTAAGACTCAGCAGAAAATGCAAATGATGAGCCTGAAGTATCTTGTAGTACCGGAAAGTAAAGAAATGCTTTCAAAAATTCCCGTGTGATGGAGTTTTGTCAAAGAGATATAGGACTCAACTGAAAGAATTCCAATTGGCCAAATTTGAAAGAATTTAAGCCACAAAGTAAGTAAAATCATATTGGATTATAACTCCAAATATAAAATAAATATCCATGAGTCCATACTTATATAAGTGACTAGATAAATAAATGGGTGAGAATAAGCAAATCCCCCAGGAATAATAATTTCAATGACCAAGACACTCAGTGATTGAATTGAACGGATAGTGGAATGGACTGAATATTTGTGTCCCACCCAAAATACATAAGTTGAAATTCTAACCCCCAATGTAGTGCCTTTGGAAAGTAATTAGGTCATGAGGGTGGACCATCATGCATGGGATTAATGTCCTTATAAAAGGGACCACAGAGAGCTCTTTCATCCTGTTTCCACCATGTGAGGATATGAGAAGATGGTACTATGGGAAAATGATTTGAATAAAGTTCTCTAAAGAAGATATACAAATGACCAATAAGCATATGAAACAATGTTAAGTATAAGTGGTCATTAAGGATAAACAAAACAAATCAAAGCCATGATGAGATACTTCTTTATATCTATTAGAATGTCTAAAATGAAAAAAGGCTTATGATAACAAGTATTTGCAAAGTTGTGGAAAAATTGGAACCCTCATGCACTGCTGTTGTGATTGCACAATGGTATAGCTTCTTTGAAAACCAGTTTAGCAGTTCCTCAAAATGTAGAGTTTCCAGTTGTCATATAACTCAGTAATTCTACTACTATGTGTATACTAAAATAGAATTGAAGAAAAAAAAAATGCAGTACATCCAGAGATTTGAGTATTATAGGTTTTATTTTTGGATCAAGCCTAATTAACAAAATTCTGTATATTTTTATATAGTGTCTTGATCCACTCCCCACTAAGAATGCTTTCACTAAAATTTAACTATCTTCCTTAGTAGTCAACAGAGAAATTCAGGAATATCCAAGACTGAATTCTAACTATATTAAAGACAATTAATTTATATAACACATATTGGCACACATACAACTCTTAGGCAACCTATGCTAATTGCTTTGAATGGTATCACAAATAATCCTTAAAAATAATTTATGCATGGCCTTTGTAAAAGACTACTCTCTTATACCTAAATCTGGTTATTTTTATTCTGATAATTTATAATATAAAAAATAAAATAACTCTAAATTACACATAATTTATAAATATTTCAATAATCTTTAGTATAGTCTTAAAAATGTCACACTTTATGCTGCAAAAATATTACATCAACTTTCAGACTGATATAAGACCACATTGAAACAAAGCTAGACTGTCTATGAATATTAGACTTATATTCTAATGACTTATAACTTACTTGGAAGAAGAAAACCATGTTTTTGGTTTCAATGTTCTTTCTCTCCACTTCTATTGAGATTCACATAAACAAAGATGCTATTTATAAACCAATAAGAAAAGTAAAATGTATACTTGAACTCTTAAATTTCAAATTTATACTTTCAACTAACTACAGGGTGGACATATTAATGAGTATCAAAGTTTACATATTGTAAACAGAATTCATTACCTTTCTTACAAAATTTACTTCTTTTGTCATTCCTATCTTAATTAAGAGCATCAAATTAGTTTGGCCAAGTATTCATATAAGTTACAGAGTCCTTCTAGTTTATTCAAAAATGTCTCTTGATCAATTTGCCAGGCAAGAAACTAGGTCCACAGCTATGGGGATGGGGTAAATTCATAGGGGCCTCTACATGATATGTAGGTATGAATAGTTATTTTCTATAAGGATATTTCAAGAAATATAGATTTCTTTATGTGTCTATGAAATTTTAAATATGTACAGCTTTGCTATAGGTTTTTAAATATTTGATTGTTTTTAATTTTCTTTACTATATCAATAAGTTTGAACAGTCTCCCCCGCTTGCACCAACTTTTTATTACAGAAGTTTGATCTGCATAGATAAAGAGCCAGGTATGGTCTTTTTTGCCAGTAAACATTTGTTGTAAAACTCAAACATAGTTTTAATCTTAATTTTCCATCTCATATAAATAAAAAGAAATGACTTCCTCCATATTCTAAGTCTATGGTGCTTGCTTTTTAAAATAAATTTTATCCAAAACACACTGAAAAGAACATATCATCTTCAATGTCCTTGTTTCAGTCACTCTCTTCTTTTACAGATACTTTCATAATCTCCGCTGGATGTCAAGAACACTTATATGTGAATCTAAAGAACAGAGTAAATGAGCAAACAAAACAGAAATAGACTCAGAGATACAGAAAAAAAATGTTGATTGCTAGATGGGAGGGGTGGGGTTGGGGAAGAAGGTAAAGGGTTTAGAAAGAGCAAGTTAGTAGTCACAATATAGTCGTGGGGATATGAAATACAGTATGGGCAATACAATCAACAATGTTGTAAAGATTATGTAAGGTGCCACAGGGGCACTGGACTTATCAAGGGGATCACTTCATAGACTGTGTAGATGCCTGACCAATGTGCTGTACAACTGAAGCTGAAGTAGAATAATACTGTATGTCAACTCTAAGTATGTATATATATATATATATATATATATATATATATATGGTCATGAAAGGTGGAGTATAGCATAAGGAAGATAGTTGTATTGTAACAGTTATATAAGAAGTCTGAGGGGTAGTAGATGGCGGGGGTGGGAGGTGGTTATCACTTGTGAGGAGTGTAAATGTCTAACTATTATGTTGTTTTGTACACCTAAAACTAAAAAAAGAAATAAAAAAGAATACTTTCAGTATACCCCTAGTATCCATAATCTCTTTAGAACAAAAAACTTAATTTGGTGCTAAAAAACACAATTTAATTAATGTTAACCCTCCTCTTACTGCCCTGAGTACCTAGAAGTTCTCTTCATATTAAAGAAAAAAAACAATGGCCATTTTTATGCCATAAGAAATATTATGTGCTCCCGAAAAATGGACAAGTAATTAGTTCATCAAATTTTATTCTGAACAGGAAGATAAATATGAACATATCAAAATGTCTTCTTCTTTACTAAAGTTGTAGCTCAGAAAACTATAAATGAGATAATGTTATTTTTAAATAGTAGACATCTATATTTTCAAAATAAACATCCAACGAAATGGACAGCTAAACATATCATTATTAAACTCACAGAGAACTATGCTGAAGAGAATGATAAGTGAACTGGGCAATGTGTACAGAGCATGTACCGCACCAAGGCAATGTGCTAGGTATCATGAAAACAATATGGATTACGATAAGAGTTGAGCAACAAAATACTTAAACAACCATTCAAAACAACTGTAGGAAAGCTGTTGCCTGAAATTTACAGATAGATATTGTGGTAAGAAATTATAGATGAGAATCATCACTTCAGACTAAGGCCATCAAGGAGAGCATCAGGAATTTGAATTTGAGCTAAGTTTGGTGCAACAATGGATTTATACAGGGACCAAAGGAAACAAGAAAAAAGACATTTAAGAAAAATTATTATATACAAGTTTCTAGCAACAAAAAACAATATGATCGATTTAGAAATAAAGTAAAATAATAAAAAAAAATATTTAGGCATGAAAATATCTAGTCACATAGTTTTTAAACAGCCCAAATCATGTTCCCAGGTGAATGGGGTATTAGGAAATGTAAAGCAAAAACTGACAGAAGAAAAATTTGAAAAAACTAAAAACCTTGACTGCTAGTAATAATTTTAACAGTGCCCAGTTAGCTCTCCAACTCATTTCTTGTTTTTCATGTAACAGTCACAGATTCAGTGGAACTGTATTGCCCATGAGAAATGGAGGCTACAGATGGGGGAAAAATGCAGGCCACTACTCTAAACAACCATTGAATCAGTTGTTCCTCAACTAACACTTTTTCTCATCACAGATTTCTGTACATTTTGCTAATAATTTTGTGTTATCAGTTTAGCAAGGAGTCAACAATTTGATTCCTGTTCATACTTCATTGTAAATAAAAAACGAGAGCAGCCAATAGATTTTATAGTTTCACACATCTGGATATTTCATAGCTAGATTGTCCTTCGAATGTTCCTGTCGGACACTTTCAATAACATCTTTTTACAGAACAAAACGTGTTTACTGATTTCCAGTAATTGGTATTTTGAATCACAAGATGCCAGAATTCGCAAACTAAATATTGGAAATTAAAATCTATATACTGGCATTGACTTCCGTTGTAATTCCACAGCACAGAAAACTTGTTGAACTTATAAGACAATGCTTTAAGAATCTGAGTACAACTTTCTTTTTACTCTATTTTATTATTTTTCCAAAGAAATTATGCATTTTTTACATATGCATTTAAAAATATCCTAATATGCTTGTACAATAAAAAAAGAAAAGAAATTGACTCTTGAGCATGTGTTGCTTTTTATTGGTTTAAAGAAGTAAGCTATCAGCTCAAATTAATATGTAGAATTACTTAGAACAGAATCTCGGTCATATATGAGTCATGACAATGGGCTATATAGCTCATATTAAAATAAAAAATTAGTTTAGCTGTGCTGAATTGATAAACTTTGGATCAGTCTATATTTTAAAATACTACACATTAAGTTAAATTCAAAATATACAATGAGATGGACTGATCATACTGGATGTCTCAATACTAGTACCTAATATTTGGATGGTGGTTTTTGTTTTGTTCTGTTTTTATATACAATTTTCAAAGTATCTTTTACAGTAAGAAAATTTCCAACCAATCCTGCCTGCAGTTTGTATCTATGCAGTATCTTCATCTAAAAGGATCTCATTGAAGGAAGTCCCAATTTCTTATAGCCCTGATTCTTCTTTATCATCTAAATTACAAATTTTAAAATGCCAGAGAGACTTTAAAAAAATCCAGAATTACTAAGCACATTTATCTTGACTAATCCCTAATTTATTATATATATATGTTTTTTTAAATAATAGGAAACAAAGTTCAAATCTATTTGGGCCTATCTGAAACAATCAAAGCATCTGGACCTAGTAGTCTAGGAAGTATATGTTTTAGTTCTAGTTCACAAATATGATGAATTAAGTTTCTGTGACTATTTCATGATACTCAATAAATACTTTAAAGAACATTTATGCCCACAGGCAGTATGGCAAAGGTCAATACAACATAAAATGAAAAATAAAGAGAACTCTCCAAGTTTTTATTTTAAATGATTCAAGTGAAATACAAGTATTAAAAATAATAATTTTTAAAAGTTTCAAAACAAAAGCCTAGGCAACAAAACTTTTATTAATGCTTACCTAAATAATTATATGTGGATATAGAATGAAATTGAAAGCTAAGAAATATAGACCAGACAAAACTATAGGGATGGGAAACAGAATAATGATTGCCATGGATTGGGAGTGGAATAAGGAGTTAACTATAAAGGGACATGAGGCAATTTGGGGGGAAATGGAAGTGTTCTGCATCATGACTGTAAAGGAGGAGGCATGGCTCTAAGTTTGTTAAAACTCATGGAACCGTACTCCACAAATTGTAAATTTTATTGTACATGTATAAATGAAAACAAAAAAAGGAAGATAGATATACTGATGAGAGGTTTCTTAAAAGTAGAAAAACCTAATGTTCTTGGTTAGTGTCAGATACTAGCACAAGTGTGTCAAATAGTCATTCTATTTTGGGGGCTTTGTCCATATTTTGCCCGTGGCCTCAGGATATAACACCTTAATTTCCAGTGAAGATAGAAAGGCCTGAACATGAACAAACGACCATTTAAAAAACCCTCTTTAATCATTTTCTTCATGCACTTATGTTCAATCTCCTTAATATAGAGCAAGAAATAACAAGACATTAAAATAAACAGGCAATCTAATACTTGTTTATTCTTCTTCTATATAAAATGCCTAAAGTTAGTACACCTTCAAAATAATATGATGAGTTAAATGTTATGTAAAAACAGAAAACATCTCACAAATCTCATATTTTTTGATTGGAGAATAAAACGGTACAACTGTGTGGGAAAAATACTGTGACATATTTTGTTAAAGAGTTAAAAAGATATTTATCATATGACCTAGGAATTTCAGCTCTAATATTTACCTAAGAGAAATAAAATATGTTCACCCTAACACTTATACACTAATAGTCATAGCATCTTTAGTTGTAATAAAGAGAATGAATAAGCAAATTGTGGAGTGTCCATACAATAGAATACTACTCAACAAAAAAAAGGAACAAATTACTGATACATGCTTCTAATATGATGATTCTAAAACCATTGAGCTGAGTTAAAGGATCCAGATGCAAAAGAATACAATCTACATGGTTCTATTCATATGAAAATCTAGAAAGGCAACCAGACTAGAGTGAAAAAAGCAGATAAGTAGTTGTCTAGGGACTGGGAGTGGGGAAATAGACCTTAAAGGGGCAGAAGTATTTGGTGGGGTGGGCGATAATTAAAATATTTTAAATATTGATTTGTGTGGTGGTTAGAAAGTATGTATATTTGTCAAAACTCACTATACTGCATATTTAAAGTGGACTCACCTTAGTGTATGTGAACTATACCTTAATAAAGTTTAGTTTATAAATTTAAATTAGAATTTGCAACTAGATTTTGGTCTCTGAATACCATTTACCAATAAAAGAAATCAGGGTTCATAAAGAACTCACTGAATTCAGGTCTTGGACTATATTGTATTACCAGAAAATAAGAAAGTTCTAAAATGCAAAAAGGAAAAAAGCATAAAAAACAATCTGAAATAACTCACCACAGTTTGAAGTTGAGCAACAAAATAAAGAACTATAATATTGAAGAAATTCTACAAAATAACTGACCAGTGTTCTTCAAAACTATCAAGTTCATGAAAGTAAAACTGAGGAACTGTCACAGATTGGAAAAGACTAATGATGCATGACAAATAAATGCAATATGGGATCCTGAATTGAATCCTGGCATAGGAAAGGGATATTAGTGGAAAGACAGGTGAAATCTGAATAAATTCTGAGTAATTTCCCAGTTTTGATAAATTTTCTATGGTTATGATAAGATGTTAACATAATGGTGAGCTGGGTAGAAGTATATGAGGATTCTCTGTATTAGTTTTTTAACTCTGCTGAAAGACTAAAATTACCTCAAAATATTATTTTATAAAAAGCTTCAAGTATTAGTGGTGATATTTCATGTTTCCAAAATTATATAGAAAACTAGATCTTTAGCAAATATTCAGTGAATTGGCTTTTAATCTTTGAATTAATAAACTAAAATTATATATTGAATTTGTACTCTGTGCTAAGCACAGAGCTAATTTCCCATGGAAAGCAAATGAAACATACAAACTTAAAAGAAGATTCTACTATAGTCCATTCATTCAAAAGTTATCTAACATCTATTAATAAAAAATATACTATGTGTTAACACGTATAGAAAACCCAATTTAAAATACCAAGTACAATAAGATGTAATGGGTCCTTAGATGACATTCAAAAATGGCCATAAAATATATTTTAAAATGTAACATGTTTTTCCTGTGGTTCTAGGAAACCTGGCTTTAAAATTTACCTAAAATTATGTTATTAAATTTTTTTGTTTTACTCCAAATATCCAGAAAAATACATAATGAAGAAATATAAAATCATTATTCTCAAAAATGTACACCACTTGAGAGTTTCCACTTGCTAGGAATTAATTTTTTAGAAATATCTTGCCATTGTATCTAGATTTAATTAGAAATCATCAAATCAATGACAACAAAAACAACTGCAGAATAAAAAAGTAGGATGAAGCTTGTGATTATTAGTTTTCTTTAGTTGAAAAGCTTAAAAGGGCACATAAACTTCTTGATTCCTTTTTTGTTTGTTTTATTTTGCTTAAGTGTAGCTGTTAAATGCAATATATAGGTGGGTTTTATTTTTCAACCCAATCTGACAGTATCTGCTTTTCCATAGAACATTTCAGGTTATTTGTATTTAACAATTAATCTATTTATTTTAAGTAATAAAACATTTTACTTTATAGTTTCTTTGTATTCCTTCTTTTCCAATATCCCTTATTTTTGTAACTGCTTTTTGAATGTCAAATCTCTCGCTAATGAAGCATGAATACCAAAAAAAAAAAAAAAAAAAAAAAGGAAAAGAACCATTTTACATCCATATATTGGGCTTTTGAAACTAAACAATAAGAAGAAGGCTTACATTAAACAGCCTGGAACTTTACCAGATTTGTTCAAAAACAAAAGCATTCTCATTGTAGTGTCCTATTACACTGTTTACCCTATTATTTAATGGAAGAACAGCTAATGTTATATTATGTAGTTTGGGAAAGGTTGAACTCATTTGCAGCTCTAAGCAGAGGAAAAAAGATGCAGCTATGTCACCATATAATGCCATCCAACTAAATATCCTTGAAGGTCCTTCTACAATGTTGAAGCAAATTATCAAGGAAGTTGGCAACTCTGCCATTTTCCTGCAGAGTACAATAACTTGGAACCGCTGATTTTTCTCATTCCATCCCCTTCCTGGTTTAGTGCATTACATGCTGCTGATGACATCACAAAAGCCTCTTTATTTTAAAAGCTCGTTTTTGAAATTTCAAAAATGATCATTTTCAAAATTGTTATAATTGTTTGTGATAAATAGTCAAATTTGACTGGAAAAAAATCCAGTACTCTCTGAAGACAAAACCTCCATGACAGTATCTGTTTCTTCTGCTTTGGTAAAAAAGGAAGATTCATACTTTATTATTTGTCTACTTTATGCTTTGGTACCAAAGACTGCCAACATTTCTGAAAGAATTTTATCCACTGCTCAGAGAGGATTCAACTTTATCAAAAGGAGGTCCTACACGAATCATCATTATAAATTTTTTCTAGGAAAGAAATCATAATATGAAATTCATCGCCACATAGAAGTATGTGATTAAACTTTAATCAGAAATTGTTATTGTAAAGAGAGTCTATGCTCAAAACAATCTGAAAGATAAATTAATCACATCTTCATTTTCTTTGTAGATAATTTATAAGATCTGAATCCTAAGGTAAATCATTTAATCAAGTGTCTTCTGAAATCATTAGAGACATTGAAAAATTATGAGGTTTGACGTGTATTGCCCTATTGTGTTAGATATTGGAGGCAGACAATTATGTGAAATTCCCAAGCTCAAAAAACAGTTTTTGGCTAGCTGATGTGTAGGGTGAGAAATCTGTCTCTTTCTGCCCAAGTCAAAATCCAGAGTAGTTGTAAATGAAGAAAATTTACTTCTGTTCAGACAAAATTAAAATTGAAATTTTTACTTATTGATCTAGATAAGCCACATCAGTGATACAAGTCTTTCCAAACATAATGTCACTGGCTTACACAAAAAGAAAATTGTTCAGCATAAGTTTATGGTTAAGAATTAAAGGTCAGTGTTCTTTATTTAACACAAATCTTTCTTCATCTGGTGAAGTTGACCACGTAAGATTTGGAAGCTATTTGTTTTCTTATATGTGTAAGATTTTTCATTAGTATTTGCTACAATCAAAATGCAAAGTTAAAACTTATGTAAATTTATGTAAAAATATGATACATAAGAGATTGGGGAGTAATTTTTGTCTCTCTTTCACTTTTCCCCATCGTAGACATCTCAACCTTCCCTATTGCCTCTGAAGAATGTGAGTTCTTTAATTTCATTTAGGAATTAATTTGTAGTGATACTACAGGCAAAGTACTGCAAACTCTGATTTATTTACCCTGAAATGGCAAAATAGTCAGTGGGAGAAACAGTGGGTCTGTAGTTACCCAGAAGTTCTTAAATACACAAACTTGAATTTGCATACTTGCACAATTAAAAAAAAATTGTTTCCTCTTTTGATTTAGATGAGCCACATGAATAAAACCATATTTTAATCATGTCTCTTTCCCTTCACTTGTTATCCTTAGAATGGTGTGTCTCCCCTACCACCTATACCCACTTCATGTTGTCTCACCATGCTATAAAAGTCCATATCCAAAAGATGTTTGTAAGTCTATATCTTTGTTACTATATGAGGAAAGAAATTAAGAATGGGTTGCTGCCTTTGTTTTCTGTTCAGACATCTGCATAATCCCTACTAATGATAACCCTAAAGCCACTTAATTTTTTTCCCCTAAGCTCTTTGATTCTCTTCTGAGTGTGTGAATAGCATATTGTATTTCTTTTAATTTTGAATAATACTCAAATCAAAAAGTTATTTAAATTAAAACAAATAGTATGCTTTGAAACAGATGTTAGTTTATTTTATCTAAAAGACACCAATTACATTTAAACTGAGCTACCATTTTCTTTACTACCTTATATTTTTTATTGTGTTATTTTGTACAAAAAAAGTCTACATTTTTGGACATGTTTTATGAACATTTACATGCTAATGTATTATGCTGTTTAACTGTACTCTCCTCACTGTTTTACTGACCCACAATTTCAAATACTTTTCATGCCAAATAAAGCTTATTCTTTATTGTCATTTACTTTTGAGCAGAATTAAAATTTAGGTTTTGCCTTATTTTCACAGTTTGAATTTCATTTTATATAAAGGGAAAAATGTTTTACTTTTTATAAAAACTTTTAATCAAAAATTTAATTCTGTATTTACCAAGACAGATGCCACTATTTTTACAATCTATCATTTTAATTGAACCTATTAACTTATTCTTTTTAGATAAAGTTTACTTGTTGTTTTGGTATACACTTTTAAACACAATTTTGCTTGTATTGTTTCACTTCATACAATGAACCCATAATGGAGTGGACCAACACCTCCCTGGCCAACTCTTCCAGCTGCCTCCCCTAATTCTCAATTTGCACAATTAATGACACAGAATCAGTGAGAATAAGGTGCTTGTTTAAAGATATGCAGCTACTAAAAAGGGAGTTAAGACTAATGTTTATGCCTCTTCCCCACACTTCTATTTTATTCTGTGAAAGAAAGGAAGAAATGGGGTTTATTATTCATTAATTGTCCCAACATATTAAATGTCCCCTCAAGTGAATAGCTTAATTACTTTGGATATTTACTTTAAACTACCAATATTACAAGTGAAGGAACCAGAGGAATCATCAAATATATTTTACATTTTATACAAATACTAAAGTATTTCATACATACAACGAAATTAAAATCACTTACTTTCCTTTTACTATCCCTAAAGATAAAAACTATTTTACATATAAATTATCAAAATAAGATCAAAATCTTTATTTCCCCAACCTATATATGTGAGTCAGTTGAGATAATGTTTCATCTAGATAATTTGATATAAAGCATGTTATTGATTCTTAAACAGTACAAAACCATTGAAATCATTCTAAAAAGGTTTCTAAATTTCTGTTATCCAACTGTATTCACATTTTGTTTTTAATGATATCAAATAATACTTTGCATCAATATGCAGCTCATTCACAGAGGTAATTTGTTTAATTGTTAGAGAAGAATTCAAAGTTTGTTCTTATGGTTTGCTTAGTTTTGGAGGTGGAGTGGTCATAGTACATTTTTCCTATCTTTGTTTCTTACTATCACAAAGGCCAACCAGAAGTCAGCAAACTTTTTCTATAAAGGGGCAGTAGTTAATATTTTAGGCTTTGAGGGTAGAAGAGAAACTCGAAAATATCAGATAGGTACTTACATAACCATTAACATGTAACTACTTACAATGTAAAAGCAATTCTCAGCTTTCAAGTACAAAATCCTACACTGAGCTGGATTTGGCCACATAATTTGCTGACCCCAGCTTTAGGCAATTGATTAAATCTCTTTGATCCCCAGTTTTGTAATCTGTAAATAAAAGGTTGACATGGACCCTCTGACAGGGAAGTGGGAATCTGAAAGGAGCATGAGATTTAGATTTGAATCTTGCTTCATACTGGTTGCTTACAAAACCATTCTTAATAAAGACCCCCAAATCCTCCATGTAGCTAAATCCAGTGTTTGTTTCAGGTCCTTGTTTGATCTCTAAATAGCCTTTGCCTGCACTGATGAGCCATTCATCCTTGATAAGCACTCTTCTTTTGGTGTCTAAGACATCATCTTCTCCTTATGTACTCCCTTGCCTAGCTACAGATCTAGAAACACATTCATGAACCCCACAATGATCCCCTCTTCCACTATCCAGCCCTTAAGTAGTAGTTTTTCTCCATGTTGCTTCCATCCGAGCCCCCTCTTGTATTTCATTCTTCCTTAGAGATCTCATCTACTCCAACCGGTTTCAGGCATCATCCTTACGTCTACCAGTGACTTGCAAACTCTGATCTTCAATCCTGATGCTCGCAAGCTCCCGAGCACCAGACCAAGATGTTTCACAAACATACCAGTTCTATTTAGGACTGAAATCTTTTACATTTCTGCCTCCCAAATTATCTTCCTCTGGTTTCTCAAGTTGGAAATTGTACTTCTTTATTCCACTATCTCTAAATCCTTAAACTCACTTATTCCTGATAACCTTTATTATCATATCTGAAGATTCTACTCCTTAAATATTTCTCCATACATGTCAAGTTTTCTGGAAGCGTAATACACCCTCCTGGGATCTGCAGCTTGGATTTTAATGTATATATTTTGGGTTTCCAGTCTCCTTTACTTTCCTACAAAATTAGCTCCGTGGTTAAAAGATGTTGGTGATATTTTCTCCAAGCTTCCCATGAATTTTGCAGCAGGAGCATTTTTGTTTGTTTGTTTGTTTTCAGATTATTTCATATGCCAAATAGTATGAAACAGTATCTGAACATTTTCCTCCTAATCACTCAAAAACATATTCCATTTATTGCATATGAATTATTGACACAGACATCATTTTGTCATCTATCATCTATCTATCTGTCTATCTATCTATCTATCTATCTATCTATCTATCTATCTATCTATCTATTATCTATTTAGTAGAGTCTTTCGAGGATGCTCAATTCTAGGGACTCTCCATAACATTCACTTAGTCCTTAAAACAATTTAAATCCTTGCCACTGCACCCAATGGAAGTGAAGTGTGGGTTTCTTCCACCGCTGCCCTCTCTTTTCAGGCTGCATTATGGGACTCTTTCCAACAGCCTGCACAACTCAGGGACAGGAACTCAAATTACAAGTACACATGCTAGAGTCTTCCATGAAATCTCTAGTCCTGAGCTGAGAGTAATATAGAGGATGTCTGAATTGGAGAAGAAAAGCATTTTCTCTCTGAGCTCCACAACACTTGGGTCTGGGTACAGGAAAAGGACTCCATCCCATTTCCCAGAGCAGCCTCTACTTCTTCAAAAAACTTCCTCTAGTGTATGAACTTATAGTTTTCTCTAATACAGGTTGTTTATGGGGTCATGACGACATAGGATAGTATATCTTGTTTAGGCTAGAGCTTAATGTCATAATTGTAGTCCATTGAAGGTTAAATATCTGCAGAAGGATATTTATGGATGTTCAATAGCAAGACATTGGACCACACTGGCCATTAACCTATAGTTTCTCATCTCTAAATCCACCCATCGACACTCTGCTTTGTTAGGCTACAGCGGGGACTCTGCCAGATACATTTTTCTTTGTACTGCTAGCTTTCAGTCAATTTCTGACAGTGGAGGTCACTAGAGGGAAATGTGAAGGCAGTAGCAGCACTTGACTGCATCCTTCATTTCTTTTGGACTCTTAGACCCCACCTCATTGCAATCCTCTGACATACTAGAAGCAGCAGTTGACAGCATGCTTACTCAAAGGTCTGAGTTTCAGCTGCACCAGGCTCTTCACCCAAGATTTTCTGAAAAATCTAATCTCTTCCATGGAGTTAACAACTGCTCCCTGCTATTATTACCCCAATGTTCCCTTTATATTCTTTCAGCTTCCATACCTATGTTCCTATAGTTCCTTCTATCAAAGTTCTCTGTTGAATTGTCCAGTGTGGGTTTTATTTCCCTGTCAGAAACCTGGTTGATATAAAGGAGAGACTAGATTTCTGTTAAATTAGTAAAGAGATCACTCATGGAAAATACCAAGACAAAAACACAATTTTTAAAAGTGGAGCAGGAGGCATAAAGTAATAATCATAAATCCAGAACTGAAAGCTACACTGTTGAGGATCTATTAGGTTGGTGCAAAAGTAATTGTGTGTTTTTTCAATTATTTTTAACCTTTTAAACCACAATAGCTTTTGCACCAACCTAATACATACAGCAAGCATTGTGCTAAGAGTTTTATTTTATCAATTCCTCACAAAAGCACTGTAAAGTAAGATTACTATCCCCACTTCACAGGTGAGGAAACTGAAGATCAGAGAATTAAGTGACTTGAACAGAACCAAAAAGTAAGTAGGAAGCAGGGTTAGTATTGAAGCCAAGTTAATATTGAAGCACAATTATTTGATTTGAAATATGCAACTCTACCACTGAAGAAGTATTAGAAGAACAGATAGAAGGTCTGTAAGAGTGCATACTGAATGATGCCACATAGCTAAATAGAGATGAGCGAACAAAGAGAAATATGGATTAAAAGTTTTGCTTCTTTGATACAATGTGTATATATATATATATATATATATATACAGATATATATGAAAATGCAATTTGAAGCAGTAATTTTGATTTTAATACTGGCTACCTTAAGCAAATTCATTTCAAGTCATGCGCTCGTGTTCTGTTACAAAGGATTGTAAAGTGGAAAGAGAATCTAATTTTAGGGAATTTCTCCAATTACTTAGAGGCCAGACTCTCTGTAGTTGGTCAAAAGAACTCAATTCATTAAGGGAAGTATGTAATTACAAGTCTTGTATCAGAGACTTGGAACCCAGGAGCAGAATTTGGGATATTAGTTGTGGTGACAACAGGAGAGTCAGCTGGAACATCAGCTGAGGACAATAATGGCTCTGAAAAAGTCATTACAGGCCCATTGGAAAGGAAATGGAATGACATTTTCCATAACAGTAACAGCATTGGGTGGCAGATTTGGTGAGATTTAAGTACTAGGTTATTTTGATGCCTGGTCTGGATCGCAGATATATAAAGTGAGCTATTCTAGAGTCTTGATAAAGTCTTTTCTACTGTCACACACCCTGCATTCTGGACATATTTGACCTCTCCCCTAAGTTTTAAATGCATCATGGGCTCACCTGTAAACATTCTCTGAGTAAAAAGCTGTAACCAAATCCTCCATCTGACAACATTTACTCATCCTCAATGCCAAGAGAATTTTTTTTTGATGAAACTGTTTTAAGAATTATTACAGAAAGTCTGTTACTTCTCTTTATTCTCCTAGCAGTTTATCAAAATCCCTTTTATTCTACTTTCATTTTGTACGTACTTAATTTTTCCTATGTCTTCTCCCAGCACTCCAGGTATGGGTGGAAAATGTCTTCTTCATTTTTTAAACCCATCCAAAATGGTGTTTTGCAAAACATAGTTGCAAAATAAGCTAGAACTCTTTCCTCCCCAATAAATATTTGTTCAACATATTAATAGACTCAATTAATAAATTAAGTGCACAGATGTAAATTGGTTATCTGATTACAAAGAACAAACTATTTTACTGTCAATTAAATAGAAAGTTAAATACACAGGGAGATGAATTAACACAAAACCCAGAAACAATTACTCTAAATGCCACAATTTAATTTTTTTTAATATTACCAATTAAAGCAGGGCTACACATTAATTATTTCTAGTAAATTAAGCAACTTGGGTATTCAGCCATGCTGCTTAATTACCTGTGTCCTTAAGTGTTAGCAATTATCTATCTTCTTTATAAGAAAAAATATGGCTGTAAGTCAATAAAGCATCACTTCTTCTGGACAAGGAAAGAGATCTGTTAATTAGTGAAGAAGATAAAACTGCTTCCTTTTAAAAGAGCAAAGTGACATTCAGCAACATTTAGCGAGCATGGACTGAAAAATAAATAATTTTAGGTAAAAAGGCTCTTGAACTAGGAGTTCTACAAATTAACACTAAAAAAAAAAATACAGGGTAACGTATACTTTGACAGGGTGGACAGCACAAAAAACTGAAAAATACTCGACTAAGTGTAGTTTAGTTGTATAACTTTTACTATCACTGAATATCTTTTCTCCCAAGTTTTCAACGATGCTATAATTAGTGATCAAACAGGAATACTATCATTCTGATTATTCCAGGTAACTAATGTATCTGAATCACGAAATTTGTTTATTGATACTTCCTGAATTAAACCTTCAATTTTCAATACTTTGGTCCTCTTCCATGTCTACCAACATTTCTCCCTTTCTTAGAATATCAAAATGTGCAGCTGATCACACATAAAGGAATGAGGTTGAATAAATAACTTTTTTGTTAGAAATTATAAATAAAAATAAGTTTTGTACTACCAACACTTTCTTCCTTATTATACTTCTGTATCTTAAATGTTTTGGTTTCTGACTTAGCAGTTGAGAAGTTTGGAATACTAAGTATGTTCCTTTCATGATAATGATATAGTCTTATGAGGGAAGTGATAAACGTTCTTTCTGATAACTAGTTAGTTGCTTATGCTAAGCTAGAACTATGAGGTTCTCAGATACAGGTAAACCCCCCCCTCCCCAACATTTGACCAATGATTTATTAATTTGTCAAGCTTTTGTTGAGCATTTAAAAAGCTTAAGAGACAGTCCTTGCCAGCAAGGAGCAGTGTGGTAGTGCAAGAGGAGGCATAAAATAGCAGAAAGCAGTAAATATGGACTGAGGACAATGAAGTTATAGAATTATTTAACCTCTCCAAGGATGTTTGTTTTATCATCTAAAAATGAGGATATGAACATCAACTTTACAAGGTATCTTGTGAGGGTTAAAGATGATAATTTTTATAAAACTTTTGGTTTAGCAAAGAATGTAGTCATTTCCTCCTGGGCATCCTGTATTACCAACCTCTATGGAGTAAGTTGTAAGCATGTGCCTATGATCTGTCCAATTATATTAATCAGAAGTAGTATGGTAAATATCTTTCCAAGGGGTGTACTCATCATTTCCTTCTTACTTCCTATTGGTTGAACGTAATTTTGGGTGTAGCATAAGCAGCCATCTTGGATCATGAGGTGGCTCATAAAGGATAGTAAAGCAACAAAATAGAAGGAATCTGGTTCTCTGTAATCATGATGGGGAACACCCAACTTCTAGACTCCTTATATATGCAAGAAATAAAATAATAATAATAATAATAATAATAAAAAGTTCTGTCTTTCTTTTGCTTGCCCTTGTTTCTTTGTCCCTATATATTCAGCATAACCTACTACAAACTGACACAACTTACAATTCCTATAATCTCAGGATGATTTTAAAAGAACAGAAACTGAAGGCAAGGAGAGCATATAAAAGACTGTTACACTTGTTAGGACAAAATATCCTAAATACACAAGTCAGAACAGTAGCAAATGGGATAGGAGACTACATGGCTAAATTGAAATAAAACAAAAGTGGCAGAGGTAGAATAGATAGGCTAGGCATTGGCCTTGGAAGAGACTAAAATGATGATATGGGGTAATATATGACAGCTGTTTTACCCAGGTGGCAGGCAATATATGATATATTCATCAGAACAATGAATTAACAGTAATGAAGCTTTTGTGGAAGACAATAGTAAGTTTGATTTTAGACATGAAGAGTTTGGCATGCTGGCACAGCATTTTGGTGAAAATGTAAATAAAATTTCAGGGTCGTATATTTGCACATGTTGTAAGCTTAAGTTGTAGTCAACTTATTATGATTACTCAATAATTCATTCAAAATTTTTTCTTAAGCACCTACTGCATACCTGACATTATTTGGGGCTATTGGGATACAGAAATACCCTTGTCCTAGAAAAGGCTTATTCTAATAAAAAGCACATTTAAGTCTCCTCTAGGACAGGAAGAAGATTATTTAATTTTATAGAAGTATTCATTGTTATGGTAATCGCATTGATGGCTTAACATTATCTAATGCCTTACACAAAACTTCACTTTTTAAATAAAATTTCATTTTTATTGAATTATACCATGAAGGAGCTAGTTGCTTAACCTTGAATTTTCAAAATAAAAGAGAACTAGAAATAAGGTGCAGGACAAAAACTAAAGGAAAACAGCCTTACGTATCCCACTGATTTTAAACAATAATTTCCTGAGTAAAGTCTGGAGCAGCACTTTGAAATTGTAGATATTAATAAAGCCCATTTCTTCCCCTTGCTAGCAATTTTGAGAGTGTACCTGTATTATTGCAAGCATAAATTCAGTTACAGAACCATGTAAACAGCTCTATTAATATTTATTACCTTCTTTCTTTGTTTCATGGTGTTTCAATAAAGGTCCTTATTTTGATCATGGGAAAAAATACTTAAAAGCATGTAATTCTGGGATTGCTGAAAAGTAAATGATTATTCTCCAGTAAAATGCACATGTTTACATTGTTTTTATTGGTTTATATTAGTTTTATTAATCACCTCCAGCAATTTTCTCATTCTTTAACCATTTTAGCTATATAGAACTTTTCAAACTGAAAATCTGTAATACTTCGTTGCTGCAATTGTATAACAGAAATATTAAACTATAGCTTAGGACTACCTTCTGACTAGATAAATGGTTGTGAACCAAGTCATAAACTTCAGATGACTGAGCAGCTCTGTTCACTAAAATATTTATGTCTGGCTTTAAACATTTCATAAAAATACCAACTTTGGTTCCCCAAACTCTCCTAACATTTTAAAAGTTTACATACCAGTTGCTTTGGGAGGCTTTCGGTAAACTTTTTTATAACTACCTCTGTTACTTATTTCACACACAAAGCATAGGTCACAAAGTCACTTATGTTGATATAATAACGCCCTGCATGTACTGCAAAGTTGCCTATTATAGGTTTAAATAATTAGAAGGGAAGTGTTAGTTTAAACATTAATATCAATAGACCATATTCATTGATTCAAATTATCTGCCAATCTGCTCATTTTCTGAAGAACAGCAAACGACCTTGAGGAGACATATTAATTATAACTTCAATATCTACCATTTATAGAACAAATTTATGCTTTTCAAAACGTTTCATCATTTTCAACCTTACACCATTCTATGAGGTAACATTTAAAGAAAGCAAATAGTCATGGATATAATTGAGAGCTTCGTCTTTTACAAAAGTGTAAAAATTTTATTGATCTTATTTTCACATTATAAAAATAAGTGTGCTGGATCTACTGTTTTGTACTTAAAATATGTTTTCTTGGATACATTATTTACATTATAATGTTCAGTTATGCCTTCCTGACATGTCTATTCAGCAGTTAGTGGCAATAAAACAAATGTATAAAATATGCATAGCTAATATTAATTTTTTTTAAACTTCAAGAAACTAGATCTCAAGTTACAAATCACTAATTTATATACATATATATTTAGGATTGATTTGCTTTTTAATAATTTACAGAATTTGAGAAGGCATGATTATGATAAAACATATTCTGCATTTTATGAAGTCAGAAAACTGATGAGCGGCCTGAGTCAGGCCTAGGTCAGGATGGCAATTGACAGATATGGCTTGAGACGTAGGGCAGGGCACTTTGGTTCCAGTCCCAGCTTTGCCATTTAGTAGTCAAATGACCTTCAGAAATTTTTCATAGTTAGCATTATAAGTGTTACTCTTTGAAAATATATTCCTGCCTACACCCCAGGGGAAAATACGGGTCTTAGATATGATAATGTTTATCAAAGCACTTTACATTCCAAGCACATGAAAAAAAATGCAAGTTATTAATACTAGTGCTGTGTTGTTACCACATTTTTGTGGACCACTGGAGAGTAATCATATGTCATATGTGCCAGAAAGGACAATCTCATCTATACTCACTGTCCTGTAAACTGAATTTCCTCATCCAGGACACCCGATCCTATTTATCTTCTGTTCACATATTCCCGGTCTGTCTTTATAGTTCTTGTCAGGGAGATGATAAGTTGGTAGACTTTGATGGATCCAAACAGTAGTTCTACCTCAAAACTAGTTCTGAGAATTTGGGAGGTCCTTCCTACACTATTCCCTGGAAGACATTCTATAGCATCCTTTCATGGAAATAACAAATATATTTAAAAAGTGAGATAAGATTTAAAATCCATCTGTGACTCACCATCTCCATTTTTCTTTTTCTACCCTCCTCTTCTTGTGCTGATAAGCACTCCTCTTCTATTGCCATCATTTTCTGATATAGGTCTGTGATTCAGTTAATCCTGAAGGAAAAGTTAAGATATCCATAAATTCTAGACATTCCATTCATCACTTGTCTCACTACTTCTGTTTAAAAAATATTAAAGAGAAGTGACAGTGTTAAATGACATCTGGTTAACATTATATTTATTAGGAATGTGGCTTTGTCCAATTTTCTTTTTCCTCATCTCTGTGGTTGAAAAAAATTATCACAATTTGAGATCCCACTCAGACTTTAAGATTTTAGATTTTTCAAGATGCCCCTGTTCAGTTTTCACAGAAGGATATGTTCATCAGTTAATTGTTTAAGAAGAAATTAGGAAACATTAATATACACCATTAATCAAATAATCTTTTCAGTTACATTTTATCGTTTCTTTTACACTGTCAAAAGAGCTATACAGTGTAGCTCTACACAGCTATATGTGTCATTTTCTTTTCCTGCCTCACTTTTTTCCTTACTTAACTCTTCCTGAATCAAGACCTTTAAAAATTTATTCTAGTGCCTCTGTTATCATTTACCTTAGGCCTTTTATTCAAGATTGCAATCACCATTTAAAAATTTAATAAAAATGCATAGTATATAAAAATTTTTCCCTTATTAGCACTAAAATAATTTGTGAATGCTGATGGATGATGAAACACTGATTTGCAAATTGTCAAAGACATTTCTATGTAGACACAGGGTCATATTATTTATCTAAGAATATTATGTTTGCTACATATTCATTTCAAGAGAGATCCAAAAACTATTCATCCAATTTTTTCATAACATAGTCATGGAACACTTTAGTAGTTTTATATGGCTGAACTACATAGGGGCTAAATGGAATACAGCAAAATTGAAAAAAAAGAAAATGAGCTTTGTTTCAGAATGTACAATATAAAAGAAGAGACTATGCAAACAGACACTCCCACTCATGTTAGTTGCAGGAACTATTAATTGTGTTTACTACATTTCTATACAGTGGCTAATACATAGTAAATACCCAGTAAGAATTTTGAATGAGTAAATAAATAAATGATGTAAACAAAAGAGGTGTTAATTGTATGTGTTTTATAAGAAAGAAAAGGAGATAGTCATGTGACTTTGAGTCAAAACAATACTACATGGAGAAGACAAGACATAAATATAGTATTTGTCTAGTTACAAAATGGCAAAATGCATTTCAAGTGAAGATTATTTCAGAATATTGGAAGAAGTGTTTTTATCTCTGTTGATGTCAGCCACTGAAGTTTTTACTACCCAGACTCTTAGTCTAACCAAATTCCAAATATTCTTCTTTTTGACCCATTTACCCCTAGTAACTTCCGAACTTTTCTACTGCACTTGTTGGAATTCTCAGAAAAACCCCTTAAATTTTATCGTCTTCTCTGGATGTTCCCTTCACATTCTTGCTTTAATCAAAACTGGTACCTCTCTGGACATATTGTTTACCGAGAACCCTTTCAGATTTTTGTCAATTTTGTCCCCTCAAGACTCATACCACTTAGGTTAGAGAAGGGATAAAAACCATCCTGGCTCCTACTTACAGAACTTTTCTTCTAGAATCGAAAAAAAAAAAAAAAAAAAAGACCAATCTCTCCTTGTTATAATCATCTTCAGTCACATCTATGAACATGTTTAGCTCAAGTATCACCATGTTCTATTTGATATAACTCTCATAATTAATAATGATTCTAATTTTCATATAGTTTATATTTCAGTATGTTGGCTTCTCAGCCGACTGATACCTTCTCTTTTAATAAACTGCTTCTCCGTTTAGTTTCTCACTTGCATTATCATACCCTGTATTTTCTCATTAAAAACAAAGTTAATGTCTTCATATTCTCAATTTCCGTCATCCCGTTTTCTCCAGTCTCACTCTCTAATCCTTTTCAGCATTTTTTTGATCGATCTTCATCTCCTTGACCTCTAGGTGCCAGTGTCCCCAGAGCTTGGTCTTCCTATCTTGTCTCTCTATGCTTACTTGCTGGCGATATCACCCAAACTCAGTTTTTAAGCACTACTCCAAATTCTAGAGTCATATATCCATGAGTTTTGATACATTTACTTAAAATGCTAATAGATATCTCAACATCCACATATCCAGAATAGGACTCCTGAGTTTTTTAATGCAGATTTTCTTCTCCAGTGTAATTTTATATCAATAAATTTCATGCTTCCAGTTGCTTAGTGCCGAAACAATGTGGTATTCCTGACTATTTCTTTTCTTCCAAATTCCACATTCAAACTATTGAACATTGCATTTAAATTACACAATTTATATTGCAAAAAATTGTGTTTCTCTATTGCTACCATCCCAGTCTAAGACATCTTTTTCCATTATTATTCAAGTAGTTCCCAAATGGTGTTCCTTCTCCTGCCCTGATCTTTTCAAAACTTAAGCCAGATCATGTTATTCCTCTGCTTAAAAACATTCAGAATTTATCCTATTTCACTTAGGATAAAAGTCACAATTCTCACAAAGTTCTAAAGGGCCTAACTGTTCAGGTTTCCCTATTATGTATATAACTTAAAAGAGTTTGTCCACTAACCACTCCATTCTAGCCAAAGCAAACTGCATACTGTTCCTCAACCATGCCAGGCCCATCTCTACCTCAGGGCCTTTGAATTTTCTACCGTTGTTAGCCTGTAAGACTACTTCCCAGATATCCACATGTCTTACCTCCACACCTGCTTCAGTTATCTGCTCAAAAATTTCCTGAAGATATCTCCTCTCTTTCTCAATGAGACCTTCTTTACCAACTCTCTGAAATTTCACTCTTCTAGCATTCCCTTATCCCCTTCTTGCTATTCATTTTTTCATAAAATATATCACCTTTGACGTGATATCCATATTACTTATTAAATTTCTTGTCTCTTCCTACCTACTTGGCATGTAAGCATTATGATGGAAGGATTTCTTTACCTGTTTTCGCCTGCCACATCTCCAGTATCTAGTATAGAATCTGGCATACAATAGATGTTCTTCGTGAATGAATGAATGAATGAATGAATGAATGAATGAATAGGAGAATAATGAATGGTAAAGACCAGGATTACAACAGAGTAAATAGAGTCTTTTGACCAGGCTAAAGAACTACAGTATATATCTTACAAAACTATCCACTCCCTCACATCTCTAGTGCTTTCATCATTTCTCACTCATAAAATTGTCTCCAGTCTTTTTACTTTTCAAATACCACAACACTACCAAAGTCATTTTATTTCTAAAATAAAAATGTGTCCATATCACTCACATTCTTAAAGCCTTTTATTGGTTTTCTATTTCCCAGTAGATTAAATCCAAATTCCCTTGGTACTTCAGGATAGAAATAAGACTGTTGAAGACAACATCCCAGAAAGGTTTTTTTATGAAGTTTGCCTTCAAAACTTGCCAGAATATTTATTATATTAGCTGGGAAACTCTACCTTGTCTAGTTATTTATCTACAAACTGCTACCCTACCTATTATTTAACTCAATTGTTTATCTTTGTATGCAATAACATTTTAGTTGAGATTTATATTACGGAATGAAAGTTCTATGCAATGCTATATAAATAATTGCATAATTATAAACAACTATGCAGTGCAGTACGTACTTGTACAGTGCAGTTCACATATCAATTATAAACAATTATTCAGTGCAGTATGTACTTGTACGGTGCAGTTCAGCTATCAACTATAAAAAATAGATGCAAACTTATAGCTCAATGTGGCTAAGGATAATTTCTGTTTAGCTCCAAGGTAGGTTTGCTCATTTTCTTTCTTTCCTTCGTTCCTTCCTTCCTTTCTTCCTTCCTTCCTTCCTTCCTTCCTTCCTTCCTTCCTTCCTTCCTTCTTCTTCTTCTCCTTCTCCTTCTTCCTCTTCTTCCTCTTCTTCTTCCTCTTCTTTCTCTCTTACTCTCATTCCCACTCTCCCTCTTTCCCTCTCTCTTACTCTTCTTCAGTAAGTACAACTGTCTTCTGGCCCCATTGTACTCTGTGTAAAAGCTTCTTTGCATAAGTATTGTTATTTTGATTTGCAGAATAATCTTAATCTTTACTATAAAACACAGTCTTTTACAATTGTATTGCTAATGACAGTTTGCTTTCTTCTAGTGTCAACTCTAAAAATTTTACTACAAATTTTATTTGCCACCTCAAAAAACTCACAATTACATGATAGTGTAGCATTATTTTTTTCATCTTTAATTTGAATTTATACTCCCTTTTATATACTTCTCTATCATCCTGGTAGAGCCCTTGCCTCAAGGACACTATCTACTCATCTTTTCCAACACTGGACACTACTGCACTTCATTACCACTATAGGTGATTTTTTTTAATTTATAATGTACTCTATCCTTTACGGCTTAATTTCATTGCAAAAAGTAATGCTTAATACCTAGTTGGAACCTTTCTTTCATTTACTTGTGTTATCTAATAAATCTATGTTGTTACTATTAAGAATTATGTATAGTAATCTCTAACACTTGGCACCATATCAAGCCCACAATAAGCACCTCAAAATATGTGTTTAATTATCTTATAGAAAGTAAGAAATGTAAAGTTTTTGTTACAATTACTGGCTTGATATATAATTGAGACAACACTCCCACTAAAGACAACTAGAAAGGTGTCCTAACAAAAAAGCAAGAAAATGAAACAAAATTGGATTAAAGATATGAGAGTATAAACTGAGTACCAGGAAACTGAGCCAGAGGGTTAGAGCTTCATTTTACCCTGGGGGCATATGCTAACATAGGAAGGCAAAGATGGCAGGTCAAGGAGCCAAGCAGCTTCTTACCTAGTCATGGCACTGAGCCAACTCAAAATGGTGTGTAAGTCCTGCCAAGGTAGGTAGAGATACTGTGGGCAACAGACTAGTATCGCCATATCTCAAAAGAAATTACTCAAGTTGTCAATGGGAAAACTAAAAGCATAATGAGTTGCCATCCCATGCCAACTTGTTCAGCCAAACTTTAAAAACACAAAAGTAAAATAATTGACACTATATGCAGCAATAAGAACTTTCATACACTGCTGCTTAGAAATGTAAATTGGTATAACACTTTTGGAAAAGTTGAGATCATTCCCTCAAGTTATACATATACAACTCAATGACCCCAAATCTATTATCAATATATACTCAACAAAATATATATACACAAAGAGACATATAGAAGAATGTTCATAACAGTATTAGTTGGAGTAGCCTCAAACTAAAAATAACCTTCATATGCATTTGGGATATAATGGTGAAATAAATTCTAATGGAGTGACATAATGGAAATGGAGTACTGCATAGTAATGAAAATAAAGGACCTACAGAAACATGCAACAACATGGATAAAGCTCACAATGTTGAGTGGAAGAAAAAAGTCACAAAATCACATTGTATATTATACTATGTATTGAATTTTCAAACAGCAGGCAAAACTAAATTATAGTGTTTAGGAAAGTAATCAAATGAATAATAACTATAAAAGTCAAAATAATGATTGCCTTTATGGGTAGGAATGGGAATACAGATCACAAGGTTGCATGAGGGAAGCTTCTGACAAGCAGATAAATTCTTAGTTTCCCAACTGGTGATGGGTACAAAGGTAGTTACCTTGTAACAATATTTTTGTTTTGTGGACTCCTTTATGTGTGTTTTATACTCCACCTCTAATAATTATTTATGAAAAAGAGAGTGGGAAGCCATTGGATTATTTTATGAAAGACAATTATATATTGTAGACACGAAGAAGAGCAACCCATTAAAAAGACTATTAGTAACGTCCAGGTCATCATGTGAATAAGATCTTTGTTTTCTGGGATTTAACTCTGTTCTTTCCAGAAAGAAAGACTTTGTTTTCTGGGATTTAACTCTATTCTTTTCAGAAAGAAAGAAGGAAGGAAGGAAGGAAGGAAGGAAGGAAGGAAGGAAGGAAGGAAGGAAGGAAGGAAGGAAGGAAGGAAGGAAGGAAAATATATTCCCAAACTACATGAAATCCTGTGTCTAGTGATTTTAGTCACAAGTGTGGCATGAGAATGGGGGAAAAAGTTATTTTCAGAAATGTGTTAGAACTGTCAAAAAGATATGAGCTACAATGTGAAACAGATGCTATAACTCTTTGTTTTGTTATGGTGATGAAATTGCTATTCTCCCTTAAAAATAGAATATTTCAAAGAAAAGATTTATGTGTTGGGAAGGTGGGGGAAGCCTGTGGTGTGTCATCTTATAGAGAAACCAACAAAGTTGAGTACAAGTTTTCTATGCCTATACCCCTACACTGACCCACACTTACTCTACGCACTGTGTTTTATAAATGCTGTGCCTATATTTTAGGTGCTGGCAGAGTTGTTTTTTCCCTGTGCCTATGTTTTATATACAGAATAGGTTTCCTGAAATGGCCTGAATGACATTTTGGTGTAATCCAAATGGTGTTATCCATAGAAAAGTCAGCCTGAGCCAAGCCTGAGCCAAGGAGATTCCCATGTTTTGTTAGCTATTCCTTTCTGAAGCAGGAGGTGTGATTGACACAATAGGTGAAGATCCACATGATAGTGTGCTGTGCTCTCGATGACATGCATTCCTCCAGAAACCATGGCTTCACAAATAACTCGAAGATAAACACTTAAAGAAAACTATGCAGACATTACTTAATTGTTTTCTTCCTTTGCTCCAAACTCCCCGAGTATAACTGATTGAAAATAAGGAACTCTATATGTATTTAAAGTTGGTGTCATCAGAAAGTAAAACATTGAGCCCATAAAAACTCAGTAAAATATCCTTTCAATTTCCTTCTGCAGTTGTGAAAAATAATATTGCTTTTAGGTAATCCATGTCACAATCACAGAAGGATATCTACAGCCTTAATTTTCCCTCTTCTGTCATAGTATAATTTTAATAACATGAAATAGGTGACAATTTTTAAATGTTGATAAGTCTCTAATGTAAGTCAGGTATGATGAAACTTATTCTCTTCTCATTGACAGCAAAAGCACTTTAATTCTCCCATGCAGACAAATTGCAAATAATTTATGCACATACTCCATTTTTAAAAACAGAGAACATAATGCCCTGCTCTAAGTGTGGACTATGCATAACAACTTTCTTCCCAAAAGTACAGTATGGAAAGAGAGGTAGAAAAGTAGAGAAATTGGCAAATGCTACTTTAGCCAGATGATTAATATCAACAGTCATACAGATAGTATGCACCCTTGATGTTTGATTAAAATGGCACTTCACTTCTGCGGTCTTCCCCAAAACACATATACAATAGTTCAACCCTAAGGGGGAAAAAGATTAGAAAACTCTCATCTGAGGGATATTTTGCAACATTCCTGACTGGTAATCCTCAAAATTGTCAAGGTCATCAAAAACATAGAACATTTGAAGCCCTGTCACAAACAAGATGTGCCCAAGGAGGCATCATTAACAAATGCAATGTGATACCCTAAGGTTGGATCCTCAAATAGTAAAAGGCTTTCAGGGAAAAACTGAGGCAACTTGAATCAGATATAGAGTTTAGTTAATAATAATGTATCCATAGTTGTTCAGTCATTATAACAAATATACTATGTAAATATAAGCTGTTAAGGATGAGAAATTGGGGAAAGGGATATTCAAGGACTCTTTGTACTATCTTTGCAATAATTCTGTAATAAAACTGCTAAAATTAAAATTTTGTTTTATAAATAAGTATAGCTCATCCCAAGCCCAGACTAATTGTGACAAAAGGTCTGGAGAGCTGTGTTCACTGAATATCTGAAGATGAGATTATTTGGGGATATGTTACGTTTGTTGAATCATCAGTGTATCCAAGTAAGAGTTCCAGGACAAAAATCAATGAATTTAGAGTATTCAGAATAGAGAAGAATTTGGGATATGTGAGAAAACAAAGGAATTCTGTGAAAAAAAAAAAGTGAATGACAAAGCTTGAGAATTGCTTTCATTTGTGCCAGTAGAAGGAAGAAGAGAGACTTTGATGGATTCCAAAAATGAAGGAAGGAAAGGTATACCTAGAATGATGCAGAGACATAGAGGGCAAGAGAGAAGAGAAACCGGATGCTAATCACTGTGGTCAGCTGAGAGGGCAAGTAGTTAAGACAAGGATTGTGAAAAGGTGGTGATACAAATGCATTGCAATGTTCAGTAAACTGGTGGAGTGGACACTCTGCAAGGAATCGAGGAGCACACCAAAAATGTGAACAATGAGGCAATAATTTAGTAAAGTGGTGTATTTATTCAGGCTGCTATAACAAAATACATGTTTCCCCCCTTTTTGAATGTTCACATTATCCCGTGTCACTTTTACAAAGGACCTACATTAGCACCTGTTTTCACTAACCAAAAGAAATCAAAAGAGCATTTTTTACTTTTATGAAAATAGTATTAATATTAGCGTTTGTTGGCAGTGAGTCATTATAGAGGTGGCACATATATCAAGCAGCAAGAATAGCACTGCTTTTTATTATATGTTAGTGTTATTTTTGGTTTTATGTGTTATATGATATGGTATGATTTGGTAAGTTGTTTTGGGGGTCTGTGAACACTCAAAAATTTTGTATAAGTTAATGATAATTGCTTCTTTGCTTTACACCATTTTGGCTTACAAAAGTTTTCATTAGGAATGCACTATTTTCAGAGAGTGGGGGAAATCTGTACCATAGATTAGATGGCTTAAAAAACAGAAATTTAGTTCTCATACTAGTTCTGGAGGCTTAGAGTTTCAAGATCAAGGTTTCTGGTGAGAAGCCCCTTCCTGATTTGCAGATGGCCACTTCCTCTCTGTGTTCTTACATGGAAGGAGAAAGATCTCCTGTCTCTTCCTCTTTTTATAAGGGTGTGAATTCCATCATGAGGGCCCTATCCTCGAGAGCTATTCTAACCCTAATTACCTCCCAATTCCCTGTCTCTAAATATCCTCACATTGGAGATTAAGTCTTCAAAATAAGTATTTGAGGGGACAAAACACTTAGTCAATAGCAAGTGGTAAGGGTTTTGTAAAGTGCAATTTGAATTTTTCCTACTCAAATTGTGCCATGGAGCCTGTTCAAAATGTGAATATATACCAGTCCATCTCAGACATATTTAATCAGGATGTACATTTTAGCAAGATGCCCTCTGTGATCACAATGTATCTTATAGCTTAGGAAACACTAGGTAATACTTTATTTCAAGAAGTTTAGAAACATCCAGATGGAGAAAGCAATCAGAGCTTGAGTGAGAAGTGAATTTTAGGATTTTATTTTTTTGACATAAGAGAGGATACATGAGCATATTTGTAGATGAGATGAGAAACAAATGGAGAGGTAAAAACACAAAATAAATAAACACAGGGCATAAACTATTGCCCATAATATTACTTATCATAACTCTTCTTTCCCATCTTTATTCATCATCTCATGACTATTTCTTTTCCCTGAGGCTTTGCCCTGGACAGTAAGAGGAAGTACAGATTCTGAGGGGAAGTCACCAAATCTCTTGGCCTACGTCACCCAAGGTGACTTCTCTTTTAGTCTCCTGAAAATGAGGACACTGAACAAATGTCTGTATAAACAATTAAAATTTCAATAAAACGGTGTTTTAACTTTGGTGGCATCTAGTTAGCATTAAGTAGAGGAGAATAAAAAAGAAATCTATTCCATTTGAAATCTCTTTATAGAAGGTATTTTTACAATCTGACTATCCCAACTAATTGTAATCTTTTATGGATCACCAGAGAGACTCATGGGCTTGTCCTAATCAGCTAATTAGGAGGCCAGCAATGTGTCACTTCGTCTTTGGGAGTGCCTTCCCTGAAGATGTGTTTTATACCAAGTGTTTCTTTGTAAATAAATTTTAATGAACAAGATATTATTCATAATGCTCTTATGGAGACCATCTGATGACCACTAAGATAGTTTAAGTAAAAGCACATTTTCATTGACATTCATTGGTTTGATGTAGAGAAAGGAGAAAGAATCTCTATGTTAGGAACTAGGAAATCAAAGTTACCAGCTTAATGCTATGATTGTGGCTGTTTTATTTTCTTCTTAAAGATCTAATGCTCTTATCTGTAAAACCGGAAGAAAGAAATAAACATAAATTAGCAAACTGGAAGCCCAGATATTCAATATGTCTCACATGGGTGTTATAACTGCAGTATTTTACATTTGACCAAAGATTTAATATAGGTAGATTTAACTCAATAATCTGAATTGCAGAATTTTCTTGAAACATTGACAACACTCAGCTGAAATTGATTGTTATCATATTGGGGATACGATGATGTGCTGTTCAGACTCCCTCTTATGAACCAACATGACCACCACACCTATTCACCTTATACCCAATATCCACCAGAATACCAGCTGCTGACTGTTAAGAGCTGTGCCCCACACTGAGAACTACCTTTGACCAGATGCAAGGGACTACCTATCTCAAGACTCTATCCCCTCCTAGCAAGGGCGTTTAGCCATTGATTGAGGCTTGCTCTTTCCCATCAATTGAGGATAACTCTGAAGACCATGGCAGTCCATGGGATCAGATGAGCTCTACACACAATCTTGCCTTCCTCACTTTCCTACATAAGAATCTCCTAAAAGGGCACTACAGAAAGCTTATGTCATGCTTTTCCTTAGAGTCTTTTTCCAAGGACCCAATATAAGGCACACATCTCCAATTTGCCCAAGTTGCCCAAATTCACTAATTTTTCCAAATTGTAGAAGCTAAAGTTTCATTTGTATTTATCAACATTCTCCCAGTATTATTTCCCTGATTGTAAAGAAAAATTCATCCATAATCATGTCTTATGACACTTGGGAAAATTAAAGACAAGGTGGTCACAAAACTACATTTATCGTTCTTTACTTATGCCGCCCTAGAAATTTGAACTTATGATCCCAGTACTGGATGTTTTCTAAGATAATTTCCAGGGCCAATATTTTGTATTATAAGATCCCATGCCATGTTTGTCTTGCAAGTAAGAGCAATTTTAGTACAAAGAACTTACTATAACTGGAATTTCAAGATTCAGCAAGAGGCAACAGCCTACTCAAGCTAAGACAAAAGTTGAGGCTGAGCAGTAGCCTCTAGGATCATAAAGAATAAGCACATGGAATACTCTATATGACAATTGTTTCAGGACTAATTATGTAGTGTAGCTGGAACATGGTTTTCCCTTTCTTCTAGATTATATAGTGACCAGTGAAAAAGAACAAACAATTTAGTAATGTAGTCCAAGGATAGAGACACTTGCTATATCCAGCAAGTAGGTCTCTAACCCACTAGCACTCACTAACATTTTTACAAATAACTTTCAAATGTGAATGCTCATTTAATTTTGACAACAGCCCTGTCAAGAAGATAATTTTAGCTCCATTTACAGATGAAAAATCAGAAGTTGGGAGAAATCAAATCTTTTGCACAGCTGGTTAATAGCACGGCAGGAGCTATGTGTGCAGATTCCAAGCTTCAACTGCGGTATTTGACTCCTTCTCAATCATGGAAAATACAATCCAGAATGTGACTGTTCATCAGAATCTCTCTGATGAATTGTCAGAATTTTCAGATTCAGTAGCAATGTCTAGATGACCAAATTGACATTATGGCAAATGTTAGGCTTTATGCTTTCATTTCTCCTCTGCATGTCTAATCTAATATACAGAGACATTTGATTTGCCATATAAAATTTGCTTTGTAAACTTATAGTATTTTTCAAATACAAGGCATTATCATTACCACTGTTTCTAACCTATTCAAAACAAAAACAAACAAATGAATGAATAAATAAAATAAAATCAGCTCCAAAAGCAATTTATTCCAGGAGTGAATTCATTGCCTGGAAATAGTTACTATTTTCCCCTGTATCTTTAGCAAGGTTTACAGAGAAAAAAAAAAATTGGACAAAAAAATCTAGAATAAGAAACTCTCTGCACAACAATACTCACATATATAGTTAGAGTTATTATATATAGTTGAGTATTTCAAATTGAATATGTATATATTATGCATGTATATATGCATATTTGTATTATACATATATGTATGTAAGAATCTAAATGAGCAATTCAGTTCAGATAGCTCTACCCTCAAAAAATGTTTATTACAGTTTTATTCAGAGTAGTGAAAAAATATTATCTAAATGTTCATCATAAAGGAATGAGGTTGGTAAATTTTGTCACTCCCATAAAATAGTCCTTAAAATTATATTTATAAAAAAAATCTTCATGACACAAGCAAAGAGAAAAATAGATGAAAAAAGCAGGCAGTAATTTGTGCAAACTAAGTGATTTCTACTTGTTTAGAAAACAATTCATAAAAAGCTGGAAATAAATGTACTAACCTCTTATAACCTCAGTATCAGTATCCTTAAAGCATTATAATAACCTATTTCATAAGGCTGCTGAAAAAAATCAAAAGAATCAGGGAGACAATATAGCAAAGTCGATGAATCTTCAGAGTCCTAACAAGAAATAGATGAAACTCTCAAATGGGGTAACTGGAAATAATTTGATAAAGGAACATACTTTGGTATACCAAAGTATGCCAAGGGTATAAGAAAACACAAAGAAGAGTAAGGCTGGACTAATAAAAATCAAGATATGGTTATGTCCTCTGGATATAAAGGGGCAGTTGTAAATCCCATGAATATGAGGGAGCAATATCCAAATCCCAGAAGCAAAGAGATCTGTGTGCAAAGGAGTGGTCCACAACAGCTTTGGCCTTCCATGGAGAATGGCAGCCATTCTATAGAAACCCAACAAAAAGAAAGCTGAGGTATAATACCCAATGACACTCTTTTCCTTCCCTCCGTATAGCTCTGCTTCCCAGAGTAGAGAGCAGGTTGGAGAAAGATGGAAGAGGAATGGAGGGGGCCAATGGAAGTTATTCCACAAAGTTTAACATTGTTGTCCTTTTGCAGCCACTTTTGCCCTGGAAGCAGTGAAAATATGTGTCCCCAGCAAAGAGATAATTCAAAGTTCCATCATGTACTTTATCCATGTGAGATTTCTTGTTTGAGGTCCAAAGTGAAGGATAAAGTACTTTGAAAGTTCATCAATGCTTATACTGGAAGAAACCTTATGGACAGAAAAAGTAATTTCATACCTGAAATACTTGTCCATCCCTGAAACAAGGGAAGGATTCCACTGTAATCAATGTGCCACCAGTTTTGTAAAAAACAAAATGATAAAGGGATGTGACAGAAGAAGAGTGAGGTATTTTGATTCTCCCAACAGGACTGCCATGAAATGACTCAGTCCCATGATCTAAGGACTCAGGTCCTGTCACGTAGCCTCATCCACTCAGTTTCCAGGTTCCAGTCACCATGACCTTTTCAATTCTAGTGATTACATACTATATCATGTGGGTTTCCAAACACACTGCTTATATGACAGTGAATAGACCTTCTATTAAACTCTCCTCAGATTACCCAACTTGAGTTTCATATGTGATACCTTTTCTAGCACTGACTGACAGAATAATTAGAACCAGAAATGACCTCAGGAAAGAGATTGTCAAAATGAAATTCTGGGATTGAGCTGCTTATATATTTGAGAAGTGCAGGGATAATCCCTTTGGCAGAAGGAAATGAGTAATGGGTAATCCATGGCAGGTGGTAGTATTACAATAATTCAAATCACCACTGCTGGTGGCTTGGTATCTTAGTCTGCTTCGCTGCCATAACCAAATACCACAGGCTTGATGGTTTAAAATGTAGAAATTTATCTTCTCACAGTTTTGGAAAGTTAAAGTCCATGATCAAGGAGCCAGCATGGTTGGTTTCTGGTGAGAGCTCATTTCCTGGATTGTAGATAGCCACTTTCCCACTGTGGCTTTTCCCACTATGGCTTTTCCCATGTGCTCACATGGCTTTTTCCTGGTGAATGTGTGTGAAGAGAGAAAGAGCTCTGGTGTCTTTGCCGTTTCTGATAAGGGCACCAACCATATTGGACTATGGTTTATGATCTCATCTAACATTTACTATTTTCTCACAGGACCTATCTCTAAATATAGTCACATTGGGGGTCAAGGCTTCCACAAATTAACTTTGGAGGACGCACACATTCAATTCATAAAACTTAGGATGAAGTGCAAAGACAAGAAGAGATCAAATACCTGTGGCACTGAGTTGCAACTGCAATAATAATCAAATATTGATTAGGAAAAATGGTGGCATAATCAAACTTTTGAAGTCCTAGAAAAGAGAAGTTGAGATACATTACTGTCCCCCAGGGAATGCAAGTAGACAATTAGAAAGCTTTTTTTGGGAGATTTGAAGAGTCTTTCATCTCTTACAGACAAAAGAAGACATCCCTGAGAACCAAATCCAAGACCTGATTATAATGGTTAGAGTTGCAGTGCCAATTAAATGCTCAGTCCAGCCAGCCAAGGCCACTGGTAAGGAATGGATGGGATGCTGAGACATGGATAGAAACATGTGGGCAGTGATAGAGAGGGCTGACAACTTTTAAATTATAAATCATCTTGACCCTCCCTTGCCAGCTGAGATATAAACAACCACCCTCCCTTTATAATGAAATCAGCATTTTCTGAAATAAAAATCTTTCAATGTTTTTAATGAGGACAGTCGACTCATTGTCTACAAGCCCTTAATGGGAATTACATTCCTGAATAGCCCAGATGTAGAAGTACAAAACTCGTTGCAAGAAGAAATAGTCTATATTATGAAAGAACTGCAGGAATTCATGAATCTGTAAGGGCAGTAATACACTGAGTATGTGTGTGAGTGGATATCAACACTGGTACATGAAGGAAGATGAAATAAAAATCTTGATTGCTACATCTTAATTAACAAGAGGTGACTTATCCAAGATTCAGGATTCAGTGTGGTGACTTGAGCATTAAAAGCCTGTTAGGTAGGCTAATTGAAGCCTGGAATCAGTGGTGGCTTATAGCTAATGAGGTTGAAATGCCAGAACTTTGGTCCATTCTGCATTCTTCCTATTTATAGTGTTGTACACAAACCAGTAACATAGAACTTGTTAAAAATGCAGAATCCTTGGTCCTAAATTCCATCCACTTAATTGGGATTTGCATTCTAACAAGATACCCATGGGATTTCTATGCACTTTAAAATTCATGAAGCACTTCAAGTAAAGACAACAATCCAAAATCTCAACCTTTGGAAACTTCTCATCTAACCATAATCCTGTTGAGAGACAATTTTTCTTCACTGGTTTGCATTTTTGTATGTCTTGTGAGCAGACACTGACTGCCTTTGTTCTGGACTATTTTTCAAAGGACGTTTGTATAGTGAACAGACTTGGGAGAAAGAGATAGTGTTCTTTCTGGAGAAAAGCTCTGAATGCTTACAATACAGAATAATAATAATTATTATTATTACTATTATTATTATCAATATATATTCTGCTGACGCAAAAGGCAGGGAGGTTTACTGACATAAATGATTTAAGTTCCCTAAGCTCAGAGTTCCTCTTCTATATCTCAAACTAGTGCAGGTATCATCTTTTCCTATTCCCATCACCAGGGGACTGGAACAAGAAAATGCTAATACACTGATTATTGCCATTGGTATAAGTAATAAAGCCTTTTGTATCTGACACAGGAGTCATGTTTTCTGCCCACCTCCATGCATGGGCTAACTTGTTAGCTTGCAAGTAGAGTGAAATATCATACCTTTCCCAGTTCTAGACAGTTATATCAATAAGGATGAGATGCAGATAGAGCCATGGCTTTCTAGAAGAGGAAAGGTTAGAGACTTTCCAGTCAATAAATTAAATTTGAAACAAGCCCATGGGATTTGCTAGTGATTATGTTGACCAAATTATATGGTCTGCAACACAATAAATGGTCTTCCAATTTATTTCTTGTTAATGAGGAAGAATTGGGGAGGTTAAGTACAGTGTGTTCACAGTTGACCTAGGTGTTCTAACTCTCCTGCAGGTGGTAGCATTTGTTCACTAATAGGATGGTCAGTCTTAGGGCCACTCCACTGAAAAAAACTAGCAGTGAGATTTGTCCTAGGTAACAGAAGTTTCCAACACCTAAACCAAGAGTTCAAGGAAGGAAATCCATGGTCATTATTGGCTGAAACCAGATGAATCATTGGAACATTTGTTTGCTTGCTTGGGAGATGAGAGAGCAAAACATGTAATACCTCTTAAGAAAGAAGGCAACAACTAAGATATCTTAGGGTTCAACCTTTCCTGCAGTCTATTATGATAAACTTCAAGCCAGTTGAAGAAGATAGTAAAAGTGCTTCAAGACTTTTAGTAAATGTTGGCTGTTCTAAGGAATCTTTGACCTTCAGATTTCCCTGATACAACCCCCCATGGTAACCGATAGATGACGCATTGAATAGTATTCAAGTTCTTACTGCCATGGATTGGGTTTAATTGAAGATGAAGATGACCCACTAGAGAATGAGAAAATGACTCAAAGAAATCCAGGTAAGTTTCTGCTGTCAGTTCTACCACCCTGGAAATCTTCCCTCACCAAGTAATAACTTAAGAGATGGTCTCATGACAATAGAAAAGAAAATGCCTCTGATGTTAAGGTGGACTGCTTAAAAAAATAACAACTGTGCAAATCAAACCCAAGACAATGGAAGGGTAAAAAGTCCCAGAGTCACAGCCAGAAAGCAATTTGGCCTTGACTTCTTGAATCAAAGTGTCCCCAAAGTAATAATGATCTTGCTGTCACATACAGAGCTGTGAATGATGTGAAAATATCAGTGGTTTGTTTGGTTGAGCTGTGAGAAGCCACAGCAATGCTGGAAATCAAACTTAAATATGCCCTGCCCTCTTAGGGGGCAGAGGGGGCAAATACTCCTCCCTCTCTTCCTCTCTAGCCCAAACTCAGATCATTTAAGCAGAAAGATGATCAAGGGGTAGGATAGAAGTCTTCTTGTCCCAAGAGAAACACACCAGAAGCTCTAAGCACCAATTCAAGTGTGTTTGGGAATTATGTTCAAGGAAGAAATTGAAACTTAACTCTCCATCATATGTAGTTTGAAGGAATACTGATTTTCTTGATATTTAATATAACATTTAAACTTGGGCTTTGGACTTAACCATATCTCTGACTAGTTTTTTGGCTTTGTTTAAGACGTTAAACCCTTCTACCTCAGTTTCCTCACTTAAATTGAAAACATTAATAGTACCTATTTTATAAAATTATTGTGAAAATAAAAGAGTATAATGTATGAGGTATGATCGAAAAATATAGTGAATGTTTAAATTTAAACAAATTTATTACAGTAAATGACACATTGCCATTAATCCCCCTCAAAATATCCCCCTTGTTTTGAACACACTTATTCCATAGTTCTTGACACTTTCTGAAGCAATTCTGGAAGGCCTCTTTCATGAGTGTCATTACTTCATCCTTGTCACACATTGCTTCTGGTACGCAGCAATTTCTGTCAAATAAAAACATTATGGTGTGTCCTCATCCACCTTATTCGCCTGATCTGACACCATGTGACTTCTAGCTCTTCTCCAAAGTCAAAATGACCATGAAAAGAAAACGTTTTGAATTGATTCAGAACATCGAGGCAGCCGCGAAAGCACAACTAAAGACACAAAAGAGGACTTGAAGAACTGCTTCAGAAAGTGGCAAGAATTATGGGATAAGTATACTTGAAGCAAGGGGGAGTATTTTGAGAGGGATTACTGGCAATGTGTCTTTTATTGTAATAGTTTTTTTCAAATTTAAATATTCATCATATTTTTATCATACCACGTATATTAAGCATATTTAGCATATTGTCTGGCACACAATACAGTCTGTTTCCAATAATTATTATCTATTATTGTCATGAAAATAAAATGTACTATAGATATTGCATCACAATAATTTTGTATTGATAAACTATGGTTACAAATTCTCCTACCTCTGCTGTAGTGAAATACAGTTTGTACTACAAATTATCATCATATTATAAAATTAGTATAAATAGAAACTCCAAAGAGTTAATGGACGCATTTTGTTTTCATAAATTTACATTTGAGCATAAATTTAGATTACATGGGGATTAAAAATTGTGATGTATATCAACTTACATTGCCATGGAAAGAAGAATACAAAGTATTGTTAGAAGGAAAAAAGAAAGTTGCAAATTTACAATGAAAATATGATCATATTTATGTACATATAAAGTACACAGATAAAGAGTGAGAGTCTGCACTTTCTGCATATATTATAGAAAGTAATTCAGAAATGTATGCTGCAGATTTTAACTATGGCTGTCTCTGAAGATAGAATTAAGAAATATTTGTAATTTTTTATGTATTATTATAACTATTTAAATACTTTACACTGTGCATGGTTTATATGTAAAAAAAACCTTGTAATACTTTTTCAGATATAAAAAGTAATTTTTTATTTATCACACCTCTCTCTGAAAATCAAAGATTAAGTGAGCTGATTTTTGCATAATATATAATACTGAGGTACAGTGAGATGAATGGGAGGAAACTGACATGTCTATGTGCCAGTCTCTGTTTTAAGTTTTTCTTAAATAGAGAGAAGATAATGGAGAAGGGGAGTTAAAGCACTTGTGATCTGTTCATTCCCTTTACTAGTGGGATATTCCTGTGGGAAAGAAAAGAAGGCAGGGCATCTAGTCTTATGTCCTTGTCAACAATTTCCTGGGCCTCTAGGTAATAGAATAATAATATTTACTAAAAGGAGGATCTCTATCCATGGAATGTTCTTTACAGGATGCCTGTGGCTTAGGATTGTTTGTAGTTAATAAACCCAGAATCTATAGATTTATGGAGCTCCATAGGTAGTGCTCCATAAGCCATCACACAAGATGGAGACAATGAAAATCCTTCTGCTCTTTGAGGGGATAAGCTCTCACTGGGAGACACATCCTACAGAGGAAGGAAGGACTTAGGGAGCTGCGCTCGATGTCTCAGACTTCTCTCAAGTTTGTCTGTCCCTCCCAATTGCCTTTAAGAATAAGAACAGACGAGATTTTTGATGCATGTCAGTCACATTTGAAAATATGAACATTTGTGTAAGCTAAAAAAGAGAGTTTAAAAAGAACAAAAATACATACTTAGCAATACATTTCTCTAAATAACAGGTGTGATTTAAAAATGCAAGAGGAAATGAATACTATTTATGTAGAAGTTACCATGTGCCAGGTGCCTTCCTTATGCTATTTTCCATATTACCTACCAGGTGAGGTAGGTTGAATCATTCCCATATTTATATAAAAATAGTAAGACATAAATATTTTTTTAAATGTGCAATTTTACTCAGCTCCTAAGTCAGGGATCTGGCATTCAAACCTAGATCTAACTCTCCACCAGTTACTGCTGCCTTCTAGTAGGAAGTTAAGTCTTTGATCTCCCTTTCCATAGGTTCAATTCAAGAACAAGTTCTCTCCCTTAGAACCTGTTGCAAATCCCAAATGTATTAGGAAGCAATACTTTCTAGGTTTTGCAGCCCTGCACATATCCCCTTCTAGGCTCCACATGACCAACAAGAAATATCATCGCTTTTGGTTAGATGTCCAACATTAGGGGCCAGGACTCAAGAAGAAACGACTCTCCATCTAATAAAAGTTCCTTTAATGTCACTCACCACCCACTGTGAAAAAGTCACTTTTAATTGCACTTTGACATTTATTTTACTTTACACCAATAAATAAATAAATAAACCTCATGACTTAATGAAATGGATATAGTTTTGTCCTGGTAGTAGGTCAAACTTGAAAGAAGTCATCTAGAGAGATTTTAAAAGAGTTTGAATGAAATTACTTCATTACTTCATGTTTCTTCACCTAAAAATAAAGTGAAACTGCTGTGCTGCATAGGTAGAAATTTTTTCTTCTTTTTTGACATAGGATTCTGGGGGATTTATAACATTTTTTGTAGAAAAAAATCTTAACCTCTAGAGAGGTTAAGATGATGAATAATTACAAGTAACAGATTTTTCTTCTTTTGATGTTATTCCCAGTTACTTCTAATTCTGAATAAATAAATATTTCTGAGAACAGAAGGACAGTTGAAGAGTAGGCGCAGGTAGGAGTATGGCATGTTATACAACGCCAGGCTTCATCTGCAAGTGTGCATTATGCCACAACACAGAAATCCACAGGTGAGCAGGTGGTATCAATCAATAAACAGGGTCATTTGGTCAATATTTTTATAATCACACTTAAAGTATATAACTCATAGGATAAAAAAAGATAATTCTCTGTTGCTCCATGATTTTCATTATTTTTCTAACATCCACAGAAACCTATTTGTGTGAAAGAAAGAAAAAATGAAAGAGAGAGAGAGAGAGAAAGGAAAGAAAGAAGGAAGGAAGGAAGGAAGGAAGGAAGGAAGGAAGGAAGGAAGGAAGGAAGGAAGGAAGGAAAGAAAGAAAGAAAATAGGAAAAAATAAAAATCACGCAGTCAACATTTCACAAATGGCAGAAAATCTAAAACAAAAGTGATCAAAGTATATAACCTCTGGATGATCTGTTCTGGGCCCTTTGAGAAAAAAAAATATTTTTAATATGACAAAGTTGATTTTTTTGCTGTTATTATTGTTTTTACATAAATCAATAGTGATATGTTAGTTATACGAGGTCAGACAATTAAGTTCGTGAACTTGTCGCAATATGTTGCTAACCTTTTTTTCATATCAGAGGGATTATTCATTATGAATTTGTATCAACTGAACAAACAGTTAACCAAGTTTACTATTTGGAAGTGCTGAAAAGGCTGCATGAAAAACTTAGACGACTTGAACTTTTTGCTGACAATCCATGGCTCTTGCATCACGACAATGCACCAGCTCACATGGCACTGTCTATGAGGGAGTTTTTAGCCAGTAAACAAATAACTGTATTGGAACACCCTCCCTACTCACCTGATCTCACCCTCAGTGACTTCTTTTTTTACCCTAAGATGAAGGAAATATTGAAAGGAAGACATTTTGATGACATTCAGGACATCAAGGGTAATACGAAGACAGCTCTGATGGCCATTTCAGAAAAAGAGTTCCAAAATTGCTTTAAAGGGTGGACTAGGTGCTGGCGTCGGTGCGTAGCTTCCCAAGGGGAGGACTTCAAAGGTGACCGTAGTGATATTCAGCAATGAGGTATGTAGCACTTTTTCTAGGGTGAGTTCTGGAACTTAATTGTTGGACCTCGTATCATCTAAAATAAGCTGATTGGATTATTAGTATGGTTTTCTAGTGTGAAAAGTGGTAAGAGAAGAAGTTCCTGGTTCTAAGACCTTTTGCCCCAGTGAAGGGATATATTCTCATGCTGACAGTTCTTGTGGTAAGACCAACGTAAATTCATTATCACAGCATTTATGACTTGTTTTATAAATTGAGGAAGAAAATCCTTCTGAGGTTCAGAACTGGAGAAGAGAAGAGCACTATTAAGGTAGATACACAAGTCTTTGCTTGTAGTATTTAATCTCCTATAGCCGTTTTCCTTGTATAGACCCTGAAAGTGTGATTATTTGCCCCAAAATGTTTTCCTTGTAATTCATTCTGAGTGTTTATTTGCCAAGTTATAATGACAAAGAATGATACGTTACCCATTTTGTCAAATACCTTTTTCTTTATTCCCTAACTTTTTTTGTTGCTTTTCTTCCTATTTAGAACTAAAATTAGTAATGCTACTGATTTGATATCAGAACCAAACATCTTTCCTTTACATAATCAGGTCTTCCCAATGCTTTTCTGGACACTCATCTTAGACCTGAATCTTTTCGCTGTGGAAAATTGGCACATGTGCTTAAGTAAAATTCCCATCTGAGTTGTCTGGCTTGAAGAGAACAAGTTCAGAGACCATAGAGAGTGGGGACAAAGGAAGAGAGTGATGGAATGGGTATTTTATTATATTAAGTCTGAGTAACACTACTCATTTTTTAAAAAAGGAAACCAAGCAAAAACCACTTATATTCCTAATACACAAATCAAAGTAGTGTCTCTGCTCATCCAATATCACTCCGTTCTCTCCAAGTACTTTTTGTTGAAATCCAGCTACTCTAAAACTGACTAATCTGTTCTCTATAGCCTCATTCCATTCCAGTTATCCCAGTCCAGACTCAGACAGCCAACAGATCTGATAATCTCCCTTTCTCTCTAACTCCTCTCTCTCCAGCACATACAAGATCAAATCACCCACTAAGGCCAGTTGTTCTCACTCCAACATGGCTCTTTTATGTTTCTCCTTTCCACCTCCACTGCATCAACTGCCTTGCAACCCTGATCAGTTTCTCACCTGGACAAAAGCAGCCTCTGAACAGGTAATTTTATCTCCCTAATCCCTCAACACCTCAGTGGTCAATGATTTTTCTAAAATCATATTCTATTACTCCCTGTTTAAATTCATTTAGAAATGTTAAGGCTCTCTGCCTAAAGTGCAGATGTCTTATATGTTGTACATTATCTTCTGGGCTCTGCCTGAACCAATAGGCTCCATTTCTTGGGGAGAAGTATCACTCTTAATTGGCTTATCTTTTTGCAAATGAACACTGTAAAAAGTGTTGACTCAGTATTTGTGATTGTTACCCATCATAGGACATTTGAAACAATTTTGGGACTATTAAGATTTTCATGGAAGACTCACCAGGGTAGGGGAAATAATGCCTGTGAAGGATGAACTCGGCAGAGGGGGAGGTTCTACTGTGAAACTTTTGCCGTAGAGCCTTGGCCAATCCTGAAGCAAGTTTTGAAGTATGGATTGCCTTCGATGTTTTTTATAATGGAGGTGAGGGGCCAAGTTTTGGGGCCCCCACATGCACTAGTCATTGAATATTGTCTGCCCCTGGGGAGGGACATGACTTGTAAGAACCAGCTTCCTTCCAGTGAGGGCAGTTTCTAGAAAAGTATGTAGTTTTGAGTCATCAACTGTCAAGACTAACAGGAGCTGAAAGAATGAGTACCTAAGTCCCAATGGGGCATCTGGGTAGGGCATCGCAGTGGCCACTACCTCTTACCAGAACTTCGTTATTTCAGCAGTGCCTGTGATTTAAGTTGTCCCTAGCATGACCTAAATGAGAGTAAATTTAAGTTCTAAATTTAAAATGAGGATAAATAGTAAATGTGATCATCCTGAAGTTCTATATAGCTTGATCATAGTTTCTGACACAAACATTAAGAAAATAAAAGTAAAAATTGAAGAAATCATTCATTCATGCCCTGCTGTATTGACTTCAGGAGGTAGATAAGGTTGATTTCCAGATTTCCTCTTTTCCCAAGATTTCTATAAATGTAGAATAAGAACAGGGATTTTCAAAGAGCACTTGAGAAACTGAAGCATCCTTGTCCTTTAGTCAATCCCATTAATGTCACATACCCTTAATTATTGCTCTCTACAAGAGATTTTCTGCCATAGTTGATGTTACATCTAAATTATAGAAATCAATCAAAATTTTAAAGTTTATTTTGAATTTATTTTCTGTGCTAAGATATAGTCTGAAAATGTACAAATAAATATGATATATTGATGATGATGATGATGATGATGATAATGATGATGCCCCATTGAATAAAATGCAATTAGGATTTAGGTAGAATTACTACCACTCACGTATCTTAAGCCAAGCATACCAACAAAGAATACAGAGAATTATCTTTAAACAACGTGAATGAAGTACCTCCCCAACATCTACACATTCCTCCACAAAGAGGAAATGAATAGTCAGTTACCCTGTACTGTAAGTGCTGTAGGAGAGAGATTCCTTAGAGTTTACACGTAAAGACAGCTACTAATGAAAATGAGTGCAACACTGCGGCAAGGACATTTCAGAAAGCAAAATGAGTATGCAGATTTTTTTTAAGTGCTGAGATCAGAGCTGACATGACATTCATAAATTTATAAGTAGGACAAAGAAATACTTTATTTTCTAACCTCTTCAAAGAATAACAGTCAGAATAACACCTGTGTTTTTTTTTAGCAATATACTCATATAGCTTCTATCTCTTAATCCTTCTCCAGCCTGTCAGACAAAGCTTACTAAAGCTATTCAGACAAAGATGACCAATAATGACCTAATTTGCAAATCCAGTGACCTTTTTCTCCACCCTCACCTTATTTTTACCTCTCTACTAATTTGAACACTGAATATATGTACAAACACACTTACACATATACTTGCATATATATATATATATATATATATATATATATATATATATACACACATATATATATATATGTTTGGTTTGGGGTATTTTTTGTTTGCTTTTTATTTGAAGTTAGAGCCTTTATTTAATCATACATGATAAAAATGACTGACAATAACATAATTAAAATCAATTATAATATATGTATGTATTTTTGAAAGAATACACAATGGGATTTTGAATTTTATTTTAATTGTATCATGAGCATGTTTCACTTCTGTAATTAAAAAGCAAACCAACAGATTTCAAACTCTAGAAAAACATGATAAATTCATGAGGGTTGAGCTGGTTTATTACCCTATTGAGTTTGAACTGACCCGCATATCTTTCATGATCGGATCAAACTTTCAAAGAAGTCTATACCAGAGTCAGTAATGAAAAAAAGAAAGAGCCACTATATTTGATGTTATATATCCAGTTTTTATTCAGTCTATGGATCACTGACCAAAGGCCAGAAAATTTCCAAATTGAAACCATGAATGATAAGAAAAGTTAGCTGCTGACAGGGCACCTTTGTCCTGATTCACAGCAAGCATCCTATGCTCTCTGGTTTGATGTGCCTCAGCAATGTTATTTTGGGTTAGTTACTAGGCAACTCTGTCTATGAGTCATGGGAGAGCACTCAGCAGCACCACCATCCATGTCGTCTTCCAATAGACTTAACGCAATAGCTAAACTCCAGTCACCTTTTCCCACAAAGGCCCATGTCAGAAATCAGGAAGCCAGGTTGCATAGAATGGTTTTAGATTCTAGGACTCATAATTTGCTTTTGTGTTATTTCAGAAATAAATATCATTAAGATTGTTATAGAAATAAATGGCTTACTAAACGCGAGTCTACAATAAGGAGTATGAAGTAAAAATAAATAAAAATCCCTGAAGTGGCAGGGGTGAAGGGTGTCAATAAATAAGACACTTTCGGAAGATTACCTCTTTTAAGTCTCCAGGATATAGTTTGGGAAATCAGTTATTATCTTCAGTGCACTGACATAATCAACTAAACTCTTCCCTTCCTGGTGTTGAGGACAACATACACTGTAATCTCGGTGAAGACAAAAGCCTTCTTTCTATTACTTCCAAAAAGACTCAATTATTCTTTTGGCTTAAAATGTTCTTCTATCCTAAAGTATAAAATTACAGGGATGGGGGACTTGGGTCCTGAGAGGGAGCAGGTGGGTAATGCAGAAAAATAAAAGCAGGTTTTTCACAGGCAAATATTACACCACCCACCGCCCACTGCCTGATCAAAGTGCCACAAAGTAAGGGACTTTCAACATTTCACTCTGCTCCTCTCTGCAGATAGATTTTTCTCCACTTTGGGAAACCTACCACATCTAATCCCTTATTCTGAAAATAATACTCATCTCCTCCCTCTCCCTTTATTATGGCCACCATTATGTGTACGAGGATGTGCCCTGTGCAGTTCCACAGGGTCTCATTCATAGAAGGGCCCACATTTGGCCCAATGCTTTGATGTCACCATTTGAAATTCTTAATAATTTATAAACAGTATACCCTGTGTTTTCCTTTCACACTGGGCCCCACAAATTATTCAGCCAGCCCTGCATTTCATTCCTCACGTGAAATTAGTCACCAATCCTGTCCATTCTACCTTCTAAACTAAACTAAAAACTGACCAGTCTTTATCCCACTTTCATAGTTCAGGCCTTCAGCATTCTAACATAGGAAATTGATTGTGACAAGGATTTTAGGGAAAGTGTCTCCTTGGAAGTGAATAGAGTCAGGAGTAGGAGTTAGCAGACAAAAGAGTATGGGAAAGAACTTTCCAGGCAGTATATGTAGCAGTGGACAGTTCTGAGGTGGGAAAGAGGATGGGAGCTGGATGGAGAGAAGCTCAGAAATCCTAAATGCTCTCCCTTGATTCTTTTTCCTCTTCTCTCAGTCTCTACTTGCATGTTATCCAGATCTAGGACTTCTGGTTAGAATTCATTCGTCCTGGGCCCATGTATGTCTGGATCTAACTGAAGATTTGATTATTTTTGTTTAATTTGTGGCATTGTCTCTTACAAACAACTTAGTACTTTTCCTCAGAATCACTATATATCTAAATGCTCCACTGTGAGGCCTATGCTATCCCCTGTCGTGGCGGCAGGAGGTCAGGTAGAGCCTCATATTTTAGCATTTTTATGTGCATTATTTGTGATCCAACCAGAACAACTATGTGTCTCTATGTCTTTGTACATGCTGCTTTCCTGATCTGCAACTCTCTCCATATATAATCTCCCAAGGAGTTTAATCCAACTCTATCCAACCAGTCTCTTCTTGGAAAGGCAAACTTTCAGATAGAGTCACCCCCTCCCTCTTCTACATTCATGGAGTTGGCTTGTACATTTCTACTGTGGAACCAGCCACATTTGTTGGATGGCTTGAGGGATAAAGAAAGAGAAAGAGGGAGAAAACAAGAGTTCTGGACTCCAAAGAAGAAGGTGTCTACAGTTTAGCTAGTGAGGCATTTTAAGCAGAAATACTATAGCCACCAAAGACAACTCGCCTACTTCTCAATTTGCCCTACATGGCTTTTCCGCCAGAAATCATCAGGGCTTCCTTAAATGGGTTGACGCCAGTCTAAACTGGGCCAACATTTCTCAGGAGAAAAGCCTGAGTGTTCTCCTTCCAATTCTATGAGAGAATCATTAACCAGAAGTCAGTGAGATCAGCCATCCCAACCTCCCATGTGCCTACCTGCTTCCTGAATGTGTAAGGGAATATGCCAGGATTCTACCTTTCTTTCCCACTGGAAGCAACATATTGGCATTTGCGCTGTTTCACTGATTCTCAAGGGTCAGGATGAGAGAGCCACAACCTCCTCCAATCACCCAGAATAGCTAAACTCAGTAGACACTAGAAGAGTCCCTCCACAGTTTCTTTTACAAGCAGCCAGCTATAATCCAGTCATTTATGTACGTACAAAAGACAGTCATTTTCAAAAATAATATAAAGTAGAATCAAAATGAAATAAAATAAAATGAAAACCCAACAACTTTGATCACACATGAAAGCTTTTCTCTCTCCTGCCTCCTCTTCTCCAAGTAAAATAATTACAACTAGACAAGCTGTTCTAGAATGAAGTATTCAGATGTACAATTAAATAACACCTAAAACTTACTCAAAAGTCAATGTGTTTGCAATTTTGTTTATAATTAAATTGAAATATGAAAGAAAATCATTTTGCATTATTTTTGTGTTTTAGTTCATCACTTACTAATTGTGTTAAAGGTCCTATCATCCTTAGGAACGATATGGATAAGGAAGGGCAAAAATCACCCCTGTCCATTACCCATTTAATCTTTACTCTGAATTTATAAATATATAATCAGGCAAATTAACATCCACTGCCAGTAATAAACTTACCTTATTTCTGTTACTTTGTTATTTACCTTTTTATTTCTATTACATTTTTAAGTTTTTCCTAATTTTTTTCACCTCTTTTAACTTTAAATTTCTGATACTCGTTTCCTGTTTTCAATGTTTTCATTCTGCCAGATTTTTTTTTAAATTCATAAACTATGGCATTCTGTAGAAAATAGGAATGTTCTGCCAAAAGTCAGTTTTACCTTTCAGATATGAAGTAACTTGCTTATTATGACACACATGAAAAAGACCTTGATCATGTTTTCTGGGTTTTGCAGTCACACCATGAAATGCAAAGTACATAAAAATGCAATTGCATTATGTTACACCATTAATGACTTAATATTACAAATGCATTCCAAGGAAGCAGGAATACCACATTTAAGTACAACTGCTTTTGAAGTTCCCTTGATGTTGAACATGTACTAGCAACATTTGTGGAAAAAAAATGCATGCACTATATGTAATACATCACTTATTCAGGATGATTGAAATAAACTCCCCGGTGCCCTTCCATGTTCAGTGCCTAATGATGTGTGCCTGGTACTATCTCTTACCTTGCCCAGGTAGGGAAGCAAAATGACTATATTTTCTAACTTCACCTGAAATGAATAACTTAATTATAGCTTAGAATTTTTATAGAAAGCTAACTTTCATATAGATAATGTATAAAGTTAGATTTTAAAAACTGAGATGTGAAATTTATATCCTTATTTGCTACTTTACACTTGCATGCAGGAAAATGACTTCAGTACTACCTCTCTACATTAGTTGTCTTATTATTGGTGGTCATTCAAGCCCACCCATAGTGCCCTAAACCCCAGAGCCTATTCATTTTGGAAACAGAATGCTAAACTTACTTCTAAAGTATATACAAATAAGATGCTGAATGGTACTGGAAATATAACAAAAATAGTAACAGTGAAAATATAGCAACTAGCATTTATATTGCATTTGCTGTGTGCCAGATATTTATATAAGCCCTTCACACATATTAACACATTTACTTCTATAAAGTTGGTACCAGATATCATTATAGTCTACTGATCAAATTTAATTCTTTGTGAAACAATTGAGAACTCACAACACAGAATCTACTATTTCATCCATGGTCTCACTGCTTAAATCATTGCCTACAATACAGATTTCAAATGGTTGAGCAGTTGTAATAGGCACCTTTCTATCTGTGGCCACAATAGTATAATTTTCTACTAGCTGATGACTAATTCCAGTGGGTAGTACTCTAATCCTCCGGGCACCACTCCCCAGGCAAGTAGTACTTCTCCTTCATACAGCTACTTCCACTAAGACTATCACCTCTGTGTTGGCACTGCTGGCTCCATTAGACCATTATCAGGGGTACATTACACAGGACGACATGAACTGCTGCAATTCATAAGCTGAATGTGTGTCTAATGATATCTTCATGTATATTATTCTGGACACAGGGTTTACTACTTTTACCAATGGTTAAGAACTATCATAGAGTAGAATTTTCTTCTCCTGTCTGCAATATGCTCCCTTAGCAGGAATCCAAAGCACCATAGCTTGTGCCCCAATATTTCACAGGGTATTGGTTAAAAAAAAAAAAAAAAAAAAGTAGTTTTTATTGGTTTCTTTTTATACTTCTCCTTCCTTCCTGAAAATCGTAAATATGAGTACAGACAGGGTTCAGATGATAGTCACATCTGAGGAACAAACCTCCTGTTCTTCTCCTAGAAGCTCCTCCTTGGGAATCAAAGATTTCTTTATTTGGCCAAGTTTGTAGACTTATTTCCTCTTCCCTTAGGATCAGTTCTTTATCACAAGGCCCCCAGGTCCTTTAGAAAACATCATCCCAGTGGCCTTATCTCATCAGATTAGAGCATATGACCAGCCATGTTCATTCAAAAAGTTACTATGAGTTAGGTCTCAGGGAATTTCACTCCATCAGGGTAATCATTACTGATTATTAGCAAAATGGTTTAGTCAAAAACTATCCATGGCATAAACTATGGCATAAACACACCTTCTGCTCCTATTATTTCATTTCTCTCTTGCATTTAAGCTAAGACATTTAATTAATTTTTACAATGATTGTTAGTAGTAGCCAATGCACAGAAGAGTAATACACAACTTCCCAGCTGCTATTTCTCTGACATGACTGAGGTATCACAGTGCAGGTACAAGATGGTAGAAATTCCATCAGCCTATAATTCTAACCTGTAGCTTTTGCTAATTTCCATGGCATGAATATTCCCAATGTGGAAGATTACAGGTTATTAGCATGAAGTTACTGAATGGTCACTTGGGAAGACATGAGCAGAATGGTCTCTCAACCAGAATATACCATGTCTGTCATGCCACCACAAGCTCCAAAAGAAGACACATGTATAATTTAGGAACAGAAACAGAAAACATTTTCCTGTAAAATTGAAGTAGGTAATATTCAATATAGACTTGGTTGAGCTTGGATACCATGTTTCCCCAAAAATAAGACCTAACCAGACCATCAGCTGTAATGTGTCTTTTGGAGCAAAAATTAATATAAGACTTGATCTTATTTTAATATAAGACCGGGTATAATTTAATATAATGCAATATAATATAATATAATATAGACCAGGTTTTATATAACATAATGTAAGACTGGGTCTTATATTAATTTTTGTTCCAAAAGACTCATTAGAGCTGATGGTCCGGTTAAGTCTTATTTTCGGGGAAACACGGTATCTACATAGATAACAATTGCCTAAGAAGTTAAGAAGATATAGAAGTATGTCACATTTGAGATAATGACTCTTTTCAGGAAAGAATTTTTCATAAATACATTAAAATTGAAACAGGATGTCTCCCACATTCTGCAAAGGTGATCGGCATGAACTCAAATTCAATCAACACTTTATTGAATGCACACTCTGTACCAGGAATAATGCAAGTTGTTTTTACAGTTATCCCATTTCACCACACCCTCTTTATCTTTCCTCTGTTTTACAAATGAGAAAAAAAAAATGAAGCACAGGCAATTAGCAAGAAACACAAGGGGAATTTGACTCCAAGCACCCTGATTCTAAGCTCAATGTGCTGTTTCTGGAATCAGACTGTCTCTATAGTCTCAAAGAAAACAAAACAAATAAAACAAAAACAAAAACAAAACAACAGCAACAACAAACAGTAACTAGACTGTAACTAAAGGAAATGAATTTCACACTGCACAAGTATACCATTATGAAACATTTGTGTAATCACAGTCAAAGAAATTAGAGGCTAAAGAAAAGATTTGGCGATTTTCATTTCTCCCCCTAACTTCAGTATTATTGGTAAACGAAGATCCTACTTGTTACTTTCTCCACGTCAAAAAGGGTATTGACTTTAGAGAACAAATATCCATTATTAATTATAAATATCTCAAGCATGAAGAATGATTTTTCCAACTACTGTAGTTTGATAGAAACATCCCTTTAAAAAAATCTTAACTTGCTTTGTCCTTTCTAAACTCATGGGTTCATTGGCTCCTGAATGAGTATACTACCCCAAGAAGGGATATTTCCAGGGCAAATGTCAAATATTTGTAATCTTATCTCTACCATTGAAATCTAATTATTTGAAACTAGTTTATAAAAAAGTCTCTCTAGGATGTTTTTGTTGTGCAAGTCATTCAGAAATTGATAATATCTAGAATACTTAAATAAAGTAGATTTTCTAATGTTACAAATTTGGGAGTCAGTTTCTAGACCCACAGTGGCCCACCAAAAGTTTCTAACTCTATGTATCTCATTACCAGCAACAGCAATTTTACCGCATTTAACTATAAAGACATGCTAAAAGTTCATTTTAATTTAATTTTCTTATTTTTAAATTAAACATTGCTAAAAAATTGACAACTGAATTAAATTTTCTGGAAGAACAGTCAATTTTGCTTTCTCACAGTATTAGAGACATTCTTTACAATGTCTACCAAGAGCATCATTTAATAATTTGCAGAACTTCCCTGAATTAGTTACATTTTCAAAGGCAAACAGAAATGTTCTTATCCCCCAAACTCTTTTTAACTTCAGCATACCAAAGACAAAATTAGTCTTACTTCTGGGTAAGAAGACAGGATGAACAGTAGAAAGTTCATTAGTTTGTTCTTTTTGAAGTTCTTCAAGGTGACGATGACATAAGGCTGCCTAAAGATGGTATGACTTGGCATAAGGTTGAATACTGTATTTAACATATTAGTATAAAATTCCTCTTCTGTCTATTCAAAGTTTATATTGGATATTGTTGCTTCTCTTGAGTTTTCTTTCCCAAATTTTTGTCAGGGTTCAATCGTGACAACCTACGATGCCTTTCAGAAGGTTACCATCCTAAATAAATATTTTATTTTTGAATGGTCGCTTACACTCTGTCTATATGTTTCTCACTACGACTTGTCAAAACCCAAAAGGAGAGGGTTTGGAGAGCTGCCAGGTTGGTGAATATGTGAAAGTGCTGAGAGTGTGGCAGGTTTGACAAGCGTAAGGAAGCTCCTTGCCTCTTCCCACATACCTTGCCCTATATGAGGTATGACAATAATGTTCGCGAACTCATCCTAGAAAAAGTGCTACATACTTCATTGCTGAATATCACTACAGTCACCTTTCAAGTACTCCCCTCAGGAAGCCATGCACTGATGCCAGTGCCTAATCCACCCCTCAAAGCAATTTTGGAACTCTTTTTCCGGAATGGCCATCAGAGCTGTTGTCGTATTACTCTTGATGTCCTGAATGTCATCAAAATGTCTTCCTTTCAATATTTCTTTTATTTTAAGGTAAAGAAAGAAGTCATAGGGGGCCAGATCAGGTGAGTAGGGAGGGTGTTTCAATACAGTTATTTGTTTACTGGCTAAAAACTCCCTCACTGACAGTGCCGTGTGAGCTGGTGCATTGCAGTGATGCAAGAGCTCCTTCGGGACCATTTTTGCACACACCTTTCTCATGCCAAGATTTTCAGTTAAGATTTTCTTAACTGTTTCTCTATCAATGTTTAATTGGTCTGCTATGCTTCTCACAGTCAGCCGATGATTTTGACGCACAATTTGACGAAGTTTTGCAATGTTTTAATCAGTTCTGCTCATTACTGGCTGCCTTGACCTCTCTTTATTAATAATGTGTTTTCTCCCTTCAGAAAAACGTTTAATCCATTTGTACACTGCCGTTTTATTCATGGAATTACCCCATAAATATGGACTAACATGCCCCTGATTTCACTTCCACTCTTTTCAAGTTTAACAAGAAATTTAATGTTTGCTCATTGCTCTAATTCAAGCTCAGACATTCTCATGACGGCACACAAAAACACGTAAGAACAATAATGAACACCACTCAGCAAGACACTGCCACACATCGACATGAACACAGCTGTGAGACACTGATATACCAAGGTTCTGAAACCTTACTGAGCTGTTAGTACAGTGCTGTTAATATAAGCTCATGGTGGCAAGTTCTGAACTTAATTGGCAGACCTTGTACATCTTTTCTACCTGGCTGTTCCTGAGTTATACAGTAGTACCTTGGGTTTCTAACATCTCCGTTGACAAACATTTCGGTTTACGAATGCCGTAACCTGAAAGTAAGTTGGCTGTTTCCGAATGTTTCATAACTCGAACTGTCTTCCGGAATGGATTACGTTAAAAAACCGAAGTGCCACTGTATATCCTTTTATAATAAACTGGTGACCTGGTAAATACTAATAAATTATTTCTATGAGTTCTGTGGGCCAATCTAGCAAATTGGTCAAACCCAAGGAGGGGGTTATGGGAACCTGTGGTTTATACATCCGGTTTGTTAGAAGTACATGTAACAGTCTGCACTTGTGACAGAAGTCTGAAGCCTAACAAGGGGGTGTTGGACCCTCTAATCTGTATCCAGCTGGTCAGAGACACAGAAGCCTGGGCTTGTGATTAGTGTTGGAAGTGGAAGGAGTGAGCAATTTTGTAGGACTGAACACTTAACCTGTGGAATCAAATACTATCTTTGGGAAGATAGGGTCGGAATTGAGTTGAATTTTTGGACACTCTCCTGGTGTCCAATAATTGTTTGTTGGTGTGGGAACTTCCCAGCCCCCCCATTGGAAATTGGGTCTCAGAACACAAAAACACTATGATAGGAGAATAAGTCTAAAATAATTTGTGTATTATTAATACCTTATAGTAGTGAATTACTTAGTTTATAAAAATATTTTCATATGAATTGTTTTATTTATGCCAAATAATCCTTAAGAAGGTAAGACTCTGGTCACCAATTCCAGTGTGTGTGGGTTTTCCCCACACCACCAAGCACTTCCAACATTAGCTGGTTGTCCTACAATGCAACTCAATTTTGACACTGTCTAACCCAGAAGTAGCGTTAGGTACCTCAAGTTCAGGGCTCAGTCTTACAATACTGCCCCCCCTCCGTACTCCAGTCACCGATTGCAAGTCCAAGGAGAGGAATGAGGAATAGATTACAAAGGAGCATGAAGACACTTTGGGGAGTGATCAGTGTGTTTATGATCCTTATTGTAGTGACAGTTTTATGGGAATATATGTAAGTCAGGCCATATTAAACTCTTGAATTTCAACATGTACAGTTTGGTATATGTCAATTCTATTTCCATTTTAAAAATGCTTTGTACCTTACTAAGCTATGTCTGTGTAATATATATTGTGTAATATATATATATATATATATATATATATATATATATATATATATATATATAGAGAGAGAGAGAGAGAGAGAGAGAGAGAGAGAGTTTATTTGTTTACTAGGACTATGTCTTCTGAGACTATATACATTCAGTTGCAGAAGATAAAGTTCTTAGTTACTTGTAGTTGCCCTCTTCTTCAATCAATAATTCTCCAATTAGAGCCACTGCTCAATCAAATTATGCTCCTACCTAATACATATAAAACTTAAATATTTGGATTGAGAATGTTATTATTGGGCTCCTCGGTGTCTGTTCTCAACATTTATATAAACTATTTACTCTTGCAACTCAGTGGGAACAAATTATTCACTCAGAGAGACAGTCAGGGTAACAGAATATCACATCAGGCAGCCAAGATTCCCCATTTCCTCACATTCATGTATCATGTAACCGTGGACAGACCAATAATCTGAGTCTTGGTCACCTACTAGAAATATCAGGACATTAATCCCTGTTAGAACTATTGCTAAAGCAGATGATTTGTTAGGAATGCTTCCAGTTCCAACAGCCACAACACTAGGTATATTATCAACATTTAAAGTCAGACTTTTTAATAAGTCAAGATCACATAAGCAATGATTTTTAGTGTAACTTATTATAAACACCATAATCATGTAAGTATCCATAGAAAATATTTTATCATTTGGAAAATTTTTTGAAAGATTATACTTTCTCTTAATATTTACTTATATGCATCTTTCAATGAAGTTATCTGGGGAATATATGCATTTAAAAAATATTGATTTAGAAATTCTCCTTGGTACTATTTCAAAAACATCACCATTCTAACCAGAAAACACACACACACACACACACACACACACACACACACATTTATTAAACACTTTCAGTTGATAGTCATATATTCCATATGAGTCATATATTCCATATGAGCATTTTGAGGCACTAAGGGACTTTAGTGATCATGCTGCTTTAACCTTATTTTAGAGTAGAGAAAAAACTGAATCCCAGGAGCATTAGATGACAAATCAGAGACATTTTGTTATATAAAAGAATGTGGTACGATGTTCTAATCTACAGAGAATTCATAAAGCAATAAAAAAAGAAAACCTTATTTGTCCAGAAGAAATGTTCAGATAAAGATATTCGATTCTTACCACCTCAAAAGTAAATAATTGTCTTTCAGAAATTGTCAAAATGGACTGGTTCTTTTGGTCGTATCTGCTCACTCAATAGAGAGTCTCATGCAAAATATATATCTGACCAAAAATACCAGGTATGTTCTAAAGACATCTTTCACTTTTGTCACTGTTAATAGTTTAAGGGCCGTCCATTATTATCTACGAGAACAGAGATATCAACCATATCGATCCTATGCAGACAGATCATCTTTTAAACTAATACTCTACCTTTGTATCCAATACTATTTCATGTGTTTCCTGGAAGCTGTTAGTAATTACAGTATTTTATTCTGTCACATTGGAAAAAGTATTTAACATAAACACTAAATGTAGTAATGTGCAGCAAAACACTAAGATTGATAGCTAGTTAGATTTTTCCAAGACTATATTTATATTTCTGATGAATGATTTTACCCTGACCAGTATTTAATACCTTAGTGGGATGAGCAGAGATAATGTAATCATGTATCACTATTAATTGTTCTGTGCTTTTCACAAAATAGGAAAACCAAGTTCCCTGAATCACTACTTCTCATAAATTTTGTTCAGCCGAAAAAATCTGGTACAAATTTACTATATAACACAAGATCAGTTTTTTAAATGTATATGTTACTTATTTTCTATTCTCTTAGAAATGTCATTGTTCCTCAAATGTTGGGTAATCTAGTAAACATTATCTTTTCATTGATCTGTGCAAACATAAGTACAATAAGGTACTTTCCAAAGGTATAATATGTGACTTTCCAGAGCCTTCTCTGTTTTGTTCAGCCTGACTTCAACAAGAGGAAAACTTCTGATATTATAAGAAAGGAAACAGTCTCCTCCCGAGTGACTTGCAGATCATCTGCTTTGTCAGGCATTAAGAAACACCGGTGTGCATTTTTAAAGATGTAGAGCCCTAGGCTTCATCCTCCAACATTTGAAGTTTACCCGGGAAGATGCTCAGAAATCTGCCATTTTAACTGACTCATCACACAATGTTTAACTGTCTTAAAGCTTAAGACTCTGTGCCTGTCTATTTCATAGTTCTCCCTATCAAAAGATAGACAGCATCTTCTATTTTAGGACTGTACAACATCAGTGACATTTCTTTTAAAAAACTATCTAAATCAGTCTCCCATCCCTATCCTCATCCACAACTCTCTAACTTAGTATTCTGTTGTATTCCACCACCACCCCATAGCAGTTATTCTTATCAACTCTTTTCTATCTAAAAGCTAAAGTCTATGAGAGCAGAGATATGTCTGGCTTAGTCACCTATATCCTCAGTGTCCAGAAGTGTAGCTACTCAAAACTGAGCTCTTTGTTGAACCAATGAATGAGTAAACCAAGACCAAACAGATCTATTGAGCATAACTGAAATGACATTCTAGTAATATGTACTTTATTATGGAGTTAAATTAGATACATGTGTATATGTACATATGTATACATCCCATTATAAATGACATATTCCCATTGTGCAGAAGAAAATAAAAACACTAAAGCCTTGTGTGGTTAATTCCAGTTCCTCCTGTGAAGATGGCAGCCCTCTGAGTGCCGTTTCCATTGAGGATCTATCATGGGAACTACTGCCTAATCATCGCTCATAACTTCAGGAAGAAGGATAATCTCGGTCCCCTTCTCACAGATTCAGAAACAGAAATCTGAAAATTGGGTGATTTATGAGAGGAACATAAATTAAGAACAACAGAGAAATTAAGAACACACGTGGTGATCAAATGCTAGTCATTCTCCAAACACTAGCAGAACTCCTCACTGATTCATGGAAATGCTCTGCAGAGCTCCAGCACTGCTGTGAAATCCAATCACACTTTCTTTCTGTAGCCAATATCACAATCGTGTACACTCTGCCACAAATTGCTATTCAACATATGGTGTTCTCCATAAATAAATGGTAAGCTGCTTCAGGGGTGAAGCGGTCTAGTTTACTTATTAGAATGTTGCTTTCCCTACCTAGAGTTTAAAACAATGTTAAGATTGTAGTTGGGTTTCAGAAACATTTGTTGAACAAATAAATTAATAAAAGGACTGCACTGGGTTGAGCAAGGCATAAGGAAATACAAACCACAGAACAAATTGTCCAGAAAAAGAGTTCTTAAAAATGAGAAAAAGCTCTTATTTCCTTGTTGCTCAATTATTAAACTAAGCCAGGCTAATTCATTATAATTAGACAGAAAAGACTATATCTACTCAAAACTACTTTTTTAAATTTTTCTAGGTTAATACTGTGTAAATAAAAGCTCTTGACTGAAGCAAATGTACAGGGACAACGTGCAAAATGTCTCATATTCATAGAACTTTAGTAATAATAATAATTAATCTTTACCACATTTCTAAAATTCATGTTTGCACCATTTCAATAGAATACATTTAAAAAAAAAATTATCAAGAGCTGAAATGGCTTAAGTTAAATAGAAAAGGCCCAAGGCCCCATGCGCAAAGTTAATTCATCTCTGTAAAAGAAGACATGTTGCTGTCTGCATTTCCTTGCACATAAGAATAATCTAGAACACAAAGTTAAAATACGTTTGAGGCCAGTGAGAATTTCTTTACCACAACTTATAAGTTAATGCATTTCATTGTAGACATTGAGTTTTAATTTTTTGTATTCAAGAGCCCCTTAAAGTTCCATTGAAAATTATAGATTTCTCCATGACAAACCACATATATACACAAAATTTTTAATACGATTTGGAAACATTTTCTAAATTCTTTGACACTTAAGATAAGACTTATGAAAACCATTCATTTCTAATTGCTAAATAAGGGTGGTTTAAAATGTTCTGGTGGAGGCCGAATGGGCCCTATTTTAAATTTTGTCTTTTCTCTGGTCCCATTTCTACCTGGACAGCCTCCTGCAGCATTGCTGCAAGGCTTCCAACTTTTAAATGCACCTCATTCATAGTATTCATCTGTATGTCTTGTTTTCCACTCACCAAAATTCTTTTCCTTCCATCATTGCTCATAATGAGACATGACCCAGATGCAGGACATTTTTATTCATTATGACAAATGGTTCACCTTGGAAATTTCAATTTCTTATTAATTTTCATTTGATGGGAGTAAGAAGTACAAATTGGTAGTTATGGAATAGTCATGGGGATGTAAAGCATAGGGAATATAGTAAATAATATGGTAATAACTACGTATAGTGCCAGGTGGGTTCTAGACTTCTTAAATTATATAAATGTCTAACCACTATACTGTACACCTGTAATTAATATAACCTAGTACTGAATGTCAACTGTAATTGATAAATAAATGCATTAATTAATTATTTTTTTAAAAATGGCCATCACCTGGGAGCTGGTTAGAAACAGTGACTTTTAGGCCCAAAACTCTGAGAACCTCTAGAATCAGAATATACCTTGCAACAAGATCCCCAGGTAATTGGTTATGTCCATTCGATTTGGACAAGCATTGATCAAGATTGTCTGACCAATACCTATGGGAAATCATACTGGGGAAACAACAAACGAAAAACAACAGAAAATTCTTCTTGTACAGTTTAAAATCCCCCACCTATTTCACAGAAGTAATTATAGACCCAGATTGTTTGTTTATGGTAACACACATGTGGCCATTTTTGAGGTTCAATTAAGAAGTCAAATATATGGTTTTGCAAACAAAAAATGTTACATAAAAAAAGTAAAGAAAAAAAAGCCTAGACTGAGTAAGGTTCTTCTAAAATTTGCCCATTTGTTTTCTGTGACAGGAGAAGATGAAAATAGATTGACTTCACCAGAAAGATAATAGGGAAAATTTGCCTAAGAGCATGCTATTGAAAATAAGATAGAGAAGTAATGAAGTAGAGCATCGACAGGTTACAAGAAAACAAGTACAGTATGGGAAGGATGTTTATTGTCATGCCTGGGAATATGCAGCACTGTCACAAATCTCAAAACTGGTTTTCCTTTTTCTGAGGCAGCGGTGACTTGAATAAAACAAAACTAAAAAGGAGGAAAACACCCATAGTCTAACGTTGGATGAAGATGGAGAAGTAGCACTACTTGGCAACTGCGTTGCAAGCATAATAATATTAGGACAATGTCATTTGAAGGGAGAAACAGTTTCTTTCCACTTTCTGACTCTCTAAAATGTCTACCAATTATATATAAAAGATTTACTATAATGGAGCAAACGCATCTGAAGTGGTAAGAGAAAATGTACCACCACACATAGCTCAGAAAATTATAGCTATATTTTCATCAAATGTTTCAGATAGGAAAATCCAGTTGAATGCTGTGGTTCGCTTAATAATTTTTTAACGTGTTTTTTTCATGAATATTTGGCTAGGTGTAGCCTATGGATTTCTGAAGGAAATAGTATCTCCGAGAAAGCAAAGTGAAAGAGAAAAAGCTTCCTTGGCAAAGCAAAGGAAAAGCGGTTGCTTTCCATCAGCAAATGTGTCTGGGGTAGATGGATACAAAATACCTTGTTCCACAACTGCATGGTGGGTTTTTGCTTTCCTTGCTTAGGCTGAGAAGTTTGGTATCTCCTTTCTTTCATATCATCAGCAACTTGAGCAAATCACAAATCTTGGAGAAAGTTCTAATAAAAATAAAGATGGGGGTGGGGAGACTAATTCTGTTACATTCAGGTCAGGCTCTCCCAAGTAGAGAATAAGCAGCTCAAAAACAGCAATGACAATGTTTAAACGATACAAGGATGTTTTGAGAATATGGACTGTGGATGTCTAACAAGTCTTGAACATCCTCAGAGTAATTGTGTATATATACATATATATATAAATCAATGCTTCATTTCTATGTTCAATAACTTTTTTGGAAGCCTTTTTAAACACTGGCACAGGCCACTTGCATGTAGAAGATCCTAAGGCACTCTCTCTGATAGAATGAGCTCCAGCGTCCTGTGAGGAGGTCATTCTGAAGAGCGTTTAAAGGGCACAAGAGTGAGGGCTGCATATGGTAGCCTCTTTAAAGAATATATTTGGAACAAGTTTACACAAATCATGGTATAGGACCTAGAAACCAATTATTGAAAATGTATAAACATAAAACAACAATGCTTCCTTGTAAGCAGCAAATCTTCATTAAGTCTTTTGGCATTAATTACATTCACACAATTCATTTTGAACTCTTCTTAGTAATGTGAATTTAATGCATAATTTCTTTGTAATGACTTTTTTTAATTACCACATAATCATGGGTGAAAAAACGCATCTTCCATTTCGGTCCATTTTATGAGGCCAAGCAAATAAATCATAAAATAATTTATCCTGCTTGTTGCTTGGAAACCTTATTGTTGATATGACAACCCTGGCAAAATAAATCAAATCATCACTTTCTTTCATTTGCATGTAGAAGTCATATATTTTCACAAGAAAAGAAGCCCTCTTTCTTTTTCCTATGCTACAGTGACATCTATAGAAAGGAATGAAGAAAAATGGAAAGAAAAGAGTTTGCTTGCTTGCTTTTTCAAATATTTTTTATAATACTCTAATGTACAGTACATTAAAATTCTCAGCTTTAAGAAATACGTTTAATGTTTCCAACACAGAATCTTTTATAAGTACCCTAAAAATCTCAGAGGGATTAATTTACAGAAGCTTATAACTAGTGCTTCTTAAAAATCTAGCTCATAGCAATTTTTCAAGCAAACTTAGTCATAATTCCAAAAAGAACTAATTATTTCCTTCATGAGGATCAGTGAATACTCGAATTTTTGGAAGATCAGCATTTGTAGTCAAGTATAAACAGTCACTTATTTCTGACGCTTCTTTTGAAATGCTTCATCATACATTTTGCAATCCATTACTACAGATTACTGTAGATTTTTTTAAAAATCTATCCACTTCAAAATAATTTGAACAAGTAAACCTTTGTGCTTAAGGGGAGCAGCAGGGACAGTATGAGTATCGATCGTTGCATTAAATAAATTATAAATGAGACCTTCTTGTATTTCGAATTCACCAAATATCTATCTCCTCTGACTACAGAGATTAATCTGTAAGGAAAAAGATCTTAATTACTATGTTCTATTGTCCATAAGTTATTCTACCTACACCTCATTAAAAAGAACAAGAACAGAAATAATCCTCCTTTTTTGTCAGGATCACTACCACAACAGAGATGTTCAAGAAAAAAAAAGTCACTTTGAATAGAACTTATTGAACCATATCTCTTTCCTACATGTCTTCAACACACCCTGCAATGACAGATCTCAAAGTGACTTCTAAGAGGTAGTAAAGTCATGCAAAGCAGTACAGCAAAAGCTTTTGTATTAGTAGAAGGGATCTTTCAAAGATCTAATGGCATGAGTGCATTCTCACTGAGGCTATTTCCTTTAAAATACAAATGAAGGGGAAAGGGGAGGATGACATCATCATCATCATCATCATCATCATCATCATCATCATCATTCTGTTATGTAGGGGAGAAAATGTAGTAGCTGCTTGCTGTGGTAGTGATTCATATGCTTCTCAAAAATGAATGAGGTAGTGAGGAAGCTGCCAAGTGTGGGAGGGCGGAATCAGTTGAGGAAGGAAAGCATTTCAGCTCAAGAAAACAAATTAAATTAATTAAACTGACACTTTTGAAACACATGCTATGTACCAGACTCTGAGTTCACTGGCAAAGGTACAAAGGAAAGTAGAAATGAGATATTCAAAAACATGGAAATTATTCCCTGGTGTTGCCCTGGAGGACTCAGTACAGGGTTGTCTTAAAGATAGATATAGATAGACAGATCACATAGATAGATAGATGATAGATAGATAGATAGATAGATAGATAGATAGATAGATAGATAGATAGATAGATAGATGATAGATAGATAGATAGATAGATAGATGGATGGATGGATGGATGGATAGATAGATGATAGATAGAACATTTTCTCTCCGTGAAAAAAAAGTTGTTTGTGTTTTTTGTGGGGAGGTCTGGGGAGATTTTGTGTTCCACTTTGCAGGAACAGATTTAATTCTTAGAAACAGATATGATTCATATTGTTTTACTATTTTAAATGCTGGAAATTAGTATTTATTAGGGAGAATATTTGTTCACCAAAAGGAACATCCTTGCTTTTCTGCCCTGGCCGTACACATTTCAAAAGGATATGATCAATATGACTCTTCTTTGGAAGAAATTCCCTTAATCTTGCCTTCATCTAAGAGACAATGTGCTCATTCTACTAAATCACGCTGGAGCTTTCTGCACAATGTATAAAAAAGTCCCCTTTCACAGAGCTTTCCACTCACATTTTGCATTGGTCAAGGTCCCAATAGACAATGCTAATGAAAATATTAAACAAAGCAAGAATTATGAACTGTTGATAAGTGTTGAAGTTGGAGATGGATACTTTGAGGTCCATTGTATTACAGTGTTCACTTTACAATTAAACATTTTGTAAAGGAACGTTAATTTCACAAAAGTGACTAAGATTCTGCCTCTATGACAGTTGATCCACTTCACTGCTCACTACAAAATTTAAAACCTGTTTACAATGAATTTTTATTATTTCTTTTTCAAAGATCACTAGATAAAATTCAATCTGAGACTCTATGTCAAGTTTATACCTGTGAGAGAGAAGCTGGCAAATCATGCAACACTTAAGAATCATCTGTGTGACTGAACCTTTTTTTTTTGAATGACTATCCCACATAACCCGGATAAGGGAGCTCCCATAAGACTACCAGCTGATTTTTTACCAGAAACTTTGCAGGCCAAAAGGGATTCACATAAACTATCAAAGTGATGGAAAGGACCTACAACTAAGATTAGTCTACCCAGCAAAGCTATCATTTAGAGTTGAATGACAAATAAAGAGATTCCCAGATAAGAAAAAGCTAAAGGAGTTAATCACCACCAAACCAGTATTACAAAGAATGTCAGAGAGTCTTCTTTAAGACAGGGAAAAAAAATCAAAATTATGAATAATAAAATGGCAATAACTACATATCTATCAATAATTAGTTTAAATGTAAATGGATAAATGCTGCAATTAAAAGACATAGGAGGGCTTAATGGGAATCTAAAGAACAAAGTAAACAAACAGAATAGAAACAAACTCATGGATACTGAAAATATTTTGATGGTTGCCAGATAGGAGGGGAGTTGGGAGTGTGGGTGAAAAAATGGGAAGGATTTAAGAAGTACAAAGTGGTTGCTACACAGTAGTCATGGAGATGTAGTGTATAACATAAAGAAAATAGTCAACAATATTGTAATAACTATGTATGGTGTTAGATGGGTACTAGATTTACTGGAGTAATAGATGGGAGGGGTTTGGGGTCAGGGTGAAAAAGAGGAAGGGATTAAGAAGTACAAATTGGTAGTTAGAAAACATGGGGATATAAAATAAAGCATAAGGTATAAAGTCAATGATATGGTAATAACTATGCATAATGCCAGGTGGGTACTAGATTAGTCAGGGGGATCACTTCTTACATTATATAAAAGTCTAAGCACTATATTATACACCTGAAATTAATATAAAATAATGTTGAATGTCAACTGCAATTGAAAATTTTAAAAAAGGAAAGAAAAGGTGAAGGAGTATAAGAGGTCCAAATTTCCAGCTACAGAACAAATAAGTCATGTGGATGTAATGTACAGCATGGGGAATATAGTCAACAATATTTTGATAGCATGATATGGTATCAGATGGTTCGTAGATTTATCAATGTGATCACTTCTTTAGATAGATAAGTGTTGAATAACTATGATGTACCCCTGAAACTAATATAATATTGTATGTTAGCTATATTTTAATAAAAACGTACAAAAACTACATAGACAAAAATAAATAAATAACATTCCCTTTGCTTTTATTTTCTAGAAGAGGTTGCAAAGAATTAGTATCATTGCTTCCTTAGAATTTACCAGTAAAGGCATCAGGGCCTTGCATTTTTCGTTTGGGTTATAAATTGTTGAATAAAGTTCTTTAAGAGATATAGGTCTATGAAAAAAAAATAGGTTTCCTCTTTTCTGAGGTTCATTTGTTCCTTTTCTCCTTGTTAGGAAATATATTCATGGTTAACAACACATAATATTTTTTTTTTTCTGTATGAGTTAACAGATGTGAAATCTGCCTCCACAAAGGCAGTTTCTAGCAGTACAAATTTACCACTCCCCCTCCAAAAAGAAATGTTAAACAACACTTGTCTCACAAAAGAGCTCAAAAAAGTCGCATCACTTCTATGATTAAAATTGCCATTATGTTCAAATTATTATCATGTAGAATTCACAACTTTTCTCTCTCCTTCTCTCTCTCTTACTATCTCTCCTAGATAGACGATAGATAGATAGATGATAGATGATTGCTTTTAATTTTAATGTTTTTGTTGTTTTTTTTGTCTGTTTGTTTCTTTAACACGGGACAAGATGAGTGTTTCCAGAATATTTCAAAAAGTATATTCTCTTCAACAATGTTTTGTAATTCACTTACTGAAGAAATCACAGCTCAGATGCAGCAAACGGTTTTTGGTGAACTCTGGCTTTTTCCCCATTTTTCTTCTGGATTGACTGAGGTACAAGTCAAACAAGTGAGGAGCCTAAGGTTTCATAGCAACATAGTCTGGTCCAGCAATAAAGTCCAAAAATTATCCTCACAAGCAGTGCACCATGAGTCTTCTTTATATATATATATATATATATATATATATATATATATATATATATATTTTTTTTTTTTTTTAATTAATTCTATTTTTAAAACATGAAGGAGTGCAGCCCTGCCACTACTAAAATTGCACATTTGACTAAAGATTGCAATCATAATAGCCGTCATTTTATAGCATCTGTCACACCACATGTCCAAGTTAGCAGTTTTAATATTCAGCAACATAGCATTCTTTGGTAAGCTTATGTCCTATTTGGAAGACCTCACTCTCTAATCTACCACTGAAGACATGGCTAGCAAATGCATCTTTCATAAAGAAGAAAGTACAACATTTTGAGGCAGAAGGCCTAACTTACATACCCCACTCCAGCTCTGAGATCTAAGCAGAATTTTTAACCCCTCCAGGTTGTTCAGTATCTATAAAATGAGTTAAAAATAGTGCTATGTAACTCAAAATATTGTTGTGAGAGAATAAAATTTAAATGGTCACTTGCTAACAGACACAGAAATATGTTAAAAAGCATATGCAGATAATGGTGATCATTAGAATAACTTGATGATGTTCTGAAAATACAGAAGATAAAATATCAATGGCTAGTGATTGTATAAAGTTCCTACTGTAATGGTTACATATGGAGCTAAGATTGGGCCCAGGATATACTCACTAAAAATTTAATATGTATGAAGTTTTCCTGTTGTCTATGACTGGGCGTCGCACAGCAGACATTCTGTAGGCTCTCTTACATTTCCTAGCCTTTCTGCAGTTAGGTAGGTCGCTGTGACTAATTCTGGAAAAGAGATATTCAGTAGATACGATCTTTCTCATTTCCAAGTGGAAACATTTAATTCCTAGAACTAAGTATTTCTGTGATCTCTTCCTTACTGTATTAGGTATCTATGCTGCATAACAAATCACCCAAAATTTGGTGGCATTAAACAATGCACATTCATTTATCCCCCAGTCTCTGGGGGTCAGGAATCCCCCTGAAGCTGGGTCTTTTGTTTCAGAGTGTTTCACAAGGCTGCAATAAAGATGTCAATGGAGACTGAGATCTCAACTGAAAGCTTGACTGGTGATGAATCCACCACTAATCCCACTTGCATGGCTATTGGCAGGATTCAGTTCCTTCAAGGTTGTCAAAATGAAGACATTACCTTGCTGGCCATTGGATAGAGGCTACCTACAGTTCCTCACTGTGTGGATCTCTTAACACGGTAGCTTGCTTTGTAAAGTCAATAAGAGAGAGTCTACTAGTAAGACAGAAATCACAACTTTTTTGTAACACAGTAATACATGGGGCATGCCTTTCATATTGTTATACTCTACAGGATAGAGGCAAGTTAATGAAGGGGAGAGAATTACACAAGGCCATGGATATCAGAAAATGCGTATCCTAGTAGGCCATCTTAGAAGCTGCCTTCCATACCTACAAGATGAAGTACCCCCTGGCAGCTTGATGCTGCAATGACTGTGTGAAGTGGTGCCTCCACCCACTTGAGTGCATATGCATCACTGAAATTTCAGGGGATTTTGTATTCTGACTAATATAACATGGATTTAATTTGAGCCTTACAGCAAAAATCTTTAAATGAGGCAAGACATTTCCCAAGTACAGCTAAGAGAATAGATGCATAGAAGTTAGATAATTTATTTTTCAAGGTAATAAAGCAAGTTATATCAAAACTTTATGCACATTTAGAACATTTGACCTCAAAACTAGTGTTCTTTTTACTTACACTTTGCTCTCATGATGTGTCAGCTAGAACTCCTCTCACTCCCTATACTGCCTCTCCCGTTATTCTAAATACCAAAAAAAAAGAAAGGCAAATGGCATTCTTGTTTCCTGTTAAAAAACTCCTCTCTTGGCTCTGCTTGTCTAAAGAATGAAGTGCAAATTCACAGAATGGCACAAAGTAGTACTTTTGTAATTCTGTTTCTGACTCATCCACGCAGAGTTACTGATATATCCTCTGCAAGATCCCAAAGTCTTTGCTCATACCTCTATTTTAGCACTTAATGCTCTGAATGGTTTTTTGTTTACATGTGTCTCTCTTCTAGATGGTATGTTCCTTATGAGCAGAGGGCCTAACTTGTTCTTTATATTCCCAAAGCAATATATGTGATGAACTTGGAAAGCACTTTATATCTAATCAATACAATACAGGGAATGCTGCAACTCAGATGTTTCACAAATCCCATGTCAGTTTCAAACAATAGAGTGCACCTTTTACTAAATTTAAAAATAACAATGTAGATCCGTAGGCCAATCCATGTAGAAAATAAAAGCGAATTGAAGAATTAATAAAGCTCAAAATGACTTTTGTCACTGAAAGATTCCAGTGGAAATGCCAAAATATTTTGTGTGTTTCATAGTGTGAAAGAGTTTAGATTTCCTTTCTTCTGAGATTTATATCCCGATAAAATTGTTGCTCCTGTAGGATTTATTAATCCTTACTCTCTGAGAATGAGGAGCAGGAGGAAGAGGATGATACCACCACCACCTAACATTTATTCAGCACCTAACACATTCCAGACACTGTTGTAAATCTATGAAATATGTTATCTGATTTAATCCCTACTACAAATACTAAGTACTATTATTTGTGCCGCTCTGAGTCTGTGACTTAGAAAAAGGAAGAAAATACCGTCAGACTGCCAAAAAGCGGCTGAGCAGAACCTGAGCCCTGTGTGGTTGACACCAAAACCAATGTCCTTCATCTTATTCTCTACCGTCACCACTGCCACTTACAGACCCAGACATCACCTCGGCTGATGTGCACGCTTTCCTTCTGATCTGGCACCTTCATTGAATCGACAATTCTAGGTAACATGACTACATTTTCTATACTTAAACCACCTGTTCTAAAGTAATTTGGTGGAATATCTGAAATTACCACTCTGCAGAATAATGATGTAAATTTTTATGCTCCACTCTTTCTCCCATGAAGCCTCTAACCTAAGCAAGCCCTGTAAAAAGACAAATGGTTCCCAGCTTTTCTTCTAGGACTTATTTTAGGTTCTTAAGACTCTTATACCAAACCTAACTCTAAGAGAGAATGTGTTCCCAGTGCTCCAAATTGGCATCCCACAAATTACTGCTCTCAACCAAAATAGCTCAAAAGATCCCAAGGATATAATTCTCAAAAAACAAAAAAGTCACTGGTTTCTCCAGTAGCTTATTTGTGAATGCAAGTACTTGTGGCTAGTAGCACGCACTAGTTTCAACACTATGATCATCCTCCTCCTTTTCTCACAAGAGATGTGTTATTGCCTATACCTTCTTTAAGTCCACAAATTGGAATGACAGAATAACATTACTTACTGTTCTTTATACTTTCAGACTTCTAAAATTGTGCCTGCATTATTTAGATAGATTTGTCTCCATCTTCTTAAAAAAAAAACACACAAAAAAAAACATAGTATTTGAATCTAAACCTTATTTCTCTCAAATTTTATCAGTTTGGAAGGGATCCTAAACTGTCATGTTTAAGCCATGTTAATACATACAAAAATAATTTGTGCCAAGCACGTGTTTTTACTCACACATCACACATGGTCCAGTGCCGAGTGCTAAATGAGGGAAACTGACATTCTATGGCACTTGACTTGGGTTTTTAACGTCTCTCTCAGCAAACAAGGTAAAATAGGTTTGTAGGGCTTATCTAGTGTGTTAGTCTGTTTTCTAGCAAAATCAGAGCTTTAGCAATGGTAAATGGCTACCATTTGACAGGTAAGAATCTTTCCTGCTCTTGAAACTTCCAGCCAAGGAGACTCCTTTGTGCCTTTAAATATCTTTAAAGGAAAAAAAAAAAAAGAACTATTTACATAACTGACTAGAATTGAGGCCCATGATCTCCTCTTCAATAATTAGCAAAGAAGTAATGTTATACTCACAATCCCTATATAACATTCTTCTATAAATGATATGAAAACATACCAATAAAAGTAACTAACAATAATAGCTAACTCTTAATGAGTGCTTATTATTTGCAAGCACCATGCAAAAGATTTTGCATGTGTTATCTCATTTAACCACCATAATGTACTCTTAAAATGGGAAATGTTACCAAAGGAATCCAAACTGAGAGAAGTTAGATAACTTGCCCAAGGTCAAAAACACAACTTTTGTATGGAATTGTGATTCAGTCACCGGCCTTTTGATTCCAAGTCCTAAGTACTAAGTTGCTCTGCTATCACTTCACTTGAATAAATATATATTCAAATTTCATGACATTTCCAAAAATATTAGAGCCAGACTTTTTTATGAACTCAGAGGAGATCACATATTAGAAAGAGAGCACAGAGATCATTCTAATTGCTCTTCCCATTTTCTCCACTGCAAATCTATATAGCTATTGTCAACGCAGAAGTAAGAATGAATGGTTCATTCAAACATTAAGTCTGATCATGTAATTCCTCTGACTCAAACACTTCTAATGTCTTCTCCTTCAGAATAAAAGCCAAAATAATTACAACGTCCTACAGAGTGCTTTGCATTCTGCTCCCTGCTCTCTCTCTCTCTCTCTCTCTCTCTCTCTCTTTTACATCTTCCCTCCTTCACTCCATAGCACTCTCCTGGTTTCCCTGCTACCCTCTGAACACACTCTCCCTCCTCAAGGCCTTCAAATTTTCTCTTCCTTCTGACTGAAATGCTCTTACCTGTGACCACAAGACTTGATCTTCAATTTTGATGTTTCTACTCAACTTTAACTTCTCCAATGAGACTTTCTCTTGATCCTTCTGACTTTTCTGTAATTCACTTCAACCCTTTCACAACCCTGAATACCATCTGACATAGTATATTTCACTTATTATCTATCTCTCTCAACCAGCACTAAGATCCATGAGAGAAGGGGTTATTTTTTTGTCTGTTTTGTTTGCTATTGAATCCCTCGTGCCTAGAATAGTGCCTGGCACATAGTGGGAGCTAAATGACTACTAGTTGAATAAATAGAAGACACCAAGTGAGTGAATGGTATTCATAAGCCCACAGTGCACATCATACCACTATTGACTAGATTATAGTAGCAAACTAAGAAAAATATGTATTTGAACTGGAAATTGGAAGTATGACCTACAAACTCATGTACAAACGAACAAAGGCTAACCTCAAAAAAAAATTAAATAAAAAAGGACGGAAAGATTTCACAAAACCACGTTTTTAAATTACTAAATGAGCAAATTGAGAATTTATGAAAGAACAAAGATATGAGATGCACTACCCAGATACCTCAAATATGAAGTGCTGCAAATAAAGCAACTAATAAAGTTACCAACACTAAATGTCATGTTCAGAAAAAAATCAAGATTACAGTGTCATGACTTCATTGTTCCTGTCAGCTGAAAAGTGTAGGAAATGAAGTGAAACTTAACCAGTGACACTAGTGAATGGAGTGACAAGTAGACAGGGGAATAATAACTCCAGAGTAATGACTCATGCACACTTTAATTCATCCTTGCTTTTTACCAGTTTCACATTAAAACCTGATAGAGAAAGATAAGAGTGAAATACAGCCACACAAGACATTTATGAGCTTTTAGTATGAACTTCAGACAGATTAGGAGTCAGAAAGTAGAGTGATTCTTAAATAATTTTTGAACAGTCATTAATTTCTCACACTGCCAGAAATGGAAAAGAAAGCAAACCAAAAAAGTGAGCTGGGGCTGACAAAACATTTTGGAGGCAGCATTGTATTCCTAAACACTCATCAGCTTGCTTTTGAACCACCTTTCCTTGGCACCAAACCAACCAAAGTTTGTGAACCTCAACTCTCTCCCCAGATGGAGTATTGTCAGGTTCCTCTTTACTACTATCTTCTCCAAGTACAATTGAGAAGGAAAAAAACAAACAAAAAACAACAACAAGAAACAACAAAAATCTCAACAGAGGGAACGTTTTTTTTTTTTATTTTGTCAGTGATGTGTGTCTCCTTGGCAGACTGCTCTGTTAGTTAAGTTATTAGCACTTTGGAATTGTCTATGACTTTTGTCATGTGTTTAAGCTGATTAGCCCCCTGGGTGATTGGCTTTCAAGGCAATATTTCCTTTGACAGCTTGTGGAGAGTACAGCTGTCTGGACAACAAGTAAAGTTCTTAACTCTTATTTCTCATATGGTTTCCATTCAACTATTTTAATGGTGGCCGCAGACTTATAAACAGAAGGCAATGGTTTATAATGTTTTAAGATGTTCACTTATAGGATAACCACCATTGGCTGTGGCAAATTGACATCAGTATGACTTCCTTCACACTCTAACTTCTTTCACGTGCTAATCTCTGTAGATTTTTATCTCTGCAATCTCAAATTCGCTTCAGCCTTCTCATTTTCATTGCTACCACCCATTCTCCAGCCCTATTATGCCTGAAAGCAGAAGTAGGCTTCTACCTCATTCTTCATAATATGAGCTCATCTCCAACTGTATATTCTACTTTTCCTTCTAAATGACAGAATTTCCATCCAAACTGGAATACTTTTTACTTCCTTGTTATGGCCATTGCATTCCCGGCTCTGTACTATTGTTCATGATTAATTTACTTAATATATTTTTATATAATATACTGTTCAAAATATGTTTTAGTCACAGATAGCCATTGTGATTTGTCTGCTATGTCCTCATTATTTTAGAAATTTTAATATATCAAGCCCTACTTTTGTTTTTAAAACACCTTAAATTATTTCCTATGTACACTCTCCATCAAATTGTTAACAAAATTCATCTTCCTGAAGGACAAACCAGGAACGAATAACTATAAAATAAAATTCCAACCCACATTCATACAGTCTGTAATTGCTATAATCAGTCCCTTAAGTCCATAATACTCATAGTGGCTATGTTTCTTACTGAACTATGAGTGATACAATATCCAAAGTTAAAAGGCACAATTTTTTTGTCCCAATTATTTCTCTTTTATTTTCCTATTATATATATTTAAAAAATCCATCCATACACACACACACACACCAAAAACAATATAGATAGCATTGTTCTATGTTTTACTATAATAGCAAAGCTTAGAAAGCATCGAAATATCTATCAATAATGAAGTGATTAAATGTATTAGGAAATATCCTTATGTTGTGTAATATACATCAATTAAAAATACATCTAGATCTGTCAGTGGCAATCAACAACATAAAAAATTTGACAATATATATTAGAAATGAAAAATAGCAAGTTTCAAAAAATACATAATATTGATATAACATTTAATAAAAACTAATGCATTGAACAAAATCTGGAAAAAAATTATCATAAGTTGTTACTTCTTGAGAATGTATGTTTGAATAATAGGGATAAAGGGAGCCTTTCTTTTTTATTCAGTTCACCTTTATATTTTGTGAATTATTTCAGAGAGAATATACTCAAGTTTTATGCATTTATTCTAAACAATGTATAGAATGGCAAATTTCTAGCTTCACAGTGGATTGCAGAATGAAGACCTGATATGTTGTTTGTATGTTTATTTTTCACTTTACAACCACCATAAATCAAACAACTTAGTAGAGTTGGTTAGATTGCTAATGTAATTTTATAGAGCACTGGCAAAAGTAGAAAGATTCCATCAGGCAACATTGGTCAATTCTTGTCAAGGGTATAATCTCCAATTTTGGGTATCACATTTCATATGGGAAATTAATAACCTGTGTGACTCTGGAGTAGAAGAATCAGTGTGATGGTTAATTTTATGTGTCAACTTGACTGGACTCCGGAATGCGTAGAGAGGTGGTAAATGATTTTTCTGGGTGTGTCTGGAGGGTGTTTTCAGAAAAGATGAGCATTTGAATTGGCAGACTAGGTAAAGAAGATCTCCCTCTCCAGTGCAGCTGAGCTTCAACCCATGTGTGAAGGGTCTGAACAAAACAAAAAGGCAGAAGAAGGGCAAATTTGTTCTCTCTTCTCCTGCCCACAGAATCAGCTGGTCCTGGTCCTTGGGCTTTAGATTTGGACTGGGACGACACAACTTGCCCCCTTGGTCCTCGGGCCTTCAGATTTGGACTAGAATTACAACACCAGCTTTCCAGACCTCCAGCTTGCAAATGACAAACAATGGGACTTCTGGTCTGTTTCTCCTGAGAACCCTGATTAATACAACCAGGATCTAGAATTTGTGTGACATCAAAAACTTGAAACACTGAGAATATTTACATTGAACAAGAGAAGGTTATATCATTTAAGATGTGAGCTAGAACGCAGCATATTACTTGCATAAACCAAGTCCTCATGTAACAACATAGCCCATTGTAGACAATTTCAGGATTAGTTACTTCAATCATCTCTATGATTATCTTACATTTTTCCCTCATAATTAAAAAATGACCCCAAGAATCATATGGTTTCATGAAAATATTAAAAGCCAAAAAAGGGGGGAATGGTCCATTTTCCTGTCTCACTGGTTAAGTGTCATCAAGCAGGACTTCCATCTGCTCACATGTCAGCATGTGCAGAGAAAGTGTCCACATGGTGACACCGTATGAACTAAAACCTCTCAAAACTGTTCCAGCTCCAAGGTTGTAGATTCTCCAAGTACCTCCACAAACCCACTAATCCACACAGGACAAGCAACCACCTAGTACTGTTAGAGAAGTAGATTGCAACTGTATTTTAAATAACCCATATCCAAAACCTGAAGTCAGCTAATGTAACTAGGAAAAAAAAAACCAGGTAATACACAGTCATGGAATCAAAATACCATACCTGTTTACTAAGCCACCTGTAAAGTAATGATGTTATATTCAAAGTAGAAAAGCATAATCATTTCATACAGTTACAAATATCTTTTGTGAATTAGAAAATTGTTAAAGTCTTCCCACGTAAAATTTTTATAAACTAATCTGAATGTATTATATCTGAGCTATAAAACACAACCTCATAGGAACATTCTTTAAATTTATTTTAGAATCTCATCTCCAAAATTCAGGAATATATTCCCAGATTTTATTATTTCTTCATGTACTCAGCCAATTTTTTCTGTTGCCATTATCTACTAAGCCTCCTCACTATGTGGAATTCATCATTATTTCCAATTCACATTTACTGAGAAGATGGATTTTGGAGCTAGATAGAGATTATACCATAGTAATTTATAAAGGTCTTTTTAGAATTGGTCCATTTTACATTTCCTAATGACCAGCCCACTGAGTTTTACATTATCTACTATTACTAAACCTGCAGAGATGCTTCACAGGATTTCAGCCTTAACAACGACAGGAAGGCAGATGGAGTTACTTATTTGTAAAACCTCAACATCTAGTTTATTTACTAAGCTGTAGGTATTGGCCATTTCATTGACTCACTCTCCTTCACTTTACCAAACTTCCCAGGCTATTTGTAGTTTCTTCATTATTTGCTTACTAATTTTAAATCCAAGCATTAAATTTATGTTGCACTATTACCACCTCTTAAATAAAAAATGCTATGTTTATATCTTCTTATCTTCTCTATTAACATATGCCTTATCTATCAACTGTAAATCGTCATTCAAATTGTAATACATTCTGTATATTTGACCAGCTTTCTTCTAAAAAGGAACACACCTGTCCCTCAGACATTAACCGTCATCAACAGCTAGCCAATAACAATAGTCTTGACTTAATAAAGTTTCTGAATAATAAATGGGGGAGAATATATTGATGTAAGAATCATTCTTCTGATACCTATTTTAAGGTCTGCCAACAAAGTATGATTCATATTGTAATTTTAAAAATTAAATGATTTAATTCAGTTTTGCAGACTATGCAAAAGTCTATATTGTTGAATGTATCTTTGCTCATAACTTTTCATTATTTAGTCAAGATGGGGTGTTGGGCATGCAATAAGTTCTGACACCAGCTCCCAGAATTAGGCCAAACTTCACAAGTTAAGGGCAAAATCCTCCATAAGACTGCTCTTATTTCAGACACCAGATACAAGTTTGGGAGTCCCCAAGGCACCCTCACCTCTGACCAGCTGGCTGCAACTTCAGGGTTCTCATTACCCCTTTGAGGTTTCATAATTCACTAGAAAGATTTACAGAACTCAGCGAAGCATTATACTTATGATTACAGTTTTATTATTTTAAAAGGATAGAAATCAGAACCAGTCAAAAGACAGATGCATAGGATGAGGTCTGAGAAGGTTCTAAAAATGAAGATTTCATTGTCTCCAGAGACACCCATCTGGCACACTAATATAGGATACTATGCCGAGTATTGCCAACCAGGGAAACTCACCTGACCCTCAGAGTCCAAGGATTTTATTGGGGTTTTATTATATAGGCATAATTGATTAAATCATTGGTCACTTTGTTGAACTCAATCTCCAGCCCCTAACACCTCTCCAAATGGGCCAGGGCGATAGCACATGGCTCAAAGCCTCAACTGTCTAATCAAGTGGTTGGTCTGTTCAGCATGGCCAGCTCTCATCCTCAGTCATTTTGTTAGCATAAACGATCTGAGTTTCACCATGAGTTGTCTTATTAACATAAACTTTCAGGTGGAGTCCAGGGGCCCACCATGAATAACAAAGATACTCTTATCACTCAGGAAATTTCAAGGGTTTAGAAGCTACCATTCAGGAACTGGGGACAAAGTCCAGCAAATTCTTTATTCCAAAGGTTTATCGGTTACTTCCCAGGAAACAGGGACCAAATTCTTATTACAAAGAGAAGAGAGAGAGAGAGAGAGAAGGAGAGAGAGAGAGGGAGAGAGAGACTGTTATTCACATAATTCGCTATTTCATATGAAATTCAAGATTTCTTAGGTGTATAGAGAAAACTGTCATCATAGTACACTGAACGCAATAAAATAGACAATGTTCAACACTGATCAGTTTTCTTACATCATGTCTGCTCCAATAGCCAGTGCTCAATGGGAAGAATACATGTTAAAGTAAGAAAGCCTGTGTCCAACATGCAACAGTTAGTTGAAAAAACAGCGGGACTAATACTAGGCCACCATATGTAGACCTACAAAGACCTTCTTTTTACTGTCTAACCAAGCCCTTTTCAGGACTTTTGCTTTGATAAACCATAAAGAGTTTTCTTATTGTGTCCATAGACTATTTTCACCCTGTTAGGGAAGGGTCTTCTTTTTTTTTTTTTGAGTTTTGGTTTTCATTTAGTGCATTTTCTTTTTACTTTATGCAAACTTTTGAAGCCTGTTTATCCTAAATAAAACATCCTCTTTCCCCTGAGAGAATAGTTTTAAAGAAGCACTATCAAAATAACTAGGGAAAAAAAAATCATTCTCCAATAGAAAATACATTGATGCATGAAAGTATACCTATCACCATTTTTTTTTAGAATCATCACGGAGCTATAGTTTTGCAGGCAGTATGTTGTTCCTCAAAAGTAATAATACATTTTGGAGAGCGCTTCTGATAAATCTAAGACATAGATATTGAAAATCCTGGAAATTAACTTACTTAGCCAGATACTCTTGATAGCTGAGATGAACTACCAAAAATGTTACTCTTGACAATGGCTGGGATAAAGAGGACAGTGCCAACAATTTATTTGTTTTTTTTATTGGAATATCTATATTTTGAAATCAAAGAATTTAGAGATTTAATGTAACTCCAATATTAGACCACCTGTAAGGATTAAAAATGAAATTAGTTATGTTAAACTAACTTTTCTATTGAAATGTAGTTATTAATTAAAGGAAATAATTCACAAATTTGTGTGCTTTTCTTTCTTAAAAACTGAAACCCAGTTCTGAAAGAGTCAGCAAGACAAAGACTCCTATTTGTGTGACTGAGAGGCACACCACACACATATGACACATACACACACACACATACACACACACACTTATCAGGCAAATGGAAATTCATTAATATATAGTTTCATTAGTTCAATCTTATGTTCATCATCAATGACTCATCAGTCATTACCACATACAATGTCACTAAAGTTGCAAGATGTAATCTTCTTTACTGAATTCTTTAAATAAAACAAAATCAAAATAAAGTCATATATAATCCCAAGCTGGACTAATCTTCCAACCTCTCCTTTGAGACACCATTAGTCTCATTAGTCTCATTATCTACCACAAACAACCTATTGGTAGAACACAATAAGAGTAGCAATATATTTTTTTATTGAGATTGTTCGTGTTTTGCGAACTCTTTATTTCACTCTTTTGTATTTTCATCCTAAAGTCCAAGAGTATTATGAATGCTATGATGATTTATACATGCAGATACCTGGAATAGTATGTTTGCTTAATAAATCATAAAAAATATGTTAATATAGTCAATATCATTAAAATTATAGAAACAATTTTTTTCCACCTGGAGGAAATTGATCATTCAAAAGCACAGTGGGTAAAGTGATTTTGACTTTCAAAACAGTTTTTATTCGGGATGTGAAATTTAATTTGGTGATTCTTATCTAACACACTTAGGAGAATTTTAATTTGTGTTCAGAAATGAACTGTACTTGCAAACAATGTTGTATGTTGAAGTCTGGTGCATCATAGCTATCTTTCAAATTGTCAGAAATGCACTTCTGAAGAATTACCCAATGTAATGTGCAACAATTACCTTTATGTTAGGTTTTGATCAATTGTACTGTGATTTTCCCAAAATTATCAGTCATAAAGAAAAGCCTTCAGCAAAGATGAAACCTAAAAATATTTTATCTCATCTACTTTTATTCAGAAACCTAAAGAAAAGCTCTTTGATGTTTTTTATTCCTCTATATTCACATGGTTTTCTTGACTTCCTTTATTGTCCCACAAGTAATATACTTGAATGTTTCTTGATGTTTTAGTTACTTTTTGCAACACAAACTTTTCAATACTGGACAAAAATAGGTAATTATCAAAAGGCATCTTTGCCAAAAGTCATTTTATAGAAGTGCTTTGTTGTTGTAAATGATAGCCTGTTGTAACACTTTTTATTTTTAATTAAAGACCATTCTGATTCCTAGGAGAGTTTATGACAAGCATAAGTAAACTAAGACTATATTTCAAACCTTTCCCAGTCAAATTGGTAGCAAAATACCTAAAATGCTGAAAGATGAAAACTGTGTTTAGAGATAAAGGAATAAATTTTATAAAGTCTAAAATATGTACAACTGGTAGGGGGAAGGCTCTACAAAATTCAATATTACAAACACAAAAGTAAGCCACGGAAGCAGTGAGTGAGGAATACTACAGTTTAATAATATTCATTAGCTTCATGGTAAATATACTCTATTCACTAAACACATATCTACATATTTATTTTTAAACTTGTAAAATCTACATTAAATCTTCTATCACATTTTAGCAGATTGAAAATTAAGGATTGAAACCAATTCCAGTATGGAAAATAGGCCAAATGCTGCCAGAGGTAAGTATTATGCTAAAAAATAAAGCTTTAATATGAACAAAAAATTGCTGAGCATTAAGATGAAATCTGATTATTATAGATCTATAACTATCAGCTAGCTCCCCCTTTGAAATCTTAACATTAAGAAAGACCAAACGTCAACTTTTCTTCATTTTGTTATTGTTTGTTTTGTTTTGTTTTAAATCTAGCCAAAGAAACTAAAATCTACTGGCCCTTCCAAGTGTCAATAAATCTATGATCATACAGTGAAATCTTAGGTTACACAAACTTTGAAGTTGTAAGAAAATAAACAGACTTGTTTTGGAGTTCAACTTTTACAGTCATGTACCACTTAACAAGGACATATTCTGAGAAATGTGTCTGTAGGCAATTTCATCCTCGTGCAAATATCGCAGTGTACTTATACAAACCTAGGTGGTATAAACTACTACACACCTAGGTAATATAGTCTAGCCTATTTTTCCTAGGCTACAAGCCTGCAGAACATGTTATTGTACAAAATATCATGAGATTAAATCAAGCAAAAGAGAAAATAATGCAATCAAGAGATGCTGTAAACATGAGATATATGAGTCCTCTGCTGGTGTAACATGCTTGTTTTACAGCAAACAAAAAAAATGTAGAAAGAATACACTTTAAAATAATGATAAAAATATAGTATAGTAAATACGTAAACCTGTAACAAACGTTTATTGTTATTATCAAGTACTACCTATTATACATAATTGTATGTGCTATACTTTATATGACTGGCAGCATAGTAGGTTTGTTTACACCAGTATCACCACAAATACATGAGTAATGCATTGTGCTATGATGTTATAAAAGCTATGATTTCACTAAGCCATAGGAATGTTTCAACTCCATTATAATCATATACCGTACACCGTGGTAAATGGTCTATGCAGTCCATAGTTGACCAAAATGTTATTGTGCAGCACATGACTGTACACAAATTATGATTCTGCCTCTTAAATGCATCCTTCACCTGAGAATAGAATTTAGTCTTCCTTATACTGAGTTTGCTCATCTGTAGAAAGTGGGTCCCATAGCCCCTACTTCAAAGTAGTATTGTAGCTATTAGAGATAATACACGCAAAATGTGTAACATGTGGGAGATTAAATATGTAGTAATTTCTAATGCTATAATTGTCAATAATATTCTCTATCACTCTATATAGGAATATCAGCCATATAAGTATGTACACCTGACCAAAGCAACTGAAGACACTAGATATGACTCACTGTTACTATTAGTGTTATAGAGCTATGGATACAGTATTTGTGGCTATAATTTTGTCGATTCAAATCAGTTTATCTAGACAGGTTAAGCTCAAAAATCACATGCAAATGAAATTTGGAATTCTTCTCAAACATTGTTGTCATACTGTAGAAAGAACCAGATAGATTTGTGTTTTCTTGTTAAGAAGCAGAAAGCTGGAAAGAGCATTGCTTCAAATTTTACAATATGAACAACGAAAAACACCAGACAATCAACAAATTAAAAACATTCTTGAGTCCATCAGAGAACTGAAGTCTCAGAGTGAACAACTGACCTAAAAAGGAGAAAAGCTGCCTCCAAAAAGAAAAAGAACAAGAGTATATATATACTCAGGAGGCGAATCTACTGGTTAAGAAAGAAGATAGTGAAAATAATTCAGGATTTTTTTTTTTTTAATCCCATTTCTAAAGGTCAAGTGTGGGCAGAAACAAAACTATAGAGTTCCTAAGAATGGGAACAACGAACTCAAGTTGAATTCATACCTACTCGTGGACTCTTCAAAGATCTCACATGATGCTCAAAAGAAAGACTGGGTAGGGACATACGGCCTGAGAAAAGTTTCATCATGCAGGTGTTAAAAAAGAAAAAGCAGCAGTGCTGTAGAAAAGGCACAAAGTTCTGCCCAGACTCCTCTCTCATCCTTCTTATGGAAAAAAGAAAAGCATCTAGAGTTAGGGCAGCAAAGGCCTGTTGTCTTCAGAGTATGGTTGAAGAATGACCACAGATGGGGCAGGGAAACGGGAAAATAATCCTGGGGCTATGTCCTTGGACATTTACCATTAGACATCTCAGTAGGGTTTTTTTTATTTTTCATTTTTGTAGAAATTGACAAGATGACTTTAAAATTAATATGTATAAACAAATGAATTGAACTAACCAAAACACTTTTTTAAAAAATAAAACAAAATTTGAGGTTCAGTATAACTGATTTCTAGATGTATAGCAGCAGTCAAGATAATTCTCTGTTGGAAAAACAGTACACCTATGGATCAATGGAACTGAATGAAGAGTTCAGAAATAGAAATAGATCTACACATATATGTTCAGTTGGTTACCAATAAACATGCAAGAAAATTCAGTGGAGAAGGAATAGAATTTTTCAACAAGCAGTGCTGGAAAAATTACATATCCATAGGCAAAGCAATAAAGAACCTTCATTTATGCATCTTCCTCATATACACATTAAATAAAAATTGATTATACAAGTGCCATTAAAGAACAAAATGGTAAATTGGACTTCATCAAAATTTAAAACATCTGCTCTTCAAAACACAACATTAAACAATAAGAAGACAAGTCATAAACCAGAGAAAATATTTGCAAATCACTGATAAAAAATGATAAAGGGCTTGTATTCAAAGTATATTAAGAAAACAAGAAATCAGTAATAAAATAGGTAAAAATCTGGAAAGAAAGTTCATCCAAGGAGATAAAAGAATGTCAAATAAACACTTTAAATGATGCCTAATATCATTAGTAAGTAGGGAATGCAAATTAAAACCAAAATGAGAGAACACTACCCTTGTATTCTAATAGCTAAACTAAAATGGATGAAGTCCCAGTAAGATGCAGAGCCTCTAGAATGCTCATATATATTTCTGGTAGGAATGCAATAACAGTATAAAACTTTGGAAAATATTCTGGTAGTTTCTCATAAAATTAAACGTACACTCCTATATAATCCAGCAATCTTACTTCTTGGTAGTTAACCAAATGAAATGAAAACCTATTTTCACACAAAACCTATACATAATGGGGTAGGTAGGAATAGTCAAGAGGGCACCAGTCACATCAAACAGCCAGGTCTAGGAGGCCACTTAATCCCCATGAGTCTGAGGTCCCTCTTGTCCATCCAAAGATACTAACGACCTGGCTTGGGGAAAGCCTTTCCACCTCTGGAAACAGCCCCAGCTCCAGTGGCAACAGGTAAACCCAGACCAAAACAACATGGCAAAGGCTCTTTGGAAAGACAGCCCCCAACAGACAAAGACTTGCCTGCTAAATCTAACAGGGGGACTGTCTGTTAAAATAAAAGATTTAAATAGGACCTGGAATCATTGCCAATATACTGGTTGTATTATTCTACTACAGTTTTATAAAATGTTTCCATTAGAGGAAACTCAAGATCTCGCTGCATTAGTTCACATGAGTTTAATATTCTCTCAGTTAAATTGTGAATTAAAACACAAAAAAAGAAAACCTATACATAAATGTTTATATAGTGACTTTATTTGCAATTGTCCCATCCTGGAACAAAACCAAATGTCCCTCTCCTGGGAAACGGATAAAATAATGACGGTGCATTTATAAATGCAAAACCAATCAGCAATAAGAAGGAAAGAACTGTTACTGATACAAGCAACAGCATTTTTAAATCTCAAATGCATTGTACTGAGTGAAATAAGCCAGATTCAAATAGCTACATAATTCTATAATTCCACTTATATAACATCCTTTCAGAAGCAAAATATAGGGGAATAGAAAACCAAGGCTGGGGATGGTAGTGGTTGACTATTAGGGGTATGGTGGAATTTTGGATAGACTTTTTCTATATTTTGTTCCATATCTTGATTGTGGTTGTAATTACATGACTGTATACTTTTTCCAAAACTTTCACAACTGAACAATAAAAGGGTAAATTTTGCCATGTGTAAACTTTATCTTAATTGAAGAAAATGGAAAAAAAAAAAAGTCCCATTAGTTTTACCCTTGAATACTCCAGACTGATTGTGATCATAAAAAGTGGTCCCATTTTATAGTCCATAAGAACATTAAAACTGCAATTAAAGCGTTCTTTAAAATTATCCACAATCCTGCCATCCCAAGATGTCAGTCTTTCCATGCTCTGTCCAAGCATACTATAACTCTATAACTGAATTCAGCACTTATTCTTTTTTTCCCCACTTAGAAATAAGCATTTTTAATAGAAATATATTCCTACTCATCATTTTCCATCTCTACATTATTCCATTTAGTTAAAATATAATTGACTTAACTTTCCCTCAGTAATAGACTTTTGGTCTACATTAATCTTTTTAGTATTATAAATGAAATTTTATTGAATATCTTGATAGACATAACCAATTTTTCTTTTTATATTTTCCCCTTGGTGTAAATTTTAATGCATAGAATTAAAACAATAAGAACTCCCCTTCATAAATATTGCCCATTTGTAATAAAAAGATGTTTGCTTATTTTCCCACCCACAATGGAAATTGAAACAATTTTATAATCTCTCGTTGTCACTGGAATATATAAATGTTATATATTTTATATAGTATTTTTTATTTAATATATGTGAAATGTGTTTTGCTTTAATTTCCATTTTTCTTGTGTATTATATTATTTCAAAAGTTTGTTTCAAATTTCATATCCATTTGAGGCATAGCCTATCCATGTCCTTGTTTATACATATATTTTTTATATATATAAGCACAGCAATTGTACCATGGCTAGTGCCATGAAAAGATTATTTAGTTTTTCCCTAAATGTGCTCTTCTGGATTTATGATAAATTACACTGGGAAACTGTACTAAGTAAAATGAAGCTAGGGACCATGTGTTATCAGTAACCTGCACAGTGACTACCATATACTAGTCCTAAATGCTCAACAAATATTTGTTGGAAGGAAGGGAGGGAGGGAGGGAAAAAGGAAAAGAGAGAGAGAGGGAAGATGGGAAGGAGGGAGAATAAAGGTACAGTAACTCACTCCCCAAGGGCAAAGCAATCTTAAACAAAGAGTAATCATCTTAACAGACAGATCTTGGAGAAACCTTTCTGAGATAGCAGCTAACATTGATACATTAGATAGTCCTTATTCTCGCTTTAATCCCCTGTCTTGAATCCCATAATACTTTTATTATGTAGGTATAACTACATGGTGGTCTTCCTTTGCTTTAGAAGAACAATTACAAAGAGATGCACAGATTCAGTATAAATTCCTGGCCTCAGTAAATTTTCATCGAATAGATACTAAAGGGTTTGTTAAGCCAACGCTACCTATGAAATATAAATACAATTTTTAAATATAAATGAAGCAGTATATATACCAACACACTGGTATATTTCATATATCAATATAAAATGAAGCAGATTGTTTTGAGCTGAAGAATTAAAAACAAGCATCCATCTTCAAATACATTGCTGATACAGATAAAGTCACACTGACTAAGTTGCCATAGTCACTAAACTTCCTCTAGCTTGTCATATTTTTCTGATTTGAGATGTCTGTCTTTTTGCTACAGGAATTAGGTTGCTTGTCATATTTTTTCTCCTTTTAAATGTTTACCTATTTAACTTTAAAAATGTACTTTATTTCTAAGGTGAAAGTAAAGTATCTGTAACTGGAATACTATATTTCTATACAGCAAAAAATGACAACTCTCGATGCATTTGGTTTTTTAGATTTGGATTGCTTATTTTGCAGAGAAAAAAAGTGCTTAAAGTAGGGGAAGTTTGCTACTAGACTCAGACTGCTTAGTTCTGTTTTGTTTTGTTTTGTTTTAACTTCACCTCACCTGTCATTATACTGTATATGACACCAATGTTATTCAGATGAGGCGTTTCCGTTTGTCAAGTAAGATGGCAAATGCAACAAATACATTTCTGGTGGAATAATGGGAATAGTGAGAAATCTTTGACAAGGAGTAGCAAAATCACAGGTTGGTGGATCATGTGAGAATTGCACTACATAAAACCATCTTCCCCTATCCACCCCCAAACCATAGCTCATGGGCTATGGATGGGTCATCTGAAGCGTTCAGAGATGACTCTGCTAATGCAAGAGGATGGTGCGTGCATCAGAGCAAAGCTGAAACAATCCTGGCAAGTTGAGAAATGATAATCGGTGACTGACATTGCAGGTTTTCAGAGAGGCCAGACTCAAAAGTCTTTTTACAATGAATGACAGAGTTCTGCTGTCCCCTGTAACACTAAATCCCCTTGTGCAGTAGCTTAGTGAAATGAAAGCAAACATTATTTGGAACATTAGCTATAAGTCATGCAAAATTCAGCAGCTCCAATTTGCATCTGAATAATAAATTGAAATGAGCCCAACAAATATCAAGTCTACATCAGACTAATAGTGGAAAATATATACTTAAGGATATTACTATCCAAGGTGGCAAGGGATACAAATAAATGTTGTTCAGCATAAAACTGTCCAATATTTCATTCACCAATGTTTATGAAAATTTACAACTGATTTATGATTTCCATTTCCTGCATTGAATCATATAACAGAAGCTTACCAGAAAAAGCAATTAATATTGACTGTATTTCATTGTTATAATAACTAGTAGAATGGCTTGAAATAGCAAACTTACATTCTAGAATCCCAGGGATCTCCAGAATGTCACACTTTCCAAACTTCACCTCAAAGACAAAGGAAAAGACAACTTGGGATAACAGGAAAAAATTCATAATAGACAAAAAAATTTGACTGAGGTTAAAGAGAGAGTAGTTAAATTCTGTGGGATTAGTGGAACTGCTACAAAAATAAATCTTTGGAGGGAAAACACAGGAGAAGAAACCATTGAATTTTTTTGACATACAAATGTAGGAGGTATTGGGAAAATCTAGTTTATTTATTCATTCACAAATTCATTTATCAAAGCATTTACTAAGTATCTAATGCCTCTGAACCATCTGGTAAAATCTTGAGATGAAAGGATAATAAAGCATGCATTTTTAATAGATTTCACAAGTCAGTGGGGAAGATGACATACAGAGAGATGGTGTAAAACAGTGTGAAAGTCCTGTACTGGAATTATGTACAAGGGAAACATTTATAAGGCTTTATGAGAGGCACTAAATTCTTCCAGTTTTCTGTGATGCCTAAACTAATTCTTAAAGAATGAATACATGTTATAAACATAATCAGTTTGTTATCAGCATGTAATTTTACATTTTCTTTATTATGATACTGAGAGTCAGACACATCTACTATTCATAATAAGAAACATTAAGAAAACAAAATTATTTTCTCTTCCTTTTAGTGACTCTGAAGACTTGACTTTGACCTTTCATCTACATGATGGCTTTCCTTTGCTCATTTACTGCCCAGCTGTGTGAGTTAACAATAAGTCTGTATAAATACGTCTGATTTTTGACCCTGGACCAGATTAGAACCTGCAGGTAAACAAGGCCTTGGTGGGAAAGGTGAAGTTGAGGGTGCATCTTGCTATGAGGTATATAAATTCAGAGATGCTGATTGGGGGCAAAAGGCCTCAAAGGAAGTTGTTGAGGAACCCCTTGAAATTTTAAAGGACAAAACAATCTTCTGGACAAAGGTAATATTCACACTTTCTCAGTCTTATGAAGGTGATTGTTACTTTCTTTGAAAGACATATCAAAGAAATGGGAGGGAACTTGGAAAATTATATAATTTGGGAGATTATGATACTTGAGAATGTCCCTTTCTCAGAATTAAGTTTGATCTAGGGTATCATCAGAGATGCAAATGTCATGCTGTTAGTTCAATTAAATTGCCAAAAATTTTGGCAAAGCAAAGTCACTATCTCCAGTACTCTCAGATTACATTATTCCAGAAAACTGAAAGGCAGATAAAGACCTTAGATTTTAGAGAAGGAAAACAGATTCCTGTGATCTGAACACAATTCAGCCACTTAAAAACATTTCTCTTTGTTGGCATCTAGAGTTCCTTCCCTATGCTCACCCTAGTTAATATGAAAATATGTGCCCTCCAAACTGGAGGTTGTCAACAATCCTGGGAAGGGAATGTCATACTCTTCAAAGGTTTCAAAAATAAAACATTTTAAAAAATAAAAATTACTCACAATAATTCTGAAGTATACTAATAAGTGAATGCCAACCACACACACACATATGTACACACATGCACACGCAACAAATCCCTTGAATAACACATCCCAGAGTAATAATTACAAATACTATGTACAAATCTTTTCAGAATATTGTCCACTTTATACAGTCATACAGTGTTTTAAAAATAGCCTTTATATTTTAGAGCAGTTTTAGGTTCACAGGAAAATTGAGCGGTAGGTACAGAGAGTCCTATGTACCCCAAAGTTCATGTTTTGCACATTTTATGAGTAAGAACAAATGTATAATGTCATGTGTTTATTGTTATAGCAGACATACATTTTTAACAGATATTTTCTTATTTTACATAGTGATCTGTAATTTCCTTTTTCAGTAAATATCTGTCTGTTTGGGTCCATGTACACCTACCTTACTTTTTGGTAATGTTACAGAATCTTATAAACATATGTCCTTTAATTTATTCAGAAGTAGCTTATTGATAGACATTTCATTTTATAATCTACATTTTTAATCGCAAACAAGGGTACAATAAATATTCTTGTTCAGATATATTGCCATTTCATGTACAAATTTCCAGACATCACATGCAAAGTAGCACTTATTTCTATCAAGTGAACATTTTCTCTATATCAACTGCTGGTGTGGGCTCCGCGGAGATTCCAGAGTTAACCTTACTTTAGGTAGGAAGGATTTAAGGGAACCTGAGGCTAATCATTAAGACTCCAGGCAAGTTCACCATGAAGCTACTGACGGTCACCCTTCAGGCCCTTCCCTTGCCCAAGTACTTCCCAAGGCCCAGTGCCTTCTCTTCTGAAGGAAGCAATGACCCGGGCCACGCACCAGAGATATGGGATACTCCTGCCTTCCTGGGGATTACACTTTAAGGTCAGCAAGCTTTTAGCACTAACTCTACTCCGCCCCCAGCTGTCCCCGTAGATTTCTTTGAACAACAAGAGCCTGCCCTTGACCCCAAGAAGAAAGATGTGAATTAGATGTCACCTGCTCCATGGCAACCTCCTCCCTAAAGAATAGCCCAAATGGGAGGACATGCTGTTGAGAGGCGTGTCAGTGACAACAAAGACCTGGCTGACCTGGACCAGCTGTATCATCAGAGGTCATTCCGTGGAAGCGTGAAGGCCTGGCTTTCCCTGAGGGCTTGTCCTAGACAAGAAATGAGAGAGCAACCAACTACAGAAGTTACAGATATGGGATTACCAATAATGAGATGTGAAAAAATTAATTAGCATATTTTGATTAACCAAGCTATTGTACATTTTCTGTCTCTTCTCAATATTGAAAACAATATTTTTAAAAAGTCATTGTCATATGAAGAGGCAGAGTATGCCAAATAGTGTATGTGTGTGTGTAGGTATGTGTGTGTGTGGGGTGGGGGGGAGTGAAGAGAGAGAGAGAGAGAGAGAAATATATACAAGTGGACACTTTGGTCAACGTTGCTCAAGCAGTAGTTCGCTATAATCAGAAGTATCTGGACATTGATGGTAACCACTTTGAGCACCTCTTGTAATTGCAGAAGTCAAACGTGACTTGTATTCACCTTTTGTCATCAGTATATACTGAGTATTACAATTTTAAAGCAGTTTTCCTTTCTTAAAATGTGTGTGTGTGTGTGTTTGTGTGTGTGTGTGTGTGTGTATATATATACACATATATATACATACATACATACATATATATTTTGGGCACTATATATATTTCAGAGATGTACCAAGTAGTTAACAAATAATGTCATTTTACTGGATTTGTGACAATTGTTATATTTTTCAGCTTATAAAATTTTGTTGTTTGCTTTGATTTATTTTCTGATTCTAATAAATTTTTATTTGCCAACCAAATTCTATATTTACAAATTTGCATTTTAAAGAAGAGTTTCAAAACTCATATAAACTTTTGACACCCATATATCTGCATCTACCTCTGCTCAGAAATAAGCATAATCGATGCTAGATTGTCCACAGATTAGTAATCTGCTCTTATTTATTATTTCTCTATATCCTCATTATGAAAAAGAAAAAAACGAAAAACTGAAAACTTCCTTTGAATATCCACATTGTGAACCTTGGAGCATAATTATCTCTGGATAGCATGCTATGGAAATGTAAGTGCGGACTAATTGAGACACCTAGTATTTCATGTCAACAATTCTTACATTGCTATAGCATGTGTTTCAGACACTAGGCCCTGGCCAGTCAACTGGAATTCTTTCCAGCTCTTGCTGTGTTTGTCACTTTGTACCCATCTGAGGGATAAATCTCGGTTTAGGTCCCAACCCCAGCACATTGTTCAAACACAAATATCAGGACTTCCTTCTCAGAGATAAGAGTTTTGATTACTGTATAAACAACTACCTCAATGGTTAGTGGCTTAAAACAATAATCACTTTATCTTTCATGTATCTATAAGTTTACTGTGCTCAACTGAATGGTGCTTCTGTGCCAGGCAATGTGAGCTGGGCTGTAGTCATCTGAGGGCTTTATCAAGCTGAAGCATCTGAGGTGGCTTATCACATGCGCTCCAGCCTCAACTAGCAGTCCATCTGGCCTATCAACCAGAGCACCTACACGTGGGTTTACCATCTGTTCCGGATTTTCACAGTGTGGTGACCAGAGAGAGTCTAAGGAGTATCCTAAGAGTGTCATTCTAAGATTAAGAAAGCAGAAACTTCCAGTCTTCATAAAGTCTAAGCTTAAACTGACATCGCACCACTTCTGCCATATTCTAAGAGGAAATCAAATCAATCTCTCAACGGAAAGAGTGACGAAGACTTTGTAGCCATTTTTAATCCACCATGAAAGAATATACATTAAAATCCCAGATAGTAGTTGTTATATAAAGTCAATGACTCAGGTTGGTGTTTTTCGTCCTTTGTTCATTTGTCTTTGAATTCTGCTTGAAATTATGTAAGCTTGGGATGGATTAAATCAGAATATATTTTCTTGTGCTAAAGGACAATCTGACAATTCCATATCCTCCTAGCATGTATTTTTCCTGTTTAACACAACATTATTTTTGTAATGAGAAAGGAAATTTATTAAGAATAAAGTTGGTCAATATCACTGAATGGAAATTTATTAACTCTTAGGTTAACCATTCAAATTGACTTGGACCCTGCAATAAGAAATTGATGTCAGTCAATCTGCTTTTGAATAACTATGAATTGAGAGACTTCCTTCTTATCTAATAAAATGATATAAAAATATTCAAAAGAAACGTGAATGTTTTTAGTAACCTGAAAACAACAAACATGCCGAACTAATCTTTTTCCAAATAGTATTTTACATAGAAATTTAAGATGTGTGGCTTTGTCGAAAGTGTACATTTAATCAGCATCCGTCTTAATCAGACTGAAATTTAATAAAACAAATTTTCTTCCTGGTAGATGCAGTAATTCTTATATTGAGAGTCACACCATCTGTTTTGACAGTAACATTTTGAGGATTTCTTACATAACATATTTACGAAATCACCATATATACTGTTAAATTGAAGGCACAATGGTAGTCTTTAAATCCATCAAATCTGATGTTTACAATGGCGTATAGAAAGCCTCAAGCCATCTCTACATGCCAAGGAGTTTAAAGCAGTGGTTTCTAATATAAACTAATTAAGAGCTGTCATAGGAGTTTACACCATCTGGCATCATATAAATGCAAGTCTTCACTTAACGCTGACATTCAGGAGTGTCACCCCCTCTAAATTAACTCATTTTGAGCTTCCACAGTAAAAAAAAATAAAATAAAATAAAAAGATATACACACACTGTAACACTTGTGATACATCATGAAGCCATTCTCAAACATTTTCTTACTCCATTGTTGTTTAAGTTACTACTGCTGCTTTAAATTCTTCTGCAAAACATTAATCACATAGTAATGTCTCTTATACCTGTTGTAACAAGTATGGCTTCTCACAGGCAGTTTCTTTAACCATTAAAAATGTCCCTTTTTTTCTATGGTATGACCAATGGAACAGCTCATTAGAGCAAACTTCACTAATGTTTTAGTTAAGAACCTGGAAACTAACACAGGGACTCAGTTCTATTTCATTAAGATTCAGATGTTACACTGAGTGAGAGTCATACATGTAATTCTGGAGCCAGCAAGAAATTTAAATCTAGTGTAATTGTCTTATAAAAAGTCATTTTACTACACAAATAGTTCCACATACATGAGTTTGCTGGTATTAGAGATACAGCTTAGGTATGATTTTACCCTGGCTGTATTTAAAATGACCTATAAAGCTTTTAATAAAATAGGCGCTTGAGCTTTACATCCCTTATGTTTATGATTTAAGAAGGAGATTCTAAAGTAACTATATTAACATTTGTGGACCCTTATCCATAGGCCAGGCTTATCAACAATTAATAATTACTAAAGTGGCATATCAATAATAGTAAAATAACTCTCATTCATTCAGTATTAATTCAATTTCAGCATCACCCATTTGCAAAAACGTTTATTATAAAAGCTCTTAGAGAATCAGGATTCCAGGTATATGCTAGAATATTTCAATCAATGACTTAACAGAGAGGAAACATTGGAAACATCCTTAAAAACTTAAAGAAGTTGTGATTGGGTGCCCAAGGTTTAAAAAATGGGAACTTGTAACCTTCAGTATAACCTTTTGAGGCTAACACATCAATGTCATTGGATTCACCCAAGGAAAATAATCTCTGATAAAAGAACTCCAAAATAAAAAGAGCCATTCCAAACCTTTCTAAGGTTACACAATTTCTATCATTTTCTTCCTTTGAAGACAACCATAGCAAAGTTGTTTCATTGACTACTGACATTATAAGAAAATGCCAAAACATCCAGCAGGTACTGACATACAGTATAAGAGCAGTAACTGCTGGTATATTTAAATGAATGCAATGCACTATTTCTTACCAGTGATGCTTCTATTTTGGTGCAAGGAGAGCATTCAGTCAAAGATTGCCCCATGGCACTAGTTGCACATTACTCATGAAAAAATGTACCTACAGACTAGAATTAAACAAAAATGGAAAGGTGCCTTCCTTGTTAAGGAGTTAAGAATTTCCACAGTCAGAGCCACAATTCAGCCTTTAAAATCAGTATAGAGTGCAAGCCTCTTTATTATTTGTTTTCTAATTGCTTAATTATGTCACCACCTATAGAATGCTAGAATTTACTGTCCCATATTTACTACCACATGCCATTTCTCATACTTGAAAAAACAGTCTTTAATGTTGAATCCTGATTCTTCTTATCTGACTGTTTCCAGATTATGCTGTGGCAATTTGGAAGTTCTAATTTAATGCTTTCAACCCATTAAATTACATAGTTAACATCATGGAAACCCAAATTGACAGGTATCTTTAATAGTACATGCAATAGGGAAAATTTTTTAAAAAAAAAGTGCTGTTGACAAGCTGTCAAAGTGAATAGTATTCCAAAAAGATTACTTTATCTTAAAATTAAACTGTTATTAAACGTAATGATCATCAAATCTTGCTATACTATAAGCATTACATTCTAATATTGACTGTGTGGAAATTATAGAAAAAATATTGACATATAAAGACTACAGTATGTGTCCAGATATTTGACATAACAAGGTATGTAGTCCCTGACTGTACATAGGAAAAAAATAAAAAGCTTCAGTTATATGTCCATATTGACTTTGGAAGACCATTATCAAAGAAAAAAAAATTATGCTATTATTTTCCTTGACAGCCATTTGCTGAACAAGGGAATCAAGTAATATCACTAAAGTTTTTACATGTGTTTATATGAATCACTATTTTCAGGTTTCTCTCAGCCCTACTTATGAAATGGTTAATTTAAAAATAAATAAATAAATAAATAAAGTATGTGTAAGCAAATATATTTAATCATGAATAATTTAATTTTTTGGTTTTGAGCCATCATTCCAGCTCACTTAAGTCTGTTTTCCATCTTTTTTATTTACTTTTCACTATTTTAAATTTTTTCCTCTAGTTTTATTGAGATATAATCGACATACAGCACTGTATAAATTTAATGACAGCATAATGACGTGACTTACATATATTGTGAAATGATTAGTACAATAAATTTAATTAGTATCCATTATCTCATATATATATTTAATTTTTTCTCTTGTGATGAGAAGTTTTAGGATCACTCTCTTGGCAACATTCAAATATACCACACCACAGTGTTAACCATAGTCACCATGTTGTACATCACATCTAGTACATACTTATCTTAGAACTGGAAGTTTCTACCTTTCTGACCACCTGCATCCAATTTCCCCACCTCCATCCTCACCTCTGGTAACCACACATCTGATCTCTTTAAAATAACTTCTGAGTCTTGAAAATATTTTATGGTTTTCTACACACCATTATTTTTAATAACACTGCTTTTACCATAATCAAAATAGGGACATTTTTAATATAAGAAATCTATCCTGGGTTATCACCACCAAGACTCATTTACCCAAAACAGTCTACAAAGGCAAGGCACATTGTTGGATTAAATAATTAATAAAAATTATAATTTCCCCATCTCTCAACATGTCATTCTTGTTTCACTTACCCTAATCAGTTCTAATGAATTACTATTCAAGTGATATCTCAATATTTGCATCAATAATTTTTACCCAGACTGAGTTGTCTTTAGAAGATACACACACACACACACACACACACACACACACACACACACACACACTCTAGATGTTTCTCTGTTTTTACCTCCTTATAACCATTTTTGCCATATGAGTTAGTCTTTTCTGGATCCCTAGGACTGATTGAGCTGGACCAAGGTAAACGTCTGTGTCCATGACAAGTCTTCCAGCCTAATCTGTAAGTACCATACAAGTACCAGTGCAGTTATGGGTCATTTTAGAAAAATCTTGTTGATCAACCATGAAGGAATTATATATAACCAGTATCCACTGCTTGATAAAAACTGAGCTGTCTGAAGGATCTTTTCTAGATGATTGACGTTGATTTTTCTATAATATTATTTGGGAATTAGCCAAGATCCAAAAGTGAAGGAAAACATAATAACCCTTCTCCAGGAATCTTAGTTACTTGAAGAGGAGTGTCCTGATAATGTTATATCTAGCTTTATAGAAACAATTTCTCAGAATAGTCCCTATGTTTTCCCCTTTAGGTTTGTTGTATTTTTTACATGCTTCAGTGAATGTGGGTAGATTTGGTATCTTATACCAACTTTATTAATCCTAAAGAGACCTCTTTTTCCTTGTCTTATTGTCACAGACACATGGATATCCTAATATGATAATGTAGAAAAAAAATATGTATAATATTCGTGAAACATATTTAGTAAAGTGAAGGCAAAACTCAACAGGACTTTATTTATTAGATTTGAAGTTGGCATATCTTTCAAAGGTCAATTAAAAATTTGTTAGCATACATCCTGTGACTATTTCAAAAGAGGAACATTAAAAAAATGAAAGTCATAAAATAGTAGAGGTTGTGTTTCAGGAACTGGAAGATCAAATTGAAAAAATCTTGTCCAAATGGTCCCATTTAAAATTGTGTCGGGGGCTTGTGAGCCTTTGAGCCTTTTGAGCCCCTTCTTTAGCTTGGCCTGATCCAAACTCTTTGGAGTATACTTTCTCTTCTTATAATGGCTCTTGAGCCACTGCCTTCTGCCCAGGCCCACTTCTACCTCTTTGAAGTGTCCTTTTTCTTCTAATAAACTGCTCTTTCACTACTTTAAAAAATAAATAAATAAAAATAAACAAACAAATAAATGAATGAATAAATAAATAAATAAAATTGTGTCAGTTTTCCAGCCAAATAGCAGAGATCAAAACACTTATCAGATCTGAATGGAATCACAAAGCTTTAAAAACCACTGGGCAAAAATATAACAGGTTTTTGAATTAGATATTTTGAGTAATTCATTAAAACTTCTGCTGCTGGACTTGTTAATGACATAATAAACCTTCAAAAGTGCTCTAATTCTGTCAGGCAAACGGGTTATTTTTGTCACACAGGATTCAGAAGTGTGGATAAGACTTTAAATCAGTTAAAAAAATGAAAGTAAATGTCATGTAGTAGGAGTGTATGCAGATTTACTCTTTCTGAAAAGCAATTTAAATATATATATATATGTTTAATGTAAAGCTCTTTAAATATGAATTCACTTTGGTTTTGTTTGGGTTTTCCCAAAAGCAGAGAGAGAAAGAAAAACAAAAGCTCTGAGATAAAGCTTTACACACAGTTGGTTTGGTATATGATTTCAGGAAGAACATAGAAGAATGAGGAAGTGTGAGGGGAAGCAGGGAAGCCAATGAAGGGTGAGTTGATGAGCAGCTGACTTCCGTGGAAACTGGGGCCCAATGACATTGAGGACCACTGACAGACTGTGAAATGCACCTCAGGTTTGTATCACTGAGAATTGATAAAGTTGGCAGATACATCTACAAGCACTCATGCTTTGTTGGCTGAAGGTCACTCCAAGGGCATAACCTTTCTGGTTCATCTGGCCTAATGATGCCCAAAAAAGCTAGCTACAGCATCCAGAGAATACTTTCAAGCAGAAAGACTTAGTAAACCATCAGGTTGTATGGAAATTGTATGTACGTGATCTCCTGAGTAAGCAAAGAGGACATGAGTGGGGCACTGATGCCATCTACTATGCCTTTCACTATGCTTTCTACTATTATCAAGGAAATCACATGTACAGATTTATTCTTTTTTCTTACCTCTTATAGTGAGTAAGGGAATACTAGCACTAGAGCTTATAAAAGGTTGTGTGATATGCACATGTTTATGTAAGATTTTTGTTTAATTTTAGAGTTTATCAAAAAGCCATCTCTTCCTACAATCAATTCAAAACTCTATTGAAATTATGGTCTATTCAATAATCTGTTTTACAACTCTATAGCTATAATCACAACACATCCTGTTCTCATGAATACTTCATGATATGATCAAATAAATATTTTTTTAAAAACTGGAGTCATCCTCTACAGAACTGTGAGATTTGGCAAATAAAAAGACAGGACACTCGTATTCGTTTTCTGGGCTGCCATAAAAAAAAATGCCACAAACTGGGTGCTGTGAAACAATAGGAATTTATTCTCTCACAGTTCTGGAGACTAAAGGTTTCAAATGAAGGTGTCAGAAGGGCCATGCTCTCTCTGCAAGCTCTACTAAAGGATCCTTCCTTGTTTCTTTTAGCTTCTAGTGCTTGCCCACAATGCTTGGTATTCCTTACCTTGCAGGTACATCACTCCAATCTCTGCCTCTATCTTCACATGGCCTCTGCCCTCTGTGTCTGTGTTTCTTCTTATAAGAACATCAGTGATTCGATTTAAGGCCCACCATTATCCAATATGACCTCCTCTCAACTAGATTGCATCCCCTCAACTAGATTGCATCTGCAAACATCCTATTTGCATTCAAGATCACGTGCATAAGTTCCAGGTGGCAAGAATTTTGCAGAGACGCAATTCAACCCAGTATACCCAGTTAAATTTGAATTTTAGATAAACAACATTGCCTGAAATAATGTCTGTGGCATACTTATACTAAACATTACTCACTGCTTACTTGATATTAAAATTTAATTGGATGTCCTATATTTTTATTTGGAAAACTTACTTCTAAAGAGTATTCAGACTCTTCAGCATCACCTCATCTCTATATGCCTTTTGAAGAGACTCAGTTTCTGAAACCGGAGCCTGAAATTAAGTAAAAGTGTCAAAGATTCTCAGATTACCCTGGGGCTTTAATTCTAATACACTTTCTCTAAATAATTGCATAAGTATATAGATCAATTTTATTCCTATTTTGTACCATATTTCTCTTGGATTCTGAAGTGTTAATAAACTCCACTTACTAAACATGTATTGTTGTTTATAACGTTTGAGAATATATGGGAATAATGAGTATGGACACTCAGTCAGGTGGTAGAGAGAAGCAAGGTTCTCTTTCCTCAGAGAACTTGCAGGTTATAGTGATGAGGAGGAAGACATGTCCCAAATAATTGCTGAAAGACACAGTATGTGACACCAAAGAAGGATAAGCAAAGTGGAAGTAACCTCAGCTAATTGCTATCCCACTGATTCTGGAAGGTTCAGGTGAGATTTCATGGAGAGGTAGCTTTGGAATTAGGCCTTAGAAGATAACTTGAATGGAAATGCGAAGCTGAGTATGAGAGAATATCCTAGGTAGAGAGAATAACTGACCAAAGGTAGGGCTATTAGTCTGTGTGAGGATAAATGAATCACCTAATTCAGTAGTTCCCAAACTTTGTTGTCTGTCAGAATACCCTGTACTCTGAATTCCTTGTAGTTCATCCCAAAGAGTGCTGATTCAGTAGGTCCAGGATGGTTCAATTAAAAACAAATAAACAAACAAACAAACAAAAAACTCCCTAGGAATTGCAAACTACAATATAGACCAACATGTCTAATAGCTCAAACACAATCTAAGTTTATATGTGGTTCACAGTATAAGGTCCATGTGGTAGGCTAGGGTTGGGTTTTATAAGAGTAGATTGAGGGGGACAACCTGTTTCATGTTTCCATAACACAAGTTATTTTTAGATCTGCTCCGTGTGAGCGGAGAATTTTATAACCAAGATTTTTTCATTAATACAAGTTCCTCCTTTCCTTCCTTTCACAAACACTAAAAAAAACAATAAAAAATAAAAAAAAAATCTGGTTACTCCTTTCTCATTAAACAGTTAAAAAGTCAAAGAAGAACTCCATTCCAAACTGATTTATAAATGCCCCATTACTGATGGTTTCCAATTAGTAATACAAAATGAAGGACACTGAATATTCTCAATTCAAAAACACGAGAAAAACTATTCCAATTGTTTATTTATTTTAGGATACTGATGTAAGTGAGGTAAATTGTACTAAACCAGAGGAACCGGCTAACTTTTTTTGTAAACCACCAAAAAAAAGTGTCTAAAAATAACAGTTTAAATAACTGAAAATAACAGCGTGAGTTGAAACGCAGACTTGTTTGTTATGACTCTGCATTTCAAATAAAGAAGAAAATAAATCTAGTCCTCAAAACAGAGTATGCAACTCTACACATAGGAATATGAACTTTTTGAGAGACGTTTCTTGACGGTATGGAAAATTCGTATGGTCTTTAACTAGGAAACTTCTTGTTCTCTTTATTTTAGGGAAGCTTTACATTTTCATGCCATACATCATCCTCATGTAAGCAGAGCAACAAGCATGTATTACTTGTTTGAAAGGTCAGCATAGCTCTCCTCTCTGCACCAGGGAATAACGATAACTAACATTTGCAGTTTTTAAAGTACATGTGCATTTGGTCCCTAACAGTTGAGGTGGGTGGGGAGGGATGGGGGCTATATTTACTATTTCCTTTACCATACAGGTAATCAGCCTGAGGCTTAATAATGTCATTGGAGGTCCAGTGGCCCAAGTGTCCATGTTTACAAGGCTTCTTAGTAGTGAGAGGACAGGGCTTGAGCCCGATTCACTATCCTGATTAATAATCCGTGGTCTTCCTATCACACTGTGAAGTTCCAAATTGTTTCAGGAAAAGCTTATCCTCATTAAATAATGTACTAGAAGACAGAATAAGCAATTGTTCTCTTTGCCTCAGAGTTGTGAGAAGTATTATCAGGATGTGGGTTAAATAGCTGAGAAGCAGTTATTGGAGATGTGCAAACTTTATTAGAATTGAATATCTCTGGGGTTTTGTTTTAAAATAACTTAGTAAGCTGAACTAATCAATATGATCAAGCAATGGTCTATGAAATTCTATTTTGAAGCAAAATTGCTAGATTAACGGATCCAAAGATAATATCTGAAGCTAGTAAACTCCTGCTAGTAATCCCCTTTATCATTTTAATGAAATTCAAAACAAGTTACAATGAAAGCTCAGGAATGAAGGGCTGAAAAAAGAAAATGCAAAAATTGATTCTGCATAACTTCATTTCAAATAAAGTCTTAATAGCCAATGTTTTAAAACCCTGAACATGGAGGTTCATATGACAGGTCTTTAACTGCAATAACGAGGTACTGCAATCAAGCTACACTGTTTCCAGTAGAAAGTGTGATGCCTCTTTTACCAGTCTTAGTTGGAATAAGCTGTCAGTGTTATTTTACCCCAGATAATGAACCCAATAGCTTCTTATTCAGACCATAATAAGGGACCCATGATTTCATTAATTCTTAACTTCGAAAGTTCTTTAGCAAATAGGAACAAAAGTTGAATATCAATAGGGAACAGTTAAATTATGATATTTCCCTATTGTGGCAATTAGCTCATGAATTTTTATTGACATGGTGAAAAGCTTATGACCTAATATTAATTGTAGAACAAACATGATACCAATTGAATTAGTTTGCAAGGGTTGCCATAACAAAATAATATAGATTGGGTGGCTTAAGCAACAGAAATTAACTTTCTCACAGTTCTGGAGGCTAGAAGTACAAGATCAAGGTATTGAAAGGTTTGGTTTCTCCTGAGGCCTCTCTCTGGGGCTTGCAGATGGTTATCTTCTTACTGTGTCCAAACATGGCCTTCCCTCTGTGCATGCTGACTCCTGGTGTCTCCTTCTCTGCTTATAAGGACACCAGGTATATTGAATCAAGGCCCCATCCAAACTGCCTCATTTTAACTTAATCACCTATTTAAGACTTCATCTCCAAATAAGGTTACGTTCTGACCTAATATAACCTTATTTGTGGGTTGGGACTTCAAAATATGAATTTTGAGGGGACACTATTTAGTTCATAACACGAAAGATTTTCTCTGGCTATAGCCGTGTGCATGTTATGACAAAAATTAAAAGGAAATATGATAAAGAGTTAACAAAAGTAAATGAGTAGGGTAAGTGAGATTAATTTTACTTTCATATGTATGTTCTTCTGAATTTTAAAATAATGCACATTTATTTAAAGAGGAATGAATTGAATTACTGGTCAAGAACTATCAGGGCATCTGATTGAGGAAGTATTAAATGATGAAACAATGGAGTTCTACACTCATCTCTCTATATTGATTATTATCTTCCATTTTCTTTTCTTTCATTTTCCTTTTTTTTAATAGCTATAAACTATTTCTTCAACAAAAGTCTTAGTAGGCCAAGATGTAATATTGGCAAAAGCAGAATTACTCTCATTGATGCAAGGTCATTTTCTCTGTAACCTGTAAAGAATACTGCTGCCCACAGTAAATTTTTAAGTACTTTGAGGGCATAGACTCAGTCTTATTCATCTTTGAAACATTAATCCCTAGCAGTGCCTTCAATTGAACACATACTCAATAAATATGTCAAAAGACAAAACATTCAAGTATCTCATAGCTATTTCTTACATAAAAAGACAACAGAAATTGTACTGGATTTGAGTCAAAGCAATTTGATTCAAGTCCATGTTCTGCTGAATATCATGTGGGTAGTTTTCAGCAATTCACATGAGTTCTCTTTGGTTTCCCCATGTGTTGGTAACACAGAAGAAAAATCAATTTTCTTAACAGATGATCTAGATCCTGAGAGAGAATTGACTTTGTTTAGAAAAGGTGTGTGATAAAACATTTGGGATAGAAGATAAGATCCTGAGGACAGAAGCAGAAGCTAAGAAAAGGTGGGGGGAGGGGGGAGGAGTGGGAGGGTGGGGAGTCTTAGTTTCCTTGCACAAGGAAAGGAGATAAATTTGGCTTTTATTATTGAAAGGAGAATGAAGAAAGGAAGAAAAATCAAAGAGGAAATAGTAGGGAAGAGAGAGATGACAGCAAGATGGCGAGAGTATGGGGGCACAACATCAGATGTCATAGGCATTACACATCTCTGTGGCAGAGCAGGAGAAAAGGCACAATTTTAAATTGTTTGCTGTGGTGCAATTTGATATCTTGTCAAAATCCTCAAATTTCAATCTTACTACACTGAAGAGCTTTGTACTGATGGTTGATGGTAAAGAGTGGAAGATATAGAGGGAGGAGTGATGACTCAATGAGAAAAGTCAAGTTATTCTCAGTAGAGTGAAGGATCTAAGGCAACCATGAGAGTGCTAGCCATGAGGAATTTGTAAAAAAGCTTTAGGAAGGACTTTGGGCTTTCACAGTCCACAATCAATCTTATAAGATCTTAAGCAGTTCTGAGATCTCAAGTGATTTATGGGTCATATGTTAAATGGGATAATTATATACTGCTGACATTATAGAATTACTATATCAATCAAATTAGATAATAACAGCTAATGTTTGTTTCTATAGGACTTAACTATACCCCAAGCACTTTTGGAAGCACTCTAAATATTTTTACTCTCTTTGCCCTCATAAGAATGTCATGAAGTTCCTATTGCATGTTTTGTCTGCATTTTATAGGACAGGAAAATTAACTCATGGTAGTTCACATAGCTAATAAGCAATTGATGAGGTCAGGATTCAAAACCTGTAATAACTATGCTATTTATTATAGCTCAGAACAAAATAACAATTTATGTAAATTAAAGTATATTTTTAAGCAGCATAATGTGTCACTCTTGGACATTTAGACAGATTGGGCAGTTATAGATAGAGTTAAGAAGAGAAATAGTGACCTCTCTTAAATTAATAATGACCTTTCAGATGTAAGGTCAAGATGTTTTTCCTATTAGGGTTCCTCATCTTGGAACACCTGTCTGTTTATGTAACGGAGATTGTGCCTGACATAAGAATTGAGGCACAGGGAGTGATTGGGCTGAAATTTAGTCCTATATTCATTATCCAAGTCACGTGCCCATTGGGATATAGCTGCTCAAAGGGAACACTTTTAAAATCCCACACAAATGTGCTTGTAGTCTTGCAGTGGGTTCTATTTCCTCTCCTTCTTGACTTAACAATAATCTATTCATCATTAGGGATTCCCTTTCCACCCCCAACCTGGCCTTCCCCTCAGGTTCTTCACCCCAGCCCATACCTGGCTTTCTACTAAACTACTATGCTATACTATCCCCCACCACCCTTTGTATGTAAGCTCCTTGAAGCCAAGAGGTTATTGATTCCTAAGTCCAAAATGCCCAGCGGAGTGCTAAGAATATGGTACATTCTGAATAAAAACTTTTTTTAAAAATTAATGAATAATGAACGAAATAGATTTTTCCTAGGAGAGCTATGCTAGTAAACCATAAGTCACACATCCTGGAAGAGATTCTGTGTGAGAATCTTAAGTTGAAATTTAGTTTTAGCTCTGACTAACTAGCTCTATGACTTTGGGTAAGTCATTTAACCTTTCTGGCCCACAAGTTTTCTTTATAAAATCATTGGCTTGGGTAAAATTGATCTTTCAGGTCAATTCTAGTTCTTACCTTTCTATTAATACTCTCTCCTCTGTCAGGCGTATGATTAATGAACAAACACTCCTTATAACCCATTGGTCAACTTGAAACTCAAGCAAATATATGCCTTCAAATCATTATTTCATGTGTGTTCCCCCCCCCTTCATCCAATTTCAAATATTTACAGTCCTTGAGAATTTATAACTTCTGTTATACTCTTGCTAAATGTGTTCTTAACCAGCTCCATGATCCAACTTGTATGTCTTTATTACTAATGGCTCCGCATATAAACTGTGTGGCATTAAAAGAGATTGATTTCTCTCTGATAGCTAAATGTCCCAACATTTCTTTTAAAATACTAATAATCAAAAAAACATTAGCAGTAGATGAAAGTGAAATGGCTGGCAATTTTAATGCCTTAAGCACTTTAACCTTATCCAACAGTTCAGGTCAATCTGCTTGGCAGACATGCAAACAGGAGGGAACATAGTGGGTAGGAAACAAGATATTAACAGGCTCCAATGCATGACAATTAGTAGTCCATTATCTCCACATCAGGACTAGATTGCTTTCCCAATAAGCCTATGAATTAACCAGCCATCACATTCCAAAGCAAATCAATTAAAGATATTTTACTGTATCATTTTCAGACTTCTCATAAGTAAACTGATTTATATTTGCTTAATTCCATGTATTTTTGATAAATTGCCATACTAAAATTTTGTTCTGCAGATATGATACATATCATTTCTGAATGATATCAAACCACAGAAAAAAACAGTATGAACCTCATATAATAAAATTTCATAGTTATAATAATAAAAGTTAAAAATCATCATTAAATGGTAGGAAGCAGGTCACTTTACCTTGACAAAAATATGTATGTTTGGGAAATATTATGGCATAAGTTAAATATATATAATCACAAGAAATTTTCCTTTTAAATTTTGTCACAACATTTCTGTAAATGATAGCACCATCTCCTAATTTGATTTAAAACATGAGAGCCTTCTTCCACTGCTCTTTCACTTATCAGTGAAATCGAAGTTCACTGGCAAAGACACATGCAAATCTCTACTGATGAGGCTGGAATGGCACTTTTTGTTTATTGCCCTAATTCTGGCTAGAGAGAAGACTTCAGCAAGGACAGAGTTAATTAAACTTTGCTAATTCCCTCTGCCTCCACTCAAAGCAAGAGCCAGCTAACCCTCCTGTTAGGGCTGATTCCTACACACATTCTGGATCCCTTCCTGCCTTTTATTGGGAAACAGTTTGTTATTCAGATATCTCAGCATCAAGTTCACCTTGGCCTTAATCACATCTAATGTTGGGTACCCTGTAGAAAACCTGAAACTTTTCATATGTGAATTCCTTTAAAACTCTGATGAAAGCTATGAACTCTTTATATATTATAAAACCATGCAAGTTTACAATTTCATAGAGGATTCACAAACTTTTTGACAGTTCTTCAGAGACCCCATTCCACCATATTCCAGAGACCTCAAGCTAAGGAATGGATTTCAACTTAATTCTCTGACCAAAAGTCTCCGTGTATCCTATTGTTCCTGAGCCCTGTTTTGATGATTTGTTCAAGACCCTTGTGATCTCTTGCTGTGGTTCTCCCTTGATCTTACTGCATTTACTGTCCTGTATACCAGGCGGAAGACAGGGCTCAGCTAATTCTCCCTCCCCTTTGTTTCTAGTGTGTCCACTGTAAGGCCGGACCACTCTTCTTGCCTATAACTGGATGATGGCCCATCCCCTGATCACCTGGTTCCTGTCCCACCAAGGGAATATGTCTTCAGTCTAGGTCCTGGACCCTCCTGATCTCTATAGGTCCACCTCAAAAACATCTTCAAATACTTTAAGAGCAGAAAAAAAAGAATCCTCTGATACTGAAATAAAAAGACTAAAATTTTATCTTATTTGTTCAGCTTCTTACAAGTATTAGTGATTGAAAATAGATTGTAGAGTCACTTCACACACTCAAACTACTTTCAGCAGAAGTAGGGGCTACAGAGTTAAAGGGCTTCTTAAATATATAGGATAAAAGTGCATCATCAGAACAATGACTCAGATTTTGGGTCGAGTTTCTCTTCAACAAGGTGCTCTGCAGTTCATCTTACGAATATGTGCATTATGCTGTACAGATGTGATATGTACACAGTACCATTACATTCGATTAAAATAAAAGTCATAAGAAAGACTCATTTCTCATTATAATACATTTAGAATTAGAACAGTGTTATTTCAACATTTCAAATGAGAAATTTTTGGTATGGGAAAATCTTATACAAAAAGTGATAAGTAGGAGAAAGAAGCAGAGTTTCTGTGACTGAAACTTGGGTAGGCATCACAACCCTGCCTCCTGATATCCTCCACCCTGTGAGGTCTTCTTGGAACCACCAATGCTCATGGAGCAGACTCTGAAGCACAATAACATAAAATATTTTTCTCTGTGTTAAATCTAATTTGCATATCACAATGCAAAAGATAAATATCTCAACAAATTGTGTAGATATTGCTTTCCCTCTTCCAGAAAATCAAAAAGAAAGACAGCCCATGATCTCATCACTCATTTTGCCGGAGGTCCCTGATGATGACTCTTTTTCCAGGAATTTGGGAGGCAAATAAGCACGCTGCTGTTATGCTGAATGACACTGGCTTCCGCTTGTCCCCACATATCAGTGGAGGTCCCCCTTGCTCGTTTTTCTATCTTGTCATCACTACTTAATTTATAACTTAAAAAATAGACTATATTGTTTCATGTCCCTTTAAAACAGATTGTCAAGTCCTTAGAGGTTAGAAGAATATACTGATCTCTGATAACAAACTTAAGACAACTTTAGCACATGGAAATTCAGAATCTTTCAGCTATAAATTGCCTGAATACAGAACTGAATGATAATTAATTAACTTATTAATGAGAAATCCCAAAAGACAATTGTTGTCCTATATATGTGGGCTGTTTCTGCCACATAGGTTTTTCCAGGAATGCTTTTCAGCCACCACCCAACTATCTTGATTGTGATGACAGACCTAAATCATTCTCAAGACCCAAATTGAACATCACTTCTCTAAAACCTTCCTTAGTGCAAATCTCACAGAAGGGAGGTTAATCTACATTCATTAGTGCAATTATTTATGTGTCTATCCTCCCTGTCAGACCATAAATGCCTTGAGGCAGGATTCATACTTTATTCATTTATGCCCCAAAGCTTACTTCAGGGCTTAGAACATAATGGATTGTCAAAAATGTTTATTAGGTGGATAATGCTGACTACTGATATAAGTGAGGTGCCTCACAAAATTGTTTTGTGGGCAGACATACTAGGAAATCTGATGATCTAAGTGGTATTTGAGACTATAGCCAAGGACAAAAAGGCCATACACTAGCTTTAGCCTCCCCACCAATCACCTCTTATCCATCAAAAAACACTACGTATTCCACCTTTAGAAGCAAAGTAACCCTTGTAATGCTAACAGTAGAAATATTGCCACATACTTAGATTTCGTTTTTCATAAATATCTACTTAGGTTCAAGGCAATGCAGGAGATTTTTTTCCCCAAAGAAACACCTTTCTTTCAGAATTAAATTATGACTTTCCTATAATAAAGCTATATTAAGATATTAAAAGAAAAAAACAAAAACAAAAAACTTAGATCCAGTCCTAACACCTAAAGTTAAGACTACCTTTTAAACTATCTTTTAAAGTTCACAGAAGTGGGAAGAAGTAGAAAGGAAATATAGTACAAGTTGGCAAATATAGACTCTGGAATCAAAATTTATAATCCAGCATCCTCACTTATCAGCTTGTTAATCTTGGGCACATTATTTAAGCTTTCTGTGCCTCTGTTTCCTCAAATGTAACATGATGACTAATAATAGTTCTCACCATGTGGGTTTATTGTGAGGCAATGAAAAATGCTTACAGTACATTATAAGTACTCAATATACACTATAAAGTTATTGTAGAAAGTTTCTTCTATCAACTGCCTCTTCCACAGACCTTTTCAAAGAAAAGTCTTCCTTCATTTGATCAATATATACTACCCACCTTCTCTGTGCCAGACACACATTAGTGACATAGTTATGAACAAGGCAGCGCATGCCTTCAGGAATCTTATCTCCTAATAGAAGACACTAGTGAAAAGTTAAACAAATGCTTTCTGTACTAACATTAGGGGAACATGTGCAAGGAGATAGAGTGGAGAGCTATATGGCTCCTTTACATATTGTGGCCAGTGAAACTTCTCTGAGAAACATTTGAGGTAAGATCTGAACCTGAAGAGGGTGGGGAGCCATGTGAGGATCAAGGGGGAGAGTGTTACAGAAGGGAGAGTGAGTCCAAAGGTATGAAGCTAGAACTTTCTTGACTTCTGAGGCCAGTGTCCTCAGAGCAGAGTGGGCTTGAGGAAGGGGGCAGGCAACGAGGCCCTAGAGCTAGGTGGGGTCTGATAGCACGTTGCCTCAGTGGCCTTTGTGAAATTCTGGCTTTAATTCTAATCGTAATGTGAGGCCAGTGGAGGAGTTTGCACTGCAGAGGCATGTGATCTGATATTCTTTGTAAACATATAATTCTGGCTATTTTGTGAAGTACAGACACTGTATAAAGTGTGAGAGGAGTGAATTGGGTTGGGTGGGAGTGGTGTGGGCAATTAGAACAGGCAATGTTCAGAGTATATTTTAAGATAGAGTTAATAGGACTTACTACACAATGAATATAAGCCTGGAGGAAAATAAGATTCAAAGGTGACTCCTAGTGTGTTTGGCCTGAGCAATTAGGTGAATAGCACTATTATTGAAAAAATGGGAAAGACAAAAAGAGGGCCCATTTGCAAAGGGAGATGAGAAGTTCTGTTTTAGGCATGTATGTATCATAATCTGGAGTTAAGGGGGTGATTTTTAAAATGAAGTTATGTCATTCAGATTGGACAGGATCACTTACACTGTAGATATAAAAGTTTACAATACTGCGCCCTGAGCACACTGATATCCAGGAGCTGAGAAAAAGAGAAGAAATTTCAGACAACACTGTGATGGAGCAGTCAATAGGATAAAAAGAAAGTCATGAGAGTGCAATGTCCTCAAGGATATGTGAAGAATAGTTTCAAGTATAATGGAGTAATCAACCACATCAAATGATACTGAGAAACTGATATGAACGCTGAGAAATATAAAGGTCACTACTGACAAGAACATTATGGTCATGGTAAGAACAAGAGCCTAATTCCATGGGTCAAAAAGAATACAGGAGTTGTGAAAACTGGTGTGCAAACATGTATTTTTAGGAACTTTACTATGGAGGAAGCAAAAATGATTGTGAAGGGAATGACTAAGGAGAAGCAATCAAAGCAATCTATTTTTCAATGGAAGCTGTAATGGTATGCTGTCCACTCTCTAAGAGGAACTTTTTGGATTCAGAAAGGGATGGGAATTCTATCTCCTTTATAAACAAATTTCCCACCAAATCTGTGGTAGATGTTCCAAAGGCTATTCATTCCAAGAATTAGATGCTTAACCTGTATCTAAAGTTTGGGATTCTAAAAGAAAAAGCAAAAACACTCTTCTTCTTCGGCATTCATGTTGACTGGTGTTGTAGAATCAAGTAAAATAATTTCTCTACATTTAATTAAAAAAAAAAAAAGACACATTTCTATTTCTACATTCTAGAATAGCAAATACTATATAATAAAAATGTGGCCATTTATTATAAGTGTAGTCTATCATTCTTATTTCTAGAAAACAGAATATTTCAGCTATTCAAAGACATCTCAGTAAATCAGATATTTTTATTCATAAAAAGGTAGGAAATACTTTTTTTTTGAACTACAGAAATTTAAATTGAGACTGTTTTTGACTAGCTTTATGTTAGAATTGTCTTTTACATAATGGTGCAATGAACTGTGTTTCCCTAATACCAACTAAATGTGTTTTTAATGATGTTATAATAAACCTAAAAGCTTGAGAGTGATGCTTCAAACTATAACTGTTTCAAACTTGGAAAATAAACCATTTACCCCAACGCAATGTTTACTTGCAGATAAATGGCTTGTTTTCACCTTGGCATTTTCTGACAGCGGGAGGAGAGATATACTTGGTGTAAGTTCTATTGTCATTATCTCTTATTTTAATCACAAGCATCTGATTGAGGTTTAGTTCCTCCTCAATAAAGAAGAAAACGGGACCCTTTCAAGAACCAATCAAGAGGAATCTGTGTGCAACAGGTTTGAGCTCCCATCAGAATCATCTGGCACTGGATGCAATTCAAGCCAAGGGAAGACACCTGCCACTTTTGTAACATTGCTTTGAAAATCTGCTGGGACCTCCAGAGAATACTCTACCCCAAGGGAAATTTGGTGTGAAATTTCACTTCATACTTGTCGTGTGGATGTGTCCTGGAAATTAAAAAGTGTCTACGATGAGGACATTAGAAAACAAAATTAGAATGAAGCTCCAGGTTACTCATTTCCAGAAATGGCTCTTTGAGAACGGAGTAATATTTACACTCGAGACACATGTGAGACGATAACCTTGGGGACATCTAGTAAGAGGACCTGTACTTCAAGTTGATGCTGTTTGAGACTAAAAGAACCACCTGCACTCTTCCCACACAATCAGTGTGGTCCTATGTGCCACCTGCCCCTAATGCCCTTTCCATTATTGTCTACCTCCTCACATCCACCTCAATATTTACAACTCTGTCCTGCCAACCTCATCTCTTTGACACTGACTTACTTCCCTCAGGGTCTTTCCGAGAAGTCTGTGGCATACCAGACCCACTTCACTGTTTTTTAATTGCCGTAAATCATAGCCAGGGGCCTGCTGAGATGCAGATGTTTCACAACAAATCATCTTTCCCTCATCCTTCTTTCCACTCTCTTTCTCACCACGGCCTGGCAACAACTGTTTGAGACGGACTCATCTCTGGGCTCTTCTTAGGCAACCATGCTGCCTGGTTTGAAAATATAAATCCACCTTCTCTCTATGAATTTAGAATTGAAAAATCAATTCAAGAGACTGAATCAGTTACTTGAGAGAAAGGCCATGTGGCAGAGGCAGAGACCTGAATGAACCATAATAAATTAAATCCTTGGGCATAAGCAAAACGTATGAGTGAGCATAAGAAACCAGTCAGTAGGGGGAATATCAAGAGATCTAAATTGGCAGAGTAAACACTGTGCCTGCTTCCTTCTGAGACCACATTAAAACTATAACTAAACTATAGAACAATCAACCTGGAGAATTATCTGAAGTCTAGTTGAACAGAAGTTTTATGGCTAAGGATATAAAGAAGCCACATCAAGACTGATAGAAGAGGCCCTGACATGAAACAGCCTGGCCCCAAACCTCTGTATGGTTGTTCAGAATCAGGAGGAATATCTTGGCCATGGGGATTCCTCCTAGAGGAACGAGGGACTCCAGCCCTGAGTAGTGGTGCTGTGAAAAGGAGCCTCCACAACATCTGTCTGTGAAAAACAGTGGAGATGCTGACCATCGTGGTGGGACAGAAGGCGGCAGAAAACCCAGACGTTCTCTTAAGGGGCCTGAGAACAGACTCACTTGTAGGTACTCACCTTGGGCTCTGGCAGAGGGACGGTGACTCAAGGGGTTTCAGAGGTATATGGAGATCAAACTGAGGTGTGTAGCTTTGGGTTGAGGGCTGGAGGACAGTAGCCATTATCCCTGTGAGAAAGCTTCCTCCTGTGCAGCTGGTAGGCAGGTACCATCTTTCCTATGTTGAGCCCGCCCCCACCACAGCCAAATCTGAATCTGATTGGCCTGGTGAGCTCTGCATCTCCATTCTGCTGACTCACTGGGACACCGCCCCATTTAACTCCCCCAACACCTGAGGTACTTTCTCCAAGAGAAGCCAGCCCTGCCCACATTGCTCTCTTTCTTGGAAAACTATCAGAGGTGGGACTGGCCTCAGTGTGCTTTGAGACATTTGCTGAGTAGCTCCAGGCTCAACATGGCACCAAACAAGAATCTATATTACCTGGTAACCACAAGTCTTCACACTAGAGTGACTCCCTGCCTCACCTAACTTTTATTAACACTGGGCTTTATCAATGACTGAACCTTAAGGGAGCTGGCAGATGGCAGCAGGCGTTGGGATGTCCTGGCTTTTTGTGGAGCTACCCCAGGCCCAGTACTGCTGGCAGACGTATTCAGTTCACAGAGTAGCCTCTCCCATGCACCTCCAGGTTTTGCACAAGCAGCAAACAAGTGTGGATCCATTTATAGCTCCTACCAGGTAATTCCCAGCCAGTCATAGACAGTGGGTGACCTGGGCCTGTACTGGAGCCCCTTCCAATAGCCCCCAGAAACAACATACTTGGAGAGTGTCTTCAGAACACAGTAAAACACTGCCCAATTAGTCCCACAAGTGGCACACACAAGGGGTGGTCTCAACAGGCACAAGAGCCCACTGGAGCAAATCCCATTCAGTGGGGTAAGCCCCCCCCTTGCCCCCCCCCCCGCACAGCAGCCCATAAGCTATGGGCGTGGCCAAACCCCACAGCCAATCAGCCTGAGGGTCAATCCCACCCACTAATATGCCAATAGCAATCAAGTCTCAACTATAAGAAGAGGGCACACACAACCTGCATAAGGCACACTCCTGGAGCACCTGGAGCAAGTGACCAGGGAGACTGTGCCAAGGATCCAGAGGGCAACTATTACATAAGGCCACCCAGCCAAGACTGGGAGACATAGCAGATCCACCTAATACATAGAAACAAACATAGAGAGGCAGCCAAAAGGAGGAAGCAAAGAAATGTGTCCCAAATGAAATAATAGGAGAAAACTCCAGAAAAAGAACTAAATTAAATGAAGGCAAGTAGCCTACCAGATACAAAGTTCAAAACGATGGTTTTAAGGATGCTCAGGAAACTTAGTGAGAACTTCAACAGAGAGACAGCAAGCATAAAAAGGGGCATAGAAACCATAAAAAGAACCAATCAGAAGTGAAGAATGCAATGACTGAAATGAAGAATGCACTAGAAGGATTCACCAGCAGATTAGATGAAGCAGAGGATTGAGTCAGCACTTTGAAAGACAAGGTAGCAGAAAAGACCCAATCAGAACAGCAAAAGGAAAAAAAATGAATTGGAAAAAATGAGGATAGTTTGAGAGACCTCCAGGACTATCTCAAGCATAACAACATTTGCATCATAGGGGTACCAGAAAGGACAAGAGAGAAAGTAAGGGATTGAGAACCTATTTGAAGAAAAAGTGACTGAAAGTTTTCCTAAACTGGTGAAGGAAATGTATATACACATCCAGGAAAGGGAGAGAGACCCAAACAAGATGAACCCAAAAAAGCTCACACCAAGACACATAATTAGAATGGCAAAGGCTAAAGGCAAAGAGAAAATCTGAAAGCAGCAAGAGAAAGGCAACTAGTAACTTATAAGGAAATTTCCACAAGACTGCCAGCTGATTTCTCAACAGAAACTTTGCTGGTCAGAAGGGACTGGCACAAAATATTCAGTGATAAAAAGGACCTACAACCAAGAGTACTCTACCCAGCAAGTCTATCATTTAAAATTGAAGGACAGATAAAGAGCTTCCCAGACAAGAAAAAAATCTAAAGGAGTTCATCTCCACCAGACCATTACAAGGAATGTTAGAGAGACTTCTTTAAGACAGAAAAAAAAAAAAAAAAGTTAAAGTAAAATTATGAATAATAAAATGTCAATATTACATATCTATCAACAATTACTTGAGATGTATATGGATTAAATGCTCCAATTTAAAGACATAGAAGGGCTGAATGGATAAGAAAACAAAACCTTTACATATTCTGCTTACAAAAGGATCACTTCAGATTAAAAGACACACACAGACTGAAAATAAAGGAATAGAAAAAGGTATTTCATGAAAATGGAATTAAAAAAAGTTGGGGTAGCAATACTTATACCAGACAAAATAGACTTTAAAACAAAACCATAACAAGAGACAATGAAGGACTCAATAATCCCACTTCTGGGTATTTATCCAAAGAAACCCGAAATGCTACTTCAAGGGGACGTGTGCATCCATGTGTTCATTGCAGCATTGTTTACAGTGGCCAAGATGTGGAGGCAGCCTAGTTGGAAAAATGGAAGAATGGATAAAGATGATGTGGTACATATATACAAAGGAATATTGATCGGCCGTGGAAGGGAATGGATTCTTGTCATCTGCGGCAGCATGGATGGACCTGATGGGTATTGTGTTTAGTGGAGTGTCAGACAGAGAAAGACAGATGCAATGAGATTTCACTTATATGTGGAATCTAAAGAACAAAATAAACAAAACAGAAACAAACTCATAAACACAGAAAACATTTTAATGGTTGCCAGATAAGCAGGGGGTTGGGAGCGTGGGTGAAAAAAGAGAAAGGGATTAAGAAGTACAAATCGGTTGTTACAAAATAGTCATGCGGATGTAAAGCAAAGCATAGGGAATATACTCAACGATATGGTAACAACTATGCATAGTGTCAGGTGGGTAACTAGTCAGGGGGGTCACTTCTTAAATTATATAAATGTATAACCACTATGTTGTACACCTGAAATTAATATAAAATAATATTGAATGTCAACTGTAATTGAAAATTTAAAAAGGGGGAGAGGAAGTGACAGGGAATAGATGCTCAAATTGCCAGATATAAAATAAATAAATCATGGTGATGTAATGTACAGCATAGGAAATATAATCAATAATATTGTGATAGCATTGTGTGGTGTCAGATGGTTGCTAAACTTACCATGGTGATCACTTCATTAGGTACATAAATGTTGAATAACTATGGAGTACCCCTGAAACTATTATAATATTGTATGTCAGCTATATTTTAATAAAAATCTTTAATTAAAAAATGTGCAGAAAAAACCCAGTATATATTTTTAAAAAAAGAAAGGAAGGAAGGAAGGAAGGAAGGAAGGAAGGAAGGAAGGAAGGAAGGAAGGAAGGGAAAGAAAGAAAACCAATCAATAGGGGAAAATAGCTAATATGCCCCTGAAATGTGGGGACCCATGAGTGCCCCACCATGCTGAGAGAGAGCTGTCTTAGGTCTAGGAACTCTCAGTTCTTGTGGGGCCAATTTTTCTACAGATCCTATTCTTGGATTTCCATACAATCCCACTTCTTACTAAAATAAATACACTTTATTTTCATGTCTTGAGTGGGTTCTGTCCTTGGGAAAAAAAAAAGTCTAACTGGAAGTCAGTTAGCAATATAGATGGCTGAATAAATTTGGATTGTTTTTGGATATTTTTCAATGAGCTGAGGAGGTGAAACTATCTTCTCTCCATGGTTCTTTGGAGTCTGGTCTTACAGAAGAGATGTAAAGTGAGTCACATATCTTGAAAACATATAACATTCTGTGACAACATAAATCCCAGAATACCAGACTGAGAGGGGGCCCAGAGATCATGAAGGACTCAAGGCCACAGATTTCTAACTTTTGTGGCAGAAATGTTTTTCTTTAATCTTACCAAAAAACCCTTTCTATAAAAAATATCCAAGCATTGATGTTTTGTTGAACAACTCAGTTCTACTTCATACTCCTCCCCCGCATCAAGAAAACCTGAGTCCCCAGAACTCAGTTTAAAAGCAATTAATCTCCCATTTTATACATGGACTATGAAGGGTTTAAGTACTGCTATGTGGGGACATAACCATGAAGCTTTATCTCTGAGACCATCTATAATCTCTGGCTCTGCTATAGTAATATTCAACATTCCCATAGGAAACTATTTCATATTTGTTCTCTGTGTATTCTTGTGAAAATTCCCAACATCACCAGTTTCAAAATACCCTAATGTTTGAGACAAATATTTCATATCATAATATTTTTAACAGAGTACATTGCAAGTCTTTGCCAAAGCACATTGGGTTTGGGCATCTGCCTAAAGACTGAACTATAAAGAGATGTGGAATGTATTTCAAGAAGTCCTAAAGTGAAAACTTGAAGCTGAATAATGATGAGGTCTCTGTGTAACTAAAGTATCTTTCAGATGAAAAAGAGGTATGATTTATATTTTAAAAATGAGTGATTTAAGTATAGCAGTGTTTCTTAAATTTGACTTACTTAAATCTCAAAAGGTTGGCTTCTATCTCATATTTCAAGCCATATTAACTGCAAAGTCTGTCTATTCCGAAAATAAGCAGCTGTGGATCAGTAAAGAGAATAACATTAGAGCCTGCGACAAAAATTCAAGTAGCTTTCAGGATCCGCTTTGCTCATCTTCCCTGGTTACACAAACCCAATTTTGTTCTGAGCAGAAATGTGCCCACTTAATCAACTACATTTCCAAATTTCCTTGCATTTAGATGTGGCTAAGCTCTGGCCAAAAAAAATACAAGCAGAACTGTTGGGTGAGACTTCCAGGAGGATTGGTTCAAAGGAAGCTACCTCACCTAGGAGGTGCCTATCTTGCGCTCCTCACTTTCCTCATTCTTGATGCATGGGATTCAGATCATGATGGCTATAGATCTACAACCATCTTGGATGATGAGGTGACCTTGAGGATGAAAACAACATAGTAAGATGTAGATGCTGTAACAGCTCTTGACTGTCTACTTCCAGACTTGACATACAAGAGAAATAAACTTCTATGTTATTCCACTCTTATTTGATGTTTCCTATAATATAAAATCAAACCAAATCCTAACTGATTCAAGAGCTTAATTTACAAGCTATTCTTCCAGGGCTATGGCATAGGTCAGAGGAGAAAGTAAATGTGATGATTACTTTAGGAAAATTAAAGATGCATCTGTTCATCTCCTGCCTGTAGTATTCTATTCTACAAATAGAATTTGTAATTCTTTTTTTTTTTTTTTTTTTAAAGATTTTATTGGGGAAGGGGAACAGGACTTTATTGGGGAACAGTGTGTACTTCCAGGACTTTTTTCCAAGTAAAGTTGTTGCCCTTTCAATCTTAGTTGTGGAGGGCACAGCTCAGCTCCAGGTCCAGTTGCTGTTGCTAGTTGCAGGGGGCACAGCCCACCATCCCTTGCGGGAGTCGAACTGGCAACCTTGTGGTTGAGAGGACATGCTCCAACCAACTGAGCCATCCGGGAGCTCAGTGGCAGCTCAGCTCAACGTGTCGTGTTCAATCTTAGTTGCAGGGGGCGGAGCCCACCATTGAGGAATCGAACTGGCAACCTTGTGGTTGAGAGCCCACTGGCCCATGTGGGAATCGAATCGGCAGCCTTCGGAGTTAGGAGCATGGAGCTCTAACCGCCTGAGCCACCAGGCCAGCCCTGCAATTCTATTTTTAAGTGTAGAAGTTGTTTAAGAACTCTGCCATTGTTTGAATAAACATAATATGATCCTATAAAAATATGACAATTACCTAAAAATGTGGAATTATATCAAGATTTACCCTAAACATTACTTTCATACTTAACTTATGTTGAATATGCATATATAAGGCTTAGTTAATTGTAAAATAAGAGTGAAATACATTCCTCCTCTTGGAAATCTTTCTAAGCCTTTGTACTAGAATAATGAGTATTAGTTTTCTGAATAGCTATATACATATCGCTTCCGTCTGTCAGAAATAAAAGCATATAGAAAGCCCTTTCAGAACTGTTTCCACAACTGTTATTGTATAGTATATGTATTTGAAAAAAGAAACACAGGATAACCCCATCAATTAATTAATTCTTTTCATTTTAAACATAACTGTCACTTCACAGAGAACATTAAGAATAGCAACTCCTTTTTCTTAACTATGAAAGATATTTGCATGAAAAGAAGAACATCTTTATTTCCTTCGAGTTTATCTATGATGCCTGCTGGTTATTTCCCAGCTAAACTCATAATCCTGTTTGCAATATCATAATCACTTACCCAGCAAAACAATAGCATGTCACTAACAATGAATTATGACTTTAGGGGGAGGTGAAACTACAGGCACAGATGAACTCTGAGAAAGCAAAGTTATTTTTTTTTTCTTTATGAAAATGCGGCTAGTTAGTAATAAATAGCCAGGGATGAAAATCATGCTGTGGAACAGAATATCCTATAAAAGAACAGATTTGGGGAAGTATATATACATAGGACACTTTTTAAATTTCTCCTCTCTGAAAGTATGACACACAGAGTGTTGATAAAGTTTCAGTGCAGTTTTCATATTTAAAAGCTCTGAATTTACATGACAGAAGAAATCTATAAATATAAGAAATAATGTTTCAGAAATGTTTTTAATAAATTTAGATATTTAGCTTTTGACATAAATGCCAGCTTTAAACATCGTTCAATCTCATTGTCTAACTCACGGAAAGCATTCTCCACTTTCAATATTGAGTGATTTTCGTGGATCATTTATGTCAGCTTAATCCTAAATTCAAATTGATCCATCCATTAAAATGTCTGTATATTCAATGCCTGTAGCCTAAAATCATGAAAAGTGATGATAAATAAACATGGCAGAGCACTTTCCAGTTCCCAAAGTGTTTTCACATTCATTACTGCATTTGATTCTCACAACGTTCTTTTGAGCTAAGTAAAATCAGTATCTTTTTCTCCATTGCATGAGGAAGAAACACATTCAAATAAGTGATCTGCCAGCTAGCTGATAGTGTAACTTGATGATCTGTTTCTCCCACTACATAGATCATATTGTCTCCCCTTGGAAAAAGTTAGGGACAGTGATGGTTTATCAGATAGATCCTGCACATTCATTTATTCATCCATCCATTCATTACTAATGACTGCGCAGTCTAAGCTAGACATATGATAAAGGGCTAAGTGTATAGCGGTGAAGAAAATGGACATAATCACATAATCCTTGCTTTATTGAAAGGTATGGTCTAATTGGAACATATACATTCAAAAATACACAAATAAATTAATAATTATAAGTGCTATAAAGGAAAAAGTAGGATGCTATGAGAAAGACTAAAAGGAAAGGAACAGGGATAATTTAGATACAAATTAGCAGAAGTCTCGATGAGCAGGTACAGTTTTAGACCTTAGAGATGAGAAATAGCACGTGGCCAGCACCAAGATGAGAGGAGCCTTGCTCAAGACCTTTCCAACAACTGAATCATAGGGACAAAGAGAACTGTTTTTTGTTTTGTTTTTTCTGACTCAAGGCATTATTTAAAATATCTGAGTTCCCTATTACAGAGATGGAACCATTTTGTAACATTCATTTGTTGAAGAAAAGGTTCCTGTCTACCTCACAGATAAGTGGTCTTAAGGGTGATGTACCCCACTGGTCTGTGCTGTGTGACACACTGAATGCACTAAATGTAAATGACTTCCACAAATATCAAATAACATATTAATGCTACCATATACAATTTAATGTCAATTTATTTCCATCATATGTATGTCCAGGGCTGTGAAATTATAGAATTTCACATAGCTATTACACAACTAGGCAAGTCTAATATAAACTACTAAATTCCAACATGTATGTAAAATCATGTGATCATTTGTCTGGTAGTTGCAAGAGGCACATGTACTAACTCTAGTATTAGGAATATGATGGTGATTCTTCTGGAATGTCTGTAACTCAATTCCACAGTCAGACCTAGGGGCATGCCTTAAACAGCAATTTTAAGCTTGAGCTTAAATGAGAGAGCGCATCGCAACTGCTTCAGGCAAAGGCTCTAATCTTATTTAGTTTTTATTTCCTCATTAGACTAATGGTAAAGGAGTTAAGGAACTTTTCGAAATATGTGGTTATAAGAAGCAAATAAAGGCAGAGTGGGTCTGCTCTGCTCTGCCACAGAGGACCCTCATGTTTAATTTTAATGTCATACTGGAAGTTAAATGAGAAAGTCAGTGGTGCACTCCTCATCTCAAATTCTGGCCGGAAATGTCCTGAGAACAATTAACTATCAGCTTAACTTTTATTTCAAAATTCTTGTGTTGTAAAAGGCAATGGTGTCTTATAAAGTATTTTTCTGAGCTAGTTCATAAAAGACTCAAGCTATGACTGGACATACAGAAGGAATAGTAGTAGTCCAACTTCCTTAATGAGAGTAGGACAATACCTCCTTCCACTTTGAGAAAAACACTGGAGTTTTATAAATAGCATCCAGAGAAAGAATTTTCTTCTTCATCAGAAGTGTAAGGAAGATGTTGTCCGAGAGCAAAGGAGGGTAGGGAGAGTCATGAAATGTCACACCTGAGTGGACATGCTAAAAAAAAAAAAATTACATATTTTCTTATCTTAACAGATGAACAGGCAATCCCCATTTTAACTATAGATACTAAAGTTCAGAAAGCTAGCAGCCTCAGCACAAGATGCCAGAAGGGCTTTTGAGACAAATGATGAAGATTCAACAGTGACTCACTGTTGTCTCTCTGTGGGATTGCGAATAGAGAAAGTGCTAAGAGAACAGTAAAAATTAATTTTAAGATATTTATTTCTTTTGAAGAAAAATCATTCTGATAGTATGATTGGCTTCCCTGATTGCTTATTTTTCATTTATGTTAATCATTTTTAATAAATGCCATTTTTATATTAAAAAAACATAGAAATGGCTATAGGACTCTTCATCATCATTTTCGATACCGTGAGTAAATGATGTGTGTGAATGCCAGTATAATTTATCGATGCCACAGAAAAACTATGAAAGATAAATTTACCCTAAACAACCATCTATCTTGCATAAGGGATTATTATCCAGAATCATGGAGAAGACAAAAGAGCTTGAACCCTGAGATATGATTTTGCTGTGGTGATGGCAAACCGACCTGCAAGGATGTTTTTCTGATAAGTCAACAAACTCTTAAAAGGTCACAAAGTGACATCCATAAAACTATCCCCCCCCATGTCTTCTTCTGCTTTTAAGCCCCTGAGCTACAAGATCACGTAAAACCTTGAACATCCACCAACCCCATTATCTACAGGAACCCGAGACCAGCAAAATACTTGCACATCTGTTATCTTCTTTGGCTATCACAACAGTCCTTCAAACTAAATGTAGTAGTCAGGGTTCTCCAGAGAAACAGAACCAATTGTGGAGACTAGCCAATCCAAAAATTACAGGGTAGGCTAGCAGTCTGGAGACGCAGGGAAGAGTCAACACTGCATCTTGAACCCGGATGCATTCTCAAGGCAGAATTCCCTCTTCTGTGGAGGACCTCAGTCTTTTTTCTCATAAGGCTCTCAAACTGATTGGGTGAAACTCACTGACAGTATGGATGGTAATCTGCTTTACTCAAAACCTATTGTTTTAAATGTCAATCTTATCTGAAAAATACCTTTGCAGAAACAGCTAGACTAATGTTTGACCAAATATCTGACAATAATTATTTAGTTATTTTATTTTGTCGCATTTTGTTGTGGAGAGGAAGCTCTATTGGAGTCTCTAGTGTATAAGTGTCTTAGGTTTGAGAAAAGAGGTAGAGAAAAAGGAGCCTGAACAATTGAGACATTTCAGTCTAAGTTATCTAGATTGGCTACTGTAGCCTAGCCGAGTTGACACATAAAATTAACCATCACGGTGACCCTCCCAAAATAAGATGCTTTGAGGGTCTTTTCTGTGTTTTACTAGAATAGAGAATATGTATTATGTCCACTTTATTTTGGGTCCTCTTTCTCTTTTCTAACAGCAACTTTTGAAGCTACCAGAACTTCTATAAATATCAAAACACTAACAGAAAAAATATATATATATAATTACCAAAGTGATAAATGGATTCCAGGTATAATTAACAATATTACCAAGTATGACTTGGCTGACAAATATACACTCTTATTGATGACATAATTAAAATATAATTTAACAATTAAATATTACTTTAAGTATAATCATGTTTTGGCTTATGGTAGGTTCCACAGACACAGTTACAGCTGTTAGTTTTTTGTGTTTTTTTTATTCACCACATTTTAATAATATGACCTGTAATATAGATTAGTATTTGACATACTATATATAATTTGGAAGGAAAAGCGCTTAAACTCATAATATTGCTAACTTTTTATTAGTCTGCATACCTTGAAATATCAGAGACATTAATAATCAAAAATCTCCAGCACCTGGACAAGTAATCCCTTGGTTACTCCTTTCAGTTGTTAGTTTTTTCAGTTTACTCTGGGTACAAAATGGAAAAAACAATGAAATTCAGGTACTCTTTGACCATGGTAGTGTGATGACATGTTGCTTGTCAAGAAAATCCTCTTCCTCCTCTTCTGTGCTGCTCTCAGAAAGTGTCAGCAAAGACTCAACTTCAGTATCTTTTTTAGAAGAGCTGGAAATACATTAAAAGATCAATACACAATATACAGAACTGGGTTTCAACTCTTCATTTATCTTCTGATCAATACTACATACGTTGAAGTCACTGGAGGCAGGCAGATGTGAGAGGGCAGTCACCGACTGGGGGCATAATGTGCCCAATATACCAAGCCTCCTTTTAATGAGAAATTCTCAATCATTCTCCCTCTTCCAAAAAATAAAGCCACAGTTGTACCAAAGAGAGGTTTTACGGTCTCTGGTCGTGTCTTCACTAATGATTCAGAAGGCAATTCAGAAACTTGCGGAGCCTCAGGGTCATCATTAAGGACATTCATCATTTCATTGGCTGTTTAATAAAATCCCCTTGAATAGCCTGCCAGATAAATCACCTCTTTTGTGTACAGTAAATTAGGACTATGTGAATAGCCAGTCAAGATATGCCAAAACCAAAATTAATGACAGCAATTATTTCGTTATTTTATTTTGTCACATTATATTGTGGAAAAGGAACTCTTGTTGGAGGCTCTAGTGCACAGGTGTTTGAGGTTTGAGAAAAGAGATAGAGCAGGGGAAGAGAGAGGAGCCTGTACAATTCAGACACTTCGGTCTAAGTTATCTAGATTGCAGCCCATGTATGACACGACATAATGTAAAATACTTCATCCTGTGATGGATATAACTGTTCTTAGTGTTCTTTTTTATGTGCAATACAGGTTAAATCAGCAGTGCCTAAACTCTGGTCTCAGGACCAGTGCAGATCTCTGACAAAAAAATTTAACTGGTCCAAGAAGAGAAGAGAAAAGAAGAACAAGATAATAACTTTTATGTGATAGATTTAATTGTAAAGAACTGTTTTTTATTCTGTTAGTACGTTCCCTTGTAGTTTATTCTGTTAGTAGGCCCCTTGTATTTTTAGTATGAAATGTCCTTTCTTTTATGAAATGATGGTGAGAGTATGTGGTAGCTTTTGAATGACTTTAGGGGGAAAATAGCAACTTGACATTGATCCTTGTTTTAAAAAATGTAAGTGGTATTGGAAATGCAAAAATTCAAGAACCACAGCTAAATTATTTCCTCCTTCAGAAAGGCAAAGTAACAGACTCTTGATTCCCTTTTTTACAGACTTTTTGAAGTCTGTAACATCAGACTTCAAACCAATCAAAAGAATGTATAATTCAAGGGAATATTATTTTACATTTATCTTAGCCCTTCTAGAAGAAACCCTTCTCCCTTTTAAAGGAATTTCTATATGTCAACAGTAGAGTGACATAAAATATGTTTGTTAAACATTTATTAGAATAACTTATGTTCCTTATAAACTGATCAACATGCCGTAATGCTCTTGCCTTATGTGAGGAAAGGATGAAATGATAACATATTAAAATATGCTATCATTAACAACCTGGACTGGATTTCTAAAAAGAAACTTCTCAATATTCTATTTTAAAATTTTTATTCACATTAATGCAATGTACTGAAATTTATTAGGTTCATTAATGTAAGAAAGGCAATTGTTTATCAATATATGAAGAAATGCTGGATTATTAAATTTCTAATTTTTTTTCATTTTTCTGACACACATTTTGCAGTAGAGTATTTTTTTCATAAATCCTGATAATAGGTCAGCAAAGGATACAAACATTTTACAAAGAATAGCCATACAAAGTCCACACATGAGGACAATCTTTCTTTATATAATAAAGAGAACTAGTTAGGGCTTGTCAAAATTGTTACTATGTACTATCTTTATGTATAAGCCACTGGCTTAACCCACCTTAGTTCCTCAATTTCACAGGGGTCCATCGCATGTAAGGTCTTAAGGAAATCTAGAGTAGTCCGACTTACATTCAGCAAATAGTTGTTGGAGGCTGGTGACTCTTCTGAGGTTAGGCTGTAAAGTTTTTCTGAAGGATCTGAAATATTTTAGTTCATGCATTGTCAACATATAAATTCAAGAAGCATATGGCTCTGAAAGTTTATCCAGAGTAAACTATAAGTAGTATAAAGAGGACCAGTATAGATTTTTAATCATTTCTCAATATTCTAATGATAGTTGGGAAGGCAGAGTATGAAGTCAGTTTGATTTGAGGTTCCAAATTAGTGCATGGGTATTAAGTCACTTTAATCATATTGATTTTTTTTAAAAGCAAATTCCCCAATTTTATTTATTTCCCAGTTTTATTTAATTATAATAGAGATATAATTGACATGTAACATCATTTAAATTTAAGGTATACAATGTGTTGGCTTGAAACACATATCTATTGCAAAATGATAACCCCCACAGTGTTAGGTAACACCTCCATCACACCACATAATTTCCATTTCTTTTTTTTGTAATGAAATAGTTAAGAACTACTCTCACAGGAACTTTCAAGTATGTAACACAGTATTATTAACTATCATCACCAGGCTGTATATGTTAAATCCTCAGAACTTCTCATCTTACGACTTGTATTTTTTGACCAACATCTTTCAATTTCCCCCACCCTCCAGTGCTGGCAACCACCATTCTAGTCTCCGTTTGTATGAGTTCAGCTTTTTAAGATTCCACATATAGAGTGATCTTATACAGCACTTGTCTTTCTGTCTAACTTATTTCACATAGTCATGTTGATTTTCAATATACATTATACTTAAGAAAAGTGCCAAATGTCCTGAGAATTCACAAAATTACAAAGAAAATCCAGTGATCCTCTTTAAAGCTAGAATATTGTGCAACTCCTCAAACTGCCAGAATGTTAAATACTTTATTATCTCGTTTTGTCTTCTAAGATATAAAAGGTTCACCCTCATACAATCTGAGGGAAAGTTTAGTCTTGGCAAAGCTGCCCTTGATTTTTCCAGCATCCTTGCTTTGTTTGGGTAAAAAAAAAACATTTGTATGTGAAAGGAGAGAAGGAAGCCTTAAATCTTCTCCCGTTTCATGAAGGCGGCCTTGACTAAACCTGGGTAATGGCAAATAGTACAAATTAAATAAGCAAAATGTATAAGCAAATGTACTTTATATAAACTATCAAAAACGCAAGTATATAGATAAATGATTATGATATCAGAAAAGCCATAATGCCATTTTTTGGTCATTGATAAAGTTCTAAGAGCCATCTAACTTGTACATAAGGTTATGCTATGGTGACTTTTATTATTAGCTTCAGGTGTACAAAACAACGTAATAGTTACACATTTCTACCCCTCACAAAGTGATAACCCCTCCCCCAATCTACTACCCCTCTGACATCGTATATAGCTGTTACAATTCCACTGACTCTATTCCCTATGCTGTACTCCACATCCTGTGAACACACACACACACACACACACACACACACACACACACACATAAAATTATAGTTGAGTCACTGATAAAATTACGGGGTGTTAGTCTCCCCTTCACTTTTATGAAAGTCCCAAGTGAACATTTTCCTGAACAGAAAAACCAAACACCAAACTACAATGTGTTATATACTTGACTAAAGAAAAACTAAATGTGTGTGTGTGTGTGTGTGTAGTTAGTATCAATTTGAAGTTTTTGAGCAAGTAGAGTTCCCTACTAAAACTAACTTGGATTCTTTCAGCTGCAAGATAGACTCAATACATTTACAACTAGAAGTGTCCTTAAAATTATTTAGCCTTGTGATTTCAAATTATTAGACATGGAGAAATTTAGTAGGCTTAAGGAAGAGACTCCTGCACTCACCACCCCAAAGCAATCTGGAAGGGCTTCCTTTGGTCTTATTTACATTTGGGGGCTCAATATAAAATTAATTTTGAGGAAAACAAAAAGATTCCTCAGCTAAATTTTTTGTCCCATCCCCACTTTTTTAGACTAGGAAATTAAGGGCCCACAGGGGATTAGTAACTTGCTGAAATTCACACAACCACACAGTCGAACTGGAACTAGACCTAAGCTCTTTTAGTTCACCAATATCATAAATCACTATGTTCCAGAAACTAATTCTTTAGCTTTCAGCTTCTCTCCTAGTTTTCTACCAAGTAAAAGAACAGAGGCATGCAAGGTACCTTTACATGCCCCAATGATAGGAAATGTTACCTGTAGGAAAGCAGTTAATTCAGGATTTGGAATTGGTAGGACTCCAGTGCTAAAACCCAATAGTGATTCTTAGATCTAAAGAATACCACCAGGAGAAGTATTCAACCTCTGTTAGGCATTTGAGTCCTAACTGAATGAGCACAGTGCTAATTCAGATTATGCAAAAAGAATGGCCTGGTTTTGTGTAATTATTCATTCTCAGGATTATATTTCAGAATACCTTGGCAAGTGAACAGGAGCAAAGGTGACATCATTTGATTTTCAAGGCAGAGAAAAATAAAACTGCTTCCAAAAACACTGTTGCAGCTTAGTATAATCCTGAAAGGTCAATTGTACAAAAACCCAAGTGTCCTGATTTTCTAATACAGAACCAGGGAAAAACTAGATTTCAATATAAATATATTGTAAATTTTACTTTATAACTGTCAAGTCAGCTGATTGTTGAAAAAATGAATTGAAGTTAAACCTTTTCTATCCTGGAGTAAGAGTGCATGTTGTCTGATCATTGAGGAGTCTCTTAAATACAATAGGAAAGAATTAGACAAAGCAGAAAATTTGACTAAATATAAACTTGCAAGGTATATTTCTAAAATGCATGCCATTTAAAACACATACATATATCTTTATTCCACATGGAAATAAACATTTATATGAATAAAAGAAATAAAGAAGAAAGGAAGGACCAAAGAAACATTAAAAGTTTAAAAACATTAAAAAGTTAAAAACTTCAAAGAATGGAAACAAAGCAGATAGGCTGTTTTCCAAGAAGCAACCAAAAACAAAAGCAACAACAAAAACTGCTAAAGGACTATCAACATACCTACAAATGACATACCAATGTTTAAGAGGGAATGACAAACCAGCACACTCACCCTGTAACCTGTAAGCCCCATCCCCAGCCTAGCCTCCTGCTTTCCTTTCCCTCCATCTCTCTTCCACTTCACCACTGTATCTTTTCTTGTTTATCCCTCTATATCGTCTTCCCTTTACCTTTATTCTGCCCACACCCTCTCTCACTGAAGTGGTCACAATATTGATTTGAAGTAGGGATTTCAAATGATCTAAGCAGCGTTGTGGTATGGTGGTATGCCTGGGTATGTGTCTGAACTCTTATGCACCCAGGGGAAACTGTGGGCGGTCACATCACCCAGAGCCTCAGTTACTGTATCCACAAAGGGGAAATTAAAAATAGCATCTATCCCATCGTCCTCCCAGAGTAGCTATGAAGATCAAATGGAGGAACATTACATATAAAAACAAAATAAAGATCAAATGGAGGAACATTACGTATAAAAACAGTGATTATTACTACTCATTGAAAGTTTCATGTTCCTTTTATCAAAAAATTTTAATATGTTGACTTTCACTTGTATGTAGCACTCAGGTTTTTCCAGAAATTCAAAGGTACCCTAAAGCAAAAATATTGCCATTCTAGCCCATCATAACCTGACGGTCTTTACAAGGCTTATCTAATTAATTTATTACCTGTAAAGCCCAACTAGAACTTTTTTACAATTTACTATCTTGCTTGATGGTCAACCAATGAACAGAGGTTTCAATTACTTAGGAAGCCACTGACTCTACTTCACAGACAGTTGGCTACATCTGCTAGTATCAGAGATTTTTACTCTTTCTTGTTCAAGAAAAAGTACTTTTCTCTCTCTAATTACTTGGCTCAGTAACTACCTAGGAACTCATACAAAGACTATTATGGGGATTTAAGGACTGCAAAAACTCTTAAAACAGAATGAGTTTGAAACAAATGAGTCATTTTTACTTATGAAGAGGTGCTTGTTTTAAAGTACATCATTACTGATACTTTCTCATAACGTATCTCTGATTTTTTCCAAATTTCTTCAGGTTATGACAACATCCAAAAACTGACAAGTTACCTTAATAAATGTTATATTGATATGGTGAGCTTATTAAATAAATGACTATACTGTTATTTACAAAGATATTTGTGGAGAGAATGATAATATTTCATGAGATAACAGCAAACTATAATCCTCAAAGTGGTCTAGAAGGAAATATAGTTTTAGAATGGAAATAGGTTTTAGATGTTCGGGACTAAAAATTAGACTTACCAAGAGCACCTTCCTTACCTTAAAGCATGGAGAAAGCTCCACCCACTGATTCCTTATGTAAGATTTATTTTCAGGACTTACTATGCGCTAGGCACTGCTGAGTGTGTGTGTGTATGTGTGCGTGTGTGTGTGTGTTCCTACCTCAAACCCCAATGGCTTGTCAGTGCTCTTAGAATGACATCCAAACTCCTTATTGTAGAGAGAAATCTATTTTCATAAATATAATGTGTAATACATATTTGAATTCAATCACTGAACCATTTTATGGTAGGGCCTGTTATTATACCCATTTTCATACATGGAAACTGATACAAAATGAGATTATGAAAATAATTTGCCCAATGTCTGCAAGCTAGCAAGTGGTGGTTTTGTTTCAAAACCAGCCCTCCCGCCTTAGATCTGGCCCCAGAGCCTGGCTTTCAACCACACCACCCTGCTTCCCCTTGTCTCCTGATTCAGCAGGAAGCTGTGTCTGCACACACACACATCCCCTACCGTGCCCAGCTCGCCTACTTCTGAAATGGCTCTAATATCCACCACAGCACTCTGAATCAATGGAGAAACACTTTACTTAATGTAGTTATTTTCCGTCTTTTCTACTCCCAGCTCCTTGGCAAGGTTATTTTCCATAGAATTTAGTGGAAGTGGATGCATCCTAGAGCTAACAGAAAACAAGTCACAAGGTTTGCTACTCGCAAAAATGCAGCTTTCACAAGGATGCGAACACATTTACATTTGTATAAGAGTCAAATTGTGTAGCTGTGTCTGTATGAGACCAAATCTCATGAAGAGTTTTTTCCAGACTGCATCATGAGTAGTGGAATGTGAGTAGAATTCTTCTGTCCATTGATGTTAAACAGAATACAAAAGCCTTGTGCAGAATCAGTAAATTTTCTAGAATAGGGCCTGATTTCACTACAGCATCTGTCACCTCCCTGACAATGGGGTTGATTCAGCTGATGTGCTCTCCTCTTCCCTCCTCAGCTCCAGGTGAGTGTCTCATTCAAGCTGTGCACTCAGTCAAAGCCAATCTTCTCAAATAGAAAGAGATCCATTCCTGGGTCAAGTATGTGTAAGTGACGCACTTCCTTCTGTTCCTGGACCAGCAGAGAAGCCCTGACCGTTCACAGGCTATGAAGTGTGCTTGCTTTCCTATATGAACAATTATGTATCCCAGGGAAAATATTGGTGTTGGTGTATGAGAAAAGGAAAGACACAGGGCAAAAGTGAAGCATTAAGAACAGACGTGATAAAGGCAATGAAAAAGCTCAGTGATTAAAAACAAACCTACAAAATGACTACCATTTGTAAGTACTGCATTCCATTTGTAAATCTATCAAAATATCAATCTATCAAAATAAGAAAAACTCTTCATTTTTTAATTAAAAACTGTATGGTTATCAATTTAGATCTAGGTCAAACCAGACAAGCTTCATTTTAGAGTTTGCCTTTAGTGTGAGAATTATCTTCCAGGGTATTTACATTTGATTTTTTAGTAATTTAGAGTAAAGCAAATGAATGATGATGGATACAGATAGATTATAAATTCTCTTCCCTTGACCTCTAATGAAATGACTAGAAAAAGCAGAAAAATAAAAATAAAATGAAACCATAACAGGAACCAAAAAGAAAGGGATACAAGTTCACATAATAAACTTTGACAAGGGGTAACCAAAGAAATACACGGAGAATTAATTGAGGTATAGCTGGGTGTTGCTCCTGCCCAACCCTCCCCACCTTGCTGCCCAGTATGCACACCAAACTAGTAATAGGAAAAGGAGAGTCATCTAAAGTACTGACAAGTCTCACCAATACCACAACAATTTTTAGAAAAGTAGTGGAGGGGAAGTAAAGAGAATGTATTTGAAATATTTTTTTAAAGCCCCTAAATACCCACTATCTTTGCTGTGGCAAGAAAATGGCAAACTTGCAGGTGTCCCCACAGGGACAGAACACACTAGATACCAGGTTCATTCTAGTTTGGCATCTATCCTCTCCCATGCCTTTGAGCCGGCAGGGTAAAAGGGTGCAATACCCAACCCACAAATGTAGCTCCAAAGAGAAGACCGACAGATCTCAGTACAGGTGGGAAGCATTTCAGAGAGAATATAGTCTCACTATGTCAGAAAAAAACAGAGGATGTGAGCAAAGCTACCCACAATAAGAATGAACAAGTAAGATACAAAGAAATGACAGCAACTAGCTTTACAAACGAACAAACCAGAATCCAAGCATCCACAGCATGCAAAGAATCATTAAATAAATTACAAATCTGGTAGAAAACAGATCAAGACCATAAGAAAATTCCCCTAAGTCCTTTGGCTACAAAAGAAATAAAAAGATTTTTAAAAGAGTAAAACTAATCTCAAAGATCAAACATCATGTGAGAGACACCATAAAGGAAAAAAATTAAATGGTCAACTGTTTCTGGATTAGATCCTGTACCACAAAAAAAAAAAAAAAAAAACAAGCTATAATGAACATCACTGAGACAATTTTTATAAATTAGATATGCACTGTAGATTATAGAATCTCATTGTATCAATGCTAAACTTCCTAGTTTTGGTCATTATACTGTGGCTGTGTAAGAGAATGGCCATGTTCATGGGAAATGCATACTGAATTATTATTATTATTATTTATTATTATTATTATTATTGGTAAAGGGTCATGAGTTTATAACTTCCTCTCAAATGGTTCAGAAAAAAAAAAGAGCTGTGTGTGTGTGTGTGTGTGTGTGTGTGTGTGTGTGTGTGCAAATAGGGCAAAAGATGGGTGGTGAACTGGGTAAAGCGCACAAAGTTCCTTGTACTATTTTTACATTCTTGCAAATTTTCTGTAAGTTTGAAATTATATCAAAGTGAATATTTACCAAAGATAGTGAAAGCAAGAGCTAACTTATTAAGTCAATCAATAAAGAATGGACTACAACTAGCTGAAAATTGAAATTCTGACATAGAAGACATGCTTGAGAGAATCACAGTAAATGCAAAGGAAAATAAAAAATGGATAAAACAGTTGAAGAAAATATAAGGACAGGCACTGTACAAAGAGGATACAACATAAACAAAATAGGTTTCTCAGCAGGAGAAAACCAAATGGAACAGAAAAGCAATTCAAATATACAACAGCAGAAAATTTCTCTGAAAATAAAGAGGAACTTGTTTTGTAGACAGAAAGAGAACCCTCTGTTTTAAGAAATGTTGAATTATTAAAACTGAAACACAATCCTGGTTCAGTTACTGAATTTCAACAATATGAAAAAAAAAAAAAAAATTCAAACATCCAGTGATGAAAGAAACATTGTCACATGCAAGAGAGAGGGTGAAGTCAAAAATCAAGGTAACCTCAAACTACTTTAGAGCAGAATTCAGACTGAGAAAATGATGAATAGAAAAATGACCCAAGGAAATTACCCTCAGCCAATTTGCCATTCAAATGTAAACTTAGTCGGGCATGCTCAAACATGAACGAACTTGAGTACTAGAGCTACCATGAGCCCTGCCTGGGAGAAAAAATTATCTGACAATCAAATTCCGTCAAACAAAAGTTCAATGGAAAGCCTGTGCTAAAGGATTAGCTAGCACCATATTCAGGGACAGAACACTGCAGAAATATGTACTAAGTGCAAAGAAAGAGAATTGTGATCCACTAAATTAACCTAGCTAACTTGCCAATCGACTGTAAAGATGAAACACAGACATTCTCAAGATTGCTACAATTGAACCTTTCAGGGAAGAATCAAAATAAAAGGCTCACAATTGGGAAGTCATAGTAAAAATGCTAATATTGATCATTTAGTCCATACGAGTTTTCACTAAGTAAAAGAAATGTGAAAAGAAACCTTGAAAAACTGAAAAGTAGCATCACTGTAACAGGGATACATTGAATACTATCTATAGTCATATGTGGTTAAAAAAATAAGAAATAAATGAGTTCTTATATTTTATTACAGGGAGTTCATTATTATTGTCTAAAATTAAATTATATAGTTTAAAATGGTCTCAATTGCTTACTGTTTCTCTTTACATTTTTCCTTAATTTTTATAGGGCTCTTTGTAAAATATCCCACTATTTTTTGTCTACAAAAAGGCAATTTCATATCATTCAGCTTATGATGAAAAAGTAGTTACCTGAAATGGACAATGTCCTTTAGTTTCATCTCAATTTTTTCTTAAATAGAGTGAGTAGTTATATGACTTTTAAAAAAGTATAGAGCAAAACCTATGTTTAGAAAATTATTACTCTCTTTCCTTCAATTTATTCAACCTTCTAACTGTAAATTGTTATATGCACACTTATAAATAGATGCTTAAAATGATGTTCATCAAATGTTAAGAATGGTTATTTTTAGAGTAATGAGATTTTGTGGGGATTTTGGTTTCCTTTAGTTTTTTTGTTTTGTTTTGTTTTGTCGTGTCTTTTCTTGTTTTGTTTTGTTTTGTATTGTATTGCATGAAGTTTTCAAAACTGAGGTGTACTCTTTTTTAGGAAAACAGCAATGTCGTTCTTCTAAGGTGACTCTCACTAAAACAACAACAAACAAAACCGAAGGAGGAGCCAGGAGTGGAGTATCTAGGCTTCTGAGAAGTTTCTAGCTTGCCTCTTAGACTTGCAGCTGGCTTCCATCAAACTAGATGAACAACTTTCTGATGAAAATTAAGATTACTTCCCCTGATGTTTTGTTACCAAACCAAACCTTTGTTAAATTCAAGAATATGGTTACCAGACTACACCCGTCAAGGTTCAGGAACTAGAATGCACACGAATAATTACTCCTCAAACTGCCCTGCCAACCAGCAGCATTGGCATTAACTGGGTACTTGTTGGATGTGTAGAATCTCCGGACCCTACCCCAGACAGCCTGAGTCAGAATCTGTATTTTTAACAAGATACCCAGAGGCTTTGTGTACACGTTGAAGTTTGAGAAACACGGCTGAATTCTCCAACAACAGTGCGGGGCAGCAGCTCTCCTAAAGCTACAGACATAAAGCACTCGAGGTTTTGTAGAAAGGAGAAAAGAATTCTGTCCACAGAAAGGTGCCTCTGCAATAGAATTTAACTGTGTATTATGTGGGCTAAGGAACACAGTCTCTAGTGAGGTTGGCATCCACACATAACATTTTCAGGGTGACACCAGGGAATAGCCAAGAAAACAGACACAAAAATCTATAGCTCAAAGAGGAAAAGGGAAAGGCTTTTGTGTTTGCTAGCTTGTTTTCTTGGAACACAATATGAAGAATCAGTAAGAAGGCAGAGTTAACATTGTCCGCAGTGAAAAAAACAGCATTACCTGAAAGATTTCTCAGCACATTTAATTCTTTTTCCAAACTGTCTAAGGTTTGTTGATCAGCAGCGCTGTCTAAGGAAGGCTCATTGTGGTCAGTAATGTCGATATATTCAATTTTGGAAATCTCAGAAGCCGCTCTAGATAATGATGGAGCGGCTGCACTTCTTGATCGAGGATGAGAGTAGTTTGGGCAACTGGAGTTTCTTTTAACAGAGTTAGAAAGTGGCAAGTTTGCTGTTGAAGGTCTCTGTGATGTCTGGCCTAAAATGAAAAATACAAACTTTGTAAGTCAGCTCTTTTTAAAATTCCAAATGAGTGCTTAAAGATACAAAATACCAAACCCCTCAAATTTAGAGCAGTTATGCAACAGAATTTATGAAAAAAATGAATTTTGGATTATCATCCATACTAGTTTATCACAATTTATTGATCCCAAATTACTTTTACCATGTCATACAGAAAACTGGGTTATTTTTCCCTAAATTTTTCTACACTTAGAAAAAGATAAACTAATTTTAACTGAAGCAAATCATCTGTAAACTAAGTCAATTCCACATTAATCCAGCACTCAGTCTTATAGCCTTTCCCATAGCTAATTGCTGTGCCACGTTTCTTAAATTCTAGGACAATACCATGCAGTGCCTTGTAAGAGAAAAACCCATAGGATAAACATGGTATTACTCTCCAGTGAACCAATTTTACCTGATGGCATGTAATTTATTCTTCTATTAGAAAAAATACGGAGACAAAATAGGCTAGTATACATATTAAAACAAACAAACAAACAAAAAACATAGGGTTTAAAGAAATTGAGATCACATCTCTGATTTTCCTAAATATGAGTTCACTCTCTGCTGCTTTATAGGGTACTTTAGTAGAAAAGTTCCAGAAGCACAGATATAACTCATGTTATTACTTTGTTCTATTAGTGCAGTCACCAATTTATCTTGATATATCTCAAGGTTCGTTTAGTTGGTTTCTTTAACATGTGTGTTTCGTTCATAGTAGGAAAAAAAAAATCTCTTCAAATCTTACACTAATACATCACTAATTTTAATTTGGCATTGTTCCAAGATTCTTTAATAGAGGGAATTTTCAAGATACACATTTAGAAATGCATAGCACAGGTAACGGTTTTAGTGTACTGATTCATTGATCTGATTTAGATGACTATATTTACATTAAATATGAATGATTTATATTATAAGTTTGCATTCCCTTAACACAAATTGGTTTTGTGTAAAACAATGAATTTGTTAGAGAAGTGCTGTCGTCATTATCATAAAAATTATGATTTGACTGAACATATGCCATACAGCATTATTCCCAAACTATTGGCTCAAAGGAAAATACAAAATTCAGAAGAATGGCTATAGGCAGTTGTCATGTATTAAACATTTAATAACTATTGAGTTAGCCGTTTTTTGGGGTTTTTTTGGTTAAACATTAAAGATCTACTTTGCATGTAGCTAGTATCCTAAGAAGAATCTTAATGCAGTGTGTAATTATTTAAGCAATTAAAACTGACTAAGGTAAGTCCCAAAGGGCATCGATTTTAATGAACATTTCAGAAATCAATTTTGAAAACAATTTTTCTTGGAATGAAATTATGAATAAATTAAGATCCTGACCTTTTGTGTCTGTTTGTGCTCAGAGATAATTCTGAAGAAAAATAACTGACAAAAAATGTGCCTGTGTTTTAAGCAAAATAAATATAAATATCCCTAAGAAATATTTTAATAGCAAGAATTTGGAAATGACTTCTCCCTTTTCCTGTAATATGTAAAGAACCAATATTTTATTCATAGCCACCAAGCAAAGCAACTTGCCATTCCTCCATAATAAAGCAGTAGTAGGAACAGCAATAGAACAGGTCAGTGAGTGTAACAGTAATTCAACCACAAAAATCAACACTTCCACATCTACTGATAAAACCATACCCTTCTATCTGTATTGTGCTATATCTCAGTCAAGTAAAATTTGTAAGTATTTGGAACTCTTATTAAAATAAAACAAACAAATGAAAGATGTTATTAGCAAGAACTGGACTTCTGCCAACACAGACAAATATGAGGTAAGAAAATGCTGTCACAATGTAGATGTCCTTCAGAAAATTCATGAGAGCACAAACACTTGCTGAACTCTTGTAACAACCTCTAGTTGTCACAGTATTTGAGGTTACTTGATCCCAATTGAGAAAAAAAAAAAAGTACACCAGGGATGATGAGATTTACGCTAACACACAACAAAGAGACAGACCATCGTTCTGAATGGAAATATGTTCAAAGCATAATTTAGACTAACCAGCACATAGAAAGAGATAGAAGATGCTCCAATTTGGTCCATGATTTTATTCATTTACTTTATTCATGTAGGTAAGTGTTCATTCTCTCTGATGTTTATTGTAACATTAATAAATGTTACTGCTAGGGTTAAGATTTAAAACACAGTTAAAACTGGCACTAATGAAAAATGCCAGTACTGAAGAGATCATTCCGTCATTTTTTTTAAAGTCCAGTTTGTAGATTATAAGCATAACAAATTACTTTAGGAGTAACTTGTGCCATCAGTTTAGGAAATTACAGATTAACACTGATCACAGTTATACTTTAAATATAACAAAATAAACTGTCCTTGGTATTAGCTAAATAATATATACTCTATGATTACTAATGAAACCATGACAAATATGTGAAAGATAAAATAGAAGGGTCTTCATTAATGAGCACAAGAATGCTGATAAGAATATGAAAACTTTGAATCACTCATTGAATAGTATTTAATACAACAATAATTGTTGCTGTTCTAATTATAAATTAGAACTGATGAAGCATAATCAGAGTAACCTGCTTTTTGCACAGTGTTTCAATAACAAATACCTTTCTGATCAAAGGACCTAATATTTTATACTTGAATAAAGGTGGCAAAATATTGTCTATTGATATCCTTGCTCCACTGTGTAAATTACTAAGAATCTATACATTTAAAAAAAATAGAAATATAGTTTCTAAGAGTTCTTGAAACATACATGTAAATTTTGTTTAGCAGCATGGTTTAGTGGAAAACAAATGCTAAACTGGGAAGCAAGGACCTTATTGTCCAATCTCACTGAATTAGAAATTAGCTTGTGAGCTGAGACATGACAATTTGTATCTCACCAGGAAAATTAAAGATTTGGACAGAATGATCTCTGAAATACCCTCCAACTCTAAGAACCTATAAATTAACACCCAATTCAATTCAATTATAAAATCCTTTGTCGAATCCTAAAACTGCCAGGCACTGTGCCAGGATCTGGGTATTCAAAAGTGAAGGAGACCTTGCCCCTAAGCTCAAGTCTCACTCCAAGCTAACACACAGTCCTGCTATCCTGCCTCACTCATTCAGAAACACTGCCTAAGTAATTACAACATACCAGGCCCCGTTCCATCCTTGAGGACGCACCATTGAACAGGATAGGCGAGGCCCTTGCTTTCTTTCCAATGAAGGAGGCGTAAGCAGAAAAAAAGTAAATAAAAATAATGTTATTTAGTGGTAGATTCTCTAAGAAAGATAAAAGATGGTAAATGTGATTAAGGGACTTAAGAGACCAGTAGTAAATACATAGGATGGCCTCTCTGAGGATGTGGAATCCGGGCTAAGGCTGAATAATGGGAAAGACTCAATTATATGAAAAAGTTCAAGATGGAGATGGAAGCTTCAGAACATCCTGGGACAGAGGAAAGAGCAAATTTCAAAGCTGAGAAGTAAGGTAAGAATGTGGTCTAAGAACAGAAAAAGCCAGTGGCCTGCAAGGTGGGAGAGAAGCTGCAGTTAGGAGCGATAGGCAGTGCCAGCACCGGCACTGCTGTGTAATGCATAGTAAGGAATATAATGTTTTCCTGTCTTCTCCCAGAAGCGATGGGATGCTTTTAAGCAGAAGATTGGCATGATGAAATTTATGGTTTAAGTTTACGGAAAATATGATTCACTCCCTATAAATTACAAACAACTTTATGACTACAAATATCAACAGTTCACTCACTGACTATAAATAGTAGAATTTGATAGAAATTAATCATAGGAACATGTTTTGGAGAGAGGCAAAAGTGAATTTTGGGGAGACAAGTGAAAGATGATGGACAACTGGTTTGGGTTCATCTTGAGCAGTAAAGATAGAAGTGGTTTCATTTGGGGTCGATTTTAGAGCTGAAATCAGCAGGATCCCGGGATAAGTAGGATGTGGTAGGGGAGAGAGTCAAGGTGACTGTGACTGTCAGTTTCCGATTTCTCCATGTTTGCAGGATGTTGCCATGTACAGAGTACAGAGCCGGGAAGATGGTGAGAGAGGAGGTAGCAGTAGGTTCTGCAGAGGGTGGGTATTTCAATGGACTTAAACACATATATTTATAACTACCACATTTTTACATTCATAAATTTAAAAAAAAATCTTACAGAAATAGGAATTCCTTTCTATAGTGGCATCAGTTCAGAATATAAGATTTCCATAAATTATGGCATAGCCAGAAAATTTTTATTTTATTTCAGGCCACAGATATAAAGCCATTTATGTCCAAACAGCCCCTAACTGGTAAATCTTATGAATTCTTCAAGATTCAGCTGAAATGTCACCTAATCTCTAACACCTTGCATAGCTATACTTTCAGTGGCAATTATTTCATCATCTTCATTCCTAAAAGACTGCACACGTACTTAATATCTATTATAACTGATCACATGTACTATATTATTAATTACATGTCAATCTCCAAAAGTGTGCTACTTATAGTCCTTTTATAAAACCTATGGTATAATTTGTGTGTTTACTACCCACGGAGCAGTTTTCTCAATGTATGAGTTTTGGACTACTACATCAGCATAAGAAGAAGTTGTTGATAAAATAAATGCAAATTCCTGGATCCTATCTCAGCCTTAATGAATCAGAATTTCTAAGAGTAAGGTGGAGAAAGCATATTACAAAGGGTTTCCTAGCCAATTATGCTCACAGGGAAGTTTGGGAACCTCTACACTGGACCCTAAACCCTCATTTACCAAAACCCTCAGGCTACAGGAAGTAGGACTCATTTTGTATCACCAGTGTCTGACAGTGCCTGGCCTAAAGTAGGTGCTCTCACAAATGTGTTTTATAATAATTTATTGATATCATCTGACCATTCCAAATTGATACTTAAAGGCATTTGGCTATTAGAGATTTGTCCTAGTATGTATGTATGTGAACTTGGTTTCATCAGACAGTAACTTAAAACAATTCCTTTGACAGCCTCACAAGGAAACAACCAGAATTTTTGAAGTGGCTCTAAACTTTGATATGAGAATAGGTATCTAACTATAGAGGCAAAAAACATTTAACATAAATGGACAGCTTTTCCACTAAAGAAAAACCTCTTATATCTGACTGTTTTGCGACATAAATACATATGGAAAGTATCTAATCTAGTCTAGCAGCTGTAATCACAGGATTTAGATAAAACAAGAGAAACACATAATCTTTTAGATAAAGCAAGAGAAACATAGAATCTTACCTATCTAGACATATCCTATGTAATTAAGTTTCTGGCTTGAAGGTGACCCTCAAACAAAGGCAAATAGCCCCCTTAGTCAAGTGTTCCTCCAGAAAATCAGGGAATGTGACTTATGCATCTCTCTTTTCCCAGGCCCAGCACAGTGCCCACATACTCAGCATATCCGTGCTGAATGGCCTCAATTCATTAGCATCTACTGCAACTTCATATGAAATTCAGCCAAAGCAAACCTACTTTAGCAGATGTTATTGGATAACAATGATGACCTACTAATAATATTGACTCTAATGATGTCAAAATCCTCTGAATACACTCACTACAAAAATATTACAACAAACATTCAACATGTCAGGAGAGTTATCCTATAGAAAATCTTGCAATTATTTTGGTTAGACAATGAAGATAATGAACTAAATCAAGATCCCAGGGTTAACACATTCAGTGTTAGGTTTAGAATGGAAGTGTCTCTCCCAAGGCTACAAACAGCAATCTTAACCTCAGCCATTCCTTTCACCAAGGGCTATGTCTGGCCATCATGTTAACTAAGTGGAGGAATAGCAACACCTAATATAGAAACAATGTTTCCTAAGAGTGTAATGAAATTGAGTGTGTATTGTCTGAGGATTGTTCAAAATATACACCATGTCCTGAGATGTTAAAAATATCATTCTCTAATGCATTGCTCCAGAAAATAACTAAGAATAAATATAACGGGTTTTTGGAGAGAAATAATGACTACTCTAGGGTTTCGTTTTTGTTTTTGTTTTTGTTTTTTTCTTTTTGGTTTGGGAAGGAACGTCCAGGACAGAAAGTTAAAATGATTCAGTTTAAATTATAAAACTGCAACAATTAATTTTTAGGGTGGCTAGTAAACTGCTGTAAGACAAGCTAATAAACAATGTGAGCCAACAACATGGCACTGTGGTCTTATACTCCACCTTACCTATATTTTGCTGGGTTCTACTTGATGATAGGTTCTGGGCGCTCTGCAGAACACACGAGGCAACTGCACTGTCAGCAGATGCACTTATGCTATCGTCCGGGATCCATTCTCTGCTTCCTGAAATAGAAAAATCATAAAATAATATACATTTTAAAAAGGAGAGAAATTCATGTTGTTGCTTTATTATATTTATTGTCTTACTGGATAATATTTAGCTAAATAAGGAACATTTGCAACAGTGAGATATATATTTCAAAAGATAAAACCTCATAATTACACAAATAAAACCATTTGATTCACGTAGCTTAATAAAAAGAAAGAATAAACTCAAAATTACAAAGATATTACACACATAGGCTTGTATAGAAACAAGTATTTTAGAAATTATATAACCACATACCATAAAGTATGATAGTCTGTATATGAATAAAGACATTTGAATACGTAGGAAACCTAAGAGTATACATGACATCGAAACCTAATTTCAAAAGGAAATTACAGATATATCTCAGAAATCTCACAGATGCTAAGATTTTGAGATTTGCTTGTAATATGGCATTTAAGAATCATCATACCATGCATGACAGCTAATAAAGTGATTCAAATGATTTTTATGTTACAGTTTAGTAAGGGCCACATTTCTAAATTCTAAATGCAATCTCTCTCCAGTCTTCTTATAGTCATCTATGTCTCATTCTGATAACACCTTCAATATAAATATGTGGCAACTCACACAATGTTAATAATTTCAGCTAGAGAATAAAATGATTTTATTCGTTGAACAGAGTTCCCAGTATTTCCAAAGATGACGACAAACTGTTTAAAGAAATGTGTCAGAGAATTGTTAGGTTGATCCACAGGCCATCTGATTTCATTTACCTGCAATTGTAATCCTAGTACTGGAATAGCTGCGTTCTAAGCTATTAGAAGGAAATAAGTTGAGTCTTTCATTTTTATCAAAAACAAAGAATCTTTCAAGTCCTTGATATTTTCCAGTTATAGGCTTATTTCTGAGGGCTATTTCTTGTAACAACTAGGAAACAAAATATTCAACAAAATTAAGTTTATCTTATCAACACAAAACAAAACATTCATTCATTGAGCACCTATTATGTTCTTGGAATGGATTCTGCCCTCATCAAGTGAAAGTTCTAGTAGTGGGAATATAAATAATAACAAAATATATATACGGTAGGTTCTGAGAAATATAAAAACCATATTTACAGTAATTATCTGAAAGTTGCCATCAATCTAAGGAAGACAGAAGTTCATGAAACAATATAAAGTTTTCTTTTTCCTTTCTTTCCTTTATTCTCTTTCCTCAATGTCTTTGCACATACATTACTCTAGAAAACAGAATCTCTCCCATATGCTATGCTTCTGGACTAATGTCTTGGTCTATATATAAAATAATTTCAAAGGTGAAAGTAAGTATCAATTGGAATAAATCAAGTTCAACCATGGTCATAGACAAAATCATATTAACAAAATGTCCATCATAAAGCAAATATATAAGTAGGAAACTGAGGCAAAAGCGAGCTAAGTAACTTGAGAAGTTTATTATATAGCTAGAAACTAGCAGACCTAGGTTTTGAACATAGACCTGGCTGATTTGCTGCCTAGGCTTATCCCATCACCCTATGAATTCATTGTTTTATATGCTTTCCTCCTCGGGGAGAATATAAATGGGATTTAAAAAATACATGAGTCTAGTAGGAAACAGACTAGAGATTCAGAAGTGAGAACTCTAGATGGCCTTAAAATATGATCAGAGTGTCCATCAGTATTGAAAAATTTCCTACTCGATCAAATTAATGCCCAAATTCAAATGTTCAAGGCAGTAACCAACACAGAGAAAATTGTAACTCTATTAAAATTTATAAGTCATATAAATGGTAAAAAATATACAACCTAGTTAGTGATCAATAAATTATCTCCTTCAAAGACAAGTCTAAGTCCATTCTACCCATGACAGGTTCACTGGCTCTCCCAGACACTGAAACCAATTTACAGAATCCCTTCAGCTCTAGTGAAGCACATATTTGGACTAGATAGTAATAGCAAATCTGGAAGGGTTTTTTTAAAGCCTTGATAGACAGATGAGAATAGTGAGAGAGTGTTTGTTTGTTTCCCCAAATTCACAAAGTTAACTATTAGTAATTTCAGAACCAGAATCAAGAGCCCCTGACTCGTCCACACTCTTCCCTGCTCCTGACCCTGCCTCACCGCTGCTGCTCTACAACTTGGTACTTAATTCCATAGGCGCTTCCACCATTATGAAGAACCCAAATTCTGAAAACTGAAGAGCAAAATGAACTGTCTTACACTCAATTTGGAAGTTAAGTAATGCCACTGCTAAAAATTGCCCCTCCTGCTTACTCTTGTATTTTCTACTGGAGCATAACAGAATTTTAAGTAGTTTCTGCTCAGGGAATGGCTTCTACAGGGGCAGGAGGAGAATAAAAACAGTTAATGTGCAGTCATTAGGGATGAAAAGGAAGTAGATTCTACCACTATTTATAAAGCACTGTGCTCTATGATGTAATCATTTACCATATTTTTTATAATAGTTCCATAAAGGATCAAGATATGATTAGAAGCTTTTCAGCATTCCAGTTTTAATTATGAAATACTTTGAATATGTAGATATATCAACACACATAATACACTTTGATCACACAATTTGATATCAGTAATTTAAAAGATTTGCTTCAGATTTCTATGCCAAATATGCACATATGTCTTTATAGAGAGAGCTAATTGTACTATTTCATTAAAGTTGACATATTCTATCCAAATAATGTTTTTTACTATTATTACATCTGAATGTGTCCATAAAATGTTACAATTGTCTAAAATGTTTCCAAAAATACTATCAGACTTGATTTACCCTTTCATATTTAATTAACATATTTTTGAGATGTATCCTTGTTAATAAAAGTAGTTCTAACTGCTACACTGCTTTCCATTAATATATGAACTACTACAGTATATGTATCTGAAGTTTTGCCAAATGCCTCTAATTAGGTTGTAGAAGATACTGTCTCCTGTAGGACAAAAGTCAGATAGGCTTACAACAAATATAAAAGAATTGGGTTTCCTATATTCAGGATTCCTCTCCTATGACACAGGACACTGAATGTGCAGGTGTCATCTAGCCCTCTTCATGATGCCCTGTGGCAATTGGAAAATTAGAGTTCTTGTTTGTTCTGTTTGTTGAAATTCAATCTATGACCATTTTCTTCATCAGGAGAGGGTAGAAGTAGCTCATCTGCAGTGGGGCTTTCTCTTTGGAATATTTTATTGCCTAAATTGTGGGAATTACTTTTTAGAAGAGATTGGGATTTACTTCTGCCAGATACATTTGGGTATAAATAGTATACCCAAATGTAACATTAATGTTAACTTTGTGGCTTGGAGATACCAAACCAGAAATGTATATTCAAACTTCAAACCTATGCTAAGTGAAAGCCCAAGATTTTTATTTTTCAAGTTATATTTTATTGACCTGGCCCAGAACCCCCACAGAAATCAGTTTATTTTCATTTCTTGCATCTGTGAATATGTACGAGGTATGACAAGTTTGCAAACTCATCCTAGACAAAGTGCTACATACCTCATTTCTGAATATTACTAAAGTCACCTTCGAAGTACTCCCCTTGGGTGCAGCTATGCACCGACACCAGCGCCTAATCCAACCTTTAAAGCAATTTGGGAACTCTTTTTCTGGAATGGTCATCAGAGCTATCGTCATATTACCCTTGATGTCCTGAATGTCACCAACATGTCTTCCTTTCAATATTTCCTTTATCTTCGGGTAAAGAAAGAAGCCATTGGGGGCCAGATCAGATGAGTAGGGAGGATGTTTCAATACAGTTATTTGTTTATTGGCTATAAACTCCCTCACAGACAGTGCCGTGTGAGCTGGTGCATCGTCATGATTATTTCCGAAAAGTCCAGGTTATCGCCATAAATTATTGGCGAAAAGTTCAGGTTACCTAACATTTTCATGCAGCCTTTTCAGCACTTTCAAGTAGTGAATTGGTTAACTGTTTGTCCAGTTGGTACAAATTCATAATGAATAATCCCTCTGATATCAAAAAAGGTTAGCAACATCATTGCAACAGGTTCGCCAAGTTAATTGTCAGACCCTGTATGTCTCCTGGTGAAGTCCTTCAGTGACTGAGCAAACTTTGAAGGATCTAAGGTTTTGCAGAGTCTCAGTTACAGTTTCTCACTTCAGAAAGGAATGAGAACTGTCATAAGGTGAGCACAGAAATCTAGTCCCCAAGCAAAAGTAGCAGCAGCTCAATATTTAGTCTTCAACTATTTTGGTCCCACCTTCAGTTTAGGCACATGGAGATTCATTTTGAATGACTTTAAAGGGTTGTTAAACATATGACTTCCCAATTTCCAAAGAATTTAACATTTAATTTTCCCAGTTTCCAAAGAGTTTATTGTTCACAGTCACGATTACTTAAGAATTTTAGCATGTAAAACAGATATTCAAATATTGTTTTAAAATTCGTCAATAATGCAATAATGAACTACTTTACCTTTTTTTCCCTCTGAGAAGAAACAAAAACGACACCTCTATTTCCTTATTAGCCTGAAGGAATTACCTTTAAAACCTATAATTTCATTAAGCCACAAAAACTGATTCTATCTATGTATCTGCCTTTATTTCATTTTAACCAGTGACTATAGAGTAAAAAAGCTAGAAAGAATTTATTATACTAATTTTTCATAATGACAAATTTTATTTAGAAAAGTAACAACACTCTTACTCTGGTGCGTGAGTGGACCTTAAAGTATGATTTGTTATAGAAACCATTTATTATAATGCCATTTACCATATTAGAATTTGCCCTGTAAGTCATTAACATTCTTTCCCTTACAAGTCAATCTTCAACTACCTCGTGATAATATAACGTAGCATATTTTAACTTCAATAAAAAGTAACAATTAAGAATATATTGTGTCAATATAAGATTTTCTTATAATGTTGCTTATAAATTTTTAATATAATAAACATAATAGAGATTTACCAGTGAGTACTTTGTAGTTTTTGAATCTTCAGAGTTTGTCCTCTCTTGCAGATCGCTAAATTCGACAAATTCATCAATGTCTTGAGATAATGTCTCCTTAATGTAAGGTGTTTCTAAATCAACACTTGGCAAAGAACCCTTGCTCGTAAGTGATATGCAGGAATCATCAGACTTTTGATTACTTTCCATATCTATACATTTCTCTTTGAAATGTCTTTCAAAAGAGCTGCTTTCTCCTAATTTTTCAACAGCAGGAGAATAAACCTCAGATTCCACAATGTTGTCGTATTTTACGTTTGAAGTCCCTGCTGTTGAAAACACACATTTATAAAAGTTAAATAAGTAAATTTAAACAAACAAATTGATTAATCTGTTGACAAACCAAATGTTCTGTGGTGTAAATAAACACTATATTATCAACATTTCTTTAGTGATTTCTCAGGGCTAAAATACTTTCACTACGCTTATGTTCAGAAATGATAATCATAATTTACGTATGCATTTAAACCTTAATGAGCTATGCTAATGGAAGGAGGAATGATTTTATTTCGTAATGAAATTTTAAAATCTATGTACATTTTTATTTAGCCTTTGGTTCAATTCCCACTTTCCTACATCCTCTCCCACTCAAGTTTTACAACAGCAATTTATGAGAAATAATGCGGAGGGAACCTGATTTCCACATGTTGCCTCTTTTTGTTGGCATGCCTACTGTTGAGGAGAGGGTCAAGGGAAATCTGCCAGATAAAATAGTAACAGATAGGGACACACACAATGATTAAGCTGGGACACCTGACTCTGAAGAGCTATAAAATAAGTAAGGTTATATTGGTCACCACCTCACTAAGTCTGCCTTTAATAAATCCCTTGGTTTAAGTCACTGGTCTCAACCTGGCTACACAATGGAATCATTGAACATAACTCTTTAAAATTGTCAGTGTATGGGCCAGACCCCAAACCAGATGCTGGGGGGAGGGACTCGAGCACTATGTGTAATTGCTGTTTGTTTGTTTGTTTGTTTCCCTCCACCAATTTCTCCAGGTGATTATAATGTACAGCTAGGGATGTGAAACATTGGTCTAGATTTTCTGAAGAAAAAAATTATTTAACAATTTTTGTATCACATTGATTTCCTTTTAAATAAAAATGTATACAAGTATACCATTATCCAGATTAAATACAGATTCATCTGATAATCCCTTATTCGCTTTCCAATATAAATAGCTTATCTCTATAAATAGACTATGTAAAATAGTAGAGTCTATGACTAAAATAATCTCCAGTAATGTAAATTCTGCTTTGCAGCCCAAAGGACTTACTTGTCGCAATCAAATGTTCATACAGCCTGGCAATTACACACAGTATTGAGAACTTCCACTTCCAACAACTATCACCTCTCAAATTGCACAAGTACTATGAGAAACACAATAGCATCCATGTCATCGAAATACTTTTATAAGAAAAACTTTATTAAGGCTCTTCAATATAGGGAAACTTCCACAATAATGCTGTGCTTTCTTTCTAAATGTCAATAGAAATTACCTGAATTTTTTGATTGGCACAAATAGATACAATTTCTTATACATAAATGTTCACAACTAACCTCTACAATATTTTTTCAAGGTTGCAAAATTCCATTAGGATCTATCACTGTTGAAAAGGTGACAAAACTGCCTTTTAATAATGTTTCAAGTGTGATGTAGAAAGTACAGGTATGATTTAATCTATTCATTGGAAGTCCTGTTAAGTTATAAAAATTAGATGTCTTGGTTCAACATTCAAAAATCAATCTAATCTGTCAAATCAATATGCTAAAGAAGAAAAATCACAGGGTCATATCAATAGATGCAGAAAAAGCATGACAAATTCCAACACCCATTTAAGACAAAAACTCTCAGAGAACTAGAAATAAAGGGACCTTCCTCAATTTGATAAGACTATTAGCAACAACAACAAACAACATATATTTCACATCATACTTCACAACGAGAAACTAGAAACTTTTCCCCTAAGATCAGGAACAAGGATAGGACGTCCCCTCTTACCACTCTTTTTCAACACCAAGCTAGAAGGTCTAACTAATGCAATAAAACAAGAAAAGAAAATTTAAAAGTATACAGATTGAGAAAAAAGAATTAAATCTGATTTTGTTCACAGATGACAGGATTGTCTACGTACAAAATCCAAAAGAATCAGGAAAAAAAAAATCCCATGTGGGTATATTTTTCAGCCAGTTTTCTTCTGAGTACCAAATTTTTTGGGTTTAAAATGAACAACATAATAGGCAAAAATTTTACATGCTGCATTACCTATTGTTTTTATTAAATTGCTAACGTTTTTTGTTAATAACATTAAACAACAAGAAAAAAGTTACCTTTTGAGTTATCTTCACAATAAGAAGAGCTGCTGCTCAGATGAAGATGTAAGAAATCTGCTTTTCCCTTAGTGAAAACATTATGTTGATAGATGTAATTTTCACACAGAAAAGTATTCTGATAATCATGAAACGTGTAACTTTCAGGTTTATGGACAAGTAAAAGAAAAGAGTTGAAAGAAATATGTTAAAAAGTCAAAAGTCCCACCTTATTAAAACAAGTATAGTAAAAGCTTAAGTTGGAATAGGGATATTCACATTAATATTTGTTTTAATATTGCTATGTACACATTCTAAACTACATGTAACTAAATAGTATTATTAATGTAAAGGAAATGGGTAACTGGATCAAATCTGATTAAACTACAAAATTTCAGTTGAAAGTTTCTTTTTAAAAATATTCTGAACTAAATTTGTTTCCATATATTCTTTCTTCCCCAAATCAATTTGTGGTATTCGTGTTTCATTTTTAAATGATGATTACTATATACAAGCACAGTTACAAACATTTTCTAGGAATTGAATAACATATTTAATAATACCTATATAGGTAAGCTCTATGTAGTAGCATCATAAAAACTCATGGATTATGCTTAACCAAAAATGCCATCTTGTATCATTTATAATTCTTTATGATCTTTCTTAGAAAATTAAAAGCTCTATGGGGCCCTCCAAACCAAAGATGCAAAACTATTGCCAAACTGTGATCAGTAACTTTCTGTGCCTTCTCTAATATCACACCCAGAACCAACAATAGCAACTTATGTTTATTATTTTGTAACTACTAAGTGCCAAGTAGATTAGTGACAAAGATGTTTTTAGTTCTCTGGCTAGCATATTATAAACTTAGTCTATGCATCAACAATTTAAGAACAAGCGTATACACCTATAGTATATGCATGCGTATGTGTATTTATTTGTTCAATAGCTTAAATTTATTCAGAAGAAAATGTTACTTGGTATTAATAGCAAAAGCTATTAACCTAAAGAAGAAATTAGTATTTAAAGAGGTACTTCCCAGATTCTAGTATTTTTGTTTGACCATCACAGTAATATAAAGATTGAGGATAAGTGGTATGTATATTCAGCTAGTAGATGACTAGAAAGTCAGAAATACACTGAGTTTGTCACAACTTAAACTTTCAGCTTGGAGCTCAAGCTCTGACTGGCTCTAGCTTTAGCTGATTCTACTTATTGTATTCTGGAGGTCTGTATTCAAGTTATTATTATACTAAATCCCTTAAATTCACACTATGTTTCCTTTAAATTAAAATAATATTAAATGACATTCAAAAATCAAATGTATAAAAATTTTATTAAATAGATACCATAGGAGACTAATCTTTGTTTAAAAGCCTGATAACATAGACAACTAAATAAACACTAAACTGTATTTCTATAGGTTAAAAGAGTCAAATGTCTTTTCATCTCCCATAATACATGCTTCAAAAAAAAAAAATGACATGATATCAATTCAGAAATTTACTGCTACATTACAATAATACTGTTTATTACTATCAGTATCTTTAATTTAAACACTTGTAAGTTTCCTATTAAATGTATGATGGCAGAGGGGTAGTAGACTTGGGGGGTTTATCACTTTGTGAGGGGTATAAATGTCTAATCATTATGTTGTTTAGTACACCAGAAACTGAAAAAAAATAAATAAAAAAAACTATTTTGAATTATGAAAGAAATCTTATTCAAAATAATACATAGTTGTAACTATATATTATAAATTTTCTATTTATTAAAACAATTTGAGTGGTCATTATGCACTTACATCATCCAGTTCAACTATTTTTAGAGATGGTTCAGGTTTCTCTGTGCTTAATTCTTCTACTGGCAGAAAAAGAGCTGGGTGTTGTACTTTGGTCTCCTCAACTAGAAAATAAAATTAGAAAATAATTTCACCAAAGAATATAACTTACCTAATAATTTCCTATCTTCAAATAAATAGCCAACAATAAAATAATAATGTCCTCTTTTGCACCCAAACAAATGTATAAATGCTATCAATTTCCCTAGTTCAAGTAAAATACACATTTTCTTAACATTGAATTTTTAGATAAAACTATTTAAATTAAGGCACAATAAATCTAGAAAAGGGGAAGAAGTGTGTGTATGATATTGATCTGGAGATAAAAGATGCATAGTCCAATTGATAATGATACAGTAAAGATAACAAAAAGAAGATGTTGGTTAATTTTTGGTGTATATAATTTGAAATCATAAATTTGAAAATATCTAATCAAGGCTGAACTAACCATTACTAACTTCATCATTTTCATGCTGAGAACATGGTGACTCACTAGCAGTTGTACACTGAGGTATGAATATATCTGGTAGCATGTTTCGAAGTTGCTCCTGTGGTGTTCTACAAAACAAGAAAGAATCAATTCAAAGACTAACACACATTATCTAAAACTTCCCAGACAAGATCTTGATTTATGTCACAAATAGGTAACTCTACAAAATTAATAATAAAACCATAGCTGTACCTCTAATTCATGGAAGAAAAGTATGATTACATAACAGAATCTTAACCTACTTAAACAATTGTGTAAATCAAATTAACATCACACAGACTTTTAAATTGCATATCCCACTGTTGTTGTTTTTTTCATTTAGGATGAAAAATGAAGTTATGATAGAAGTTAGTGTTTTTGCAAAAGACATACAAAGTCCATTAAACATAGCACACTATTTAGAAAGCAAATTTATGAATGTGCGTTTTGTCTCACAGCTTTGGCATTATCTAAGGGAGCATGAAGACATTTTTTTAAACTTCCGACAAGCCAGTAGGGTGATAATATAGGCTCCCATGATATGAATGTAACTGTGGTATCTATCACCCAGTTAACAATGAACTTTAATATGGCCCATCTCATATGGAAGGCAATGAAGCAGAGGGATTCTCAGAGGCCAAGACTGTTCCTCCAGTTCTAGAGGGTATTCCCAAATCACTGGGGAGATGGTCACTTTTTAACCATAAATAAAAGTGTTTTATTAAATAAATACTGTAATAAATAAAGAAGAGCTATAGCTCTTCTAAATCATGCAAGCTCACGAGGTCCCCATATGAAAAGCAGGGCCTTCTAAATGATATTAGTAACTAACATCAATAAAAAACTTAAAATATACCAGGCTCTGTTCTAATTTGGGGCATTAAATCTTAATAGTTGCATTAAATAGGAATCGGTATTAATTTTATGATGAGGAAATTGAAGCACAAAGTTAATCAACTATTTCAAAGTCATTCAGGTAGTAAATGCAGAAGAAGAATTTGAACCCAAGGTGTCTCTCCCCAAGTCCATGTTTATGCCATTACTCTATATTGCCTCTCGCAATTTGTAAAGGTACTAAACATTTGATACTGTCCTAGCAATCTACGGCTATGTGTATTTTCCCAGTATATGCAATGTATATATCGGAACACTCCAAAATATTTATATTTTATTCATCTTTGTGCCTTAGCAAATTGGATAAGGATGCCATCTTACATTCCATAATTTAATTAAGTGATGGAAAATATTGAAGAGTAAATACCAAAGACAAATTGGCACCTGATAACCAGGAATCTCTTTCCAGTTTAATAGGGATATACTGTACTAAAAAATCAATCATAGATACACATAAACGTACTACCGTGTTTCCCCAAAAATAAGACCTAGCCGGACAATCAGCCCTAATGCGTCTTTTGGAGCAAAATTTAATATAAGATCCGGTATTATATTATATTATATTATATTATATTATATTATATTATATTATATTATATTATTAGTATAGTATAGTGCAAGACCCAGTCTTATAGTAAAATAAGACCGGGTCTTACATTAATTTTTGCTCCAAAAGATGCATTAGAGCTGATTGTCCGACTAGATCTTATTTTGGGGGAGACAGGTTATCATACAAATACTTTTCATGAAGTGAAAACTTACCTAATTTGATGAGTAAAGTCCTGAATCAAAGACTTATAGAGTTTAGAAAATAAAGTATTAGAGCTAAAGGAGCCCTATAAATTATCTATTGTAAACTCAATATTTTGCCAATGAGAAAATGTGGATCAAGAGATTTAAGGGATTTGTCCATTGACAAACAACTAATTAGTCAATAAACTAAGTCTTCATTCTGGATATTGGGAGCTCGGCATCAATGCTTTGTTAAAAAATCATGCCACATAAATAAAGGATGAGATACCTTTTAGAATAGTGTTACCTCACCAGATTTTCATCAAATTTTAAATAAACATTTAGAACATTTCATTGAGGAAACTTGTTATAGTGGTTATAAAAATATTCTATGAATCAGTGTTAGGCTGTTTGCATCAGAATCACCAGGGAAGATATTTTTTGAAAAGCCAATCCATCCTTTAATAAGCTGATTTTTACATCTGTCTGGTGCTGGGTTGAAGAATCAGTATTCTAAAAACTTGCCCCGGGTGCTTCTGATGATCAGCTAGAACTGGGAATTAAATGTAATGAAATAGTAGGAAAATTAGAGTGGGAATACCAACTAATTGCTAATATTCACCTTAAAGTATTCAGTATCCAAATTGTATGCTCTCTTTCACAAAACTTTCCTAGCATTTAATAGATCTACTGGAGATATTAAGATGGCTATTCAGATCTATCAATACTTATGTGTTGGTTGCATGTAAAATACGAAAAATGTTACTATATCCAAATCAGAAAAGAAACATAAAAACAAAACAAAATACAACATATATTTGCAAGCCTATTATAAAACATGACAATTATAGTAAAAAATAAAGTCTTAACCCTAACCAATGTTGTCAACATAGGAAAGTTTTCAGAAGCACAGCATCACAAATGTTGTAATTGATTTACAACCACAAACTTGTAAATTGCAAATGGATTGCCCTACACCAGCACCTATAATTAAAACATAAAGAATTAAGTCCAAAAACGATTACTGTTAAAAAATAACTGTGTAAATAAGATCCTGGAGAATATGTTCAATAACCATTATCCTAAGGAAATTTGCCAACATTAAGAATTCAGTGTAGCTCAGGACTTCATGGGCTCACGACTAAAGCCTTTTGTATGTGTCCAAGCACAAATGATGGTGATCATTTAATAACAAAATTGTGCTTCTTTGATGGCATAAGAAACTCAATGTGAAAGATGTGGAAAGGTAGCCACCAAAAAAGCTAAGTGACCTTGAGATTACTTTTATGTATTAATTCCTAAATTAGAAAGAGGTCATAACAGGTACATACTACTGAGTTTCACATCTGAAGGGCTGTTAAGGGCATCGTATTTTAAAAGAGATATAGACAACATAAACAGTAGTTACATAGGAACAACCAGAATAGAATATGAATGAACTCAAAACCCTGCCACATAAACTAAGTGGTATACAACTACACACCTATTAAAATGACTATCAAAAGAAAAAGGAAAAAAAAAAAATGAAAATACCAGGCAATGACAAGAATGGAAAACAACTGGAACTCTCATAGACTGCAGGAAGGAATGCAAAACTATACAGTCCCTTTGGAATACATTTTGGCAGTTTCTCATAAAGATAAACATACATTCACCATACAACATAACCATCCCATTCCGAGGTTTTTATTTACCCAGGGAATTAAAAACTTATATTCAAATAAAAACCTATATGCAAATATTTATAACAGATTTAGTCATAATTACAAAAAACTAAAAATCGGCAGGATAGTCTTCAACAGATGAAAAGATAAACTGTACATTACGATGATAAAATGCTACTCTACAATAAAAATGAACGGATTTTGATTCATTCAAGAATATGCATGTGGGTGGCCAGTTAGCTGAGCTGGTTAGAGCGTGGTGCTGATGACATCAAGGTTGCCAGTTCGATTCCTGCATGGGCCACTGTGAGCTCTGACCTCCTTGGGGGGGGGGGGGGAATATATATATATATATATATATATATATATGTGTGTGTATATATATACACATATATATATATATATATATATATATATATATATATACATAAATGCATTTAAATGCATTTTGCTAAATGAAGGACAAAAACAGCTACATATTGTATGATTTCATGTACATGACATTCAGAAAAAGACAAATGTATAGGATAGAAACAGACCAATGATTGCCATGGGTTGGGAAGAAGCATTGACCACAGTGAGGAAGTATGAAGGAATTGTAGGATGAAGGATCTGTGATGTTTGGTACTATGGTAACCATGACTCTAGATATTCATAAAAACCTATGGAACTGTACACAAGTTTATGCTAGTGAAATTTTCTTAAAATACTCAATGAATGATAGAACCATTCTAAAGGAGATGGGAAAGAAATCAGTGTCGTGGCCTAAGCAAATTTGGAAAACAAGGTTTTGACTGGATACAGTAGGCTAAAGATAAAAAGTGCTGTACACAAACAATGTACTCTAGTTGGTAAATTTGTTTCTCACAGTGATACTACTTAGTAACTCAGAAACTACTATATATATATATATATAACTAAAGTTAACAAAATAATAACTATATCATAGATGATGAGAGCCAGGATTCTCACTGTAGATGAAAGAAACTACACATAAGAAAAGGGAGAATGTTAATGAACTGCATGATGCTGGTTTGGAGTTGAAGGTATGAGTGTGAACTAATGTTTACTTTAATAGACATCCAGGTAGATAGGCACAGAACTAAATCATATATCATATATATATATATATATATATATATATACTTTTTTTTTTCATAGATGTTCTGAGAAGATCCAGGATCTGTAACACCTGAGTAGCAATGAGCACAGTTGGAGTCCAGATCTTGGTTACTGATTACCATTCTCCAAGAAAGGAATCATGATTCCTAGGAGGAATGATTCTTGGGCTAGGACAGGGAAATTCCTCTTGGGTGGCATAAAAACGAGCGGTTTTCAAACCAAACTAACCAACAAGCAAAAAAGAAAAAGGAAGGAAGGAAGGAAGGAAGGAAGGAAGGAAGGAAGGAAGGAAGGAAGAGAACATGTTGAAAAAAGAGAGGGGTCAACCTGAAAGAGCTCTCAGTGGTCAAAACAGAAACTATTTGAGTCACAAAATAAATAAAAATGGTTTTGTATATTAATCCAAAAAATGAATATTCATGAGCCCATATAAGAAAACAAATGAATAAATGGAAATTCTTCCTTGAAGAACTTGAATTAATAAATACAGAAGGAATGAAGGAAATAGAAAATTATTAATAAAGCAGCAGAGTAATAGCTGCTGCAGGCAAAACCCACTGATAAATGCTAAAATTAGTAGACGCTAATGTAAAGAAAAACAGGATTTTTCATCATCTCAAAGAATCTTCCCTAAAACATGTATTAATTACTATGATGTGAATGTTTGTGTCCCCCCAAAATCCATGGGTTGAACTATTAACACCTAGTGTGATGGTACTAAGAGGTGGGGCTTTGGGGAGGTAACTATGTCATGAAAGCAGAACTCTCATGTGGGGCTAGTATTCTTATATAAGAAGCCTGCCATGTGGGGGCATAGTGGAAAAATGGCCACCTGTGAACCAGAAAAAGTGGCTGCCGCCAGACTAAATTTGCCAGTTTCTTGATCTTGGACTTTCCAACCACTAGAACTCTGAGTAATAAATGCATGTTGTTTATAAGCTACCCAGTCTGTGGTATTCTGTGATAATATCCCAAATGGACAAGGACAGAAATTGGTACCAGAAGTATGGTACTGCTGAAACAAATACCTAAAAGTGAGGAAGCAGCTTTGGAACTTGGTAATAAGTAGAAGAGGTTTGAAGTCCATGCTAGAAAAAGGCTACATTGCTAAATGGACCTTTAAAGACAATTCTGGTGAGGGCCCAGAAAGAGGAGACCTGTAGAAAAAGCCTCAATCTTCTTAGAAAATACCTAAGTAATCCTGAATAGACTGTCTGGAAATATGGATGGTAAATGCCATTCTGACGAGGTCTCAGATGGAAATGAGGAACATGTTATTAGACAATAGAGGAAAGGCAATCTTTGTTAATAAATTGGCAAAGAACTTGGCAGAATAGTGTTTCTGTCCTAGTGTTTTGTGGAAGGTAGAATTTGTGAGTGTTGAAATTACATATATGGCTGAGACAATTTTTAAGCAAAGTGTTGAGGAAGAGTTCTGGTTTCTCTTTACTGCTCATAGTAAAATGTAAGAAGAGAGAAACTACTTAAAGACATAATTACTAATCAAAAGAGAATCATACTTTAAAATTTGGAACATTCTCAACCTATTCATATTGAAAAAAATGAGAGAGCCTATCCAGGAAGTATATGGCCAAAGGATCACCTGATAGGGCGGTTAGTCAGCCATCTAAACAAAAGCCAGGACCTATTGTTCAAGACAGTGGAAGACTGACCCCATAGGCAATTCAGAAGTCATTAGGACTGCCTTCCCATCACTGACCTCCAGGCCACTGCAGAGAGCACTCACTAGGACAATGCCCAGGGAGACTGTGGGAAGAAGGCTGTCCCTGTGACCTCAGACTGGAAGAGCAACACAATTCCAACACAGGGGAGTAATAGGCATGCGACCCAGCACAGAGCCACCATAGGAATGGGGCAGAGCCACCCAGAGCCTTGGGGACCCAACCCCTGCCCAGCAAAACTACGGGGGCAGGGATGTAGCCTCAGTGTGTCCAGAAGGTGAGACCCCTGCTCTAGTGTGCCGAGAAGGTGTGACCTCCATCCTAGTGGGTCTGGAGGGCAGAGCACTGACAAAGAGGATCATTCTCAAGGTTTAAGAGCTAATACAATTTGCCTTGTTAGGTTTCAGACTGGCTTGGGACCTGTTATTTCTTTCTTCTTTCCTACTTCTCCCTTTTAGAATGGGAATATGTACCCTATGCCCATGCCACCATTGTATTTTGAAAACACATTCCATGTTTGATTTCACAAGTTCACAGAATTTGCCTCAGAATTAGTTATTTAGTTATACATTGAGTCTCACGCATATCTGATTTAGATGATACTTATGTAAGAATTTAGACTTCAGACTTTTAAGTTGATGCTGGAATGAGGTAAGACTTTGGGGGATATTTAGATAGAATGAACATATCTTGCATGTGGGTAGGACATGACCTTGGGGGAGCCAGGGGCAGAAAGCTCTGTTCTGAATGTTTGTGCTCCCATAAAATTCATGTTGAAATCCTAACCCACAATGTGATGGTATTAGGAGGTAGGGGGCCTGTGGGAGGTGATTACATCATGAACATAGAGTCCTCATGAATGGGATTAGGGCCCTTATAAAAATGAGACCCAAGAAAGACCTCTTTGCCCCTTCCACATGTGAGGACACAGTGAGAAGCTGACCATCTATGAACCAGGAAGCTGGTTCTCTCTAGACACTGAATCTGCTGGCACCTTTATCTTGACGTCCCAGCCTTAAGAACTGTGAAAAATAAATGTTGTTTATTAATACTTAATGTTAAACTTTTAACCAATGCATGAAATGGTGCATCTAATGATAATAGTCTTTGAATAAAATATATTTGAATACTATTAATAAAATTATAAAATTAAAAGTAATTAACTTAAAAGTAGGTTCTGAAAAGTATAGCCTCAAAAGTTTATGCTAATGTAAAAAATCTGAGAGCAATACCTTTTCAAAGTAACCTTTCATTTATTTTGCTATTATTCTTAAATTCTAGACCATATTTGTGCCTTTTTCCCACATATACATTTCCATTTATCAAGGAAAACTCTAACTTAATGATGCATTATATATATTACTATAATTAAAATTCTCATTAGAACAGTAGAAGCTTCATGAAGATTTAATTGGCTTTAAAATTATTTATGTAAATTGAAGCTCACATAAAATTGCTACAAAAAAGCATGTCACACAAGCAAAAAACATAAATAGTTTTTATATTTCTTGTTAATAATACAAAACTCAGGAAATACCTTCTGTGTTTTTTAAGCCATAATTTTTCCATATAGGATATACTGTCTTCTTTAAATTCAATAGTAAGTGGTTCCCTCCAAATTTTCAGATTAGTTTGTACTTCACATTCTTCCAATGAGTCTATAAAAATAAACATAACATGCAAAATTAATGTGCCCTAGTCTGTAAATTACCACAACTTCTCTCAAGATATAGAACTCACCATTTTTGAGGCAAATATGCTTGGATATTTACCTATATAATCAACAGTTCTAGTCTTAAATAATGTAAAAGTGTTAAATATTGGTGATTTATTAAATGACTGTATAGAAAGTTTTCTTCAATAATCCCTTGAAATGAAAGAATCTAATGAATCACAAGGTTTTTTAAAGCAACTAATTCTTTTAAATGCTAACTATAAGTACAAATACATTAATTATAGATTCTATAAATACACAGACACATAAAGGTATGGATTATAGCTACTAATAATAATATTTACACATTATGCAGCACAGAAAATAAATAATTCAGAATAGCACTCAGAAGAGACTACTGCCCTCATACATGGCAATTTCCTTCCAGATGCTTAAGATGTTCCTGAAGTACTACTCAATTAAAACCACTATTCAGAGATATTTAAAACTGGTGGAGACTGCTGGGAGAGAAAGCAGTGTAAATCCATGGTTACTGGTCTCTCTAGCCTCCTAGATATCATCCCTCTCCAAACTGGCCATCATGGTGGGAAAATGTTGGAGGGGGAAAATGTTGGAAGAGGAAAAAATGGAAGTAGTAAAGATGGGAAAAGTATTTTTATAGTCTCTGAAACTAGAGATTAGTCCCAGCCTCATACTGTAGCCTTTAATGAATAGCTTCCAGAAACTGTGAAACACGAGCAACAGAAATAAACCAAAAGAATGTAAGTCACCCCAGTGCTATTCTTTCCAAAGAGAACAGAATGTTGAAGAAAGCAGTTGAGGAAGTTCTTAGAAACACCACCAGAATGTATTAAATTGAAAGAGCGGGAGATAAGACAATAACAGCAAGTCATGGGGAAAAGGAGATCCTTCCACTGTAAGACCCCCTTTCCATTACAAACCCAAATATTTCTTGACAGGAAAGCTGAAAGAAAAAATGAGGATCACTTTTTATTTTAATTTTTCTGTATAGGTTATAGAGAAGGGCCACTGTGCTTGATAACCCCCAAATCTAGACAGGGGATGAAGAGGAAGGAGGTAGAGCAGCTGGACTGTGATTCACTCTTCTCCCATTACCAATGGCTTATTCCCAGGACATAAAAAATGGTAGATGACCTGGGTTCATTTCCTTGTGAATATGTTAACAAATGGATCTATCGGCAAATAGGTCAATGATATTTGCTAAAGGAAGAATCTTTAGCTACATAATGAATTTATCAAGATAGTCCTTGTTTGGAATTCCTTATAAAATTGCTAGAATACATGGATTTATGAGGCACGTCTCCCTGAAAAAAAATGCCATGTAAGCTATGCAACTTAGGTTTCGGTTTGCTCCCTTGTTTCAGTTTACTGGCTACTTTTGGTGAGAATTTGTGTGAGATGCTCCATTGTTCATACAGATGGGATGGTGGGTATTTTCCTTAATAGACAGCACAAAGTCTTAAGGTGAAAATGTGCCTGAGATATCTGAGGAGCAAGAAGCCAACGTGGCTGGAACAGAACAAGCAAGGGGGAGGGTAACAGGAGTTGAGATCAAAGAGATCACAGACTTTAGATTACTGGGAACCTTCTAGGCCATTGTAAGTACTTTCCTTTTGCACTGAAGGAAATGAGACTTTAGAGAACACTAAAATGAATTTAAGTTAGAAATCAATAACAAATATCTAGAAATTCAAAACATATTACTAAGCTAAATAGACAAGAAACGTGAAAATATCATTTGCAATGATGTGCACAAATTAGATGTATCATTTTATCTCTATCAGATTAGCAATTTTTTTCTTTTTCTTTCAAATTATTATTATTATTATTTTGTTACTTTCAGGTGTACAAAAACAATGCAATAATTAGACACTTCACCCCTCACAAAGACCAGCAAAAATTTAAAAATCTGACAATTTAAGTGTTGGTGATAATGGGAAGCAACCAAATCTCTTACACACTGCAGGTGGGAGTGTAAACTGATACAAATAATTTGATAAATAATTCGGCTCCATTTAGTATAGTTGAAGATATGTACACTTTATGACCCAGCTATTCCACTCCCAGGAATAGACATCTTAGAAATGTGTACATGTGTTCCAGGAGACCTGCACAAGAATATCCATAAGAGCATGGGTTGTAATGGAAAAAATGATATTTTCTGTCCCCACTCTCCAACTAATTATCTGGACCTTAACTCAAATCTTGGTTTCTTGGGACAATTTTTCTGATCATCTGTATCTCAGAGTCCTGACAAGAAAAAGAAAACTTAAAGTGGTAATTTGAAGAAGGTCAAATGAAAGGACTCACACATACTCATGCATTAGGCTTAATGGAATAAGTGATATTGCATCACCAAGAGACTGAAAATAGTGGAAAACTATTACCAACCCTCAGCTTGAGAGGACAAAGTAAGAGAATTGTTGGAAGAAGTCTCTGAAAGTGACGGCTGGGTAGAGTTCATCTCAGTGATGCTAAGAACATTAGTGGAAAATGCAGTCACTGCAAAATCTCAGCACATCAAGGAGAGGGAGAGTAAATACCTCTACCTCTTTCTTGACATGCTTCAATGTCCTGTTAGTGTCTCCAGTTGGCCAAACGTAACCAGATGCCAGAGAACAGGGAATTCCAAGTGATGCAGTCCCTAAGCCTCTAGAGGTCAATCTCTAGGGGCACAGAATAGGGCAGAAATGGAAGACGATGGATCTGGAGAGACAGGGTTTACTTATTTTGCATCTAAACAACCATTTCTCTCTCTCTCTCTCTCTCTCTCTCTCTCTCTCTCTCTCTCTCTCTCAAAATGAAAGAAAAGAAAGAAACTCTTGTCCAAAGCACAGAGAAAACAAACACAAAATACAAAGACCTATAGGCACTTTGTATCATAGAGAGATTTTGACTTAGTGACTCTCTCAAGTGAAACCTAAATTAAAATGCAAGATATCAGTAGTACACATCATATAAGGTAGCAGGAAAAAGAAAGGAGAAAAAAAATTACTCAACATAAAATATAGCTGCTATGGTCTGTGTTGTTGTAGCTGGTTTTGAAGCTTAAGTTGAGTTAATTACCACTGTTTCCTTCTTTCACAATCCATTCCATGCTCATATTACTGTCTGCTAACACCTCTTTACTTGGCGGAGTCACTCAAATCGTCATTTCCAAAGGATCCAAGACCATATAAGCCCTTTTTTCATTAGGTTGTCATATTTTCCTAATGAACAATATTACTGAACACAGAAAAATTAATGTGTGCCATTGAATGGTTTCCAGATGAAGTCTATCTTTTCGTCATTGCACAATAATAATTGAATTTTTTTTTTTTTGGTTCTTGTACTCAACCAACATGACTATATAGTGACCCTTGACTATTAACTTAGGGCTGATGAGCCTCAAAATGCCAGCGGGTAGTCTTAACTTCTTATTTAATGGAAGCAAAACTGGAGTGTCATGTAATATACAGCATCCAATTGGAAAAGCACCCCAACTTCACAAGATGTCTTTTCCCATACCAGACCTTTGGCAGCCATTCAACAAAACTATAAGGTTGGCTGCATCTGGATAACACTGCCTATATTAAGCTCAGTGAATTCCATGGGTATGAGCCTACTGTTATACTTCATAATAAAATGAGTGTCTTGATCTGAGACAATGTTGTGTGAGATATCATGGTGTTAAATAAGGCTTCTGCGGGCAGGCACACCACCGGCAGAGAAGACAAATCCATATCTGAAATATATGGCTTTTCCCTTGAGGGCAAATCACTGTCCCACTTGTGATAGAAAGTGTTCAATATAATCATCCTATAACAGATATTCCCTGATCACTAAATACTCTTAGCACCATGCCATCAATCTAATGGGCAAGCATTTATCTTCTGTGCAATATCAAGACCATCAAGGTCCTTTTGGACTATATAATGTTACAAAGGAGGAGAGTTAATGTAAGTCTGGAGTGAAATTGTGAAGGTATACCGTTATCCCTGTCACATCAATTCAAACTATTTCTGATTATCTTTATTGTCGGAAATAGCAAAGGCTGTATTTGATAGGTCAAGGATCAGCACACCATAGCCCACAGGCCAAATCTGGTCCACTAACTGTTTTGTCATGGCCTTCAAGCTAAGAGTGTTTTTTTTAACATATTTTTAATGGTTAAAAAAAAATCAAAAGAAGAATATACATTATGACATGTAAAAATTATATGAAATTCAAATATCAGTGTCCATGTATAAAGTTTTAATGGAACATAGCCACACTCATTTGTTTATGTATCATCTATGAGTGCTTTCATGTTACAGTGGCAGAGTTGACTACTACTGAATGGCCCTCAAAGCCTAACATATTTACTATCTGGCCCTTTACAGAAAATGTTTACCAACCCATGCACTAGGCCAACAGCCTCCCACCCAGCCACAGAGAATGTGTTGGTTTTCTGCAGTACAGACACTTCATGCAGAAAAGCAACTGTGATTGACATCATCATCATTGATCAAGTTTACTATAACCCATAGTCATTCTCCAAGACCACTGGCTTTTGCAGCAAATAGGCAAGTTAAATGAAAATATAATAAAAACAGTATTCTTGCATCTTTTAAGTCTTTCATGTTGGTATCGATCTCTCTAATCCACAGAAATGTGGTATTGCTTATGGAATACTATTTTTGCATGGAAGTTGGTAGGAGAGGGCGACCATTATAGGGTCTTCTACCAATATAGTACCTTCGTGACAAAGGTCAGATTACCAACATAGGAATTCTACCTGTTACTAAGTATGTTCATTCCCAATATATATTAGGATTGGGAAAATAACCACATAATGGTCTCATAGTACGAATGCATTCACTATAAAACAGAATCCAAACAGGATACTATCTATCACATCACTTTCATAAATTCCTGAGACTAACTGGTGGACTATAGTGGTGCTTAGGGTCTCCAAGGATAAGTATCAGTTCAGAGCCAGAATTTACTAACCCTTCCAAAGGTGTGTTGCCTCTCTTCATTGCATGCTTACCCTGGGAAATAGCCATAAGTTCTGTAGTAAAGGCTTGAAGGAAGATATATAGTGTACCCGTATGGCCACACTACAAAATCCTATGAAAGGACTCAGCCTCTATTTCAATTAAGGGGCTCCAGATCTGTGGATTGGTTTAGGTCTGGAAACTTTATAAAAACTCTGAATCTCTAATATAGTGGTTCAAGTTGGGTCTATGCCTATCAGATAAAAAAAGGAGACTGTACAATTTTTTCATTCATGGGTATCCCAATTAGCATCACAGATCTCTATGACTTGAAGTATTTTCATTATTACTCTTCCCTGCCACTTATTTTGGTAATTTTTCCACCATAACTTTGATGATCAGAGGCCAACACCTGGCCTCTACCATTTCAGGTTGCCACGATTTCTTTGAAATCAGGCAGTTCAATTCCATTAAAGCATCTCCACCCACAATCATCTTCCGCCACAGTAAACCTTTTTCAGGATTCTGGTGCTCAATACCTCGGTGATGAGAGGGTCCTCTGGGCCTTTATAGAGGGTACACATAAAGGATGAATGAGTAGGCTGCACACTATTAGTTCCAACATTCCTATCTTTCAGAGCCTTCAAACTTCTTCCCTAACAAAATGTCAGGGAACTTGCAGTATCTCTGTTATTAACAGCAAAATCAAATCCAGGCTTCAATTAACCAAACTGGCAGATTGTTAATACCGTTCCTAAAGTGTTTGAGCCAACACATGAAACCCTGTGTGTTGTATAAGTACATCTATATTGATAAATTCAACCTGATCTAATCTTATATTTTATCTTTCTTAATCTAACACTCTTAAAAATCAATTCCCCCATGTGTTTCACAGACATGTGATACAAATTGACAGGATACTGCTATTTCTTCAGTGCATGGTAATTTTCACTTGGTGTAGGTATCGCACCTCTCCATCCAGCTTAAACTGATCATGTGATCAATTCTTTGACCTCCATTTAACTATAAGTTCCAGAATAGATTGTGACTGCTTTTGCACATCACTTTCCCACACAGCACTTAATAGGTACTCATTATTTGTTAAAAGAATGACTATCTAGTTTTATATCCCTAATATTTAAAACATTAGTTGGTAACTCAATATTGTCAAAAAATAAGTACTAAATATATTTACAAAAAAATTAAAATAGCCAATATTATTTCACAAGTGAATGGTGAAAAGCCAGCTAAAAATGATAAACATTTATTGTCCACCAAATAAATCAGCTAAAGTTAAAAAATTAGAAAGTGTAGGGGAATCGTCACCTTACATACTTCTAGTGAGCATTTAACTGACAGCCATTTTTTAAAGAAGGTAATTTGAAAATATTCATCAAAATTTCATAAAATAAATCAACACTGAAACAACATTTATACATTTAGAAATTTATTTTGAGGTAATTATACAAATACAACAAATAGCTATAGTCACCAAAACTTATTTTATAATATTAAGATTTAGAAACAAAATATCCATCAGTAAATGTCTGATTAAGTAAAGCATGGCATAAAGAATACTATCAGCTTCTTGCTCTTTTGGCTAAGATCAAGTGTAAAGAATAACACTATGCAACAGTTACAAATGATGATGTATGTCTATATTTATATGGAAAGTTGTACATGACATAATCTAAGTGAAAAAGTTAACAAATAGCATACATAGCATTATCTCATCTAGTCTTGAAAGAGAGAGTGTGTGTGTGTGTGTGTATGTGTGTATGTAATTATGTTTATTGAAAAATATGTACCAACATCTTAACATTGGTTATCTCCAGATTGTAGGACAGGGTTATTTGGTTATTTATATTTTCTTCTTGGTAACTTTTTTGTTGTAACCAAATCATTTAAAATAATCATGACATTATTCCCAAAAATTTTAAGTGGTTTTGGACTTTTTCTTTGACCTAGGCTGATTTAATTGATCAAATCAGTCTTTTCATCGTTTAACATATCAAGTCTTTCAAATTGAACAATCGAAAGGTGTTTCTATGGGAACTTTGCCTGTTTTGGAGTAAAAAAGTGAAAATACATCAAAATATAATAGTTAAAATAAAAAAGCACATAAAAATCATTGTCAATGAGAGTAATATTGAAGTACATACAAAAAAGAGAATATACAAATAAAGTCTTGGAAATATTAATGAAGTCAATGTATCACAAAGAAGTGTAGGAAAAAAATTGAAAGAAAAAAATCATTTAGCAAAAAATCTAGTGCTAATTGGGAAGACAGTATCCAATACCTTGACGATAGAAATTGCACTGTGTTATAAGGAGGATTAATCAGGAGAGATCCTTCACTGGAAAAAAAATGAAATAAAAATAGAAAAATTGGATGTTGTCAACTCAGAAACAGAATTGAAATTTATTATTTAACACTTTATTTTCAATGAAAAACAACTTGAAGTCTACAAGATTCTGAGTAATAAAATTCATAAATAAAATGCTTTTAAAAGGATGGTTTTCCTTCTGAATAGACTGATTACTACCACTGAAATTGAATCAGTAATCAACAAGCTCCCAACAAACAAAAGCCCTGGACCAGATGGCTTTACAGATGAATTTTACCAAACATTCAAAAAGAATTATCACTTATTCTTCTCAAACTATTCCAAAAAATCCAGAAGAAGCAAAGGCTCCCAAACTCTTTTATACGATGCCACTATCACACTGATCCCTAAATCAGACAAAGACACTACAAAACAAGAAAACTATAGGCCGATATCCCTAATGAACATAGATGCAAAAATCCTCAACAAAATATTAGCAAACAGAATTCAGTAATACATTAAGAAGCGTATACACTACGATCAGGTGGCATTCATTCCTGGTATGCAAGGTTGGTTCAATATCCGCAAATCAATTAATGTGATACACCACATTAACAAAATGAAAAATAAAAATCATATGATCATATCAATAGATACAGAAAAAGCATTCAACAAAATCCAGCACCCATTTATAATAAAAACTCTTAGTACAGCAGGAATAGAGTTATCATATCTCAACATAAGGGCCATGTATGGTAAACCTATAGCTAACATCATACTCAATGGGGAAAAGCTAAAAACATTCCCCTTAAGATCTGGAACAAGACAAGGTTGCCCACTTTTATTCAACATTGTTCTGGAAGTTCTAGCCGCCATAGCAATCAGACGAGAAAAAAAAAATACTATGTTTCCCTGAAAATAAGACCTAGCCAGACAATCAGCTCTAATGCATCTTTTGGAGCAAAAAATTAATAAGACCCAGTCTTATTTTACTATAAGACACAGTATAATATAATGTAATATAATATAATATAACATAACATAACATAACATAACATAACATAACATAACATAACATAACATAATATAATATAATATAATATAATATAATACATTATTATATAATAATATAATACAATATAATATAATACCGGGTCTTGTATTAATTTTTGCTCCAAAAGACGCATTAGAGCTGATTGTCCGGCTAGGTCTTATTTTTGGGGAAACAGAGTTAAAGGCATCCAAATTGGTAAGGAGAAAATAAAATTGTCATTGTATGCAGATGACATGATACTATATATAGAGAACCCCAAATACTCCACCAGAAAACTATTTGAACTGATAAATGAATTTATAAAGTAGCAGGATACAAAATTAATATTCAGAAATCAGTTGCATTTGTATACACCAATAATAAACTATCAAAAGGAGAAATTAAGTAAACAGTCCCATTTACAATTGCTTTAAAAACTCATTCAACTCAAGGCTCAAGGGCACCAACACCAACACCAAAAAAAAAAAAAAAAAAAATCAAGCCAACTGAAAAATGGGCAGAGGACATGAAGAGACATTTTTCTAACGAGGACATACAGATGGCAAAGATACATGAAAAAACTCTCAACCTCACTAATCATTACAGAAATGCAAATAAAAATCACAGTGAGTTACTATCTCACTCTGGTCAGAATGGCTATCAGCAATAAATCAACAAACAACAAGCGATGGCGAGGATGTGGAGAAAATGGATCCCTCGTGCACTTCTGGTGGGATTGCAGACTGGTGCTGCCACTATGGAAATCAGTATGGAGGTATCTCAAAAAAACTGGAAATGGAACTACCTTATGACCCAGCAATTCCACTCTTACATATATATCCAGAGAAATCCGAAACACTAATTTGAAATAAAGTATGCACCTCTATGTTTATTGCAGTGCTATTCACAATAGGCAAGACATGAAACAACCAAAATGCCCATTGGTAGATGACTGGATTAAGAAACTGTGGTACATTTATACAATGGAGTATTAGTCAGCCATAAAACAGAATGAAATCTTACCATTTGCGATGATATGGATGGACCTAGAGAACATTATACTAAGTGAAATAAGTCAGACAGAGAAAGACAAATACCATATGATCTCATTTATATGTGGAATCTAAAGAATAGAATAAATGAACAAATTAATCAGAAACAGTCTCAGAGATATAGAGAAAAAACTGAGGGTTGCTAGGTGGGAGGGGAGTGGGATGAGGGAGAAGGTGAGGGGATTAGAAAGCACAATCGGTAACCACAATATTGCCACAGGGAAACAAAAGACAGTTTGGGGAATACAACCAATAACGTAAAGATTTTGTAGGGTATCAGATGGACACTTGTCTTATTGGAAGACTACTTCATGGATGGTGTAGGTATCTGACCACTGCAATGTACACCTGAAGCTGAATAATAATGAATATCAACTATAATTATAATTATATATATACATAATTGTAATTACATATATATGGTCACAGGATGTGGAGTACAGCATAAGGAATAGAGTCAGTGGAATTGTAATAGCTATATACTATGTCAGAGGGGTAGTAGATTGGGGGAGGGAGGTTATCACTTTGTGAGAGGTATAAATGTCTAACTATTACTTTATTTTGTACACCTGAAACTAAAAAAAGAAGTATGATTTTCCTCAAGAGATACTGGGAAACTCAAAGCAAAGATACCACACACATCAGTCATCTAGTTCTTCAATGTCTAGGAAATGGGTGTGCAAATCATCAAGGAAAAATAAAAACAAGAAGTATTTATTCAAAAAGAAAGAAAAACAAAAGACAAATCAATTCTCCCCCTGAAGTACATGGCAGTTCTTGAAATATAGTTTTCAACACACATATAAAAAAAGTATTTACTTCTCTGTCTCATAGATCCCCTTGTTTTATGTGTTATAATTACAGTTCAATAAAGAAATAGTTGTCCTGACAAAAACTTTCTGCTAGGAGAAGGGGAGCTGAAAGAAACCAATTCTGAATTCACTTGATAGCCTGAATTTACATACGAAACAGGGGTTCTATAAATATTAAACCACTAACAAGTGGTCACACAATGAATATTCCTTTAAGCAGTTATATCAAACTGTTATCCTAACATTAGTAGTTTTTGAACATTGCATTTATAGTCACAGAGAACAGAGATAAATAAAATAAATTCAGCTTTCTTTTACAACATCAATTTTAGAAAAATAGCTGTACCTGGTTTTGCTGCATGTAATTTCTGTTTTTCATTGTCATCATGATGTCCAGTTCTCCATTGATTTAAAACTTCCTGAAAGGACTGGGCAGAAGCTTCTTCATTAAATGACCCTTCACACAAGAGCCTATCTCTTGGGTTTGTACATTCTGCTTTCTTTGTTGTTGAAACTTCTGCCTAAACCAATGAAAAATGTAACTAAGTATGCTTTACTATATTTTCTGGATCTTAAAATATAGGTAGTATTAATTATTAGGCATTCTGAACACATATTATTTTTTTAACTTAGAATAAAATTTTTTTAAGTTGTACTATTTATGTGCTCCATTGACTTTTTAAAAACTCCATCAGCAATTATAAACAGTCTCTTCAGAAATTATTAAAAATAGAGCCTGAAGAACTAAGGATTTTTCACTATGTTATTCACCAGTGTTCTCCCTGGAAAGCAACACTAGCCTTGTTTGTAGAAGTCCTACTTCAATTTCCTGATCTTGCAACCTCCCCACCACAGAAAGAGCAGTTTTTCACATGTAAATCTCATCACATCACGCCTCTGCTCAAAATCCTCCAATGACTCTCTCTAAAGCCCCAGATCCTACTAGGACTTACAAGGGCTCACATAACCTTGTATACCTGACCTTTTTCTCCATTTCCTTCAATTCTCCCCTTCACTCACCCTGCTCCAGCCAAACTTACATGCTTAAAATTCTGGGAACCCACCCAGCACATTCCTGCTTGAGGGTCTTGTATACCTGGAACGATCCTTCTCCACATCGTCACACAGCCATTCCATTCATTTCATCCAGTTTCTGCTCTAATGTCACCTACTCTGAAAGTAGGTGATGACCCTACTTATGAGCCTAAAATACAGCCCCTTTCCCGCTCACTTTCTAATCTCTTATCTGCTTTATTTTTTCTCAAATAACTTACTTCTGTTTGAATTTACTCTACATGTTTATTTGTTTACTGCTTGTCTCTCCCAATTAGAATGTAATGAGACCAAGGAATTTTTTGTTGTTGTTTTTTCCCTTAGTTCCAAGACAATGCCTGACACAAAGTAGGTGCTCATGAAAAGTAGGTTGAATGAATAAACAAATAAATGCATACGAAACATTACATGCTTCTTAGCATAACGAAGGGGGAAAGACGAATTCAGTAAAAACATAAATCCACTGTGAACACACAGAAGAAAATAAAGGTAGGATTTGGCAGTTATCCAGTGAATCAGAGAAAACATTTAGATTGGAAAGCTAAAACAAATTCTACACCATGGTGAACTATATCAAATGTGGATAACCTATACTGATCAAACTGCTAAATCCCCATTCTGTATCTTCTAGATACAAGAGTAGAATCCTTTAAGTTCAGCCCTTAATTGCAAAATAACAGGCAGCTTGTTAAAGTACAATTGAGAGAAGATTGTTAAATATGCGTACAAAAAATGTTAAATATAAACAAACAGCATCTGGGAACCTGCTAGACAATATGAAAGCTGTTGGTCACAGAAACACAGGTTAGGAAGTTCACAATAGAAACACGTCGAAGGAGCAGATATTTAAGTCAGATAAACAAGAATTCTAGGGGCAAAACGTGGCAGGGGCAGGATTCCAGAGCATGGAAATGATATATATGCTAAGACCTGGAGTCAAAGAGCACAATGGCATGAAACCGTAAGTAGTTTATGTGGCTACAACAAAAAATGGGATATGAAAAAATATAATGGGTGGAAAGACAAGCAGGGGCAGATCACAAAGGGTCCTGCCTGCCCTACAGACAAAGTTAGACTTAAACTTATTGGAAACATAAAGGCACTGAAGAGTCCCACACAATGGTGTGGGAGAGAGAAAATTGGGAAATAGTTTGGATGCAAGGAAACTAATTAAAATGTTGCAGCCATTTGGCAACATCTATCAACATTATAAATGCATAACCCTCTTCAGCTAGGAATTTTAGGATTGTATCATATGGAGATTTTATATACACACACACACACATACACACATATATAATGGGGGTGCCAAAAAATGTATACACACAACTTATATTCATTTTTTTTTTGTTATCAGTATATGTTGAGTATTACAATTTTAATGCAGTTTTTTCTTTCTTAAAATGTGTATACATTTTTTTGGCATCCTCTGTATGTGTGTGTATATGTGTGTGTATATATATATATATATATATATATATATACATACATATACATATACACACACATATACATATACATGTATACATATATATTCTATATACAAAACAACACTTTTCAATGAAAAAGTTACAGAATGTATATATTCATATCAAAATATATTAATTGTAAAAAGCATGTTTGCAGAACAGTATGCAAAGTATATTATTATTTGTTTTAATAAATACCTACATACAAAACTGAAATATGTATTGATTCCTGTAAGTTGAGAGAATGATATGGAATTTCCATTTTATAAATCTTTTACATTTTAAAAAAAAGCTTATTTCAGTACTTGGAATAGCAATAAGAATAGAAGTGACCAAATGTTCAAGAGAGTTTTTCAGTTTTTGTTTTTGTTTTTTAAATAATTGTACTTCCTGATCTCTTTACTTCCTGGGTGATACCATGGGGGAGTAGCTGGGATAATTTTACTTTACTTTTTTTATTTTATTTTATTGGGGAATATTGGGGAACAGTGTGTTTCTCCAGGGCCCATCAGCTCCAAGTTGTCCTTCAATCTAGTTGTGGAGGACGCAGCTCAGCTCCAAGTCTAGTTGCTGTTTTCAATCTTAGTTGTAGGAGACACAGCTCACTGGCCCATGTGGGAATTGAACCAGCAATTCTGTTTTTCAGAGCTTGTGCTCTAACCAACTGAGCCATCCGGCCGCCCCTCGAGAGTTTTTTGATGGTAAACTGCATGGGACATGGACACTGATCAGAAGTGCAGAAGAGGGAGTGTTTCTTTAATGTTTCTCCAGTTGTTCCTAATATATACTTCTGGATGAAACCACTGAATTAATGGTTCTTAAGTTAAGACAAGAGGTGGAGGGGCTATAGAGCAGTTAGCTACATGGACAAGAGGCAGCATTTATTGTAGGGATTAGAGGCGCAGGCAAAGAAGTAAGCTCTATAGCTTTTTGTTAGGGTAACTTACTTAACCACCGCTGCCCTTCTCATCTGTTAAATGGGGTAACAACAATGCAAAACTTATGTGGTTATTGTGATTATTGGATAAGGTAAAGCAGGTAAAGGAATAAGCACAATACCTAGCATCAGATGTTTAATAAATGTCAGTTGTTGATTTATCACTATTATTACTGATAGGATAAATTAGATAAAATGGCAGGAGCATAGGAGAACCCTTAAAACCATAGCCTCTGAGAAGTGGTTAAAAGCAAGTAATTTGGAATTAGATCTGGGCTCAAATATAATTTCTACTATCAATGATATGTTGGGCTATTTATAAAAACTGTTGTTCTTTTGCCACTATTTTCTCATCTGAAAAGAAAAAGAATAACTAAGAAAGGACAAAAAGGAATAATACATATAAAATATTTAATACAGTGTCTGACACATAGTCAGTCTTCAATACATTATTATTATAATAATGAGGCTGTAACACATTCAGTGATTCCTCACAAACACCCTTGGCAGGTCTATTAGAACACAAAATCCACTCAAATATGCTGATTTCTTGAATAATTCAAGGATAGTTCTGCTGTAAAGAGATCCTACTAGCATAGAACATGTTTTCTTTTACGTTCTGTGAGCATGGGTTTGGAACGCAACAAACTGAAGTTGAAGCCTTTCTCTGTCAACACACTGTGTGATTTGGGCCAAGTTATGCACTATTTCTGAACTGCAGTGAAAGGGTGAATGGTATCTAAAAGAATGACGATCATCACATAGGTCAAAATTGAGAAAGTTTGTTTCTTGCTAAAAAATCAATACAACAAGTCTACTATAAAAATATAGACAATGAGCTGATAAATACTTATCTAGCACGTCTTGGGATCAGTAATCAATCTCAATAATTACCACCATTTGGTATAAATCCAAATTTAAATAACTGTGAGATTTATTGTCACCCAGAACACTTGGCAGTGTTTTGTATTTTAGCCTCTCTGAAGTCCTGATTAATATAAAATCATTATATTGCATGGTGTTATCTACTTCTATGTTCTTCCAAAATACTCATTAATTTCCTGACATGGTAGAAATGCCCAGAAAGCCACATAGTCTAAGGATCATTCATCAAAAAATCAGTGTTCAGTGGAATCAGAGCAATATCCTTAAAGAGATTTTTTACAGTCAAGATGTTTTTGATTAGTCAAAAATATATATATATATTAAATAACAATGTGATAAAAATAACCTGCAAAACTCTACAGCTCTAGTTAAGTATACGAATGACAGTCTCCATGATCATGTATGACAGAAAATGTCTACTACATTTTCCTCAGCTTACCTCAGAGCTGCTTCCCTGCAGAAGAAGAGATTTGGGTTTATGTTGACTTTTACTAATCTCTTTTGTAGAGCGAATCTCCCCTCTGGGGTCATCTGGATTAACTTCCTTTATAAACCGATGGGCAACATCCAATACATTGGAGAATATTTGAGATTTTGCCTATTAAACAAAGGAACAAAATATGATGAAAAAGCTTAATATGTCAGCCTAAGTAACTTACATACATCAAATCATATTTTCATTATTCTATGACAACTAAATTCAATGTATCGTTTTAATATTTAAAAACACATATTGACATTTATATCAACCAATATAATAGTGACCGCTGCTATCTATTGAGGGGCTAGTCTGGGCTCCTACTGTCCTAAGTATCTTAAAAACATGTGATATAACCCTAAAATCAACTCTAAAGCATACCTATTTTTATCTCTGTATTAGGGATAAAGAAACAAAAGCTCTGAGTGTTTAAATGTCTAGCCCTTGGTCCCATGGTGAATGGGTGGCAGAGCTGGGAAGTGACCCCAGGTGTATATAATTATAATGACTCATAGCCTTTCCACTACAACAATCCCAAATAAGTAGATGTTATTCAGTGCACATCACAGCTAACGAACTAAATATAGCTAATCAACAGAAGCATGAATACGCAGTAATAAGTGTCCCTTGGTGGTAAAACCTCTTTAAAAACTATTAACTATTCAAAAGTGCACATCAAGAAGTGTGTCTACCTGTAGTTCCCCAGTGCACTCCGAGTTTCTCTTCATATTGTGCCTTTGCTCATGAATTTCCATTACTAGGAAGCCCCTCTCTCCACTATTTTCTTCTTTGCCTGGCAGACACCTACTTTTCCTTCTGGATTTGTCCCAACGTATCCCCACAGGTCTAGAAACCTTTTCCTGCTTTACTCCCCCTATTCACTGTACCTTCTTCCTATGCTGAGTAGATCTTACCAATCCTTACAATATTGATTTTACATCATCTGTTGATGTCCATAGATCCCATCATACCATATGAGCTCACAGAAAGAAAAATCATGTCTTCATAAATCTTTGTATGGCTACCACCATGCCTGGCAAATAACATATGGTAAAAACAAGGTGTTGGGGAGGGAGCAGAATAACTGAAGAATTAAAATAAATGATTGAGAAAAATAATTCAAAAAACCTTTCCAAGTGCCTTCAGAGTGGCTGAAAAGGAACAGGCAAATCTTGGGAAGGCCCTATTCTTTGAGGAATCTCCTACCAGCACTATGCTGACCTGCCCAAGGACCCTGCAGAGTTCTGAATGCCTTCTGAGCTTGAACCAAACAAACTCCAAGATAAAGATGCAGGCCCTTCAGAAGCTCTCTGAGAACCTGGCATTAGGAACACGAGCAATAGGTCTTACTTCTTAGCAAATGTCCTTCGTTTACTGCAGCAAGCATTACCCTAATGTACAACCTCATATTTGGAAAATACCCCTACCTGGGTATTCCTTGAGCTAGCAAAAAAAAAAAAAAAAAATTGCTTTAGAAAAGTGTTTCCCATTAATAACGTACATAAATACATTATTGTCTTTCCAAAGTTTTCCTCTCTGTTTGGAAAGGTGAGCTTTCCTATTATAATTCTGTTTATAATTTTAGGTCCAGATCAAATGTTATGCAGTGCCAATGAATATCCAATGGCATTATAAAAAGTAGCACAAAAGGGAAAATTGTTTAATCTCTCTGAAACAAAGTTTTCTTCCTCAACTAACCACAGCAAAATTAACATGTCTTCTGTGTGTCCTTATAAATCCTTGCTTACATCGATACTAGAGCTTTGCTCCTCATTACGTGAGCCATAAATCAGCAGCATTACAGTCACCTGTAAATTTGCTAAAAATACAAAATGTCAGGTCCCACTCAGGCTCACTGAATTACAATCTGCAATTTAACAAGTAACTTGAATGTACTTAAGTTTTGAACATCATTGTTTCAAATCACTTATCAGTTCTATTATAATTGGTTGAATACATCTGTCTTCCCTTTAGTGATTATGAATTCCTTGAAAAAAGGAAGCATGTCTTACTCTGCCTTATATACAATTTTACATCACCCGCTTTCAAGTCTTCTCCCTGCAGCCCTGTCCTTCACACTTGCAACTAGAACATTGTTTGATGCTGGTTAAGTACTAGAGAAATGTTTGTTATTCAAATTTAACTGACTTACTTAGATAAAAATTACTAAAAATTTCATTTGAATATTCCTTCCTTATACCAAAACTCTCTAAGTCAATGTCAACACATGTAAAATCAATGGCACTAAGAATAATAGCACAAAAGAGCAAATCATGGGCCTCTCTAAGACTAAGTGTTTGTACCTGTAAAATGAAAACAGTATCTTGCAGACTTGTGAAAAATATACATTCTGGATGAAAAACACCTAGCAGAGTTATAACATAAATAGTGCATTCAAATGACTGCAACTATTTTATATAAATCACAATATATTCCTTCTCTGTAGGATAAACAGTTCTAATATCAAGAAAATAGAATGCCTACCAAATTAGACAGTGCTTAAGAAATGGAACTAGATTAAGAAACAGAAATCATAGAACCAAAAGAAAAGTCTTGAGAAAGATGAAAATAGGTTAACAATGGGTGTAAATGAAAGGACAACTCAGTGAACTGAAAAATAGATCTAGATAAATTATCCAATTTGAAAAGCAAAAAGGAAAAGACTGAAGAAAATAACACAGCTTTAGAGATCTGCGGGACCAACATAGTATATTTAGTGGGAATATTAGAGGGAGAAAAATGAGCACAAAAATATAACAAGAAATGATGGTACAAAAATTCTCAAATTTGATGAAAATTATTACTTTAAAAATCCAGAAAGCTCACCAACACTCAAGAAAGATAAACAGAAAGAGATTCACAAAAAGACATAATCAAACTACTGAAAGCCAAAGATGACCAAGAAAATTTGAAAGGAACAAGAGAAAAATGACTCATCACACATAAGCGTGCAAAAATATGAATAATAGCTGATTTCACATCTGAAAGAAATGAAGACTAGAAGGCAACTGAGTGATACAAAGTGCTGAAAGGAAAAAAACTGCCAAACTAATTCTATACTCAGTAAACTGTCCTTCAAAAATAAAGGCAAAAATAAAGACATTCCCAAATAGACAAAGTAAGAGATAATTCATTAGTAACAGAGATCCCTTACAAGAAATAATAAAGAAAGGTATTTGGACTGAAAGGTATTAAATCCACCAGAAGAAAGGCAGAACTCCAGGAATATAAATATATGAATAAATATAAAAGATGTTTAAATATTTATTTTCTCTTTTCTTCTCTTAATCTCTTTTAAAAAAGCATAAAATTATATGTAGCAGTAACATTAACACTGCTATGGGTTTATAACATTGACAGCATATGCATGACGATAACATAAAGAAGTGGAGAAAAATAGAGCTAAAATAAAGCCATCACAATATTTTACTATAATAAGTCAGTATCAATGTGAAGTAAATTATTTTAAGACATATATTGTAATACCTAAAACAACCGCTGAATAAATACATGCATACACATGCATGTACACACACACTCCCACACACACACACACATCAAAAAAGTAATTTCAATGTCACTATAAAAAATCTTTGTTTAACACAAAAGAAAGCAGTAAAGGAGGAATAGAGGAATAAAATTACATAAGCATATGAAAAACAAATAGCAACATGGAAGCTGTAAATCCAACTATATCAATAATTACATTAAATGTGAATGGACTAATCACTCCAGTTAAGAGGCAGAAATTGTTAGACTTGATTTAAAAAAAAAGCAATACCAACTTTACGCCAATTATGAGAATAACTTTAGATACAAAGACAAATAGGTTAAAAATAAAAGTATGAAATATATATATATAAATAAATATATACATAAATATATATATACATATATATATATATATATATATATATATATATAAATGCATAACCATAAAAGAGCTGGAGGGGTTATTTAATAAGACAAACAATATAACAAGATGCAGAATGATATTTTATAATAATAACAGTTAATAATACAAGAAGACATAATAATTATACATACAACTAACAACAAAGCCCCAAAGTACATGAAGCAACAATAGATATAACTAAAAAGAGAACAAACCCATTTTAAATTACTATTAGAAATTTTAATACTTCCCTCTCAGAAAATTAATGAAATATCTACACAGATAATCAGTAAGGATACAGAAAACTTGAACACCATCAAGTAACTTGACCTAAGTGACATTTAAAGAACCCTCAACCTCACAACAACAGAATATGAATCATTTTCAAGCTCACATGGGACATTCTTCAAAATAGAACATGTGATCCACATAAAATAAGTGTTAGTAAATTCATGAGAATTGAAATCATGGAAAGCATGTTCTCTGATTTCAACAACAACAAAATCAGCAATGAATAATTTTGGGAAATGAAATATTTAGAAATTTAACAACCCACTTCTAAACTTTGGATGAAAAAAATAAATAAAGCACAAGAGAAATTAGAAAATACCTTAAATTGATTGAAAATTAAAACACAACATATCAAAATGTACGGGATAGAGTTCATACAGTGATTTGAGTAAAATTTATAGCTTTAAGTGCTTGTTTTGCAGAAAAAAAGGTCTAAATCAATAATCTAAGCTTCACTTCAAGAAGTAGAAAAAGAAAAGAACAAAAGTCCAAAAGTACACAGAAATCATAAAATAAGGATCACAGTGGCATCAAAGAAACAGAAAAAAAAAAAATCAATGAAACCAAAACTGGGTTTGTTAAGATTTGAAAATTTATAAACCTGTAGCTACACTGATCATGAAAAAAAAGAGTGAATACAAATTAACAAAATCAGTAATGAAAGAAGCATCACTATAGATCTACAGAAATTAAAATGATTATAATGGAATCTGAAAAATGTATGCCAACAAATTGGACAACTTAGATTTAATAGACAAAATCAGTGAAAGACACAAATTTCCAAAATTAACTGAGGAAAAAAATAGAAAATTAAAATAGAACAATAAGGTAAATAAATTGAATAAGTAATTTAAAAATCTTCCCATAAAAAAAATCCCACTCAGACTGCTTCACTACAAAATTCTAGCCAATATTTAAGGAAGAAAATTATACTTCTAAATTATACTTCTAAACTTTAGAAAAAATACTTCTAAACTCATTTAATGAGGCCAATATAATGCTGATATAGCAAAGTAGATAACCATTTTACAAAAAAGTGAAAACCACAGTCCAACATCCCACATAAACATAGATTCAAAGTTTCTTCACAAAATGTTAGCAAGTCCAATCCACCAACATGCAAAATATGTATCATGACCAAGTAAAATTATATCCCAGTAATACAATGTCAACTGAATATCTGAAAATCAAGTATTATAATAAGTCCTATTAATAAAGGACAAACAACATGATCATTTCAGTAAGAGCAGGAAAACACACACACACACACACACACACACACACACACACACACGGGGAATATAAAGGGACTTCCTCAAACTGAGGAAGACATCTTATATAAGAGCATCTATAAAAACCCTACAACTAATATCATAATTAATGGTGAAAGACTAAATGGTTTGCCCTTAATCAGGAACAAGGCCAGGATGTGAACACTTACTTACCAACTGTATTTAACATTTTACTTACATCTCTAGCTAACACAATAAGACAAGGAAAATAAATAAAATACATTTAATTTGGAAAGAAAAAAGTAAAACTAGTTTTATTTCTAGAGGATATGATCCTAAATGTAGAAAATCCTAAGGAATCAAAAAAATAAATAAATAAAACATAACTATAATAAGTGAGCTTACCAAGGTCATAGGACTCAAAATCAATATTCAAAAATAAATTGTGTTTCTATATAGTAACAATGATCAATCCAAAAATAAAGAAAAGAATTATATCCACAGTAACATCAAAAATAATAAAATACTTAGGAGGAAGGAGAGGTGGTAGAAGAGGAAAAAGGGGGTCAAATATATGGTGATGGAAGGAGAACTGACTCTGGATTGTGAGCACACAATATGATATATAGATGATGTATTATCACATTATATACTTGAAACATATGTAATTTTACTAACAATGTTACCCCAATAAATTTAATAAAAATTTAACAAATACATAGACATAGCCTTAAATTAGCAACATTTTTTAAAAGTTACAGAAACCCAGTGAAAACAAATCATAATACACTATATTTAAAAGTAAGAAATAGAGGCTCCTTCTAATTCATGAATAGTACTTCCCAGAGGTACCTGCTATGAGTAGTTTGGTATATATCTCTGCAGTCTTTTGTCTCTGCTTAGAAGGACACATTTAGATTTGAGACAGAAAATACATCTTCTGTCACTTAATAACATAAAAACTATCATTTTAAGTAATAAGGAACCAATGATCAAGAATGTGAAGGTTATTGTTATAAAATATTTAAAATAGATAACTATGCATGAAGTATCATCACTGTACCATATCTATTAAAATACTTTCCAATTTTGAAACTCCAGATAATTGTATTTCCATCTTATAAATATGGAAATTTACATATAGCAGTATTAAAAGGTATCAACAGGAGGCAGAAGAGAAAGAAAATGATTAAAATTACCAGCACAACTTATCTACATGCTAAAAATATTTAAAAATCAAACCAAAACAGCCTTTGGGACACATAGTAAATCATATATCTCACTGTAGAATAAACTAAACTTAGACTAAAGCTTAAACTAAAGCCAAAGAAGGTGATTTACTGCTGGCATTTCCAGATTCCCCCCATATCCTTCACTGCACTCTGTGATGGTAGGGTTTCATCTGGTAACTGTTCTAAATTCTCACCTGAACTATTTTTTTTTTTGTCCCTAGAATGATATTATCTTTCAAATTATACTCTAGAAGAATTCATCACTCTGACAATGTATCATTAATCAAAGTAAAGAGAGGTGATATTTTATAGCTTTTTGGAATGGATGGCACCTTGTAGAAGTTAAGGTACAAGAAGAAAAGTTTTCCTTCAGAGAAATGATATACTTTGTGGTAGTGTCCATGCTTCAAACCTCTAACTACCATCATGATCCCAAACCCTCACTATCCAGCAGTAAATTTTAGAGATCATGTTGACAAAGCCATGCATCCTTTTGTGATCCAGAAGTTCCAGCTCAAATAAGTTCACACATAATTTAGATTAGGTTACTTCCTAAATATGAAGAAAATGGTGGAATGTCTCTTTCCATGGTGTTAACTACCACTGATTTTCAAATTGTAAAATTTTAGTAAAGCTTTATTGCCACCACAGCCTTACATTAAAAACTGAAAACTAATTTCTTCGGAAGAGTTCTGTTATTTCATTTGTATTTGCTAAGCAAATATAGAGAGAGAGAGCTACATATACACACATGGAAAAAAATTGCGTTACAGCACAATTCAAGAAACACTATGAATTCATTGGTTGCAGTGATTGTTGACTATGGTTGGGCTTTGATAGTTTTTAATGACAAAAGCATTTCAGGAAAATCAAATTACACACTAGTGGAATTTTTGAATTATATACATATAATTTTTTGGGGGGAGGAGGCTGGCTTTGAGAGGATACCCCCTTTGCATATCAGGAATTTCCCAAGTACAGTTTTTTCTGGTTCCTTTGTTGTGAATTACCTCATAGCCAATTGGTAAATAGGGGTATGACGTTAGTAAAACTGTGGAGTTTTATTGATTCTTAAGTTTTTCTTTTCCAGTACATTACTGTGTTTTGAGGCAATTGGAGCAAACTGTCTCACAATTAAAGCCCAAATCTTAGTAATATATGAAGACTTTACAGAAAAAGCTGAAAATTTATAGAAATACCTTCCCTTAGTGCAAGAACTGACTGTTTTAAGGGTTTTAACAACCACGCATTCCCCTAAGTTAAGGTCTCTGGAAAAAAAATATAAATGCAGATAAAGAAGCTATAAACATATTCCCCCTGATTTAAAACAATGGACTAATAAAGAAGGCAGTAGTTTGACTGAGATTTTTCATTTCGATGAAAATGGTCTCTTAGAAGTGAATTGCTGCTGGGACCTACACCACAGAGAAGGAAGCACAAGTCCTTAAGGGATGAATGCTGGTGGTTTTATTAGGACGGTTAACTGTTTTTGTTAGGACTCTGATTACAGTGGGCCGTAGGATTTGAGTGGCCTCCTAGCCCAAATTTTTCTGAAGCAATGTTTGTTAGGTGGGTGATTTTCCAGAATGGAAAGGTTTTCAGAAAGCATATAATATGGCAGAAATACATGTACACTGAAGAATTATGCTCTAATTTATAACAAAGTAAACTTTTTATTAAAAGTCATCAAAACATTTGCTCAAGATCTATTTATAGAAGAAAACTCCTACAGGTGATTTTGCCAGCATATTTCTATGTACACATTGCACTGAATACATTACGTGGTGACAATATAAGGATACCGTTATCTAAAATCAACAATAACAAATCAGACTAAATGAATTGGGAGCTACATAGAAAAGGAATACTGACTATACCAAGCAGATACATTCTTCAAATTATCATGGATCTATAACAAAATGCATTAACTCCATTAAATTTTCACTCAATAAAAATATCTTTGCAAAGTAAAATTCACTTATAAGAATACATAATTTTGAACATCTTAATCCATTAAACAAGAATGAAAAAGATGAACTTTATCTCTCAGTTCTGTTACATTATTAAAATATGTATTCTATTCTTAGAGCACATTGTTTGCGTTTCTGATGAATTCATCTTTACAGATAGCCTTGGTACAAATTTATTCCCTAAAAATATGCTTTACCGTAGAGTCAATTCTGAATTTTCTATGAAAGTTGAAGAAAAAGATAGCTATAAATTATCTGACCAAAGGTTTCATCTACTGTTAGGATCAAAAGGAAGAAAGAAAAAAAACATCAGGCCCCTGGAAAAGCAGAGGAGAACAGGAATTTCCACATGGCTGAAACTAAAAACAAAGAACAGAATTTGAGTAAAAATCCTCATGTAAATACATGAAAAACAGGAGAAAACAAAATATTTACAGCTGAAAGAAAATTGTGACAGGGGACCTCACAACAGAATCATGTTTTAAACCCAGTTCTGCTTAACATATTTCCAAAAACAGAATAGAATTTGCATGAGTAGTACAAAATATCGATGGTATAAAACACTTCTTATTTCCAGCCAAATAGGAATCAAATCCTGGAAGTGTGAAATTTATATGACTGGAAACTATTGCTTATTCCAGTATCATTTAAGTATGACTAAAAGTGGAACTTAAAGGACCCTTAGATTTACCTTACCTCTAGAGGTCTAATGGAAACTACAGATTCTATTAATCAAAGATCAATGCATTATTATTCCTGCTTGACACATAAAAAGATAATAAAAATTATTAAGGACCAGGACACATACCCCTAATTATAAATGCAGTTTGCTATTCAACAGATAGTAAATGTCAAATAAAACCAATCTGAACTGTACATCTAGTACTATGATATAGTAACATGCGAAAATATGAGAAAATACACACAAACTTAGTGCAATCAAAATATTTTAAAATAAAACAACACAGCATATAAATAGCTCAAAAGGTAACATATTTGTCAAAAATTTTTAAATAACTTGGCATCAAGAAAAGTCAAAATGTGATCTTGGTCTAAACAATTGTGCCTTTCAAATTTTATTACAACATTAAAACTTCTATTTAGAGAGCAATCTTAAAAGTAAACCAGAATAGCAACAAGAAATAATGCGGAAAATTCACACCTGCAATCTGCTATTCACAGTTTTGATGCCATATAATCATTCACTATATTAATTATCTTAGGAAGCACTTACTATTACTTTCAACTAATATTACATGTAAAAATGCATCCAAATGAGTTAACTATATTCAGCAATTATTTATATTTGAGCTACATGAGGAACACATGATTTTATATGCAATGCTTTGACATTTTTAAGCACAACAGAACAAACTCACCAACAAATAATAATTTATCATCTTTGTTATATATATATATATATATATATATATATATATATATATATATATTCTTGCTGTGATATCACAGTTAGATTAGTTTTATCCCATAAAGACCAATGAACATAAAATATAGTAAATAGAACTACTGCAAAATTTGTCAGAATCGATGAAAAAAACTGTAAGATAACTTAAGTAGTACCCGCAAATTTACAAAGTCTCCTCAGATACCCAGATTAAAGGTTCAGCCATGTGATTAGACCAATGGTCTCTATGGCCCCTCCAAAATTGAGATTTGATTATTCTCTATTTGGATAAGGAGGAAGTCTGTATTTATAAATATACTCTGATATACTAAGCTCTAAACTTTACTTCACTGTTTTTTCACATAAGGGTTCAACTTTGGAAAACAGCCCTAAAACCAAAAGTAACCATTTCATTAATTTTTCAGACTCATTATCATTATTATTACTTTGTTTTCTAATTTCTAAACTTAAATGGTATAGGAATTGTGCTGAATTTTTCCTAACAATATATCGTGACTAATGAAACCAAATGTATGGCACACCGGCTATGATCAGAATACTTTTATATTTGTTGTCATTTAATCTGATCCTCACAACAATGCTGAAGTTTCTGAGCATGCACATACATGAGTTTTATCTTAAAGATTCCCTCAGCATAAATATCACAGAAACACCTTCCTTTCCCTTTGACATTTATTGGTGCCTTCTCTGCATTTAACCTGTGCCCTGCATCTACCCTCTCCACTGTATCTGTCACTTGATTCTGTAACATACTCTCTAAAACACTATGTTCTTCCAACTCTTCTGATGGTAGCAGAAACCCTACTCTCCCATTTTCATACTCCTTTTAAATATCATCTTTTCTCTTTCCCTCACTTTTCTTAGCACTTGTATCTAAAAAGTCATTACTACAGATGTAGTTTCACCAAACTGCAAGCTATTAAACTATTCTATGTCTTGGATTCTCAAAAAATTCTTGTCAACCTTTTTTCTAGGAAGATACACAAATGACCAATAAGCACATGAAAAAATGTTTGACATCATTAGTCCTCTGAGAAATCCAAATCAAAACCACAATGAGATACTATGCCACTAAGATGCTAGAATCAAAAAGACAGATAATAAGTGAAGGCTAGGACAGAGAAATCTGAACTCGCACACACTGATGATGGGGTGTAAAGTGGAGCAGCCACTTTGGAAAACATCGGGCAGTTCTTCAAACAATTAAAGATAGAGTTACCATTTGACTCAGCAATTCCACGACTAGAGATATAGCTAAGAGAAGTGAAGACTTATGTTCACACAAAATCCTGTACACATATGTTCATAGCAATGTTATTCATAATAGCCAAAAAGCAGAAACAACAAAAAGTCTGTCAAACCATGGGTGGATAAACAAAATGTGGTATAACCATACAATGGAGTGTTATTTGGTATTAAAAATAAATGAAATACTGATAAAAGTCACAACATGGGTGAAGCTTGAAAATATTATACTGAGTTAAAAAAAAGGCAGACATAAAAGACCACATGTCATGTAATTCCATTTATATTAAATGTCCAGAATAGGCTAAGGCAGAAAGTAGATTAGTGGTTACCAGGGGACTGGGGGGGGAGGGACATAGAAAAGGATGGGAGTAGTAGAAAAGGCTTTCTTTTTGAGGTGATGAAAATGTTCTATAATTAATTGTGCACTGAGAGTTGCACACAGCTATGAACACACTAAAATCCATGCAATTGTATACTTTAAATGAATGAATTGTATGTATATGAATTACATCTCAAGAAAGCTATTTTTTAAAAAAAATATTGTCAATGATGCTTATACAAGTATTCTTCATTTATCTTTTGGGTATCCCGCCAATCAGTTTTTTGAAAATCTGATTAATCTAAAGACTTAACGGCAACGCCCACCAAGGAGTCTACCAGGGTTAACTAAATTTTCAGATTCATAAGACAGGCATCAAACCACTGTTGGCATCAATCTACTCAAGGAGGGTAAGAACAGGAACAATAGTTTGCCAATAGGACAGCATCTTCTTGGGAGGAGTCTTGCAGCATTTAACACAGAAGCACAGCTCAGACAGCTGAGAAATATGCCAAGCTTAGAAGCTCACTTTCTTCTCCCAAAGTCTCACCAATAAGATCGAAATATAAGGATGGGGAACAAATGTTCCCTCAAAAAGGAATTATAATAATTAACATGATTTTAGAGTCCAGGTGATGTAAATATCCTAAAAAATGTACATATTTACTATTTATAAATATTAGTCAATGTTACTCTTAAGAAAAATGGCACACCATAGCATCTATAATATGTGTATGCACAGCATTTAAAACAGGCCACATTATTCAAAACCATGATGAGATACCACTCCACACCTATTAGAATGGCTATTATCAACAAAACAAGGAATAACAAGTGTTGGAGAGGTTGTGAACAAAAGGAACCCTCATACACTGTTAGTGGGAATGTAAATTGGTACAGCCACTATGGAAAACAATATAGAGTTTCCTCAAAAAATTAATAGAATTACCGTATGACCCAGCAATCCCTCTTCTGGGTATCTACCCCCAAATTGGGAAACATTTATCCATAAAAATATATGTACCCCTGTTTGTTGCAACCTTATTGACAGTAGCCAAGACATGGAAACAACTGAAGTGCCCATCAATAGATGATTGGGTAAAGAAGATGTGGTACATATGTGTATACACAATGGAAAATTACCTGGCCATAAGAAAAGATAAAATACTGCCATTTGCAACAACATGAATGGATCTTGAGATTACTATGCTAAGCAAAATAAGTCAGACAGAAAAAGTCAAGAACCATATGATTTCACTGACATGTGGGATATAAAACTGAAAGCAATAAATGAACGAGACAAACAAACAAGGAAAAACTCGTAGACATAGACAACAGTTTAGTGGTTACCAGAGGGTAAGTGGGGAGGAGGGATGTAGAAGATAGTAAAAGGAGTCAAATATATGGTGATGCAAGGAGAACTTACTTTGGGCGGGGAACACTCAGTGCAATATATAGATGATGTCTTATAGAAGTGTGTACCTGAAACTTACATAATTTTACTGCCCACATCACCCCAATAAATTTAATAATAAAAAAGATCATCCAAGTAAGTATCCATGATATTTTCCAAAATGACTAGCTATGATCTGAAAACACTGTACTGTGAGAACTGATTGGTGGTTTCCAAAGGCCGGGGTGGGGGGTTGGCAAAAATGGGAAAAGGCGGTCAAAAGGAGCAAACTTCCAGTTATAAAACAAATAAGTCACAGGAATGTAATGTACAGCATGGTGACTATAGTTAATAATACTATATTGCCTATTTGAAAGTGGCTAAGAGAGTAGATTTAAAAGTCCTCATTGCAAAAAAGATTTATAGTGACGAATATTAACTAGACCTATTGTGGTGATCATTTTGTGATATGTACAAATATTGAATCATTATGTAGTACAACTGAAACTAATCTAATATTATGTCAATTATACCTCAAAACTGAATAAAATAAATTAAAATACTGTATTATTCTAAAAATTAACAGAATAATGATAGTGTGAGTCTAAAAGCTAATATTGGTCATTGTCAACCAAAAGAATAAAAATCTACCAAAAAGTTAGTAAGCATAAATTATCCTCTGATGACACTTGTTTCTTCCTGATAATTAGTTTCATGTAGGTATCTTCAAACAAACATATATTCCCACTTATATCCATATTTATATAGGCATACCTTTCTTTGGAGATAAAACAATGTAAAAAGGCTGTGTATAAATGCCTCATACCAGAAAATACAGAAATTCTACCTCAATTAGCTCTTCTCTCATTACTAAGCTCCCCATTTCCCAAGGTTTCTCCTTTCAACAAAATCTCCTTTCCAGTTAAGAAAATATACATATCAGAACCTATTAATGATTTATTTAATGCAACCTCCATTTGTGTATGTCATACTTCAGAACAGAATGCATTTTGTTTGTTTCCCCCGTCTTCTATTATCTCTGATTAACCTTGTCTCTTCTGTTTAAGTGTATGTTATTAAAAGAAAATAGGAATGCCTGACCTATTAAAACCGTATTTTCATCAGGCATGAGGCTTACCCACTGAAAAACCCTTCTGTTTCAAACTTTAGTGTTGAAAAATCATTCCAGATATAGTAAATTTTCATCCTTAGTAACTCCTCTCATGCATTTACATTTTATTTTGCAGATAATTAATTATCCAACAGAGTTTGGAGATGGAAAAGAAAAAAAAAAACAAACTACGTGTGTTGGAATCAGTGCCAACTATAAATCAATCATAAATCAACAGAAAGGCCCTGTGAAATGATAGTGTTAGTCAACATGTAAATGGTACTAGTTTGCCTTCAATTTTTCTGGGATTTATCTCTTAAGTAAAACAAGATAATCCAGTACAAAATGGTCCTTATTGACTGTGAACTTTGTAAAGACTCACTGGGCTGCAGGATGGGGGCTTAAACGGTTTATAACTATGAAACTTGGCTATGCTTTAAATTAACCAGAAATGTAAGCATAAGTAAAGAGTATAAAGTATTCTTTTGCCTAGAATGCTTGCTTTTTATATAGTAATACCTAATATTCAGACATTACACATCTTCCCTAACTTCTCCGATTAGGTATGATTTCTTCAGTCAATAGGGAAATCTCATGACTTTAATAGTTACTAAAATGGTGGAAAACTAAAAACGCTTTATGACTGGTTAATGAGTGTCAAAGAGAAAGAGATATCCACTCATTGCTCAACAGTGGTCATCAGGCCAAGGCACAAGATCATCAAGAACCTCAACACTAGGGAAAGATTGGTGGGGGGGAGTGGAACAGAGGTGACAAAAACAAGGAGAAATAAGCAAGAGAACAGTAATTCCTCTCATGCATTTATATTGCAATTAAGTATTTAACAGAGATTGAAATTAATATTCTCTCTCCCTCTCCCACTTCCCGTGTGTGTGTGTGTGTGTGTGTGTGTGTGTGTGTGTGTGTGTGTGAGAGAGAGAGAGAGAGAGAGAGAGAGAGAGATGGAGGAAAGGAAAAGAGAGGGGGAGGGAAAGAGAGAGAGAAGAGAATCAGACTTGGATAAATCTTGAAGGTCAAATACTGAAGTCGAGGGAAGAAGCCATGTCTCATACCTCTGTATCTTTCATACCAACTAGCACAGTACCTAAATTCACTGAATGATAACTCAGAAAATGTGCTGAATAAATCAATGAATGGAAAATTCCTAACATGAACTCACAGTGGGGTAATTATACTCTTTCCTCTTAAGGGGAGTGACTAGTTAAATTCTATATTATTTCTATGTTAACAATTACACTCACTTTTATATATGTTAATTTTCATTTCTCTGACTCTCCAATTGTACCATCCTGAGGGAGGGGAATAGCAGGTAGTTGGGGTTTTTTGTTTGTTTGTTTTTTTCTGGTTCCCTCCATCATTTCTGCCAGAAGGTTCTAAACATTGAGTATCCACTGGAAAGTAACTATCTTTGGTAAATATTACTATGAGGTCTATTTTATGTTTTGTAGTTACCATGACTTGGGTCATTAGAGCTATCAAAATTTATATTCAAGTAACATGTAAAGATTGAAATCTACCAGTGATTGTTCAAAATACAGATCTGATCATCTCCATCACTCTGCCTCTAAAATAATATTAAATCCTTAATTTATTACAGAAGGTCCTTGGTTTCACTTTTATCTCCAGGTCCTTAAGAGCAGGTTCCTAGTGTTACTCATCTGTGTAAAGTAACTGCCTACCTCAGACCCTGCTTCCTAAAAGGCACTCAAGGAATCTTTGTTGAATAAATTACTGTAAAATGAATGAAATTTATGACACATAAATCCATCATTAAATGTAACTGGTATAATGTCATATCTATATTTAACCACAGTCATTGCTTAAGTATTAGAATTTTAAAACCATCTGACATGGTTTGAGTTTAGGCATTTCAATAAACAATGGCTATATGAGGATAAATAAAATCTTCTGATATGTAGGAGGAAAACTAGAGAGATAAGCTTATTTAAATAATAATGGGTGAGGACAAATAAAAATAATTTTAAAAATTAACATGAAAAGCAAACATGAGATTGCTATTTATACATTAGATAGAAACAATACTTAAGTCATGTGTTCACTTAAAACAATAGATAAACATATTGTCTAATTTTTAAATGTCAAGTTCACAGATAGAATGCATAATCTAAAAATTCTAATCAACTTAAGTGTTTCAGGAGCTATATTAAAATGCAGTTTAAACAGCAAAATAGAACCCAGATTAGTGTTCAGTAAAATAGTTTTAAGATATATGTAAAGACTGTCTGTATATAATAGAATTGTCGAAATTAATGTAAATCATCTTAAATTCTAGATAATTAAGCATGTTTTAAATGTCTTTTGTGTTGAAACATTCTATAAATACACTCACTACCAGTACATTTTAAAGACATACCTGCAAAAGAGTTGTTCTGTGGAGCTTCAGTGCCCCCTTCTGGTGGATTTTAGCAAAGCATCCTGAACAATAATCTTCTCCACATTCAAGGCATACCTTAAAAGAGATTTTAAAAGTCGTATCTTATAGGACTTTGAGAAAATGTTTGAATAAAGATGCCATTGCAATTATCTTTATCCAGTTACATACCTAGATGTCATCAGAATTGAAAAGTCCAAGAGTTAAGATTTAATTCTGAGAAAAACTAACTTGTAAACTAATTACTCTCATAGCAAAATAAATAGGTAGAATATAAGTTTTAGGTATATGGGCATATGTGTATGTGCAGTTTTTTAATAAATCATAAAAAACTCAGCAGCATCAGGTCAAACTTCCGTAACTGGCAAAAACTAAACAGCATTATCTCTGAATCAAAACTACTTCCTTTTTAGGAGTTCTTATATCTTTCAGTATGGATTTACAGGGCACAATTAGTTTCAAATGATATGTATACTGTTTGCCTCCAAATGTCCCCATACACATCTTTGATTAGTACTCCTTCACTGATGATTCTCAAAATATGGTTTAAAAAGTGTTCTTAGAAGATCCCTCAAAGGAAAGAAAGTATAAGAAAAATATATATATATATATCAACACAGACAATAGTTCAGTCGTTACCAGAGGATAAGGGGCAAGAGGGGAAATAGAAAAGGGTAAAGGGTGTCAAATATATGTTGAAAGAAGGAGATTTGACGTTGGGTGGTGAACACACAATGCAATATATAGATGGTGTATTATAGAATTGTACGCTTGAAACCTATTTAATTGTATTAACCAATGTCACCCTAATAAATTTAATAAAACAATAAATAATAAATAAAAAGAAAACATATTTAACAAAAACAAAAACTAGATGGAACTGCATCAAAATGTCAGCAATGTTTATGAGTAGTGAAATGATTATGGACAAGTTTACATTTACCTTTCAAATTCTCTATAGTGTTGAAAGGTAATTTTTTTTTTTTTTAATTTAGGGATAAATTGAATAATGCAGTTCATATTTTTCACCTCATTTAATTCTCACAACAATGCTTTAAACTTAGGATGATCATTATATGTTCATTGTGAAGATGAGGTAACAAAAAAACATAATTGAGCTTTTGTCCAGGTACAGCTAACAGAGCCAGGACTTTAACCCCAAAGTCTGGATCAAAGCTCAAGTTTTTACCCATAACCCACTAATCATTAAATCAATCATTAATCATAACTTGTAGTGCTAATCATTCACTGAAAAAAAACCTTGATAAAATCTGCAGCAAAATAAAAATCCAGTATTTGAAATGCTATCACAGTCCAATATTTGTCAAATTCCAAATACATTTTTTAAAATGTGATTAGCTATACACTGGATTTTTAATTTAAGCAGAGGAAAAATAAACACTATTACTGGTATGGGAACAAGTCCTACCTTTTCAACTCTTGTTTCAAGAGATATATTCTCTTAGAGAAATTATGACAAACACATTACCTAAATGCATATTTTTTCCAGTGCCAAATCAATTAAAAAGCTATAATTTCACATACATATGGCAGTATTATTATATTATTGTATATTTCAAAATGTATTCTGCATGATTTTTATTTTACTTAATATTTTAATAAATTTCTTATATATATTTGACAATGTTTTCACAATGTAATAGAGAGGACTGAAAATCAGTTTCAACATATAATTATAAGCCATGCATTTGTTAAAAACAGACTTTTAATAAAAGTAGTTAAACAGATTTTGTAAACTGGAAGATCAAAGCTGGAGTTGCAGAGTAAGCTTATATATTTTGTTATATAAGCATATTTGGATTTAAATTGGGTTAAAATGACCGCCAAGTGGAAAATCTTTTTAGGCAGTTTGTATAATTGGCAAGAACATAGTAAAACATAGATAAGGATTCCATTCCACTACAGATACTTCTTTGATGATGGAATACCCAAGTGCAGTTTTAGCAAACATCGTTTTAATTGATTAAGGCTAGACCAGTTGTACTAAACCCTCTGAATCCATTTGAGTTAAGTTATGCAAATTTGCCAAATTAATGTAGAATTTTTAACTATCCATTTCACTTTTGTCATGTAGAGACAGCCTAAAGCTACTGTAACTTCTTTAAAAAAATAAGAAATTTGTAAGTTTGGAATTTTATTTTTACCACCAATATATGTGAATGCATCAGGACATAAGAAAATGTGCCAACAACAAAAATACACACTTTATTGTCTCCTCTCAATATAGCAGGCACAATGTTAAATACTTCACATGTATTACTCATTATCCTCAATAACTTTGGGGTATAGACTACTGTTATCTATAGTATTCCATTTTACAAATGAGAAAACAGAATTATGAAGGAATGAAGTCATTTGCTGCAAGTCACATAGTTAATAACAGGTAAAGTTGAGATTCAAATCCCCAAAACACAAGCTCTTAACCCCTACCCCAATACACAATCTTTCCCTCATAAAGACCCTGTCATAAAATACAGAAAGGTTGACTCTAATCATCCACTCAGCATTATCATGTAGAATGATGGAAGTTAAAAACACTTCAACACTACCAGTCTGCTTAATTAGATCTGCCTACCTAGTTTGAATTTTTAAATAACTTATTATTGTGCCTTGACACGTATCCTAAGATATTATTTTCATTTCAAGTCAGAGAATATCCTTTCTTAAAATCTTAGTGAAATGTTTAAGTATGTTTAGGGCCTAAATCCTGGCTTTTGTATATAACAGTATTCAGGTAAATCAGCTTTTTAATTATTGCACATGTCACTTATCTGCTTTCCAGTAAAGGCAAATGCTTTTGATGCTGTCTGGGATGCCCTTTTTCTTGCATTTCCTACTCTACGGAAAAAGAGGTGCTTTATTTCCAGGTCAAGTCTTACCTACTACGTATCATTTGTTCAAATTCCATGGCCTTTAAAAAGGGCTCAGTACATAGGATTCAATAAAAATATTGCCTCATAGCTACTACATAAACCCTTTTCAGATTATGAACAATGGACCTCAACAATTCAACTCAACAAGTAAGTCTCTTTCAGCTTTCATATTTCCAACTTCAGGAACATTAGCATTTGTTTATGTTTTTAAACATTTCTAGATAAGTATAATTGACTAAGATTCCTTAAATTTTTTCACCATTATATCAAATCAGATAATAGTATGATGTAATAGTAAGAACATTATACCAACAGCCAGGGTTTTTCATTTAATACTGTTGTTAGCCCTATATTAGATTTACAGCATTCTAACTCTTTCAGTCCAGTTAAAACTACCATGAAATAACGCTAGTAATATAGTCGTAAGTCAGAGTGATTATGGCTATGTTCTCGAAAACTATAACATAATCTACAATATTAGTCATAATCATTAAATGTTTTGGGGGGGAACTATTTCCTAAGTGTGCTTTAAATATTTTAAATTACAAAAGATATTGGAGTATCTTCAATACTAGCTGAAAGGAAGATATATCTAAATTCCATATTAAAGAAATATTTTAAAGAAATGATTCATTCAACAAATATTTGTTGAGAACCTACTAAATTGCAGGCATAATTCTAGGTGGTGGGCACAGAGCAGTGAACAAAACTAAATCCCCACTTTCATGAAGTTTACATTATAGGTGGATGGAAAATAAACAAATAAATATATATTAAAGGGTGATAACTGCTATGTAGATGAATGAAGGACCTTCATGAAACTAGAGTGTGCAACTGAGCTGTTGCTATTTTACAAAGATCTGTCAGGGTAGGTAACATCTGAGTTGACTTTTATTGATATGAGGAAACTGGAGGGGGTAAAATTGTTGGAGATAAATTATGGTTCAGTTTTGAACATGGTAAGTTAGTGATTCCTGTTAGCCAAGTAGAGGTATTAATTAGGCAGCTTGAGTTCAAAGATCAGAGGAGAGATATGAGTTAGCTATGTAAATCTGGCAAAGTAGAGATGGTCTTTAAAGCCAAGAGAGTGAACGAAATTATCTAAAGAGTACGTACAGGTAATCCTCGTATAAAATGGCACTTCTATAACACGGTTTCACTCTAACACGGTTCGAGAATTGGGGAAAACCCTAGTACAACACGGCATCCTAAAACACAGCTTCACTTGAACACGGTTTGAGAATTAGAGAAATCCCTGAATAACACGGAGTGTAATAAGAGCTTTTAAGAGCAAAAAAATTCTCATTTGAAATTAGAGAAATCCTTGAATAACACGGAACATAATAAAAGCTTTTAAGAGCAAAAGATATTTCATTTGAAATTTTTCATTCGAGCGTGGACGCATCAGATTTGACTGCAGAATTTTAAAATTTACTAGACTTTTAAATCATTTTGTTCATGGAGTATTAAATTCAGAGGATGAAGATATCTTGTCAAAAAGAAAATGCCCTCAGTTAATAGTGCTTAGTAGTGATGATGAAGAAAACATTATTTAATACATATTAATATGTTATATTTTTGGTGAACATGGCTTTAATAAAGATATTTCTCTTAATTATAAAAATATAATAGTACGGTGTGTGTTTTTTCAATTTTTGGAACCTAACCCCCTTTTTTGTACTAGTTCTTTGCTTCATATAACACGGATTTGCATAATGGCATTTTTAGGAACCTAACAACCGTGTTATACTGGAGTTACCTGTAGAGCTATAGACTAAAGAAGAGACCTCAGGACTAAGCTCTGTAGCATTCCAATGTTAAGGGGTCAAGAACACAGAAAACCAACAAAAAAGATTGAGAAGGGGCAGCTAGCAAAGTAAAATAAAATCAAGGCAGAATGATATCTCAGAGGAAGCCAAATGAGGAGTCAAAGGAGATGAGAGGAATACTGTGTCAAATATTACTGATAGATTAAGAGAAGAACTGAGAATTGACCACTGCATTTAAGAATGTGGAAGTCACTGATGACCTTAATAGGAGGAGTTGCTGGGCAGTCGTGGAGACCTATTTCTGAAAGGAGAGGGTTTCAGAGAGAATGGGAATTTAGCATTTCCACTTCTGGGTGTGTACCCAAAATAATTGAAAGTAAGAACTTGGATAGACATTTGTACACCCATGTTCACAGCAGCATTATTCACAATAGCCAAAGGGTGGAAGTGACCTGTGTCCATCAATGGACAATGGATAAACAAAACGTGGAAATTACATACAATGGAATATAATTCAGTCTTAAAAAAGAAGGAAATTCTGATATATGCTAAAACATGGATAAACCTTGAAGACATTATGCTAAGTGAAATACGGACAATACTAAATGGTGACAAAATAATGAATACTGCATGATTCCACTTGTATGAGACACCAAGAATTGTCGAATTCATAGACAGAAAATAGAATGGTGGTTGCCAGGGACTGAAGGGAGGGGATATGTAGAGTTATTATTTAATGAGGACAGAAGTTCAGTTTCTGTTAAAAAGAGCTCTGTGGATGGATGGTGATGATGATCATACAACAATGTGAACGTACTTAATGCCACCGAACTGTATACTTAAAATATAGCTAAAATAACTATGTATTTAAATATGGTAACTTTTAAATTATGGCGTATTTGCACTTAAATGTCCACAGCAGCCTTAAAAACAATAGGAAAAATAACTGAAACAACCAAGTCATTCAACAAGTGAATGAATAAATAAATTTTGGTGTATCTGTACAATGGAATACTACTCAGTAACACAAATGAAGAACCAACGATAAATGTAACAATGTGAATCAACCTCTACACAGAGCAAAAAAAAAACCATCCTACACAAAAGAATATATACCACACAATTCCATTTACATAAAGTTCAAAAATAGGCACCACTCCATGAATGGTGTTAAAAATCAGAACAGTAGTTGCCTTGTGGGAGGAATAATTGGAAACCGCACAAGGGAACTTCTGGGCATATTCTATGATCATGATGGGTATACAGACATTTGTCAAAAGGCATCTAATTGTACATTTAAGATCTGTCCACTTCACAGTAAGTAAATTATTCCGAGAGAGAGAGAGAGAGAGAGAGAGAGAGAGAGAGAGAGAGAGAGAGAGAGAGAGAAGAAAATATGACGACAGGAAGTCACCAACTCCTCGGAGGTGTTAGCAAGAGATACAGAGGGAGCTGTGGGAGTCCAAGGAGAATGTTTGTTTTCAGTTTCGGTTTTGGTTTTAGATGGGAGCTACTATGCGCTGTTTGTGGGCTGGTGATCCAGTACAGAGAGCTTAAGAGACAAGGTGTGACCTTAAACAGGAAGAGGTTCAGTGTGTCCTTGGCCTTCCCCAGCAGCACGCACACTTCACGCTTAGTAACTGTCAAGGACAAGGATTTGGCTACTAAAGCAGGTTAAGCTGGGAGAGGTGTCAGAGACCATGCGAAAGTTCTATCCCAATATCTTACTATCGTGTACGTACTAGCAGAGCAGCTTTGTTCTCACACTGTCCACAAACCTTCCCCTTTATCTTGGGTTTTTCACTTCCAGAGGAATTTGCCATTTTATAATTAAGTGGTTGTCTCACTGCCTCTGGAAGAAAAAAAAACAAGTCAGACTAATTACTTTTAAATACGATGTTTGGTGTTTAGCCAAGTCTAATCCTCCCAGGAGGTTGGGGAGCCCACGGTCTCCCTCCAGCCCCTCGTGACCACAGGGCCACACATATCCACTCATATCCACTCATATCCACTCTTGAACTAGAATCAGAACTAGACATATAAAATTACAAAATGTAATAACAGTTAAAAACTATGTTCTTGATAGAATTCCTATGGCATTCTGTCCCATCTCTAGATCAAACTAAAGCCCACACAGGACATCTTCTGTAATAAATATATAAATACATTGTAATATATGATGTTATATATATAAATTATATATGTATATATATTTCTAGAACTACCAAATTACCTTAACCATTCAAATCAAATGTTTATCCTCTATTAAAAAATCTTATGTCTTTGGAATTATTATAAATTAAAAATCGATTATTCTTTTTGCTATTGTCAAGATGTATTAAAATATAAGAGAATTTTTCAATATTCTCTGAATTTCCTAGAGTAGAATTTCAAATTATAATTTTATACTGCTAAATGATCTTCCTAAAGTGTATATCGACAAATTTTAAGCCAAGTCCTCACTTTTGAAAAACGCTATATTATAATCATATTCTAAGTTGACATTTTTGACATAAAATTAAGCCCCCCCAAAAAAATGCATAAATAAAATATATTTTGAATATCAAAGATAAAAGAGTCATAATTTGGGGGTTTGTACTTTTTATATTGCATGAACAATTCCGGTACTTTAATTTTTATGTAATTCAGTTGGAAAAAATAATGAATTATATCTGTAGCATTTAGTAATAGAGTGGTAAACTGTTTACCTTGAAACTGCTCCTTCAGTAATTTTAATTTCACTTTTCCAGCAGAAAGCTGTATTAATGAAATAAATACTATTTGTCACTATACATTCTATTATTCAAAGACAGTTTAAGCTATTAACAAAAATATTAGAAAGCGATAACATTTTGGTGCATCTTGAACAAAACATTTTGAAAGAATAATATAAAATTCATAGAAAAGATCGTCATTAAAGCATATATAGATCTTCTAATTAAGAGAAAATTCATAAAAAGAAAATAATTTTTGGAAATATACATATAAACCAGATTTTAAACATGCCATAAATTATGTTTAAACAAAAATCATTATATCATGAAATGATTTTTGTGAAAGCATTACTCTTAAAATACTATAAAGACTTTTCTATCTCTGATCTTTCTGAAAGACACAAAGCCTAATATTTGTGTAGGATGAATCTAAACTGAATTCTGACTGAACTACTCTGTTTACATAACTGTGGACACCAATCTTATCTTATTTGCCCAATTTAGAGAACCAGGTGTTTAAGCATCTCAGACTTAACCTTCAAATATATTATTTGTGATTTTTGACTTTCCCAAGTTGTAGCCAAAAGAAACAAAACAAAATGAGTTAATGAGGCTCTCTGCTAGGTATTTCAGATAAACACTTCAACTCCTTGGATCTTAAGGTTTTAAGAACTAAAATAGACTTGCCAATTGCCTGTACTGGGCTTGGTCTTTTTAAAACCAACATTCAAAGTACACAAACGAGCATAGATGATGGTGCACATTTACACAGACACGGTCAATTCATGCCGGGTTTTCAATTTGCAGTTTGCATGCTCAATTGCCCAATTTGTACATGAGAATATGAGAACAATGGCTGCCTCTACGTCTATGCCTGTACCAGTTGCAGTCATCTGAAAATTTAGGCCTAATTATTCTCACTGACTCTAGTGGTTTTGCTTCAAATGGGTATTTGTTGTTCACATTCTTTAAGTAGCTACTCAGATGCTATGTATCAAACACAAAAGAAAAGAAAACAGGATTGAAATCATCAATTTTTAGTGAATCACACCTTTATTTTTAAACTGGCAATGCTATACAAGGTGCTGATACCTTAATCTCATTTATCATAACCGAATGATCCAATATTATTACCTTAACACTACACCTGAATTGCAAGAAGATCAATATGATTATAGGCAACCTGGGCAGAATGCATTTGCCAAAGTGAACTGAAGCCATTATTAGGGACATTTTGTAATTTGTATTTATTATTTTGAAGAATATTTTCTGTTCTATGAATATAGTCATATTTACCTTAAATGAGTCAAACTGCATAAAAATATTACAATGAATAAACCGCTAGCTGCTATTTTTAGGCAAGCAGAATTTCCTTCTAAGTCTAATTTTTATCTGGGAAAGAGGTGAGGGTGGAGTGAGGCTGGACCAAGGCCGCACACACACACACCACAACACATATCCGTATGTATATATATATATATATATATATATATATATATATATATATATATATATTCATGTAGTTATATATATCCAAACATCAGTAATTCAACATACTGAAGCCTATGCCTTATTAACCCTCTTTTACCTCTACCAGCAGATGCTAAAGGTGTGCCATCACAGGTCAGGGACAGCTTAGTGGCTCTACCACACAGACATAGCATCTGGGTCATTGGGGTCAGGCTATGCTGTCATCATTAGCCTCCCTGGCATTCACAGATGCCTCAAACTCCTACCAAAGCCCTCATATGGCATGCTGGGCCCACACTTCTCCCATAAGCAACCTCTTTAGATATTCTCATTCTTAATCCAATTAGCTACTTAACCTTTGCTATTCTCTACTGCTTATCCTGCCATTTAGGCTCCCCTGCCATCTAGGCTCCCCTGCCATTCCACAGAGCTCTTATTAAATAGTCATTTAACTATCTTATGTCTTAAATATTTCCTAAAAATGTCTCTTCCAAAAAGTTCACATTAACTGGACACACCTTTCCAGAGGAACTAGCTCCATTTCTATTCCCTTTCACTCACCAGGTTTAGAGAAGAAAATGTTTCTCCCTGTTTGCTTCCCAGTGCTGCTTCTAGAATATTGTTCTGCTCTCATCATTCAGCAAAGTCACCTTTACTGAAGGTCCTCACCATCCACTTATTGCCGTTAGCAATACCCAAAATCCTCTTCCAGCTGAACTTTAGGAATCTGCCCAGTGTCTCTATTGCATTTCTGGGTGATGATCGTGGAGACTTCAATGTCCATGTTCACCTGACATCTTGATGCTGAAAAACCCTCTAACACACTGACTACCAGGAACCTCTAAATGGCTCTTCAGCCACCAGACCATTATGACAAAACCTTGAACCTAAGCAGCAATCTGAATGGCCACACCTTCAAAAACCAAACTCAAGAGTTTCTCAGTGCTAACCATGATCACCTCACTTTCTTCCTCTTAGACCTCCCACATCTACCTACCATTGTGATGACATAATACTGAGTGGGTCCCCTACAAATACAGGCTGAACAACTCCAGTGGGCTCTTACAGCTCTTCAGCAATCCGTTTATCATTTGTTGCTAAACCTCAATCATGACTGGCTACTCCCAACCTTCTCTATTCCAAAACACTCAAATTCACCCCATTTCTCTTCCTTAATCTGAGCAGATGATCTTACCTTCAAATTTACTAAGAATGCTGAGGTCTTCCCATTAAGAGTTTGCCACAGCTTCCTACCTCACCTGCTGTTAAATGAAACCTCTAAAACATTCCCCGTACTGCCACCTGTTTTCTCTTCCATCTTTCTTATCTCAGAGAAAATATGCCCTCTCTTCTTCAAAGACTAGACCCCCAGCAAATGGCACCTCTCTCATTTGCATCTTCAATCTTTCCTCCACTAGTTAGTCCATTCCTCAACTACAAACTGACCCACATTTCCTCCCTGACTGTAAAATACAATAAAATGAATTCCTTCCTTGATCCTGTTAAACCCTTGAGACATTACCCTCTGTTCTCATGGTCACTGCAACACTAGTTGTTACTCATTGCCACCCACCTTTCTTTTTCAACCACTTGAAAATATGTTTGCATCTAATAATAATACAATCACCAAGTCAAATTCAGTGTTTCTAGAAAGTCTCATTCTCCATAAATAGGCTTTTTTTTTTTTTTTTAACCTTTTTTTTTTGTACGGAGGCTCACAGGGGCACATGTGGGGATCAAACTGGCAACCTTGGTGTTATCGGCACCAGGCGCCAACTGAGCTAACCGGCTACCCCTAAATAGACCCTAACTAGACATTCTAATGTGATTTTCAGTCAGTGTTACTATTGGTTTCACACCTATTATCTCACACATTGCTCAAAATTCTGTGACGTAGTTAGCAAGTATTCTTATGCATGTTTACAAAAATGGTAACAGAAACTCAGAAAGGTTAAATGACTTGCAGAATTAAACCACAGAGTTAATGAAATGAATGAGGAATTTAATCTATAAAGTCTAACTAACACAGGGTTTCTTGACCTTGGCCAAGATAATTCTTTGTTGTCAGAGGTTCCCAGTGCATTGTAGGATGTATAGCAGCACCCCTGCCCTATAGCCATCTCATACCATTAGCAAAAACAAAACAAAACAAAAAACCAACAAAACAAAGAAACAAAAACCTTAGTTATCCGTGGTGATAATTGAAAATGTCTCCAAACATTGACAAATGTCTCCTGGGAGTACAATTGCACCCGTGGAGAAACACTGGTCTAAAACTATATTCAAGACTTTGTCCACTACACAATGTATCAGCCAATGTTGACTTCTCCATATTTTCTCTCAACACCCTCCTTTACTTTCATCTTATGTAAAATTATATTACTTTGATTTTATTCTTAACATTCTTTCTCTTCTCAGACTCCCTTTACTACAGAGCTGGCAAATTACTTTAGAATCAGCCTGAAAGCTTGCATTCCAAATCTTGGTCCTGACACTTGACTTTGAGCAAGTTAAACTTATTTGATGTATAATTACTTCCTCTGTCGGACTGGAAAAATAACAATTGCCTTTTAGGGGTGATACAAATACTAAATGGAATAAAAAAGGAGAAGCAGCAAACCTGTTGACTGAAATAAAACAGATAGTGAATAAATATTAAAGTTTTCTGCCACCATATTCCTTGACCCTTCACAGCTGCCCTTCCTGAGCTTTATCCTTCTCACCTTTCTTTTCCTTTTTATAAATTCTTAGGAAGCACATTTACATTCTCAGCTTCAACTAACACATGAGAATTCAAATAAAACTCTAAATCTTTGAAAATTGCTAAGAAGGTAGAACTTAAATGTTCTCACATACACAAAAAGAAATATGTGAGATAATGGATGTGTTAATGAACTTGATGTGGGATATCTTTTCACAATGTATACATATATCAAATCATCAAGTTGTACATTTAAAAAATCTTATAATTTTATTTGTCAATTATACCTCAATAAAGCTCGGGAAAAGAAAAAGAAAGGAAGGAAAGAAAGGAAGGAAGGAAGGAAGGAAGGAAGGAAGGAAGGAAGGAAGGAAGGAAGGAAGGAAGGAAGGAAAGAAGGAAGGAAAGAAGGAAGGAAATCTATACCCCAGAACATTTTTTATGACTTCCTTCTTTTGTTTATCTCCTGGTCAATGTGGCCTGAAATCTTATAGTTATATATCTGACTTCCTCCTTTCCTTTCTCACTGTTACTTGGTTTCATATTTTCCTTTATATTTCTTCAGCTGCATTCTAATTCAGACTCTTCTCATCTGACCTCTAGATTATTTCAATAGTCTTCCAAATAATCTCTCTGCTTCTATATCAGTGGCCTCCAAAGTAGCATGTATGCATGCCTGAGGGAGTTCAGGAAAAGGCCAGAGTGTAGAAAAGAAACATCTATTGATATTTATATTATCCTTGATTAATTTTCATATTTTGGTTTACAATGCACATGACATGTTAGTAAACAAGTATATATATATATATATATATATATATATATATATATATATGGAGAGAGAGAGAGAGATATAGATATCTGTATATATTAGTATTATATATATTACTAATAGTAAACAAGTATGCGTGTGTGTGTATATACATACACACACACATTTTATTCATAAATAAATAAATAGTTTATGGGTAGAAAGTCCATGCTCAAAACAAATTATTTATTGATATGATGCATAATCAAAACAGTTTAGATATCATTGTCTCTGTATTTATTAACTCGAAATGCACTGGATATTTGAACACATCAACTATCATACATTATCACCTTAGTCTCGCTACCCTCCTTTTCCAAAGCTTTCAGGGAATTCCATTCACCCAATGAAAAATTTAAGACTCCTGAGTCTGGTATTCCAGGCCTTGCCCCCTGCTCTAGCTCACTTTCTATACCCACCTTCAACAGCTTCCTGCCCCTCCAAGTTTTCATCCTCTACTCAATCATGCGGTTTGTGGGGACTGGCATTATGACTTATTCATCACTTTTTTTCCTTACAAGTAGATCTTGTAGATTCTCAAATATTTGTAGAACTAAACTATTATTTCCCAGGCACTAGATGGTTCACACACTAAATAGCTATGACAAAAATTACATACTGATTTTTCTATATATTTTTATAGGTGCATCACCTTCCAAACTAGATGAGGATCCCCTTGAGAATAAGGATAATTCATTATACCACAAAGAAGCCACTTAATAAAAGCTACTGGAAAAAGAAGTCAATAATCACAGTCAGCATTTTTAATATATTTACAATAACATCAGAAACATGGAACACTATCTCAAAAAGTAATAAATAATGCAAAGCAAATTATAAAACTTTTAATCCAAAAATTAAAGAAACATATTTCAGTAAGAGAATGACACTAGAGAATAAAATGTTTTTTCAAAGCCAAAAAGTTTAGAAGCACTGAGTAAGATGTTTATAGATGCCAACTGCCCAATGAAAGTTTAATGATAGTTATATAAAAAAAAGAAAAAGCTATATAAGTTAAAACTTACAAAGTCACAGATCTTGTACTAAAGAATCCAGAAGCAAAACAGTTTTCTGTACAGAAATACACTTAATCTGGTTTTAATTACACATATAATGTAATAATAGATAGTAAAGATAAAATAATTCTATCTGGAAACCTGTAAGAATTTTTTCCTTGGATATCTTTACACATACAATCAACAGTATATGAATAATAATTATTATTCAAATAGAACACAAACACATTAAACCAATGTGATATAATACAAAGACAGAAAAATATCTATTCTTTGGTATGTGAAATTATAGCTTTCACCTTAATATAGAACTACATAGTTCTATTGTACATACTTGAAACCAGAACTGAATGGAAAAAATTGGTTTAGAAAAATTCAACTCAAGGTGAATTTCTAAAGATCAACTTGCAGATGAAAAACAAAAACATATCTGAATGATGAAACTTGTACACAACCTACAAAATTTTAATTTTAATCAAAATACACTAACATACAAAGTTGTTAAAACCAAAATAGTAAGTTCTTAAGTATGAAAGGGAATGCAACATCTGAAAAAATAATTTATATCTTCTTGCTTAGCAAATTGCCTGAGAATCAAATAGTATTTTCTTACCTTAATAACATTTCCTTTATTCTGTGACATTATATGTGATTGATTACCCAATTTGCCCACTTTTCCAGATTTCCAGTGATATCCACTTGACCTTCAATACATATAAACAGAAGACAAAAATGTAATTACTAAGTACACATCTCCTTTTAATGAAAACAAATGTATTTTCCGTGTTCCAGGAAACGGAAATTCAGTTGTTAACATGTAAACAGACCACCACAAAATAAAAATAAAATGTCAATAATGCCACAATATCCTCCGTAATTCTAAAATATAACTCTATCGTATTTGGAACTTTTGAGACAAAATGAATAACAGTGAAATGTCCAAACAGATGAAGAATTCCGTTTTTCAGTCATTTATAATGACTAAGAATAGCTTTATGGATTTATAGAAATTTTAAAGATTGCCATATGGTTTGAAAAGCTAAGGGTCCACAAATGTAAAGAGGAAAAGGAAGCAAAACAATAAGAATATTCAGCAGATCTACTACGTGATCAATACCTTATTAAGACTTCGAATGAGCCCCCATCAAAAGGTAACAGGGATTGCAGAGAAGGCAAAAAACTGTTTAGTTTTATAGTTTAGTTTTCAAAACACTTTTATTTGAGCTTCACATTTGTTTTTGAAGTTAATAGGGCAGTGAGTCCAATTCCTATTTAAAAAATAATGAGACAAAAACGTGTGCAAGGTCGCAGATAATAAATAATAAAGTCAAGATGAGAACATTGGACTCATAACCTTCTAAGCAGTGAGTGGCAGGTTCTCATTCTGGCTATGACATTTACTATCTACGTGACCTTAGAAAAGCATTTAACTAATCTGAAAATGCAGTCAAGCTTTAGAACATTTTAAAAAATATCTAGAAAAGGTTCCTGAGCTAATGAAAATTCACTCTTGAGGGCTGATTTCAGAAACTCTGACTCACAGACATATTTGTGATCCACTAAGAAATCCAAAGCAGTGAAGGTTAAGAAATAGAACTGGCCACTGGATCATTAAGAGAAGAGCAGCAAGACACACAATAAACTTTGTCACCTGGGACAATGTACAACATTGAGATGCATGGATTAAACCAATGCTTCAGTTTTTGGAGAGGGTGTGTATGTGTCCTGAATGTTTTTCAAAAAGTTAGGCTCTAAGGATAAATGCTACTAAAGCTACAATAAATATTTGAATTTTCTTTAATGGTTCAGAAGGTACTTAATAGATATTTGATGATCATCACTTTGAGCACCAAACAAAAGCAAATTTAATATACAAAGAGTCTGGTAATATTTAGTACTATCGAAAGCACATGAAACATGCACTCTCATTCTGTACAGGAGAAAGTTACACACTTTTGAAGCCTATTTGAAAAACAATTTCCCCAATTGTCTACCAAAATGTAAATTACGTATATACTTTGACCAAAAATTATACAGGTAAGAATTTACCCCATAGATACTCTTGCAAATACAGAGGGTGCCAAAAAAATTTATACACACTTTAAGAAAGGAAAAAACTGTATTAAAATTATAATACTCAATATATACCGATAACAAAAGATGAATACAAGTCATGTGCATACATTTTTTTGCCATCCCTGGTATAAGGAAAATACATATATATATATATATATATATATATATAACTTTTATATATATATAAGCATATTCATGGCAGTACATATAATCACAAAATACTGAAACCTTAATAAAGATTTGAACAATAAATGCTATTATGTCCACACAAAGAAATAATATGTAATCATTAAAAGATAAGACATTAGAGGGAGAAAAATTTAATTGTTAAAACTGGTGCTACAAAATGTGCTGGGTGTCAGTCTATAGCTAAGAGATAGACTTTCATTATGTAACTATCACTTCTATTCAACTTTTATAATATTTATTTATTATTTTTATAATGAAGTCAAATTCTCAGTAAAATTAGTACAGATATACAAGCACAACATTGGAGAGTTATCATTAATAAAATTTCAGATAAAGCACATTTGCTAAAAATATTTCAAACATATTGAGGGTTTGAATGATTCTTATAGGTGTACCTGTACACGCCTGCCCCAAAATACTTTTAATAAATATAAAGGACTCTACATATAAACTGGTAATCTTCTGTTCTTGTCAATTTTATGGGAGCAAAAGGCAAATTCTGCATTGTTGTCCTAAACATTCAAAAGAATAACGTAAGAAAAGAAATAAGAAAATGCAAGAGCAGATAAGGCTCAGATGAAACAAAAGTAATGGTAATTTTAAAAAACAGCGTGCCTTATATAAGAAACCCAAGTAAAAGTAGTACGGGAAATGTAATATTGCTAGTTCATCAGGAAAACCAGAGATTATTCATTCAGAACAGATCTTTATAGGAATTATAATAGTACATAAAATAGTTCTTTACATAATTTTGTTTATCCCTCTGAAATTCTCTAAAAATGTCACCTACACTCTTTCTTCCTTTTCTCTGCTCCTTGTTGAATGGAATTCTTGTAGTTTCTTTTCCATCTCTTGGTTCTCCATCTCTAACTGTACTTTCTCCATCCTCAGTTCTTGAGCATTTCTGAAAAAGATTTAAATGCAGAATATTTATTTGAGGTAAACAAACAAAAACAAGGTAAAATAATTTTATATCATTTTTTCTCTTAAGTAGAATTATGAATAATAAATAGTGATGAAGTATTTTAACTTCTTTGTATTTCTTTGAAATATGGTTTCTAAAGTTAGCAAGTGCCTTCCATTAACATTCTCCTCAAGCAAGGTATCTCTTCAGATGTCAGACTTTTGCTTTTCCTATTACATTGCTAGAAGTTTCGAATCATAATTCACTTTATATACGAGCTGTATCTTTATATATGAACAAATATCTATGACATATGAATAGGAAACAAAAGAAAAAATTATTTTCTAATTTCCATACTGTGCTTCCTCTAAGGATTCAAGTAGTTTGAAGCACAGTGTTTAAAGTCACTTTTTTTTCTGTATAGGCAGAATACACATTTTTGCTGAACTGATCATCTTGGAAACCTTCAATAAATTTCTACCTTTATGGCAGGCATGTATAATCGAAAAAGTAAACAACAACAACAAAAAAGAGCAGAGCCTGCTCGGGACCTATTAGGGAAAAAGTACCCATTAAGCATTTTGGTATAGAAGCCATTAAAAGGATTAAATGAGAACTGAGCCAAGCCCAACCTATCATTTCCTCTAAAGAAAAGCAATAAGAAGAGACCTTTTGAGAACAGAGCAGAGCTCCCTTGTAGATTCTTGTACAAGAGATTTTGATAATATTATCTGAAGCTCATCAAGCTTTTGACACAGGCCATTTTCTTCATTTTACAATTCTAGTCTCTATTCAGCATTAGTCACTAACTCTCTCTTTCATAGGTCTAAGCCAACCTAGTTCTCTAGCTTGTATTATCTACCATGAATTTAAACCTCTTCCTTCATTATTACATTACTAGTGGTTTACTATAATCATGTAGCGTAGGTGACCAGGCATGCTATGGCAAGGAAACAAAATAAGAATAATGGAGATCAGAAAAGGCAACTAATTTACAGAGATGATGAGCAGTCACCAAAGAGCAAGTGGGCCAAAGATATGTCCCCAAATGGACACAATCCAGGGAGATATACGGAAAGTGATAGGAGGCAAAGGCTGTCCGGAGAGTTCAGAGAAACTGGCAAAGATATTGAGGAGGAGACATTATTTTCATTACATCTGCTCCACAAGGAGGAATCCAGCCCCTACTACATACAAGTACTGCGGTAGGTGGTATGATATGAGACACAGTGGCGCTTCCAGTATAGAAAGGAACACAGACAAGCATGTAGGTAATTGAAACATAGCATGATGACGCTCTCATTGGAGCTGTACAGGGAGGTATCTGAGCACAGAGAAAGACCACATACCCAGCCCCTGGGCATGTAGGAACAGTTCCTGGAAAAAGGGAAGTCTGAGCTGAGCCCTAAGGTGTGAAAAGACTTTATCAGTTAAAGGGAAGTGGTGAGATCGGTGTTCCAGGAAGAAAGAAAGTGTGTGCATAAGTAGAAGAGTGATGTGTGGGCCAAGGAATTAGAAGTCCTGTGTGACCAGGCATTAAGTGCAGGATGGGAAAAGTGGCAGGAAATGGAACTGCTGAGGTGGACAGTGGCAAGATAATGAACAGCCACAAAGGTCATGATGAGAAATTGGGATCTGTATTCTATGAGCAACAAGAATCATTAGAGGGTTTTAAGAGAATTGATCAGACTTGCATTTTAGAAAGATTACTCTGGCTGTATAATGGAAAATTAATTACAGGGTGCAAGGCTGGAAGTAAGGCAGCCAGTGAGGAAACTATGTCAGTAATTTTAATAATAGAGACATTACGCTGGTCTGACTAGATAGAAACAGTGGTGAGAAAAATGGGAGCATTTGAGAAAATAAGGAAATAGAATTAATTGGACTAAGAGACTGACCAGAAGTAGGTGACTGACCAGGCAAAGGACAAGAAAGAAATCTGAGATAATCCCAGGTTTCTTACTTGAGTGATCAGGAAAACTAGATCACTCTCGGATGGGCAGAAGACACAGTTCATAATTAGTCCCTGAGCTGGTCTCTCTGCCCAAAGTCCCAAGGGCCTATAACAGTTTCCATGTGGCTTCCGGAGGAAGAGTTCAAAAGCACAAACATGGCCATGTCACTCATTTGCTTAGAAAAATTTAATGGTTCTGAAGTTCCCACTGTGGTAGAAGAAAGGGGTGAGACTAAACAAAATAAAAAGGACTGACCTACTGACCAAGTGTTCAAGTTTATGGTGGAATTCTATGGATCTGGAACAAGACAAAAGATTCCTCTTGGAGACAGCCTTGACTACAGAGCCAGGACAGGCAAGAAAAACTAAAGTTGATCCTGGACCATGTCAACACAACAAATCCACCCACTGAAATGGGTTGGGAGCTGGGAAAGAGGTAGTGAGGAATTGGAGAACACCATAATGTCAGAAAATATGAAGACATTTGTTAAGAGGATGTCAAATGAAAACAGGCTTGGAATAAGGAAAGGCCAAGAATGGGAACTCCAGAGCAATTACCATAGAGTAGGTGTTACCGTCCTAGTTTATACCGGTTGTGGATCATGGGTGGATTAGGGACACATACAGGCCAGAGAACAGTGATTCCCCTGCATCTCCAAAATAAATTCCAAACTCCTCAGTGTGGCACATATGTTAATTTATTACCTATACAACCCTGCCGTTCTCTCCAACTTTGTTCTATAAACTTTAGCCAACTGTATATGTCTGAAAGGCCCCAAATTATGTGGTCTCTGTGCTTTTGCCCAAGTTTCTCACCCAGTACCTACCCTACTAACAGCATCTTTCAGGCAAAGTTTGGGGACCTCCTAACCTCACCTCAGAAGTTTGGGACATATTCTTATGGTCCCCTGTGTTTTCACATCACATTATGTTTCACACTATGTCATAAATGTAATTTTACTTATTCACATCCTCTACAAGCTATTTGAGGGCAAAAATTGTGATTTCCTACTTTTATATCTACCATCCCCTAGTATAGTATGTAGAACATGTACTTAATAAATGTTTGTTGGATGAGTGTTTATAAGTACCAGGTGAGATCAAACAATACAGTGAACATGTAAATTAAAAAAAAAATTTACAGTGAAAAACACATTGCCATTAATACCCCTCAAAATACTCCCCCTCACTTCGAACTCACTTGTCCCATCATTCTTGCCACTGAAGCACTTCTGGAAGTCCTCTTTCATGAGTTGATTCAAAACATTTACCTTTCATGGTCATTTTGACTTTAGGGAAGAGCCAGAAGCCCCACAATGCCAGATCCAGTGAATAAGGTGGATGAGGACACAACATAGTGTTTTTATTTGACAGAAATTTCCGTATTCTAGAATTGATGTGTAACACAGAGCCTTTCTGTTGTGGGTCACAAAATACAGTGAATGCTGCTGCCGAGTACTATCCAATGGAAAGGCAGGGATCTTCAATATGGGAAGTCGTGTGTTGAACTTTAGTAACAGTGTGTGTGGTAAGTTTCAACTTGTTCGGTGCAGTCAGTCCAGTCAGGTGTGAGCTATGGTTGAGAGAAGGTGCGTTTTAAAGTGTGCTGTAAATCATCCTCCATCATGACAATGTTCCGTGTCACATATCGCTTCTGGTATATGGCAAGTTCTGTCAAATATAAATATTATGGTATGTCCTAATTCACCTTATTCACTGGATCTGGCACCATGCAACTTCTGGCTCTTCCCCAAAGTCAAAATGATTCAGGACATCAAGGCAGCCATGACAGCACAACTAAAGACACTCATGAAAGAGGACTTCTAGAAATGCTTCAGAAAGTGGCCATGAACAATGGGAAAAGTGTGTTCAAAGTGAGGGGGCATATATTGTGGGGGATTAATTTCAATGCATCTTTTACTGTAATAATCGTTTTTATTTAAACATTCACCGTATTGTTTGATCATACTTTGTATCACACACAGACTTGAAACATGTCACCAAAACCGAATAATGCATTCCCCCTTCTCTTTTTCCATAAAAAAGAAAAAATGGTAATACTAGCAATTGCATAGCTTTGCTCCCCACCAAAAAATGGTAAACCTTATCATGATAATGCCATAAATTTATATAACATTTTCCAATTTACACAATGATTTTACACACAGTATCTCAAAAGTAAAGGGAGAATTAAGAAAGATCTGAAGACAATGAATACCCACAGAACTACTGATCTGGATCAGAGAATTCAAAAACTAAAATTAAAATTGACAGTTTGTCCCCAACCCATGCTGGCTGGCCCTTAGTGATATTTGAGAGGAAGGACTTGGGAATTTCCAGTGACTCTGGATGATCTCAAAGGCAGACAATATCTTGAAACTTCTGGTACCCTGCCACGTCATGAAATTTCCAGGATACCCAGATCTGCTTGGCTCTGGCTGAATGCATCCACCAGGTAATCTAGGACAGAAGATACTCTCTTTGGGAAGGGTAAATTCAATAAAACATCTTTTAACTATGCAAAGTGTTAGGGTAGTTAGTACCTTCTATTCCCTTTTTAAAGGTCACTCACCCTAATAATCTCCCTAAATTTCAGTTTCTTCAGAGTAATTCTCTTTTAAGTTTGAACAAGTGTCATAAAAGTATTTGTAATTTTTTGTTATATTGCTTTAATAGTTAGTAAGCCCAACCTCCATTTATAGCTTTTCACTTCGATTCTTGGGGAATAAATATTTTTAGTCCTTATTTTTTAAAGTTTTTAAACTACAGCTGTGAAAAATATGGTGATAGAATTGACAAAATTTGAGTTCAACTCTAAATAACCTCATGTAAAAAGAATACATTACAATATACAGAAAATTTTTATTTAAGTCAAGTATTTCTATTTACATCAATATGTATACACTTACTTATATTTCAGCTTTACCGAATGTCCAGGTTTTCCCCATGGAAGAACTACAAAGTCTTTGGTGTTCATGATTAGTGTCTTAATATTGTCTAAAAATTGTTGATTTATGCAAACTTCTGAAAAATAACAAAGACAATATAATTATGCCTGAGGTAAAATAGTTAACTTACAAATTCGAAACTACATATAACTCAAGAAAATTTTAAAAACAGAAATAATTATGACTGAAAAGGCTAAATCAAAGGTTAAATAATAAAAAAAATTACATAAGCTTAATTGTTATATAAATGTACACACTAATAAAATTATAAATATAATATATCTCTTGGAAATAAAATTTTACCAATAATTATGTGGCAAAAGACTGTGGAAATATTCAACTGAAAGTGAAGAATGCATTCATAAAGATAAATAGAACATATATTCTGGCTCTTCCTATGTTAAGGTTATAAAAATATATATCAGGTATTCCCATCCAAAAATAATATCCAAGGCTAAATAGAGTGAAAAGAAAAGAACCTTATAGATACAATCCAAACTTAAAAACCTCTTTTTTTTAACATATGTGGTACTGTAAAATGAGAATTAAGGCATGTAATAAATTACCCAAAGGCATCTTAACATCCTCATTTATCAAAGAAAATTTTAATGATGCTCTTTGCCTAAGATCAGAAATTAGCATATCTAGAAATAATTTTTCAACAAGAGGTGAAATAAAACAGATTTTCTACCCAACTCCAAGTTAACCAGAAAATTAAATTATTCAGAACACCCTGTTTCCTGAGTATCCAAATTATTCGTGGTTCTATAATAATTTCCTCAGTAATGCTGAATTACATTCAAAACTGTTAGGTTTTATTTGAATAAAAAAATTCCAAACACTCTTAAATAGAAGAGGCAATATCATAGAGTCCTTAGTCTTAAGTGCCAAACTATTTGCTACTATCAGTTTATATATGTGTTCCTATGTGCTCACAACCCCATGAATTTTTATTGAGGCTCTGCTACATGAAGGCACTGTGCTGAGAGGCATGAACGAGTCAAGGCCCAAGGACATTTGTTTTCTGGGCTCAAATGACATAGTGTCAAGTAGGTTATATAAGACCTACATATAAAAGCCATAAAACAACGTAGAAATTATAAAGGCCATCAAATTGATAGATGTAATAATAGAAGAAGTGAGAGGAAAGAGAGAAATCAAACTGGCTAGCATTTAAAGTGGGCTTTAAGGAGAAGCTAGGCTTACATATGATGATAAGGATTGGATGGACATTCTACACTGTAAGAACAGCTCTTGAATGAAACTGATGACTGGTTCCATTTGGTTGATATATAGATTATATGGATAAGGAAAAGTAGGCATAAGTTTGGAAATGTAGGCTGAGGCCCAGTAATGAGTGGCTTTAAATGCCAACTTAACACTTTTGGAATTTATTCTTAGGTAATGAGAGTCACTAAAAGCTAAAAGTTTTACAGGGCAGGACAGAAACTAAGTCTAGAAGCTTTGCTCAAAGACTTAAGGAGAGAAGGTACCAGAACAGGAGTAACCAAGTGGAAGGGTGACATCAGTCTACACAATCAAATAACTTGGTCTTCTTTGTTGTTCCTTTGGGAGACTATCTCATAACGTCAATGATGCAACCACTGATCAAAACATTTTTGGAATGCTTCTTTTGAAACTGACTGCAGAGTCCATCATACCCCCAACAAATACACAAATGTACTTCGGTGTGCTTCACTGAAAACTAAAAACAATATTGTCCAACAAAAGGGACTACTTTCTTTGTTCAATCAAACCTAGTTTCAAATTACTCTACATCCAGAAATCAAATCTAGCAAGAAAGGGTAGATTTTTACTGCCTTAGAGGAAATTCTGAAGGAAGTTATTCTCCGAAGATAATTCCAAAATGAAATTTCATGAAATAATTTTATATTGTAAGTAATATAGTGAGCATCATAAGACTAAGTGTATTTGTGCCTTCCATCAATAGGCATATATGTAGCTGCTCCCTTGTGACCCTTATTATAGGTACTGAAATCACAGTGGTAAATAAGACATGGTTCCTTCCCTCAACTCATAATCAAAGGGAAAGCCACACAAACAATGGCAATACCAGGACAAAAAGAAGTACTTGGGAACATCCAACTCAGACTCATTTTTCAACTACCAAATCCTATCTCTCAAAGCTAAATTTAGTATCAAAGAGAACTAAAGGTACCCCAGGAATGGAAAAGTAGGATTTTGTTTGCTTTTGGGAAGGGAGGATGTATTTTCTATGCCTTCTTTATACGTTAAAATCTTTATCTCATTTTTATGAAACAGAGGTTACAAAAGCTACCTTTAAAAAACCTCCAGGAATTATCCTGCTCCTGTAACATAGAGTCTATATCCCTTTTTGATCATAAACAGGAAATCCAACTCTTGGGCCTTGTCTACTGTCAGTAAGTTTTTCATGAAAAGTTCTAAAATGTTAACATTACCATTATTATTTAAAAATATAATAATAAAACAATCCCCAAAGTTAGTGTGTCTAATTATTTTAAATAATTTAAATTGACTTAATTTTATTTAAACACTGAAATATACAATTTTACAGCTGATGTACATATGCATAAAGCTGATCTGATAAACAAAGTCTGAAATGAATGAAGAAAAAGTCTTTGAATTTCATTAGGATGAGATGATTCATATTTATAGCTCTGCTTATAATGTGATTTAACCAATAAATGGTCTTATTCGGGGGGTATTTCACTTCACTGAATGCAATTAGTATGGCTTCTTCTCAATTAAGTGTTTTATCGAGTCACACACAAAAGCCAATTTTCTTGTATGAAGGAAAAAGGAAAATTTTAATTGTGAGTCATGCTGTTCTGCCAGTTTCCTTACATAAAACCAACAGAGAATTAGTCACCTTTCTTGGGACAACTAGGCTATAACAACATTAGTAGGAAGAATAGCAAAGCACAAAAATCTAGTCACCTAATGAACCAGGGAAATACAGATAAAATACCTATTACGCAAACCTCAGAGTTCCATTTGACCTTTGGTCATTCAATTTTTTTTCTTGTAATGAAATACCGAAAATTCAGTTGTTTGTGGAAAATTTTGTAGTTACTTTTTTTATTGGGCTGCATCACTTTTCTGTACCCAACCTTATTCTTCCCCACACATATACACACAATGTGACCCAATATTGTCCATGATGCTTTGATGATCTTTCTACACAGTTCTCATTCTGGGAATGCAAGCGAAGCACCGAAGGCAGCTGCCACAGAATGGAAACAAGGAAATTACAATGAGCTATAAATCTAGATCTCAGATAATTCATCAAGAGTTGTCCTAGCCTCCTAAAGAATTTATCATCATACCATGGGCAGAATGGGAAGTTTGGGAAATCATTGTTCTCAAGATGGGCAAATTTTAGTAACTGAAAACTTATCCAAGGTTAGTTGATTCTTCTAATGACCCAGATAATCTTAGACCTGAAAAGTTAAAAACCTATAAATAGGATTTTTTCTTTACTTTAGCACATATTTAAAAAGGGTCTAATAAGCAAGCTCTTTTGGATGGATTAAAATGTTTACCATAGTATTTAGAAATCAGAAACCCAAGCAAGAAATGTTAAATGAAAATAAATCTAAATAAAAATAGTAGTTTTAAAATTTTAAAAGAATTGTACCTTTAATATTTTCTCTGATATTACCTTTATTCTAAACATATATATATATACACACACACACACACACACACACACACACACACACACACACACACACACACACATATATATGTATTTTTTATTCCTTTTTTTTAAATAAGGAAAAGACTGATAATACATAATCCCTAGCATATTATCTTGTGCTTGAGTGGCCCACTAAATAAGTATAAGCCATTTTCTCCTACACAGGCCCTGAAAGAAAATTCAGTATTGACTTCCAAATTGCACTCCATCTTTCAGCCAACCCACCTATTTGATAAATAAACACTGCTTCAAGGCACTAAATGGTACTCAAGTCACCCAGTTTTTACATTCCATGACCAAGTTCCCTACAGAACAACTGAGAAAGTTGCCTTTAGATACAAGGGAAGGGGAAATGTTAGAAACTACCTTGAGAAGGACGTGAGGAGAGCATCAAAGGCTCTGCTTTATCCACAGCTTCTCTGATTTCATCTATTTTACATAATGGGCCTCTGGGTCAGATTTAATATAAAGAAACTTTTCTATAGCTTGAAAAAAACACTTGAGCTCTCGAGTTTTGGCTTTCGTGCGGCAAGCAGCCAGACGTTTTGCACAGAATTGCGGCAGCAAGGTGGACTTCTTGAGTCCTCCTCTGGATCTTACCACAAATGGAACATCTGTAACTCTCTGCTCATCTCGCAGAACAGCTAACAGACTCGGACGAGGATTACTTGAAGATGGGCAAATTGGGCAAGTAGGGGAAGAGGGAAGAGAGCGGAGTGGAGACACAGCCGCCTCCATGGCTGTGGAGACGTGGCCCGCATCCATGGCTGTGGAGACACGGCCAGCATCCTCAGCTGCAGAGACGCAGGAGATCCCAGGACTGAACAGAGACCACAAAACCCAGGAGGTGGGCTCTTTCCCTGCATCCCACAGCTGATCTCTCCCATCAAGAGGGCAACATATCCAGCATTTGATGCAGTAACCTCAGCTGAGACCTCCAGCTGGGCCCTAGGTCGAACAAAGGATACAAACTCCATACCTGGTCTCCTCCTCCCACTCTCCCAATCCTACCCCCACCCTTCCAGAGACTTTAGCTGGCCCCTGAACTGAGGAGTAGTTTCAGATTACAGAGGAGCCATAGTGCTCAGGTTCTGGGAAGACTGGCTTGCAGCTCTGACCCAGGGAAGAGGCGGGAAAGAGTGTGATTTTGCTGGGCTGGGAGAGAAGAGACCCCTCCATCTCCTTTCTGGCCTGCCTAGGGCAGGGCAATTACAACTGCAGAGACACTCCCAGGGATCAGCAGTAGGCGGCAAACGCAGCTCTGGGCTTTCAGCAGCTCAGAAATCTCCCACCCACCACACACACACACACACACACACACACACACACACACACACAGAAGAAGTGCCCTAAGACTCAGGAGAACTGGGCACAGGGCTGGTGGTGCTCACTCTAAGCGCACATACGTGCAGGCAAGAGCACAAACTGCACTGACTTTGTAGAAACTACCATCCAGACCTCTTAGCCCCACTCATCTAAATCTGTAGTCTCAAGGTCACTCTGGGCACCAGGTGACCGGCCCTGCCTGCACAATACGCAGAGGACTCTTTGGTACAGCAGAGGACAACCTGGAGATTATTTGGTGGGTTTAAGCCAAGACTCGCGCTGCTTGTTTTGTTTTGTTTTGTTTTTATATGTTTGCTATCTTTGCCTGTGTTGAGTGTGGGTTATCGGTTGTTTTTACATGTGAATATATTTGTTTTTTTCTTTGTTGTTGTTGTTGTGCTTGGTGGTTTGCTTTGTTCTTAAATTGCCCTTCACCAGGGCACAGCTTAAGAGGCACAAGATTCAACACACCCAGAGGCCAACTCCAGACCAAACCAGAGTACTAACCGGGTTTGACCTATAAGTGACATACCCAGAGGAAATTCTCTACAAGCACAAGAGCATATAGAGGCCAAACCTCATTTAAGCTGTCAACCCTCACTCAGCAGAACATCCTGCTGTGGGCAGAGCCAAATCTCACAACTAGTCAGCCAAAGAGTCAATCCCACCTACTCACAAGCCAAAAGCAATTAAAGATCAACTTTAACAGGACAATATACACAACACAAGAGTCACCTTTGGGGCACACGTAGAGGAGAAGAAGGAAGTGGTGCAAGTCAAACATAAAGGACACATACTACATAAGATAACCCAGCAAAAACTAAGAACCCTAGGGCATCTACCTAATACATCAAAGCAAACACAGAGAGTTAGCCAGAATGGGGAAACAAAGAAACATGTTCCAAATAAAAGAACAGAAGAATCCTCCAGAATTGGAACCAAATGAAATAGAGGTAACCAACCTGAGAGAGTCAAAGTTCAGAACACTGATGATAAGAATGTTTAAGGAGCTTAGTGATGACATAAAGAAGGATAGAGAAATCATAATGAACAACCAGTTAGAACTAAAGAATACAATAACTGAAATAAAAAAAACACACTTGAAGGAATTACCAGCAGGTTAGATGAAGCAGAGGATTGAATCAGCAACTTAGAAGACAAGTTAGCAGAGATCACCCAAACGGAACAAAAAGAAAAAAGAATAAAAACAATGAAGATGGTTTAAGAGACCTCTGGGACAAAATCAAGTGCAACAACATGCGCATCATAGGACTACCAGAAGGTGAAGAGAGGGAGCAAGGGATTAAGAACATGTTTGAAGTAATAATGTCCGGAAACTTCCCTAACCTGGTGAAAGAAACCAACATACAAGTCCAGGAAGTGCAGAGAGTTCCAACCAGGATAAACCCAAACAGGTCCACACCAAGACACATTATAGTTAAAATGGTAAAGGTTAAAGACAAAGAGAGAATCCTAAAAGCAGCAAGAGAAAGACAGAGGGTTACATACAAGGGATCTCCCATAAGACTATCAAATGACTTTTCTACAGAAACATTGAAGGCCAGGAGGGAGTGGCAGGAGATACTCAAAGTGATGGAAAACAAAGGCGTACAACCTAGATTGCTTTATCCAGCAAGGCTATCATTTAAAGTTGATGGAGAGATAAAGAGCTTCCCAGAAAAGAATAAACTAAAGGAATTTATTACTACCAAGCCAGCATTGCAGGAAATATTAAAAGGACTTCTATAAACAGAAGAAAGATGTAAACAATCTAACTACAATTTTTTTAAATGGCTATGTACCTATCAATAATCACTTTAAATGTAAATAGATTAAATGCTCCAATCAAAAGAAATAGGATGGCTGAGTGGATAAGAAAGCAAGACCCTTGTATATGCTGTATACAAGAGACTCACTTTAGACCAAAAGACACACACAGGCTGAAAGTGAAGGGTTGGAGTAAGATATTTCATGCAAATGTAAATAAGAAAAAAGCTGGAGTTGCAATACTTACATCTGACAAAATAGACTTTAAAATGAATATATTAAAAGACAAAGATGAGTACTATATAATAATAAAGGGATCGATCCGACAAGAGGACATCACCCTAGTAAACATCTATGCACCCAACATAGGAGCACCTAAATATATAAAACAGATATTGACTGACATAAAGACAGAGATTAACAGTAACACTATCATAGTAGGGGACTTCACCACACCTCTGACAACAAGGGACAGGTCTTCCAGACAGAAAATCAATATGGAAACAACAGCCTTAAATGACACATTGGACCACTTGGATTTAATCGATATTTTCAGAGCATTTCACCCCAATGCTACAGAATACATGTTCTTCTCAAGCACACATGGAACATTTTCCAAGATAGACCACATTTTATGCCAATTGTCAATTTGATGTCAGGTAATCAACAATGTTGTAAAGATTTTGTAGGGTATCCGATGGACACTTGTCTCGTTAGGGAGACCACCTCAGGGAAGATGTAGATGCCTGATCACTGCACTGTACACCTGAAGCTGAAGCTGAGAAATAATGAATGTCAACTACAAGTTTATATATATATATATGTATATGTACATATGTATGTATGTATATAGTTACAAGAAGTGGAGCACAGCATTAGGAATAGAGACAGTGGTAATGTAATGGCTGTGTGCGATGTCAGAAGAGGGATAGTGGATGGGGGGAGAGGGGTTGACACAGTGTGAGGAATATAAATGATAAACGTCTATTACTTTGTTTTGTGCACCTGAAACAAAGAAACAAAAAAACTTGAAAGGCACAACTATAAAGCAATATACAATTATTAATTCTGTATCAATTAAAAACTTTATATGATTACAAATAACAATGAAAGTGTTCAATTTATAAATCATACCTTTCAGAAACCTAAGCTCGTTCATATATTTAACCTATTCCACTCATTTTCCTACAACCCACTATTACACTAGGTGTTCACTTGTGAATACCTTATGAATGGGAAAATTAAGGCATTTGTCCAAGATTGGTGACAAAGCCAGAAATCACAATTTTGTTCCACTCCCGTTAGCTCTTCTTAAGACTTGAAATCTAAATATGGTTCTATATACTTAAAATGATTAATTCATATCATTCTCACCTTTCATACTCTTAACCTGTAGTGAAATGGAAATTTGGAAAAAGCACTGTTTGACATCAAATATTTTCTAAATTTTACAGCAATAAATTTAAAAACCATTAAAAATTGTTTGGGTGTCAGATTGCTTCCATGTAATGAGGTCACAAATTTTTGGTCTCTAAATAGTTCCCCATAGCCATAGGGAAGGAAAAAACAAAAACAAAAAACAAAAAAAAAACAAAACCTTGCTCTGCTTGGTACTTAACATCTTCCATTATTCATCCCAATCTTTATTTTCCACTACTCTGCTGGCCAAGTTTTATTTTATTCAATGTTCAGTGTGAAGGACATCTCTACCATGAAACTTTCTTCCATCAAAAGTGAGCTTCTCCTGTAAGGACATCCTGTGTATTACACTCATTTACTATTACTGCTGCCTTGTGTTATTTTGTTGTTGTTGTTGCTTTGCGTATATAGATGTTGTTTCCCCGAGTATCTCAAATATTTGAAGGCAGTCCTACCATTGATCTTTGAATTCCCAGCAATTAGTAGTGGGCCTACAAATAGTGTACTGCCAATAATAATGTGCTAAGTTTTAATTTTTTTCTACTGCTTTAAATTTATTGCACATATAAAAAAAATTTAAACAAACACATCATCCTCTTTTCCACTTCAACAAACCTTGTTTTCTTTTTTCCACATACCCTACCAGACTTTCAACAAATATACTTTGAACACCTCTTCTGTGCCATGTATCAGGTTAAGCACTAAGGAACAAGGTGGACCAGACAGGGATAGTACCAATCATCCCTGAACTTACACTCTGGTGAAAGAAAGAAGAAAAAATTAAAAACGAAATAATTGTGGAAAGTATTGTTTTGAAGGAAATAAACAAAGGACAGAGGTACTTTCAAATAATGAATTTATAATACCTAGTATAACCAGCAATATTACGGTAGGTCATGGCAGGCCTCTATGTAGCTTCTAAGATAAGGTAGTAGAGGAAGGGAGGCAGAGGGTTTTGTTTTTGCTTTTTTTTTTTGTGTTTTTGTGTGTGTTTTTCACTTGCCATTAGCATACAGTTTGTATAGTTTTAATACTGTGAAGCTTCAACTTTATATAACTTTTTTTTGAGAATTACTAACTTTGAATTTAAAAAGTCAGGGTTCAAAAAAAATACATAACTGAACCTATATATCTGAGCACCTCTAATGCTGATTTAGGAAAGAAAGAAGTTCCACAGCTTCTGAGTTCTCAGGAATCTGGTAGCCCTCTCTGCGACCCTTACTTGGGAGAAGTGTACTTACTTCTAGAATGAAGTGGGTGCATGTGGCCACCCATACAGAAAGGAGGCTACAAAAGTGGGTGTGACAATGCTTTTTCAGGGCACCAAATTTTTCATAAGGCGCAAATAAGTGCAAAGGATAAAAGAGGCTAGCATTTTAAAAGGGTGGGTTGTAGGAGTACATTCCTCAAGGTCCGCTTTCGCTGTCTGGGGTTCACCCTCGGTTCAGGCTTCCATTAGCACCATGGGCCGGGAAGTCGTTTGTTTATAGAAAAAAACTTTCAACTCCTGAGGTCAAGGCCAAGTCTTGCAGCCCACGGGGCTGGCCCTGTGTCGGGCACATGTCAGGGGCTCATCAAACTCCAGCGGACCGGGCGTCCCGGCTCCACTCCGAGCCCAGTCTCCTTTCCCGAGGTCCCACCGGGCTCCTCTCACTGCCCAGACCCCAGGAGCTCCCTCACTAAGTCGACTCCGCGGGCTCCCATCCGCCGCTAGCCAACTTACCTGGAGACCCCAGCCTGCTGCATCACATCCGCGGGCCCCAAGTAGCTGCCCAGAGCTTCCGGCCTTGGTCTCTTTGGTTACCGCGTTACATCGGTACCATAGCAACCACAACGCTTGATCCTGCCACTGCAGGCCCGCAGAGGGAGCAAGGGAGCCCTACCAAGAAAGGAGGAAAGGGAGTGAAAGAGAGGGGCTAGGAAGCAGACCCTGGAGCCTTTCTCCTGGAGGAGATAACAGTTAACTAACGCTTACTGAGTCCCTACTATATTCCAAGCACTATTCTAAGAGATCGATTTGTAATATCTAATTCATTCTAATAACAGCCCAATTTATATCTAAGAAACTAAGGAATAGAAAGTTTAAATAACAACTCAAAATTACAAAGCTAATGAAAGACAGACCCAAAAAGAATTAACCCACGCAGTTCAGAAATCCCACATACATGCTCAAAGGTCACAATAGAGAAAGTCAAGACTAAAACCTAGGTTTCTTGGCAAACTCAGAGCTCTTTTATCCTTTGTACCAAATTGAGGTATGACAATTAAGGTCGTGAACTCATCCTAGAAAAAGTGCTACACACCTCATTGCTGAATATCACTAAGGTCACCTTTGAAGTACTCCTCTTGGGAAGCTATGCACTGACACTAGCACCTAGTCCACCCTTCAAAGCAATTTTGGAACTCTTTTTCTGGAATAGCCATCAGAGCTGTCATCATATTACCCTTGATGTCCCGAATGTCATTAAAATAGCTTTCTTTCAATATTTCCTTTACTTTGGGCAAAGAAAGAAGTCATTGGGGGCCAGATAAGGTGAGTAGAAGGGGTGTTCCAATACAGTTATTTGTTTACTGGCTAAAAACTCCCTCACAAACAGTGCTGTGTGAGCTGGTGCATTTGTGGTGATGCAAGAGCCATGAATTGTTGGCAAAATGTTCAGATCGTCTAACTTTTTCACACAACATTTTCAGCACTTCCAAATAGTAAACTTGGTTAACTCTTTGTCCAGTTGGTATAAATTCTTAATGAATGATCCCTCTGATATCAAAAAAGGTTAACAATACCGTTGCACCTTAATTGTCAGACCTCGTATGTCAGGCGCTTTAAAGACAGAGCAGAAAAAAGAAATTGAAAATAATTAAGAGTTCAAGCTTAGGTAAGATGGTCCGGGAAGTATCTGAATGCAGGCAGGGAGAAAGAGATGAGCAGTCAGGGCAAGGAACATTCCAGACAAGGAACAGTAAATAAACTTCATTTCTGACCTAATCAATGGTAGTATTTTACATAAAACCTCTGATCACTTATGTACAGAACTTTTTTGCTTCAGAAAAGAATTCTGAAAATGCATTTACTGATGCAATAGTAGAATTAAACTCATAAAAATAATGTATAAAATATTGTGGTACATTTCAAAAGCATTAAAGGAACATTATCTTACTTATATTTAGGAGACTATCTTAGCTCATGTACAGTTATGCAAAGAAAAGCAGAGCCAAATGTAAACCCATGCCATGTTACATAATAAAATGAAACATATGAAGTATTTGTCTTTCAGAACCGTGATTAGTGACAAAATGAAATGAAACATATAAAAACAATGACACCTCTAGAGAGCCAATATCCTGAAGCAGAGTGCATTTAGCTGACACACCAACAATTCTGTAAATACTTTTCCATGTCTGTATCAGGAGCACAGTATTCCTGAGGGTTTTTGTAAATTCATGCTTCATTGTACCAGTGAGTACACAAGATTTGAACGCAAGATTATTGAGCTAAGGATATTTAATTTAAAGAGATAAAAATTACCCACAGGGAAGAAATTGAGAGCATAGACTTATTGAATTCAAAAGATAGCAGCAAGGTCATGCTGAAAAAGACACATTATCTGTCTCTCTCTCTCTCTCTCTCTCTCTCTCTCTCTCTCTCTCTCTCTCACACACACACACACACACACACACACACACACACACACACACTTCCATTAAGCAAGCCAAACGCATTAAGCAACCTTATGTTGTACTTTGTAGGCCACCTGCTGCCTGTAGGAAATTTGTGGCAGGTGTCATAACTTTGTTGGTCACTCACAGGTATTAAAATGTTTTTAGAAGAGAAGAAAAATTTCCAGTCAAAACTTTGCCTGTGATTTAGCACTAAGTTTTTTGGGGTTTTTTGTTTTTTTTTTCTTCCGCAGTGGTTGGGCCTGCTTACTGCAAGCAAGCCTGAAATCAAGGACCTGTGAGGAAAGGATTATGTTTCAATTCCTCATCATCCATTCTTGCTTTAGTCTTATTAATTGCTTGCATTAAGATCACAGGAAAGGATAAGGATTAAAGCAGCGAAGTCCTAACTTGACTTGTGCTCTGCCTGCCAGCTGTTTAAAGCTGTGGAAGAAAAATGGGTTCTACAGAAAGTGACCTCACAGGGTGATCTGATCATAAATTCCAAACTGGGCAGGTCATGGCGGGTAGTCATGCAGCAGGCATATAACTTTTTTAATAAAAGGTTTATCTTTGCCAAAAGCAAGCTCTGTCCATTGTTTCTGTGCATCTAGGTTAACAAATGTTTTCTGAAATGCCTCTTTTTAGACCCCTTCTTCTAAAGCTAGACCATCTTTTGAGACCCCTTCTTCTAAAGCTTGACCACTTGTAAGAGAGCACATAATCTTAACTATCCTGTAATTCCATCCTCACCATGCTTTTTCCTGCCTTCACATAATCTTCCTTATGGTCCCTTAATTCCAAGTAAGAGAAGCTGCAAATTACCATTCTAAAGGGCATTTTTCTCAGTCTGTTGTGATCTTGCTTCCAGACATATCTTGTTGGACTCAAATACGTTTTTATAAAAATTCTCTACAGGTCTGGACATTCTTACGTTGACTAAGCTGTCCGTTTTCCAGAGACCACTGGGGACCTCTTACCAGCATTCTATTAGATGCTGGTGATGCATTCTCCTCAGACCTTTGCTCACTGAGCCCCCAGGCATCAACCAAGTGATTAGTCTCCCTTCTCTCTGCAGGGTCTCAATAGTCCTGCCGGACAGAATTTTAAATGACTCACTTTCTGTTACATGTTTGCACCTTCCATGTCTGACCTACAAAAAGTGCTCTTATGTACTTTGCCCTGCTGTGCTGTGGGAGTGCAGGAAAGCCAAAATAGTCACTCCTCTTTGGCTCATAGACCAGCAACCGGCAAGCCTAACAATTGCACTTCTGACTCCTCAGATGGGAATCAAAAACCAGTCCACCGTATCCCCAACTACAGGGACCCACTGATGTACATCTTACCAGGCTTGAAATGACAGTCAGGGACTGTTAACTAACATTGTCCAAAACATAGAAATAAGATAAGGAACGTCTTTTCAATGCCTATTCTAAGAGCCCACTCAAAGATTACCTTATTCTCTCAGAAAATGTAACTTTTTATAATTATCATATACTATTCATAAGGCTTTAAAACTTTACATGTAACTGTAAAGTTACATGTTAATTGGTAGGCTTTATTTCATCTACATATTTCACATCATTTGTATCTATATATGCAAATACTTTCTGTCCTTCAGATAAAATAATCCCAGGGTTTAGGGTATTATTGCCCTGTAGTACATTAATCAGTTTTGTATTTAACCTAAAAATCACGTACCAATTTTTGTCAATGTTTATATATAGTCAGCCTATCAAATTTTTCTAATCCAGCTTTACTATTCTGGTGGTTCCTTCCTTAATGAATTAAATAAACTGTGAAACAAGTACATTCTATAGTTAGAGAACATCATGTTCTTAACTACTGAAATTATTTTTGATAATACCAAGCCTTACTCTTTTGAAGGGAGATGGAACACAAAATAAACCAGCAGCTTTCCAAAAGTAATCCACTTCTTGGCTCCTTAAACTCTTTTACAGGCAGAAGTCCAGGGTCAGGTCAGGCTTACAAAGCAAGTTTTCTATCATCTCCTTTTTACAAATCCTACAATGTAGCCTTCGTTTGAAAGGGAGCATCTACTTTGTTCATGCCTTGGCAGACACTGGATATAACATCTTATTACATACATATGGGATTTTTTAAATTGTCAAGGATAATTGAGCTTTAGAGTCAACATAAAATCACAAAAAGATTTCTCCAAACCTAAATTAGAATGATATAAATATATTTAATTGTGTCTGAAAGACTAAACTTAAAGAAAGTAAAAGAAGAAATTTGTAGTGAGGAGGTGACATTGTCCTTTAATAAATTTTTTTCAGCATTGTAATTTCTGGCTGTCATTCATGACACAGAATTCTTCAGCAAATAAATTTCCATAACAAAAGGCAATTATTACTGATGTTTCACAAGTAGAGGAAAATGATCACGGCACATGATCACTGTAATGTGCGGTACTTTCTCAATAAATGTATAGGCTTGTTGGGTGGGCATAGCTTCATTTAATCAGAAGTCAGCCAACACCTGTTCTATCTCAGACACTGGCCTAAGATGGATACAAAGGAGAACAAAGACTGCATCTCTCTCTTTGAAGAACCCACTGTCCATTGAGGGAAATGAGTTTACAAATAATGAATATGTAATGCCGCAGGTATGTATCTATAAAAAATGGGAGCATGAAATGTTTGCTGCCTGGCCAGAATTTCTGGATGGTTCAAACATAGTATTTGTAGCAGAGAGATAAGGATGAAAAGTTGTGCTGTGGACAAATTTAAAGGAACTTCAGACAGTACCTGTGCACAATAGAAACTCTAAAATTGTTTTTAAAACAGAAAATAATCATCTCTCTATGCTTATAGCAGCATCTTTCAAAGATTATAATTGCAGCAATGTGAAGTTGGAGCAAAAGGAGAACACAGAAGCAAAAGAACAAGTTTAAACTATGGCTATTTTAGTCCAAGATAGAAATGATGAGTCTGGAATAAATCAAGATAGAGGGCACAGGCCAAGTGAAACAGGTTCAATGGGATTTCTTCACCTCCGACAGAACTTGGAGACTGAAGAAATGGGTTATCGAGGAATAGGGAACAGTTCACAGAGAGTTGGAACCAAGAAGGTGGTGTAGAAATGAGTTCAGTTTTGAAGTTTTTACTTTTGAGATAGCAATAGGAAATGATAAAAATAAAATGTAGGTCTAGTTATTGGAAAGTGATGGGAGTGGGCCATATATACTAGAGTGTCATCAGCATATAGAGAGTAACCAGAATAAACTTAACAAAGGATGTGAAGGACCTATACACTGAAAACTATATGACATTTTTTTAAAAAATCAAAGAAGACATAAAGAAATGGAAAATATTCCATGTTCATGGGTTGGAAAAATCAACACAGTTAAAAAGATCATATTACCCAAAGCAATGTACAGATTTAATGCAATCTCCATCAAAATCCCAATGGCATTTTTTAAAGAAATAGAACACAAAATCATCAGATTTCTATGGAACCACAAAAGACCCCAAATAGCCAAAGCCATCCTAAGAAAAAAGAATAATGCTGGAGGTATCACGCCCTGACTTCAGCTTGTACTACAGAGCAACAATAACCAAAACAGCATGGTATTGACCAAAAGAAACAGACACACAGATCAATGAAATAGAATTGAAAATCCCGTAATAAACCCACATAAATATGGAAAGATAATTTTCGACAAAGGAGCCAAAAACATACCATGGAGAAAAGAAAGTCTCTTCAATAAATGGTGCTGGGAGAATTGGAAAGACATATGTAAAAGAATGATGATAGACTGCTATCTGTCACCATGTACCAAAATTAATTCAAAATGGATCAAAGACCTAACCATAATACCTAAAACAATAAACTGCACAGAACAAAACATAGATACTAAACTTATGGACTTTGGATTCAAAGAAGATTTTATGAATTTGACCTCAAAGTCAAGGGAAGTAAAAGCTAAAATAAATGAATGGGACTATATCAAACTAAAAAGCTTCTGCACAGCACAAGAAACCATCGACAAAACAAAGAGGCAACCAACCGAATGGGAGAAGATATTGGCAAACAATGCCTCCTATAAGGGGCTAATAGCCAAAATATATAAGAACTCATACAACTCAACAACAAAAAGACAATCTAATTAAAAAATGGGCAGAGGACCTGAGGAGACATTTCTCCAAAGAGGTCATTCAGATGTCCAATAGACATATGAAAAGATGCTCAACATCAGTAATCATCAGAGAAATGCAAATAAAAACCACTATGAGATATTACTTCACACTGGTTAGAATGGCTATCATCAACAAGACAAATAGTAACAAGTGTTGGAGAGGCTGTGGAGAAAAAGGAACCCTCATACACTGTTGGTGGGAATGCAGACTGGTGCAGCCGTTGTGGAAGGCATTGTGGAGATTCCTCAAAAAATTAAGAATAGAATTACCATATGACCCAGCAATCCCTCTCCTGGGTATCTACCCAAAAAATCTGAAAACATTTATCCATAAAGATATATGTGCTCCGATGTTCATTGCAGCTTTATTTACGGTGGCCAAGACATGGAAACAACCAATGTGTCCTTTGATAGATGATTGGATATAGAAGATGTGGTATATATACATAATGGCATTCTACTTAGCCATAAGAAAAGATGAAACACTGCCATTTGCAACAACATGGATGGATCTTGAGATTATTATGCTAAGCGAAATAAGTCCTACATAAAAAGTTGAGAAACATATGGACTTCACTATATGTGGGATATAAAACTGAAAGCAACAAAGGAACAAGACAAACAAAGAAAGAAACAAAAACTCATGGACATAGACAATAGTTTAATGGTTAGCAGAGGGTAAGAGGGCAGGGGGAATAGTAGATGAGGGTAAAAGGGGTCAAATATGTGGTGATTGAAGGACAACTGACTCTGGAGGCTGAACATACAATGTGATTTATAGATGATGTGTTACAGAATTGTACACTTGAAAGCTATGCAATTTTACTAACCATTGTCACCCCAATAAATTTATTAGGTTGGTGCAATAGTAATTGCGGTTAAAAAGGTTAAAAATTATTGGAAAAACTGCAACTACTTTTGCACCTACTTAATTTTTTTTTTTTTTTTTTTTAAAGAAAGACAGTAACAAAACCAAAGGAAGAGTTGAAAAATGTCCTGGTAGCCTTCAAAGAAGTATGGAGGGGGTGGTTTTGATAGAGACATTTATTCAGCATTCTTAACAAAGACTGGTATGAAAGCCATACTTGGACTATTTTATCCAACAGTATTTATTGCAGGGTCCTCACAAATGAGTTTGACAACCTGAATGAATGTATTCATATGATCCTCAATTATTCTGTTGTCATTCATACACTTACTTTCAAGAAGCATGCATTATGCACAGTGGTTAAAAAAAAGAGCTGGAATGTGTGTTGTCAATATTGATTCACCTATATTCAATTCATGTAAACAGGTCCAGAGTAGGTGAAGATAGAACTCACCTGATGAGGCCTTTAGAAAGATACTTTATTCTAACATAATACTGTTTTATTTTTATTTTTTTTTACTACACACTCCAAATTTAATATGAGGGTGACATTTCTTGGTTACATCCAGAAATTGATAAACTATAAAGGACACCAATAATCAGCCCTTCATCCCCTTCCCTTTGCCTGGAAATAATCTGTGAGCCTCAGCAGCCAAGTTTTCCTGTACAACCCAGCTAACCCTTGTAATGGTTTACAAGAAGTCCAAACTGACGAGTCAGATTTTCTCTTGTGAGAATGTATGATTGAAATTGAAAGAGAAGTTAGCAATATTCTACCATTGGACCACAAGAAGGAAAAAAAAAAAGGAAGAAAGGATAAAAGGAAGAAAAAAAGGAGGGAGGGAGGTAATTTCATGGAATTTTCCCTTTCTTGAGGACTAGCTACATACTAGCCTTTGGGTTCCATGATATATCCTTGTATCCTCAAAATAAATTTGTCTTTGTTTCTTAAACTAGTGTGGCTTGGTTTCAATTTTGCAGAACGAAGAATCCTAACTAAGATGACTGCCAGAACAATCGTAATGTAAAGTAACTTTTTTTATAAGGCAAGTCCAAAGTGCCGATTCCCAGATGATTCTTTTAAACAGCAGCAGAACATTAATATGTCTTTCATAATTTTAAATTAATATTCCTACGTATACAAAGACAGGAAAATGAGCTGGCATTCTTTTGAAGCCATTCCTTCAAAACAAAAGCTAAAATCTCTTGTTTAGTTTTTAATCAGCTTTATTTTTTATTTTGCTTTAAGTTTACCTGTGTCAGTTTCAATAGTCCACAATTATTTACAACAGATGTAGATTTAGGGAAAAGCTAATCTTGAAAAGAAAAAAGCTGGCATTTCAGAGAAAAAGTCATTCATTTCTGATCCTTGCCAAGTTTGGATAAGTGTATCCTACTGTCTTCTTGAGATTTATGCACTGTTAGTTGTACTTCATTTGGAAAATTTGCATTTTTCTCTCATGCACTTAAACTGTGAGGCACAAAACAAGAGCTACAAGGTTTGTTTGACATGAAATGTCTAAGTAATTTTCTTTCATCAACTTTGTTCTCCTATTATTCTTAACCCCAAGGGCAGATTTTTTTTCATCAGATTTTGTGAAACATTTTATAACAGCCTTACCTTTGCTCCCCAAAACATTCAAAAGGAGCTGTCACAACTCTCTCCATTATGGAACAAACTAGATTTCCCATACTTATGCTCACTGTGAGTTAACGTGATCTGTGCACCCATTTTCACATTAGTTCAGAAAGCCATATGTGTCTAACGTAGATAGCTTTCATGAAGGTGTGGAAGGTGTGCACATACTTATTGCGGACCTACTATGTCCCAAGGACTTTGATAGATAATGGATATAACCATGAACAAGACAGATTTGTATTCTGTCCTTGCAGACAAAACAATAAGTCTAGATTGTAGATACAGGTAATAAATAATTCAGAATAATAACTGCTAAAACTGTGTGAGAACACAATACTGTAGGAGCACAGAGGAAGGACACTAAGCCAACAGTTGAGGCTCAAGAAAGGCTTCCCAGCATAAATGATGCCCTATCTAAATTTGGACCAGATAGTTGAGTAGGAGCTCCAGACAGGTTTGGGATGGGGTGTGGGGGGGTGAAATTAGGAAGTGTTCTGTGTTGAAAAAATAATGCATATGCAAACATCCCCACAGTGAGTCAGAATATGGTAAGTCTAGAAATCTAAACATTTCCAGCATTACTGAAACATGAAAGGGACTTAGAAGTGGGGAAATGGAAAGGAAAAAAGTGGGAGTCATACAACTCTGGCAAAGAGGAGACTAATTAAGAGGGTATTGCTATAGTCTTGTAGGTCCGAGGGGCCTAGGCCAAGATAGAGGAAGCAAGATTAAAGACAAGTAAAAGGATTAATATTTATGTTGAAAAATTCATAAGTGGATTTGGAATTGATTAGATGAGAGGGTAAGAAATGAAGGATGGTCCCCAATACATATGTATAGGACTGAAGATAGAATTTTTTCATCTATGTTCAGGAGAGATGTTGGTCTATAGTTTTCTTTTCTTGTAATGTCTTTGTCTGGTTTTTGTATTACGGTAATGTGGCCTCGTAAAATTAATTAGGAAGCATTTCCTCTGCTACTATCTTCCCATTGAGATTGTACAGGATTGGCATAATTTCTTCCTTAAAGTTTTGGTAGAATTCACCAGTGAATCCGTCTGTGCCCGGTGCTCATTCTTTTGGAAGGTTATTCATTATTGATTCAATTTATTTAATGGATATAGGCTTATTCAGATAGTCTATTTCTTCATGTGTGTTTTGGCAGATTGTGTCTTTCAAGGAATTGTCCATATCTTCTTGGTTATCAAATTTGTGGGCCTGGAATTGTTCATACAATTCCTTGATTATTCTTTTCATGTCCAATAGATCTCTAGTGACTTCCCTTTTCCTAGTATTAGTAATGTGTGTCCTTTCTCTTAGGTAGCCTGGGTAGAGTCTTGTTTAGTTTATTATTCCAAAGTACCACCTATTGGTTTCTTTGATTTTTCTCTGCTGATTTCCTGTTTTAAATTTTATTGATGTCTGTTCTAATTCTTATTTATTTTCTTCTGCTTATTTTGGATTTAATTTGATAGTATTTTTCTTTCTATAGGTTGAAACTTACATGATTTATTTCAGATTTTTCTTTCTTTTTAATGCATACATGAAACACTATAAAGTTCCCTCTGAGCACTGCTTTCACTACATCTCACAAACATTGATAAATTATGTCTTCTTTTTCATTTAGCTCTCTCTCTCTCTCTCTCTCTCTCTCTCCATATATATATATATATACACACACACACACACATATAATTTCTCCTGAGATTTCTTCTTTGAACCATGTGCTATTTAGAGGAGTTTTGTTTAATCGCTATGTATTTGAGGATTTTCCAGCTATCATTCTGTTACCAATTTCGAGTTTACTTTCATTGTGGTCTGAAAGCAGACATTGTATGATTTCTACTCTTTTACATTTGTTAATGTGTGTTTTTATGGCTTAGAATGTAGTCTATCCTAGTGAAAATTCCACGTGAGCTTTAGAAGAATATGTATTCTGCTGTTGTTGGGTAGTCTGTAGATGTTCTTTATATCCAGTTGATTGATGGTGTTGATGACTTTAACTGTGTCCTTACTGATTTTCTGTCTGTTGAATCTGTACACTTCTGAGAGAAGGGTGTTGAAGTCTCCATTTATAATAGTGGATTTGCGTATTTCTATTTGCAGGTCTCTAATTTTGGTCTCACATATTTTGACACAGTTGTTAGGCACATAAATATTAAAAACTGTTACATCTTATTAGAGAGTTGACCCATTTCTCATTCTGTAATGGACCTCTTTATTCTTGATAACTTTTCTTGCCCTGAGGTCTGCTCTGTCTGAAATTAAAACAGCTATTCTGCTTTCTTTTGATTAGTGTTAGTATTATTTATATTTGTCCATACATGTATTTTTTAATTTATATGTCTTTATATTTAAAGTGTGTTTATTTTAGACAATGTGTAGTTGGGTATTGGTTTTTGACACATTCTAACACCCTCTGTCTTTTAATTGGTACATTTAGACAATTCACCTTCAACGTGATTGTTGATATATTTGGAATAATTTCTATATTTTTTACTTTTTTCTATTTGTTGCTCTTGTTCTTCATTCTTATTTTTTCTTCCACTCTTTTTCTCCTTTTTTTTGGTTTGAATTGAACAGTTTATATAATTCCATTTTTCTCCTCTCTTGGCATATCAGTTATGCTTTTTAAAAATGTTTTTTAGTGTGTCCTAGGGTTTGTAATATACATTTACAACGAATCCAAGTCTACTTTCAAGTAACACTATACTGCTTTACAGGTAGTGTGAGTACCTTATAATAACAAAATAATTCAAATTCCTCCCTTGCTTTCATTGTATCATTGTTGCCATTAATTTTATTTATATATAAGCATATATATATCTATATATATACACATATTCATATATATTTATTTATATTTATATATATATAATATATACTTACAAAATTGAATACATTATTGATATTATTTAGAACAAACTGTTACCTGTTAGATCAATTAAGAATAATAAAAATAAAAGTATTTATTTCACCTTCACTTATTCCTTCTCTGGTGCTCTTCTGTTCTTTACATAAATCTCTTTCTGACCTATATAACTTTCCTTCTCTCTAAAAAACTTCTTTTAATATTTCTTTCAATGCAAGTCTACTAGAAACAAATTCCTCAATTTTTGTTTATCCGAAAAATTCATTTCGCCTTCCATCTTGAAGGATAATTCTAGGTTAACTTTTGAAACTATAGAATTCTAGGTTGGTGGGATTTTTTTTTCTCAACAATTTAAATATTTCATTCCACTCTCTTCTACCTGATTTCGTTTCTAAAGAAAAATCAATATAATTCTTATCTTTGCTCTTCTCCATGTAAGGTGTTTCTCTTTTTGGCTTCTTTTAAGCTTCTTTTGTTTGTTTGTTTGTTTTTATCTTTGATTTCCTATAATTTGAGAATGATATTCCTATAGTTTTTAGGCATTTATGCTGCTTGGTGTTCTCTGAGCTTCCTACATCTGTACTTTGGTGTATGACATTACTTAGGGGAAATTCTCAGTCATTGTTTCAAGTATTTCTTCTTTTCCTTTCTCTCTTTCTTCTCCTTCTGGTATTCCCATTACATGTATGTTCCCCTTTCTACATCTGTCCCACAGCACTTGGATATTCTGTTCTATAAATTTTTTTTCAATGTTTTAGCTGTTTGTTTTCCAGTTTTGCAGGTTTCTACTGAGATATCCTCATGCTCAGAGCTTCTTTTATCAGAGATATGCAGTCTACTAATAAGCCCATTAAAAGTATTCTTCATTTCTGTTACAGCATTTTTTATTTCTAGCATGCTTTTGGCTTCCTTCTTAGAATGTAATCTCTGTGCTTACATTACCCATCTGTTCTTGCATGATGTTCACTTTATTCATTAAAGCCCGAAATATCATAGTAGTTTTAAATTCTCAAGCAGATAATTCCAAGATCCCTGCCATATGTGAGTCTGGTTCTGATGCTGATTCTGTCTCTTCAAACTATGCTTTTTTTTTTTTTTTTCACTTTGAGAGTGCCTTGTTTTTTTCTGTTTGTTTGTTTGTTTTTTGTTTGTTTGTTTGTTTTTAAATAGCTGACATGGTGTGTGGGTAAAAGGAACTGCTATAAATGGGCCTTTAGTAATGTGGTGGAAGGTATGGGAGGAGGGTAAACATTCAAGTCCTATGATTAGGTCTCAGTCCTTTAGTGAATCTGTGCATGTGGACTGTGTACTTCTCATGTTTTTCAGTTGTTTCATTACCCCTTTAGGTGGGACAGAATGCTAAAGCCAGCTGGAGTTGGGTATTCCCCCTCCCCCAGATCAGTCAGGCTCCAAAAAACAAACAAACAAAAAATCCAGAGGTTAGATTCTGTGTAAATAATTTCTCCAAAGTGTAGACCTTAAGAACAGAATGCTCTGTCATATTTTAAAATGGTTTATCTTTCTTTTCCTCTGCCCCTGCAGGAAGCATGAAGGGATTTCTCCTCATTATTTATTGTGAAAACCTGGTAGAATTTCAGGAGGAAAAACTCACAAAAGCGTGGAGTTCCTTTGGTGACTGGGTCCCCCTGGAGTTTTTAATTCCCTGAGTTGTCCACACTGCACCTCCAGCAATTCTTAAATTACAGTTCAGGCTTCCATACTTTGGCACTGGTTCCCAAGCAGGTCTCAGTTCCTTTAAGATGTGATTCTCTGTATTTGCCTGTAGGGATTTACAATACAATTAGGGGGCAATGCCTTGCCCTGTGACCTCACTTCTCTCATAGATCTAAGAAGCGTTGTTGATTTTTCAGTTTGTTCAATTTTTTACTTGTTGTTAGGTCTGAATGGTGACTTCCAAATTTTTACATGCCATACTAGAAACCAGAATCCTCTGTTCCTGTTTGTCTTTTTACATAATTAATATGTGAAAATCATGTCTTCAATTTCCATTTACCTCTTAGCGAGTTTGAACATTTTCTAATGGCCATTTGTATTTCTATTTCTATTGCTTCCTTTTAACATAATTGATTTTTAATTGTTACCACTCAGTCTCTTCTGTGATAAGGCCATCTTTTCTTTTACCCAGCTTTATTGAGGTACATGTAACATACATACAATAAATTATACATATTTTAAGATTACAATCAGTGAGTTTTGGAAAAATGTGTATACTTGTGTAACCACCACTAAAGTCAGGATATAGAAAATATACATCATCTCAAAGAAGTACCTGCTTGCTTCTGTTGTCAATACCCCAGGGAACCACTGATCTGCTTTCTGCTACTATGGAATAATTTTTCCTGGTTCAAAATTCATTGTAAATATAAATATGCACTCCTTTGTGTAAAGCTTCTTTCCCTCAGCATAATAGTTCAGAATTTTTTCTGTGTTGATGTGTGGATCAGCACCTTGTTCTCTTTTGTTGCTGAAAACTATTGCATTGGATAGATATACCACAATTTGTTTACATATTTACCTATTAGTGGACATTTGATTGTGTCTAGTTTTGGTTTCTTATGAATAAATTTGCTGTAAGCATTTGTGGGCAAATATGACAGTTCCATTTGCCACCACTTATTTTGTGAGCATAACCTGGAAATCACATGTGTGACTTCAGTCTATATCCCATTAAACAGCGTTTAGTCATGTGACTACACCTGACTGTAAGGAAAGTTGGAAATACAGTCTGTAGCTGAGGTGCCAGGTGCCCATATAAAACTCAGGGTTTCTATTACAAATGGAAGAAAGACACATGGGAATGTCAGGGATCGACTTCATGTGAAGTGGAGAAATCAAAAATGTTTTTTAGATTTTGGGTGGATGTTGGTGCCAGTGAATGATTTGACATGTTAAATTTAAGATTTTAGACAACCAAGTAGATGGATGAGCAAATTGTTCACTATACCATTCTGGTATATTTCCAGCAGGAATCAAAACTGAAAATAAAAATTTAGGAATCATCAACATATAGATGGAATTTAAAGCAATGGGATGAGATGAAATTATCTAGGAAGCAAATGTAGGATATGTTATCTTTCCTATACAATGATTTCACAAACTGTTTTCAGAAACCAAGCTAAGTATAAATATAACTAGCAGAATGCTAATTAGCCAAAAACAAAACAAAATAAACAAACAAACAAAAAATGTTTCACCTCTGTTCTCTGGTAAAGCAGTAAACCACTTAAGGATTATATTATTTCCAGCCTCTCTGAAAGTTAGGTATGACTGTATGACTAAATTCTTACCTATGGAATGTGAGTGATATAGTCTCCTTATCAATCTGAATTCCTATCTCCAGGTAGACTTTTATGTAAAAGTAAAGGTTAACGCCTATCTGATTTAAGCCACTATATTTTAATATTTTCTAGCAATTTAAGGCTTACCTTAACATTCATGAAGCATATTTAATTATTTCTTATGCTCAGCTAAACAAATCTCTATTGCCAATTATTTTAGTCATTTTTTATTGATTTTATCACAATCTTCTTTATTTTTTAGCATTACTTATTTGGGTTTAGTTTTCAAAAAATATTAGGACACTAGTATTTCTAAACTGCTCCAAGAAATAAAGTAATGATATTATCTTGCAGAACATTAATGAATATTTTCTTCATGTACTTGTGATTCTTTCCAGTCATCGCCTCAATTAATTCTTGAAGCTAAAGTTAAAAAATAAATAAATAAAAATAAAAAAGCTAATGTGGTTGTCCTCATTTCACTGAAGAGGAAACCGAAGTAGAGATATTAAATTCTTTGCCGATAATAGAAAACCAAGTTAATGGAAAAGGTGGAAGTAAAATGCAATTATCTAACTTCTGTCTTTATTGAACTATTGGATTACAAGTCACAACCAATTAAATACATGATACAAGAGCTAAGAAGCATAACATTTGTATCATGTAGATGGCCCCAAAAAGCCCATCAGCATTTTGTAAAAAGTTTTTTAACACTTTAAAAATGAATTTTATTGACCTTTTTCACTAAGTTTATACACACACACACACCAAGTTGGACATTTAAGTTCATAAAATCATCCTAGAAAAGTGCTATATACCTCATTGCTGAATATCACTATGGTCACCTTTGAAGTACTCCCCTTGGGAAGCTATCCACCAACACCAGGGCATAGCCCACCCTTCAAAGCAATTTGGAATTCTCTTTCTGGAATGGCCATCAGAGCTGTCATTATATTACCCCTGATGTCCTGAAATCATCAACATGTCTTCCTTTCAATATTTCCTTTATCTTCAGATAAAGAAAGAAGTCATTGGGGTCCATATCAAATAAGTAGGGAGGGTGCTCCAATACAGTTATTTGTTTACTGGCTATAAACTACCTCACAGACAGTGCCACGTGAGCTGGTGCATTGTCGTGATGCAAGAGCCATGAATTGTTGGTGAAAAGTTCAGGTCATCTAACTTTTTCATGCAGTGTTTAGAGCACTTCCAAATAGTAAACTTGGTTAACTGTTTGTTCAGTGGGTACAAATTCACAGTGAGTAATCCCTCTAATATCAAAAAGGTTAGCAACATCGGTGTAACAAGGTCACGAACTTAATTGTCATATCTCGCGCCTAAGAGTGTGTGTGTGTGTGTGTGTGTGTGTGTGTGTGTGTGTCTGTGTAGACTTACAGATAGGGAAAAATGTGAAAAATATTTTTAAATAGAAAATATATTCTAAATTTTCCATACATATTAAAAGCTGTTTATATATTTATACGTGGATGCATTTTCTTCCAGCCGTTTCTCAATCCACATCATTAATCATTTAATTTTCACATGTTTGTGATCAAATATAAATTTAGATGGCTTCTATTATATATAGTGTTTCTCAACACAAGTGAAATTCAGCAGAAATCCATTGGGTGGAGTTGTATTATAACTTAACATTTCAAAGTGTTTCTCAACTTTCTCTCTAACTTTCCCCCCAGGCTTTATATAGCTTATGGCTAAGCAAAACTAATATTTGAGACTTGAAAATATTTTATTCCCACTATAAATTGTTTGGAGATTGTTGGCTCAGGCATTATTTTATTTCCTGATTGCATCAAATACAAGCCACACGCACATGAACACAGTTTAGGATTTTATAATCCTGTCAAAGAATATGTTGCTTATTCTTCAAAAATATGAAGATGAATAAGTTAAATAGAATATCCCAGTTGAATTGGTAACAATGTTGTCCTGTCCTTTCATCTCTCCAACTTACTTTTTTTTCTTCCATCGAGAAGAAAGGCAAGCATCTAATTTTCATTTCTGTGAGAAAAAATGCTACATTCCTGAAATAAGCAAGTCTTAATTAATGTTGATCCTTTCTCATAGGTGCTACAGAAAGCTGCCAAGAGTTTGACATATACTTAGGGAACTAGCTTCTGAAGAAATGTTTGTACCTGTAGCTGGACAACTTAGATCTTATTCATCAGCCTGCTGAACTGTTCCTTTTTCAGAAACATAGATACCATCCCAAAATTTTTTTATCTTTGTTTTTAACAGTCATGGCTTGTTGAATCAAAGCAATGCAAGTCATGTATTGATTTTGGGGGAAAAAGTGTTGGTACCTGCATGCACAACCAGGTTCATCTCTCTCTCTGGCAAAATGTCTAATTAAGTGATATTAATATCAAGGACCCAACCCTAGAAATGGTGATTTTGTAAATTTGAAGTAGACTTCAAGAATCTGCACATTTTACCAAGCACTCACAATGTCCAAGGATTATATGTGGAAGTACCAACCTCAGGGAAGGACAAAGAAGATGGGGACCTTGACATCAGTTAGTTCACAGTCTTCAGCCAAAGAAGGAAATAGAGACATATTAAAACATGCCTCTGGTTCAATGATCACTCTAATTCAAACCATTCATCCTCTGAAAGGAGGCCTAAAATTTTCTACTGTGCTCAGTAGGACTTACTCCCCAACACTATCAAAAGTGCACCAGTAACTTATGCTGTTCAGAAAAATTAAGGTCAAGACTGTGGTTGGAAAATAGTGAGATATGCAGATTTATAGATTGAGCTAGGTGGGTATTTCCTTTCACTCATTAGGAATTACTAAAATTCTTCCCTAGGTAGAGATAGTGTTCTTGACTATTCCACTTTTGATCTCACATTTTCTGTATGATAGTTATCAATTTTGGTACTAGCTGGTTTTTACCTGTGATACTGGAGTATTTTATGCAGGAATAAGGTTGTGTTTTTTTTGTTGTTTTTTTTCTTTCTTTCTTTTATATTTATTTATTTATTTTATTCCCCCCCCCCCCCCCGCTGGCTGTGTTATAAGAACAGAGAGGATTACCAGTGTTAGAGGAGCAGCTGTCACGAAAAGATCATAGAGTAAAGACTCCTGAGATGTGAAATTAAATCTGAATTCCACATGTAGTAGCTGAGTGAAAAAAGGAGCAGGTGTCTAACATCCATGAATTTCACGTTTGTATAATATCAGTAATAGTGCTTTAACAACTTTATGAGGTTGTGATGAGGTTTTCAAGAAAGCACACAATAAAAATACTTTATAAACTGTGAAGTGTTTTGAAAATCACAATAACCTTGTTTCTAATGATACACTCGCACTTCCAAGTCACTATCCAAAACACCACTGGCCGTACACTATGCATACAAATTGAAGGCTAAGAATCTGTAAAATGCTCTCCAATGGTCAAATAAATCAAGACTGAACACCCTCTCTGTTCTCAGTGCAATGTTAAGTCTGACACACTCATTAAAATTATGTTCCTTGGGGTCCAGTTGATTACAATAGGATTGTAGAAGAGTAGATTTGAAAGAAACATTATAGGTATGTTTCTTGATCATACGCCTCACTGGGGTACTTGTTAAAAACTCCAATTTCCTGGCCCCACATCAGATCTACTGAATCAAAATCCCCAGAAGACCTGAGAATCTGTAGTCTATAATCAATGCAAGAATGTTATGATCAGAAAATAATTGGGAAACTTTCTAATCTACTTTTTTCCAAATGTCTATACAATGTAAGTATCACTCAGACAATACCCTTTAATTTGGTTAAGCTCACATTTTCAAAGGGTAATATATTCTATTATTGGGATTTTGGTCAATAAAGAGTTGAGAAGGCAAGATGTGTGTATAAAACAGCAGCAGGCACTATAATTGTTCAGTTTTGCAATGAGACACACTGATGCTATGTGCTGGATATCTATGTTCAAAAGTAATGTTGACAAAGTTATATTTAAAAAACAAAAGTATCTAACTCCATGTTAATTTTTGGTCTGGATAGCATGACATATCAATGTGCTTCCAAAAAAAATAAATATTGAGAAGATTTTTACTTTACTTGTATGACAGCATCAATTAACTTCTGTGTGACATTTTTAAAGCCCATACCAGGCCCATGCCAGACACTGCAAAAAGGAATAGGAACTGTTAATTACATGTTGGTCTCCTCAAGTCGCATGTTGTCTTTGAGCTGCCTCAAAGTAGGCCCATGACTCCTTTCTCATTATCCCTCCCTTTCTCTGGCACAGAGAAAGATCTGTACCTCCTTCTGCAACTCTACAGGGTAGAAGGCATATCTGAGTCATGTTTTCAGGAGTTTTGTAAGGGCTATAAGATCAGCGCCTTGCTTTGTGTGGTCCCACGTTCTCCCTTTTGTTCCACTCAGTATCAGTGGGACTGAGGCGAGCTCTAGGGCCTGCTCCTTTACCATGGCCTGTCATCCTTCTCATCGTTCCTTTCCCACATGACTGCTAAGTCTAGATATATTGTCCTGGTTTGAGACACCCAGGTGGCAGCTTAAGCAAGCTTTACCATATCAGAGCACAATTTATTTACCTTTTTTTCACATTTTTCTCTTTGATTCTGCCCTATTTTGCCATTTCGTATAGATAGATAGATAGATAGATAGATAGATAGATAGATAGATAGATAGATAGATATAGATAGATAGATGTGTATATCTATATCTATATCTATATCTATGTCTATATCTATATCTATATCTGGAAGACCTAAAGCAAGAATATGAAATTAAGAGAGAAAGCCATGTGGCCTACTTTGGTTTAAGGCTTTGGCTTCCTTGGAATATAAGGAAACTTGTGCATGGTTCACCCTCATTTACTGGAGTTCTATTTTCAGGCTTGAGTCCAAAGCTCAGTTAAAATAAGGTCTTTTTTTTGTTTTGCTGTACCCCTTCATATCTCACTCAGGGATCACTTGAAGAGAAAGCAATCAGTCAAGCCATGGCATGATTTCAGAATTCTTATTCTCCTGGCAAAAGTTCTCCGCAATAGAGCCCAGACTAATCCGTGTAAAAATACAGTTTCTGAATACATCTAAGCTAGCATGCTGATCCTGTGCCTGTTTGGCCAGATCCATCTTTGCTCTCTATGCTGTCTTGCAGCTGCACTACAAGACAGCTGACAGCTGCAAGATGCTTTTCCCTGCACCTACGTCAGCTGCTCCCAACTGGGTTCTGTTGTCAAATGTGCAGCTGACCCTTGAACACACTGGCACTGGGCACCTACCTCCTGCAGAGCCAAAAATCCATGTATAACTTTTGACTTCCCTAAAACTTAACTAATAGCCTACCATTGACCAGAAGCTTAACTGCTAGTATAAACAATCGATTAACACATATTTTGCATTTATATGTATTATGTACTGTATTCTTACACTAAGGTAAGCTAGAGAAAAGAAAAATTAAGAAAATCATAAGGAGGAGAAAATACGTGTACAGTATTTATTGAAAAAAAAATACATGAAGAGGTGGATCCGCCCAAAGATTAACTTTATAAATGAATGATTATGGAAATGAGGTTAGTCTGCATGGTTGTAAGCCTGGGAGATTGAGAAAATCAACACTATTATGGTGCACAACTCTAGTGGACAACATTCACATTGAAGAAAACCTGAAATGGCTTGTAACAGAATTGGACAGAATGTAGTTTGTGTGGCCAATTTCAAGCCACAGAGCAAAAGACTGTTAGCAATGACGGGGATAGAAATGAGAGGAAGAGCATTAAGGATGATAATCTGATAGGCAGAGCAGAGTAGTGGAGAGAACACTGGGTTAAATTTGAAAAATCTGGAATTGTTAATGTAGATGGGATAGAGTGAACTCATCACAATGGATAAAATCACTGGGGGAGAAAGGATGTACCAAAATATGATAAATATAAGGTTGAATTTAGAGCAAGTAAAACGGCCAGAAGTGAAATGGACAAAAATAAGTGAAAGATATGCAGAAGTAGGAAGAGTAGAATAACTGAAGCAATGTTTTAAAAGCCAAGAGAGAAAAAAAAAAAAAAAAAAGACCAAATGTGTCTAACAGATAGACAGAATAGAAATCTTCAGAGGATGAAAGATGAATGCAGGGCCTGGACAATGACTATTAGAGGGACAGTTAAAGCAACTGTGGGGGAAATACCACGTGCTTGGCTGTGGGGAAAATTCCCTGTTACAAATCCTTTTGCTCTAAAAAACATTATAACCGATAATAGGTTATATGGGTTTTATGGGTTTATGATTGAGAGCAATTACAATATTTAAATTATCTGAAGGCAATAGATTTTAAACTTCTGGGTGCATAAGTATTGCCTGGGGACTTGTTAAAAATACCAGTCCCTAAGACCCATCTCACAAGATTCTGATTATTTAGGACTGCCACCAGACTTGCTAAGTCAGTACTACTCAAAGTGTGCTTTGACGACCAGTGTGAGTTTGCAAACTGATTATTACCAGTCATGGAAGGAAGAAGTACAGATAATGAGAGTAAGGGACCAGAAACTTTCTGAACCGTATGACATTGCTGCAATATCCAAGTCCCATGATTAATGGATTTGTCTCACTGTACACAGCATGGAACAAAAATATCAGTCCTCCACAAAATAAGGATAAAAAGAACTTTCATCACACAGGTTAAGAAGCCCTGATCTAGATAATTCTGATGCACATAATCCATGAACCAGATTTTAACGAAATATGCTATTAAAAAATTTCATGAAAATCTTAATTCAGTCACATTTGAAACATTTTTTGCATAGCAAAGAAATAGTATTTATGCATATGTATATATATATATATATTTATATCAAATATATGTTAAAAGATAAACAGACATATTAAAAATTTTAAGAATTTATTTGAGCAAAAATTGATTTGAATCAGGCAGCATCCAGTTTAGCAGATAGAAAGGAGCTACAGGGAGGAGTACAAAATGAAAGACTTTTATGGGAGCAGGAACAAGGAATTTATGCTAGGCAAAAAAAGCAGGTTGGTTATTCCCAAGTTCCTTTCCTTTAGGGGATGGCAGGGGTCTATTAGGCACATGACCTCACTAGTGCTAATCAGATGATTCCTGATTGACTGGTTTAAGATTCATTTCTGAGAGAGCAGAAATTCTAAGTCTCAGTTGGGTGACATGGGCTTAGCATAAGCAACTCCATTTTGGGCTTATTTTCTTGTTTTTAACATATTCAAATGGACTCATACACAGTATCAAATAAGTGGGGAAAATTGGGGTGCATAAATCCAGAGAGTTTTGTTATATTTTTCTGCCCAGATTTAACCTATGTTTAAGAAGCAGCAGCTCATTTTATTTTGCTTTGTTTTGTTGAAGCTAATCATGAATGCCTGGGTATGTTATAAATATTCACGGTTTATAAATGAGAAACTGCAAATGACAAAGTCCTTTCAAAATAAACATAGTAATAATGATACACTAAAGCCTATAAGGTTTTGTCAATGAACATTTTAATTGGAAGAAATTACATTAGCAATTTTTCTTGCCATTTTCTTCCTAAGAACAAAGGATGATGAAGGCTGAGATACAGCAAAATTACTTCAGGGGATTTAAATGATCTGTCTCTGGTTTTCACAGGACTTAAATAAAATATCACCACCACATTAGATCTGGTTGTTATTGGAAAGAGCAGAAAGGTACTCTGTCCTAGTCTCATATGATAAGCATGACACTGCTTACCTTTTTTTTTTCTTCCCTAATTATTAAATCCTTAAGCATCTCATTTATAAACATGAAGAAGTCAACTACTGGTCCGCAGAATTAATGATATAGTAGTTAAGCAAAGAGATTCTTGGTGATAGAAATCCGGTTTCTTTTCACAAACTCCTTCACCTACATCTTACTTATCTTCCGTGGTTTGAATTCCTGTGCATTTTTCGGTTTTTCTTTCAGCTACCAATTGAATTGCTGTTTGCTTTGAATAAGAAAGAACACCACCCTAGCAAAGATACACAAGTCACCTCATATACACACTGTGTGAATGACCCATGATGGTCTTTTGAAAATAAATTATTCCCTATCCCATTCCAGCATGTGCACACACATATAAACAAACACACAAATTATTTTCTTTTTCATGTCATGAGAAAATGATCAGATATATGTTATTTCCATATTTTATCTTCCTTGAAACACTACTTACTTTCATATATTAATATTTCAGTCCCAAATGTAACATGTCAAAGTGGAGAGTTGTGTTGACCAGCAAGAAGTCAGAGGGTAAGAAATTTCGCTGCTTCCAGAAAACTATTGTTAGTACAGAAGACAATAAATAAAAGGGAAAGGCAGGAGGCAGCCTTTTATGGTGAGAGAAATGCAGACGATGACAAAACTTATAAGGCTAAGAAAAAAACAAATCATCTTTAGAAGAACTTTTACTTGAAGTGGCTTTGCCTTTCAGAAGGAAAAATGCCTTGCTGAATCAGCAGCATTTGGGAGAGGAAAAATCTTGTATTGTTTTTCCAAATACTAAACTCAAACTCACTGGCAAAAAAGAAAAAAAAACAAAAAAAAACTGAAAGGTTGTATTTGCATGTGAAATGAGAATGAGTTTAATTAAGCTCAGCAAACTGCAAATTACAGTCATGGAAAATCAAGCAGAGGGGGTGGGAAGAAAAGTTTGGGCTAGTAGCATGCTGATGTACAACAGAAAAATCCACATAATAGGTAGTGTGCCAATTTCACCCTGCACTTTGTTTCACCGATGATGAGCTTCAAGAAGGGGGACAAAAATGAATGAGCGCTTATTCTTGTTCAGTCATAAAGCTGTTCAGTCAAGCAAGTAGACAGATAATGAATTTCTACAATGGGAAATTAATTTGTGGGTTCTGAAATTCTTCATTTTGTTTGTTGCAGAAATGTGCAGATGTGTCAGGATGTCTTGCTTTTTTATTTTTTCTTTTCAATATTTTATCACAGCAGAAAATGATGACTTGACTATAACTGTGAAATGCAAATTTATTTTGTCTTGAAATGTCAAATATACTATTGTCAGTCTACAACAACCATAAAAAGGAATAAGATTCTCTGAAGGACCAGATCACATAATCAATAATATGCTTTTCTATAGGAAACGAAATCCCCAGTTGTTCAGAAAATATTGCCTGGATTTCTATAAACTTTAAAATTACTGGCCATAAATTGTGATATGTATGTTGTATTAGTTAGAAAATATTTTCTATACCTAGTGAATTTATTGTGTAATATATCTACGTCGATTGTATAAAGATTTAATGAGCAACTATTATCACTACTGGTTGGTATTGAGATAGAAAAAAAGCCATAGGCAGTCAGGGACAAGGCCACAGTGGAGGGGATTAAGGCAGAGACCGTAACAAAGCCAGAGGAAATAACTTTAATAGTTAACAAAGCCTTGCAAGTTGCAGAGCCCGCCCAAACTATCAGCTCAGGTGTAGGAGGAGGAGGGAGCCAATCAGCTTGCTGAGCCCACCAAGATTAACTGCCCAAGTACAGAAGACCAATTAGCTTTGACTCAGAGTTATAGTTCTCAGCACAGCCCAGCCTGCCGGGGCATTCCATTTCGGAACTCCCTCTCAGGAGAGCTTTCCTTTTGCTCTTGTTCTCTTATGCTTTTATAATAAAACTGTACTGCTTAAGCCTTACCTCTCCTTCCGAGCCCGTGTTCTCATTCTTCAGGTACGTGAGACCACGAATCCTGGGAACACACTAGACACCAGAATACTATGCCAGTATTTACTACAAACCTTTTTTTTTTTTTTTTTCTCATCTAAAGAATTATAATAGTGCATGAAAAAAAATTAATTTTTTAATCTATGATATTTGTAAACTTTTAGCAAAATTTGAGGACATGTGAGACACCAGAAATAATTGATTTTAAATTGTCAGGTCAACTTGGCTTCATTGAAAACCTTGTACAGAAACAGTTAATTAAGATTCATTGTTAAATTGATAAGAATCAGCAATTCACACATAAAAGAAAAAACAGTTTACAGAGATAATCCAAATAAAAACCCAGCTGTTGTATATTCATTCACTCACTAATAAACTCACTCATTCATAAATAGGTATTTTGTTAATACTTTTGTTGATGTAAGAAAAATCTAAACCTGTAGACAATTTTAATGAGTTTATTTGAGCCAAACTGACAGTTGCCAGGAAGCAAACTCTCAAAGGACTAAGAAAATATTGCAGAAAATGGCAGTTTTGCTGCTTATTTTATACACTAGAATCAAAGGAGGAGACGTAAGGATGGTTACATGAAATGCATTAGTAGTAGATGAAAGGGGTGGAGAAAGCAAAGCAGAGGAATCTCTGGGATTGGATCAAAAATACAATGGAGAGACACATACTTCTTTTGCATTTGTGGGTACAGGATAATTAATAATTAACATTTACAACACATAGAGACGGTATTTGTGGAACAAGATAACAATGAAAGGTTGGTTCTGTGGTCTCGTGCTGTTGTGTGCAGTGGGAGTGAACTGAGGGGTCCAGAAAATGGAGATTACTCTGACATTCCAAGGGTATGTTTTCTTAGATGCAAAAGGACAACAGACAGGTTCACTTAAGGTAAAGACTGGTCTTTATCAAGAAAGCTACAAGCCTAGGATATGATTACCAGTCATGACCTGTTTTTAGGAATTTTTATGTTCAGACTATGCTATGTGGTTAATTTTGGTCTTTGAGTTTGTAGGGCCTGCCATGCTGTCTCCGTTGAGCTTGTAAGGTTTAGTATGTGGCCCTTTTTTCCGTCTACACTTTGTAATAACAAATATTTTATTAGTACCACAATGTGATATTAACTGCCATTTATAGAAACCAATATGTGTCAGCCATTATATATATATGCAGTCTCAGAAAGGTTAGGAAACTTGCTAATTGTTTCAAAATTATTAAGCACAAATCCAGTCCATTTAAACCCCAGTCCCAATGAAACTGAAGCCAATATTCCTTTAAAAACACTAAGCTCCTTCCCTTCCACTATTTTTCATAGTTTGCACTCTGGTGCTGAAGATGGAGAAACAATTAAGATTACCATACAATGTGGTGCTCTGAAAGTTTGACTTTGAAAATAGATTGACTGAGTTGAATGTTGAAGTATAAACTGGAGTTTCTCACAAAAAGGAAAGAAGGAATTTCATAAATGGTGGTTAGGAGTCGGGGTGGGGATTGCATGTGCAAGGTCATGGAGACAAGAGAAAATATGGCATATTCAACAAACATTTATTATGTGTCTATTGTGAAGCAGAATCTACACTATAGATTGGCATTGGTGTTAAATGAATGAATAAAATATGGCCCTTGGATTCAAATATTTTATGATCTTATAGAATCTTATAGAAGGTTAAATCTTATAAACAACTAGGTACTCTAAAGTACTACAACCGATGTTATAGATTATATACAGGGACCAAACCAAAAAAAAAAATTAGTTTCAAATGAGAAGTTCAGCAAAGACTTCTAAGAAGTAACAGTTGAACACGGTATCAAAAACTGTTTCAGATTTTTCTAGGCACTTTCTGATTCCAATTAGGACACAGAAGACATGAGAACCATGAGAATATCAAAAACACCTGAATAATATAAAAATCATATCTGTATATGGGACTGTCAAAGAATAATGGATACAAGAAAGATTTGATAAACAAATTTCTAAAGAGAGGAGCCCTTCATAAGAGAGCACTGAGCTCTAGACAGTGTAGAAGCAAGGAGAGCAGAAGGCTGCCCAAGACCTAGAACTGGAGACAAAGCCATCTGAGCTACTGGCAATGGTGGAGACAGGTGGGACATGCTGGCATCTGAAAGACTATCAAGTATAACAATAATTTGTTCAGCACAGAAATCATCTCTACCCTACTCCAAATTAACTGAAAAAAACTGAAGTAAAAGTGGACTGATAAGCAGAAAGAAATCATTCCATCTGCCCTACCTCCCACATTCTTCATATACCTGAAATTGAGGGACTTAAAGGGGTTACATGGGATTCCAAATCAAATCCTGATAAGAACAATGAGATACCCTTCCTTTGGAAGATGGGTGTTGGGCTGACCAGAAGTGAGCTAAAGCTCAGTTCCAACCAAATGAGCACTTGCTGAAATTTGAGTAATCACCTCCCTAATTTGACCAACAGAGGAGAGAACTTTAAGTGCCTGGGAGGAAAATCAGTATTATTCTTCAATTCTTACTTTTCTTCTATACATAACTTCCAGGATGCAATAATAAATTAAAAAACCTGCAAAGAGGCAAAAATAGGATTCAAAACCAAGGAAAAACATCAACAGAAGTAGACCACTAATGACCCAGATACAAGAATTAACAAAATAATTTAAAACATCTATGTTAAATAAGAAAAGATGGGAAGAACAGGTGAATGAATGAGTGGTTTTGGCAGAGAAATAGAAAATATAAGAAAAAACAAATAAAAATTATATATCTGAAAAACACAACAATAAAAAAATATGTTTTACCAAAAAATCAACAAATAATTAAATGATTGGTGACCTTGCAGACAAATAAAAAGAACTAATCTGAAATAAAACATGGAGAGAAAAGGAAAGACAAAAAATACACCAAACAGAACATTAGTTGACCTGTGGGACAATATCAGACAGTCAAATATACATGTTATTGGAGTCCCAAAAGGACAGGAAAGACAGAATAAGGCAGACGAAGAAAAAAAAAAAAAAAAGAAAGAAAGAAAGAAAAGAAATAATGATTGAAATTATTCCTTATATGTTTAAAATGCATAAATCTATAAACACAAGAAGCTCAGTGAATGTCAAGTGGAATAAATTCATAGAAAATGCAGCTAGGCATTTCAAACTACTGAAATTCAAAGGTAAAGAGAAAAATTCTAGAAGGAACCAGAAGCCAAAGTAAAAGTCCATCATATGTGTTTGTGGGTGTGTGTGGTGGGGGTGGGGTATGAAGGGGGTGTGAGGGGTGGGCAACAAACTCATTAAAAGGAATGCAAGCCATACACAATGGATTGACACCTTTAAGATACTAAAAAGAAACAATTTAAAAAATGTTAACCTAGAAGCCTATATTCAGTAAAAATAGCCTTAAAAAATGTGAAATATGTACATTTTAAAATAAATGAATAAATAATAAATGAAAGTGGAGAATATGTTGCCATCAGATTTGTACTACAAGAAATGTTAAAAGAAGTTCTTTAGTCTGAAAAAGAGTGATACCATTTGGAAATGCAGATCTTCAGGAATAATTGAAGAATTCTAAACATGGTAAGTGAAGTAAATATGCTTCCAATTTCTTTTTACCCCTCTAATTTATTTTGAATATATTTGACCACTTAAAGAAAAAAACAACATTTATGTAGTAGTGATTATAATATGTAATAGTAATATATATATATATATATATATATATATATATATATGAATAGTAAAATTGATAAAATGGGGATAGTGGAATTATAATTTAGTGAGTTTCCTACATTATACATGAAGAGGAGCAATATTAATTCAAGATAGAAAATGATAGTTTAAGTGTGCGTACTTTAGCCTCAGAGCAACTATTCGAAAAATAAAATGAAAAAGTAAAATAAAAGTCCAAGTTAGATAAAACAGAACTCTAAAAATAGAGAGAATGCCAAAAAAATGTATACACATTTTAAGAAGGGAAAACTGCATTAAAATTGTAATACTCAGTATACACCAATAACAAAAGATGAATACAAGGCACATTTGACTTCTGCAATTACAAGAGGCGCTCAAAGTGGTGACCATCACCTGCTTGAGCAACGCTGACAAAGTGTCCATTTGTATACAGTTTTTTGGCACCCCCTGGTATATTAGATTAATTTGAAAGGAAGCAAAAGAAGTATGACCAAGACAAAACAGAGGAAACAAATGGAAAATAAAAAGAATATGTTGAAGCTCAAGCAAATAACATCAATAATTATATTAAATGTAAATGGAATAAACATGCTGAAGAAAAAGTGATATTGTCAGAGGGGATTTAAAAATAATTACTAATAATAGCTAGTGGCAGTTAAAATCCAATTACTAATATTAATAATATGTTCTCTACAAAAATTTCATTTTAAATGCAACACAGATAGGTTGAAAGTAACAGTATGCAAAAAAGTACCATGCAAACCCCAATCTGAAAAATCCTGGCATGGCTATACTAATATCTGACAATGTACATTCCAAAACAGGACTATTACCAGAGATAATGAGCAATATTCATAATGATAAATAAGTCAATTCACCAAAGAGACAAAATTTTTCTAAACATATATGCCTCCAATAAAGGAGCTTAAAAGTAAGCAAAGCAAAACTTACAGAAACAAAATATAGACAAATCCACAGGAGACTTTATTACTCCTGCAAAGAGAAATGGACAAATTGGGGCCTACCTGGTGGCTCAGGTAGTTGGAGCGCTGTGCTCCTAACACCGAGGTCGCCAGCTGAATTCCCACATGGGCCAGTGAGCTGCGCCCTCTACAGCTAAGATTCTGAACAACAGCATTCCCTGGAGCTGGGCTGAGAAACAACGCTTGAACTGGGGGCAGGGAGCAGAAGAAAGGGGGAGAAAAAATAAATAAATGGACAAATTTACAATTATAGTAGGATATTTCAACATTTTTTCTGTCAATAATTAATAGAACAAGTTTTTATATGAAAATAATATAATGAGAACATTTTACGTTCTGGTAGCATTGTTGGGGAAGTATTGAAGAAGAGAGAAAGCGGTTACTAATTAGCAGTCATTACAGCAATCTAGTTAGAGATAATGATGATCTGAATTAATAAAGAAATTGTGGTGGTAGAGGAGATAATGTAAGAAACTAGAACTATATTTGGTTTATATTGGGTTTCTAAAATTAATAGAAACGTAATTTCTTGCATGTTTGGTGCAGGTGGGAGGTGGGAATAAGGAGACATCTAGAATCTTCAAGGGTTCTTTCTAGGGGAGTGGATGGATACTTTTCATCAAAACGGTGTAAAGGAGGAGAATCACCTCTGAGAAGAAAGGCAATAAGTTAACTTTTGTACACTTTTGAGATGCTTTGAGACATTGTTGAAAATGTCCAGTAGGTAATTGAATATGTGGGTTTGGAGCACAGGAAAGAGGTCAGGTTAGAGATAGTTGCAGTGATTGAAGTCATTGGAATGGTAGAAATAACCCAATTAGGCCAAATACAGAACTTGAACTTTGACATGGAAAGTGTAGATACAGGAAGAGGAATCTGCAATGGAGACAAAAAGGGAAAGGATGAGATGATAATCAGAAAAAGTCTGTTACCAAAACTAAGGAGAGATATTAGTTCAAGAAGAACTGTGTCCATGGGAACTAAATGCTGCAAGAAAGTGAAGACTGAAGTGCACTCATTGCATTTGGCAAATAGAAGATTTCTCCCAATTTTAACAAAATAGCTTTGTGAAGAGGTGGACTGAATGAAAGATGAAGATGAAGAAAAAGTTTGTATAGATTATTTTTTCAGGGAGCTTGACTTCTAAACTGAATAGGAACTCCTAACCTGAAATTAGTAATCAAAGAAGGCGTTCCTGGTAAGTTGGTGTCACCAATAATTCAAAAGACCACTAAGAACTATGAGAAAGGTGAAGGAGACACTTTCTTCAACCTAAGTGACCAATAAATTCTTCCTGACTGGAGAGATTAGCATAGTTTCTTTTCTGTTATGTTGATTTGCAACCTAAGTGACATCTTCAGAAACAGCCCTTAATAGCATGTTTTTATGAGAAGCACTGTATGTGTAAAGTTTCTAGGAAAGGTTTACAATTATAAAGAAGAAGGTGATAAACACATCAAGGCAATTTGGGCAAAAGCATACTTTTATCTTTTACAACAAAAGTGGAAAAGTTTAACACAGCTTTCTTAGTAATTTATACAATGGAGACACTCTCCGTGGAACTCATGAGATTGAAATGGTCTGTGGAAAAGATGTAAATAAGATGTTTCTCATTAGAATAACCCCTGGACTTGAGCACCATGTATACATCTAGGAAAATATCTTAGAATTCAGATTTTACTGCAAATTAGTGAGTTCTCTAATGTTCTCTACCATGATCTCCAGGAATAAAGTGAAAGGAGTGAGAAGACTATGGGAAGTGGCAGCAAAGGTCCAAACCGCAACTTTATTTCTGAAAAGAACATGAGGAATGGGAATTGTGAAACATAAAAAAAAAATAAATTAAATTTTGTGTATAGGACTTGGCACTTGAAAAGTAACAATCTCACTCAAAAGATGAATGTTCTTCTAGTAGTTCCTGAATAGCCTGAGTGCCTAACCACTAGTAATGCCTTCCTGCCAGCTTGCTCTACTCTCAGCCCTGGTTTACAAATGGCCACAAAGTCAATGATCTCTCGGTCTGCTGGGTGGCGCCAGATTATCACATAACGGCAGAATCCCAGCAACATCAAGCATTTCAAAACCTTAAATGAATAGGTGTAAACACATGTTTATGACCCTCACTGTATACTTTAAATTTCTCTAACAAAATCCAAGTAAGGATACCAGAAAGGAAAAAGTATGAAGTTTCTCAAGTGTAAATACATTAATGTAAAGTGATTTTTTTCCAATCTCTGGAAGTGAGGGCAAGATGTCAGAGTAGATATTGCTGTGCTTGCCACCTCCCTTGACAACATCAAAATTACAACTAAATTATAAAACAGTCAACCTGGAGAATCATTTGAAGATTAGCTGAGCAGAAGTCCTATAACTAAGAATATAACGAAGAAGCCACAGGGAGACTGGCAGGAGTGGTGGAGATGGACTGGCCCCAAACCCGTGTGTGGTGGCTAAGAATTGGGAGGGATATCTTGGCTGTGGAGGTCCCATTCCAGAGAAGTAAAGGACTCTGAGCTTCATACCAGCTTTGGGTTTGAAGTAACCCTGTTCATAAGCAGTTTGTTTCCTACTCAATAAAATATCCATATCAAGGTTTTTTTAAGAAAATGATTTTTTCTGGTATTAATGTTAAAATATTTTTATAAGTATAAATGCCCAAAGGTAATGTCCACACCATATGACTTCTCCGATCAGAGAGGCAAATGCAGGCGTAACATAGTTTATATGAGTATTATAATTATTGGTGTGCTGGCAGAGTGCTCTGGGAAGACCTTGACCTAGTCCAACCCAGCTCAGTGTAACACCTCCACTGTGCCCCCAGGTGATCCGTTATAGTGCCTCCAAGTTTTTTTTGGCTGACATATGTTCCTCCAAGCTTATCTTAGACAATAGAGTGTCACCTCTGCACCCAAATCACAATCAGCTCCAACTAGCCTGCAAAGTACTTATCCACTCTCTCCCCATTAAAAATATTGCTGTTCTGTTTCATCACTTCAAGATTTTGCAAAAGCAATAGCTACTTTATTGAATAGACTATGCCGAAAATGCTGATGTTTTGAATGAGTCTTTGGTGGAGACTGCTAGTTGTCTATCAAAACCTATGCTCCTATTCTTTATAGGACTAGAGCTCAAACTGGGTGGTGTGGCCACCTGGTTGGTGACTGTTTTCCAGACTTCTTTGCAGCTGCCTCTGAGATGTGCCTTAGTTCTCACCAAGAGAATATGTGTAGAAGTGACAAGTGCAATGTCTACCTCATTGGTTTTAAAAGAAAACTGGCTAGCCTGGACCTCTGTTCTTTTTCCTGGCCTTGAGCCAGAACATGGAACATGGTACAACTGCAACCCAGCTTTGATCATGTGGATGAAGACATTGCCTAAAAACTGAAAAATCTTTCAGTGCCACTGTATTTGAGACCTACTTTCTGTTTTTCATAGCCGCTTAACCTTTACCTAACTAATACAGATGTTAATAGATGAGTGAGTTTTATCTCCCATGTTTGCATTTTTAACACAGGCAGCATGGAGACCTAGTTACTTAATGACAAGGAGCTCCTCTACGGCAAGAATTCTCTTGGCAAGTCTTGGCAAGTCAGCCATGTCTGCTACTGTCACAGCACTAATGACTTGGAAAATAAAGACTATGTCTTTCTAGCTCAGGCATTTAGCACAGGTTTTAGTGCAATGATAGGTACAGAGAAGAAATTTAAAAATATTGGGATTAGGAAGAGTTTGCAGCCTCTAAAATCATGCCACAAAGGCAACCATGTAACCTGCTTACACACAGGGTGAGCCCTGCAAAAGTTAGGCTTTATGAGCACTAACACTGCTGCATAGCTGAATATAGTGTCAAGCTTAAAACAGACCATATGGCTAATGCTTCCACATTTTGACCTGCCATAAAACGTGGCAGTTCATCAGAAGATCAGCAGTGAGTATATTGACATTGCTAACTTTCCTGACATCTGAACTGTACTTCAATATTAGTTGTCATAAAATTGCATGAATGAGATATCTATATGCTTAATTAAAAAAATACTGCAGGATTAATTTACCAAATGAAGGATAATAAAAAATTTAAATCTAGTATTCATATTGCTACTTGGATGCTGTGTAATAGCAATCTTGGCTCTCCCTGGAGCATCATCGCAGGCTATGTTTGTGTAAGCTAGGGCACACCTGGGCAGACACTGACCTCGTTTACGCGTAAGCATTATTTTCCAAAAGGCACTGCTTGAGAGCATTTCTCAGGCTGCTCTATGAGCAGTAATCTTTGTGTCAGGTCTGCCAAGTCTAGATATCCATCTGTAACAACTGTTGAAAGTGATTTTTGTACTGGGCTTGATCATAAAAGCAAAATGAGTTACGGGAGAAATTACTCGGTCGATAGTTTTTAACCTGATATATTCCCAAGAACTACAAATAATACTTTGCTGGTCATCATTGCCTCTTCACTAAGAAATCATAGCCACATGTAGAGAAAATGTCTTTCAGGACCCAGGATAGGTTTCAGATACAGAAATCTTGGAATAGTTTATTTCACTCTGAGTCTTAAAGTGAAATCTTTCTGCTCCACTCTCCTTTGTCAATATTTCCTTAGATTCACCTTCCCTTGCTTTTGAAGACTGAATATAAAGGGATTAAATGTAGCTCTGTGCTTGGGAGAGATGTAAACAAGCTGCTCTGCCTGATTTGATTCCAGTTTAAGCTGTCTTATCATAAACCAGGGGATTTTGTTTTTGTCTCTTCCTGTCCAACTCAGCCTATAAATAAAACAAGTGCTTTAGAGTTAAGGCAAAAAGTTATGTATGAATAAAGCATTTGTATTTTTCTGGAGATTTCCAAGAATTTGGGCATGCTGAACTCCAACATTTGTAGGTTCCTGAGAAGAGGACAAATGGAGGCCCATCTACCATATATCCAAGTCAAAAATTTAAAGAAAATATCTCTATTCTCCTACTTCAGTAAAGAAGCCTTCATAATAACCTGAAAGGCCAAGCTTGAATTTAGAATTCTTGAATTTGCTGTGTTTTTGTAACAAAACATGGCAGCCTAAAGAGAGCCAGTCCATTGTTCCCAGAAGGTAATAACCCACTTCTTTCCCTTCTATCCCACTTTGTCCCACTTTGGGAGGGGCCTGGTTGCATGCCTGTCCCAACCTGTACTTCCCTCTATGCCACTGCAAACACCAGTCCTCTGGCCCTTTCTTGTATCTTGGGGTAGGCCCTCTAGCTGTGCAATATTTCTTAGAGAGAACAGACTCTAGGAATACCCTATAGTAACCTTGAAAGCAGACTTGGGGCTGTTTGGGAAGTGAATTCTAGAATTTCAGAGATCCAAAATGTGGTCTAAAAGAGAGAGGCCCAAGCTCTAGATGGACACACCCTTTGGTTTTATAGACTTTTAACTTTTTGGACAGAGGACATGGTCAGAGGAGGTTTATAACATGGGACTCAAACTCTTGCCTGGGTCTAAGGATGATACTGAATCTAGGGTAGTAGAAGGCAGCTAGGAGATTTGGGAGTTGGGTTTTGGTCCTGTTTCCTAATACTACCACCTGATTTCAAAAGAAAAGTATACTCCTGAGTACTTTAATTGTTAGCTGTGTTATATGGAGATTCATAACATCCAATTGGGTCCCTAGGATATGTTATACACTAAGAAGAAATGATTTCTGGGCACTGCCATGATATAAGCATAGAAAATGGAGAATTCAAATGAATTGTTTATAAAAAGCACTATTACTGCTGCATATGTCATATTGCCCTAGTTATTAAATTAGTCTAATTAAGATCCAATTCTCTAGTCCCAAGTGTGGAGCCACTGAAATTATTTTTTCCCGTTTAATTAAGTGGGTACTTACATAGAGACACAAGTAAAACAATCCTGATAAGACACAGGCAAGCTTAAATCCCACTTCAAATATCTCTCATTAGCTAGAGGAAGAAAAGATACAGTACATGGCCAAATAAGACAGTTAGGTGTAACATTTTCTCAGCATTCTGGCAGGATTGAAGGAGAGTAAATCCCATTCCTACTAAAACAGTTCTGATTTTTAGCTGTTCCAGGAAAGGTCCATTGTTGCATGCCAGACGATTCAGTTTGTCAGAAAGGGATAGCATTTAGACTTTCCATTTTATGAGGTCAGCTGGCTATAGTTCTCACATCACCAAGAGTGATGAGGCATTCTGACAAAGAACATTCTGGACAGAATACTTTAAGAATTGATCCCAATTCTAAAAGTCAATTATATGCTTTCACTGCAGACCTACACATATCCACAGTAGTTATGTTCTCAGGTTGTATCAGCTTCCATTTATATATAGGTTTTCATTAATTTAGGTGAGAGTTGGTACCCAAGAAAGAAATTTTATTACAATATAGCAATTGCTTAGGGAGCCTCCAACTTCATAAAGAGAATTGTCCAGGGGAATTCTACCAAAACAGATACCTACTATGAGATATAAAGAGAGTTTTAGCACCAATTGCTAAAACTGTAGTGATTATATGCTGAAATCACAATTGGCTGAGCCACTGGGTAAGGTAACTAAGTTACCTAGAGATAAGTAGAAATCTGTTGGATATATTTACATATCTCCTTACTAGTGAAAGGTAGTGTTTATCTAGCTCACAAGGTATGTCTCTGAGAACTAACTGATATTCCTTCATAAGCATCAGCTCCAGAATACTTCTAGGCAATAAGTATTTTGATTAGGGCTGGACATAACCCAAACTGAGCCAATCAGATTACTATAAGGAATTGGAATTGGAATCTGATGATGGTAGCCAGCCTCTGATGGTGGCTTGGTTTATAAATGCAGGAACTTCCATGGGTCATATATATAACCCATATGGTCATAGATATAACAATATCCATGAATGAGCAAAAACACCAATCTATAGAGACAGATGAACTTGAGAGGGTCTCAGCGAAAAGCCAAGAGGATAAACTGTAGTGCTCCAAAAGGAAGCATAATAATTTAATAACATCCTGAAGACGTGATATTGGTTATTTGCAAGTACTGGTCCCTCCAGAAACTTGGTTACAATTTATATTTTTCAGTAATCAAAATATCCCTGTGTCCTTAAATAAACCATTCCTGTTTCAGCCTGTGGGTTTTAGTGCCTTGACAAAATATTATTTGAATGTCTCATTTACCCTGTAAAGATCTCTGCAAACACAGAGAAAATAAAAAATGAGTTTTGCTTTTCTCTTAATGCATGTTCTCTACAAAACAATTTCTATGATTTTATTTTCCCTCAAGGGGGAAACACACACACACACACACATAAATAAATGTATTATTTTTTCAATTTGCATTGATTTTCTGTGGTCCTCCTTGTGGCTATATTCTGCTCTGTAGTCATGCTCTGTAGTCCATCTGTCCCGTAGTCATGTAAAATATTTTATAGTTTTTCCATTTCCTTTTCCGGTGTGAGAAAAAAATTTAAGGGGGAAGTGTTGTAGTACTTGAAATAGTTATCCACACTGTGCGGACATCTTAGACTGTGACGTACCTATTTCACAGTGTAATACAGTCCTGGTTTCCCAGACTCATGCGTCTACTCTCTTTGCCATTCGTCATCTAGTTTTGTTTTGTTTGTTTGTTCATTTGTTGTATGGTTTGAAAGTCTCATGTCAATGTGGCCTATGTATATACACTAGGTGTTCACAAACTTTTTGGTCTCAAGTTATCTTTCCATAGTAAAAAATAATTGTGCATGCCAAAGAGCTAGATATTTGTCATATGAGAAAATAAAACTTAGCAATTAAAATATTTATATTAATTTTAAAATGGCAATAATCAACTTATTACATGTTAACATAAATGATGTATTTTATTAAAAAACATTATCTTCCAAATTTAAAAAGTCACAGAGAAAATTAGCATGTCTTTATATTCTTTATATCTCTTTTATATCTTATTTAATAGATGACTGCAATAGTCTCATATCTGTTTCTGTATTCAATATGTTGCACTATCACACTGCTTGTAACATATGGAAACTTTGCTGTACACTCATGTGAGGCTGAGAGTAAATGGGCAATTAACTTCATAATAGTATTATGAAAATAGTTTGACTTCATCATGTCTCGGGAACTTTGAAAGTATTATTGTACATTATACAACCACAACATTAACCTACCAAAAATCAAAAGTAAATTAATTTTTATATGATCAAAAAGGAAAAAAAAATTAAATATTTTGACATAAAGAAGATGTCATTGTGGCCTTTAAATGAAATTACCAAATTAACATGTTTGGGACATCCTATACCAATAACTTCTGAAGGGGAAATCACATTCCTGTTTTAAATTTGCTAATACATAAAATACTTTGGGAAAATTTAAGATGGATATGAAAAAGTTTATATATCAATCCATATACCAGACAGGTTTGTTAACTTTTCATCATCATGTAGATAGAATGAATACATTAGTAACTGACTTTACTTAAATGTCTTAGATGACTAACATTACTTTTTTTCCTTTGAATGTGTCCACATACAGAAATGGACTATCCTAGCATTTTTCAGTTTTGATATATTTTTTATACTAACCAACTGGTATATTATGTATATAAATAAATAACTATAATAATGAAAATAAAATTACAGAATTCTACAAATCTCTAAAAAGGAGAGCGTATGCTGTGATTTGGTGTATTTAAGAAAGCTCAACTACCTCAGCTCCCAAATTATCTTTCTTCAATAACCTCTAGATAATTTTATCAAATAAAATGTCCTCTCTTACAATCTTTTGAAAATGCACCAGAGTAGAACTGTTATATTCTATCTGTTCTTAATTCCATGCCAAATTTAACAATTGTATAGCTGCTGAAATAAAACTCAACCCTCCTCAATGGCAGGCAAAAAAAATCCAGAATCACAGTGACATAGTAATAATAACAATGCCCAGCATCCAATCAAAATGCTACTAATGTGAAAAAGCAGGAAATGTAATCCATAAATAAAAGAAAATCAGTGAATAGAAAAATTGACCCCAAAATAACAGTGGTAATAATTTACTTGACAAGGACTTAAAATAGCTATTATAAATATACTCGAGTATTTAAAGTAAATACAATTTGGAGAAAAATAAAAAAACATTTTTTTTAAATAAAATTTCTGGAGATAAAAAAATAAAACATCTAAATGAAACGTTCACTGAATAGAGTTCAATGAAGGTTAGATCCTACAAAAGAAAAGATTAACGAACTTGAAACTTACAATGGAAACTATGCAAACCAATGCATAGAGAAAAACAAGCAAAACTACAGTGTCCTGTGAAGACTGCAATGCAGTCTACCATGTACATATGTACTTGAAGTCCAGAAGAGGTGGGGGAGGAAAGAAAAATATTTGGAAAAATAGTAGCCAAAAATTTACAAATCTGATGTTAACTACTAGCCCACAGATACAATAAAGACAACAACCTCAAGTAGGATAAACACAATGAAACTGATACAAACCACACTGTAAACAAATTGCAAAAACGAGTAAAGAACAAGGTCACATTACCTACAGAAGACACTTTGATTGTGAATTTCTCAGCCTCCAGAACTGTTAGAATGAAATGTCTGCTATTTAGTCCTCCAAGTCTATAGCATATTGTTGTAGCAGCCCAAGTTGATTAAGATACAACACCATAGGGAGAGAGTAACTGAAGGAGATTGAGTCTGATAACTGTGGAACCCCTACACAAGCCATAGATTGGCAACTTCTAGACTTCTTTTACTTAACAGAGAAGTAAAATTTAATCATCTTAAGCCACCCTTTTCTGAGTTACTGTTACTCACAGTTGAAATATACCCTACCCTAAACAATTATCTACAACTTTTGGGGCCTCACAGCCCAAAAGGCAAATCTATATCTGAATTAGTGACATTAACAAAGGTATTTTTGTTTTGTTTTTGACTCCTCATTGAGCATCTGCAGTGGAGTCCTAGGTCCTATAGGAAACACAAAGAGGAATAAGACCTCACTATGGTGTAATTTAAAACTATGCAATTTTTCCTGGGTCTATTGTTATATGAGCAACTCAAACAAAGAACTATTATAATATGGGGAAAGAGTGTGTCACATAGGGTCTCTGATCCTGCTCACCTCATAAGAATGCAGGATATGGTGAGGCCAAAAAGGAACACCAACAAAGCCATAGATAGGGGAGTCATACCGCTATATTCTCACTGGCAGCTGGGTTGGAGACACAGGAAGTAGAAGCCACATGACCTGCAACCTGCCGTCTGCTTCTCTGCCAACCAACCAACCCCCTACCGTAGCAACGGCAGTTATATTAGTGGCTAATGGCTAACCGGTAACAGCTGATGGCCACCCAGCCACAGTGGATGGCCATCTGATTACAGCTGATGGCCATCTAATAACTGAGCCAGCACCTTTCCACATGAGGCCAAGAGCCTGGAAACTGCTCTCCTGGCTCTGTCTCCACAGAATGTTAATGGGAAGAAGTTGAAATTGAGAACACCTTGAATGGCTTTTTTTAGGAAGGAAAATATTTGAACTAGGTCATGAAGCAAAATTAGAGCTTTGGCAGATTTTGCAGAAGGGGAGAGAAAAGCATTTTAGCCAGAGGAAGTAGCTTAAACATCATCACTCAAGGTGGGGGATTGTGGATGTGTTGGATGACCAACTACAGATGGGTAAAGATTAGTCTACAAATGCAGGATTTAATTATGGATGGCTTTGCCTATTGGATACAGTCTTGCTTTTATTCCTCATGCAAGGAGGAATCCTTATCTTTGTCATTTATTTATCTCTTTTCATTTGGATTTTTAATGTAGTCTTTTCTCATTGGCCTCTTTTTTGCATGGTGGCTTCTTTCCTATTACATTGATTGTCAAATCATTCTGAGTACAGCAAAGGAACTATAACAGTATAGAGACGCAATATACCTTATTTCAGTAGTTCTCATAGTATGATTCCCAGACTAGCAGTATCAGCATCACCTGGAAACTTGTTAAAAATGTAAATATTTAGGAGCCAACCCAGACCTACCAAATCAGAAACACAATCTGTGTTTTAACAAGCCTCTAGGTAATTCTGATGCACATCAACTATACTTTGATGGGCATCAGATATGTTAGTTCCTTTGCTCTACTTAGAATGATCTGACAATCAGTTTAATAGGAAAGAAGCCACCAGGCTGTGAAAAAAAGAACAATCATTAGCTTAGGGACTAAGAGGCCAACTATTAGCTTAGTAACTAAGTAGGTGAGGTGTAAAGTAAGAGAACCAGAGTTCAAATATTAGTTCTACCATATACACTCCATGTGTGTCCTTAAAAAAAAGTTTCATAAATTTTAGTTCCAATTTTCTCATTTTATAAAGAATGTGACAGAGATGTGAAGAATATATAAGATATTGTATATACATTACTCAGAGACGGGAATATCTATAAATATAAGCTATTGTTAATTACAAAACAGGCACTTGTCAGAATTTTTCTCTATATTCTCAATGGATACAAGAATATGAATAATATGATACAAGGCATGACAAACCAAATCATTCAAATCTAATTTGTACATATCATCCAAAAGAAAATTTGTTTTGGTGTTCACAATGCCTGTTGAGAATTTCTCAGACCAGCTTTTCTTTGTCATTTTCTGTGAAGCATTGAGAACATGCTTTAAATATCATCAGCAAGATCACATTTTCTTCTTTTACAAGTAGGCATAATATTTTTTATTAGTCAAAAATCTTTTCAGGAGAGAGGTTCCAGTCAAGAGGGTGAAGTGGGTAAACGCTGTGTCTACTTTCTCTCACAACCACATCAAAATTACAACTAAACTACAAACAACCATCACTGAGCATCACCTGAGCTCTTGATGAAACAAAGCCCTACAACTAAGGACATACAGAGACAGCCACCTCAAGACTGATAGGAGGGGCATAGATAAGGAATGGGCTGGTACCACACCCGCATATAACTATTAAAAATCAGGAGAGATGTCTTGGTTGTGGAGACCCCCCACCAGAGGAGCAAGGGGTCCCAACACCACACCAGGCTCCCCAGCCCAGGGTTCCAGTGCAAGGGGAGAAGTCCCCATAATTTTTTATTGTAAAAACCAGCGGATATTGTGGCTGAGTGAGATGGAGGGCAGCCGGACTCCCAGCAGAGCCTCTTAAAGAGACCGCACAGTGACTTCCCAATGACGAACTCACTCGCTCTGAGCTCCAGCATTGGGGCATCAGTTCAAAAGGTGACAGGAACACACAGGAAGACACTGAGATCTGGCTTCAGGGTGAGGGTCGAAAGGCGAAAGGGCAGCTTTCTCCTGGAAGGAAGAGCTGGCAGAGGCCATTGTTTCTTTGTTGAGCCCTCCCTCTTCCCAGCATGCAGACTCCGGTGGCCGCCCTAATCTGAGTTCCCATTAAGCTGGCCACACCCTGGTGATTCTGAGACCATGCCCCACACAACTTTCCAGCACACTCAAGCTGCTTCCAGTGGCTTTTTCATATAAACCACCTACCTTGGCTCATGCTATAGACTTTTCTAGGGTCCATTAAAGGTTCACAAAACCCAAACGAGCATCATCTGGCTTCAGCATGCCCCATGCCTCTGGCTGAGCAGCCCTAAGCCCAGCACTAACAGCAGCCAGCTGTGGTTCCCGTCTTGGCCTCTTGAAGCACTTCCAAGTACGGCGAGGGTGGCGGCCACCTGCAGATTGCCTTGTGGATCCTATCAGGTGGCCCTGCGTGGGGCACAGAATGTGGCTGAAGTTGGCCTGCAGGGGATCCCCTTCCAGGTGGCCCTGGGACTGGTGCACCCAGTTGCCACCTTCAAAAAGAGCTGGAGCATCACCCAGCTACCTCCAAAGATGACACGCCCAAGGGGCAGATTGGGCAGTCACCACAGCTCAGCTGAGGCAAATCCTGCTCTGTAGGGTCAGCCCCTGCACAACAGCTCCTTCATTGTAATTACAACCAGTCTTCACATCCAATGAGCCTGAGGGTCAATCCCTCATTGATGTGCAAATAGCAATCAAGGTTTAACTACAACAGGAGGGCACACACAAACCATACAAGGGACACACCTGGAGTGCCCAGGAAGACAGTGCCACTGAGCACCATAGCACATTTACTACATAAGGCCACTCTACTAAGATTGGGAGACATAGCAACCATACCTAATACATAGAAACAAACACAGGGAGGCAGTCAAAATGGGGAAACAAAGAAATATGTCTCAAATAAAAGAACAGAACAAAGCTCCAGAAAAACAATAAACAAAATGGAGACAAACAATCTAACAGACACAGAGTTCCAAACACTGGTTATAAGGATGCCTAAGAATCTCAGGGAGAACTTTAACAAAGAGAGAGAAAATATAAAAAAGAACCAGTCAGAAATAAAGAATACAAAAATGGAAATGAATATATTAAAGGGACTCAACAGTAGATTAGATGAAGCAGAGGATCAAACCAGCAATTTAGAAGATAAGGTATCAGAAAATACTCAATCACAACAGCAAAAAGAAAAAAAGAGAAAAGAATCCAAAAAACACAAGGAGAGTTTAAGGGGCCTCTGGGACATCAAGTGTACCAACATTGACATTATAGGGGTACCAGAAGGAGAAGAGAGAAGCAAGGAATTGAAAACCTATTTTAAGAAATGATGGAAAACTTCCCTACCCTGACAAAGGAAATAGATATAAAAATCCAGGAAGTGTAGAGAGTACAAACAAGATGAACCCAAAGAGGCCCACAGTAAGATATATCATAATTAAAATTCCAAACGTTAAAGACAAAGAATCTTAAAAGCAGCAAGAGAAGAGCAGTTAGTTACCTACAAGGGAGCTCCCATAAGACATCAACTAATTTGAAGGCCAGAAGGGATTGGCAGGAAATATTCAAAGTGATAGAAAGCAAGGACCTACAACCAAGATTATTCTACCCAGCAAATCTATCATTTAGAAGAGGTGGTACACATAATAATGGAATATTACTTAGCTATAAAAAAGGTGGAAATTTTGCCATCTGCAACAACATAGATGGAACTAGAGAGTATTGTGCTAAGTGTAATAAGTCAGTCAGCAAAAGACAAATGTCATGTAATTTCACTTATAAGTGGCATCTAAAGAACAAAATAAACAAATGAAACAGAATTAAACTCATAGATACAAGGAAAATTTTGATGGTTGCCAGATGGGAGGGGGCTTGAAGGTGAGTGAAAAAGAAGAACGGATTAAAAAGTACAACTTGGTTGTTACACAGTAGTTATGGGATGTAGGGTGTAGCATAAGGAATATAGTTAATAATATTGTAATAACTATGTCTGACGTTAGATGGGTACTAGTTTATCGGGGTGATAGATGGGAGGGGGGCTGAGGCAGTGTGGAAAAGATGAAGGGATTAAAAAATACCAATTAGTAGTTATAAAATAGTCACAGGGATGTAAATCATAGGAATATAATCAATAATATGATAATAACTATGTACTGTGCCAGGTGGACATTAGTCAAGACAATCACTTTGTAAATTATATAAATGTTTAACCACTATAATGTACATCTGAAATTAATATAAAATAATACTGAATGTAAAAAAAAAAAGAAGAAAAAGAGGAAACACAAAAAAGAAAAAAAATCTGTTCAGGACAAATCTTTGAAGAAGATACCTCCACTCTCTCCAAACCCCCACCTCTGCAACACACACACAGTAACTAGGAAGTAAAGGATAAAGGCTGTTTGTTTGTTTTTGTTTGTTTGTATATAATGGAAAGAATCTCAATCAAAAAAAGCTACATGGCAGCCAGCAAAACACCGTATTACCTACTAGGCTTTCTGCATTTTATATTATTTTTTCTCCTTTGGTGAAGATACATTTTTATGAAGGAGCTGAGCAATTTGCATGGGGAAATACACTGGAATATCATTCCTTATCTCCTTTCATGAATTAGGCAAACTGAAATAGTATTCTAGAACTTTTTCTTAACAGATGTCAAGCATCAGGATGAGAAAACATCTATTATAGGGATATATATGGAAAACATGCATTAAGAACAAAGTTATACGATTTTGGTGAGACTAGATACCTAGTTCCTATGGCCTAACATCATATGGAGTATTTCTTGCTTGGAGCAGACTCCAGTGTGTGAATCCCTGGTCAGTGCTGGTAGGGCAGAGGATAAGATGTATGTTACCCATGCAATTATCCAGGGACCCATGTTGATGGAGCCTCTGCCATCTTCCAGATGCCTTGTGAGGCTTCCACAGTCATCCTTAATATTGATATACAGCCAGCAGAATGGTCAAAAGAGAAAGAAAAATAGACAAACTTACTTCCTAATCATGGCAGCTAGAAGTAACATACAGCATTTCTGTACATAATCCACCTTGTGAGAACAGGTCAAGAGAGTCTACTAAGTTCAAGAGAGATGTAGTCTCTGGCTGGATACTGGGTTAGTATGCACAGGATCTAGTTTCCAAGTTATCACAGGCAACAATTTTACCAAACATTTCCACAATTTAACAAGGTCTCCTGTTTTCCATTCTATGTCTGTATTGTTCTTGCTATTGCTGTCCAACTTCAAATTATGCCACATATTTTGAATTTTATTATAGAAGTACCCCATTAAACATTCTAAATTAACACTCACTCTCATCACTAATAAGTCTCTTAAATTCCAATGAAAAGATCACTCTTGCTCACATCACAATTCAATGCCAGTAAGATACTGTTGGTTGGCTTTGACCCAGGCATCAAAGAGGGTCTGTGATGCACAGTGATAGAGGAATCTAGGCTGAAAGTGGCCCTGGCATCTTCTAGGGCTTCCAGGGTCACCTTGAGCATTGACATCTAGCTGATTAGAAGAGAGCACTTAGAGAGGGACTCTTAGTTCTTATCACTTGAGCTCACAAGTGACACACTCACCTCCACTCCCATTCCATTGATTAGAACTAATTACAAGGCCCTACTTAGATAAATGCAACAGTGGCTGAAATGAAGTCTCTGGCTAAATCACCGCTACCCGGCAACAGCTCCACACGGTGGAAACCATGATCAAAAAACTTCGCTAGAAAGAGGTTTCTGCCACAATAGTAAAATTGTTTTATATGTCTTCTGTTTTTATAAATTAAATCTCAAAACTATAAAAAGACAACTATAGATAGTTAAGGATAATGTAATGAACTAGGATCCTCGTGAGAGGTACATCCTGGGTTGCTTCGTTTGGTTTTGTTTTGAGACAAAGCACTGCATATAGACAATATATATTCAAAAGACATTATTTCAAATATGTGTCTCGATTGAGAATTCCAAAGTTTCTAACATAGAACTTCGGAAGAAAGACGTTCAGTAGGATTTGTCCAACCCTTCACTATACAGGTGAGGACACTGAAGCCCCAGAGAATGGAGATGACAAGCCAAAAATATAATGTTCAACAATGAAAAATATCCCATCTTTTATTTCTTTTGTATACCATCAGGGTGGTCACTTCAGGCTTCAGAAAGAGAAAGAAACTAGATTTTTGACCTCTTCGATTTCGGGCTTCAGATTTAGAGATGATCACATAAGGAGACAGAGAAAAAGGGGCGGGAGTCAGTAAAACAAAACTCTTACAAGCAAACATTACAGTGGCCCCCCTTTTCCATCTTATGCATGGGGTAAGTCTCAGGATCCACAGCTCAGGAGAACAGCTCCTCATAGAGTATGTTCAATGGTCTGAGGCCGTACTGGGAGAAAATATCTTATGTCCAGAGGTCCAAAGCACTGACTTCTAACGAAATCTGCCTAAAGTTGTCTTTGTATCTTACAAGGTTTCCAAATCTTTGTGATCTAATTCAGAAGAATTCTATAAACCTCATCCCCAAAAAAGGAAGTGTTCGTTGTCTTAGGCCTTTGACCTCTTAGGTCCCAAAGCCTGACGTAGCAGACTTCTCTAAAAGGTGAATCACAACTATGTGAAGTCAATAAAACCCAATTCCAAATTTCCCCCCCAAAATTCTACTACTTAAATGACCATTTTACTTCAAGGAGGGGGAAAAAAGTATACATGTAATGTAGTAGACTTTTACAGGGAGTTTTAACTTGACAATATTTTTATCCCACAAAATTATGCACTGTTGTAAATCTTAAAAAAGTCATATAGTTTGGCAAAAAAAACCATTTTGTACTTATTTTATTTCATAATAGATATCTATTTTATAAAAATATTCTAGACACTTCAAACCTTTGTGATATGCAACAGTAATAGTTACTGAGTTAACTGCAGCTGAAGGTGAAGATTAAAGATTTTATTCTCTGAAGTCTTTTGGCAACTTTATTTGTAGAGAAAGGTAGAAGGGGAGATTTTCAGCTTGAACCCACACCAGAAAGCTACTTTCTCTGCTATAAAAACTTAAACTATCTCCCTTTTTAATCCAAGTCACCTACCAGACACAGAGCATGAAATCAGAGAAGAGAAATAACAACCCAAACTACCTACCCTACAATGCAAATTCCAGCTCCATAATAGGGAACCTGAGATGTACATTTAACAGATCTTATTGAAGAAAAGCAAATATGTTAGGAACACATTATAAAAACATATACTTAAAGTGAAACTTAGGCAGTCACTTTATTACATCATTTCACTTTATAATACCCTTCTTATTTCCTCATACTGTTTTATTACTGTCATTACCTTTCACCATCTGAAATAAACTTCTTTTTGTATTTGTTCACCAGTTTACTCTCTTGCTGCCACCAGGAAACTGTCAGACCCCTGAGGGCAGACACCACGTCAGTTTTGTTCACTGATTTATCCCCTGTATCTAGAACAGTGCGTGGAACATGCCGGGAGCTCAGTTAAAATGTGTGGAAAGAATAAATGAATCTCCAGAGCAGACTGACTTGTAACACGTGGAAGAAGAGAATAGGAACTCAGGCAATCCAAGGAAAACAAAAATCCAGGCCAAGCCTGAATAAAACTACTATACTCCTAACTGAGCTTCTTATTCTCTTCTTCCTGAATAGAGGTAGCACATCTTCAAACCAGTTCCATGGTGAGGAACAAATCTGTGGTATATCATTAACACATAGATTAGCATTTACTGTATCTAAGTAAACTGGAGCTGACAGTCTAGGAAAATAAACATCGCTTTCAAGTATGTTATGGTTTTAAGCAATCACAATTAATTCTAAAATTGTCTTCATAATATCTTGAATATTGTTCCAGATTTTGCTGGAGATGGACACCCAGACTTTGGAGACTAGACAGCAAAATGTTTCAGGGGGAGACCTGTACTACACTGAAGGATCTCATAAAAGGAATTATAACTTAGTGATTATGGTCACAGACTTCTAGCTCAGATTTACCATATTTAAACTTGGGCTCAAAGTTTGAAATATGGTAAAGACCACCGTATTTATTTGCTTTATGTCCCTGACTGATTAATGTAACATCTTTGAGTCTCAGTTTCTTTATCAGGAGAAAACTCATAGGCTTTTTAGTACATTTAACAATGTAGATAAACTATTTACTTTAGTGTCTGACACATAATTAGGACTCAACAATGGGTTGTGATTATCATTAAACTCTACCAAGAATCCCAAAGACAAACAAAGATACACTTTACTTCATTAACATGAAAATGGAAAAAGTGTGAAACGTGTTATATCAAGTCATTAGAACGCAGTAGTGTTTTGGATATTTCCATCTGACATGTTAGAATATTTAGAGGATGGGTTCTCCATTTAATCCTTATAGATTGGCTCTAACACTTCCTTAGCTCAGTGGTGTAAAATTGTGTAAGATCAGCCTCCTGAGTCATGCTAATTTAGCTGCCACTTTCACATACAGGAAAGCTTTACAAAAGTTCTCATCATTTTTACTTTCTACACATGTTTAAAGCAAAAATCAGAACCAAAATTAATATGTTCCAAAAGGTATTAAAACAAGGCAAATGTTAAATGTAACACATAGAATATCTAATTACGATGAGCGAAAACCTCAAAGCTTGTCTACTGTCATAGATACCAAATCTCTGTATCTTAAGTATCACCCCAGAGAGGCAACCACAATACCCACTCTATCTTGACCTTACTTCCCCATGGTCTGGTTAATGCTGTTATGCCTGATAGTTAGCTAGTGTTGTCTTTTAGAAATATAGACTTTGATATCTAAGAATTTAATATGCAAAATAGCTTAGTAATATTTTAGTAAGTAATAGCAATATTTTATATAAGTTAACTGCTTTCATATAGACTTTATAGAACATACAGAAAGAATAGAAACATTGAATGCATTTTTATTTATCAATAATTTCACTTATTCATTAATACAGGTCTATGTCAATACAGATTAACAAAGGCTCATTTAAAACATAAAAAGATATATAGAATACATTTGCAAGATGATGTTTGGCCAATCAACTATTTTCCAGGAATCATCTTATATTCTGAGGTGGTACTTTTCATTCACAGTGAATCTAAATCTCTTCCATTCATCTTTTGGATGTCAGGATTTGTCACCCGTCCCATAAACAAAATTGATTCTAGGAAAATAAAAAAACATACTTCAAGAATTTCTGGAAAAAAAGTTAATAATTGGTTTTTCTTACTATTTTAACAAATCATTTAGTCTTTGTTCTCTATGAGATAACTAAGCAATGTCTAAGAGCAAAAGCATCTCCTTTGTCTAAAATACATAATTATATCATTATTAATCATTTTCTGGTAATTTATAATGTAAATTAACACCCACAACAGCTTGCCATGAAAAATACATTCGTCGTGTTTTCATAAAGCAAAGCAAAAATATAGTGACCGTGAGGTATTCTTCTAAATATAGAGACTCAGTCAGGCAAACACAGCATAATAAAATGGTAATGAGCATGGTAGAGTTTTAAATGTAAGGCATTAGCAGTCATCTTTTTATGCATGTAACATAGCCCTTAGGGTTAAAAGTGTAGCTTCTCAGATCTCCTTTAGCTCTGAATCAAAGCTCATTGCTAAAGACAATGTTTTCATATCACTAGTGTTTTCAAAACATCATGAAGGTGATATAATGTACAGCATAAATGCAAACACTAATTTACAGCCATTCTGTGTTTGCAAGTGGAAAGAAAGTAAGAACTAGGGGACAAAACAGAAATAAATGATGTGTCAAAATCCATTCACCTTTCTTTTCAATTACGGTAAGGGAAGTGGCTTGAATGGATCAATGTCAAGGGTTTCTTTAAGTTCCTATGGTCATGTGATAAAGGTTAATTTCAAAAGTGATAAAATAAATTTTACATAATTTTAAAGCTGATAAAAAGTATATTTAAATATATTTGGAATAACAGTGAAAGAGTCCTTTTTGTTAACTCTTACTGTTCAGTCCAAAGACTTTTTAGAAGTCAAAAATATGGAAAGAGCCATAGTCTCCAGCAGTTTTTTCTTTTTATGAATTATTACAATCAATAATACTTTATGAAAAATTATAATCAATAATAATAAAAAAATATCAAAATCATTCTGAGAAAAAGAAACAAAAACCCTTAGTCTTCAGATAGATAGGGATGTATTCCGTGTTTCCCCGAAAATAAGACCTAGCCGAACCATCTGCTCTAATGCATCTTTTAGAGCAAAAATTAATATAAGGCCTGGTCTTATTTTAATATAAGACCTGGTCAATGTAATATAATATAATATAATATAATATAATATAATATAATATAATATAATACCAGGTCTTATATTAATTTTTGCTCCAAAAGATGCATTAGAGCTGATGGTCTGGCTAGGTCTTATTTTTGGGGAAACAAGGTAAGTAATTTTCCTAGGATATATATTTTGTTTAGTCACAATAGGATTATCAGTGACTCTTGTATCTTTATAATTCTATGACCTCAAAATGCTTGTCAGAATTATTGTTCAGGAAAATTTTTAAATAACTTTTATAGAAATTCATAATTGAAGACAATAGTTTAAAATTTTAAACACTTAGAAGTGTAGTATATTACATAAAAGTCATTTATCTCAGACTTTTCAATCTGTTTTTTTGACCAAGGAGAACCACAATTTGAATTAAGTCTTTATGCAGTCACAATCTATTCACTACTAAAATGGACAGACTAGTGAAATCTCCCTTGACATAATAGCAATGGCTTTAGAGGCAGGCTGAAGCAGAAATCATTATCGTGTCCATTTTTCTCTTTATGTTCCCTTCTTAAAGAGGTGCCTCCAACCATATTTAGTCATTACATTTATACAATGTATCCATCAGATGGAAGCAAATTTTACCTATTAATATTAAAATACAATAACATAATCAAAGCTCATAGCCTACAAGAAAAGATTTCTCAATAAATACCCTGCGGTCCGCTTCTCCCTTCAACTCAAGATCTGAAAGCGTTCTGAACACACTGTTTTTAAATATGTGTGGCATACTGTCAGTTTCAAAATCATGATTCACTACTTTGTCAGAAGTGGCATGTTTCATATAGTATCTTCCACAGTTTTCTTCCGAAAATCTGTAAAGCTATTCTAGATCCTCAGCCTAGAAGAATAAAAAATGTTCTTCATTTCCCTGGAAGTTCAGCTTAATAAGAGCTTTTGATGACTATATTAAAACATAAAACTAACCTGATAGGAAAATACAAATAATGTATGGGTTTTGCACAAGAGAACTATTTAACCCCAAATAAATTTTAAATCTAGATAAAAATTGGTTGTACTAAATCTAAAATCATTCATCCTCATATTTCTGAAATTGTCAAATGAATATATTTTATGTAGAGCATTAACCCACTTAGTCTACTATGCTAGGCAAAATGACCATCTTTGTTAATCTTAATGTTTTCTTGAGTCCATTTGTGAGAGAAAAATAAACCACTGAATGTCTATTGTCTTAAAATAATAGGCTATTCTACATTTTATATAGCAACAATTTACAGCCCTCAATAAATGATAAATGAGTGGTCATTTATTTTAAATAATACTTTAAGGGAGTAACCTTAGCTGAGAAAGTTTCATTACAATTAAGATCATAAAATAGTGGAAATTGTCATTAAGGTCCAATAGTGAAGGACTATCACAGATAAATGAATAAGTGGATTATTTGGAGTTTTGAATTTCACTGCTGTTTAACTGACAGCTATTACATAGCCCTAGTCATCAGCTTGGAAAATAAAGAGTCAGACATCACTATTCTAAATGTAATTATTTCCTTGTGTGTCAATGCCCAATACAACTTCATTTTTTCTGTTCTCCATACTCAACAATTACATACTAATTATAAGAAATTAGAGTCATCCAAAGGTTAAAGATGTATGGCTCAAATGACATAATCAGAATATCTTTTAACATTGACACAATCTCTACTGGAAATGAAGTTGTATTCGTGCAATATCAGCAAATCTAAAACTGTTCCATTGTTTTCAAGATACAACTTTCAGAAGGGTCATTTAGCACTAGTGTCATGGAGACTAAAAAAGAGACTGGTATATCCTTTAGGGAGCCAATAATACCAGTGTCCCTAGTGAATCTAACAGATTCAGATCCTGAAATTAATTATGTTTCATTTCCATGTAAATCAACTTTTACAGAGAAACTTTCATTTTTCCTTTATTTATTCAAGCATTCACTCAATTATATTTATTGATTTGTTCATCATAATAAACACTATGTGTCAAACACAGAGTTACAGGCTTCATATATTATTTTATTAAATCTCTGAGATCGGTACAAATATTATGTTCATGTAGGAAATAGAGAAAATACGGCCAAGAAAGTATAAGTGATTGTGTGAAAACTATTAGTTAATTGAGCTGAGACTTGAGCCCAGGTCTGACAGCCATGTCCATACTCTCAGGCTTGAGGGATATTGATATTATGTGCAAGTCACTCTGTCAAATACTTGGCTGGATACAGAAATGAATGAAAAACAGTATCTGCTCTCCTCTGGTTTATAACCCTCATGTGATGATTATGGCTCCTGAAGAGTCCTAAATATAAACTTAAAGAAAGTTCCCTCACTCTATCCACATTCCTGACTTCTCTTTTTCATAAGAGAAAGCGCAGAAACATTGACCCTGACAAGCTGCATTTCCTCATGTTAACACTGTGTCAAATGCCAGTCCAATCTACCATTACCTCTACTTTTTGTACCTAACTGCATCATCTTTCACCAAGTTCCCAAATTGGAGATTTGAAATTATGTTTGAGCCCTCCCTCCCACTCAGAGCCTATACCCAGTCACTTATTCTGTTGGAATCTACCTCTGAAACATTCTCAACTCTATATATAATTTCCAATTCCCAACCCTATTGTAGCACTGTAGGGAGCTAACTTCAGAGACAAGTAGGTTCTGTTCCCACCCTGCCACTTAGACAAACTCCAGAACCTCTTCGAGCTTCTATGTCTTCATTAGTCAAATGTCTAACCTATTAGAATAGTGTTAGCTTTAGAGATAAGTATTTAAAATGGCTAGAACATGTAACAGCTATGTCCTCAGCTATTATTACCACTGCCCTATTTTAGGCCCCTGTCATCTCTTAAAATAGAATGCTTGGTACAAAACTGGCACTCAACAAATACCCATTGAAAGAATAAATGATTCAGATACGTAGATTGCAATCAGCAGCTAGGAATAGGTCTGCTTGACTTAAGCAGTTCCGCCAGGGGATTCTCAAAAAGGTACCTGTTGGGTTATTCTTCATAATAAACAGAAATGGATGATTTGCTATAAATTGGTTTGGAGCCAGGCTCATGATCGCAGGGATGTGTATTCCTACGAAAAAGAGACAGCAGTTATTTAGATGTTCACATTAAAAGATCAGTAAAGAAAGTATATCCATAATACTTTTTGTAGACAGGAAAGGCCATTTTGTTTGAAGAGTTAACAAGTGGAAATATTACCATTTTCTAAATAGAGAGAAGTTTGGAATAAATTTAAAAACCAAAGAGCAGAAGAATAAATATTGGATCATTCATAGACTAATTCTAACTTCACATTTATGCTCAGTGAAGAAGAAAGCCAGATACTAGATTCAATTTAGTGAAAGCAGTTGAAATATTTTATGTTTTAAACAGTAATTTTCTGCTCACTGTGTATTTACATTATATGATTTATTCTTATAATATTTCAACTCTAATTCCTATGCAGATATGTTTGCACTTTATTTCCATTCTTCAGGCTTGTGGTAATTACATCTGAGTTAAAATTTATTTTTTTAACTTACCTTTCCAAAATTATTCTGTGAGTTCAGAGCTTTTAGGATTTGTGCTATGAATGTATATGAGGTTTTTATCATGCGATTAGGAGATTTTATGTCTTAACAATTATTTACTATGATAATTTATATTATGCTGCTCCATTGTGTCCTTTGTCTATATTTAGAGTGGGTAAATATAAATGGTTGGATTTCTTTTCTTTCTAAGTTAATACTTCTACACTCAACTTAGATGGTTTCTTTACTAACAGTACAGAGCTTTTGTACAATTTTTTCAAAACTGTGAAAAAAGCAATTTTTAAAAATGTAACATGTGTGATTAGAATTGAAAAATAATTGTATGGAAGGAAAAAACTGTTCCTCTACAGTCTTTGTTTGGGATGTGCAAATTAAACTGACAAAAAACAGATGAACGGAAGACATGCTTTATTTTTTATCCACACAGGAGCTTCATAGAAAAGAAATGACTACCCAAAGAAGTGGTTAGGCTTAAGAGCTTATATGCCATATTTACAAAGGGTGGTAAGTTGTGGAGAAGTGACTAGACAAAGGGAAAAATGATTTGGAGTTCTAGGGGCAATAAATCATGGGAAGATAAATATAGAGGGAAAAATAATGGTAGATAAGGTTTATTTAGTAAGGTTTGTTATGCAGAGTCCTTTCAGTGCCAACTTCGATCTCCTGTGATAAAGGTGAAATTTATACCCTGGTTTTAGGCAGATAGGAGGAGGACAGAGAGCTCATTTTGTATGTTTTGTTTCTCAATTACCTGCAGCTCAAAGTAATTTTTCTGTCAAAATGGCGTATTTTGGTGTGGCATATTCTGATCCCCTTCACAATCAAACATAACCTTAGTAATATAAAATGCATGGTACTCCTACTATCTGGATTATCAGGGCAACATAACCCAAATTACCAATGAATAGTGACTCATATCTGAACTAATGAGATAATCAGGAAAGCAGAGTCAGTATCACCTCCATTCTCATTTGGGTGAATACTTGAGTTTTTTGTTCTTAAGCAACCCCCGAGCAGATGCCTGAAAGTAAAAATATTCATGCTGACTATTCTGAAGTGTGATACATCAGGGTCACTGCTGATCCCTTAAAGATTGTTACATCCTTTTAAGAGAAAGCTAGACTTAAAATGAGAGGCAATAGGCAATGGCAGAAAGAGCTCTGAACTTGATGTTAGGAAACCTGATTTCAGTTCAAACTCCGCTGTCAATTAATAGTCTGACCTCAGGCAAGCTACTTCACATTGCTGGGCCTGTTTTTTCACCAATATGAGAGGATCAGACAATGATCTATAAAGAATCTTCCAGTTCTATGTAAAATTTGTCTACATGGGCCAGTAACCTCATCCCAATGCAACCTTTAGATTTCTCCAAGGATTGAAATATTTCATCCTCTCCAATCTATGTTTTTTGAGCACAGTAATGCGAAGTCCTTCAGGAGATGACAAAATGGTAGTGAGAGCCCAGTGTGTCACACCCAGACGTCAAAATCCACTGGCACTATGTAGCATTACAAATAAATCAAGAAATTCATAACATGGACATAAACTTATAGAAATTTATCAATAAGAGAGTTTAAGTGATACATATCTTTTACATACTGGTTAGAATCCAAATAATCTAAAATATTTAAATACACCTAAGCGGGATTCATTAAAGTAGCTTTTCCATTTCCAATTTAACTCAAGGTTTTCCTCCAATAATTTTTCTAGTATCATTTATATGTAGCATAGATACTACTCACAATGCCATCAATTCAAGGAAATTAGAGGAGTGGTTCTCAAACTACAGTGTGTACACAGATCATGCAGATTTTAATTCAGTAGGTCTGGAGTTGGGCTGGAGGGTGTGCATTTCTAGCAAGCTCTCAAGTGATGAGCATGCTTCTGGCCTATGTACTACACTTGCAGTAGCAAAAACAGGCTGCCAGCCACTGTGAGCACTGGTCCTCAGCTCTGGAAGCACATGGGGAACACTTAGGAAAATTCAAGAAAACACTTGTGTCTGGATCTCACGTCCAGACATACAAATTTAATTATTTGGGGCTGTGTGCTGGGCACAGGATTTGAAAAAGCTTTCCATGTAATTCTAACGTGCAGCTAAGTTTGAGAACCACTGCCACCGAGATAATGACAAGAATCAAATTAGAAAAGCAGGGGCTAACGTGGTGTAATGGAAGAATGAAATTAAGACCATTACTTAAGAGTGAGCATTCCTGAACAATAATGATTTCATATTTGAGCCTAAAGTTTGCTCCACAGGTCCTATCTGCTAATTGGCAGGTAATTCCGTGTGCAAATAAGCAAATGTCAGTAGATGAGGCTCAACTTCTAATCAAATCCCTTCCCTTCCCTTTGCATTAAGCTGTGGCTACAGAGATGCACAAGCATCTTGTACAACCAGTTTCTTTTTTCTTCCTGCAGAGCACTAGACAACAGGAGGGAACAGGGAGAACAGATTATTGCAAAGTGCCAGCACCCTAATGCTCATTTGCCTTCATCTTTCCTCCTAGCTTTTTGGGAAATCATTCATCTCACCAGTAGATGCTGCAGCTTCACTGCCATCTTCATTTATCTCAAAGAAAACTTGTTGCACGACTTGGGAAACATACACTTCAGATGAATCTGTTGGAAAATATGAAAGTGTATTTAAGGGTTAAAATTCAGAGTCATTGCTTATTAGGTCTCCAGTTAATTACATTTTCAAATGAACAAAGAAAAGGAAAAAAGAAAAAAACTCTTTCCAAGTTAGATAATTTCCTATAGATAAAGGTGTCTTAGGTATAACTTTTACAGGGTGATACAGAGACAGAGATAGAGAAACAAAGCTTAGCTCAGATATAAAAGGTAAAGATAGAAGGATATAAGCCTCAAATCAGGTATCCCACTAAGTGAAATATTTCACTGGAGAGAGGGTTTTGCCCACCAACATGGTCTACAGACAAGTTGAAAGACGCTTTACAGATTTAAATTAATCCTACCCTACATATTCAACCTCAAAGCCAACTTGCCTTTTAAATTCTGTATGCAGTTTTGATCTGAGTTTAAAACAAAATTTACTTTCCTTCAAGACTGATGAGGCTGTGAAAGTCTAAAGAGCTTTTGTGGTATCTGTTACAAAATCACTTCAGAGCTGTTTTAAAACCTATCAAACTTTTCAGTGTAAGATAGTGTCTTACAATGTTTTGTTCTGGTGTAGATGGAAGCTGAGGGAGATGCCTCTCTTCTCCCCTTGGTGGAACTGATGTATGTGTGAAGCATTTCTGACATAGTGGCCTGCGAGTCTAGTCTCCTCGAGAAGGGGGAAGTGAAACCATGAGTTCAGAAGTCATCAACCATCTCTGCTCCTTTAAGACCAGATAGATATAACAACGTTCCTTCCTCAAACTGAACCATAGCTGTGTGTTCAATGGTGACAAATGGGAGGAGGAGAGGAAGATGGGCCTTGAAATTTTAAGAAAAAGGAGAAGAAGGAACTTTGTCTCTCTTGAGCGAGAAAGCTGATGTGATGCAGGTGGACTCCACCAAAGCCACCAAATTTAAAAGTATTCATGAAGAAATACCTTAGTAAAGCGGAACCAGCTCTAACAGCTTACTGAAAGGTAAATCCCCTCAGACAAAATAGAGAGACGTCATCAAAGCTAATTTGCATAAAAAATGGCTTCCCATCCCACTAAAAATAAACTGCAAATTGTTTATGATGACTTTGTCTGGGCCCCAATTACTTTTTATCCTCATCCATTACCCTCCTGTCCTTATCCAGTAGATCAAGCTACAAAAATCAAGCATCGAGACCATAGCACTGGCTCTCCCTCCATTTAGAACTCCTTCCCCAGAACTTTTCCTGACTGGCTTCCTTGTTATTCAGGCTTCAGCAAAAATGTCACTTCATAATAGCAGTCTTCCTTCACCACCCTGTCTAATTCTGACACATAAGATGGAGAAAAGGGGGCATTCGCCCCATTGTGTGGATTAACTGAAATGCAGGAGATTGGTCTTTTAAGGTCAGGCAAAAAAACAATCTTTCTCTGGGATTGCCTGGAAAAAGACAGGATTCACATAGGAGAGCACCAAGTAGATGACCTAGGGGCTCATCCTGAGAGCAAGGACCAAAAAGCAGGTTGGGAATGAGTGGAGAATTTCTCCCAGTTTCACAAAAGTACCCCAAGTGACTCTGGCTAAGTAGACTGAGCAGCTTGTTCTTGTGTTTTCCATCTTATTATGGATACAGCACAGTCTTGGGAAAAGAATAGGACCTGAGGGGCAGTAGGCTAGAACAAGGAATCTGGACTCCATAAATTCACTGGTTTCTATACCTTTATAATAACTCTTTCCCTTTGTTTCTATGAAAATGCCTCATATGTCCTTGTCAAATCCAGGGGATGAGAAACCTCCTGCAGCTTTGCTAGAAGATGTGTAAGTAAATATTAATGTACAATTGCCTCCTTTGTTGTTTTTGAATTTAACATACACTGAGTATCTACTATGTGTCAGATGCTGAACGAGGTGATTTACATATTCTTTCATTTATTTCCACCACCAGGATATACTGTCTCATTGAACAGATTTGCAAGGTGAGGATCACAAAGGTTAAATGTTTTACTAAAGACGACATAAAAGGTAATAACAATTAGAAGTCAAATATTCACCTCAAAGTTTCTAAAGAAACTCTGAAAACGTTTCGTCTAAACCTTGGAAACTACATGAGTAAAAGGTTGTCTTTTTGGTATAAATATCCCAAAGCACTAGGTGTGGGCTGGTTCCCAGCAGCCTTTAGTGAATGCTTACTGCACAAATGAAATGTAGGGATGGCAGGGAATTCACTATTTTCCTAATGACCAGATGTAGTGCCAGCCTTGGCTGGGGTGGTTCTATTTCAGGCAATAAAGCAGACCAAAGAAGGTAAAACAACTCAAATAGGTAACCCGGGAGAAAAAGAACTGACAATGTTGGACTTGTCTTCTTCTCTGTTCAGGGTTATTCTCTCACAGAAATTCTTTTATAAAGCATTTTGGAGGTATTTTCTTGACAAATTTGCTTGTAACAAGAAATTGTGTAGAAGTCACAAATTGCTGGCAATTGGCCGAGTGAGTGGCTGTTAGAAATGCCTAAGGTATAGTGAGTAAGCTTCCGAAGGCCAGAAAGAAGCTTAAGAGGAAGAGGTCCTTGAAAAATGGCATGGTTCATTTCAGGGTGGGGAGGTGACTGTGCTCTAGGGCACACTTAGAGGGCGTCCTGTTGCAGTGTTTCATATTGACTGTTTTATTTCTGGTGTTGATGAAATTGTCAAAGAAGTCAGATCTGTCAGTATGAGAACAAGTAGCTAAATCATGTAGGAAGGTGACAATGAACATCTATGTCACCTGTGTACCGCACCCAACTCCTCCACCAGGAAAGCTCACTGATTCTGTTCGTTTACTCACATAATTGATGAGTGAATGATTTAATGAATACTTCTGCTAAGTCAAGATATTTATATAGGAATGCACAAAAATTCCATGTTATGATACAAAACCACATCAGATAGGTAGGCTTGTATTATTAGGCCCCTTTATAGAAAACTAGACTATTTAAAACAGGGTAAGTAACTTGGGACAAATTGGTCCTCTTCATCATTTTTTTCCCCTCTTTCATTAGGTATTAACTACTGGGTATCGCCAGGATGAGAAAAATTAAAAGATTGTCTCAGGCTTTGCTGTGCAAGGGAACATCTTGGCTCTGCACAATTTGCTAGGTGCAAGATAGAGTAAGAGCTCCATGTCCTGAGATCTGTGGTCAGTCCCAAGCTAAACCTACAAACTGTAGCATTACAATTTCTAGATTGTGTTCATCATGCACCATGGTGTGAAAGCCCCTTTTGTGTGCTCTAATATTACAGAATTAACATTTGCAAATTGGTTTATAAGAGTTTGATTAGTTCTGCTTAGATGAGAGACTCGAAGTTGTAATTCCCATTGTTCAAATAAGGAAATCCAAATAGGAATGAAATAGAAGCCCATGTAATACTTTACCTACACAGTTTCATTATAAGAATTGTTGGAAGTCTTATCTAACATTCTAAAATGTTTTCTGGCTTTCATTAAAGGAAAGTACTTAAATGCAAAATAGAGTGCTTCTTTACAAACAGCTCAATATGACTATGGCATTTATTCACTGGATATGTATTTTCTGGGGCCAGATGCTGTTTCAGTTTTAAGATCATTCAATTAACATAGTTCCTAAGAAAACACATTAACATGATAAAATAAGAATTATTTATCATATTACCTGTTATTCCAGAAAGGTCACAGCCACCACTAAATATTTCAGTTATGTTCAAAGAATACAAAGCTTCTTTGAAGTCTAATTTTTGTTCTACTTTAAATCTGTTAAAAAAAAGATGAAGACAAGTCTTGAAACACTATACACATATGCTCTCAAAATGTTTTTTTGTTTTTTTTTAATAACTCTAAAGTGGATGACTTGGAAGAAGTTATATTATGAAATCTTTTGTTTTCCTTAACCTGATTACATTTCCTTACATTTCACACCATTTTTCCATAGTTCCACTAGGCAGTTTTGGGTTGCTAACAACGTGCTTCCCAGATAAATGGTTGGCGGGAAGAGGGAAGAGACTACTCTACTTTTTAAATGAACAATTACCCAACAATACAGGGTGAGGATTTTAAGTTTGCAATTGCTTAGCTCCTTCCAGAGAAGTGTAAAATTTTCCTCCAGCAACTATATACACTTAGTTTTTTTCATACCATCTAAGATGGTTCCTAGCAGATGCCCAAAATACTATCAGAGGGGAATAGGAACCAGCAGGCTTTGGGGGAGACTGTTGGCTATTGGGATACAGAGAGGGATTAATAACTTATTATCCTTCCCATCCATTGTCACAATTGATGTGACTTTTTTCAGTTTATGAACACACCTAATATCGTCACAATAGGCCTTGTAAAGAGGTAAAATATTAAAAGGGAACTAAATTTCTTCCAAGTAAAATAAAAGATAAAAATTATAGGAGAAAAACAATAATGCCCAGTATTCCTGACACAAGGCCAAAAGTTAGGATTCCAGATGCAGACTACCTGTCCAGGCTGATGTGAAAACGGACTTTACCCAGGGAATCTCAAAGATTCTCTTAGGCACTGATCTGTGATACCAAGTCAACAGCAATCACTGACCCTCATATTACCATTTTAATAATACTAATACTAATGATAATAATGTAATAAGAGAAGCTATTTTATAGATGCTTAAAGCATCAATTTACATTTGAAAACCAGGTTTGAAACTCTGTTTATGAAAGAAAAGAGTGTAAGTTCCTTAAACAGGGGTGTGCCAAAAAAAATGTATACACATGACTTGTACTCCTCTTTTGTTATCGGTATATATTATTACAATTGTAATACAGTTGTTTTTTTTTCCTTTCTTAAAAAGTGTATACATTTTTTGGGCACCTTCTGTATGTTCCCACATCAGCCAAATTCCCAGGCTATTCCCGCCCAACTTGCTTTGTGCCCTGCTGGGCATTTGCCCCTGTGCTCTCTGGTTTGGACACAGACACAACTGCTCAAGCACAAGATCCTTGCTTAGATCAGTACTTAGTTAACAGGTAGGCCCACACGTGGAACTAGAAATTAGCTTGAGCAAACGGTCTAATTAGATCACTGTCTTCATTGCCAAATACTGAACAAGCAAGCTTCTTAATTATAATTTTTCAAAACGATGAACATGCCATGGCAGAAATTTACTGGGCCTTAATTATTTCTTGGTAAAATATTATGCACTTTTGGAAAATGTTAACTCATTCAGAACCCTAGCTAACTGGGAATGGGCACAACATGCATATTAAAATCTACTGATAATGAAAATAGCTTGTCTTATGCCAACTGTGTTCAATTTCTTCCTCTGAACTTCCTGCTAAGAAAAATAATGTGCAGCTTGATGGTTTGAGGATTATTTTTTTTCTTTTCTTTTTTGTCTTTTTTGTTTTCTGTTTCATTACCACACTCTATTTTTAAATTGAATGGAATATGGGCTTCTAAGAGGTGGAAGATAAATCCTCCACCTATAAATTGGCTAATTTTAGTGTAACAGTACAATAATTTTAGGATGATAATAGGAATACTGCGAGACTTATTACAACTTCTAATAATGCCTGATTCTCACTAAAGTCCCTTAAGTAAGAGTCCTGCTCATAATATAGTCCAATGAAACTCACAGTAATAGAAACCAATTTAACCATTTAATCAAAGTAAACTCTGCAACCAATTTAAAATTATCTATAATTACTGGAGCAATGAATAGCCACGTGTGAAGTAGTACTTCCATGTGTTAGGCACTTAATATAGATTATAGTTTTTAATCTTCACAAAAAAACCTATGATGTTAGCATTATTATTCCCATTAACATATTTTTAAAAGGGAGGGTTGAGGAGGTTGATTTTCAGATTCAAGGTCAAGATAGGAGACAGAGCCAAGATTCAAACCTTGGTCCTTTTGAAGTCAAAGTTAATGTACTAACTCCTGTGGCCATCTAATAAAAATTAATTAACAATCATTATATATAGTATTACTTGTGTACCTCTTCCAAATTTTGTGTCTGAATATTTATTCCAGAGGTAGTTCATTTCCCCTTTTCCTTGACTTTCCTGTAAAATTTGTCAACAGAATACAGCTCAATGGTAAAAGATTGAGCAGCAAGAGGACTGTATAGACAATTAACAACTAAATAATCATGAAATGAGTGTTTTAGCATATGTAAATCGTATCTATTTGCTAACAAGACAGCAACTTACTGTCAAATGCAACCATTGTGCTTAAAAGGGATCTTACACAGGTAAAAGCTGCAGAAAATGAAAGAAAAAATTCAGAATTTCCGTCTTGAGATGGATCCAATCCTATCCTGCAGGCCTGACGGTGGATTGGTGGTGTTCCTTCATTTTTCTTTATACCCAGGACTCTTGTTTAATAAAAAAAAGTCTTGGATGGTTCTCCCTTGGGGTCCGTATCCTTATTATTTGTAATCCCAGTTTAGATAAAGTGGGTTTGAGTCCACCTTGAAATGTTCTGTCTTAGAACCAACCAAACCAAATCTTAAAGCTGCACACAAGGATGAAAATATAACGCAATGCTTGACAGTGGTGGCCCTGGACTATCATGTAAGTACATAGTAGTTTCTGTTCACTTTCTAACCAGTTATTTCAGAGAGAGAGAGAGAGAGAGAGAGAGAGAGAGAGAGAGAGAGAGAGAGAGAGAGAGAGAGAGAGAGAGAGAGAGAATGTGTGATATACTCTATTAGCTACAAAGGCTGGATTAAAAATTCTTTCTGTCAGATATGAAACACGTGGAAAATGTTCGATGTAAATTTGGGATTCCAATTTGTATCTGTGTCCAATAGGTTAAAAAAATCAACACTTTGTAACCACTAGTGCAATTGGTCATGACACAGCTATTCTCATATCCAACCTCGTTTTCCCTGAGTTCACTTTTACCCGCACACAAGTCACATTCACCCACTTAGAAATCCACAGCTGGCCAAGCCTGGGGTAGATTTCTAGCCCAGCAAGAAGATGATACTTTGTGTCCTATGGGGGGCATTTGCTCTTTGCAAAAGTCACCTGGCACTGCTGCCCCAAATCTTTTATCTTGCTGCTCGTTCTGCCACTGATTATTTCCTCTGCTCTGTGCTCTCCCTCATGTTGGCCCCATATTACACCTGTATTCTGACTTTGCCATTTGTTAGCTGTGTAACCACAAGCAAGGTATTTACCTGTCTGCATCTCCTCTGTAACCTGAGTATAAAAATAGATCTCTATCGACTTGTTGTGGGGAATAAATGAGACATGGTAAAGAGAAGTAGCTAGGAGAGTGTAGGTACTATAAGATAATAAATGTTAACACTGAGTGAGGATAATCATAAAAATAATAGTAAAAGGTAGTATCAAGTACTAAAACTTTTATGCACATTATTTATTTAATCCTCACAATAACCATAAGAGGGATGTATTATCATTATCCCATTTAGTAACAAAAACTAAAACTATACAGTGAGAAGGTGGCAAAATTCTTTGTCCTCAATATTATGTTCTATTTTCCATGATCTGGTTCTAACAGTTGATAAAAGGTACAGTGAGATGCCGCAACAGTCAATATTTTTAAAGAACTCCTCTCAGACTATGGCTATTCTTTAGTTATTACTATACTTTTGAATAGAACTTTAGTATTTAATAAATTTAAAGACCTGGACAACCAAAAATTCAGTGACAACTACAAAATCTCACCCAAGGAAAATACACATATGACCTTTCAGGAATAAACTTGCTAATAATTTCAAGGGCTTCAAGGACTGTAAAGCCTGCCCCAGAACTCTTCAGAAATCCATGGTGCCCAGTTAAGGATGCTACAAAAGAATAAGAAATCACAGTCCTATCATTTTCCTAGTAAGTCAAACTTAGAACCTCAAGACAATCTATTCCTTTTTCACCCATATCTAGTCAGTCACATGCCAAAGTCTTTCTACTTCCCCAGCTCCTTACTATTCCCAGGGAGGCTGCTTCTTTTAAACACTATTTATTCAGTGTCTGAATTATTGCAGTGGTTTCTTAACTGATCTGTTGGGCTTCAATCTTTCCCTCTTTAACACATTCTGAACATAAGTACTATTTAGATTAAAGCAGCAAATGCATTGAACAGCTGCTATTTTTTAGATGCATACTTTGTACTGGGATCACAGAAAGGAAATATTCATAGCTCCTGACCTCAACAAGTTTACAGTCCAATGAGAAAGACAAACAAATAATTATAATATAACTGCTATGCGGAAATAAACACAAGGTACCGGGAGAACTTTTCCCAGCAAGGAGAAGGTAAGATGTGGGATCTCACATGGACAGATCAGAAAACTTTCTAAAACCCAAACTTGGTTTTAAGGACCATTAGGAGTTATCCAGAAAAATGGGGATGGTAGGGGAGAATGAGAAAAAAAATTTAAACAAGTTATCCAGCATGAACGAGGGCATTGTGACTACCAAATACATCTATCTAAAACACTGATTTAATCATTACACTATCCTACTTGGAAATTTTCAACAATTTTTCATCACATATGAGACTTATTCCTGTTGATTTTTAAAAGCTCAATTCAAGGCTTCCCTCTTTCATGAAGCCTTTGTTTACAGTTCCAGTTTCTGTGCTTCTTCCCTCTCTCCTCTCTTTTTTCGTGAATCTCCTAGTGCTTACTGGTTGTACCATTCTTTTAGTATTTACTCTATACGACTGGCTATTGTCAATAAATTTCTTGTACAAATCTTGCACCACTCCACCTAAGTGGTAACCATCTTATCAACAGGGATTATGTGTATCACTTTGTAACTGTCCTAGTTCCTTGTCTACAGTGGTCCCAATGGATCTGTGCTTTTGAACAGGACAAACATTTTCTAATAAGTAGCAAACTAATAAGACTGTAAATCTGTGAGCCAATAGATATGAGAATTTATCCCATCACCCAATACTTAGTTGAATGTCAATCAATTAATTGTGGAGGGATTCAGTTTCCTTATCTGTGAAATATAAGATATAACCAAGTTAGACTATAGAACCACAGTATTTAGTATTAAAATATACATGCTAAATGCTTTAACAAATTTAAATGCTATGTAGATGAAAGTTACTTGCTTATTTACCTTACTTACATGTATTAAATGATCACATTTTCCACATATGTAATCATAAAAACATATTCTCAGAATGTTTTTTATAAACAGAAGAATCTAATACAAAGCAAGTTGTGTGTTAGACTCTTCAACCTGAGGATGTTTGACTATTAAGATGCTGACAGGATCCCATACTGCATTTAGACAAAGTGATATGATTATTTTAGTTGCTATCCAACTGCAGGATAATGTCCAAAATTAGGTATCTGGTATGTTACAGATAATAAACACTAGAAATCACCTTAATATTTTTAGACTAGACTCTATCTTGTTGCCCTTGATTCTAAACTGTCCATACATCAAAGAAGGGAAGGAGAATTGTTTCCTAAACAGTAACTATAATCTAAATAGTCAGTGGCATGTTCCTTTCTACTGTTGCTTATATGCAAGCATTCTTAGATTAATTTTTTCTCTTTAGCATTTAGTAAATTGCACCTTATAATGTGAACTTATTTGAAAATTGAGTCATGGTAGATGTAATTAGTTAGGTTGAGGTCATACTGGAATAGAGAAGGCCCTTAATCTAATATGACCTGTGTCCTTATAAGAAAGGAGAATGCCACATGAAGAGAGGTGACCACATGACAAGAGAGGCAAAGATTGGAGTGATGCATGTGCAAGCAGAGGAATAATCAGGATAAAGGCCACCATCAGAAGCTATGGCGAGGCAAGGAAGGATTCTACATTGAGTCTCAGAGAGGGCATGGTGCACCAGACACCTTGACTTTGGACTTCCAGCCTCCAGAACTGTGAGGAAAATGAACTTCTCTTGTTTTAAACCACCAGTTTGTAGTAATTTGTTATAATAGCTGTAAGAAACTAATACACCTGATTAAACTGTTTCAGTTTTACCAAAATGTTCAATTGTCAGTTTGAAACCATAATGCGTTCATTCAGATATAAAAGAACTACCTCAGTGAATAATAAAATGTAAACTTGTCAGTCTACACAAAAGTATTTATTGAGCCTGTATAGTTTTCCCTCTTCTGTACTGAACAGATTTTAAGGGGATATTTTTCTGTTGTCAGAAAACTATTCATTTTGGGGGAAATGCATTTCAGAACTTTCAATCCATAATGTTTAGGGAATTTAATTCAACAAATGTGTCCTAAAAAACTAAAATTGTTCATGAACTTAACACATAAGGGAATCCTTCCTTTAATAAACTGGAAGACTAATACTTTTATAGGGAGATGTTAATACATTTTAAATGTAATGTTTTATTAATGTGACTGAATAATTGATAACAAAATTTTCAGTCCTATGAATTAAAAGCAAAGTCATTTTTATTTCTGTAGTGAGAAGATTCCAGGAAAATGGTTGATGCCCTGTTTTTCATTATGCTGCACATAAGGGAAGGAGGAACAGCTCCATCAGAATCCTCAGAGGGAATGAATTAAAGAGTGACTAGAAAGTTGAATTCTGATTTTTGAGATATGTAAAATTAGATAAAAGAAAATAACAGAATCTTTCTTTGAAAATATTTGTATGACTTAATTCAACAATATTCATTTAGTACATACTATGTACCATGAAATGTGCTAGGGACTACAGAAACCAAAATGAAGGAGACATAACCCCCTGTCCCAGAGCTCACATCTTAATAGAATTGACAAGAATGTGAGCAAAAAGTGAAAAAGCAGTGTATTGACTGCTATAATGTAAATTCACACAGAATGTTCAAGAAATAAAGATAAGGAATTGTTGATTCTAATTGACCATGTTGATGAAATCTACACGTTGAGGAAATCTCTGAAAACAGTTAATTGTGAGGAAACCTTGAAGAATGAATGATAACTTACTGGTTGGACACCATGAAGAAGGGTCTATGCGACAGAGAGGATAAGAGTAAGAGAAATTTAGAAATCAGAAGACTTTCTAGTTTGGTACTGGCTGGGCAGTGATCCTCTTAACAAAAAAAGAAAAATAGCCATCATTTATTTAGCACGTTCTATTTGCCAGACTTTGTGCTATGAATAGAAGTACGTAATGAGGTACTTAATTGAACGACCACTAAATAAAAAAATAAAAAAATGGTGGTCGAAATTGTTTGGAAAAAGAGGGGTACAGCTGCCAACTAATGTTTCTGTTCCCATATAACTGAAGATTCAAATTCACCTGTAAAGTCAGAAGGTGCTCATTTGTTTGGCAAAAGCTTTTCATTACGCAAATAGAACCAGTAACATGAAGGTAGAGAAATTTGACATGATGAGGCTGTAATATATTTGACATGATATGAAAACATCGTTTCACTGTGGGTTGAAATCTACTGCTGTAGATTCTTATCATGACTGGGAACCTGACCTTAGAGAGGATGGGAGAAAAATCTGTGTTATCTTCTTTATATGCTGGGAAAAGTTGGAGGACTCTGGAGCCTGGGTAGGAGCGAGATGGGAAAAACACCTTTTTCAGTGAGAGTGGGCTCTGACACCATGATAATGGCAGGCTAACAGCAATGAACAGGATAAGGCTTTCTGGTACAAAAAAAAAAAAAAGGCCTATACTCCAGGAATACCCATCCCTGGCACCTGATTTGAAACTACCTTGTAAGCCCCTCTTATTAAGAACACGCTTCCAGTAAAGTTTGGTTGAACACTCAAGTTGTTCTTATTTGTATTAGTTTGCCAAGGCCAACTATTTAACAAATTACCATAAACTAGGTGCTTTAAATAGCAGAAATTTATTGTCTCACAGTTGTAGAAGCAAGAAGTCCAAAACGTGGGTAACTGATTTCTTCTCAGGGCTGTGCGAGGAAGGTTTGGTCCAGGCCTCTCTCTTTGGCTTATAGATGGCCATCTTCTTCCTACACATCTTCACTGACTGTTTCCTCTATGTGTATCTCTATATCCAAACTTTTCCTTTGTATGAAGACTCCACCCATATTGGATTAGAGCCCACTCTAATGATGTCACTCAACTTGATTACCTCTGTAAAGTCTCTATCTCCAAATAAGGTCACATTCTGAGTTAGTGGGGTTTGGGACTTAACATATGAATTTAAAAGAGACATAATTCAACCCGTAACAGTTGTTCTTAGAGAAATTTAAAACAAAAAAAGTCTATGTCTACACTTTTGGAGAAGTTGTATGGAAAGTGTGGCCACAGTTTGGAGAAGCTGATAAGAAGGCCAAACAGTTTGGAAAAGCTGTTCTGGATGGATTTGTGACTGTGAAATATTCCTGTAGGGATTCCTAAAATGTTGGAGAAGAGAATTCTGGCAAAAAACTTGTATTTCCTGTTGTCAATTGAGTTTGGGATGTATGCATCATTCTCTAGACATTTGTTATCTAGGCTGATGAAGCTGGGGACACTTAGAGTTACAGGTATCATTACCCTCATTTTATACTAATAAAACCACAACTCAAGATACCGTAGTCATGTGACAATCCTAAGACTTCAATGATAGTACACGGCATAGTCCATTTTCAAACTCAGGATTTTTTGGACCCAAACTATGATCTTTCCAGAGAGAGGGGGAGAGATAAGGGAAGTAAAACTGAAAATAAACAATTTAATTCCAAAATTTATTACTGCTATTATTAGAAGGTAAACTATCTGTCACATACACCATTATATCCCAATGTTCAGCACATGATAGTTGCTAAAAAGAACACTCCTTGAAAGACTGAATAACATTCAGGAAGAGATATACAGATGATACAGAATAGAAAAAGGGGTTGGGGGAGGAGATTCAGATTTAGATACATAAATGAAAGAGAGAGTAAGAAGAGGACAATTTCTGAAGATGAAACTCTGGTAAACATTATTTGTGAACAGAAACAAAAAAAATGTAAGTCATGGAGCAAGTAAATTTGACAGAGAGATCAAAAAAATAAATACAAGTGTGTAGTGCCACAGGGTTAAAGAAAGATTTTTAAGAAAAATAGGATGGTTAATAATATTTGTATCAATATCCCAGAGTTCGAGTGAAAAAGACACATCTTTCTCCAGGGCATTAAGGAAAGTGGAGGAAGAGATTAGCAAAGAATTGTACATATTTTGAGGTGAAGAGTAAAGAGGTGAGTTTGCTTGATGATATGTTTCCTTTAAGGAACGAAGTTGAGACGTATGTTGAGAGTAAAAGATATCAGCATAAAGTAGTACATTAAGAATAGAGGTAAAGTTTTGGTGTTGGGTGGGGTTTTTATGTGGTATGGGTACTAGAAAAGAAAGTCCTCTGAAGATCCACAAGGAGTTCCAAGCTCCAGCCTTGGTGAGACCAGAAGTGATTGCTTTCTGGGTTTTGGTAAACACAATCAGTAGTTGTGGAGGAGGAGTGGCTTTTCGTGTAGACTCAGGATTGACAATGGTTGGGGAGAGAATTAAAGAGGGGCAAAGACAAGGTGACAAAACCATCAACTCTGATGACAGTATGATTAAAATGACTGACTGGGTCCTAGCTAAGTGGAGAAGGAGAAAAAGGCCAGGAGGTGTGAGACCAAGGGCCTGGAAGAGAGGTGGACAGACCATGCAGGCCTTGATGAGTGTTAAGAAAATTTAAAAATAAAAGAACAAATATAATCTATTAGACATCTGTCTCTTTTTAAAAATTCAGGTAGAGTGTGAACTGAGTTATTTGGGCACACCGTACTCTCTGAAGTTTCTCCTAGAAGCATTATATTAAGAAATTAGTGTTTATAACTACTGTCTCCTGAGATATGCCTTTGTATATTCCATTTTGCATTAACTATCTAAAACTGACCATATAATTCTATTTATAATTCAATGACTGTTAGAGCACTGTCGGTCAAATGTGACTTAACATAGCTTTTAATTGTATAGTACCATAAGTGTTTGGGGGTTTTATTTTCCTTAAATACAACAGAAGACAAATATTTTAAATTCCAATCAGGAAAAAAAATTAGAAAAAAATAAATTTGTACAATAAAAAGAATAATAATTCCTTTTAATGCCTGCATTCTAGTTTGAAGATTTACATTTCTTCACTTCTTTCAGGGACTACTGAGCACTTAAATTTAGTCTCCCTCATGGCAAAGCAATGCTGGTGATGTTTAGACCTGCCTTTGTATCCATAATGTGGAGTAATACTTCCAAACGCATTTTTCTTTTCATTTTTGTCAATAGACTTTTCAAGCATTTGTTCTCGTTCATCTGGTTATTCAAATTCCTCCATAAGTAAAAACATAAGAACCAGAATAATAAAATGGCATTACCAACCTAGGAAGGCTTATTTCCACTTCCTCTTCTTGCATCTCTGAGAACCATTTGAAGATTTGATGAGCAGTAATCAGTTTTTCCATTTCTTCTATATTTATCTCTGCTGCAGGAAGTATAATGATTAAACTAAACTCATCACCTTTATAAGGTAATTCCAAAACCTGGTAGTTCATGGAGGATTCAGAAAAATAACCTGGAATAGAGAACATAAAATGTTAAATGTACTTGGCAATCCCCAAAGTCATGCTTTAGAGTGTGCTTTCTCATATTACCATATTTTGTCCTCAAAAGAGCCTTCATCATTGGGATTTTGACTGCTGCACCATCTTTATTAGTGAAATTCATCAGCTGTGTGTCCTCTTTTCTGAATTTTTGTTTCCAATCCCCCTTGAAATAAATAGCATTCACCAGGACAAGCCGAGTCAGAGGGCCAAATTCTTCCTCTGAAAACATGTCTTTAATTTTTCCTGTGAAGGGTGTAGAGGAGGAGGTAGGAAGAAATATGCAATAGTGGTTCAGTAAAAGTGCTTTAAATAGAATTAAAACAAAAATTTCTTTTGCAGATCAGTTATAAACAGGGTGCTTCATCATCTAAAAGTAGCAATTTTGAGAGCAAAGGGGAGCACTATTAAATATTTAGAAACAGGTGCAAATGGGTTTCTCTAGGAAACAGGAGATAGGGGATTGTCTTAGGCAAATTTGGACAGACCTAGTCATGAACTCTCTTTAGTGAGATTTTTTTTAAATCATTTTTCAGTCAGAAAGAACAGAAACTAAATACCTCTTCCTGCATATTTATTGGTATTTTTTAAACTTTATTTCAAGGTTCTCCAGTAGGACAATTAGAATCAATACTTTAATGGTAAACTCAAACTTGCTACTCTTGCAGCTGCAGCCACTGACCATTGGGAAGAGACAAGTATGCAACTGGTAGTATGATTTTCTTCTTCTGAAAAAAACAGTTTCCTATTTCTATGTCCAGTGAGCATTTCAAAGTTATGAGACAAAAACATGATTGGGTGCCATGGAGCTGTCTAGGGATGTTCTCATTTTGTATCCTATTAACAGGACTTTCCTGTGAACACAGCTCACAACACCGTCTCACATTTTCTGCTATGGTCCTCCATATAAGGCTTCCCATAAATAAAACAGTAGCATCTTACACCATCTTACACCACTACAATTTTTTTGTAGCAGAATGAATAAGAGAAGAAACAGACTACTGTTAATCAAGGACCAGATATATGTTTGTCACTTCACATACATTATTATGAAACTTTCTAATAATCCTGAAATTTTCATAACATTCCCATTTTAAATAGGGCATAGCTTAGAACTTGTTAAGGTTTGAACCCATCTGTATGATTTTAAGCTTATGTTCTTTCTACTATACCATCCCACAGCCCCTTTGGAATTTGTGCTAGCTTGTATTTAACTTAAAGTTAAGATTACCATGTTTACGATAGGACTATCAACATTTATTATTAAACATTAACACATCCAACTAAGATGTGTTAATTATTTATAGACTTTGTGGGAAAGAAAACATTTGGGATTGACAGATCTAACTTTTATCTGGCCAAATATATTATTCCTACTGCCGTACTTTAGAACACCTACCAGTAAACAAAAATAACTATTAAAATTCTTCCATTAAGAATTTTACAGTCGTCTCTCAAAAAAAAAAAAGAGAGAGAGAGAACCTCTGTACTTTTCAAAACAGCTTACAATTTTTTTTTTTTTTAATTTAGTATTACTTTGAATAATAGGGAAGTAAAATAGGTGATTTGATCCCTCTGAGACAGTTTAGTGAGAAAATATTCAACCATTCTTTACTTTAGGTATTAAAAAAACATGAATACAATATCAAATAATGATGTTATGAAAATGAGAAACTTTACCATTTGTTTTGCTTTCTACCCAGGTACTTATTGTCTCTGCACAAGCCTTTGCATCCAGGAAATTCACCAGTTTTAAGGCACTCTGAAAAAATTCCTTGTTGCCATGGAGATACTGTTCTTTCACAGTGAATCCTTCTTGAAGGTAGAGGGCACTGGCAAGATTAAATGTAAATTCTTGTTTTTTCTCCGAGGTGGCAGAGAAAAATGACTTCAGCACAGAAAATTCTTCTTCTAAAAAATAATTATAATGTACACTGACATATCGAACAACATAAAAACAACAGATTTTCAGCTTTGCTTCTAAGCAATAAGATTCATATCATCATTTTTTGCATTCATGTATAACTAACAATCTTTTCTAATTTAGTATCAATATTTTAAGCATGTATCTATCTCCCGCAGAATATATATTTTCTGGACAAACCAGCTTTTACATAGAAAAAAAAAATGTCCATGTAAGTTTGAAATTTGTCAAAAACAAGAATATGCATTTAAACAGTATGAAGGAAACTCGTTGTTTATAGTCAAATTGAGCTTATTCTTAGTTGTTGGAACTTATTTTTAGAATTTCACTCTCTGTATAACATGCGATTTTTATGAAACGGGAATGTTAATGAATGTTGATAGGGTTATGACAGTGATGAGCAATCCTTTTCAATATTATTTTTATTTCAGCTTAAGACAGAATTGCTCTTATGAGCAATTGCACCTGTCCAAGATTTGAAATTTACGAAGCAACCCCTAGAATCATCTCTTTAGCTGCATAAGTTTCAGAATTGCATATTTCAGGTTCATGAGTCTATATACTTTGGCTATCTACATGAACATTAAATGTATTTAACCATCCAAACTATAATCATTAGCCAGATGAGTCCATGAGAGTCACCTAAGACTCACTGTTGGCCTATTATTTATTTATCATCAGATTATTCTGACCACAGTTTTGTCAGAAAGTATACGAGGTGTGATAAAAAATATGGTAAATGCTGCACTGAGTGCCATCCAATAGAAAGGCAGGGATCTTCAATACGGGAAGCAGCACTTCGAACCTTAGTAACAGTGTGTGACAACTTTCAACTTGTTAGGTGCAGTCAGTCGGGTGTGAGCTACGGTTGAGAGAAGGTGTGTTTTAAAATATGCCATAAATCATGGATCACAAACAATGCATTAACACGAAATGGGCAAATGGTTTCATCCTCCATCATGACAACATTCCATGTCACACATCACTTCTGATATATGGCAATTTCTGTCAAATAAAAACATTACGGTGTGTCCTCATCCACCTTTGTCACTGGCTCTGGCACCGTGCGACTTCTGGCTCTTCCCCAAAGTCAAAATGAATATGAAAGATAAATGTTTTGAATTGATTCAAGACATTGAGACAGCTATGACAGTGCAACTCACTGAAGACACTCACTAAAGAGGACTTCCAGAACTGCTTCAGAAAGTGGCAAGAATGATGGCATAAGTGTGTTCAAAGCCAGGGGGAGTATTTTGAGCGGGATTAATAGCAATGTGTCTTTTAATTTAAACATTCACTGTATTTTTTTTATCACACCTCGTATGTGCCTATGAGAGAATTCAGCTCTGAACATTACTCCGTGGCTCTGTATTCATTATCAAAGGGTACAGATAATTTTCATTCCCTTCTGGCTTAATCCTGGAACTCAGTCAGTTAGTCTGGGATCTATATTTCAAATCAAAGATTTATTTGGGGCCATTATTATATTTTCAGTTAAATGCCGAAAATACCACTTTTATAACTTTAAAGTTGATTATATGCAATTAATTTCTATTGAAGAAACATAAATAGTTTATCATGGTAAGGTGCCCATTGAATAAAGAGAAATAAAAAAGTATTACTGAGAGAAACTTGCTACTCAGTGTCTATTGGAAATAAGGCGTGTGTGTGTGTGTGTGTGTGTGTGTGTGTGTGTGTAAACACTTTCTCAGAGAGCAAGCAGCCCATAGGGTATCTCCATGCAAATAAGAACAGATGCTCTTACTGGAGTGCTAAGGCCCATAGTCTCACATCTTACCCCACTGAATAGAGGCTACATTTCAGTCCCCACTGACCTCCTTGTCCTGCCACTCTTGTGTAAGTATAACCTGCACAACGATACAAGAGGTTCTGGAAAGTGTATTGCATTGTATTTCAAATTTTGATTCTTCATTCATGAGACATAGGCACAAGACATAAAAGATTTTAGATACAAAAATTTCCTTCCATATGATTGGAAGGGTTTCAGTAATTCTTTACAACCCTGGAATTCCTTACATAAGGAAGGGAAGAAAGTTAATCTATTTTACTTGTTTATACAATGATTTCAGATGCAATCATTTCTTGCTATTTGAAGTCAAGAGAAATATCTCAATACCCAGGAGGTTACAAAGAAGACTTCCTGAGTGAAGTCATTAGAACTTCTCTAAAATAATTAATTAGAGTCAGAAATAATGTGGCAAACGTTGAAACCAGTTTTCAGGAGTTTGTAACATACGAACATTTTTAAAGGAATGGGAAAGTAAAGGAGAGGGGAAGAAAAAAATAGTCCCAACTCATTTGTCAGAGCAAATAGATTTATGTCATGTCTTAAGGTCTAAGACTATGTGACAATCAGCTGACCTTTGACAAATCGCTGTACTCAGAAGTCAATGAAAAATATCACCAACTAGCACAAGTTGGGAGGAGAATATAAAGTTATCTGCTTTATAAATTTGATTTAATTTATTGATTCACAATCTCTTGTAGCACAGATCAAACATATACATGGCTGCCTATAGTTAATGAGAATAAGTTTATTTAATTTCCTACATTAGAGCCGTGGAAAACCTACAGGTCATGGAGTTAATGTGACTTTTGGTTTGACTGTACCAGACCTCCAGACACTGCTCTAAAATTCAGTACATGTTTACTTCTCCTGATGTGAAGGGTAAGAATACCAATTCCATATGCAGTGTGAGAGATCCAAAGATGAAAACTAAGGCCGTCATAGGATTAGAGACGATTTTAGCCAAAGGATCCATATAAATCATCTCATCCAAATTCATCTTTTTATAGTGAGGATTCTAAAATCCAGAGAGATACAGTAATTTGAGAGGTGCCAAATCACAAGGTCATTTGATTGCAGAGCTGAGTCAGGAATTCATGTCCAGTTCTCTTTCCATAATCATCTTGGAATAAAGAAGCACCTTCAATTTAGCCTTTGCTTAGTAAGCAGCATTATTAGATGCCAAGGAAAATAGAGCATTACCAGAGGCTCAGTAAACTGGAGAAGGTAAGTTCTGAACAGATGTTTTAGTATTGGGGGAAAGGAGGGGAACTGGTACTGAGAATACCAGTGGGGTGGGACACCAGGAGTTGTGTGCCCATCTGTAGAATAAGCCAGCTGTTAATGTGAAACAGATTGCTAGCAGAAAAAAGTAAAATATAGACTGATTCAACAGAGTATATCTTTTGACAGTCAGTGGGAATCGAAGGCAGAGCTCGGACTAACATAAGTCAGAGACACTCACCTTGCGCATAAAATTTAAAAAGATGCTATCAAACTCAGTAATCAAGATAAATAATATTTTATTGCAACATATATACCGGGGTGCCAAAAATATGTATGCAAGTATACATTTTGGTCAACGTTACTCAAGCAGTATTTCACTATAATCAAAAATGTCTGGAGGCTGATGGTAACCACTTTGAACACCTCTTGTAATTGCAGATGTCAAATGTGACTTGTATTCATCTTTTGTTATTGGTATATATTGAGTATTACAATTTTAATACAGTTTTCCTTTCTTAAAATATTTATACATTGTTCTGGCACCCTCTGTATTTTGAAAATCAGTATTAAGAGAAATCCATGATGAACAAAATACGAAAACTTTAAATAAAGGCAAGGTCATTATTACTGATTTTTCTTTTTTTCTTGGGTTCCAATATGGCTCTGCCAGACACTGCCTTCTTCTGATCTGTCACACCCTTCATTCTACCCTTAGTGCTATTTTGCTCTTCTTTCTCCAGACCCCCTGAACATTTTCTCCAACCTGTTGCACGTTCACTCTGTTCCCTCCCTTAACTCTGTTTCCTTTTTCTTTATTCCTTAGTGTCCCCCTCTTTTTTTTCCAGAGTTTCTTTCTCACATCTTCTCCATTGTTGGCTAGTCTTTCTTTTCTTTTTGCAGTTATCTTTCATCTGTATCTCCCTTAAGGGAGCATAATAGAAAGCAAGTTTGGTAAATTTTGTTATATGTGTCAAAATGTTAATATGAAATTATCTATATGTACTCTTCTAAGGAAAATATAGAAATTTTCATTATTGCTCATGTGATCTATAACCCTCAGTGAATTATTTTTGGAATAGTTCTGGGCAAGTTACTTAATCTTTCTTTGCCTCAGTGTCCGCATCTGTACAGCAGGCTTATGTCTACTTCACAGAGTAATTATGAATATTAAATGAAATCATGTACATAAAGCACATAAAACAGTGACTGTGACACTATATATACTTGAAAGTGACATCATTATCATTATGATTATTATTTCATTCACAACCTAGAGTTATTAAGACATGTGTTTCTATATAAGATGAAATCCATTTAAGGTAATTTAGATTTCAGAGGCTCTAATTTTACTAATTTATCATGGATTCAACTTTACATATCTTCATAAATGTTCTATTACTTTCCAAAGCAGTATCATGGGACTGAAATGTTTCTGGGACTGTATAGTGGGATTTGCTGAAATTAATATAGACAGTGAAGACTAAATCTGGAACACAGTGGCTTCATTTTCCATTATTCACATAGGGAAACTCTTGCAATGAATTTCATTATCATCAACTTTTTTTCTCTATAAAATTGCCTTTATTTAAAGTAACACAAGTAAAACCTTGTAAAGAAGAAAAGCAAATACCTATGTATAACTAATCTGCACTAAGGCAAACATACTGAAATTAGTTATAGTGAATAAATTCCCAAATCAAAAACCTGGATGTTTCCTCTGATGTTCAGGATGGACTACCTAACAGATGTAAAAGTTAGAAATTAAAATTATTATGGAAATTGAGAACACAGAAGAGTCAGGAAAATAGGCAACCACCCCTTCAAATGGAATGCCAGCACTAAAGCTTCTATACAATATCTCAGATGAACCTTTGGGAGACTCCAAAACAACAACACTCACACTCAAAAAGGCTCTGAAGGGCTATATAAATGCTCTTTATCCCTAAAAATTTTCTTAAAAAACTATTAACCAAATAAACTTCTAAAATATATACATCAATGCTTTTTCTTGACCTGATTTAAGTGAAAAAGTTAAATTTTACTTAGAAAATTAATTTAAAAGGCTAACAAAACAGAGATGCACACTAAGATTTCTGGGTGAGGGTACCCACCAAAGCATTTTTATAAAAAAAGTATTGGAAGCAAACTAATAAAGAAGGATTAAGTAAGTGATGGTATTTCCATAAGAGGTAGTAAAATACAACAATTAAAAATTATATTCTGAAGTAGTTGCATGATATGAGAAAATGATCACAACATAGTAAGTGACAGTGGAAGAATATCTGTGTATATACATATGTGGTGGGTACATACAGAGGATGACAAAAAATGTATACATATTTTAAGAAAGGAAAACTGTATTGAAACTATAATACTCAATGTATAACAAAAGATGACTACAAGTCACGTTTGACTTCTCTAATTACAAGAGATGCTCAGAGTGGTTACCATCAGCATCCAGACACTGCTGCTTACAGCAAACTACTGCTTGAGCAATGCTGACCAAAGTATCTACTCGTATACATTTTTTGGCTCCCCTGGTATACGTATAAACACACACGTACAACATAACCTCAATTAATTAAAACTGGCTAAATTAGAGTAGAATAAATTATACAGATATACACACAATTTTATATCTGTATAGAATTAATTTCTTAAACTATTTTGGCAACATTTTCATTATGAAACGATTATAAATGAATAAATATCATTTACATTTACAATTCTCCATTTTATTATGATTTTAAACTTTCTATAATATTTTTAATTTATTAAAGTTCTATGACCCTGAACTTCTCTCTAATACTTAAAAAATAAATTTGACTAGACCTTATCCAATATAAATAATCATATATTAAAATCTCACCAGTTGAGGTGTCCTGAAATTTTAAAGTTTGTCTTATCTGCTGTTGTGCTTTTCCTTTTGCTCCCAGTTGTACCATTCCAAGAACCAAAGTTGTTCCAAGGGGGGAAAATATAATGTTGTTCTTATGAGATGAACAAATAGCTTGATAAAGATCCACTGCAAATTCAGTATGTCTTTGAGCCAAGGATCTTGAGGCTTGACTTCCAGAAAAAGTCAATAGGAGACTCCACAACAAGATCTTATCCATTTTGACCTCTGTGCATTAATTCAAAATATATTAGTTTTCAGAACTAATAAATATATTAGTTTTACAATATAAAAATCTAAAAAGAAAACTTTCTACCTATTAGAATTTTCTGTCATTTTAGGACAAATTACCACAAGAAGATTCTAATGCCAATTTTCAGACTAAGCATCATCTATTAGAGAAATAGGCCATAGGCTAATGGTCTTTTTTTATATTCCTTCAAGAACCAGTCCAAAATATATAGCGATTTTTTAAAATCAAAGGATAAATTATAATTCTGGAGCATAATAATTAGTAATAATATACCTAAATAGCTATATGATCTTTTTCTTATCTTTTCCTGTAGTTTTAAATGGGATAACTGTAACTCTGATATCAAGAACCCTCTGTCCAGACTACTCCAGAATAGTTAATAGATCAAAAAAGAGAAATGGAATAAAAGATGAACACACTACTTTGTGATTTGGGACCTATAACATTACGAAGTTAATGTATTCTAAATTGATTAAGTAATCTGGCTTTTTACAATAGGAATTCTAACACTTTATGAAATGTATAGGGCAAAATACCCCCAAACCCACATGTACATTTCCAAAGAGAGAAAAGAAACAAAATTACAACTAAATATAAATGGTACAGCTATAACAAAAGAAGAGAGCATTAAAAAAATCAAAGAATAATTTGACAAACAACAAATACAAGAAAACTTAAATTGAAAACTATAACCGATTCACAACACTAATGACACCCTATTAAAATACTCTCCACTAAAACTGTAGGAAATTCAACCCAAATTACATCTTGAACAGAATGAATTTTGCAATTTTACCAAAGACTTGTGGAATACTACACTCTAAAGGACTCATACATTTTAGCAACACTAATTCTACCTTACAGATAATACACTTTAGTAACCCTTAACAACCCATAGTTTAGTAAGTTACTAGGAAGTAAACTTTCATTGGAGGTAAAGATGAAAGTCTTCAAAGTAATGTACTGTGAGCCTTAAAGAAATGAAGACCTATATTTCTAGAGTGTTTTGCACACCATTAGGAAGGTCACCATGACCCATGAATGGGTTAAGAGTCACTAAAATCACTCTTACATGTAATTACTAATAGTCAAACATTCTCCAAAACTACACTGTGGAGTCATTATCTAGATATTTCAAATTGTTTTCTAATATATGTAGTTAAATCTATTTGTCTAGATATACAAGTTGCAAAGGAAAATGTAATCCAAATGTAATCCAAATTTAATCCAAAACAATTGTTAGAAAATAGGGTTTTGATAAACTACAAATATAAATATTTATATATATCATATCAAGCAAATGTTTTACCGAGGATTAAATTAGAATATAAGATTGTAAATAGCAGCACAACAATACTAAAAGCTAATGAATAAGAGAAGTTATACATGCAAAATAAATTTCTGTGTATTATTTTCTAATATATTCTATATCTCAGAAAATTTCTGCCCAAATGTTGGTTTGTAGATATATAGTCAAAATGTTATCAGTACTTTTAAGTCATCAAGTGTTACTCCATTAGGTACATCTTTATGTATTTAGTCTGTATTAGAATAATAAATAATATTACATAATATTACATAAAATACATAACTTTTACTTATAGTAAAACCTGTAAATTTCCCTCTCATTATTATTAACAACCTTAATACTTAAAATGTACATTATTTGAGCATCTGTTTATTCTAGAATATTTCTAGACACTTAATAAATTACAAGTGCATACAAAAAAATTGGCTTTAAAAATTCTTACCTCATTGGCTTTTGGATTGTATCACATCAGAAATCACAAAGCACCGATGAACTAAACAACCTGACGAATAGTTCTATAAGAATTTGATGTTTAAATGTATGACATCTTTTAAGGAGAATGAAGAGTAATAAGCTAATCTGATAAATTTAAACAATATCCACCAAAGTTCATTGGAATGCATTCCTATTCTATTAAATACTCAGAGTCAATATTATAGCATATACACTATATTCAAAATCTATTTAATTTTAAGGTACTTACCCCAAATTTGCTTCTGAGTAATCACAGTAATGTTGTAACTAAAATATGCCTTCTGGGAAACACTAGTACATGCAATAGCTGATCGCTCAAGGCCAACACTGTTTATCTTGAACACTGCTTGATTAATTCCTCTAAAACCAAAGCAGGTGTTCACCACGTTTGTATAAGAGGACTCACATGATCAGGTTAATTACCAGTGATCAAATACCGAAGAATCGAGAGAGAAAACAATAATAGAATTTTAAAAGATCATTAAGTTTGTGTTATTATCTCATCCATTATTTCACTTCTTTTATTAGTAGAAACTGAATTTGAAAGAATGTGCCCGTGCTTGTAAATTTGCTAGTAATTAGTTCTTTTTGTTTCTCACAGGACTCCCATATCAGATTACCAATGTATTCCATCATAAATATTTCAGAATGTCTATGAGAAAAAGACTAAAGCTGAATCAAGTCCAGAATGCACAGACAAATTACTGCTGCAGAATTCTCAACAATTCATCAAATTCTACAATAGTCAAAGAAATTGCCTGTGAATATAAGGCCCATTTGAATCCTTCGGGAAAAAACTGGATATTGAATAAATATAATATTTATGTTGAATAAAAAAGACCAGATTAAGATTATTGATTTATCAAATTATATCAAGATAATACTATTCAACCTAAGGAATTTGATAATAAACATAGGTTTTACTTTTATGTGATTTTTAAATTTTACATGATTTCGTCTGCAGACAATTCATTAATAAAAAATGCATCATTGCATCATTGAATGGGTTTTGATGTCATTGTTCTAGTTCAAATCAATCACGTCAGTGGCAATCAGCTATTAAACACATTGGATTATTTGTTAGTGGCCTCTGATAAGATAAATGAAAATTTAGTTCCAGACTCAGAGATACAGAACTAAACTGATGGTTTCCAGAGCAAAGGAACATTGGAAAGCTGGGTGAAAAAGGGGAAGGAATTAAGAAATACAAATTTGTAGTTACAAAATAGTCACAGGGATGTAAAGTACTGCATAGAGAATATCGTCAATAATGTTGCAACAACTATGTATAGTGGCAAGTGGGTACTAGACTAATCGGGGGGAATCACTGCACAAATTACATAAATGTCTAACCACTATGCTGTACACTTGAAACTCATATAAAGTGATATTGAAAGTCAACTGTAACTGAAAAAAACAAAATAATAATTGAAACTTTAGAAAACATGTTCCAATTACAATTAAGCAAGTATTCACCATTGATTATTAAATGTAATATTGTTTCTGATAAATTCATTAAAAAGAAATAAAATGAATATAGATACCTTTAAAAGGAATTATTTTTGAAATACATTTTCAAGGACCCTGCTAACAATTTTCAGTCCTAATAGGGCTATAGCTTAATAAGAGGCCTGAGTAGCCTGATGACTGTTATTGGACTTAATCTCCTAATTTACCACAATTCTTTTTTTTTTCAGTCAAAGTTTATTGGTGTGACAATGGTTAGTAAAGTTACATTGGTTTCAGGTGTACAATTCTGTAATATATCATCTATATATCACATTGTGTGATATATATCACATTCACCATCCAGAATAAGTCAGACAGAAAAAGTTGAGAACCATATGATTTCACTGATATGTGGGATGTAAAACTGAAAACAACAAAGGAAAAACACAAACAAATAAAGAAACAAAAACTCTTAGACTAACATTTTAAATTAACCATCTAGGTATCTCTCATTTATTTTTCTAAATTCTGGGTTATATCCTACTACTACTTAATCTAATATAAACAATCTCATTTCCAGCTTTTCACTTAACAGTACTAGAGATAATTTTTCCAGAACACAGTTATGCAACACAAGAACACTATCATTCTTTTTGTTCTACTTTGCAATTACAAATAATAAGTCTGAATGTCTAAGACTGTCGTTCAATCAATGCTCTCTTACCCATGTAGTGACACCAGCAAACATCCATCACAAGTACACTTGGCTACCAAATTATTATGTCTGTACATTACTTGGATCATAATGCGATTTCCCCAGGAATAGGCCATTACTTTTCCTCCCAGTGACAGAGACAGACACTCTGTCTTAGTAAGATCATTTAATGAAGTTGTTCTGTAAGGACCTTATGGTAGAGCAGTTCATGAAGACTACATTTTCCTGTCTCTTGGGAAGTAAAAAGCAATGGCCATGAATTTATCCTCCCTGATTTAAGCTATTTTAATATCTTTTTAATAAAGATAACCTAAGTGTCCATAAAATGTTACTGCAAGCCTTTTAAATATTTTCAAAAATCTGTTTCTTCTACACCTCTATTTTGCCCCTAACACATCAGGAAAAACAATTATTCGTTAGTGACAGCCAATGTGTTTTGGTATAAATTTGAGCATCATCACTGTCACCCCTACTGTAAAAAAAATAAACCTGGGACTATGTATAAAAATAATAGCAAGGGGTGACAGGTTTAATCTCATTATCTTTCTTCACATTTAATAGTTGTTTTTTTAAACTAAAAATATATTTAATTTCAAATTTAAAAAAACATATAACCGAATGCTCTCATTAATAAATAAAGGACTTAAAAGTTAATTCTTCCATGGATTAATTTCAGACAGTTTTATCCTTTATCAGTTTGTTCTCTATATTTTGGGTGATAAGAGGAAAATGTTCTGAAAGGAGAACAGGTTAAATTATGTTTAGTGTAAATCTTCATACTACAAACAAAGTAGCCTATTAAAAATGATGGCACATCCTATTTTAATATGACAAGTTCTTTTCACTGTGGAAAACTGGATCTTAAATAATTAAACCTAAATGTTAATTTCAGAAATAGCTCATAAAGTCTTCAGTTCTATTAACATTTGGTAGGTGAGACCCTGCTACCTATCCAGCACAATTAGATGCTATAAGGTATAAAACTAAAACAATAACTGAATATCTTTTTTTTTCTTTTTATGTATGCATTTTGTTCCTAGTATTAGAAACAATAACATTAAAAGAGACTTTCATAACTTTAAAAATTCTTTTCTCATTAAATATACTTGTGCAATAGCTCCTCTTAATTCCTTTCACAGAAGAGGCACTGAAGTTAACTAAGGATGGGATTCGGGTCACACACAGCATAGTACCTTGTACACGTAGTAGACTATAGAGAGGTTTGTCTATCTGAACTAGACTATTTCAGACTAATCACTTCAAAGTCATCTGCAGGAGTAAAAAAAATAATAATAATTAAATGTGTCTAGTAAAATAATGTCCAAGTTTACCAGAAAAACTAGTGGGCCCATTCAATCTTTGCTTAATAAACCATTGCATTTTATGTGCCTCCATTTGTGTATGTCTCGTACCTAAAATAGTTCTTTGCATATACCTTCAATATTAGGATGGATAATGAATGAATGGACGGATGGATGGATGGAAGGGGAAAAGAGCCTTCATAAAGTATTTGGTATCCATATTACATCTTTTTAACATCTTTATATTCTTTTAAATTTCTGGAAATGCAGCTCAAATTTCACTCCACTGTACTGTTAACAATATATGATTCATAAATCATATGCTCTAAGTTTGAAATGATGGATTGTCCAATCAAACCTCCCAACCTGTGGAAGAATTTTCTGCAATGTCCCTGTGAGGGAATCAGCCTCTGCCTGAACATGTCAAGAAATCCTTCGTCTCAACCAGCCTTTTCAGTTTTAAAAAACAATTTACTTTGAAATGCTTTTAAATTAACAGAAAAGTTGCTAGCATAATACAAAGAGTTACCATCTCCCTCTCTCCTTGTCGCTTAGTTTCCCCAATTGTTAGAATTTCACCACATATGTGTGCTCTATCTATATAACTAATCGCTATCTATCTGTCTATCTCTATCTTTCTCATATGTGTGTAGATACATATAGGCAGTGTGTTTGTGTTTATACGTATATAGAATGCCTGATTCAGGATGCACTTAAATGTAGATGGAGTAGGGAACTGTCTCCTGAAAACCTTTCCTCTGCCACCCTTTCTGCCAAATTAAAACATTTAACCTACTGATGATGTAAATTCTATTGTTACAATTCATTTCACTGACTATATACTAATGAGTGAACAGAACGGTGAAGGGCAAAATATATGGTCTTCGGAGAAAAGCAGATCTGGGCTCCTATCCCAACTTTGCCATCAATAACTGAGCACTCTTCTAATGGATCCAAATCTCAGATTTTTAACCTTGAAATAGATACATCTTATATAATTATTGTGAAGTTTAAACATGATGAATTTTGCAGTAACTGGACAGAATAGGCCCCTACACATTGTTCGTTATTTTCTTTATTTGTGGGTGTTATTGCAAAATTCTTCTCAAAATACAAATATTTTTAAAGGACTCCTTAAAATATTAATGTATAGTAAATAACTAAAGCTATCTCAATGAAATTATTAATTATTCCTATAGGACACAATAAATAAAGCAGCATAATAATATTGATTGCTGGATGATGATATTTATAAAGAAAAATGGATCCAAAAAGTGAAGCCTATGTTTCAAAACCAGCATCTCCTATTTGACCTTCCACATAGACTGAGTCCTTTATATAGCCCCAGTCCTTTTTATTTATTTTTATTTTTTTTTGAGGCTATTACCTCTTTAGTTGTACTATGACACCCAATTTTAGAGTACCTTATAACAAATTATAAAAGTAGAACTTAGGTGGTGATTTCTCGATAAGTACATAGAAGAATGGCTATAAATCAATGAGAATTAATAGAATAGCTGATAATGAAAAGGTCTAATTGCAGTATCAGAATCATTTTAAAAAGCTAGGAAGTGTAAATTAGTGGGAACGTTTTTGTTTTTTTTAAATGAAGTTTGTAGATATTCACTGTGTAAGTACTTTTCATATTTAATTTCAGTGAGGGTTTCACAATGAAAATTGATCAAAACTATTGGTCTATAGAAGCAACCAAAGGTGTAACTGGTAGGGATACCTTGTTCTGAAATTGTACATTTTTATATAAAAACACTTGATAATAGATAATACCAATTGATGCTGCCCTATCTTTTATCCAATCTTTCTTTTATTGAGAATACAGAGAGAGCAAAAGGTGACAGATAAAAGCAGCACTAAAATATCGACTGAAAGTAAAACTTTCTGAAGTTCAAATATAAAATAAAAATAAAAGTGGTGCAGAATTCTTCATTCCTTTTCTGCATTTCATATACATACTTTATGTGACAAAATATTTTTCTTTCAATTATAATTGCTTCTTATTTCTTTTTATCTTCACTTCACTACTTGTTTCTTTACACAATTGTTTGGCTCTTTGTTCACGATCCAGAATGTCTTTGGGAAACAGGTTTTTCTCAACAAATACAGCTTTCAAAGCTACAAAATGATGAAGAAAATGACATGTAAATTATATTCGGGAAGGGACCCAATTAAATGAAATAGTGGGGAAAAAATTCTCAAATTTTACTTCATCTGAAAAATTCTATGTTTCTTAAACCAAGAGCTTATTCAGGAAAACTTTCTTTTAAACTTCTGCTATTCCTTTGACATCAGTTTAAATTTAAAAGTTAAGTTTTAAAAGTTACTTCTATTAATGTATTTATATCATGATAGAGATCTACCATTTAACGGAAGACTAAAGAAGATTGTGTTTTCCATTTTTGTTTTTTAATCTACTTAACAGTTACGAAGGACTCATAAAAAGCCAAGAACAAATTATTCTGGATTGAAATAAGACAATTAAAATAATCAAAACACAGTCTGACTATCTGCATGACTAAACAAGCACATCTGCAATCGCATCCTTAGAAGATACTTTGATCTGCAGGGATCTGTGGCTTCAGAAAAAGAGAAAAAGAGAGACAAATTATCTCCATGAGTGGTTATATTGTGTATCAGTGAGAAGTAGGAGGAAATCGTGCCATGCATTCAAAAACGAATTTTGGCTTTTTGCTTAATTTTATCACTTCAACAAATGTTTACTGAATGTGTGTTATGTACAATGTTCTGTGCTCAGGAGTAAATGGGGCACAGATATGACAAAGTCACAGGCTTTCTTCCAACTGAAGTAGAAAGTAGAAACGGTACCCAAATAACCAAAACATTATAAACCATAGGATAGAATTCTAAGAGAATATAAGCATGTAAATTGCAGTTTAGCATATAAAGAGATTATAACAATGTGCAGAAATCAGAGGAAAGCCGTAAGAAGCAGATATTATCTGAGGGGAACTTAAAATTCAGAAAGGATTTTAATTGATAATAAGGGCCATGGAAGGGTTACCAAGGGGGAAAGGAAATGTCAACTAGAGGGAACAAAGTACATAAAAGTGTGGAGAAATAAGAACTATTATTCAGGGAACTCTGAATAATTCAGTACAATTTAACAGAAGTATAAAATATATGAAGGAGATGAAAGTAGAAGAGTTTAGAGCTGAACTGAGGAGCACTTTAAATGCCAAGCCAAGGAATTTGAAATAAAGAAACTATGTATAAACAGTGAAACACCTCACCGTATAACAGCATCTATATATATTTGAATTAAAAAAAGAAAAAGGCCAAAACTCTCTACTTCCCATACAATCATGACTATATAAGCCAATGATCTTTCCCCTTTTTCTTTTGGCTATTATACAAGAACAAGCAGGAAAATGAGGAAAAATAACTCTGCAAACAAATTCCATGTTCCATGTTCAGCAAAACACAAAGCTAGATGTGACCTGCAGTCTATAAAATATGAAGAAGGGCATCCAAACAGCTGAGATTGGGCAGAAGTTACACAACAAAAGTGATGAGAGTGGAGAGTGTAAGTAGGCCATCAGTAGCAGCATCTCAGAAAGTGCTAGCAAAAAAGACACTCACTGAAGGGGAGGGGATCAGCTGGCAGTACAAATGATTTATCTTTCATTTATATCTATGGATGGAAGCAGAGGTGAACAAGACAGGAAACAAAAGCTCTCCCCTACCTCCTTTGGTTCAGAGAAACAGATAAGGCAGGGCTACATAAAGAATCACACCCAGGAGCTATTTTTCGCTAAACACAGTCTGCCCCTGTGGGTTGTAAAAACTGAAGGCCTTACTGATCACACATCACAAGCTTTCATCCAGGGACCTACTATAAATTTCAGGTCTAAGAAAAGCCAACTCATTAAAAAGCTAATTAATTAAAAGAGGCAATTTAGAAAATTAATAACTGTCAAACCATGGACACAAAGGTATTATAAGCAAAATTCAAAACAAAACAAATTTTTAAAAGAGCAGCAAAAGTAACTAATACATGAACCAACACCAGAAAAAGGTTGCCATTGGACAGATAAATATTGTTACTGGGCATTTTGCCACAAATTATATTTTAAAACTTGAAAAAGCACTTGCCTCTATGAAGGAAGATCACAGAACAGAAGGGAAAGGACTCAGAGAAGAGACTAAGACATGGCAGGAAATAATGAAATGTGAGCTGGCAGTACTCAAGAAAATACAGGAAAAAAGTATCACAAGTGAAAATAGACATAATGGGAAATATGGAGGATACAAATGAGAAACACAAATATAATTAATAAGATGAAAATTAGAAAGAGAACAAATTAGAAAGGAAAATGGTGGATAATGGAAAAAATAGATCCAACATAAATGGGGTGAGTTCTTAAGAAGACCAAAGCACAAAAAATATTTAATGGTATGTAATAAATCTTTCCTCAAATAAGAGACATATACAGATATGACATACAGTCATCCCTTGGTATCCTTGGGGGATTGGATACAGGATCCACATCCAAGTGCCTAATATTGAATGCGTGGTATACATATCTTTTTGTGTACTTTAAAACGACCTCTAGATTACTTATAATACCTAATATGGTGTAGATATTATGTAAGCAGTTGTTATACTGTATTGTTCAGGGGATAATAAGAAAAAATTACTCTACATGTTCAGTATGGACTCAACCATTATAGGCCTAGCTATATAGTACATGTCAGCAACAACATAACATTCTTTTTTGAATACTGTGAATCTGAGGTTGGTTGAATCTGCCAGTGAAAACATCATGGATACTGAGATCCAACTGTACTGTGTATCTGGAATAATTGACTCAAAATAGTCAAAACCAAGACATAGCCTAGTAAAATGATCAGACTTTAAAAATAAAGACAGAATCATTTGGCAGCCAGAAAAAATGAAGAAGTCACTTAAAAGGAGAGAAATCTAGCTTATGTTAGATGTCTTCATGGTCATAAGCAATACCAGAAGACAGTAAAGCAACACCAACACGATAATCAAGGAAAGAGCATGTGAGTTACAGGTACTGTAAATATCCAAGCTATGCATCAAATCTAAAAATGACAAATAGTTTCAATACACAGGGTATTCAGGGACTATTGTTTCCAAGAGTCCTTTTTAAGAAAATTACTGAAAAACAAATTGAGAAATGACAGGAAATTTTGGAAAAAGATTTGATAGTGAGCATTGAATATATGTAAAGGTAGATATGAGATTAAAACAATGTGGAATTTAGGATGAAAACATAGATGGTAAATACCAAATGCTTGACAATGTAGAAATGATACAACTGAAAATTTGGAGGCTAAGGGAGAAGATACTTCACTCATGATAAATCAACAATACCTAAGAGACAATGGACTTAAGCCAAGTTAAGTAACAGCACTATAAGAAAATTTAACAAAATAAAAGTAAGCAAAAAGATCATATTATTGAATATAATTGTGTTGTGGAAAAAAGGGAGGGGAATGAAAATACATGCTTGTTTTACCATCATTGAGCATGGATCTAATATTTAACTGTCTTAGAGAAATTAAGGGTTAGAAGAATTATATCAACCTATGATTATAAAAGCACCACTAGAACAAACTGAAAACAAAGAAAAAATTACAGATCCAGTGACAACCTTAAAAATATATAAACAATAAAGAGCGTAAAAGAGTATGAGAAACACAAAACCAAGCTGTCTAAATATCAATAAGGTTAAATGTGCTCAATTTCATAATTTTTTTAAAAAGGAGGGTTTTTTTGTTTGTTTTTTTTTTGTTTTTGTTTTTAGTTGGATCAAAAACAAAACCCAATACACCTCTAAAATAAAATAAGTCAGAAAATTTGAAATGCAAGAATTGGAAAAGTATACTTGGCAAATAAAAACCAAAAGAAAGCAGGGCTCAAAATCTAAAATCATTAATGCATACAGAAATTTTCAAAGGGTACACAGAAACTCGTAATTACGGCTGCTGGAAATAGGTGCTTGTAAGAAATGGACAGGTTAGCATCATGGAAAGGAGAGACTTTTCATTGAATATTTTTTTAAATGTTCTAATAGTTGAACTGTATGAATACATTCTGTTTTGTTTTGTTTGTTTGTTTTCCAGCAAACATGAATAAACCCGGAACTACCTCATAAGGGAGGCTATATATGAAAATACTTTCATTTTGCCTAATACCACAATAGGAGATGATGCGGATTTCTGTACATTAGCAGTTAGTCCTGTCCCACCTGACTGCAGATTAGCACTTCAGAATCACAAGGCTTTCTGAATGTCTTAGAGTTCTCTTGAGATTCACCGTGGAGCCAGAATATTACTTCTGAAGTAAACTCTAGCTGTTCTTACTGATGTTTGTCACTAAATTAGACAAATAATTTTAAATGTAATTAACTGGTTTCAGGACAATTAAACCGATAACAAACTGATAGGATCTTTTAAGATCTTGAGAGAAACCATCTTGCCAGAATAATTCATTTTTTAATTTTTAGTTAAATATGATTAAAATATTCATATGCAGAGGTGGATCCCTGTTTTCTGGGCCTGAAGCTTCCAATTTTCGAATCACTTTTTTAAAAAATCATATAAAATTACAAATACAAAATTATTCATAAAAGTGGCTATTTACTTAGGATGAGAAAAAAAAAAATCAACAAAATACCGGAGATTTGTAGAGTTGGGTTCTTTTCTTCTGAAACCTCTTTTAGGAAAGATACCTAAAAGGCTTACATGAAAATGATTCCGGCTTGCAACCTGGCTTCTGCTCTTCACCTTCTATGCTCTGAAACTCCCAGTAACTTTCCTACTGCTCTTAAGGATCTTTGTAGGAGAGGCCCATAAAACAACGTAACCTTCATTGGTGTCATTGGTAATCTCCTTTATGGGACAAAAACATCTCAAAATTAACCTAACACCCTCTAAAAGGGAAATAGTAATCATTTCCTCTCACTATTCAGAGTAATAACATCTGTCAGGTTAATGGCATAAGGTTTTCTTATGATGATGTGAGTGAGTCTGCAATGGATTATGATACATGTAAGAAACTATTAACCACTTACTGAATTTATTTAAGATTATTAAAGAAAGTCTTGAACCTTGCTCTGATGACATGTTTTCTTGATGTATTAACTTGGCAAGGCTAACGTCCCAGTTATTCAATCAAACACTAATCTAGGCGTTGCTGTAAAGGAATTTTGCAGATGGAATTAAAGTCCCTAATCAATGGATTTTAAGTAAGGAAGATTATCCTGGATAATCAGGGTGAGCCAGACTTAATCAGTTGGCAGGTCTTCAAAACAGGGTTGAGGCTCCTAGAAGAGGGAAGAAATTCTGTCACTGGACAACAGCTTCAGCCTGTGCCCAGCCTGCCCATGATCTTCCCTTCCTGACTCAACCCTGTTCAATTTGGACTTGCTCAGTAAGCCCTTGTCATAAATTTCAACCTATGGTCCTGCTGGTTCTGCCGCTTCCTGGAACACTGACTGATCCACTTGCTATGAAATACACTGTTTACCACACAACACTGCAAAGTGTTCCTACTGAGACCAAAAGACTGGTTTGTCAGGTTTCCTCTGGTTTGTAACTGGAATCTGTTGGATAATCCTTGTAAAGAAAATGTATGTTTATTTCAATAATATAGCTTATCTTAAAGCACCCTCAAGTTCCCACATAGGTGAGAGCATAGGAACCTCAAGTCTCAAACTTCTTGCTTTCCAGGCCCCACAATTTACTTAGAATCTCAGAGAGCAGTTCTCTTAGAAATGTTAGCAATAGCAAATGTATATGGATTCTTGGGGTCACATTTCTTCTTCAAATACCCTAAAGGCTTCCCTTCACACTTAAACCAGGCTACATGGCCCCACATGGCCTGATCCCTAACTCTCCCCCGCCCTGCCCACCTCATCTGGTGCCAGTCTCCATAGCTGTCACTCTGCTCCAGCAGAACTGACCTTCTCTCTGTCCCTGGAACATGTCAACCTTATTCCCACCTTAGCAGCTTTACACTTCTGTGCTCTTTCCTTTGAATATTCTGCCACCTGTTCTTTGGGGGCTGCTTCCTTCTTTCAGGGTTCAGCTCAAAAATCAGAGAGACATTCACTGATGTTCATCCTAGCACATCCTTTCACATTATCTTGTATCATTTTCTTCATACCTATTATCAATTCCACTATCCAAACTTAACTTCTTCTTATATGTAGTTACTTATTCATTGTCTATCTCTCGCCTGGATGCTAAATGCAACGAAAGCAAAGAATTTGTTTCCCTTTATACTCCACATACTCTTAGCACCAAGCATGGTGTCTGGTACGTGGAAGGTGTTCAGCAAATATCTTTGGTGAATAAATGAACAAATAAAGGAAGATACCCCCAAGCATGCAAAGGGGTGGGCTCAGTCCCCACACTTTAGAATTTTTCATTCCAGAGACCCAAGGGCTTGCTCATGGTGAAAGGAGGGTGGTTCTCCATGTCATATATCGGAATATCCATCCACTCACCTCAATTCCTGATCATAAGCATCCACATCTAGTGTTGTTGGTAACTGTTTATTTTCATTATTTCATAACTAGGAAAATATGATATTTATATTCATCACTTCATTTGATAGTTGGCTGCCTGACAAGATTTGTTATAATGATAACCAAAAGGTGCTTTTAAAGCAATGAAAATAAAAAATGTAATGGTCATGAAGCTATTAAAACATTTTCACTAAAATAAAATGATTCAGTGATTTTAATGGAGCAAAGTTAATCTTTTGTCATCTGATCCTTCCCTCGCCCCCCAATTGGCCACTATCACATGAAAAACAGTGGCAAACCAAGCAGAGGCAGCCTGGTAAAAAGGGACTTGGTGACTATGTCAATATAGCACTGCAATAACCAGCCATTGTTATCCTATGAGTGCACAGTATTCTGAAAACCTTCTCTCTAATTCTTATCTTCTAAGTCATCTAGATAAATGCTTCTCAAACTTTAATGTGCATGAAAAATCACCTAGAAATCATGTTAAAATGCAGATTGTGATTCAATAGATTTGACTTGAGGCCTGTAATGCTACATTTCTAACGTGCTTTCGGGTGATGCCCATGCTATTATCCACTGTACACATTTTGACGTCATGGTTCTAATTCTAAATCTAGACTCTAGGTCAGTATTGCCAAGCTGTCATTCAACTTCCAGCATCATCTAGTAAGAGTCAGGTGACAAAGCAACAGAGTGGTGAAGATTAATTACAATGCTGTAATAGTCTACAAACGACTCTTGAATGATTGTTATTCACGACCTATTGAGCCTTTTCTTTCTTTTCTTTTTAAAGACTATTTTTAATAGTATTTTTAGATTTACAACAAAGTAGAAAGGCAGGTACAGAGATTTATCATATTCTCCCTGTTCCCACACAAGAATAGCCTCCTGGAACCTCCCCGGAATGGTTCCTTTTTTACCAAGGATGAATCTTAATCATCCCAAGTGCATAGCTTACCCAAGGGTTCTCTCTTGGTGTTGGACATTTTTGGGGTTTGGGTAAAGGATAATGATATATGTCCATTATCATATTACCATACAGAGTATTTTCACTGTCCTAAACAATTCTCTGTGCTCCTCCTGCTCATCTCTTTTCCCCACTCCCTAGTAACCTCTGATTTTTTTACTGTCTCCATAGTTTTACCCTTTCCAGAATGTCATATAGTTGAAATCATACAGTATATACCTTTTCACGTTGGCTTTTCTTACTTAGTAATAGTCATTTAAGATTCTTCCATATCTTTCCATAGCTTGACAGCTCTTTTTTAAAAATGCTGAATGATATTCCATTGTCTGAATGAACCATAGTTTATTTATTCATTCACCTACTGAAGGATGTTTTGGTGGCTTCCAAGTTTTGATAATTATGAATAAAGCTGTGATAAACATTCATTTGCCGTCTTTCGTGTGACATAAGTTTTCAACTCCTTTGGATAAATACCAAGGAACATGATTGCTGGTTTGACAAGAGCATGCATAGTTTTGTGAGAAACCACCAAAATGTCTTCCCACGTGGCTGCATGATTTTGCATTCCCACCATCAATATATGAGAGTTCCTGTTGCTCCACCTCCTCACCACCATTTGGTGCTGTTGGTGTTCCAGATTCTGTCCATTCTAACAGGTGTGTGAAGGTATCTCATTGTAATTTTACTTTGCATTTCCATGATGACATATGATATGGAACATCTACTGAACCTTTTAAAAAAAATGTTTTTCATAGGTTAATGACTTCTGTTTTGCATGACCCAAATTTTGGTAGGTGTGTATGACTTTTAAGATTATTTGGTGTTATCATGTAAACACAGATATAAAATAATAGGAAGGATTTTTACTTCTAAAATCTCTCTGAGCTTTGTGCTCATTCTGGATCTTTAATTATTTAAATTTTACTGGAGTGAATCATATGTAGTAATCTCTCATTTCTTACTTAAAATGAACACATCTATAAATATTTTCTTCTTGTGTTTTAATCGTTTGCTCAAGTAAGAAGGGTTTTATAACATCAATGATTCTTTACTGGTACTAGATTTAAGATTATATTCTAAAGCAAAGATATATTAAACTAGAATTGACTGAAAACCTATACGTATATTTTTCACCTATAATTTAAGACCTACAGAGAGAAATTCTGTGTGTCAATGGAAAACCATATATTGTCTCTAGCACACCCTTCCAGGTGGTCAGATTCTAGCTGAGTTCACTATTTCTGAACTATTTTGTCCCCTCTCTGTAAATTGCAGGTTATCAATAGATATGTGGTAGAGTCTAATCTGCATAATCAGGTAGAGTTTCAATTGACTTCCTCCCCTTCTTTGGAAATATATAATACCGGTTTGGCACCTACCTGCAAACTGGATTGGAAACTGTTAACCTTGAACAACCTATCAAAATTTAGAAAATTTTTAATTCTTCCACTTCCCTTCATTATCTGACTACAATTCTCCAAACTAACTTTCCCACTTCTCACACCTGCCTCCAACTGAGAAAACCTGACAGCCCAAATCCCTGTCCAGATGCTATGTTGCCTTGCAGATATCCTTTTCTCTCAGGATGTCCAGGACTCCCAAACAACTGACCATTGCCATCACCTTGCCACATATCATTCAACTCGTTATGCAGGAGTGATGCCAACAAGAATCCCTGAAAAACAACTTCTTAGATGCTGCTTTGCCGCACCCAGATTTATGATCACTTCTGAGTTGTTCAGTGATTGATGATATTTATCCATCATGAACAAAAATGGGGGGATTGATAATGTTAAACTTTACCTGAGCCTTATGCTCCTGGAAAGCAGAGAGTTAAGAATCCTGCCACCCTTTTTTGTTTCGGAAACAGATCCCATGTTTCCCGAAAATAAGACCTAGCTGGACTACCAGCTCTAATGTGGCTTTTGGAGCAAAAATTAATATGACCTGGTATTATATTATTATGCTATATTATAGTACGTTATATTATAGTACGTTATATTATATTATATTATATTATATTATATTATATTATATTATATTATATTATATTATATTATATTATATTATATTATATTATATTATATTATAGACCCGGTCTTACTTTACAGTAAAAAAAGATTGGGTCTTATATTAATTGTTGCTCCAAAAGACGCATTAGAGCTGATGGTCCAGCTAGGTCTTGTTTTTGGGGAAACAGCAACAGCAAAGCACCACTCTGCTCTCTTGTATTCTGAGGTAAGACTCTCTCTACCCTTCCTCACACGCCTAATAAGACTTGTGGATTCACTGACCTGCCTCTATAAGCTCAGGCCCCCTTCCTTTTCTTTGAGATGTTCCTTTTTAATGAATATTCTCTCTATTGCAGTAGTCTGAATGAAATCACCTGTTTAATTGTTCCATTCATTTTGTCTTGACAGAAAAACAACAACAAAACAATTCACCTGAGGTTATCACTAATGCAGCATTTTCTCTGCACTGGAAGTTTTAAAGATTTACAGATACAATGTGAATTCATTATCGAAACCTGACCCAGAGACACTTCTAAGTAGTTTCCTGGTTTTTGAATCAAGCATATCAAAGAAGGGTTTCAAGCTATTTGAGAATCCGCGGGGAACAACTTGGAAGCTGAAGAGAGAGTGTGAAAAGATGTCTCAACTTGAAAGGGAAAGAAAGAGAATACAAAAGGACATTAAAAACCCAGCAGGTAAGAATAAAAAGTCACCTGGGGATTAGGAAGTGTTTGAAAACTGTCCCTAGTTCCAAAGGGATAGATAGTAATAGAACATTGAAAGTAAGTCTGGCACAATGCTTCTCATCATACAATTTCCAAATACCCTTCTGCACACTGTAATTATGGAGATTGAAGAAGTGTATGCAAAATGCAGTGTGAAGACTTTAGGGACACTAATGATAGCATGGAGGGGCAATATATTAGTAATGGAGACTTCTTAAAACTCTCTTTTGTAATAACTATTTTTAAGTTCAGCAATTATTGTCCTGAAAAGATGAACGATTTTAAATAAAAGTGATAAAAATAGATAATATTATAGGAAAATGGTTGGTTTTAAAATCAGCATAAAAATAGGCTGCCTAGGGAATGTGATTTGTGTACTATTTGAACAAGGAAGGCTGCACTTAGAAATATTAATAACATGGTCACCTGAATAACATGGACACTTCTCCTCTAGGGTCCACCTTCTACTACCTATGTGAAATTAGGTAAATTACAGTGTTTCCTCGAAAATAAGACCTAGTTGGACAATCAGCTCTAATGCATCTTTTGGAGCAAAAATTAATATAAGACCCGGTATTATATTATATTATATTATGCTATATTATATTATATTACATTATACTATACTATACTATATTATATTATATTATAAACCTGCTCTTATATTAATTTTTGCTCCAAAAGATGCATTAGAGCTGATTGTCAGGCTAGGTCTTATTTTGGGGGAAACACGGTATTTAAACCCTTTATGCTTACGCTGCAGACTCTAGGTGCCTATGCCACAGAGTCTATGCCACAGATTCTTCATATAGAAAATAGGGACAATAATAATTCCTATTCATAGAGCCGCTTAGTAGAATAATAATAAAATATCCATAAAGAAAATGTATCAAACTCTCATTAGGTGTCAGGCCCTGTACTAAGGACTTCACATGGGTTATTTTATTTCATGTTCACAGCAACATTATGAGAATGGTAAATAACATGATGCCCATTCTTCACTGAAAAAACTAAGGCACAGATAGTTGCATTGACCTGCTCAAGGTCATATAGCTAGCAAGTGATAGAGTCTTGATTTGAACCCAGGCTAATGCTTTATTGCTTTGAGTGTTTCATGTTTTATTCCCTCTATAAATGGAAATTCCCAAGAGACAACCATAATCAATAACTTAGTAGAAATAATGACTGCAATTTCAAAGGTTAAAAACTAATGTAAAGAACCAGAAGTGGGTAAAAAGCACTAAGAGCCAGGTAAGATGATAAGATACCAGTTATCAATGTACTGGCCCTCAGCTCCAAAGCCACTCTTTCTTTACTGCTTGCTCTGTGATGATGGACTGGAGCCCCGTAAATAATGTCTCCTTTGCCAGCTGGTGCGATGTTGAGCTCTGTCACTAGAGGGCACTGTAGGGACACTGAAGGAGAAGGGATTTCTCTTTCAAGTGAGTGCTCTTCTCAGGAGGCTCCCGCAGTGCGTTTTCTCCAGCAATAGGCTCCTACAGCATGACTTCTCCAGTACCAGGCTCCTACAGTGGCTTTACCAGCTCCAGGCTCCTGTGATGCAGCTATGGCTTCTCCAGAGCCCAGAGCCAGCAGCTTCTGTTGTCACCCTCTCAGGGCTTTACAGCATAGTGTCATCTGTCTGCCACAACCAGTGAACGAATTTCTATAACACCCTGAGAGGCAAGTAGAGGACCCCCAGTGTGATTCCTCCCCTGCACTCCCGTGATGGCTTCTCAGTGAGTTCTAGACACAGCACCTCCCTGAGTATGGCTTCCCCTGGCACCCCTGAAAGCAGACTTCCAGCAAGTTCCACCTGCTAGGTGAACATCGCCCTTGGTCTCTCTGTCTCAGGCCTGGGAGTAGTGGCCGCTCTTTAGCTCTGCTATTCCTGTGTTCTTTAAAGTTATCTTTTCTTCTTATAGCCAATTTTCTATAATGTCCATGTATTACATCTAAATCAGAAAAAAAGTGAACTTAAAAATAAAATTAATTCTAAAACATGTCCATCTTGACTATAGTTGCTGTTCAGTTGTCACTCTTGGTCTTTCCTTCCTACTATAGTCAGTTCTTGGGAAAACATTAGCCTTTCTTGGTAGATGTCCCACAGGCACCTCTGTCAATATAATCTAAAAACTGACTCTGTAAACTACCTTCTCTGGGGGGGTGGGAGATGAGGGTAAGAGGGATCAAATATATGGTGATGGCAGGAGAACTGACTCTGGGTGGTGAACACACAATGGGATTTATAGATGATGTAATGCAGAATTGTACACCTGAAATCTATGTAATTTTACTAACAATTGTCATCCCAATAAATTTAAAAAATAAATTAAAAAAAAAAACAAATAACTACCTTCTCCTCCTGTATTTCCTCTCTCAAAAAGTCTTTTTTTGACATAGTTATCCAACCTAGAAACCTGATAATTACGTCTTCACTTCTCATCAGGGGACATATTCCTTTATTTTTCCTTAATATTTCTCAAATTAGTTACTTCCTTTTTGGGGCCTCCTTGTCTTCAGAATAATAATAGATACTATTTAATGAATGCTAAGTATGTGCTACTCATTGTGCGAAAATTAACCCACACAACTCCAAGAAGCAGATATCTTTAGTCCCATTTACAGATGAGGAAATTGAGACTTAGTAGCTTATGTAAGTTGTCCAGATATAAACAACTTGTAGAAGGTAAACTGAGGATCCAAAAGCAGGTAGCTGGCTGCAAACATGTCCCCACTACTATAATATGCTGCCTTCAGTTTAACCTCAGTATAATGCATCCACTACACAATTTCCAGAAAGCTTTCTGAAATGCAAATGTGGTCATGCCACTTTCCTGTTTTAAACATTTCAACAGGAATTTTATTCTGGATTGGATTTAATAGGTAATAGCAGGCCATTCTTTTCATTGCACTAGATAGGGGAAAAACATAGGTAAATTCAGAAATAAATCTTTAAAGCCATCAGAGGACTGTAGAAGCAAAGATTATCAAATTAAAATTCTAGAGATTACAGAACCTTTCTTAGATGAGCTGAGATTGCCAAATATTTTCTTCCCTTTGGGGATTTATCATTTCTGGGTATTTCTGAGAAACAGGCCTACCGCAGACAGAGAGACTATTCTAAGGGAAAATAAAACTAGAAAAGTTTTTGATGACTCTGTGGGTTGGTGTGATATACTAGAATCTAGAGAAATTCCGTCACTATGGCCATTGCTCCCCATTCTGAGTACTGGGATAGTGTGGGGGACTCTAGATTGGACTGATGAGGCAGAGAACGGTTTCCTACAGTTTTTCAGGACTTAGGAGACAATATCCCACAAAGGGAGAGGCCCAAAACATTTCAAGTCAGCAGCAGAGTAAATCTAACGAAAGCTGTAGCCCAGCACTGACCAAGCTCAATTTCTATTGGATTAACGTGATCTGCCCCTCATGCTCTCTGTCGAACTAAGGAAAGGGTGAACTTTCTCTGGGAGAAAATAACATTAATTTCAGTATCTATGGATCTTTTATATATAATTTATGTCATACAATAAAAAAAATTGTACAAAAATTACAGCACTTACAAAGAAGGAAAATGTGACCAATAACCAAGAGGGAAAAATAGGCAGTAGAAGCAAAACCAAGGGTCATCTAGATATTTATATATCTGAAATTGGAAACTAATCACGTGGGTTTAAAAGTAGACTGGCAAAAGACAGGATTAGTGAATGTAAACACAAGTCAATATAAAATATCCAAAATGAAACCCAGAAAAGAAAATGGAAAGAGAAGAACATATGAAACACTTGCGATATGATGAGAAAGTCTAATGTGCATGTAATTGAATCCCAGAAAGACAAGAGAGTGGGAATTGGAAAGAAACAATATTTCAAAAGATAATGGCTGAGAATTGTCCAAAATTGAAGAAAGGTACATTCAAGAATTCCTATCAACCCCACGCAGTATAAATATAGAGAAAATAAATATTTAAACACATCATGATAGAATTGCTGAAAAACAAGGATAAAGAGAAAAATCTTTAAAGCAGTCAAGAAAAAAAAAAAGATATTACATTCAAACAAGCAACGATATTAAGAGTAGATTTTTCAATAGGAACGATGGAAATAAAGAAACAATGGGATGTTATCTTTAAGGAGTAGAAACAAAGAAAAGAAAAATCCTGCTATCCAGAGTTTTAAACCCAGTGAAAATATTCTTCCAAACACAAAATGAAATACATGCATTTTTCAGACACACAGAAGCTGGGAAAATAACTCACCAGCAGATCCACATTACAAGAAAAATTGTAGGAAATTCTTCAGACTGAAGGAAAATAATCTCAGATGGAAACAGTACCACAAGAAGAAATAAAGAACACAAGAAAGAATACTGCAACCTCTAGAGTAATCACTAAAAGAATAATACAAAGAAATATAAAAACTGAAAAATTAAAAAGAGATAAAATGGGATCATTTAGAATGCTTGATTAAAACATTTTAATGATTCCTCATTCCTGGCAAAATAAATGTCCAAGTCCTTAGCACACAGAAAAAAACTAAGGGCTCCATGATCTGGCCTCATTTACCTATCTAGCCTTAATTCTCCATCATGCCTCTTCTAGTCCCCAGCTATTTGGAACTACATGTAATTCCCTAGCACACATGTTACTCATACCACCCGACATTTGTGTATGCTATTCCATTGCCAGAAATATCATCCCTATTTTTTCTTACCTGACTGATACCAACTTAACATTTAATATGCAGCTCAGTCATAATCTGGTTTCTCCAAACACCATCTGCAAATCTCCATGTGGTCTCAATACCCAGTGCTTATCTCTATTATAGCCCTAATACATAATTATTTGTTTCCTTATCTGTCTATTTCACCAACTAGTCTAGTCTCCAAGATTTTGGAAGGCTGGGTATCTACATGTGAGCTCTGTGTCTCCAGCATCCAGTACAGAGCCTAGCACAGAGAAGGTATTCAATGTCCACCTTAGGAAAAGCTGAATACATACATGAGGAAACATTATTTCAGTGTCTGCTAGTTGAAGGGTCTATGATACTATGCCAAGCATGTTACAATTCTCTTCCATCCTCCAAACCTTCATTTCTAAGTAGCATACCTCAAACTCAACACATTCCAGACTCAACTCTACTCCTATGTGTCAAACTCAGTTAAACTGTCACCATCTGAAGTCAGCCATTTCAGTAAACTTGGAATCCCTTGAACATCTACCCTCCATCATCCTTGAGGTCTTTCCTTACATTATTTCCTTGATGTTGACTTGCTTTATTCCTCCCTTACCCTTTTAATGCCTACTCATTCTAAGTCCTAGCTCTAATATGACTTCCACTGTGAATTCCTTCCTCTGTCCCAGCCAGAGTTAATAAATATGGTTTCTTCCTTGGTGCTTCCAAAGAACGTCATCTGCGGTATTATGTGTTGTGCATTCTGATGTCCTCAACAGTTTGTATCTGTCTCTCCCTCAAGTTGACAAAACTACAGAAAAAAAATAAAAAAGAAACTATTTTCACTTTCAGAGAAGGGAAAGGGAGAAATGCTGAAGAAAATTTTAAAAAAGAAAAAGACAAGAGAAAAACACATCTTTTTAAAACTGAGAATTACAGGAAATGTTTGTATTAAGAAATCCAGAGGGGAAAATATATTTGAAAATGTATTAGTCTTTTAGGTATTTTAGGTATTTGCATTCAGCCAGCCACCTCACCTCCCCCTGTCCAGTAGGACACATCCTCCCTGTCCAGTAGGACAATTCATCCGTGGATGGAGGAGAATATATAGGGCCCCTCTCATAAGCAGGCATTCACATGGCTGAGGAGAGGTGATGGCGGTCCTGACTGTTGACCTCTCCCACCTCCTCCTCTCCAGCTTCTGAATGCTCCCTGTTGCCCATTCCTCTTGCCTCAGTTCTGATTCCTGGTCCATCTTAGTTTCCTTCTTTGTGCATGTTCTGTGTCTGGACTATCTTTCCATTTTATCCTGGCTCTCTGGCGCTCTTCTTAGTGTATGTTCCCCAGACTCTCTTTCATCTCTGATTCAGGAAGACCAGATAAGTATTCCCCATATTTATCCCTAAACATGAATCATCCTGGTGAAAAAGAATAGAATGATAGACTGGAAGCCCTGTCGGATGCACTGAAGTTTACTTGGAGCCCTGAAGTTTGTGGATTCATGTTTTTAAAAGAAATGAGCAGAAACCATAGATGACCCTCATGAGAGCAAACAAATGATGACAAATTTAGAAAAGAGAAACTCTGAGGAAAAGCAAAGGAAGCTGATGATAATTAGACTGGAAACTGTGGCAATGAGGAATGACAGCTGTACCTTGCTTACAAATGGAATTTCAAAAAAAAAAATTTGACCAGCTGTTTTCCCTTTCCATAGGGAACCAACCAAAGACGAGAGGCCTAAACTTCCTCAAGCATGGATGAAAAGAAACGCCTCCCTCCTACAAGGTTATTCTTTCTCAAGGATGATGTTGAATCCCCATCTCAGAGGATTTGAAAAGTTTAGAAACCACAGATCTCAGAAGATGGTTCGAGTGTACTTCTGATCTTCTGACTGTTACAAGTTGAAACTTGCACTTTTCATTAATTATTTTAAATAAGCTCCCTGCAGTGTCCATATGCTTTCTGAGTGCTTCACTGAGAATCAGGTTGTGCTGTCTGTGCTCCCACAGGGCCCCTCTATGTGGATAGGATATTTGTACAGAACTTATTCTTCAAATTCTTACAAACTCAGAGGCGTATAACAGCCTGAAAAATAGAGCATTATTCGGCATATCTTGTTTCCAAATCTTGAAAGAGCATTCCCTTTTATTTCCTAAGTTCACCTTTCTGGTCCTCTCATCATATGAGCCTAGCACTGCAGCTGGAAGTCTCTAAGACAATACACTTTAAAGAGCCTCTATTTGTAGTGTTCCACATGAAAAGAACAAAACCAGATTGTCAGAGACTGTTCTAAAGCAGTCTTATGATGTCTCTTTCTCTGGTATTTGTTTTGAAAATTAACATATATGAGGGGAGGGTTTTCCATCCATGGCAATCCATAATGCCTCTTCATGGCATTCTGACTTCAGAAAAGTGACAAAATAAAATATTATTTTTATTCCAGCATGTTGGCTGTCTTTTCTGAGAAAACAGAGCAGCAGCTAAGCTATATAAGTCTTAACAGTCAAACCACACTTCATTTCACTGAAACCTAGAAGGCAAACATGTTACTTTCATGCATTTCTACTTTCTGTTTTTAATTGGTTGAGTTTCATGGGAAGAGATGATGGAAGTATATGATGGCTGAGAACTCACTCTTATAAAGTGATGGAAGCTCTGGAGTCTTGGGACACTCCTCCTCTTGCTCTTCCCTAAAATATTTCTCCTGGTCTAGAAGAAAAGCTGGTTTATTCACTTCAGGTAGCTCTTCCAGGATTCCAATGCTTAATGATCTAAATGTGCCTTCACAAAGCACGTTTTAGAGGACAGAAAAAGAGTATATCATTAATTCCTCAGAAGGAGCTAGCACATTTCCAAGTTAACTTTTTTAAATTTAACCTTCCTGCTACTCAGCTGGGACAGCTGCAGTGATCAGCAAACCCTATAAACACAGCTGTTCATGAAAAATCCACAGTCCTTTTATTCAAAGGGACCAAATGGAACTCAAGGCTCCCCATTCATTTGTTTTTTGTTTTTTTTTAATTTTGTATTCTTTTGCTATTTTCCTTTGAAAATGAGTATTCTGCAGTTTGGGGAAAGCTCCAGTTTCTCTTTTATCTACAAGAAAATTGTATCTTTTGTGATATGGAATCTATTTTTTTAAGCATTTAAGAAAATATCTAAATGTTTGAATTTGCAGGTACTTTTTCATTGTGCTAAAATATAAACCAGAGCTGTGTTATTGTATTTATGATGCACACAATGAGCTGATAGGAAAGAAAGCTCTTTTAATCATGCCCTTCAAAGCAAAGTCTTGGACAAAGTGAAAACGTTTGGATAATGGAATGGAAGTGCACAAATGCTAAATTCAAGATGTGATTTCATGTTTGTTGGACTGTTACCTCTGCAAAGGTAGGAACTGTGCTTTTGTCATAGTGCTGGCTCAGGATCGGGGAAGATACTGAGCACCTGCTATGGGGCAAGTCACAGGCTACATATGTCCATGGTTCTCAAACTTTACCCCACTTAAGAATCACCTGGAGGGCTTGTTAAAACATAAACTCTTATGCACCACGCCATTTCTTATTAGTAGAGTGGGGATGGGACCCCAAAATTTACATTTCTAAGATCCAGGTCATGTTGATGCTGCTAGGACAGCGAACACAGTTTGAGAAACAAGTGTCTGTCAAAGCAAAGGAGAAATCTTCACAACTTATAAAGTGTCATCATGCCCTTCCGACGGATGAGGAAATAGAGGAGGGGCCCCAGATGCTTTAATAACTTGCTGAATTTACATAGCTTGTAAACAGCCAACCTTAGACTTATGTTCAACTGTGTTTCACTCCAAAGGTCATGCTCCAAGGTATTATAACAATAATAATAAAATAATGTTAATAACAGTAATAATATTATTAATAAAGAGATATTATATGTAAAGCACTTAGAACAATGCCTGGCATATTATAGAACCTGAGGTTCTATAATATCTCTTACAATCCTGACAAAATCCTATGGAGTACATCAGTTTATAAATGTGCATTGAATATTAATAAATAATGATGTACCTTTCGATAGCAAAATTTTAACACAAATTCTAAAATTAATGTACCTGCTTCATGAAAGGGCAGCTGCCCCTTGGACATAAATTGAAAAAAAAATGTTTATAATAAGGGCCTTGGGAATGATGCTCACTGCAGCTGGTATGTATATTCTGGCTTTGACCTTATACTTCTGCCACATTTATACTGTGCACACTTGGGCAAGTCACTTAATGTCTCTGAGCCTCACTTTTCTCCTTTGTTAAGTAAAGATCACAGGACCTTACCTTCGAGTTCATCAAGGAATACCAACATTCCTGACACTCATTGGTCTCATTCGTATCAATCTACAAAATAATAACACTATGAAAATATATCAACAATGATTACTTACTGGATGATTTTTGTATAACTTCATCATTATAAAGGTTATGTGATTTTTTCTTACGGATATTTTTTTCCTTATATTTTATACCTAGATTTATGACTTTTGATGATCTAGCCCTAGAAGAAAATAATTCATGGTGAAATAAAATATTAACCACAAAGGATGAACAAATACTTTCTGGCTGTAAATATCTATTTTACTTTTACAAAGAAAAACATCTCTATCCCATGAACCTAAGTGCTGACATTTGTTTATAACAATCATTTGTTTATAACAATCAAGTCAAATCTTTTAAAAAACTGTCTTCTAGCCAGGTGAAGATATACATAAATAGGAGCTAGAGAGGCCAAGTGACTAACTAGTTAAAGCAAAGATTCTGTCTTCATATCAACTGGCAGGTAAGGGAAAATGCTATGCAGAAGAAAATTTCATAGCAACACACACTATGCTTGTCCTGTGTGCAACTTATATGGTTCTATATAATATAGTCCATTACACAGTAGTACCTAGGTTTTAGAATGTTTCCGTTGACGAAAATTTCAGTTTACGAACGCTGTAAACCCAGAAGTAAATGCTTCGGTTTTTCGAACACGCCTCGGAAGTTGAACAGGTCACCCGGCTTCCGCTGAGTGCAAGATCCTGAGGACTAGCTGTCGGCTGTTTTTGAACGTTTCAGAACTCGAGTGGTCTTCCAGAATGGCTTACGTTGGAAAACTGAGGTACCACTGTATAGTTCTATATAATATATAGTCCTATATAATATAGTTCTATATAATATATAGAGCTATATAATTATATAGTTCTATGTAATATAGTTTATTATATAGTTCTATGCAATTCCAGCCAGAAAACAGGAAATGGTCTCAATGTGTTTAATACTCACTGTCATAAACTTCAACCTTAATAGCTACAAGTTGTGCTGCCAAAAATCTGACGCCTTAGCTTCCCAGACTTTTCTTGTTTTCCTGACCTTGAAAGTTTTGAAGAATACTTGTCAGATTTTTTTGTAGAAGAGCCCTCAATTTGGGGTTGTCTGAATTTTTTCTTATGATTAGAGGGGGATAATTGTTGTTGGGAGGAAGACAATAAAAATGAAGGCTAGTCTCATCACATCTTTTCAAAGATACACGCTGTCAACGTGACTTATCTATCACTGCTGATGTTCACTTTATCACCCGGCCAAGGCTGTGTTTGCCAAGTTTCTGTACTGTAGAGTTACTTTTCCTTTCTTTCTGTACACTGCTCTCTGGAAGAAAGTTTCCAAGCACAGCCCACACTTAAGGCGGGGGATGAGGAGGGTAGCTCTACTGCCATGATTGGGGGAAGTATCTACAGAAATTTTTTGGAATTATAGATTTTTTAAAGGAAACCTTTGACATCCAAAAGAGTGAGGGCAGGAGGCAGTTTCCCCGAAATCACATTGGGATGGTCTCCCTTGCAACATGCCATCTCCTATGAAAAAGAATACGTTATTTAGCCACTGCCTAGGCTTTGAAGACAAGAATGACAGTATCATGAGAGAGTCATTTTATAATGGTAAAAGAATCTGTAACAAGAAGAAGTTGGTGGTGGATGTAGGAAGGGTACAGTATGGTGAAGATAGGCCTTGTGGTTATTAGGTTAAGAATTCCTTTTTCCCCAGAAGAGTATTGTTGAAATAAACTGAGGGACAAAAGGTTGAGAGAGGCTCAGAAGTAGTGAAGTCTGTCTTTGACTATTTAACACAAGACCTTGACTTTTCCCCAAACACCCTGAACTCCTTCTTGCTTTTACACCATTTGCTTTCTGGCTCTGTCGTCTAGCGGTATTTAAATAAAACATTATTATGTATATAACAAAAACCTTTGCCTATCTCCACTAAAGAGTTTAATCCACAAAGGGGGAGAAATGGGCAGAAGGTAGGAGAGAATCTCCTGGGAATCACAACAAATTGTACTACTTAGGTGACTGCCGAGGAAATACAGCTATATTGATAAAGCTGCAAGACAAAAGGCAGCTCTTTAAATAATTAGACTGTAAATTTAACTACATATTCAAAGGCCAACCTATTACTTCCTTTCCATAGATATCTGATATTTGGGGGAGTGGTTACTATGAAAATGTACAGGGAACTAGAAAGAGGTTAATATTCCTAAAATCCCAATATTTCTAATGCATGAAGATAAAGAAATAGAAGAATGAAACAAAGGGCTTAGATAAAGTTGAAAACTTTTTGCAAAAATGTCTTACATGATGATGCAGGAAAGAGGGTCTGGTAACTATGGGCTCCGGTAACCTGGCCATCAATCATATGAGAAGGAAAGGCTCTAACTGACTGACCTCCCATCTCTCAGTTCTGGGTATAGAAGGAAAGAATGATGTGTGACAACGAGGCTCAAGGAAAGTGAAAGTGCCTAGAGTAGTGGCTTACACATAGCAGGTACTTGGCACAATATTTGATCACTTGACTCAGAAACCAATAACTTTTCAATATTGTCACATGAGGCTTATTGGACAAGGAGTATAGAATAGTGGCAAAGTGTACTGACTCTGGAGCCAGAATGTCTGATTTGGGATCGATCCCTGATCCACCTCTTGCTGGTTGGTTGACACTGGGCAAATCACTTAACTTCTTTGTGTTTTTTTTCCTAGTTGTGAAATAGGGATCATAACTGTAGCAATCTCTGAGGATGACAGTGACAATTAAATGAGTGAAACACATAAAGACCTTAGGACAGTGCCTGTAATATTGTAAGAGCTCAATGGGTGTTAGCTGCTATTAATATTTCTTTAAGCAATAATAAGGCAATATTTTCCACTGAAAGCCAAGAGTTTCAACAACCCCTATAGCCAGTTCTAATACTCCTGGCAACTATCAGATGATAAGACAAAAAGTAAGGAGATGTGGCATTTACAAAAATAATAATAGGCTGTACTAGTATTTTTTAAGATAAATTTCAAAAATTGAGTAGACTTTAATTTGCTTTCATTTGTCATACATAGGTATAGAATAGTTATTGCCACAGATTGTTGGCAGAAGTAGTCTGTTAATCCTCCAAGTGTTTTATGTCATATAATGCCTGATTTAAAATGAGATTTTAATGTTTTGTATATTTTCCAATTTAATTTCTCACATGAGATCTACTAGCAGAATAATTAGGTCTCAATAAGCATATACATAATATTAAATATCAGTTTCCTCATAACAAGAATATAGAACTGACAACACCATAATTAATTCACATGTCTAAAAAACGTTGATTTTAAGTGTGACTTCCACCTTATATAAACTTACTAAGAAATTAATGATTTTTTTATCCTGCTTTCTAATAATTAATCCTTTCTCCATAAGAAACATTTTAAATAGTAACCAAAAAATAAATTTATCCAATAATAGCATGTCAAGAAGACTGTTCTTTGTCACCCTAGAATAAGAATGAAGATCAATAAAAAAGACTCCTACAAATGGATAAATTGGACTTAACATTAGAGCCATTCTATGGTAAAGAATGGTTCCCTAGTAAAGATGGCTACCTGGTAAGAAGGTGAGCACATCCCATAGCAATTATTCAAGAAGAAGCTGGAAAGTACGTCTCTTAAAGATGCTATAGGGGTTAGTTTAGTAGACTTCGAATATCCCTTTCAAATTCATCATTTAACTATTAAAGGTTAATAAACATCTGAAAAAACATTCACTCTCCCAAATAATAAAAAATGCAGTTTAAAACAATAATGGACTATCATGACAACGGGTTTTTATCATGACAATAGCCAGAGTTGGTTCAAAGGCAGCCATTTTCATATACACTGGAGGAGTGCCCACACGTCAGGACAGCAATTTAGCAAGATGACCTAAAAACCTTTAAACCTTCAAAGAATTTATTGAATTCAGGTGTTCATGAAGTTATGTAAAGAAATTTTTTCCCAGTTAAAATTTGTAACAGTCTAAATGCTTAAAAACAAGAGAATGGTTAGAAAGCTACATGATACTTTCTTAGGAAGTCGTTACGAATGTTGACGTCTGTGGACACTCATATTAATAGTACAAAAATGAACGTGTTGTGTATTTCTGAGTGATAAATAGGTTATAAATAATGTACACTAAGTCCTCATTTTAATAAACTCTCCATTTATTTATTTGCATAAGTATGCCCAGAACAAGGCACGAGAGTAAAATTCCTAAGTGTTAGCAATGTTTTTGCTACAGGTAATTTCTTTTCATCTTTTTCTTCTTGTTTATTTGTATTTCCAAATTTCCCCCTAGTGAACGTGTATTATTTTTGTGATAAAGAAATATTCTAAGGTTATATTTTCTAAATGATTTATTTTACCTTATTTTTAGAATAATTTTTATTAGAATAATTTTGTGTGAGTCCAGAAACGAAATGTTGTCATAAATTAAGGGGGGGGAAAAATGCATGTCCACTGTAGTTTTTGCTGCCTATTTTTTCCTTTCATTTATTTATTCCTTTTCTTTCTAACTGTAATATCAATTTTGCAGAACCTGAGGAAGGGAAAAATCTATTTCTCTGTATCAATTTTCACTCAGCATTAGGGCTCCCTTATTCTGTTAAACTTTATATTAATCTTCATCTCCTCAGGGCTTAAATTGAAGATGACATTTTACCAGCTATCTAATTCTCAGCCGTAATATTATAAAATACCTTAAGCCAGAAGATGATATACACCAAGATTTTTACCATGGAAAAAGAATCTTAGAAGTTAAGATGAGAACATAGTTTTAAATTATTTAATATTTTTCCCATATTTTCCCTGCTTCTCCCTTTTTTTTTAAATGGCTTTTTCCTTTTGCTTCTCCACCTTTCTTACTGTTCCCCTCACTCATTTAAACATACCCCCACCTGTATTAACACATACTAAATGTACTTTTCCATCTTTTGTCTAACATTTTTCTCATATTTTTCCATATGGACATGAACTGGCATGATTCTCTCCTTGGATTTATTAATCTGATTAAAAAAAGGGCACATTGTTAAGAATAATATTTTCTTAAGGAAAAAATGATCTGTAATCTCTTCAGTATTAGATAGAGGCCACGAAGAATAGTTTACAGCTGACAATGACATTGCACTTGTATGTTTCCCACAAGAGAATCTAAGGAAGGGAAAAATTGCTAGTCATGTTCCTGGGAAAAGTGAGGAGTATACCAGACACATTAATTCTGAGGATATGTTTTTAACATTTTTCTTTCAATTAGTTCAATAATTTCTAAATGACATTATTCTGTTCTCTCATTGTTAAAGTCTTATAATTATTTCAGTCCAGTTATCTGAATTAAATAAAGGTAGAAATTGCAAAGATCACAGGTTATTTTTTGACGTATTGTCATTTGACAAGATACAGTTCAATAGAGATATCTTTCTTCTTGGCACTGGAAATTCCTCTCTAGGCCTACAGAAACTTATAAACAAGGTAAGAAGATCACGCTACTGTTCACCTATTTAATCTGGCAGAATACAAAGCTCTACTTTTAAGAGAAATCTGTGACTTTAAAAACCAATATATCACACTAATTTTCATAACAAAAAAAATGTCATGGTATAATAGGAAATGTAATAAGATGAGATAGAAACCAGGAAAAAAGTAAACAGTTCAAATTGCCAATTTGTAAATCTAAGGAAAGTCTGATTAAAAAAAATGATAACTGAGTTTTTCATAAGGAAGGGGGCATTTGTATACTGGCTGAAATACTCCTAAACAGGAATCTGTAACACTTGCCTTCACTCTTCTAGAAGTGTGACAGGAAGAGAAACAATGATCTACCTGTGTTATCCAGGGGTAACTTGATTTCCTGATCTATAAAAATTAAGTTGGGTAGCTGGGTGGGGGCATTTTATCATATCAGAAATCTTTCCATTTCCAGCATTCTATTATTGTACAGGATTGGTCATGCTATATTTCTAAATTGAAAAGATCATTCTGCCTGAAAGTAAAATGCCACTTGACATTTCAGCAAACCATCATTCAAGGAAATGGAAGAACAAATACCAAAGTGTAACAGGATGTTTAAAGGGGACTTTTTTCCCTTCTATCTCCCTGTCAGCAGAGGTCCAAAAGATCTGAAAGAATAATAATTAATTAAGAGGAAAAAGCATTCCCATATTCCAAAGTGAAGTAGCTCCAAAACCAACCTGGTGACACCCAGGCCAACTACCATTCTAGGATATAAACAGACCAAAGATGTGATAACGTAAGAGAAGCGAGGACAGAGTTATTGGTGTGTGTTCAGTCCCACTCCCATGAAAGAGGAGGGAAGCTTCCCCTTCAGTTTTAGGCTCCATTCACATAGATCAATCAAAGGGTTTAATGTATACTGTCTGGAGAAATCATTAGAGGGAAAGAGTAGACCAGTGACTCATTAATACCTAAAAATGGCTACAGGCAAATGCTGTGGCTGGAGCTACCCAAGTAAACAAGGGGAGAGGGGGCAACCAGTGAGCAGTCGGTGTGGCAAGGATGAGTGAGTTTCCTATTGGCCAAGCAGAAGTTAACCCAAGAGGACTTATGCAAGAGGGAACACATGCCAGTATGAGGGGACTGTAATAGAAAAACACTGTGATGGGTATTTCCGAAGGCAACCCTAGCTGGTGGGATTGAGCCACAGGAGATTGACCAAGAGTACATTAATTTGGAAATGTTCAATGCAGAGGTCACTGGGTGGGGTCTTAAGAGAACCATTACCTGTACCCTCTTAATGTAAACTATGGACTGCATAATAAATAATAATAATGAAATATCAATACTGGTTCATCCATTGTAATAAATGTACCACACTAATGCAAGATACTGGGTGGGGTGGGGTGAGGTATGTAAGAACACTGTACTATCTGTGCAATTTTTCTATAAACGTAAAAAAGGTAATATATCCACATATTAAAAAAACATTGCATCTGAATCAAAGAAAATACAATGAATAAAATCATTCTCCAAAAAAATAACAGTTCTTTAGTATGAAAGGCAAAATTGAGAGCATGGAGTGAGCAAAAGTATAGGAAATAACTAAGGTTGCCTGACAGTAGACAGAAAAAGGAATGTAAGAATGGGATCTGGCAGAGTGGTGCAAAGAGAAGAAATGGTTTAACAACATGAAGGAAAGGACAGAAGCGTTAAAAGAAGAGTCACATCCAATATTCAAAGTTAACCTATTTCAACTTCTGTCATATAACCTTCTGTACTCCTTACCAAAACCAGGAGTAAAATCTGACATTCTTTCTGATGTAGATAATACACACATGCACACATACATACATATATTCATACACACATATTGTTTTTGAGGAAAGGTTCTAATTTCCACAATAAGGTTGGTGATGGATCAGAAACCAAGGACTGGAAGACACTGACTAGAAATCAAGAATTTAATGGAGGCAAGAAATAAGAACCAGATATAACCCTGAGAACATAAATTCTCTCCCTGCCATACACAAACCTACCAAGCCCCAATTTTTCAGAGAAATCTTGAGGTAGTCATTGAACATTTCAGAGAGCACAGAAGGAAATTTGGGCCAATCTTACCTAGGTCTTATTCGGACTCCAGTTGCTATCTGGGTAACACTTAAACTTACTTGTATGTTGCTTCATCTTTGTTTTTCTTATCAAGTAGAGAATGTTCTGTTGGTTCTAAAACTGATTCCTCCTTAGTAAGTAAAGGAATTCCCCTTATGTTTTCTTCTTGAATCTCATTTTCCATTAAATTAATATCCTTTTTAGGAAGGGAAAAACAGTTTTCAATTTGCCAATGCTTTGCCTGTAAAAGCAAAGAGATTTATTTTATTTTTATGAAATTTATTTTCCTTAAACATGTACACTACACTACACTATTAATTAAAGTCCTGGGAACAGACGAAAAATAAAGAATAAAACATGATTCCTGTTCTTAATGAACTTACAGGAAGACAAGACATATACATGTAACTTTAATAAAGGTAGAAGTGATAAATGTCATAAGAAACAAATAAAAATTACCTGCAAAGATAACAATGAACTACAAAAAAAACAAAATTCCTACTTTAATATACTGAATAACAAAATGTACATTTACTAAAAGAAAAGCAAGATTTTTGTTGAAGAATTACCAGAGTTGATCTTTCATACAACTACTTTCTTTGCATCGTATTTCCTAAAACTATCTCAAAAGCCTGTCCAATTATTGAGCAATTCTTCCCAGAATATGTTATATAACACTTTTCACAGTTATTAGCTATAGTTCTTAATATGTATCCATCTTGCAAAAGTTCCCAGTGACAATCTATTTTATTATTTAAAAAGCAGAACTGATTTCCTTGTTATATCAGTTCAAACAGAGGGGGCCAAAAAAACGTATACACATTTTAAGAAAGGAAAAAAAACTGTATTAAAATTGTAATACTCAATAGATACCAATAACAAAAGATGAATACAAGTCATGTGTATGCATTTTTTTTGGTACCCCTAGTATTTCATACAAAGGAATGTACCAGAGAACACAGCCTGTGTGATATGAGGGTAACATTAGATATCCCCAGGATATCTGACTGACCTACAAACTGATAACCTTGTAAAACAATTTTACAGAGTAAATTAGACCAGGAAGATGATGTCAGTGAACGAGTCCAGGCCCATATAAGATGATCAATAGCAAATGAAATTCAGCCTCAGTGTCATAGGCAAGAGGGAAAGGTGGGGACAGCACTGAATTAGACAGAACCCGTTTTACAGTTAATCTCAGGGAATGACATATGTTCTTTTTCAAGAGAAGCAAGAAATCTGGATCTTATATGAAATCTTCCAATGTTTAAATACGGGCAACTCAATCAAATGTTAAACACTGTAAACAGGCACAATCTAGTCACTGCCCCCCAGATGAGAAGGAGAGGTGCCAATACACAAATTCTGCACAATCCAACCATGGTGAGTGCTCAAAGAGGCACACTGAGGAAGTGCACACATCATCTGATTTCTTTTTATACCACGATCATCTGACAGTTTTCTGGGATAAATGTATCTCTATGGTTAAATCATCCCCACTCCAAATTCTCCAACTATAGAAATAGACATACCACACCACTTACTTTTAAAAATCTAACTTGAAAAGCAACCTCAGAGCAATAACTATGTTGTAAAACTGATTTGCAGTTATTAAAAAAAAAAAGAAAAGCTTCTTCCATTAAATATATGTAATCACATTGCATTAAATTTTAAATAGTTTAATCGGCTCTATGTAATTGAAAAATTAAGTCTTAATGTAGGAAATTAATATATATTAATGTTTTCCACCTGTTTTTATAACTGCTATACCAGAATTAATTCAACTAAAAGATAAATGCCTCAGTCAAATGTAGGGCAAAAGTCACTAGACTTTACAAATCAAGTTTGTTCAGTAAAGTTATTCTGAGCCCAGTTATATTTACTAATTGGCTCTCTTTTTCTTCTTATCTATGTATTTCCCTCTGCCTCTCATATCTTGCTGTAAAAGGATGTCTCGTCTTACACAATGTGAGAAGGACATTCACTTGCTATTTTCCAGTATCTGCTAATTTGTCTCTTCCTATATCTTCTTTCCTCCCTTCCCCATTCCTTCTTCCTCTCCCCTGTGCCCCTTGGAACGAGAAACACCCATATTCAAGACAGCTTGATAAAAAATGTCCTTAAAAAAACTTTAGAAGCTCAAGCCAAAAGGAGTAGAAAACACAGCTGTCCCAGCTTTGCCCGACTTTACTTTCTAAAACTACACCAGCTCTGGTGGCTCTTTTCCAGCAGGAGGGGAAAAAAAAAAAAAAAAAACAACAATTATTTTCATGCAGGCTTTGGGAACAGAAGTTCAAAATACAAAAGATTGGATAAACCAACTAAGAAAAAATATCAAAGGCATAACAATGAACAGTTTTACTACTACATATTTCTTAATTAAAATAAAATTTAGATGCAGGTTGTGTTTAGTGAACACAGTTTTTATGACACCCACCCCTAGAACAGTCTTAATTTTGCTTCCGCGCCATCTATGGGACTCCTTATGCTCCAGCTGTCATCTGGTTGATGATGCTTTGTTCACTGGTCATTCCTACCTCCATCTCATCTCAGAGCCCATGTGACCTGGTCCTTTAGCAATGTTGGGATTGTATTAACTTTGCCACTGTCCCAAACAGATTTCCAACTCCTTTCATGCTCAGAATACCAGTGTGCCCTGCTCTGTCTCACTCACTACACATCTACCCACACACCCATTGAGTTCCCACTCAGATGCTGTTTTTCCTAAGAAAAGTCTAGCACTTGACTCACTTACAGAGCAGAAGAGACTGCACAGCTTGAGTGTTACTTTGAGACTCCCACACTAGCTGGCCAAATGTGGGCCCCCTCCCCAGATTATTTTCTGATTTACCATCACTCTCCATGTCCTAAAGGGTTATATAGAATTATTTCAGCACAGGCTGACATCATCAAACTGACTTCACAAATAGAGCAACACCAGACTGTCTTCCAACATGAAGAGAACTGCTGTACACTTACAGCATGAGAGTGACATCTGAGGTTGCCGGACGGAACCAAATCAACCAGCCAAACAGAAATTGAGGTTTCAGCATAACCTCACAACACGTTTGAACAGTACTGGTTGAAGCAGAACAAACCCATAGTTTGTTCCCAAAACACAAAGGGAACAAGAGCAGAGTTCCCATGAAAACAAACAGAGAGAAAGAATAGAAATGTGAGTCAATGAATAGTTCCTTTCTTCCATACCCCCACTTCCTTTGTTTCCCCCGTAGACAGGTATAAATCAGAGCTTAGTTTCATAGGAGGAGGGAGTTAAAAGTGTGAGCTCTGAAATCAGCCAGCTTCAGTTCAAAGCAAAACTCTACTGCATATTAACTTTTGTGAGCTCAGGCAATTTATTCAAACTTTTTCTGCCTGTTTCCTCATTTGTAAAATAGGAATAATGAGAGTCCCTCCATTATGGGTGGGTAATTGTGAAGATTGCATGAGATAATTCAAGTAGAGACCTTAGAATAGTGCCCCAAGCATACTGGGAAAATTCAGCAAATGTTAGCTATTATTATTTTCACAGGAGTAAACCACACGATGAACAGAAATGTTTGTTTCTTCTAAAATTTTCTATTTGATTATTACCCTGACTATTCCTTGATAGTCATAGTCATCTTTCTGTTTAATAATGGTACAACATGGTAATTTTATCCACATTGTATTTTCACTAAATTTTGAAATCGAAGTTCACTTGGAGGTAAATTTTTTTCTCAGAAAACCTGGACTATATTGAGTGGCACAGAGTCCTCACGTTTCCCTGTCTCTGGCATCCCCCACATGATGGTACGCCATGGTGGATGGTAAACAGGACAAGAGATGCCTGGAGCTACAAATCCAGAAATGGAAGTCAGTTCTTTCATGACTAATGAACATCAACAGCCATGAGATTCAAACGGAAATTAGCCCAAGTTCATACTAAAAGTCAAGTAAATTCTAGAATAATAAAGAAGTAATATGTCTACCTGACCGAAGATCCAAACGGGAGCACCGCAAACATCAGTCACACAAACACTGCAGTCTGCAGAGGAGATAATCAGTTTATGGCCACCAAGCTCACACATCTCTAAGGAACTTATCTGGTCTTCATGAGGTTGGAATGATCTTATCAGAGTTGGGGCCTGTGTGATTTTGCTCTCATTGGAATTAAGACAGTACTCCTGAATGAAAAAAAAATGTCAGAATGTTACAAAGACCAATATTAAATTATTGTAATAACATAGCTTTTTTTAAAAAAAAAGTTTGATATGGAAATGAAAAAAGATACATTTTGGAACAATAATCTGTGATCCAAATGCAAAATAATAGTTCATGATAACAGAGGTTAGAAAAATGGTATTAATGTTCAAAAAAGTTTCTAACTAATTTGACTAACTTGAGACATGGAAAAAAAAGGAGGGGGGGGTAGGAAGGATGGGAAGAAAACAACAGTAAAGTTAGTTATTTGATAGTGATTAACTTTACTATGTATAGGTAGTCACATATTATACAGTTTTATAATAGAAAATTGAGGTCATTGGTGACACAAAAATCCCAAACTAACTCAGAATGGCAATAATGTTAGATGAAGGACCGTAATTCATTTAAATTATGTATATAGTCTTATTTCAGATAAGGTATATTCTAATTATTTATGCTCAAACAATGCTGCAGTACCTACTGACAATATTGCATTCCTAAATTGGGTGATTGACTTGACTATATTAACAGATTTTTATATAAAAAAATCTGGTTTTCTCTGCAAATTATTTAAAGGAAGTCTCTGCTCAATACAAGTAAATGTTTCCCTTGAAATACTCAAACAACTGAACATTTCTTCTTTTATCTGACAAACAGACAACACAGGATTCATAGTTATCTGCTACAAGAGGCAATCAAAAAATAATAAAGATGATGTGAGAATGTTTTCAATTCACCTCTATATTCCAGATTTTCAACCATCCATCAAGATCTCCTGTGGCGAGGTATTGATTCAATTTATCAGTAGACATAATAATGGATCCAACTCCACTGTGAGCCAAAAATTCAGCCAGAAGTTGCTTCTTAAATGTATCCCAGAATCTGACATATCCAGATCCTCCACATGACACCAAATTAGCACCTCCTAACCAGTAAAGGAACACCTAATTAGGAAACTGACAATGATTACCACAGCCAACTTCACTGTCCTGCCCTGTGGAGAGCATATGAATGTTGGAGAGGTGGGTAACCCTGACATCAATTGCCAGCACTTTCTCTCAAATATAAAATAACAACCTATGACAACCTCACTGGTTTATGTTGAGCATTAAAAGAGATAGGGTATGCAAGATATTCTATTAAATTTCCTTCATTCTTTTGATATTATTCGGGTTTTTAACAGAATTAATGTGTTCTTTCAAATAAACTTATAAAATATTAGTTGCAATTTTATGATAATACTGATACCTATCTTTCTTAATAACCCATTGGACACATATATCAAAGAAGTAAACTCCCCATGCATAGATGTGGATGTATATATATACATAGTTAAAGCAGCATAATTACTTATTTCTCTATATAGTGGCATGCTTAAAATTTTATTCATGAGCTTATTTTTAAATTTTTCATCAAGAGTTTGTTATAAGCTCTTATGGGACAGTTTTTTGGTTCATAGGCCTAGAACTAACCTTTTCATTTTCTATTTTTATATGCTCTGTAGAAGCATTTTACCTAAATTATTCTTCTGTGGCAAAGTTCCTATTCTTATTTGATAAATCTGTAGATGACTTCCAATTTGCTTCACAAATGTACTGCCGATTAACAATCATATCTGTTTAAAGTAGAAATGATAGCATATAGCTGCTTCAGTGGAAACAATTTGGGAATACTGATAACATTAAGAAGAATTAGTCTTGAGGAAATGAGAGCAATTTCAGGATAATAGTTCATATTGTGAGTATAACTGCATTCTATAAAATAGAAAATTTTATAATCTAACCATTTCAAAATATATTTTAAATATTCCACAGTGTTTCTAAAACTCTATAGGGGTATACCTTTGTAGATTTTTATGCTGAAAATTTTTATATGAAAATCATGCAGATTTCCCATCTGTAAATTGAATATGGGAAAGTGAATGTGGAAAACATGGTTCAGATATTTTTTTAAACATGTAACACACATATGTCTAGATTCTTAATATTAAGAAAAAATATTTCTAAAATACGATTTTTTTTTTTTTGGTATAAAAGATAAAAAATATGTGTTATTCTCAAAAGGAGATTTTGATTTTGGGAAAACACAGGCTGCATCAACACTAAGCTAACATGGCCATTGAAAACAGAGGTGAAATTAAGAAAATTATTTCCTCTATATATAATACCAAATAACTCAGTTAATCGTATGGTAGCACCAGTGTTAGCATACAGCCCAGCAAAAGCTCTAACTAGGTCACTGACATATTCTGGAAAGTATGCACAGCTGGTAAATGTCCCCAAAGAATTACTCCCGACTCCCCCCCAAAAAAATAAGATAAAGAGTAGGCAGCCCTCTTGCGCTGGGATCAGCAGTTGTTTTAAATTTTGCTATTGCCTCCAATCTCCAAGTTTCTCACTATTACCTCTAGCCCATTGTGAGCCAGGTGCCAGTCCAGTCAGTCCCAGACTCCACCCGTGTGCTGCATGTAGACCTAATCTGAAATCACACATTTGGAACATATTTCTTCCTGGGCCCTACCAAACCTTCTTGTCATAGCTGAAATACCAATTCTGACCGATGCTCATATTAAGCAGTTTGCCAGAGTTTTCCTCACTCTGATCCTGACATATGCAGTACTGTACAAAGTGCTGGCAGGGTCTAATCTAGCTTCTGTGTCTGGACCCATCCTCTTGAACCCTAACGTCATGTGCCGTGGCCTGTGGCCTCCCATGACCCAGTACTGACTGTTAGCTAGAGGCAGTCAAACTCTACAAGACCTAGACACAATTGGATTGAACTCTTTTTATTGCTCCCTTTTCTAACATTTTACAACATATCAAAGCAGTCTACAGTCAAAATATAAATACATAGTTTACCTGTCGCTGAGGTGTTTTTTCTTGCTTCAAGGAAACAAAGCCTCATAACAGCGTTATTACACTTGATGTCACTCTCAAAGGAGCAAGCTCCCAGGGTAGCCTGGTCTGCTATGGGGTAGCTGGAGCAGCTCCTCCTGGCACCGAGAAGCGTTTGAGGCTCTGTGTCTGTGATGGAGACAAAGCCAGGTGTCTTAACAAAGAGAAACATCCGCTTCTCAAACAAATGCTTGTGAAAAACAACAGGCCTGCCTTCATCACGGTCTCAGAATAGATTTGCAGTCAACATCCATCAAGACTTCTGATATTCACTTCCTCAACACCAACTTGAAGGATTGTTTAATTCCCTTTTTGTTTGCATATTCCATACACGCTTATTGTGTTTTCCCTTGATGTGAACTAACAGAGACTTCATTTTGTAATCACTGTTAACATCTCAGAGATTCTGATATGTTCAAAACAAATGTGATTCTATTATCACAGCATTTTCAGCTTATCAATCATTAATAGTATTCTTGCAAATGATTTAATGAACATGAGATATAATGACTATTTAAATATATTTAAATAATGATTTTTTTAGCAATGTTATTTGTTAGTGAGTGACCTTAGAGGGGACATTCCTAATGGTATTTTGATTATCTCATGACATCATCTCCAGGCCAAATTAACAGAAACTGGGGATATTCATCTTAGAATCTATGAATAGTCTGCACATAGCTATGAAAAATCTATACATAAGTATCTTCAAATTTTTAAAGCAAGAAATCTATAGCAATGCTTCTTGTGCCTTTCAGAATTTGATATTATCTGCTTTTCATTCTTATCTACCTGTATGTTTTTAATTGTAGCCACAGTTAGGTTGGCTATAAGAGCAAACGTAACTCTCCTGAAGGGCAATGTAGTGGAAGAGGCAGAATTCCACCCTCTCCATGGAGGCTGCAGTGAACCCTAATGGTTAGCTTCTGGTACATAAAGCAAATAAGAGTTTTGTGCCTGCAGTAAGTCCTAAATCTCTTAAGTTTGTTCCCTTACTCTTATCAAATCAGTCGCTTGGCTTTTCACACACAAAAAAAGCTGTATCTAATGACCAGTCTTATTCCTAAGGTCCAATTTAGCCTCTGAGTTTATCCAATTGAGACAACAGAACCTCTCTGGGCTGTGAGGAATGATACATTCATTACCCAAATAAATTAGTCTGAGGAAAATCTTCAGTATCTAAGGAAACTAAAATGCAATTGTAAAAGGCAATTGTCAAGACATTTTGCTTAAGTATAAAATATTCATGTGCTCAGCTAAACTCTCATAAAATACAATATACTCCCCTCTAATGCTCCTCACCGGTTTCTAAAGCAAGAAATAATTTAAGATTTCCAGGTGGCATCATATTTAATACAAGCTCCAGACGGAGCCTGAGCCGCCTAGCAAGTGAACATGAGTTCCCATTTTCTTACCAAGGTGTACCCAAGGTTCACTCAAAGGCAATTTGGTGAGGTCTACTGGCAAAAACTAAACTAGATAGAAATGCGAGACCTGCTGTCAGTAATTCAGAAACTCTGATCTAGCATAAAGAAATAGCATGCCATGGAGAATTTGCTAAACCAAGTAAATCTCAAGGTTCTTTTTAGTTACTTCGACAAGAGAGCAGTATCACTAATCCCTCGCTCTTCTAGCCAATCGTCTATAATTTAGGAGCAAGATGCATCAGGTACATGAATAAGCAGCCCTGTCCACTGTGGTTTGACTTAGTTACATTATTTTAGTTTCAAACTTACACTCTCACCTGATTGTGATTTTAGCGGACTCTGGTAATTGGGATGAAGAACATAGTGAGCGTTTTCTGTACTATTGTTCCACAGAACAATTTCTCCATCATAACTTCCTAAATGAGCCAGGATGGAGAACACAAATTGCCGGAAAGTTAGAGAATATGAGCAACAGCAGTGAGAAGTCATTATCATAAAATCTTACATGGAATCTGGCACATAGTAGGTATTCTATATATTTTTGGAGACATGAGTGAATAATAATAACTAGTGTTTTATTAAACTTTAGAACATATAATCCTCCCAACATGCCTATCTATTAGGAATGGTAGAAATTACTACCGTGTTTCCCCCAAAATAAGACCTAGCCGGACAATCAGCTCTAATGTGTCTTTTGGAGCAAAACTTAATATAAGACCCAGTCTTATTTTACTATAAGACCAGGTCTAATATAATATAATATAATACCCGGTCTTATCTTACTATAAGACCAGCTCTTAAATAATATAAACCCGGTCTTATTTTACCATAACACTGGGACTTATGTAATATAATGTAATAGAAGACTGGGTCTTATATTAATTTTTGCTCCAAAAGATGCATGAGAGCTGATTGTCCGGCCAGGTGTTATTTTCAGGGAAACATGATATTATAGCTTTTTACTTTATAGTAATAAAACATGCAGAATAAGGGTTTTGCAATTAAACAATTTTAATCTTGAGTCTTGGTTCTGCCACCTACCAGCTGTGGAACCTTGGGCAAGTTATTTAACTCTACATGATGCCACAATTTACTTACCTAAAAACCTGAGTGAAAAATTGTATTTATCTCATAGGATTGTTGTGAAGAATGAAAAGTACTTAGAATAGTGCCTAGCATATTATAAGTACTGAAAAAGTGTTAATAATAATTATCATACCTTTTTATTATTGAGCGAGGACAAGCAAATCAAGTCCTTTTAGGTTTCCGTTTCCTATGTCTTTTGTGTGTGTGTGTGTGTGTGAGTCTTCTTTTCATTCCCTCTTTCCTATATTCTTTATTGAATATTGTTTTCTCCAACCCGAAAATTTTCCCTATAGAAACTCATTCCCTACTGCTCTTCACCGAGAACATAAAAAAGCCCAAATAGTGAGGCTAAATCTGAGCAAGCCTGTGTTGAGGGCGGAGCAATGCCTGCCAGACCACTGCTCTCTGCAGCTCAGTGAGGAGCACTCCCTACTGAGCAGTGCCAATGTCAAGTGGAGAGCAAAGGAGAAAAGCAGAGTTCGAGTAGAATGTACTGATATTGCCTTTCTTGGGATTTGGAGAAAGAAGAGTGTCATGCATACTAAACTTTGTATGTCCTGGAGAGGGCAACCTGTGTAACTCACAAACTGGCCGAGGGTGATGATGTATTTCTATGGATTAGCTCCCCGTGGGAGTACCTATCTGTTCTTATGATTTTGAAATGTTTTATTTGCAGAATGCTTGACCAAACATTTTCACATAGGACCGATGGGATGAGAACGAATGAAGACATTATCTACTCATCAATTACAATGGTGTTTTGTGACACTTTCAAAATAACTACACAGCCTTATAGGTTACTAGTCTCCATCACAGTTCAGTATGTGATACTTCCTGCAGAGAGAGACTTCCAGCAGCTATAAAGCGAATTGAATAGCAGTGTTGGTCCTACTGGAAGGGAATCAGGGAAGTCCCCCAAACAGCGGAAATGTAAGTACAGATAGAGGAGTAAACCTCACAGTGTAACATTTGATAGATATCTTGGCTCTTTTCCTATAAGTTTTCATTCCCCCTAATCAATGACATTTTTTGGTTCTATAAAAAAAATGTAGGCTGTGAAAATATGGACTTGTTAATTTCATAGTGTAATCTGTCTTTATAAATTGTTTTCTTTGGCTGGAAATGATACAACAATTTCTGTCCACTTTAATATGTCACATCAAAGTCTGCTCATGGATCCTTTTAGGAGCTTGGATTGTGGACCTTTTGTGAAGCCAGTCTTTAATCAATATTACTTAGACTAAATTGTGCCAAAGGGTTAATATGTTCCCATTATGAAACATCTGAGTACCACGGAAGTGTGATTTGTATCCAACAGCCTAATGCTGCTCCTGGAAAAAGGACAATAAAAATAAAAGCCAATCTGTACTGATTAGCTTGTGTGTTCTGAGCACTGTTATTAAACCCTTACACAGATTATCTTATCCAACCTTTATGATGAACTAAGATACAGATACACCATTGTTAGCCAGGAAAACTATGATTTAGAGTAAATAACTTGCTCAATATAGTACAGTGGCAAGTGGTGCAACCAGGATCTGAGGCCAGATAATCAGGTTCGGGAGCTGATGGCTTGCCCTAAAAATAAGGACCAAGAGTAGATTATGTGCAAGGACTGCTTCTTAAAATAAATAAAAATAAATAAATAAATAAATAAATAAATAAATAAATAAATAAATAAATCTATTCATTTTGCAGTTGGGAAAAGGCTTTTTTAAAATGAGTAAGATAGTAGAAACCAAGCTTGCACCATTGATCATTGATTGTCAAGTGAAGGTTCAATTAACCTGTAACAAGAGTTTGTGGAGGTAAAAATGCAGCACACAAGATATCATCTCGGTGCTGTATTCCTCCTTTCCATTCTTCAGGCTGGATGAAAAATTGATTGAAGTTGGGAGGTCGAAACACCGTAATAGCCCTAGTAAAAAGGATATAACATTTAGCTGTGGATTTAAAAGTGATATAGAGTAGCCATCCTCTTCTTGGGTGGTGTGACTTGAGAGGCCTAAAAGACTGTGCTACCCCAAATTTTATTCCCACATGTCATCCATAATACTGAACTTTCCACACTGAACTTTCTTTTGAATTCTCTCATTGAATTCTTTGATAAATTATGAATACTTAATATTAGAAGGTTAATCATCCTTTCACCATCATTAATCCCAAACATGTATGCATTTATCAGATTAATTATCCATCACCAAGACTCTAAAACAAAGATCCCCCATATGGGTACTATAGAACCATTAAGAGTTTTGTGACAGTAACAATAAAAAGGGGGCTGGGTCTGCGAAGACATAATACTTGGCGTTTGAACAAAACTAAGAAGATTTCTTTCCATCAGAGTGCCCAGGATGTGTTCACATTCCCTGTGGCATTTCCCATATTTACTCGACCACAGAGTCCTTTCTCATCTTAAAGAGCTGTCATTTGTGGAAAACAGTTAGAAAATGCCACTCTAAAGGAATGGTACACAGGATAGATATATTTGTAACAGAAATAATAATTTTAAGAAGGTCAGTATCTTGGGGGACTGCTGGTGAATTTGAACGCAGGCTAGGATGGGCAGAGAATGAAAGGCTTTGGGCCTGGTGCCTGGTGGGGAAAAGAGGAGCACAAAAATTAAATTGTAGGGGCATTGATACTATCCTGTTTCCACCTGATTTGAACTCCAGCTACCAGCCTATGCTAAGCCTCTCCCTCCTTCCAGAGCCACACACAGCTCAAATGAGCAGTTGAAGGCTTGGTGTCTTCACCCTTACTGTTCACCTCCCTGAAATCATGCTTCCTCTAGTCCCACCACTCTGAAGGTCTCCCAATTGTCCTATCAATGTAACTCCTAACTCTCTGATGGATGTGTCTTTCTGCTCTTCCTAGAAACTCTTCTGTTTCTAGTATATCCTGCTTCTTCCCGCCTCCCTGATCTTTTATTCTCTGTTCTCTATTTTCCATTCCCTTCTTTCTCTCCCTCCTTTTAATGTGGGCATTTCTTATTGTCATTCTTCCAATCCATCTCTCTACTCCAAAAAGCTTGTTCAGGGATTTTGTAGACCACCATGAGCTCCAATCTCACTACTATACAAACAGTTCTTAAATTTATCTTCATTTGTAACTGTTTTTCCAGTGTTGAGCAGTTCTCCCTTGCCAGTTGACAACTGAATATAATGTTCACATCAGCAGTATATCAAAATCCATAATTTCCATCTTCCCTTCACACCAAGCCTCTAAATTCCCTATTTTTGTTAATAGACCAAAATCCTAGCCTCCTGCATGCCATTCTCATTCTCAGTTAAATAAAATACTCAAGATTCTACCTCTGCGTTATGTTATGTATTCATTCCTTCTTTTTTACTTTAAACAGCCAATGACAACTTCCTACCATAGTTCAGTGCTCACTTCCTCATGAACAACTGAACAATTGTAACAGCCTCTTAACCAATTTTGCTGCCTCTTGTCTAGCCCCCTCTAGTATATTATTCATCCTGCGATTAGATTGATCATTTGGGGAGCTCTTAATAGGCATTTATTCTACAAGCATTTCTTGTTTTCTCTCTGGAAGTCACTATTCATGGTGCTGTCGGGGATAGAGCCATGAGCATAAAATGACTAAAATGCAGTGAGATGTGGTAAGTTCCAAGGAAGTACTGATCAATGTCCATGGAATTCCAGGTGCAGGAATCACAGGTTGAGTTGAGGGGTCATATTAGAGCTGGGCCATAAATAGATGTGCAGGATTTGAAAGAGGAAGGCATTCTAGGCAGAGTGAGGAAACAGCTAAATGCCTTGTTGAAAAACATTGTTTTCCATTTCCTACATGAAAAAATTCAAATGCGGGGGCCTGTTATTCAAGACACAATAATATTTAGGTCCAATCAACTTTTTTAGAATTATGTCTCTCTATTCTTCTGTTCTTGCTTAACAAAGTAAAGTGTGAATGCCCAACTAAACATTTGACAGAGCTATTGGGAACCTCAGGGCAAATATGACACACCTCCCTAAGTGTTCATTTTATTCAAGGATTTTTGGGGAACACATTTTTTTATATTACAATAAGGGTGATGCATTAATGCAATAGAATACAAAACTCACCTGGATTTTAAAGATAGAGTACAAGGTTTCAAGTAGATTTCTTGTTTGCAGGAGCTGTTTTGAACTGTTAGGGGTATTCAGGAGCTAAGTTTCCAAAATTCATCTTCTTGTTCAACCCAAACAATATTCTTATTGCTCTCTAAGCATCTTTCTTGTTCTCTAATCACACTTCATGTTTCTAGCTGCTTTGTTTCACTTATGATGTGCTCTTCCTTCCATGGATTTCCTTTCACACACAAACTCACATCTAACTATCCATATACCCATTCCCTAAGGCATGTATTGTTCAGGCAGACTTCCTTAGTAACTAGAGTTGAAAGAAATATTACCCTCTTCTGACCTCTAACATGGTTCACATTTTACTTACAACATTTAATAAATATTACATAGCTAGATTGTACGTTACTCCTAAACTAGATTGTACGCTCTCAGAAATCAGGGATCTTATCTTATTCAGAAACCCCACAGTAGCCAGCATAGTAACCTGCACATATTGAGTGTTCAATAAATACTTGTCAAATGAATGAATGAAAAATTATCTGCTTAAATGTGGGCTCCTCGAGTAAGCCTTTCCTTATCACCCCAGCTGAAGACTCTCCCTTGAGTCTCTCATGCCTCACCTATATCGTTTTTCTTTAATACATTATCATTATGTGATATCATGGTCTATGTTTATTTTTCATCTCTTTTACCATAAATAAGCTCTAGGAGAGCAGGGACTTTGATCCTTTCGGCATCAGCAGTGCCTGGAATACTGCCAAAAACATAATAGGCATTTAACAATATTTGCTGAATCAATGTATGATATTTTTAATGAATAACTTAATATTAATGTCATTTTAGTAATATTAGTATGAGGCTTAGCAAGATAAAATATGATAAATAAGGTAACTTGAAGTTCTAAAGTTGTTGTAATCTCATAATAGCTTTATGTGTATAAATTTTTAATTTTCTCTTTACCAATTGGTAAGTTTGAAGATATTGCCCCTTGGAAATGGAGAGTATGAGGCAGGAGAGAGAGGGAAGAGGTCAATTCTATACCTCTTCTATTATCTCTCAGCTGAAATTCAATACCAAATGTCTTTTCACCGAGGTACCCTATTAACTAGATATATTTAGGGAATACAACCCAAAGGCACAAAATGGTGTAAAAAGTAGCCCTCCTGATATTTGACCTTATGTGTCAAAATGTCAAGAAACTAATTAGCTGCCACCTTTCCCTTAAAACCTAACCTGAAACTTTCATTTGATATGACAGTTATCCTTAAAAATACCTTCAGAATCTACACTGTATTTCTTACTTTGTCCATTTCAAAAATAACTTTTTTTAAGTCTGTACTTTTTGCCAAGAGTAAAATTAAAGCACAGAATGAGCCAATTTTAAGGTCATTTTAGGAGTCTGAGTGATTTGTTCTTTATCACATTGAAGAACTTTACAAGTTCCATTCTACAACCCACATTTGAAATCCTGAGAGTACTGCCACTGAGTCATTGTGTCATCTTGTGAAGGTGACCATATCTCTAATTCAGAATTTAAATATAATGACCAATTCTGTGAGAACAAAATCATCTTATCTGTCAAGTGCAAAAAATGCAAAAAAAAAAAAAAAAAAGCAAAGAAATGCAAAAAACACAAAACTTCTTTTAGGATGAATGAGTTAGAAAAATAACTTTTACTAAAACTTACCATGTAAAGAACATGGAAATTGTCAGGGAAAGAAGAAAAAAAACAGTCAACTAGTGGTTCCCTTCAAAGTTAATTGTTCATGTGTGGTTAGTTCAATTTTTGAAAACTTGAGAAGTTTAGAAGTTTTCATTCTGATTCTTATCCTCATAGTAGAAACCAGTTGAGTCATACAGGATTATAGTTTCTTACTAAGGTAATTATTAAGAATTTAATATTTTTCATAGGTAAGTTTTATTGTTGAGAAATTTTAAATCCCTAATCTCATTTCATTTAAAAAATACTTTTAGAAATCAAATTATATCAACAGCTATTTACTGAGCACCTGATTTTTTGAGCTTTGTGAAGGATACTGCAATACATATTTTCAGACTATTTGAAATTATGTGAAATATTTTCTTTTTCAGTAGTTGGATAAGTCTTGATATTTTACAGAGATAAAACTTTCATAAACAGTGATTTCTCCTTTAACAGAAAAGAGAGAAATAAAGTGGAGGAAACTAAGATTCTGAGTCTATTTTTATAGAAAGTTGTTAAGTATAGAACTTTAGAGATTTAGGGCAGGATAAAATGTTAAACTATTACAATTATTTGATTTTATTAGAATATACATATTACATAACTACTTTAAACAAATGCAAAGATAATTGATCATTCATTCATTTAATTTTATCAAAATAAATATGACCAGTTATTTAACAAGGTGTTTCTTTTAATTGACCCAATGTCAATTCACAACTTTGTCTCTGAGTATAACTTGCTTTAAATGATAAGAAACATATTTCTAGAAGTTCTGAATTTGGGGCTTCTTTTTTCTGACAGAATATTCTCTAGACATGAATGACCATATTTCTAAAAAACCAATAGCATCTCGCTAAATAGGTTTTGCTTAGGACAGTTTCACAGTGGCATCTACCATATCCTGCCATGTATGTGTTGACTCCCGTTAGAATGTGTTACCACCGACAGCAGGAATCATGCTTCTTCACATTAAATCCATCATAGTTCCTAACTCAGTGCTTGCCATCTAAGTGCAGTTTAAAAATATTTGTGGGACTTAGAGGGGAAAAATAATGGTAAGCTAAAACTTTGAGGTATTGTTGATAAGATGTGTTTTTTATGTGCTTCCTCAAATGCACAGAACTGATTCAATACCTTTGATTGATATGAATAACCTACTCAAATTATTTGTTTAAAAGAATACAGTTGCTTGCCCATAAATTAATGACTTCATCTGCAACTCAGAAATAATGGAAAGAGCTTGGATTTTGGTATAGAATTCTCACTCAGATGCCTATTAGCTCTGTAACCTTAGACAGACTATCCAACCTCTTCAAGCCTTGTTTCCTCCCTCGTAAAAGAGGATTGATAAAATTTAGCTTTCTGATTTATTGTGATGATAAAATGGATTTGAATATCTACTCTGTGTTCCTCTTATTCAGAGTGTGACCACAAATAATTAACATCTCTAATCTTCAGATTCCTTGTCTATTCAATAAACATTAATTTAGTCATTCAATAAATATCACTGAGCATGTAATAAGCACCAGAGACTATATATGCAATATATCATATACATACTATATATGTTATATATATGTTTATTAGCTACTAAGCATATAACATACATATAATGTATACATAAACATATATATTTTACATACATATATATTATACATAATGTATACATAAACATATATATATATATATATATATATATATAACATATATATTATATGTTATATGTATCTGTGTTAGATAAAATGCAGGAAGCTAGAACACACAAAGATACAAAGAGGGTATATTTCCATCCTGGGAGCAAAGGGGGATACCCTGATCGAGAAGATGTATGAATGAGACTTGAAATAGGAATAAACATAGGCCACATGAAAAAATATTTGGAGATGGATTTCTAGATAAGACGAGAGAATAAAGGCATCAGATGTGAAAGAGTCAGGATTGTATGGGAACACTGACAACAAGTTGTTACTTAAGTTTAGAATGTACACAAGAATGAGTAAGAATGAAACTAAGTATAGGTCCAGGATGGTGGGATTTCAATTTATTATGTAGTCACTCTGGAAGGTGTCAAACAAGGAAGTAACATCGATAGACTGCATTGTAGGAAGAAATCCCTATAGCTAAAATATGCAGAATGTACTTAAGAGGTAAAGGGGAGGGGGCATTACTAGTGGAAAAGACAAATTGGAAGGTTGTGACATTCATGAATGTAAAAATGATGCTCTAAATCATACAGTTGTAGTAGTAATAGGAATAAGTTTGAGAAATATTTATAATATAAAATAGATAAGGCTTAGTAACTACTTGTAAAGATAAGTGAGAAGCAAAAACCAAGATGGATGGCTGAGTCTAAATCTAAGAGGAGAAGCAGTTTTGGAGAGGGGAATAAATAATACATTCAGTTCAGACGATGTTGAATTTTGAATTGCAGTCAGACACTTCCAGCAAGCAAACGTATAGTGAATTTGGAGAGATAATAGCTAAAGATAGAGATGTGAGATACCTATAAAATATTGCACACCTCTCAAGATGAAACTACAGATTAAATTAGATAATGTTTGTAAATCGCCGAGTGCTAAAAAGCTTCATGAATAAAATAAATGGGATGGCATATTTAGATACCTAACTCAATAAACGGAATTTTTATTCCATTCTGGGCAAAATTATTAACCAGTCTCTTTATTTAGATAGAGACTGAAGTTAAAGTTTCAGTTTAATAGTTTCCTCTGGGTTTTAAAGAAAGCTTAATAAGCTAACTGTCAGTCTTCTAGTTATTTCTTCTCTAATCACTAAACTATTAAGGAGTTGTCTTAATGAACCATACTTCCCCAGCTATAACCAAACAGGTGACTGTCCTCTTGCCTCTTTTGTTAAATGCTTGCTGGTATAAAGGTCCCTGCAAAGATCTTCCAAAATCCATCTTAATATAACGTCTCTGACTTAGGAAATACAATTTTTAAATCCAACAATATTAAGTGAAATTATATACTTGGGAATGTATTCACTAACTTTCAATTTCAACTAAGAGATCCAAGTCCTGACAACTTTGTGGAAGACGGAAAAGATGGAGAAAGATGGGAGGAGTGATAACTGTTCCTCCCCGAGATTATAGAAACTGACCACCCACCAATATGAATCAAAACATTGGGTGTTCCTTTAAACCACTGTTAGATGCCTCTGTATATCTAATCTTCAAAAATTTTCCCCTATAAGCAATCAAAAAACCTTATATTTGATGTTAATTTCTAACTATGAATAACTAAAAATATATAATTAAGACAACAGTATCTCTAAAGTTTTGCTTACACTGATTAATTTCTTTAATTTTTTTGTTAGGTTCAAAATTTAAATTGGATCAGCTGTATATAGCACATCTATCCTGCATCTGTCCTGCATAATATCCTGCATGATATTAAAGAATTAAACTTATTCATTGCATAGCCTAATGATAGAAATCATTAGGCCATGATCTGTTGGAGTGGTTATGAGTCATTAATGGATCATGATTGTTTCCAGGGATGTGAAGAAGCCTGGTCTTTCAAAGTGAGGATTATATTAGTTCTCAGTAACAAGTAGAATAATCTGGAGTATACTTACTTTTCTTATAGTCAAACTTCCCCTGAAAACTAAGCTGTGTGTGGCATTATGTTTTCTAGTCTACATACGCACATTTGCATTAGAAGAAAATCCTTTCATATGATTGACAAAAATCCCCATCTATATACTACTAGTCTTCTAGGTATAAAAATCTGATTTAATCCTAGCTTCAAACCATTAACATCATAATTCTATAGTGAATAATGCTGGGCAAATTACCTATTAGAACAATATTTTGTGAACTGTTGAATTTATGGACAATGTATTTTCAAAACATCACACTTTAATTTTCCTAGTACTTATACAATGCCATAGAAAGGGCCCTGTTTATGACCCCTTAACTCTCTCAGGAAAAAAAAGGAAAGAAAAGTAATTTTCCTTGTAATGAAATGGAAGGATTGCTCCTTGAGAACAGTAAGTGGGCTGTGAAAGGCCCTTCTCTGCACTGATAGGAAGGATGTACTAACACAGAATTGAGTGGGCTAGTTCCCTCTTGTGCTGCAATTTAAAATAAGTAACAAGAGAAGAAGGAACACATTTCTTTTACAGTGGAAGGAATGTCATTTACATATTAAGAATGTATTGCCTATAAAATTTGGGCAAGTTTCGGAGTTAATATTCAGGATATGATATTATGTCCTTATCTGGAATGGTTAAAGAAACAGACAGATTCCCAAAGCCAGGAGCAAATCCTATAACACTTCTCAAAGCTGCTCAAGCAACATGATCTTAATACTATTGTAGTCACTAAGCAAGCATTCAGTCCAATCCAAATAGAGTTTTACTCAGCTAGGTCACCAGCAAGTTAATGACTCAGAATCAGTCAAAATTACTATGTTCTTTTTCTTTTAGATTTTGGCTTAAACAAGAATATTCACCTTTTAATTTCCTACTATTTTGCATGAAGAATATCCTACCTGTCCCAGCCTATAACCAGTGTTGTCTTCTTAAGAACCAGAATCTGTGAAATATCCACAGCTCCCTCTTGCCCAACATTTAGTACGTGGTGACAATATCCATTGAAGTCCCATACCTTAAAAAAGAAAATTAAAATCACCTTTGAGACAAGAAAAAAAAAAAAAAGTCATATCTTCTCCAATGAGTAGAACAACATGGTGTAATAAGTTTATTCTAAATTCTTGTGCTTCCATTCTGGACTAGGGTAGATTCACTCAGGATATGCAGTAATTAAAAAAAAAAAATCTCTCACCATTTAAATTTTGCCATTATATTTATTACTCTATGTGTAACCCTATCAATCTATTCTAATAATACTGGATTCAAAGACTAAAAAATTAGTGTGTATTTTTAAGGGTGGGTATCAAATGAAAATCATGAAAAGCCACAGTTTGGAGACTTTTGCAACTCTGGTTTTCGTTCTAAGTATGTCTATCTAAATTTTGGTTTCCTCATTCACGACACAGGAACCTTACTCCTCAGGGATACTTGGAATTTTAAAAATATAATCCAGAGCCTGAAACATGTACTAGGTTTCCCACCATCTGCCAATAAAGCCTCCTGTTGATAGTGGGTGCTAGACCCAACGCTACAGAGGCACAAGCAATTGTAGTTTACCTCCTTAGGCAATGGTGAAGACATAGACCCAATGGATGTGCTATAAGACAGAGCATCTTAGGACACCAGCAGTTAAAACTAAACCTTGCTATGAGACATTGTTGGTACATCACACGAAGGGCAAACTGGCACTGTCAAACTTAAAACGCACATACCTTTGACTTGCAAATTCCACTTCTAGAAAATCATCACAGAGAGACACTAAAATGTGTGAAATGGCATATTTTGGAGAATATTCTTGAAGTATTTTTATAAAAGCTAAAAGATTTGAATCAACTTTGCCGAAACAGACTGAATATCAGAATATATAATATCTATACAGTAGCATATAATGTAGCCATTAAGAAGAATGAGTCACCTCTGTGTGTCTAAGCTCTGCCAAAACTCAACCAGCTATGAACCTTAAGCAAGTTGGTTTATCTCCTTGGGCTTCAGTTTCCTCATCTGTAAAACTGGGATAATAATAGTACCAACCATACTGATGTATATGCGTGTGTGTGTGTGTGTGTGTATGTGTGTGTTTAAAATAGTTAGGACAGTGCTTTGTTCATAGTAAATATGCAATAAAAGTTAGCTAACAATTTTTGTTTGCATTTGTATGAATTAATGTCCAAGACAGGAAAATGCAAAATGCAGAACAGCATGGATGGTAGGCTGCCATTGAGTAACAAATGGTGCTCATAGGCTAGAAAGATGCGCAAGAAGTTGGTAGCCATGACAGCCACTAGTGAGGAGCTGGGAACAGAGTGGAGAAAGAGATTTTCTTTATATTGTATATCTCTTTTATTTATCAAATTTTATTGTATGTATGCATTAATTATTCAAAACATTAATTAATTTAAAAACAGATATTTCAACACCTTGATAAATAGGGCAATACATTTAAATCTTTGATTCCATAGGTATTGGTTTTGGATGATAAATGATAAATGAGATTGGAAAATGTCATTCGTCCTTGTTTCTTCTCAGAATACAGCCTGATTTATGTGTCCTATGTAGAGGTTGCCAAATTTCAGAATTCTGTTGTGCTGTTGTGATAAAGATAAATGTACCTTCAAAAGTGGCGATTATACTACTAAATTCACATTAACTTCTAAGATGCCAAGGTTTGAGCGGAGACATTGAGGGGTGCAGGTCTCCTCACCCATGTAATTTTTCCCCCTCTAATCATGGCTCTTACCAAGCCCACATAAAATAATACTGTCAAATAGGTATCGTGAAGATCTGACTGTCCCCAGATCATATCAAGTCCCTTCGTTGGGACCATTTTAGCAGCCATTTGCAGGTCTACTTTACCCTGGACTCTAAGAACAGTTACTTTCCAAGACAGGGGTAAAGGGAACCTAATCTTCTTCATTTTTGGTTTCCATCTCACACCCTAGGACTGGTAGGTGGGGCGCTTGCTCTTTCCTTTTGCCTAAGCCACAGTCTAATACTCCAGTTCCAGTTGTATCTGTTTTGTTCCACCTTGACTACTGAGATTGGGATTGCCCCATTACCTTCTCACATATTACCAGTTCTGCCATGAATTTGATTATTTTGTTTAAACCCGAGGTCCCAGTTGATAACTCATATCACTAACCTTCCCAGAGGCCAAGGGCAGCTGATTTCCAGAGAGTCTCATCGAAATGTGCCACAGCACATCCTTCACACTGACACAGCCAGCCTAGAATAGCCTGGAATTCTTGCCCCCAACTTCCAGGATGTTCTACCTACATATCCAGATAGCTTTCTATTACCTTCCCCCGAAATCTACCCAAATGCATCATACACCTTACCATGGAAGGTATGTCTAATTAATACCCTTCTGACTCCAGTTATGACAGAAGTTTGAAAACCATCTAAAACTTATTCAGAGAACTGTATCCTGTTGCCTGAGTGTCACAAACCATCTCCAATCAAGCACTGTCATTACCCTCAGAGCTAAGAAGAAGAAGGAAGATTCACTGGTGGGCATGATTTCAGATTGTAAGTATCTAGCTTTGAATGAAAGTTTGATCAGTTTTGCAAAGTAAAATTGCAATACCTTCCTCCCAGAAGAGATTAATAATAGTTACAAAATTAAAATAAAATGGAACCATAAAATCATGTTTGTTTAAGATGGATAATAAATAAGATTATGATTGTTCTTCTTTCTATCTGTCTCACTTACCTTCACATAAAAATGTAAATTACAACCTGGGTGGGTTTTAAAATATTAATTTTCTGCATCTATGCCATTTTTTAAAGCTGACTTACTTGCCCTGATTTCTCATTTTATAAACTGAGAAAAAGAAAACTAGAGACATTAACTGAAGCACATAAAAATTATTCAGGCCTCTTACTCTCCAAAGTAGTCCTATATACAAAAGATTAGAAAAGGCTTCCTATAATAAATAAGCCAAGTTGTTTTTATTCTAAATAATTTATTCAAAAAAATCATTTCTTCATTTTCTTACAGAGGTTTATTTTTCTAACAGCTTTGTTATTAGATAGTTTGGGTTATTTAGTTCTATTTATCTGGTCTCATCTCTCTTCTTGCCAGGCCAGAAAGGCAAAAATAAATATAGTCAAAGCTGTATCTCCTCACACAATATTTTAACACTTTTTATCTTCATAGAAAAGCATTGCTGTGTTCGTACCTTTACAGTCCCATCTGTGCTGCCCGTCAAAAGCCTTGTCTCATTTGCATCAAGGGCCATAGTGCTGATTTCTGCATTTCCGTGGCAACCAGTAAATTGTTTGATTTTCTGCCCATTGTTTATCATCCAGAAGGAAACAGTTGACCCCACATCAGAGCTGATCACCTAAGAGAAAATAACATTGTAAAGAAATTAAATATATCCCCAGAATCCATCATTTTTATTTTAATAAAAATATCTAAGCTGTACATTTTCACTACTGAGATCCCTCAACATTTAGAGACATGTTTTAAACATACATATTTTCTTTGTTTTTGTTAAGCTGACAACATCTCAATTTCTAGGCCGGAACTAAGGTAATAAAGTCATGATTCTCTTTATCAGAAAAGATAGGATTTTACTTGCCTTACCCACTATTCAGCTTAGTGTCTAGAGGCCATCCTGAAATTGAATCCTACTGAAAATAAACTTATAAATCTTTTGCATTTAAATGAGAAAACTGATTTTATTAGTCATGGTGCTCTGACACTATGTACTATGTGAAAAGAAACATTTCATTACATATCAGTTTCCATTTAGCATTCAGAAAAGAAAGCACTACCAGCCATTATGAGAAAAAGTTAATTTCAACAAATTGCTAGAGCTATTGCTTTTAATGCCATTAGTCTCTCTCTTTCTCCTATCTGAAAGTACTGTGTATATTTTTACAGCTAAACACAATTATTGATAGGTCACTAAAAAGAAAGAACAAAGGAAGGTTAAATATAAATGTGCATATACAGTCCAAGAGGAAGGCAACGAAACAAATGATAGTAAGGATAGGATTATATATATATATATATATATATATATATATATATATATATATATATATATATATAGTAGTTCAACAACGAGAAATCTTATCTTACAGTGGCAAGTAGACTGCTAATTTCAGCTCTAGACATTTAAGCACCCTTTAAGAGATGTATAAGTTTAAAGCATCTCACCAAATTGACTTTAGGACCCAAAAGAATGAAAGAGAAAAAACAAAACACTAAACATACAAATGTGTAGATAAAAACTTGCCTGAATCAACATGTACTTTGAGACAACATAAAGCATGTCTTTATCTGCATGTCTTGATTACCATTGTATAAATGTAAATTTATTATGAGTATGTTATATGTGAGTGCAACATTTTCATAATTAAATGGGTTAAAGTTTATCAAATGCATATGCAGAAGGCCTGGAAATTTGGCCATTAGGCATGCATGCATTCGTTCATTCTACAGACACTGAATATCCACTGTGTGCCCACCTCCAGGATGGCAGTGGGTTCGCTGATGAATCACTGCTCTCAAGAAATCTATAGTCTAAGCTTGTACATTAAAATCACCTGGGGAACTTTATTAACCACAATTGCATACCAGACCAGAGACTGATTTAATTGTACCCAAGAGGGGCATTTTCTAAAGAGCTTCCCCAGGTTATTTAAGTGTGCAACCTGGGTTAAGAACTACAGTGTTTCCCCAAAAATAAGACCTAACCATAAAATAAGCCCTAGCATGATGTTTCAGGATGACATCCCCTGAACATAAGCCCCAATGCGTCTTTTGGAGCAAACATTAATTTAAAACCCGGTCTTATTTTTGGGGAAACACAGTACTTGTCTAGGTAGAGAAATAGAAAAGAAACATAAAATGCCAAACAAATGTTACAAATTTAGAAGTATCACCCTGGGTGTTGTGGGGGCACAGAAGGGAAACCCCAAATTCACTCACTGGTGTGGGGAATGATGAGTAAAAGGCGAGGAGGTTTGATCTGGGATTGAAGATAGGAACATGTATTTATTGAGTGCCAAGACCTTTATATTCATTATCTTATTTGATCTTTATAAAAGGTCTGTAAAATAAATAATGTTACCACCCTCATGGGACCAGTGATGAAACTCAGATTCTAATCAGCTAAGTACTGCTCCCAAGCTTATGTAATGAGGTCTGAATCATCAGCTGCCTATGACAGACACACCATAAGGCCTCCCTTTATTCCAGCAGAGTATCCCAGATAATTAAGAGTTTACTTAGGAAAGAGAACTTGAAGAATATTCCAAGCATGAAAAATAATAAGAAATGTAATGGAGCCAAAGTGTAGTTGATGGGATAAATGGTAGAATATCAGGTGAGGAGCAAGCTGGTTATCAAGATGTTTGAAATCCCTGATGAGCAATGCCAGAGAATAATGAGTATTGTGCATAAAGTTCTTTTTTATTCAGAAAGGGTCCATCGCTTCTATTGGATTATCAGTAGGGTGTATAACTCAAAAATAAAATTAAGAACAATTGTTCTTAATAAGGAAGAGAGTGATATAGCATTTTTTGTTGGTTAGTTTATGAAGATTCCTTTGGCAGCAGTGTGGAGAACAAACTGGGGTTCTGGGAAAACCATCTGGAGGCTAGTGTAATACTCCAGGCAAGAGAGGATCACCTAAGAGAGTTCTGGAGGTAAAATGAAGAGGAGGGACTGGGAAAAGGGCCACCACTTAGCTATATTTATGTCTCAGCAACAAAAACATGATCACGAGCACATGAGCTCTCATAGCTTTTTCCTGAGATGACAACTATGAATCTGAACATTTCTTAAATGATGCAATACTATTTTTGTTACACATTCTCTCTCAGTGAAATCAAAAGTAGCCTAAATATTTATTATTGTTGTTAAGCATAGTGTAATTTCTAGAACAAACGACCTGAATCATTGAATTAATGTGACCTAACACTTTAATTATCATTGCACGTAACTGACTGTGTTTCTGTTTGCTTTGCTTTGTGCTATGAGCACTGGATGTGGAGGCAAGATGCCCGAGTCTGAATGTCCGTTGTTTGACCTTGGGCTTTTTACTTAACCTCTCTAAGCTTTACTTCCCTCACCTATAAACCAGAGAGAATCTTAGTAACTACCTCAACTGTTTTTAGACGTTTAAATAAGCCAATATTTGTAAAGCACTTAGGACAGCACATGGCATATAAAAATAAGCCATAAAAATCAGCTAATGTTACTATTCCATTTAAGCTTCATTTGTCTGACCCTTTATTTGGGCTGAAATCACGTTTTACACCCTAATCTACTTAAGAAAATATTTAATAGCTTTCTTCCTTCCAACCATGACAGGAAATATAGACAATTGCAATTTTAGAAACCAGATTTGTAGATGTACATTAAGATTTAAAATTATACAATACTTGTGAATTTCTTACATAATTGCTTAGGAATTTGGATTGTATTTATTAAAGATAAAACCATGAAAACATACAATTTCCCAAGCATAAGTGAAAATTTTTATAATGGTCTTTCAAGAAAAGGTTAAAGGTTGTGAGGATTTTATTTTTAAATGCTAGGCATTTCAGTTCTAAATGATGAGCATTCCCTGACAGAAAAAAAAAATCTAAATAATATAAGGTTCTACTCAAAGGAAGGACTTGCTTACTTGTTCAAGACTGGCTTCAGCCACATTACAAAGCATCTAATCATCCACCTCACCATTTTTACCTAATATACACATTCAATCAGAAATTAATAAAAATTTGCTTCTTGCTGCTTTGTACTCTCCCTCCTCTGCCCACCTGGCAGAGCCCCAACATACCGTGTTTCCCCGAAAATAAGACCTAGCCGAACAATCAGCTCTAATGCATCTTTTGGAGCAAAAATTAATATGAGACCCGGTCTTATTTTACTATAATATAAGACCAGGTATAACATAACATAACATAACATAACATAACATAACATAACATAACATAACATAACACCGGGTCTTTATTAATTTTTGCTCCAAAAGATGCAATAGAGCTGATTGTTCACCTAGGTCTTATTTTTGGTGAAACATGGTACTACTCAACAGCTTTCAGCATCTTTCTGTGTTCATTAAACAGTTTCTCATGAAATCAGAATCAATAATGACAACAGTGCATAGCCACCCAGATTTCATTTTATGGCAATCTGCCTTAAGGTGCAGGCTTCAGGAAAACAATGTGTTGAAAAACAAGGACTGACTATGTCACAACACACAACCAGTATTAACCAGACTCTACTGTCACTATGACAATGTTAGAATACGAGAATAACAAGGCAGACTTTCCAAGTATGGTGAGAGAGGGGTACATTTAACATCAGTTGGCAGGTGAAGGGAGTGATTTGACTATAGAACAGAGGGGACTTTATTTTTAGCAAGCTGTTTTTAATCAGTAATAAAGCCCACGATGAAATAGTGGCATCACATTCATATGTCACATTTTGATGATAGCAAATCTCTTTAAGTTTTCAGTTCATTCCTGGCTGCTATTCATCCGATCAGACAGCAGCCGATGCAGTCAGGGCCCCAAACTGCAGAGCAGAAACAGTCCTATCCTAGTAACCATCTGCAGTACAAAGGGCCTCGTGAGCAAACTCTTGTTCTGTGGGAAGCACACTCTACTTTATGTACCTGAGTTAATACCTGTTTAGGAATACACGGGTGTTTTTATCTCTCTCATCTGAGGCTGTCACAGCCAATCAGACAATCCTAAGAGAAGTGACACTGTATCCGTGTCCCTTAATTGTCTTCGTGCTATTCCAACAAGAGTAGACATTTTAATTGTCTTTTATATGCATCCTAAATTCCTAGGTCTAAGCAAGAAGAGGAATCAAAAATTACAGCATTGCATGTCGCTGGCTACCAAGGGATCAGGGCATTTGATTAAATTGCTGTTTTATAATTTTATTTTTTCAGTCAGTGCTATTTATGAGTTAATAACATAAAACAGGTTACCTCCTTTATTTTGCATCAAATCTCTAGAAGTTACATCTCTGTAAGTAAGGAGAATGATAATATTTCAAAGTCCTGATACAGAAAAAGGATTCAAATATTTAAGGCAGTCATTCTCCGTGTATAAATCTTATTTATTGCATATCACCTCTTCTTAGATTAATTTGTAATTTTCTCTTTCAAATTCATTCCTTAAATTTATGGAACACCTACAACACACAAGGTACAGGATCTAGGCACTGGAGATACAGTGGTGAAATATCCCTGCCCTTATATTTAGTGGGGGGAGAAGGGGAGAGATGCAACCAGATTATATATCCACACACATATATATATGCATGTATAAATACATATGTATGTATATATAATGTTTATATATAAAATGGTATGCATTCCAAAAAATATATAACTGAGAAGGAGGTAGAGATCATTTGGAGTGGGTGCAAAGTTCGGGGCTGTGGGAAGGTCTCCCTGAGAAATCATTTGAGGAAATACATGACTGAATGAAGGAGAAAGTCATGCAGGTACCTGAGTGAAGAGACTTCCCAGCAAAGGAAACAGCAATGCAAAGGCCCTGATGCAGTTCCATGTTCAAGGACTAACAAGGAGGCTAGTAAGGTTTAGGCAGTGAGAGGGGAGGGGCCACAGGCTGTGACCACCTGTGGTCAACATACTGGCATTCAAAACACTTCCAAAATCACCAGGCACCCACAGGAACCAGGGGACAAAGTCAGAAAAATACTTCACCTTTTTTTGAATAACATGTATTTACCTTTTACCCTTGTTTTGTTCTGTGTGTCTTCATATACAATACCCTTTATAGAAAGTCTACAAAGGGGTATTATAATTCCTATTTTCTAGATAAGAAAACTATTGCTTAGAAAAATTAAATCACTTGCTCAATGCAAAGCATTGGGAACTCTAACTCTAAAACCTCACTACCTCCTATATACTAAAAAAAAAAATCTAAGAAAAACTCTACTTCAAAAATAGTTGAGATTGCATTGGACTTCCAGGTTCCAGTTCTGCACGTTTAGACGTTGTCACTCCATCTTAACAATAAGTAAAAAGCTGAACAAACTGAAATATTAACAAGCCTTCTTAGATTAATATAAGAAATAAGGTCACAGGGCAAATTGCTGCCCCCAAATCGGAAAGATCATCAGGCAACTAAAGAGAGTCACAACTTAGCCAAGCAAAGACTCATGAACTGAAAACTCACAGGAAGCAGCGCCAAGGTAAGAACACCAAAACTATGATTGACAAATTGCTGGAGGCACAAAGTGGACAAGTCTGAGAGTTAAAAATTCCAGAGGGAGCCAGGCGTAGAGGTACCCCACAATTTTATGAGTTTTATTTTGAGAATATCGACCACTGTAAATTGGTTCTCACTGTAAAATATTCAAGGAAAATTCCCTTGTGCTCCTGGCAGGGGCAGGGAAAAGAAACTATCTAGAAATATGTCAGAGTATTTTCTTCTTAACAAGGTCTGCCCTTAGGAGAAACTATGTAACCACAGCCTAATCTGCTGGGGTTTTATCAGAGCTTAACTGACCTGGATTAGGGAAATACCAAATTCAAGCTAGCTGTTGCCTTCCTGTTCTACCCAAGGGGGCGGGGGGGGGGGGGGGGCAGGGGGCACCTGAGAAGCACATGTGAAGCTCACAGTCCTGAGGTACAGGCTCACTGAAGGGCTGAGACCTAATCATAGGACGATAGAAGGCTTCCCCTCCCCCACACCTCACCACCACATTTCCAAAGGCCTATTTATAGCAGTTCTTTTTACCCAGTAGATCATGTCCAACTATGAAGAAAAAATTGCAAAACATACTAAATGAATGGTAAAAAGCATCATTTGAAGATACAGAGCAAGCATCAAACTCAGACATGATAGGGATGCTAGAATTATCAGATAAGGAATTTAAAATAACTATGATTAATATATGAAGGGCTCTAATGGGTAAAATAGATAGCATTGATTCTAAACTGATTCTGAAATTCATATAGAGAGGCTCAAGACCCATGATCCAACACAATATTGCAGGTGAAGAACAAAACCAGAAAAATGACACTACCCAACATCATAAATTACTATAAAGCTGAAATAATCAAGACAGTGTGATATTAGCAAAAGAATAGAAAATGAATCACTAGAGCAGAATAGAGAGACAAAAAAGAGACCCACATAATCAACTGATCGTTGGCAAAGAAGCAAAGGCAATAATACAATGGAGAAAAGATAGTCGGTTCAACAAACTGTGTTGGAACAACTGGACAAGCTGGACTTCATTACATTTAAATATTTCTGGTCTGCAACAGCCACTGCCAAGAGAATGAAAAGACAAGGCACAGATTGAAAGAAAATATTTCCAAAAGACACATTTGAAACACTGTTATCCAAAATATACAAAGAACTCTGAAAATCCAACAATGAGAAAATGAACAACCCATTTAAAAATGGACCCAAGATCTTGACAGACCTGATCCAAAGAAGTTAAACAAATGGCAAGTAGTGAAAGAAAAGATGTCCCACATCATGTGTCATCAGGGAGGTTCATAGTCAAACAATAATGTGATGCTACACGTTAGAATGGCATAAAACCAGACCACTGGCAACACCAAATGCTGACAAGAAAGTGCAGAAATAGGAACTCCCGTTCATTGCTGGTGGGAATGAAAAATGACACAGCTCCTTTGGAAGGCAATTGGCAATGTTTCACAAAACTAAAGATACTCTTACCATAAAATCTAGCAATCAGGCTCCTTGATATGTCCACACAAAAGCCTGCACACATGTTTATAGCAGCTTTATTCATAATTACCATACTTCGATGCAACCAATATGTTCTTCAGTAAATGAATGAATAAAACAAAAACAACTGTGGTTCATATCCATACAATGAAATATTTATTCAGTGCCAAAAAAAAAAAAAAAAAAAAGAGCTTTCAAGCCATTGAAATACATACAAGAAACGAAAATGCATAATATTGAGTGATAGAAGCCAATCTAAAAAGGCTACATACTGTATGATTCCAACTATATGACATTCTGAAAAAGACAAAACTATGCAGACAGTAAAAATATCAGAGGTAACCAGAGGTGAGAGGAGGAGGGTAGGAAGACAGGGGTGGAGCATAGAGGGTATTTAAGGCAGTGAAATTACTCTATATGGTGCTATAATGGTAGATACATGTGATTATACATTTGTCTAAATTCACAGAATGTATAACACCAAGAGTGAACCCTAATGTAAACTGTGGTTACATTTGGTGATAAGGATGTGTCAATAAAAGTTCATCAATTGTAACAAACGTAGCACTCTGGTGGGAAATATAGATATGAAGGAGGTTACGCACGTGGGAGGACAGGGGTATCTGGAATATTTCTGTACCTTCTTCTCAATTTTGTTGTGAACCTAAAAGTGCTCTTTAAAAAAAAAGAAGGTGTTTAAAAATAGCTTAGACTGTGATGATGAGAGAGGCTGCAGAAAGAGTGCTCTCCTACCCTGAAGATGGATTCGATGTGGCTTTTATGGAGAACATTTGACAGCATCTACCATGGTTACTGACATAGCCTTTGACCCCAAAATTCCAGTTCTAGGAATTTCTCCCACAGATTATTTCCTCATTCATGCTAAAATTTGTGTATTCAAGGTTAAAAACTACTACATTGTTTGCAATAGAAAAATACCAGAGTTATTCTATGTCCATAAGAACTGATTCATAAAAATTTGGTAAACCCATGTAATGGAGTACCATGCAGCCTTATAAAGAGAGAGAATACTCTTTAGGTGATGAGATAAAATGATCTTTAGGCTGTATCATTAGGAAAAAACTCAATGTACAGAGCAATGTTCCTATTTGTATAATATGCTATCATTTGTATAAAAAGCTTTTAAAATAATATGTTCTTAAATATTAATTACATATATATTTAAAAATACATATTTACTTGTGTATGAACAGAATAGCCTTTGAAGGGGGCTCAAAGAACTCTAAAACTGGTGGCCTCCAGGGAAAGAAACTGAGTAGGTAGACACAGGGGTAAGAGGAAATTTTCTCTGTATGTCCTTTTCAGTTTTGTACCACTGAAATGTGTTATTTCTTCCAAGCTCATCACATTTAAATAAACATGCATGTGCCTGCATGTGCACATGTGTGCATATATATGTTTTGCTGTAACCTTAAGACTAGGGTACTTCACATGTCTCCATCTAGTGATTAGAGCTCATAGGTTCAGGACTGATATGAAACCAAGTAAAGCCTTACGAGCAAGCTGACTAGTGAAGAAAAGCCACATCAACTGTTGGAGGGCACTTGGAACTCAGCAATAAGGCAGGCAAAGAGAAAGTTTTCATTAGTGTTCATCCAGTTCTGTTCAAGAGAAACACATTCATTTTGCCCTAAATACAAGCACTAAAGAAATATAATGTCATGTAAGGTGGAAATAAATTTCCCTCAAGCTTGTCCATTTCCCATTTCTCAGATTTTACAATTACCAAGGGAAGTATAAATTGAATAGTTTAGATTCTCAAATATCTCAATTCCAAAAAAAAAAAAAAAATGCTGTACAGAAAAGAGGACAAAAAATGTACTGTCATTAAAAAATTATGGCCCAGCTCCATTTTTCATGAATGATGTGGTATTGTTTCCTGTGATAGTGTCAGTGTTGGTCCTCAAGAAACAGTGCCACTCTGGATAAAGTGAAGAAGGTCTCATCTTCACATTTTCAAAATCAGTATCTTGTGCTGAATTATGGGAATTCTACCAAGCATCTCAGGAGTCCTGCTGGAGGCAACCATGCAACCATTGTCTGACATGTCTCTTTATGTAACCACGTATGTGATTAATATGTTTACTCTAGAGACTGGATAAAATGGTAAGATTCTGGGAGGCAATTTGTGTATCAAATTATATGCTATGCATATATTTTAACCGAGAAAGTAATTTCTAAGATCTCTAGATAGATAAAGTAATGAGCACAAACATATTTATGTACAAAAAAATTCATAATAGCAAAATTCTCATCAAGGTAAATGGATCAGCAAATGATGATACATACCTACAATGGGATACTGTGCTGTCATTTTTTACATGATGAAGTAGATCTATAATTAGGTACAAGGAAATATATTCCAATATGTTAGAGAACAAAAAAGGAGGTTACAGAACTCTATCATATAAAATAGTCTAAGCACAGAGAGGTATTTAGAACAAGGTGATATTTAGTTCTTTAATGGAACTTGACTGCATTGTTTTAATTTCTTATAATAAGTTTGCATAATGTTTTACAAAAAATTAAGTTATCTCAATAACAAAAATGGTAAATATTATTGCCTGTCAAAATTTGATGACACTTAAATACCTAGTTGACTGTAAGTGTCTTAGGTGCAAAACAAACTGAAACATTACCTATTTTACAAAAACACATCAACCTACATGATTAGGATAAGAGCCATAGTGATAACTCAGATATTTTATCTATTTCTGTTTATATCTACAAATATACTTTTTTAAGCTTTCTAAAATCCATGGGTTTTTAAGAAAAGCTTCATTTAAGAACTCAATGCAAAGGCAGTTCCTTGGAAATGCTTACAGGATATTGAGTTTCTTTGATTCTTTCAAAATTGTGCATTCCAGGGACTCCCTAATCCTGTCCCAACTTGTTCTGTGTTCTGTGCTAGCTGTGAGGGCAAGTTTTCTTTCTTTCTTTCTTTCTTTCTTTCTTTCTTTCTTTCTTTCTTTCTTTCTTTCTTTCTTTCTTTCTTTCTCTTTCTTTCTTCCTTTCTTTCTTTCTTTCTTTGTTTCTTTTTATTAAAATGTATTGGGGTGACAATCGTCAACAAAACTACATAGGTTTCAATTGTACAATTTATAATGCATCATCTATATATTGCATTATATATTCACCATCCAGTGAAAGAAAGTATGTGGTTCTTTTTAAAAGGCTTTGCATGACTTACCATCGCTTTCTTAGATTAGGAGGCCAAGAGCCAGGAAAATAAAGGAAAGTCCCAGAAATGTGCCAGTCTGTTTTTATATAGGGATTATGTTAGGTTCCCCCTTAAGTCAAATAGAATGAAATAACACTAAAGTGTCAGCAACATGTTGAAATTACAACAACAGAAGGAAAGTTTTTCACTAAATTCAGATAAAGGGAAAATCTTCAAAAAAGACACCAAACCAAAGAATCAAAGAGCAAGCATCACTGGACTGAAAAAGCATGGGTTCCTTTTGAATTTGGAATAAGAAATGACAATAATTGCCCAAATCTAGCAATTGAGTACCCATTTGGTGCTAAGAAGAGGGTTAGAAGTTATAGAAAAATACAAAAGTGGAAGATAGGATATTTCCCTTATGCTAAAACCAGAGAAGGAGAGGAAAATGTGCACTTAATTAAGTGGTTAGCAGGAAAACAACTAGAAATGTGACCAATGCTCAGAGAGGGGTGACATAGCCTGGCTGGATCTGTCCCTGGAGACTTTGGAGGCTGAGAAGACAAAAACCAAACCTTGGAACTGAATGTTTATGAGAAGGAATTGCAATGGCTGAGAAGGGACAGGACAAACAACATCCTCACCTCAACGGGTGTTCCTAAAGAGGGGCGGAGTGGGGAAGAAGCCCAATTCAGTATCCCCTCCATCTTGCTCACTCTTCCTAATGTCTGTTTACACAGGACACATGGTTAAATAAAGATTAAAGAATGCCAAGAAGTTAACAAGCAAAAGTGGTGTCATAAAGCATCAACATTCAACCTGAGAGTTACTGGGGACCTGAGAGCACCTTGCTAGGCTGATCATTTGGGAGGAAGGAGGACTGCTTCCAAAAGTCAGGCCCTAGCAAGGAATGCTGGAGAGGTACATGTTGTACCTCTGTGGAGCATAGCACAGGAAATGTCTATGCTCCACAGAAACACACATTTTTAAAAGTTAATAAACTGAAGCTTAAACATGATAAGTAATCCACCCAACATTTGAATTCTGATCTCTCTAACCCAGAGGTTCTCCAAGTTTTTGATCTTGAGGGTTTCCAGTCAAGATAGTGGAGTAGATAAACACTGTGTTGGCCTCCTTTCACAAACATATCAGAATTTCAAACAAACTACAGAACAACAATTATTGAGAATTGCCTGAAAACTAGCTGAACAGAAGTCTTATAACTAAGAATACACAGAAGAAGCCATGCCAACACTGATAAGAGATTTAGACCAGGCTAGTCCCACGCATACATATGGCAGTTGGAAAATCTAGAGGGATATTTTGGCTGTGGAGGTTCCTTCTGAGGAGTGAGGGGTCCTACACTCACATCAGGCTCCCCAGCACAGGGTTTCAGTGCCAGGAAGAGAAGTCCGCACAAATTCTGGCTATGAAAACCACTGGAGATTGTGGCTGAGTGAGATGGAGCTCCAGCACTGGGGAAGTAGCTTGAAAGCCACCAGGGACATACAGGGAGGAATTGAACTGTCTGGCTTCAGGACAGGGACTGGAAGGGCAGTTTTCTTCCAGACAGAAGTAATGGCAGAAGGCACTCTTCTTTTGTTGAGTCCTCCCTGTAGCCAGTGTGCAGACACAGGTACCCACCATATCTGAGTCTCCTTCAACCTGGCTAACACAATTCACTCCACCCTGGTGATTCTGGGGAGACCCTGTCCCACCCAATTTGCAGGCCCATCCAAGCCACTTTCAGTGGCTTTTCTGTACAAATAGCTTGTCTTGGCTCATGCTGCAGACTTTTCTAAAACCTCTCAAAAGTTCACAAACTCCAAACAAGCAGCATCTGACCTTGGTGTTTCCCATACCTCTTGCCAAGCAGGCCCAAGCCTGACACTGGCGGCAGCCAGCCCCACTTCACAGCTTAGCCTCTCCTAGGTACTTCCAAGTCCAGCACAAGTGACAACCATTTGAAGATACAACAATTTGTAGCTCATATCAAGTGGCCATGAGTAGGGCACCTACTCAGGTGACCTTAGCAGCAGGTGACCTTAGCCTGCAGCAGAGGCCCTCCCAAGAGGTCCCAGAAACAATACATTGGTGACCAGCTTCAGACCCCACCAGAGCACCACCCAACCACCTCCACAATGACACACCTAAAGGTCAGACTGGGCAGGCACCAGAGTCTCACTAAAGCAAATCCTGCTCTATAGGGCCAACCCCTGTACAACATCTCCTCCACTGTAGTCATGGCCAGTCCTCACAACCAGTGAGCTTAAGGGTCTATCCCTCCCATTCATGTGCAGATAGCAACCAAAGCTCAACTATAACTGGAGCACACAAGGAACACAACTGCAGCACCTGGCTCAGGTGACCAGCATGACTGTGCCACTTGGCCCCACAGAACAGTTAAGATATAAGGCCACTCTACCAAGAACAGGGGACAGAACACCTCTACCTAATTTATAGAAACAAAAAGAGGGAGGCAGCCAAAGTGAGGAGACAAAGAAACATGTCGCAAATGAAAGAACAGAACAAAGCTGGAGGAAAAAAGAAGAAAACTAAGCAAAATGGAGACAAGCAACCTACCAGATGCAGAGTTCAAAAACTGGTTATAGAGATGCTCAATGATCTCAGGGAGAATTTCAACAAAGAGATAAGAAATACAAAAACTGGAGATAGAAAACATAAAAAAGAACCAGCCATAAATGAAAAATACAATAACTGAAATATACATTAGAGTGAATTGACAGTGGATTAGATGGAGGAGAGTATCATATCAGTGATTTGGAAGATAAAGCAGTAGAAAACACCCAATCAGAACAACAAAAAGAAAAAAGAATTAAAAGAAAAAAAATGAGAACAGTTGAAGGGGCCTCTTGGACAATATCAAGCATACCAACATTCACACCATAGGGTTACCAGAAGGAGAAGAGAGGGAGAAAGGACTTGAAAATCTATTTGAAGAAATAATGATGAAAAACTTCCCAAAAGTGGAGAAGAAAATAGATGTACAAGCCCAGGAAGTACATAGAGTCCCAAACAAGATGAACCCAAAGAGGCCAACACCAAGACACATCACAATTAAAATGCCAAAGGTTAAAGACAAAGAGAGAATCTTAATTAAAGCAGGAAGAGAAAAGCAGTTAGTTACCTACAAGGGAGCTCCCATAAAACTGTCAGCTGATTTTTCAACATAAACATAGTAACTACTATACTGCCACCAGAGCGGGTGGCAGGAAATATTCGAAGTGATGCAAAGTGAAGACCTACAACCAAGATTACTCTACCCAGCAGGGCTATATTTAGAATCAAAGGACAGATAAAGAGCTTCCCAGATAAGAAAAAGTTAAAGGAGTTCATCACCACTAAACAAGTAGGAATCTTAAAGGGAGAAGGAGGAGGAGGAAGAGGAGGAGAAGAATATGAATAAGAAAATGGCAAATACTATGCATCTATCAGGAATTACTTTCAATGTAAAGGGAGTAAATGCTCCAATCAAAAGACATAGTGAATGACCTTCATTATCTGGTTCTAAGCTCCCTTTACTGTCTCAAGTACCACAGCATTTGCTAAGTGTTCCCACACTTAGCCACACCAGAGTGAACCTTCTCCCCATAAATACAGTATGAGTGCCCAAGCCTCTTTGCAGGTGTTCATGTTGTGCTTTCTGTCTGGAACTACTTCTTTCTCTTTTTAAAGATTCCCACTGTAGCTTTCAGGCTCTGCTGAAATGTCATCCACCAGCACCAGGCAGAACTGATCACTTTCCACGGAGAGTGCTTGGCTCTTACCTCTACTTTATTATACTGAATTACACTTGGGGATTGGTAATGTGTCTGCCTCCCCTTCTTTCTCAGCCCACAATCCTGTCACGGGCACCTACTAGCTTGAGGACCAAGAAGACGCCCTGGACCTGCACGTAAAGACCCGAGTCTCCCTGAGCTATGGGGGAAAAGAAACTGTACTGTAAGAATTAATCTTTGATTCCTCAGTCCTTGCTCCTGACATTTGTCCAAAACTGTTTTATTTGATTTGTCTAATTACTCTAAAATGATAAATATCACTGGCTGATGGAACTGTGGGTGATATTGTTTTGTTTTGTTTTTAACTTGACTGCAATACATTTTTATAATTATAAATGTAATACAATGTTAAAGTATTTCTTTATAGCTTAGCAGCTGTTAGGAAGCACTTATATATGTGATACACAGCTCTATGTGCTTTATATACATATTAATGCTTTTACTTATTTATACTATTAACAGCAAAAATAAGTAGTGCTGTGATTATTCAACTCAATCGTACAGTGATTCTTCCTACATCATATACCATATGTGCATATTCTATTGTTGCCTATTACTTACATATATTTGTGTTATATTGGCTTTATCGTCATGTCCCAAATGGGAGATTCCAGATCTTCTTTGTGTCTCATTTCCTGAATTCCTCAGTGAATATTGCTCATCTTATAGCCAGGCAATATGGGATCTTAACATCTACGCAGAAACCCAGCTTTTTAACTTTGCAGATCTCAATTAGCAAAATGTTCTCCTGGAAACAAATGTGTCTTTCAGTGGCCACCAGGGAGCCGAATTAACTGGTTGCCTTCATAAAGTTCAGTAAAACATTTACGGGGGAATGTTTCCCACAGATGGAATTCAAAATGGATTGTTTTGTAAAAGACTTTTATCTCCTAGGATAACCAGAAAACAGGATGTTTGAAGTAGTGACATGACATACTGCTCATTCCTAACAAAGAGCTTTCCACCCCTTGCACCAAATCTGAACTATTCATTTCTGTGTGACTGCAGAAGCTTCTGCAGAAGGGAAGGCAAGAATGGGTTGGAGTTATTAATTTAATTGGCTGCAAGCTGGATACTGGAGATCTGCTGGGCTGCCGCTGTGCAGTTACAGTCAGGCCTGAGGTGATCACTGCAGCAGATTGACCTTCACTGGTACCCACTCCCTGCAGGAGACCCACGGCTGGCCCTCCCTGTCCTCTAAGAAGGCGTGCGGTCCACGCACATCTCAGCTCCAGAGGAGCTGCGTGTCTTCATTGACATGCAGGTAGCGCTCCCATAAGCAAAGGCTGCAGAGTGTCATTAAAGTGGTGGGGAGACAAACAACACTTGTGCTGCATACCAAGTGGCACCACATTTAACTGAATCATTTTATTATCAGGACATTCCGGGCTGGCACTGTGAGCCACTGGTATAAAATGTGCTGGCAACACGGATCTCTGCTAATTACATTTCATGCATATTTCAGAATTTTCTGCAGGGATACAGGAAGATGGTGTTCATAAAAGAAAATTTTACAACCAGGTTGACTTGCAGTTGGCATTCCAAACTAGCAGGTAACACAGATAAGTTCAATTATGTTACCTTGCTGTGTTTGTTTTAGCTGAAATATTGCAATTCCTTGTAACTCCATCAGTGCTGCCGTGGTCACTGGCTGAAAATGAAATCATACTTCAAATCCACCTAAACACACATTACTGCAAAAAAACATGACTATTAAATCATTTCTTTCCCATGTTCCTTTTGCTATAGTTGTCCTCAGTGACCTCAGATTGAATCAAGAAAATGAGCTTCTGGATGTGGTGACGTGTTGAGAGAGTGACAGAAAAGCATCATTACCTGTTTCAAGAGCGAACTGTAAAGAACACAAGTGACGATGTTTTCATGACTTTTCACCTTCTTGCTGGCGTCCCTTTTCATTGTCAACAACGCTAGCTGGTGATTAAATGAGATGAAAAGTCGACCATGGGCTTCATCAAAGTGGAAGAGGCATCTGAAGTCCTGACTTTTGGGGAAAGAACATGTTATCCTCTGGATGGACAGCTGGTGCTGAATATCCCAGAGTCTCAAGACCTGGATGAAAAGTGACAAAGTCATATGAATATGTCAATATCATTTCTAAGCTTTTAGCCAAAATTTGTTTGTTTGTTTGTTTGTTTACCTCATCCTCGACCCCAGGCAGACAGTTGTTTCCTCCATATTGCTATAATTGTTCACATTTCTGTCATAGCACATTTATTTTGTATTTCCCTTATCCATTTAAATACCTCATCAATTGTAATCTCCTCTAGGGAAGGCATTGAGTTTTGTCTCATTCCCGGAAAAGTGCCTGACAATTAGTAGGTACCTGTGGTAGGCAGACTAATGGTCCCCAAACATGTCCAAGCCCCACCCCTGAAATGTGTCACCACATTATCTTACATGGCAAATGGGATTTTGCAAGTGTGATAAATTAAGGATTTTGAGATGGAGAGATTATCCTGGATGATTTGGGTGAGTTCAATGTAATCACAAGGGAGATCAGAGTGATGGGATGTAGAAAGGACTCTGCCTACTTTTGCTGACTTTGAAGATGGAGGAAGGGGGTCCCAAGGCAAGGCAGATGGAAAAAGCAGAGAAACAGATTCTCCCCCAATGCCCCCAGAAACAAGGACAGCTCTGCTAACATCTTGACTTTAGCCTAGTGAGACCCATGCTGGAATTCTAACCCACAGAACACAAAATCATTTTTTCCTGTTTCAAGCCAAGCTTGGCAATTTTTCACAGCAGCAACAGGAAACTAATAGAGCATCTTTCTAACTATTAAAATTGTAATACTCAATATACAATACCGATAACAAAAGATGAATACAAGTCATGTTTGACGCCTGCAGTTACAAGAGGTGCTCAAAGTGGGTAGAGTAATTTTAATACAGTCTTTTCCTTTCTTAAAATGTGCATACATTTTTTGGTAACGTGTGTGTGTGTGTGTGTGTGTGTGTGTGTGTGCATTTGGTATTAAATGAAATCAAGTTCAAATAAACCGCAGATATTAGATTCTTATTCAAACACAGACAATCAAGACACAAAAATGACACACAGATAGAATAAGACAGAGAAAAAACAGGAAAGGCAGCTTTGAAGGTGCCAAGTGTTGCTGCTGAGAATCATGGTACAGAATTAACACAGGCCAGTGAGGGACATAGAGTCAAAAGGGAGATAGTGAGAAACCCTTTCAAAAGGGGTTAGCAGGCACACTGTAGGGCGAGATTTCTTGGGTTCTAATCTTGGCTCTGTCCCTTACTGAATGGTGACCTCCAGCAAGTTGTGTCTCTGAGTTTATGATATGGTACCTTCCTCATCCAGTGCTGTGAGGATTAAATGAGAGCCCATGTCAAGCACTTACCGTGAGGACCAGCATACAATGTGTTCAATAACTATTCTTTTATTATTAAATGTATTTTAATAATAATGAAAATTGTGTAAATATTAGAATCTGAGAATGAAGACGGTTCTTTCAAATAAACTAGTCTATCTTATCCAATGTAAGAACTATTTCTAAATTATCTATTTAAAATAGAACTCTGTTTAATATACCACTACGTGTTTATGATTTCATAAGGAAGGCGACTCTGTAGTTCTTAACCTATTTTACATCAAATATTCCTTTGGGGAAAAAAAAATCTGTTGAAAATGATGGTCTGTCCCTTCCCCCTAAATGTATATACCCATAAAAGGACATGATTTTCTATATAATTTTGGAGGTATACAAATATGTGCAGACCCCCCAAATCCATAGGATAGGAATTTCTACAGTAATTGTTTAAATATGTTCAGCCAAAGACATCCTCTCTATCTCGTTTCTTACATCTATATAAATCTCTTCTTACACCTCTGGCCAGGTTAAATGATCCCAGTTCCTTCAGTCATCATGCTATCAATTTGTAGATCCCATTCCACCATGGCAGCCTCTTGATAATCTCACTTTGTTTTCACTTTCTCTCCAAGGGAGGATGGTCATTCAAGATCTTGTTTACTTTTAAAAATCATAGTAAGATATGTCCATGGTATAAAATCCAATAGCACTGAAAGGCTTTTTTCCCAGCCCAGCCCTCTGAACCTCAAGACACACTCCTGGGAGACAGCCTTCTTTCAATCTTTCTGGGTTATGGTTTTCTTCATGACACCAACTAATAGCACTGTGTGTGTGTGTGTGTGTGTGTGTGTGTGTGTGTGTGTGTGTGTGTAAATAACATATATTAATCACATACCTAATGACTCTCTACTCTAAAAGGAAAGGAGTTATTTAACACTACTTTTTTTTCCTTTATTTCCCCATTCCTCTCAATCTGAGCATTTTATTTTTTAGCCCTATTGGTTATTATAATTTAAAATAACATATTTACAAATTAATTAATGCACTTTAAATTTAAGACAGTATCTCTCAACTCACCAATATGTACAATGAATACCTTAGGGTCCTCAAGGATTTGTGTTAAGCAATGTGCTCAGAATAAAGCCAATATTTCAGGTGGTTCTCACAACAGTTACAGATGCTGTGACTTCTGAAAGGCAGTCTATTTCTACATTAACTGATTAAGCCACTCCATCATACCTTTCACTTACCTGGAGGCCCTAACCAAGCAAAACCCTAGATAATGAGATCTCTACCATCCGGTCTTCAAAAATCTGATGTTTGAAGCTAGGGTTGGGAGTTTTCCTACTTCTGATTTAGAGTTACAGTGTGACAATATAATTTCAAATTGCAATTCAATTATATTGACAATCCTTCCCTGATTTGTGCACACATTTCATTTAACACAGTTGATGGTTGATGATGGTCAATATATATACAAATATATATATATATATATATATATATACACACAAATATATATATATACACAAATATATATATATACACAAATATATATATATATATACACAAATATATATATATATATATATATATATATATATATATATATATATATATATATATATGATCTGTTGAAGATTGTAGCTCACCTAATAACTATGTTGTTATCCAGTTTAATTGGTGAAAAAATTAGGTAGGACAAATCCAAGAATATAGCACTCCCATAAAAAACTTGCCTCACTTCTACATGGTTATTCATCTAATTGTAGATCTTATATAATCTACAATGAAATTTTATGAGACGTTTTCAAATATCTCGCAGAAATAATTATGCTTATAGGGTAACCTCTCCATCTACCAAAAATCTTAAACTGACCTAGTTAATCCCTACCAGATAAACAGCATTACTAATCCCTCTAACCCCCAAAATATACATTTATAAAATAAATTGGGTTTTCTTGGAAAGAACTTATTATGTAATTCATGCTCGTTCTTAATCATTACTAGATTATTTTTATTTAAAATATTCTGGAAACTCTCCAGAAAATGTTTATCCTTAGGAATATGGATTCTACAAAAACCAAGACTTGCAAGTAGATTTCAATGTTTTCAAAATATAAACAGAATTGATAAATGGTTATTTTGCATGTTAAAGCCATAAAATTAGACACATCTAGATCATTTGCAAACACTCATATTACTTATGATAGTCTTGGCTTTGTTGTCCAAAATACTGTCTTGTTTAGTATGGACTCTGTTCTAAAAAACAAAAACTAACTTCATATCTGAATAATAATCTGGGGCATACTTGAGTATAGAGTAACAATAACTCAACAGGATTACTGGGCTATAATTTTCCCAGAATCATTTTCTACTGTGTTGTTTAAATAATTTATATTGTCTTCCATATTTCATTGACATTTAGTCATATAAATTAAAGGAAAAATTTAAAGCAGATGAATGACAACCTCTCTACTCTATGACAGGTTATTTCTTGCTTCTAGCAATTAAAATTAGAAATATTTTTATCAGAATGTGTATATTCATTTTTTCTTAAAATACATTTGTATAGTTCTTCCCTTTCTTCCTCTGGAGAACTCTCTAGATTAACGATCCTATTAAGTCCACCTTCTATCTTTAATTCTCTCATTTTTCTGTCTGCTAAGAATCAAAGCCACAGCGTTGATAAACTGCATTTAACAGTGTTCCAGCATTCTCCTAGATATCGTGTCATAATATGTGACCCGACATAAGGTTTTCAATTTTCACTATACAACTATATTCGATTCCAGTGGGTCTTAACTTTGACATTAGCAACACCTATGGTGCTTTAGAAATTGCCTATGCTTGGACCTTTTTCGCAGGGAAATTAAATTGGAATCTCTGAAGATTAGGCTAAGATAGATACAGATATAGATGATATAGATATAAATATATATCCAGGGGTGCCAAATATATATATACATGACTTGTAGTCATTTTTTGTTATCAATATATATTGAGTATTACAATTTTAATATAGCTTTTTTCATTTCTTAAAATGTGTATACATTTTTTTGGCAACCTCTGGATATATATATATATATACATCCTTTCTCGCTGCTGCCTGCCAGAGATGAACAGAATGATTTCACAAAAGCATAATGAAATTGTACCAAGTAAATAATTAATAAATAATTTAGTAAATAAATAAATAACACTTGCCTTTTATCCTATCAATATTACATTTACAAATGGATAACTTCATGGATAAGATAGGTGCATGAATAGATGTACTCATAGATAAATAATCTGTTTTCAGTGCACTTTTTAAAACCAAACATTATTTACATGTTAGCAACATGTCCAAATTTAATTCAAAGTAGTTAGGTGAAAAAAATTCATAATTCCCCAATAATAACCGAAGAGTGAGGGAAAAGTAGAAAACAAATTCAGATGACTATATGGAAATGAGACTTGTTTGGTTTCATCAAACATTTACTACTAACTCCTGCCATCCTGTAGAAGATGGATATTAAATGACAATGAGGAGAGGGGGAGAGAGAGAGAGAGAGAGAGAGAGAGAGAGAGAGAGAGAGAGAGAGAGAGAGAGAGAAATGCATCCCTAAGGGATTTTGAGAAAAACACTGCACCAGCTCAGTTCTCAGGGGGTAATCCACAAAAATGGATAGCCTACTTGCAAATCATAGGATAACAAGAACTGAGGGCATTGGCTTTCCTGAATATACGTTTATGTATTAACAAGCCTATTTATTTAGAATTTAAGCCTTTGGATAAGAAAAACATAGTCAGTGACTATTTAAAGGCAATTTTATTTGACATGGTATATGCTGGTACTACTTCAGCTAATGTATTTATCTTAAAGTCATATAGCAAATCTTTCTTTAAAAAATATTTTGACCATTTTTTCAAATACTGAAGTCAAATAAAATATTAGGCAGAAATTAAAATCTTCTCTTGTGCTATTCATCTTTAAATTATCATAGCCATTATTCTTCCTTCTTTTTGTTCATTCTTTTTGACAAAAATGAGAAAAGATATTAAGCTCTAAGACTCAGATTTTTATGATGTGTCTGTTTGTGTATTCTGTCATTGACTTTGAAAAAGTCAAAATGTTTTTTAATATTGTGAATTGTTCTGCAGAAACCTCATTGATTTCCCAGCTCGAATTTGGCAATAATTTTAACTAATACCAGCATTTTATTTCAGGTGTTTTCTTTTTTTAGAACAAAAGTTCCTTTGAGGAATTTTTAAATTTCAATTAAGTTGATTTTTTGCCCTTCTCATTACTCGCATAACAATGAAAAAGATAACAGATTGTTTTCCTGGTTTTTAAAAAGATTTCTAACTTTGCCTTTCAAAGATCACAGTTTCTCTTTTATTTTACAAAGTAAATTTAAACACTTTGGTTTCTTTCTTTTTTCTTTCTTTGTACTCAATATTTATACTAACAACAGCTTTAAAGGAAATAAGTAAAAAATAGCTAGAACAAAGGAACTCTAGTTCAAGTATCATTGCAGGCTAGGCTTTTGTAGGGGGCCTTCCTGCTTCAAAGAAACACAGTTCTGAATAAAACATAAATCTGTTGACTCGCTGGGCCTTCAGGGAGTGGGGACAATCTCCACCAGTCTAAAAGAAGAAAGAAAGGAAAAGAAACAAACTTAAGATGGAGACAGTGAACAGTAGGCATGAAAGCAGAGACTACAGTCAGGAGCCTAAGCCTTGGACCAGCAGCAAGATGGAGGCACTGAGGCGAGACTGTTCAATTAAACTGGACAACAGAAAAGGAGAATACTGTATCCTCAGGACAGTGTTTTCCTCATTTCTGCCCTGCAAAACAAATAAAAATCTTCTCTGGAGGGAAACATCTTCAATTTAGTTGCTCAGAATGCCTATAATTTAGAAACAGCAAGAAACAAGGTAACGGTAAAAAATAACCAAATATAAAAGGTAACAAGTCACCATGAGGGAAAATAACCAAAACAGCAAATATCAGATTTAGATCACCAAGGACTCCAGATCTTGGAATTATTAGATAAGAATATAAAACAATGAATATGAAATTAAAGAGCTAAAAGTCAAATTCCCTCAAATGAGCAAACTACAAAAAACTATCCAAAATTACCAGTTTGTTACAAAATTTTAAATAAAAAAGGAATTCCAGCCAAGATGGCAGAGTAGGTAAACGCTGTGCTTACCTTCTCTCAGGACCATATGAAAAATATAACTAAACTACAAAACAACAACCATAGAGAATCACCTGAAATATTGCTGCACCAAAGTCCTATAATTAAGGACATACAGAAGAAGTCACTTTGAGACTGGTAGAAGGGGTGGTCCCACACCTGCATGTGAACATTAAAATGGGGAGGGATAGCTCAGCTGCAGAGGCCCCCTCAAAGGAGCAAGGGGTCCCAGTGCCATACCAGGCTCCACAGCTCAGGGTTCCAGTGCCAGGGAAAGAAGTCCCCATAATTTCTGGCTGTGAAAACCAGTGACGATAGTGGCTAAGTGAGATGGGGGCAGCTGGAGTTTCAGTTGCTCCTCTTAAAGGGACTACACATTGGCCTCCTCTTTGATAGAATCACTGGCTCTGAGCTCCAGTGCTGGGGCAGCAGCTAGAAAGGCACCAGGGACATACAGGGTATGTGTGTGGGGCAGGGGGCAGAAGCGGGGGATTGGTAACTAAGTTGTCTGACTTCAGGAAGAGAGCTGGAGGGACAGTTTTCTCCCAGACGGAGGAACTGGCAGAGGCCATTGTTTCTTTGTTAAGCCCTCCCCCTTCCTGGCATTCAGACACAGGTGGCTGCCATATCTGATTCTCCATCAAGCTGGCTGACACCATTGGTCCATCATTCCCTGGTGATTTTGACACCCCACCCCACGCAACTTTCAGGTACACCCAAGTTGCTGCCAGTGGATTCTTCATACAAACCACCTGACTTGGCTCATGCTGCAGACTATCCTAAAATCTTTCAAAGCCTCACAAAACCCAGACAAGCTTCAGCATGTCCCATACCTCTGGTTGAGCATCCCTAAGACCAGCACTAGTGGCAGCTGGCCTTGGTTCACGGCTTGACCTTTCAAGGTACTTCCAAGCATGGCACAGGTAACCGTCATCTGTGGATGGCTTTGTGGCTCCTACCAGGTGGCCCCAAGTGGGGCACAAGCTGCATCTGAACGTGACCTGGAGCAGGTCACCTCCAAGGTGGCCCTGGGATTGGTGCATCCAGTGGCCAGCTTCAAAACAAGCTGGACCATCACCCAGTCACTTCCAAGAAAGACACACCTCAGGGGCAGATTGGGCAGGCACCAGAACCCTGCTGAGGCCCCGCTCTGTAGGGTCAGCCCCTGCACCACAACTCCTCCACTGTAGTCATGGCCAGTCCACACAACCAATGAGACTGAGGGTCAATCTCTCCCACTGATATTCAAACAGCAAGTAAGGCTCAACTACAAGAGGAGGGCACACACAACCCACATAAGAGACAGAACAGGAGTGCGCAGCTCAGGTGACCAGGAAGTCTACATACCCTACAGCACACCAACTACATAAGGCCACCCTACTAAGACCAGGAGATATAGCAGCCCTACCTAATACATAGAAACAAACACAGGGTGGCAGCCAAAATGGGGAAACAAAGAAACATGTCCCTGTTTCTCAAAAGCACAAAGTTCCTGAAAAAATGTTTTACAAAATGGAGAAAAGCAATCTATCAGATGCAGAGTTCCAAAAACTGATTATAAGAATGCTCAATGATCTCAGGGAGAACTTCAACAAAGAGACAGGAAACATAAATATGGAGATAGAAAACATAAAAGAGAACCAGTTAGAAATAAATAATACAAGAACAAATAAAGACTACATTACAGGGAATCAACAGTAGACTAGATAAAGCGGAGGATCAAATTAGACATTTAGAAGGTAATGTAGCAGGAAACACCCAAACAGAACAACAAAAAGAAAAAAAGAATCTTAAAAACATGAGAGTTTAAGGGACTTTTGGGACAACAGAAAGCATACAACATTCGCATATAGGGGTACCAGAAGGAGAAGAGAGGGAGCAAGGAATTGAAAACCTATTTGAAGAAATAATACTGCAAACTTCTGTAACCTGGAGAAGGAAATAGATATACAAGCCCAGGAAACACAGAGTCCCAAACAAGATGAACCCAAAGAGGCCAGCACCAAGAGACATCATAATTAAATTGCCAAAGGTTAAAGACAAAGAGAGAATCTTAAAAGCAAGAGCTTGGCATGTAATATTCAAGTGATGAAGAGCAAGGACCTACAACCAAGATTACTCTACCCAGCAAAGCCATCATTTGGAATTGAAGGACAGTTTAAGAGCTTCTCAAGGGAAAAAAATTAGGGGAGTTCATCACCACCAAACCAGTATTACAAGGAATCTTAGAGGGACTTCTTCAAAAAATAAAAAAATATGAATAATAAAATGGCAATCACTACATACCAATCAATAACTACTTTCAGTGTAAATGGATTAAACGCTGCAATCAAAAGATGGGGGGGGTAAATGGATAAGAAAACAAGACACTCATACATGTTGCCTACAAGAGACTCACTTCGGATCAAAAGACATAGATAGAATGAACGTAAAGGGATGGAAAAAGATATCCCATGAAAATGGAAACAAACAAACAAACAAAAACAAAAAATAAAAGAAAAATCTAGAATAGCAATACTTATACCAGACAAAATAGACTTTAAAACAAAGACTATAACAAGAAGCAAAGAAGGACCTAGTAATTTCACTTATGGGTATTTATCTGAAGAAACTCAAAATGCTACTTTGAGGGGACATACTCATCCATATGTTCATTGCAGCATTATTTTCAATAGCCAAGATATGAAGGCAACCTGGGTGTTCCTGAATGGGTAAAGAAGAGGTGGTACATACCGAGGGTGCCAAAAAAATGTGTACACATGACCTGCATTCATCTTTTGTTATTGGTATATATTGAGTACTACAATTTTAATATAGTTTTCTTCCTTTCTTAAAATGTGTATACATTTTTTGGGCACCCTCTGTATATACAATGGAATAGTACTTGGCTATACAAATAATGAAATCTTGCCATCTGAAACAGCATGGATGGACCTAAATGGTATTGTGTTGAGTGTAGTAAGTCAGACAACGAAAGTCAAATGTCATATGATTTCACTCATAAATGGAATCTAAAGAACAAAATAAACAAACAAAGAGAACAGAAGTAAACTCATAGATACAGATAACACTTTGATGGTTGCTAAGTGGGAGGGGCATTGGAGGGAGGTAGGTGAAAAATGGGAAGGGATTAAGAAGTACAAATTTGTTGTTACACAGTAGTCATGGGGATGTAGAAAACAGCATAAGGAATATAGTCAATAACATTGCAATAACTATGTATGGTATCTGATGGGTAGTAGATTTATTGGGGTGTCAGATGGGAGGGTGTTTGGGGGCAGGGTAAAAAGATGAAGGTATTAAGAAACACAGTTGGTAGTCACAAAATAGTCATGGGGATGTAAAGTAAAGCATAATGAATATAATCAATAATATGGTAATAACTATATGCAGTACCAGGTTGGTACTAGTCAGAAGGGTCACTTTGCAAATTATATAAACGTCTAACCACTATACTGTACACCTGAAATTAATATAAAAAAATATTGAATGCCAACTGTAATTGAAAATTTAAAAAGGAGGGAAAAGATAAACGGTAATAAGAGGTTCAAAGTTCCAGGTATAAAACAAATAAGTCTTGGGGATGCAATGTACAGCATAGGGAATACAGTAAATAATATTGTGATAGTATAGTACAGTGTCAGATGGTTCCTGGACTTATCATGGTGATCAATTATTGAGGTATATAAATGTTGAACAACTATCGTGGACACCTGAAACTAATATAATATTGTATGTTAGCTATATTTTAATAATTTTTTTTAAGAAAATAATTTTAAAAAAATAAAAAACTATGTTAAAATTAAAAACTTAATGCATGGTTTTACAGAAAGAAGACACACACCACCATTAGAAACACCACCATTAAAGGTGAGAATATGATTACATGATCAGGGTGTCTCCTAAAATATGGAGGAAAAACTTGAACAAGGAATGGGGAAGAAATCTGTGCATAAAATTTTTCTGAAAAACAGCTATAAGAATGAATAAATTGGTAAATACAGGATGTGCTTTCTCAATATTTTAAAGATGTCAAATATCAAATTCAATGAAATTCCAACTTAAATATTAATATGATTTTTTCATGGAACATACATATTGGTCTTAAAATTTACTTGGAAGAATAAAATGTCACAATATAGTTAAAATTAAAAAACAAACAAACAAACAAAAAGCAGAAACAGGAGTTGCCTTACCAGTTATTAAAATATACAATAAAGCTATGGTTAAGCAGTATTATATTAGTGTAGGGAAAGACAAGTAGACTAATGGAAAGAATAAAGCATCCTGAAACAAATTCATGTATATACAGTAATTCAAATGATGAAACCAATGGCATTTCAAACTGAGATAGGAAAATTATTCAAAAAGTAATGAGAGAGACAAATTATTCAAAAGTAAGAGAGAGAAATTATTCAAAAAGTAATTTTGGATATCCATTGGTAGAAAATAAAAACTTTACACAAAAATAAACTGCAAAATCAAATGCAAAAAAAAAAACAAAAAACCCACAATCCTACAATATACAAAGTACTAGTGGAAAATAGACTATTTTTATAAAGATGAGATATGGAAGACATTCCTAGGATAGACATGAAATTCAAAGCCATAAAAAAGAAGTCATTTCTTAGATTCAACTTCATAAAAATTAAAAGTTTTTTAATGGGAAAAATGATATAAACAAACATAAAGATTTCTGCTTGAAAGAGATATGTGCATCACATATAATAAACAAAGGATAATCAAAATATTTTTCAAACAACAAATCAATATGAAAAAGACAGTCTAGTTAAAGATAAAGGGCATGATCAGATAGTGCACAAAGAGCATGGAATGCAAATGGCCAATACATATCTGAAAAAATAATTCATCCTAATGTTTTGTCCATCAGGTTCACAAACAGGTGAACAAAATAATGGTACTGACTGTAGACAAGAACATGGGGAAACAGGTACCTTTATACACCTCTGATGAGTAAGTATTTCCAATTGGTACAACAGTTGTGAATTGAAATCAGCAATATTTACACAAATTGTTTAAGAAATGCATCCCTGTTGACTTAATAGCATCACTTCTAGGAACTCCTCACAAAGATATTTACTTATGAGGTCTTAGTGGGGTGTGTGTGTGTGTGTGTGTGAGAGATAGTTGGTTTATAAAGATAAAAAATTACACAGTATATTTTTCCTAAGTAGGTGATTGACCATCTATACTATAAATTACTATGTAGCAGGTAAAAATTCAGGTCTATGTATACTCACATGGGAAGATCTCCAGGAGAGATTACTTAGAGAAAAACAAATTGCAGAAAAATACGATGTGTGTGATACTGTTTACCAGAAAACTACTAATAATACCTACTGTATTTGTACACACACTTAGAATGGCATATACAGTTATATATTATTAAAAATCATATATTATCACATAATAAAATATTAGGTAATGATAAAACAATATGAGAAGATACACATTAACTATTAATAGCTATTTGGGGGAAAGGAGTTGATTTGAAGGGGAAATGAGCAAGAACAATATTCCCTTCTTGTATTACGTGTTTTTCATTTGTAATTTTTAGGGGGGGCATTAATCCATGTATTTACATAATTAAAACATAATACGCTCAAGAGGGAACTTGAGGAGTGCAGAGAATAGAGAAGGGAAAAGAAGACAAACAGGTAAGAAGGAGGCATGGACAGGAAAGTCTGACTTTGTAGTTTCCTTACAACCTTGGGTCTACAAGGCAGAAACCATGCTCTGAGCAAAATCAGAAACTCAAACAAAGGATTAAGTTACAAACTGATCTGATTCTATAGTCAACACAGGATTAGTAGCCCAGGAAAGAGGAGCTAAGAGCAATAGAAAAGCCTAATCAGGTTCACTGGTTAGAATATCAACCCCCAGTAGAAAGAGTTCCCCTAGGCTGTGAAATCCTTTTACTTCCCATGGCGATTCCTCCTTCAAATAACCAAGTTGCTGGCTTCCTGCAGGGCACTGCCTGATATCAGTGACTGCCATCCTATGAGACAGTTTAGGAATCCAAAGCAAAATGCAATCAGACAATTAGCATGATACCAAAGTCTATAGGAATAAACTTTGTGCCTATCCATCACTGGAAAGTGGCAATAGTACAGTCTTCCAAAAGAGAACTGCTTTCAGATTACTTCTGGAGGAAATTATTTAGATCTAAATTGCTTTGGTCTGAGAATCCTCTAATTTAGCAACTCATTGACCAAAACATGATTCGATCAAACGCTCTTTTTAAAAAAAGGATGCCTCCTTTCATTTTTCCTGTTCCCTAACTTACCCTCAGTCCTCTAAAATATCCAAAATAATTTTATGTCAATAAAGCAGAGGTTAACCTGGTAGCAGAAAGCCCTGCTGTTTGTTGTGAAGACATGAAAACCTTGATTATTATGCATTCATTGAAGTGAAATGGATTTAGACTAATGTGAAAGACAGCACAACAAGCTTTATTTAATGTAATGGTTTAGAAATCAAAGTAAAAATAGAATAATAAAAGTGTTTTGGAAGAGGCCAGGTAGTCTTAACACTGATAATAGCTGTACACAATCAATTCAGACTGTAAAGACATTTTTTCACTTGCTTTTAAATTTATAAAACCTTTCAGAGAACTCTGCGATGATTAAAAAAAACTAGTATTTATTTCATTTTTATGTTTGATAGGGATTTGTTCATTTAACTACTAAACAAATTTATTAGTTCCTCAAGATTTATTGAAGACTTACTATGTGTATGGCACAATGCAAAAAAGACATAATCCCTAACTTCACAAGTCCTATCAGTTAGTTGACAGTTACACTATTTTATACATTATATTCAGCATGTGATTAATGTACATTAATATGTGCTAGGTCCTGGGAAACACAAAAATGAGTTCAACAAATAATCTTTGCCTTTAAGCCCTCAAAATCTAGTGAAAGATACAATGTATGTATACAACTTTGAGTATAGAAATCAGATTATGTGCAATTCAATAATGGCAGTTAGAACAAAGTGCTAAAAGATCTCAAAAAATAAAGCAACTAACTTTGACTAGGGCATCAAAAAAAAAAATACGGTTTTGCTCTTGTGTTTCTTTAGTACTTGAGATTCATGGTAATGTGTCTTCACTTAAAGCTCCCAACAAATAACTATTGAACAAATACTACAAGGTGCCAAGCAGTGTGATAACATACAAGGTAAAAAAGATGCTGACTCTACTTAAGGAAGCAAACTAACAATTTTAGTACAACATGGCACGAGCTCTAAAAGAGCAACACACAGGGGCAACGGGAGTGCAGAGAAAGAAACACCTACGTGTGCATGAAAGGCTCCCAAAAGTCTGAGACTTCCAGGATCAATGGGCATTTGCCGATTGATCATGGAGGAGAGGGGCCTGAAGGCAGAAGCAAGAGCATGTTGCAAAGTCATGAGATAGCGTGGTGAAAACAGCCAGTAGTTTGATGTGACTGAAGCATTAAATGAATGGAAAAGAAAAGTGGGAAGTGAAGTGGGACAGGTAGACCAGGGGAGGACTTTGTATAAAAGGTTAAGAATTTTAGAACTGATATTTAAACTGAGGGCAAAGATGAGGAACTGAAGAAGTTTTCATACAAACTACTTATTTAGCAGAATGGAGGGCAGACCAGTCTGAAAGTAGGGATATGTGTTTGGAAACCTTTGCAGGTATTTCAGGCAAAAGCTTATGAATTATAGCAGTGGCAGCTGAGAGGGAGAGGTAAGGCTGATAAACATATTTTGATGGTAGAATCCACAGGAATTACAAGTTGATTGGTGAAGTTCAAGGGAAAGAGAGAAGATTTATGGGATAAGTGTACAGCAAAGTTTGGCAAGACTTATGTGGGTGGGGTAAGTCCAAGGAGTTGAAGATGAATTTCTATTTAATTTTTACATATACATGTATCATTTTATAATAAAACAAAAAGTAGGATTCACTGAAAGAGTCTTAGAAGCTGTCCCCAATAACCTATTGCCCACCCTTTTTCTCTTCACAATCAAGTGTCTTGAAATCTATCACATGTTAACTGGCATTATATAAAATGGGAGTTTTACTGAGGTGACAAGATTCTTAAAGACTAAGAAATTTTCCTAAAGAGATATAAGTAATAAATAACACGGTCACAATTCAATCTGTTTCTAGTACCATGTTTTTTCTACCGTATTTGAAATATCCCATCAATATCATCAAATAGAAATAGACTGTTATACTTAATTGAAATGTTCTTAATGTACTTGATACTCTTCATTGATTTATTACTTGATTTATTACTTACTGAGTCTCTTCAATATCAAAGCAACAACAGCTATTAATAATTGTTTGTGTCTGTTCTGTATCTTACAAAAGTAATATTTCCTCATCCTCATTTTCTTCTCTATTGAATTAGTGAGAACTTTTGAAACTCTCAAGATGTGAGCTATTAAGAGCTTAATAATAAGGATTAAATTCATGAATACATAGTTTGGAAAAAAAATTAATGAAATACTTTGTCCAGCTGCCCTGGATTATTGTTAAGGGACCATCAATATCTTTTCCAAATATAGATTTCCAAAGACATCAATATCTTTCCCAAATACAGATTTCCAAAGACATAGTAGTTAGCCAGCATATTTTTAAAATCTAGACCATCTCTCAGATCAAAGATAGGTTTAGGTAGAACTGGAGAGGCAGAACTAAATAAATGCACAATGTTACTTACTTTATCTTTGGAGAAACTGAAAAGTTGTTTCCTTGCAGCAAAGAATTGGACAGCTATTACACTGGCTGAGTGACCCCAAAGAACACCAACCGGCTTAGACACAACATAGGGGTTCCAAAGGCAAACTTTATTGTCAATGCCAGCAGTTGCTAATCAGAATTAGAAAGAAAAAAATGTGTTAAATAACATGAATAACCCACAGCATTTCATTTTTGAAATTAATTTATCACCTATCTAGATAAATGCCTTCAAGCAGTAATATGCCCTGTCTTAAAGGATGGAAAATCTTGTCACTGCTCCAAAGCCCAGGCTAAGAGGGCATCAGCTCAATCATCTGAAATAGCTGAAATGGAGGCAGTAGGAAAGAGGGGCTATTCATGAGGTGAAAACACAATACAGTCCCACTTAGGAAGCAACCAGCAGCCACATCAGGAGGGGACAAAAGATCCCTAGAGCCCCACTCTCTTGCCAGAAGAACCTAGGAATGTAGACATGTTAAAATTATCCCAGGAATAAGAACTAAAACAATATTTAAAGTTTCCAAATTAACTAAAAACTATAAGCAAAGAAATTATTTTCACTGCCATGAAAATAACTGAGTATTTATAAGCAACACAAATATATTTTGGCCTGCTTTATTAAGAGACTAAAGTGTTTTTTAACGTACATTGGCTATATTCAGGGAGTAGGTCAAGAGCAGGAAGCACACCAGTGCTTCTTCAGATCTGTGGAAAGACCAGAAAAGTATTCTTTGTTGTTCCCTCTAGGGCTGACTGTGGAGCTCAGTTTCTTCACCCTTATTTTTCCAGCACTGAGCCAGGTTCAAAGTAATAATTAGTAGAAAAGGCTTGAAATAATTAATCAATCAGTCAATGAAATGGTTGATATTTGAGTCCTTCCAAACTCAATTCACCAATGCCTCCAGCCTTCTCTAATAAATCTACTATACTCCTTGAAAGTTTAATGTTGGCATAAATCTACAATACTCCTTAAAAGTTTAATGTTGGCATATTCCTGAGTTCATATTCAAGTTGCCTTTTACCATGATTGTCAGCTATTATTGTTGGGAATTTTAGAGACTCAGCCCCCTAGCCAAGAGTGTATCAATATTCTTTTTATGAATAATAACTATTGGGTTAATATGACCCATTCTACAGACCATATATGTTCATTTCCTGTAAACTATCCTATTAATTTTTTAATAATATCTTACTTTTATACAGTGTTTCAACTAATATCACATATATCAAATTATCAGCTTTCAAATGTCTATATGTTTTATTTAAATAGTTAATGCCTAAAACTTTTATAGCTTATTTCCTCAGCTGAAATATCTTTTTTTTTTTTTTTTTGAGGTGGAAACTAGTTTTTTATTTATTGTGTAAAACATACTCTTTCACATCAAAAGCACTCTCCTTTAATAAACTAAAGCTAGGATAATCTGAAAATTTTCAAACAGCATTAGAGGGTATATTCTGACAGGTGAAAATATTCTACATTTTGCGGTTCTGTGTATGTGTATAGTAAGAGTAGTAGAGTGGTAGCGGCAGCAGAAGCAAGGAAAATGATGCATTTGTTTGGGTCAAACATTTGGTGGTGTGAGAAAGATGGTGGAATGGCAGACACTGAACATTCTTTCTCTACATCATTTTACTACCCACTAATTCTAATAAAAACACTACTTAAAGCATGGGGGCACTTTCTCATATTTTCACCCCAGTGTAGTTCATATACACTGTACACCATAATGCACCATTCTCAGACATTCTCAGACAATAAAATGTGAGCTGTGCAAGTTGGTCTGTGGCAATAAAGCAACAAGGTGGATAAGTACCACGCATACAAATATGCATCCCAGACTATTTATGAGGCCCTCATAGTTATCATGATTTATTTTACATACCAATTAAATTGAGCCAAGAGTGGTAATCAAAAGCATGAATGCCCTGGGCAATGTTGAAGGATGTCATTTTAAGGTGCTTTTTGGATTTCTCTCTCCAAGCCAGCACCACAGTGTTTGTATTGTTGGTTGTACTAGAAATGATAGCATCTAAAGATGCATTGTAAGTAACTAATAAAAAAAAGAAAACAAGCTTTAATTGATTTCTCACAAAACATGAGCAAAATAGAACTGTCTTAATATGTAAAGTTAAAAATTAAACTCAGATTATGATGACACAACCCAACACTTAAGAAAACACCTCACTAATCCCTCACCTCCCATTAAAGAACTTACAGTGAAAGTTCACCTCCCATTAAAGAACTTACAGTGAAAGTTCACCTCCCATTAAAGAACTTACAGTGAAAGGTTACAGCAAAGTCCACATTCAAACATTTTACCCAAACTAAGGATACCTTAATCTTTTTTCAATTGGAGCACATGAAGGAAACAATATTAATCACAATAATGATATGGGATTCTGGAGATCTAAGATGAATAATTGGACAAGTTCCTGAGTTCTTCCTCCTGGGTTTGAAGCAGTCAGACAGGAACTTAGCAGCCATCTGCTGCTCTCAAAGTTCCAGCTCATGATCAAACCATGGTTTATTTACATTCTGACTGGTCTAGAATGTTTGAGATTGGGATGGCTAGGACTCAATACCCTCCCATGATTCACAAAGACAGCTAGAGACTCGGGTGAAATGGCTGTTCCTGCTTCTGGATGATCTACTACCAGATGTTCTGGAGCAGAATCCCATTTCCCAAGCAGGGAAAGTGCTCCTGCTGCCTTTTGACATACCTTTCCATTCCTGTCAGACTGACATGCTCCAAAGACAAAGAGCCATACTGCTCTTTCCCCAACTTCGGACAACTGCTGACCTCCATGATTAGGTGGAAGTTCTCTTTTGCATTTTGCTCAATGATTTGCACCCACACTTGAAGGATTTGTGATTTGACTTCAAGACCAAATACCCACCTTACACAAACAGAGATGTTGTAACTTTGCATAGCTTAAGGAAAGTTGCTTTAATAAACTGGCTCTTGGAAATACTTTTGATCTGCATATTATATAGAATCAAAAGTGACATTCTTGGAAGACAACTCTCAACGGATCACTAGAATTCCTGCACTTCTTATGAAACTTTGTTCCACACTAACTTTCATGGATGTTTGCATAGAAAGCAACCTTGGAATGTAGACATGCTATCTCTCTCTCTTTGTAGCAAATGGTAGACAAATTTACTACTCAGAATGATAATGTATTTTTCTGGAACAAAAGGCAGGCGTGCATCCTGTCTACTATAAAAGACTCAGATTCTGTAAACTTGGGGCTTCTTTCCTGTAACACAACCCTCTGTATGTATAGGTATTCATCTGGGACCATCCGCTCTGCCTCTGTGGGACTGAAGGGCAAGGGAACTGACGCTAATAAGCTGATGGTCATGCTGCTTCCTGCACTGTGAGTCAGGAAGTCCTCTTTTCTCTAACACAGGAGTCTTGTGTCCTATATTCTCTGTCATTTTATGATTTTAAAAAAATGCATTTCTCCAAGTGAGCACCACAGCATTTGTATTGTTGGTTGTGCTGGAAATGGCAACCTAACTTCTTAGTAGCTAACTTGGAAATGGTTTTACTATTTTGGTGAAAGAACTTAATTTGCTTTACACACACACATGCACACACATATGTGCATGTGTGTATACATACATATGAAAATATACATTTTCAAAAAGTTACTAAAGGCAACAAAAAGTTACTAAAGGAAATTTTGAGAGGCAAGATAGCTCAATACATTTCTTTTCTTCTAGGCTATTCTATTGGCTTGATAACAACTAAGATTTATTAATTTAAGAGCTGATATGACATTATGTAAATAGCTTAATTTAACATATTTTATATCTATCTCACTATGAAATAGCTTAACATGACAAATTTAAAAGTAAGTTAATGAGTTTGAGTATCCAATGTGCCATCTATAGACATTCTCTCAAAATATGGCATCCGATCTGCAAAGATTTATTGGGCGTCTATTATGTGTCCTATGCTATAAGATTAATAAGAGAAGAAATAGACACATCCTGAATGCTCCCAAGTTTGGAATAAAAGATATGTAAATCAAATAACTAGAGAAAATTTTAGCACCTGATAAAGCAATGGATTGAGGGGTACAGAAATTATAATAGAACTTCAAAGAAGAACGAAAGCCTGTGACAAAAAGATATCATTTCAATACATGAAAAGCGGTGATAAAACACATGTGGGAAACAAGGTGAACTCCAGAATTTAGTGCTGAATGAAGACTAATCTACTCCTTTATTTTACAGATGAAGAAATAGAGAGCCATGCAAGTTCCATGATTTGGTCAAAGTCAGCAACTGACTATTGTCAGACTCTGGACCAGGGCCCAAGCATTCTGACCCTGATTTTGATATGGTTTAATATTACATAATATGCAATATTAAAAATCAAAGCTCAGGACACCAGCAGAGCTAGAGTACAAATTGAGAATACAGAGCATGATCTCTTGACCACTGGAACAGTGCTTCTCAAATCCTAACAGGCGGACATGTCCTCTGGAGATAAGATTCGTGTTAAAATGCAGATTATCATTCAGTAAACCTACGATTCTGCATTCTTACCAAAACCCCACTTGCTGCTCCTGATGGCTAAGGACCACACTCTAAGTAGCAGAGCACTAGAATACATTCTACAGAGTAGCCATCATTTTATACTCTAGAGAATTAGTCCATAGTTTTTAAAATTTGGGAGTCCAAATGTCCCTTTGGGAATGTGATGAAAGCTATAGACCCTCTCCACCAAAAAGATGTGGATGAACACAATTTTATATATATATAAAAATCCTGGTATCATACATATCTATGTATGATACCAGGATTTTTAAGAATCTTCCTGTCTCCACTCACAAAGCCCAACCATGATCGATCTGAAGAACTCAGTTGACGAATCTCCAGCTACAAGTTCATTTTGGATTCTAAAACACTCCACTTGCTTTCTCAAGTGATTCTAAAAGTTTCCATTACTAATGATGTTCAAGCTTTGTGTTCATCAATGACTATTTTGGGCTCCTCTTTTAAGCTTCTACTTCTTTAAAGTAAATGACTTTAACTGGCCTTTTCACTTTTCTATGCCTCTTAACTCCTAGAAACAGTATTTTTATGCCCTTTGTTCTCTATTCTTTTCTCACATCTACTGTCTTTTCTTTTAAAAAAATGAAAAGAAAAAGTAGGTAGACTGTAAGAGAGAAACAAAAAAATGAAAGAAAAGAGAAAGGAGAAAGGAAGGAAGGAAGGAAGGAAGGAAGGAAGGAAGGAAGGAAGGAAGGAAGGAAGGAAGGAAAGAAGGAAGGAAGGAAGGAAGGGAAGAAGGAAGGAAGGGATGGATGGAGGGAGGGAGGAAGGAAAGAAGAAAAGAAGGCATCTAGGAAGTGATGAATTCCTATGAAAATGGGTCCTTTGAGCCTCACTGGGGAGCAATTAATTTCAAGGACATAAAGGTCTCTGATCAGCTGCTATACCACTACTGCTGCTTTACTAGATGTATCAACAATATAAAATCTAGTAACAATTGTTTTCATTAGGAAGCAACCTCACTGGAAATATTCCTTTTGTTTACAGAAAAAGCTCAGGGTAATTATAGTTTGGCACAGTGATTCAGTATTATAAGATCTAAAGTATACAACAAACACTATATCTTCAAATCCATGGAAATTCCACAATATCTACACTACAATCAAAATAAGGTATATCTACCCAGAAAATTACTTTGTCATGTGTTCCCACATTATATCCAATTACCATCTTTAGTTTAGAGGCTATAAAGAAAGACATAAAGAAGTACATTCTGCTCTGGTATTCAAAGTATAGCTTTAAGATTTGAATCTGCAGGTTGCCAAATGACAGTTATGGGCTTGTAGTGTTATGTATTGAAGTCTCAACAATTCTCACTTTATTTCTAAAGCAAGATATAACTTGTTTCTGATTAAACTGTAGAATGCCAGAGCTCCTGAGAATGCCTGAGTAAAAGGTGAGAGTAAAGCCATTTCCTTAAATCCGAATTATCTGATAGATAAAAATGTTTTCCTCACTTCTCAAAGATAGGAAACGAAATGGTAGTTTATAATGTTTTTTAAAATATCAAGCTAGGAAATGGGATGAGCTGATAAATTAAATGATTTGTTTTTAATATTCTTGGTGAGTTTGGGGATAGGTAGAGTAAATTTTTTTTAAATTTCTGTTAGATCATATTTTGAGGAAGAAAAAGACAACTTGATCAATTCTGTCCATTAAGATGCTACCTTTCAACTTCTCTGCTCTCTTGCCACTTAGTCATTTAAAAAAAAAAAAAAAAAAACAGGCATTAAGGAAATCTGCCATCAATCCTTGCCCTTGTGTGTGTCAAAATGACCCTGTGTAATAGCAATTAGGTAATGTGGGAAAAGTGATTTGAAAATGAAAAGTAATACCTGAAAACTAAGTAATGCTATTAGGTGCACTTAGAGTAAGCTAGCATAAGACCACTCTTTATCATTTGCCAGCAGATAGAGCTGTAACAAGGTAGAAAATTGGGCCATTTCTAACTAGGAATTCTTATTATCATTTTCTAGGCTTTTACTTTATGAGTCATGTGACTTAGTAAAACACCCTGCCTTGAACTTTCTTTGATGTTCTCTTGTTTGAGAGAGTTTATTTTCAGTTGCTTTTCTTATTTTGAAGTTGGAATCCCATTCTCTCAGACCACCACAGGGCTCTCTATATTCTAAGCAACTACCATTTGAAAGAGGAAAGACAGAAATAACTCTATTGATTCCATTTTTAAAAATCAAAATGCATCTAATATAGCATTGCTAAGCAAATTAAAAAATAACAATGCAATTAATTTCATGACTTTTCAAAATGCTGATTAGACCCATGTCCATGATACAAATGGATCTTTCCATCATGCTATAGAGGAGCTGCAGGAACAGACCTGTTTCTTCACACCTAGGCAACCAGTTCACAGCTGGTTTCAAGTACTTTAAACACAGTAAGGGAACTGTGCAGAAAAGGCAGTGTGTTCCAGCTAACTCAGTGGTACACTATCTTTTTGTCTGGAGGACTGATTTAGACGCAGTGAAGTGGAACAACACACAAGCAAGACATTAAATCTGTCTTCTTTTCCAAACCTAGTTCCTATCAATTAGGAAGGCTCCCTAAGGAAACAACCTGGTGCCTGTATTCTAAATTCTCTGGCACAGTCCATTAATTACTGCGGCAATTAGTGATGTTATTATCAGTTCAAACTGTTTTGTACCTTCTCTTTTTTAAGATTTTTATTAAAATACAGCTAACATACAATACTATATTAGTTTCAAGTGCACGCCATAGTTGTCCAACATTTGTATGCCTAAAGAAGTGCTCACCATGATAAGTCCAGCAACCATCTGACACAATATCATGCTATCACAATATTATTGACTGTATTCCCTATGCTGTACATTGCATCCCCATGATTTATTTGCTTTATACCTGGAAATTTGGACCTCTTATTCCCCTTCACCTTTTCCCCCCTTTAAAGTTTTTTCAATTACAGTTGACATTCAATATTATTTTATAGTAATTTCTGGTGTACAGCATAGTGGTTAAACATTTATATAATTTAAGAAATGATCCCCCCGAATAGTGTAGTACCACCTGGCACTGTACATAGTTATCACCATATTATTGCCTGTATTCCCTGTGCTTTACTTTACATCCATGACTATTTTGTAACTACCAATTTGTACTTCCTAATCCTTTCACCCTGTCCCGCAACACTCCTCCCAACTATCACCCCAATAAATCAGGTATGCATCTGACACCATATGTAGTTATTACAATATTATTGACTATATTCCTTATACTATAGCCTACATCCCTATGACTACTGTGCAACCACCAATTTGTACCTCCTAATCCCTTCCCCCTTTTCATCTACCCGCAAACCTCCACCTATTTGGCAACCATCAAAATGTTCTTTGTGTCTGAGTTTGTTTCTGTTTTGTTTCATAATTTCATTCTTTAGATACCACATATAAACAAAATCACATTGCATCTGTCTTTCTCTGTCTACATTCCACACAGCACAATACTCTCCAGGTCCATCCATGCCACCACAGATGGCAAGAAACCATTCCTTTCCATGGTCAAGCAATATTCCATTGTATATATGTACCACCTCCTCTTTATCCATTCATCCATCAATGGACACCCAGGCTGCTTCCACATCTTGGCCATTGTAAACAATGTTGCAATGAACGTATGGATGCACACATCCCCTTGAAATTGTATTTTGGGCTTCTTTGGATAAAAACCCAAAGTGGAATTACTGGGTCCTTCTTTGTGTCTTGTTATAGCCTTTGTTTTAAAGTGTATTTTGTCTGGTATTGCTACCCCAGCTTTTTTTTTTCTACTCGTTTTCATGAAATATCTTTTCCCATCCCTGTTCTTACAGTCTGTGTGTGTCTTTCAATCTGAAGTCAGTCTCTTGTAGGCAGCATATCTTGTTTTCTTATCCATTCAACCACCTGTATTTTGTTTGGAGCATTTTATCCATTTACATTTAAAGTTATTGTTGATAGATATGTAACTATTGCCATTTTATTATTCATATTCTTTATCTTTATTTTTTTCATTTTAAAGAAGTCCCTCTAAGATTCTGTATAATACTGGTTTGGTGGTGATGAACTCCTTTAGCTTTTTTCTGTCCGGGATGCTCTTTATCCGTCCTTCGATTCTAAATGATAGCTTTGCTGGGTAGATTAATTGTGGTTGTAGGTCCTTGCTTTTCATCACTTTGAATATTTCCTGCCAATCCCTTCTAGCCTGCGAAGTTTCTGCTGAGAAATCAGCTGACAGTCTTATAGTAGCTCCCTTGTAGGTAACTAACTGATTTTCTCTTGCTGTTTTTAAGATTATCTCTTTGTCTTTACCTTTTGGCATTTTAATCATGTATTTTGGAGTGGGTCTGTTGGGTTCATCTTGTTCCTGGGCTTGTATATCTATTTCCTTCATCAGGTTAGGAAAGGTTTCCATCATTATTTTTTCAAATAGTTTTCAATTCCTTGTTTCCTCTCTTCTCCAGCTGGTACCCCTATGATGTGAATGTCGGTACTCTTGTTGTCTCAGAGGCCCCTTAAACAATCCTCATTTTTTTAATATTCTTTTTGCTGTTTTGATTGAGTGTTTTCTGCTACCTTAACTTCTTAATCACTGATTCACTCCTCTACCTCATCTAATCTACTATTGATTCCCTCTAAAGTATTTGTTTCCATTATTGTATTCTTTATTTCTGACTGGTTCTTGTTTTCTATCTCTATTTTTATGCTTCCTGTCTCTTTGTTGAAGTTCTCTCTGAGCTCATTGAGCATCCTTACAACCAGTGTTTGGAACTCTGCATCTGATAGATAGCTTGTCTTCATTTTGCTTAGTTCTGTTTCTGGAGTTTTGTTTTTTTCTTTTATTTGGGACATGTTTGTCTCCTTATTTTGGCTACCTCCCTGTGTTTGTTTCTATGTATTAGGTAGAGGTGTTATGACCCCTGGGTTTAGCAGAGTGGCCTTATGTAGGTGTTCTGTGGGGCCCAGTGGCACAGTCTCCCAGGTCACCAGACCTGGGCAACTCAGGTGTTTCCCTTGTGTGAGTTGTATGTGCCCTCCTGTTGTGGTTGAGCCTTGGTTGCTGTTTGCACATCAATGGGAGGGATTGACCCTCTGGCTTATTGGTTGTGAGGGCTGGCTGTGACTACAGTGCAGGAGCTGTGATGCAAGGCCTGACCTTATAGAGCAGGATTTGCTTTAGCAGGGCTGTGGTGCCTGCCCAGTCTGCCCGTTGGGTGTGTTGTCCTTGGAGGGGGATGGGTAATGTTTCGGCGCAGTCTGAAGCTGGCCACCTTGCATGCTAGCTCCAGGGCCTCCTGGGAGGGGAGCCGCTGCAGGCCAAGTTCATCTGCAGCCTGAGTCCTGCCCAGACCCAGTTTGCTTGAGCCACAAAGCCATCTGCAGATGACCACCACCCACTGGGCTTGGAGGTGCCTTGAGAGACCAAGTCCCAACCTGAGGCCGGCTATCACTAGTGCCAGATTTAGGGCTGCTCAGCCAGATATATATGACACGCTGAAGCCATGTGTTGCTTTGAGAGATTTTAGGAAAGTCATTATGAGCTAAGACAGGTCCTTTGTGCAGAACCACTGGCAGTGACTTGGTTGGGCTGGAAATTTGGGTGTGCTGAGGTCTCAGGAAACCACCAGCATAGGTGGACAAATGATGTTAGCTAGGTTCAAAGAGATTCAGCTATCATAGCCACCTATGTCTACAGGCCAGAAGGAGGGAGGGCTCAATACAGAAACAATGGCTTCCACCAGCTCCTCTGCCAGGGAGAAAGATGCCCTTCCAGCCCTCGCTCTGCAGCCAGACAATTCAGTTCCTCCCTGTATGTCCTGGCACCTTTGAAACTGCTGCCCCAGAGCTGGAGCTCAGAGTGAGACCATCAATGAGTAAGTATTTGAGCGGGCCCTTTAGGAGGAGCGCCTGGGAGTGTAGCTGCCCTCATCCCACTCAACCACTATCTTCACCAATTTTCATAGCCAAAAGTTTTGGGACTTCTCTCCCTGGCACTGGAACCCTGGGCCTGGGAGCCTGGGGCTGAGATATCTCGCTCCTCTTGGGGAGATCTCCACAACTGATAGATCCCTCCTAATTTTTGATGGTCAAATATAGGTGTGGGACCAGCCTGTTCTGTGTCTCTGCCCCTCCTACCAGTCTTGAGGTGACTTCTTCCATGTTGATTTTACCTTCTCTTAACCATGTCCAAACAAAGGGGGAAAAACATATTTCAACATAATAAAACATCAACAGTTTTTAACTGTTGGCAATTTAGAGTTCACTCTTTCAATAGCTGCACTTCCAGTCTATAGTTTCCAAGGTTTCCAGTGATATTGTCTATATGAGAAAGCAGTTATGTGAGACCCCCACAAAAAAGAAAAATTCCCTGAGATTTGAGACATTTATGTCTTGCCCCTATTGCCCAATACATCTATACTTACTTTACAAGCATTTCAGAATGTAATTATGTTTCCATTAGAATATAACACAGAACCTTTCAGACAAGATGAAATCATTTTCTCCTTCAAAATTTTATATAAGAAGATGAACCTTATCTTAAAGCAGTAAGCTAATACTCTTATGTCTGAAACTAAGCTTTCCCTTTGACAGTTAAGTTTCACAGCTATTTTATCGTTAGTTTCAATGAAATATTATTATCATATTTGCTCAAGTATGCCTTTCTTTCTGCAATTGTATATTCCCTCCTCACACAAGAAAATCAGCAAAAAATATTTCTTAAGGAATTCTAAGAACATCAATTTGTGTTGCTGGGGTAAAAAAGAATATATAATGAAAGTAACCATTGGTTGCTCTCTCCTAATAGAGTAACTCTTGCAGACCAAGGAGCATAATCACTATTAAGCCCACTGTCCTACACCTGACTCCAGCCTGCCTTCCTCCTTCTCCCCGCCTCCTCATTTCAGCCTTCCCCCCTTCTCTTCATATTGAAATAAGTGAGCTGAAAACAAATAACCAAAAAGTTTTAATTAAGCTCTAATCTCTATTGATAAATCTGAGAAAAGGCATTAATTCATTGGTTAGGACTGAAGTAGGGCCCCCTTTCAGAGATACTTGAGCTTCAAATCTAAAACTTGAAAGAAGAGAAAATTTTATATAGATACTTCACCTCCTATACTCCACTTTCTCCTTCTTGAGCTACCGTCTCTTCTACTGAATTTTCCTCAACATCCATTCATGTAGTATTAAACTGTATGTTATTTGTAAACATATTTTTCTCACCCTAACCATTTTCTTTTAACCATAAAAATCTCTCAATTTAAATAAAAAAATAAAAATCAGTATTCTACAAATATTTAGCAAGATTTCTTTTGTTTCTTTCTCTTTTCTTCTGAAATATTTTTCAATAGCATTTACCCAAATGTCAGACCATTTGAGTTGTTATAACAAAATACACTGAGTGGCTTAAACAATAATCATTTGTTTCTCACAGTTCTGGAGGCTGGGAAGTCCAAGATCAAGGCACTGACAGATTCAGTGTCTGGTCAGGGCCTACTCTCTGGTTTACAAATGGCCTACTTCTTGCTGTGTCCTCACATGAGAAGAAGTGAGAGAGCTCTCTGGTGACTCTTTTAAAGAGCACTAATCCCACTCATGAGAGCTATGCCTTCATGAGCTAATCACTTCCCAAATGCACTACCTCCTAATAGCATCACATTATGCATCTCAAAATATGAGTTTGGGGAGGACACAAAAATTTGGTACATAATATTCTGCCCCTGTCCTTCCCCAAAATTCATGCCCTTCTCTCATGCAAAGCACATCCCAAAAGTCCCCAAAGTGTGAACTCATTCCAGCACCAACACTAAAGTCTAAGTTCAAATCTCACCTAAATACCATATAAATCTGATATGGGTAAGACGCAGGACACAATTCATCCTAAGGTAAATTCCTCTCCAAACTGTGAACTTGTAAAACCAAACAAGTTATATGCTTCTAAAATGTAATGATGGACTAGGCATATGATAGGCATTCCTATTCCAAAATATAGAAATAGAGAAGAAGAAAGAAGTAATAGATCCCATGTAAATACAAAACCTCACAGGAAACTTCCATTAAATCTTATGGATCAAAAATAATCCCCTTTGTATGAAAGTCAATTTGGGGAATGTAATCAATAATGTTGTAAAGATTTTGTAGGGTATCCGATGGACACTTGTCTCATTAGGGAGACCACCTCAGGGATGATGTAGATGCCTGATCACTGCACTGTACACGTGAAGCTGAAGCTGAACAATAATGAATGTCAACTACAATTTTATATACATATATATATATGTAGTTACAAGAAGCGGAGTGCAGCATTCGGAATAGAGACAGTGGAAATGTCATGGCTGTGTGCGATGTCAGAGGGGTAGTGGACAGGGGGAAGGGGCTTGTCACTGTGTGAGGGATATAAATGATAAATGTCTAACTATTACATTGTTTTGTGCACCTGAAACTAATAAAAAAAATGTTAAACAAAACACTATTAACCATGAGCTAATAATTATGAAGCTGAGAAATGGGTACATGGGAGTTTATTATACTATTTTCTCTACTGTTGTATATTTTTAAAATTTTTATTAATAAAGTGTTAAAAACTAAAAAAAAAAAAGTGGGGGATTTTAAGTTTAAGTAAAATTAGCCAATCTGAAAAAAAATAATGATAATCCTCTTTGGTTTGATGCTTTGTCTTCCAGACCCACTGGGACTGCAGTGTCACTCCCCTGGGTACTGTTCATACTGTGTCAGCGACCCTACCCATGCTGGAGATCTCTGAGGTGGTCCCTCTCATGTCATAGCTCCACTAGGTGCATCCCATGCTACAGGTCTTTGCAGTACCTCCCCCCACCCCAACACACACACCCACGAAGGCACTGAGCTGGGGCATCCTAATCCACCTGAACCAGAGAGGCAGCCCTACCCTTTGAAACTGCTCTGCAATATCCCAGAAAGAAAGCTCCTGGAACTTGAACACACAGAAGCAGAATCTAACTAATATAAAGCATTGTAATTGAAAAAAGATTTTTAAAGCCCCCATAACTTGTAAGAAAATATCAAGCTTCTAACATACGCATAATGAGAGTTCCAGGGAAAAAAAGGGGGAAAGACAAAAAACATGGAAAAATAACATTAGAATTTTTTTTTCAAATTTAATAAAAACTATAGATGTACATATCCAGGAATCTCAATGAATTCTAAGCCACATAAACACACATACATATCAAGAAAAATAAGGCACATTCTAATCAAATTGCCTAAAATCAATGAAAAAGGAAAATCATATAAAACATTGTGCTACGTGCCATAGAGGACACTAAGAAAACAAAGGCCATATTGCCTGCTCTAAGAAGATTGTTTTAAGTTTCAGTTTATGGATAAATGTGATTTGCATGTGAGGCATCCAAATGTCCTTCTGGGATTGGAATGGTTATGACAGACAGGACCAAATTCTGATGTGGGTACAAAAATTTGTATGAGGGTTTCAGAGATGAAGGAGCATCTGAAAGGAACATTTTCAAAAGCAACCCAGGGAAAAAGCCAAAATTGAGAACTTTGCAAATCATGCAAGGAAGAGTCCATTTGAATTAGATGGATGAAGAGGAAAAATGAGGAGCTTGGCAAAGGTAAGGGAAGTTTCAGGAACAATACTAGCAAGAAATACTCCTGTTTGGTAGCAAAGATGGGATATCCTTATCACAAGATAAAGAGGTAGTCAACATTGAGACGGCAACTAGGGAAGAGACTGATCACAGGGCTCAGGAGGGCTTCAGTGACCTGCAAGTGAAACAGTCCCTACCTGGAGACTTCTTTGTAGGACATTCAAAAATGGTTCATCAGTCCACATTTTCTTCTTTTTCTTTTTTTTTTTTTTTTTTTGAAATTAAAGTTTATTAGGATGACAATTGTTGGTAAAGTTGCATAGGTTTCAGGCGTATGATTCTGTAATACATCATCTATATATCACATTGTGAGGTCACCACCCAGAGTCAGTTCTCCTTCCATCACCAGACATTTCATCCCTTTGACCCTCATCTACCACCCCTCTGTCCTCCTCCCTTTATTCTGCTATAAGATGAAATAGTGCCATTTGCAACAACATGGATGGATCTTGAGATGATTATGCTAAGCAAAGTAAGTCAGACAGAAAAAGTCGAGAACCATATGATTTCACTGATATGTGGGATATAAAACTGAAAACAACAAAGGAACAAGACAAACAAATGAAGAAACAAAAATTCAGACACATTCTACATTTTCAGATCTCAAATCCTGAAGATTCCTGTTTCAGAAGTTTGCTCGTTTCTCTCCTTGCTTTATCATTTCCACTTACTCATGATCAAAAGCCTTCGAACTAGCCAGTCTGACAAGTTTCTTTCTTTGTCCTCCAACCCAGGATAGACAGAACTACCAAATAAACCTTTCCTAAATACTGTCTGCATGAGGTCTTTCCAAGTTTCCTCAAAACTCTTCAATGCTTCACTGTTTCATTTTCTATCAAATGTGAATTGATCTGGTTGATAAGATCTCCCAATGCATGTCCTTATTAGACCTATTCACGTCTGTTCTGTGAATATTCAGTCTCTGATCCATTAATGTCCATCTCTTCCTCCCTCATCCATATGCCTGCTTGTCTACCTTTATTCTTGTTCACCATACTCTCCCTTTTTGCCTCCACCTATCCATCCTTCAGGTACCATCACCCACCCTTATAGCTTTTCCAATGGTTTTTCCTGCATAAAAATTACAATAGGAGTCAAAATCTTGTTCATATGGTTTAGTAATTTTTAGTACCATGATACAGTGTTCTAATAAATTATTTTATATTAGTCCTTAATTCTTATTCATATATTAAGTTTCTTGAGGGTTAAGCCTATAATTCACCTTTCTTCTAGTCTCCAATGCCTAAGACAGTTTTAAGGCACATAAAAGATAAATTAATAATTGCTGATTGATTGACACATCAAGTCTACAATTCAAATAAACTGGCCAAGATAAATGTACTTTCTCAGCTATTCTTCTAAAGATTATCCACTTAGTTACAGTGAATTTTGATTTGAAGAGCTAAGAAATATGTAATCCAAATTACATAACTAGCAAAGATCCCTAATTTTTTTTTTCATGTAAAACTTTTCTATAGCCAATTCCTAATTGCAGTGATTTAGAACCTAACTTCAAAGTTGGATTCCTTAGGTCATAAAGATGAATCTCTACTGTTCATATTAAACTAATTTCCCATGTTCTCTTGTCAGTAGACAAAGAAACCACAGATCAGAAGATGTCAGAATGTGATGAACAATGAATTGACATCGGCCAAGAGAAAAATCCATCTCCTTCAACTTAACAGACAAATGCTCATCAGCAGTTTACTTCCCCAATAAGGTTGTTTGTTGAGAGGTTTAAATGAAATTGCAACAGGGTCTAGAATGAGAACTTTTCATTATCTCCCTAAGTATAAAGAGAATATTTAAACATTACTCTTATTCAAAAAAAACAATCTCAGTTTTAAAATCTTACTTGTTATATCCCCAACCTTGCCCAAAACAGAACTTATCAGCTACTTCTCTGCATTTATTCATGTTAATTTAAGGTCATGGAACTCAAATAATACACTAAACTTCAGGAAACCTACTACAAGTAGATTTGAAGGGCTATGACTTTATTACTGCAGTCTACCTATTTCTTGGCTTATGTATTAAATACCATGCTTGTTTGGAAGCAGCTGCAATAGCTCCCTACAGTTTCTAGTACTGTGATTTTTATTTTCATGTTATGAAAACATAACATCATTTTGTACCTGTCACACATGGTGTGACAAAAAAATATTGTCTTTTGTTTTTCCCACTATTAATATCATGCCAAAATTAAAGGACAGGAGAAGATACCAAAGACATGGTATGATTTATGTTGAAGAAAAAAATGCAGAATCTATAGTTTTTCATGTGGAATACTATTATTGTGGGTTATGTATTAAAGAATTAGTTCCAACCTCCTAAAACCCATAAAGGGTGAAACTACCATAAAAGCCAACAATTGGGTCCATTTTGACTGTCCCTTCTTCAAAGTAGATTAGGAATAGACTTACAATATTAAAGCCAATGAGATTATGAGTTCCCGTTTCTTTCAGTGGGCATTATTTAGTGTAGCAATTTAGAAATTAGAAAATTACTATACTCCTTAGTCTCTGGACCAAAGGAGATATCAGAGCAGATGTTGCACATTTGGATCTTGAACCATCAGATGCAAATTTTGGAAAAATTAGGCATATTGTGAAACTAATGAACTCACTGGTGATTAGGTTTTTGAAATTCTGGCTTTCTGTAGTTGTTTTATAACACAATTCTATCCAACAGAGAACTGCTGTTCAAGTACTCTAGATCAGAGGAACTCAGTCGTTGTATCAAAAAAAAAAAAAAAGAAAAATAGAAGAAAAGATAATTAAGAGTATTCCCTTTTGAAGGCAGTCAAGCTAATATACTTCCCATGAGACCATAAAGAAAAAAGGATTAGTTTTTGAGGGAACTTGTTAAATTATGTTTTTTATGCAGCCCAGAAGTGACTAGAGGAAACTAGCTAGTTTCAGAGTTGGAAGTTAAATGGATTCTGTGACAATTTTTTTCCCTTCTCTTGAGATCTTTTTCAATGCACTGAATTAATTGTATGAGGTATAAATTTTAGAAGGAAAGAAAAGAAAGAAGTCCTGCGAGTGTGCAGGGATAGCCCACAGTCCGGGACAAAACCTCCAGAGAACAAGTTACTGGTTTCTAGATTTGAATATTTTGTATGTAACATTTTCACCAAAGAATATAAATGTAGAAGTCGAAGGTAACCATTTCATTCATTACTATCAAAATGCAGTACCTTGCCTGACCCAATCTCCGTGATGAAGTTTGTGCTCGAACGTATAGCAACACGTGTGGTATCCAGAGAGCAGTTCTGCCCAGTTAAAGGTCATGGTGGCTTCTTCATCTTCACATGCACTAGCAGGACGCTCAAACAGGGAAATCAAGGCTGCCGTGAAAGCAATGGCTTGAACCTTGAGACAAACATTGAAAGAAAAACAAGCATGGGCAGAGAAATTGTTGCAAGAAGAGTCCATGTTCTTTAAGATTCATAAAAAAATGATATTTAATTAATTGGAATTTCTTTGATATTATTTAAAGGATACAAACAGTTATATTAAAAGACAGAACAACTATGAGGTTGGTAAGGCAATTACCAAGGGCGGTTCATTTGCTTTTATGATACACTTGTCATTAAAAACAGTTAAGAATGAAAAGCTTTCACAATTATGAAGGGAAACTGTTCAAAGTAGACTACTTCAGAGTTCACAGGCATACTCTAGTGTCATTCAGTAAGTAATAGTTTTACAGAGGTCGGGTGGAATTTGATAGGAAGACAGAAATCATTGCATCCAATGTCTGGGTGCCTGTGCTACCCTAGTGCATCTATCCTTTGTTACATGATACCGGAAATAATCACTTTCCATAAGGCTGGTACTGAGAAGTCTGAAACCTTATGAATGAAAATCAGAATAATTAATGTGAAAGTGTTATAAGAGATAATTTTAGACATTTAATATTTAATGTTCATTAATATTGGGATCTAACAGATTATAAGCATCTTATGGTGAAAACAGCTAGCAATTTTTTTTTCTAAATAAGAAAAAATTAGATTACACCTAGGCAAGAAAACACAATGAAGGTTGGTTTTCATAAGCAAAAGGATTGTGACCTAATCCATGTCCATCATGGATTAGGCCTTATAGTTTATAATGTAGGTCAGTTAGGTCACATCCATTACATTGTATTTCTATATGGATCTAATCATCTACAGTTAGATCACTAAAGTAGTGGTCAATCTTACCATTCCCTTGCTTACCTTTCCAGTTGTATCCCCAAAAGAAAGAATTGATTCATTGGCATCGAGAGGGTCATACCAATAATCCATGCAAATTGGTGTTCCTTTCAGGCCTTGGAGTTTATATTGACAAGGGAATTCTTTGGATAGTAGATCATAGAAACAAATCTCTTTACTTGTAAAAGCCACTGCTATCTAAAGTAGCAAAGTAGAAAATCAGAAAGCATTTCTGATGGATTTAGTGAAATCAATATGCAAAGAAGACAGGCTAATCTTTAGTACCTAATCAGACAGTGTTCCTTGAGGGTTCTTAAGACTATTACAGAAGTATAGCATGGTGGCACACATGTGCTGTATTCTAACTGGACTCTGACCAAGAAAAAGTGTTTTCCATTAAAGTCATACTTTGAACATACTTTCTCCCCTATCCCTACTTCACACATCCACCAACATCTTCCATCCATGAGAGACTAGATGACCAATCACAAAGGAAAAACAAAGACACAGAGAACTACAACATCACATAGTCGTACCAGGAACTTTACAAACCATGTTTTATAAAGCAAGCAGATGCTTTCACAGAAGTCAATTGATTAAAAACTGGGTAAGTAGCCTCCTCAATCAGATAAAATCTGAAAATCTATTTTTAAAAGGGTAACTAAATTTGTCGATAAAAGTGACAAAACCTATCTAGACTAATCCAAGAAAAAAAGAGAAAAGATACATGTTACTAAAATAATTAATAAAAGAATGAATGTTACTATTAATTTTATAGAAATAAAAAAGGAATATAAAACAATACCATGAACAATTATATGCCAACAAATTAGATAACTTAGAAGAAATGGACAGATTCCTAAAACAAAATTACCTAAACTAACTCAAGAAGGCAGAAAAACTCAGCATGCATAGAACAAGAGACTGAATGAATAATAATAAAAATTAAAAAAAAATCCCCAAGAAGAAAATTCCAGGCCTGGATGGCTTCCGTAATAAATTCAACCAAACATTTAAAGAATCAACACCAATACTTCTCAAACTCTTCCAAAAATAGAAGTGGCGGGAACACTTCCCAAATCATTTTATGAAACCAGTATTATCTTAATACCAAACCACACAAAGACAGCACACACACACACCACAAACTGCAGATCAATATCTCTAATGAATATAGATGTAAAAATTTTCAATTAAATAGTAGCAAAGAAACCCAAAAACATTTTTAAAATATTACATACCATGGCCAAGAGATATTTATACCAGGAATGCATGGTTAGTTTAACATACAGATACAATCAATGTAATACACCATTTTTCTTAAATTAAATTTATTGGGATGACAATGGTTAGTAAAATTACATAGGTTTCAAGTGTGCAATTTATAATACATCATCTATATGTCACATTGTGTGATTGCCACCCAGAGTCAGTTCTCCTTCCATCACCAGATATTCCATCACCCCTATACCATATTAATAAAATAAAGGACAAAAACTGTATGATTATCTCAATACATAAGAAAACAAAATTGACAAAATCCAACGCATTTTCATGGTAAAAATACTCGATAATCCAGGAATAGAAGAGAATGTCCTCAACCTGATAAAGAGCATGTGAAAAGAAAACCCACAGCTAGTATGATACTTAATGGTGAAAACTGAATATATTCTCCCTAAGATTAGGAACAAGATGAGGACGTTCACTCTATCAACTTCTATTCAACACTGTACAAAAGTTCTAGCCAGGGAAATTAGGCAAGAAATAAAGACATCCAGATTGAACAGGAAGAATTTAAACTATCTCTTTTAGTAGATGGCATGATCTTATACAAAGGAAATCCTAAAGAATCAACGACAACTAACAACAACAAAGATTAGAACTAATAAGTGAGTTCAGCAAAGTTGCAGGATATAAGATAATTTTTTTAAATTTATTGTATTTTATACACTAGCAACAAACAATCTGAAAATAAAATTACCATAGGCAGTGTTGAAAGAATGAAAAGACAAAACATGAACTAGTGTACACTATTGATCAAGTATCCATTTGATAAATGTATATACCCAGAATCTATAAAGAACTCCCAAAAGCCAACAATAAATAACAAAATAAACTCAAAAAAATATTAGTAAAACATTTGAACAGACTTCACTAAAGAAGATATACAGGTAGTAAATCCGTACATGAAAATATCCTCAATATTATTAGCCTTTAGGGAAATGTGAATTAAAACCACAATATTATAAAATACAAACCTATTAAAATGGCTCAAATTAAGAGAAACAAAACACCTGATCATACCAAATACTGGTGAAGATACGCTATATCCATACACAACAATATAAAGATAAATTACTGACATATCCAACAATATGGATGTATCCAAAAATAGTATGCCAAGTTAAAGAAGTCAGACAAAAAAGGAGCACACATTGTATGATGTCAATTATGAAAAAGTCTAGAAAATGCAAACCAATCTCTAGTGACAAAAAGCAGATCATTCGTTACCTGACAAGGAAGGAAGGGAGTTGGTTGGATCGGGGATTACAATAGGGCACAAGGAAACTTTTGGGGGTGATGAAACTGTTCATTATCTTCACTGTACTCTTGGTTTTTCACAGGTATACAAATGTATTAAAATGTATTCATTTGGATACTTTTAACATGTGCAGTATATTTTTGTGTAATTATACTTCAATAAAGCTGTTTTTAAAAAGAAGAGAGCAACACCCCTTAAGCTTTTATGTTGAATAAGTGCAAAGGAAAGTCTAATATTTAATTATCAGTCCTGGAAAGAAGAAAAAGCACAACATAATCATTACATAATATAGCAACACAAACATTACATGATAACAACAGAATGCTGCACACAGATATAAAAAAAAAAATCTGGACTAGAGCTATCTTTTAATCCATATCAGTTAAGCAGTAACACCAGACCCTTTGCAAGAAGTCTGTGCCACGATGGAGGCAACAAAGACTAAAAAAGCACAGGTTCTGAAATCAGGCTGCTTCCATTCACAAATCTTGCAACACTGATTACATTCTGTGTAACATCAGGCAAATTTCACAACCTCTCCTTGCTCAATCTCTGATTCTTGAAGTGGGAATACTATTCACTTCACGGCAATCTTGAGAGGATTAACAGAGCAGGCCATATCACATAGTAAGCTGATGATGATGATGCTTCTTTATGGTTCCAGGCAGTAGAGCACCAACTAAAAAGAAACTGGCTCTCTGGAGAAATGGCTGATTCTGGATCTTGCATAATAAATATACAAGATAGTCCTGGAACATTTTGTCATACCAGAAAGCAAAGAAGTTTTCAAAGACTGTTAGGGCTATATTAAAACAGACTCAGAAGCTGACTTATATTCGTTCCACTGTCCAAAGATAGTACAATTTGTGGGATGGGATAAAAACTCAATGGATAGACACAATTCAATTTTTTTAAACCCATGTGTTTATAGTGAAATTGATAACAATAATGATAAGAGTACTCATTTTTTCTCCTTAGAGGATCTTAGAAAACCAGCTGATAATTTTGAATACTAGTAAATAAAAGTAGTCATTTATTCTGTAATAAATTACTATTTGTAATACAATTTATACTACATGATAGCTAAATAATTGACAAGGGGATTTTTTTAATAGAAGTATTCCAGCTTATAAAGGAAGAAGAAATGATGAAATTAGAACGTCATCATCTTGCAATCCTTAATAAACTGATGAATCTAGGAATAATCAGCAGTAACTGTTAACATTCCAAGAAGAGAGAGAACCAAGCATTTTGTTCCTCCTGATTTAGGAACACCGAGACTTTAGACTTGACTACTGATTTACTGGAAATACAAAGAACCAGTAGACATGTTAAACAACCCCATATAAATACAATCTGCAAAATCAAGACTGTGGGAAAATTTAAAGGACAAAGACCGAGTTCCTTTAATTAAAAAATCAACAGCAACAACAACAACAAATGCAAGAATAAAGAAAAGATGGAGGAAAATCAAAAGAGGTCAAAAGAGACATAAAGACTTTTCACAATGTTTGGACTTTTTTCAGATCTTGGTTCAAACGAACAATAAACTGTTAAAAATCATAAGGAAATATGTACATGACTGAATATTTGATGATATTAAGGAATTACTGCTATTTATATTAAATGTGATAGTGGCATTATGGTTATGCTAAGAAGAGACATATTTTAGAACTACCAAATATTTATAGATTAAATGATTGTTGCTTTTGATTTCAACAAAGGGAATATATAGATGAAAGAAGATTTGCTGTGACTTGGAAAATGGTCAAGGGTGGATACTGGTTCTTCGTACTGTTATCCCTGTTTGTAGGTGTGTTTAAATTTTTTCAAAGTGAAACTTATCATCTGGTTAATATAAAATACTAAGAATATGAATTCTTTAAGTGGCACCCTTCCCTCACAAATTGATTTTTCTTTCAGTAAGTTATCTTGCTCATAGGGTATAATTATATGAGGATATTTGGGCTGAATGGGCCCTACCCATCGGAATTAAGAAACCGATTAGTACAGTGGTCAAAATCATCAAAATCAGACAAGCAGTGCTCTGTAATTGCACTCAGCTGTGCCATGCACTGTTAAAGCCTCTCAGCTCTGCATATAGATCCATGATTCTGCTGTAAACTATCCAGTCGTAAAGGTCTTATTAGCTAGTAATGCAGCATGGCCACATTTGGGACAGAGCCAACAACCTGAGTCAGTATCAGCCGTGTCATTTAAAGGCACAGAAGAGAAAGCTTGGGACATCGAGTAGCTCCCTTGGCTGTACTTGCATTCCCTCCAGGTCAGGTAAAAGGCACAGAAGAATAAAGCCGCTCTTTGTCACTGCTAGTGTTATACTTGGTATTGATCTGGAGCCCTGTCCCATAATTTTTCCCCTTTTACAAGCAGTAAATTTATTTTATAAAGATGTTGTACCTTGTTTACATTTTCCAGTGAAACCAGACTTGTCACCCACAGGTGTTTAAGCTTGGTGGCATCTGAAGTGATGGGAAGTGTTTCTTGCAGCTTTAAATTCTCTCCCCAGATTCCTAATAAACCTTCCTTACTGATGGTCAGATAACGACTTGAACTTTTTAAGAAAATTACTTTTTGAATGGTGTCTTTGTGTTTCACTGGGAGGAATTCAAGGTCTTTCCACTGGGGAACCACAGTTGCCTTTGCTCGTTCATAATTCTCAGAAAGTGCTAACAGTATAAACGAAGTCAACTTGTCCCAATTAATGAATCCATCTTGGGCCACATCCACTTTGTCAAAGAGCTCCCCATATTCTTCCTTTGTGCCCCAACCAACAATCTCTGTCATCCTCTGCATAAACTCTTCTCTGGACATACAAATGGTTTGAGTTGGCTCTGGGGACTACAAACAGGAATAAAAACAAGACAAAAGTGAAAGCATCCTAAGTATCAGAGCGTTGTGATACAGTGAAAAGTATCTTTGACTTTATAACAGTACTATACTTAAATGAATTTGGGCTGGGGGGCAAATGATTGAGTTGATAGGGCTACAAGCTGACATTCTCAATAACAACATCCTTATAACTGGAAGAGGGGTGTGGGAGAGTCAAAGATTTAATATGATGACAGAAGCAGAGTGATGCAGGACTATGCTCCAACGAATGCAGGCAGCTTCTAGAAGTTGAAAAAGGCACACAAACATTCTCCCCTACAGCCTCCAGAAGGAAGACAATTCTCACCCCACCTCCATTTTGGCCCCGTAAAACCCATTTGGAAACTTCTGACCTCAAGAACCGTAAGGTAATAAAGTTGTGTGTTTTAAGCTACTAAGTTTGTTATAACATCAGTAGGAAATTAATACGGTGATTTACATAAAATGGGTGAATCCCTGAAGAAAGTTGAGCATAGCCAGTAAAATTGTACCACAGTGAAACTTTAAACCAAGGGCAAGAAGTCCACTTCTGTAAATATTCACAAAGAACACTGAAACCATATACAGTTGATTTTTGTTATTCATGGTAGTTGTATTCTATAAGGTCTCTACAAACATTAAACTAGCAGATACTGAATCATTGCTCCTTGGGGAAAGGTTTCTTTGAGCCTCTGGTCATGGTATTTTCATCAACTGATCAATTCATTATTTTGTTTTATGTGTGTTTCTGTTGAAAGATACCTTATTTAATATATATATTGTTCGTTCATTAACGTTGAATTCATGGCCAACAGCACTATAACTCACGAGTTAAGGAAGTTTATCAAACACTCGTATTTTCTCCATAAGACACGTCTCAGCCTTCCTGCACTCAGGAACACCAGACAGAACTTTACCACCTCTCTTGGGGGCCATTTTAAAGAGTGGAATCACCAAACAAAGGCGCAAAATGCAAAAAAAAAAAAAAAATTGGCTCTAAGTGGACCACAAATAGGACACTTGTTTATAGTAAGAGAGCTGGATTAGAAGGCGGTGTCATCTTGTTAGACCTCAGCCTGGAATATGCACATTGGAAGACAAAATTTTTGCCACTCTGTATGTACAAGTCTGTGAATGACTATGGAGGTGCCTTAAGTATTGATTTTGGGGTTACAAATAAATTTTAGCAAGTAGGCAAATTCACAAATACAGAATCCATGGACAATGAAAATCATCTGTATTTCAAATAAGCACATAGCTTAGTATTGAAAATGCAATGAGTATAGCTTTAATAAAATTTTCTTCTCATAAGCATTTTGTTCCAATTTGAATGTATACCTACCAAATAAAAATGACCTAACAGTGTTTTAAAGTATGCCCTTTCACTTCTATTAGTCAAGACTCTCAGTCTGGTATTTTTGAGATAAAAATAAGTACCCCTGTGTCGCTTAGAACTCCATTTCTAATAAAAGCAAAAAATGTATGATGCATTAGAAAACACATTCTCATTCAGCCCTTCCTAAGATAATGTTTGTAAATTTATTTTGCTATGTCTATTTAACTTTTGAGTAAGAAAATAATGTTATTTCTTCCAATATTTCTTCCAAGAAAGGTAATATATTCAGAATATCTGGCTGATTATCTCAGTAGGCACATCTTTAGACCTTTAGAAATTTTCCTGTCTCCCTGAACCCTTTCAAAGAATATTCTAAAAATCATTTCCTTTTACCTAGAGAGGCTTTTCTGCAGCTACAGTAAGTCTAGTGAGCTGCCTATTTATTAAAAACAAACAAAACAAAAACAAAAATGAACTCTGTAGAATTCCCTTCAGCTTTTGAGTTTTATCAGACTTGGATTTTCCTGTAATTTATAGGAAAACTGAGCACTAAATCTAAGTGCAAATTTCCAAAAATATACCCTTTATAAGAAACTTGACAACCTTTTTTTCTTCACAAAGAAGAGATCATGCACTTTTAATTAGCAATGTGTGAGTGTTTGAACACATTTTTTAAATTACTTATTTTTGCACAAAATGATCTATGTTTTTACTAAAGAAAATACAAGATATAGAAAAGCCCCAAATTACCATCCTCCACCAGCCTTTCATATTTTTTTTCTATGCATAAATAGAAATATCTGCGTATTATTTACCAAATGGTATCATGATATACATATCTTTGATTACTGCTTTTCTCTTTAGATCATGTCATGAAGCTATGCCTTGTACAGCGTACACTGGTCTTTAACATAATTTTAATGGCTGCACAATATTCTACAGAGAAGACTTACAATTTACAGCTCCCTATTATTAAGATTTCAATTTTTCCCAATGCTTTGCTGTTTTATATAAACAACCTGGCAGCAAAACATCTCTACACATTCATCTTTGCCCAGTTGTCCAATTATTTCCCGAGGGAAAATCCCTAGAAGCAGAATTGCTGAGTCAAATAATTTACACATTCTTAAAGTTTTTGATATGTCTTGTCAAATCCTCCTACAACGATGGTTGAACAAATTTACATTTCTCTCAACAAAATACAAAGATTGCCTATACCCAAGACCTCACCAAGCTGTGGTATTCTCATTCTTTATATGACTCACCAGTTGGTTGCTAAAAAATAGTTCTAGTAAGCCTAAACATTTACATACTTTCTGGTAAAACAGTGCAATGCATTTCTAAAGATACTTAATGCTCTCAAAATCTGCAAATGGTTAGAAATGTTATTTGTGTTTGTTTTTTCCTTAACTTTCTCTTATAGCAATATTTTATAAGGAAATGAGGAAAGAAAAAATGTCTTCTTCAAGTCTGTAAATAAGAATTTGCCCAAGACAAGAATACAAGTCCCAGTTAAAAACTATGGAGAGCATACAATTCAATTTGATCAGAAATGTGGGTATTTTCTCCTCTGCCAAAGCTGATAGCATATTCACATGTCACTGACCCAAGGATCACTGCCCTTATCCGTTGGTTAGTATTTCCTTCCAGATCCTGCAAATTAATGTCAAATGGTGAGTTGTAAGCCACTTAGAGAAACATTTCCAGCCAGCCACCCATCCATTGATCTATTCAATTAATAAATGTACACTGAGCATGTATGTATATCACACAAGGTAACATGGGTTAGTTTTATTTATTCATTCGTTTAACAAACATTAAGTGCCTGCTCCATTCCAAATACTATTATTCTAAGCACTCAGCACCAGCTTTGAACAAGAAAGACAAGATCTATGCTCTTTACTTCAGTGGGTCTTGCTGTGCTGGTCACAGTGAATGACACATGGTTCTAGGTACCAAAAGTAACAAGATCACAAGAATCATACTAATTACTGTGCATTTTCCAATTTCAAATGTAATTTAACTTTTAAACATGTCAGAAACATTCCATACACAGAAATCTTGTACGGACCATTTTCCTTAGTTTGAAAGCTTTTATTTTTCTTTTACTTCAGATCATTAGAATTCTGCAATGCTTTTTCTCCACATGAAAAATAATTTTTAATAGGACCTCAGTTGCTTGTTTTTCCAGAATCTGCTAATTTTATCAAGCACTTCACCAAAAACATTTCTTCTGCCAAATATTTGGCATGATTTGGGGGTAATGTCTCATGACAGCTGAATTAGTATGCACTATCAAAATGTGTTCTTTCCCCCTATCTCCCTAATTAAATTAAAAATTAACATGCTGCTTTTCATGCTTCATTCTGTTTCACTTGCCTCAATTTCCCTTGGTTACGAAGCATATTAGTTATGAATATGTATTAGGGTTTGCTGTCAAACCCTGTGAACATGTTCTGGAGCAGAAGATTAGATGTTATTTCAAAACAGATGCATCAGTTTATATCACCCCCTGCAATTTTCACCTACCAATGAACATTCATGAGAGATTGAACTACAGAACAGAAGAGACTAGTCTACCAGCCAAGGTTCGTTTTGCTCTTTTTTCTTGCTTCAGTGGATTTTAGCTGGTTTCAATTTTCATTAACACTATATCAATGACTCAAAAGCTCACCGATCTGAATGGAGTTACAATTTTGTGGCTAACAAAAGCACAAGCCTTGAAATACCTATACTGAATTTAAGTTTGGAACTAAACTTTCCTGAACCAAATTGTCAATACTCTGATTTTCTATCAACTGGTAAATTAGAATTGAATTGCAGCTGCAGGGAAAAAAAATTAATAAATCTATCTTTACATTTTAAATAAAGATGATCATAATCCCTGACATGTAATTGTCCATATCAGTTTTCTCTGGGTGGAAGTTTTTGATCTTATCCTTTATACCTAAATTATGTTTATCACCATCATCTGTTGTGCCTACACTAGAAACTTGAGGGGCTGAGCTTGGCCAGAGGAATTGTGTAGGTGAGACACAATTAAGCTTCATTGAGCATCATTTGGAAATATCATTACAGAAGGATAAACATACACTGTTTTTAAGAATAATTTTAACTGTTTTTAAAACATATTTTTAAAAACAATTACATTTTATTGTTTTTTAAACACATTTTTAAAATCAACTGCTTTCCCTTTGTTGGAAACCATAGACTGAGTCAAACAATGCATGCATAAATTTCATGCATATTAGAGCTGGAAGGAAATTTAGAGAATCTACACCAAACACTGCATTTAAAACAAAGAAACTGAGGCCCAGAGAGTTAAAAAGACTTCTCTGAGGTCACATAGCTCACTGTTGGTAGAAATAGGCCTACAACCAAGGACTTCCAGTTCCTAACCACTTTCATCACACTACAAATATGCTGACACCATGACTTCAACAAAACCTCATTTTCTCTAGGATAACATGTTCACCAACAAACCAGAAAAAAATGAGGTTGGAATGTGTACACCCAAATGATCTCATGCCGTTTTGATAAAAACTATTTATTTAGAATGCTAAAACTTTATGACATTATACTTAAAATGTACATATGAACACTAAATCAATAAAGTAAGCATGAAATGACTAAAATGTCAGAAAGATTTCGAGCCAGGTTCTAGAGGGAAATCCTTTCCACCAAATTCTCAGATCCTACCTGCTCTTGCATCCTTCTCAAATCAACGATCCAGCACTTCAACCAATCTCTGTTCATTCCTTTGATCATTCGTCCTTTCATCCCAAGTATCTAGCAAAACACTAGCCCTGGAAAAGCAACTTCACCATGCCTACATCCAGACCGCTGAACACTGATGGGCAAAGATCACACAAATGAGGAAATCAGTGCCACTATAATAAATACCTGTTCTCCAAACTCAAAAAGTTCCTCTATATGACTAGGAACCTTCCAAGTTTTCTTGCTGAATTCTTAGTCTGAGTCTCCTACAGAGAAATTTGACTCCTAATTCACAGAAACAATGAAGAGGAGAATGGGAGGAGGAGGAGGAGAAGAAAGAGGAGAAGATATCAATCAGATGGGAACTTTCTCAATTTTCTGCTTCCCCCACATAGATTGACCTGCATCTTTTCCTTCCTGTGAGAATAGAACTGCTCCTCTCTTCTGGATATGTCCTTCTTTCACTATCTCAGCGGATCTTTCCCATCATCGTCCTCTTGCTCTCTATTGACTCTTTTTCATTAGCCTTTAAACATGATCAAGTCACTTAAATCATTAAAAATCTTCCCTTGACATTACCATCTGCTTTTAGCTACTTCCCATGATTCTCCTCCTGTAAAAGAGCCATCTTGAAGGAATCAGGTTCACACATTGTCTCAATTTCATCACCTCCAATTGATTCAAGCCACTGCAATCCAGCTTTTTTCCCTTTCCCTCTGCTGAAGCTGCTCGTACAAAAAAACTGAAAACCTATAGGTACACTTTCAGAGGACTCGTGCCAGTTCTTATAAGGTAAAAGATGTACCAAGTTAATGTTTGGTACCAAAATATCTTTGAGAAAATTTCTTGAGATTCCCATTTAGTTGGAAAGTGAAACTTGAGGTACATGAAAGACGTCAATTAAGAAAGAAAAAAGTTCAAGCTGCTGTAAATGAAAGGAGAATAATTTGATATATTTTTTTATTGATTTGGTTTTGTTGTTTGATTCGACAGAGGAGCAGAGAAAAGTGGCAGAAAGGGGAGGTGGACAGGGTGGGAGACAGTAAGACGGCAGAGGGTGACATGGCAATAAAGGGTCATTCAGAAAGTCCCACAGGAATATAGTTAAAGTGACTTAAAGTGACCTTATGCCTTTTGATTGGAGCATTTAATCCATTTAAATTTAAAGTAATTGTTGATAGATATGTCGTTATTGTCATTTTATTTTTCATATTTTTTATCTTTTTTTCTTCTTCTTCTTAAAGAAGTCTCTTTAACATTTCTTATAATGCTCATTTGGTGGTGATGAATTCCTTTAGCTTTTTCTTGTCTGAGAACAATGAATATTCACATATAGATATAGATATGGATATAGATATATATCTATAGATATTTTTTTTTTTCTGTGCATGTCATAATTTATTTAGGAGAGTTTGTAGAACTGGAATTGCAGTTTCATAATTGCTATTTTATAATCTTAGTAATGGTGCCCATTTCCCTGATTCTTTGCCAACAGTAAATATTATTGATCTTTTTAATCTTTGCCAAGCTGACGAATGAAAAAGGATGTCTTCTTTTTTGACTAAAGTTTCAAATCAAATTCCTAATGAATTTGAGTATATTTTCCCATGATTAGCAGCTATTTGTGTGGCACTCTTCCTTGAATGCATAAAAAATGATAATATATGTAAAGTAAAGCTACATGTGACATGTGTATATGCATATATGGATAGAAATAAATAAAAATACATTGCAAAATGCAATATTAAGAGTAGTTACCAGGGCAGTGCAGTAGTTGAGGGTGGGGCATAGTAATAAGGGAATTTCACATGTAACTTGGATTTTTAACAAGGAGAATAATGTATTCCAACATTTTTTTAATAATAAAGGGACTGTTAAATAAATAGGAATCATAAGAAAGAATGAAATTGTATAAGACTCGCTACACCTTCTTTTCCTGGTTGTTTGCTTCTCTACCTTCTACTTCCAGGAAATAACCCTGCTTCTTTATTTATTGTATCAACGCCAGCAGTTTTTCTACCCCGTTGAAGGATTTCCCTAAAGTCCCATCTTAGGCACTCTTCTCTCTCCTCCAGCACACATGGTCTCCACCCTCTGGAATCTATGGATCTCACACTGACTTCTCTCTGCCTGCCTGACCCTTCTACTTGGCTTTAAACAAATAATGGCATTGACTTCATCAGAGCATCTGCTATTAGAACAAAGAGAACATACAGTAAGCTCTAAGAAGAGAAAACAGGAACGTGGTTAAGTGCTAATCCAGCCCAGGTGATGAGAGAAGACTGTCCTGAAACAGTAGTATTTAAACATGAAGAGTGACTGGGTGACAGCTGGGAAACTAGGGAGCAGAAGGAGGCAGGGATATTCCAAGTGAGGCACCAGCATTTGACAGGCTCTAAAGCAGAAATATAGTTAAAGCATTCAAATAACTAAAATATGACCAGCATGACTGAAACAAGTTGGGTAATGTCCCAGTGTCAGATAATTTTGTGACTGACTTGTTGGAACCATAAATGGAGACTAAACACCTGTGGGGTAGGGGCAGAGGTTTGGAGGAGGGAGGTAAGGATTCTCCTGAAAGGAATGGATGTTCGCATTCTTTACAGTCCTAGGGAAGGAACATGGAAACATAGGTTGTAGACTACTATGAGGAAAATCTTTTCTAGTATTTCTGGGGCCAAGAATCAGATTGGCATCCAGGATCAAAGACATGAGAGGTCTGGTATGTTTCCAGGGGGACTGAGGGACTGAGAGTAGCCCCTTGGCCATATAAGTGTGGCCAGAAGTGAAGACGTGAAACAACTTAGTAGGATATCATGAGAAGCAGCAGTGTCCAATGAGGTTTTCTGAGATAATGAAAATGTTCTATAATCTGTATTATCCAATATGGTAGTTACTAACCACACGTGGTGACTGAGTACTTTTCATTGTGGCTGGCATTTGTGAGGAACTGAATTTTATTTTATTAAATTTTTATTTTATTTCATTTTAATTGAAATAGCTACATGTGGCTAATGGCCAATACACTGAACAATGCAGGTCTGGAGCAAGACCAGTGTGACAACCTGGCCTCAGATGTGTTGAGAGAATTCGGGAAGAATGTGTACACACATGGGAGATGAAGAAGTAGAGGGAAGTGGAGTCCCTGGTAGTCCTCAGCAGAGAATGTCAGTGCCCAGAGAGTCAAGATTTAATGAGAGTCATAGTCATAAAATAGTGGTAAGACATAATGAAGGAAGAAAGGACCCTGGGGGAGTTGGGCCTGAGCAAGTGTGAGGCAGGGCCCTGGGGAAAAGTCAGATATCACCAACGGACAATTCAGAGGTCTCCTATTTTTTGCAACAGAGCTGGTGCGGTCTTGAGTCATCATTGGGTATGTTATACTTGGAAATAAGCGACAAATGTGAAGTCAAAATGGCACAAATTAGAGTTCTTTGGTTGTCTTTTTTTTTTTTAATATTCAGGAAATTTTAAAAAGTAGGCTGCAGTCTGCAGATCTGGCTGGCTACGTCAATGCACTACAAATGAATGGCGATAGAAATCTTTGTTTTCCCTCTCTCTCCTTTATAACAAGTTTCCTGGTTGCCTTCTCTGCTCCAGTCCTGGCTGAAGCTCAGGGTTAAAATGTTTGTTCACCAAAACACTCTTTCTCACCCTCTCTGATCCAGATTAATTTTTATAAACACCTGTTCCAAAAGCACACAGAAAATTTGGAAAAGGCACGGAGCTGATAGAACTTGTCACAGAATTCAGCACAAAGGCAGCAGCATTCAGGAAGACTAATTTTTCGTGTCTTGACACCCAACTTCGTTTGTGTTTAGTGATGACATCATTTGTTAACCTCACCCATGAGTTCTAGCAAATCAGATAAAAACCATCAGAGAGTCCTCTATCATTTCCAATTCTGACAGCTGCAGTGGTATTAGATTTGTCTTCACACTATTACTTTAATGCTGAGGAGAGGGACCTGCAAAGACTCACTGATTTTCAGCTGCCATCAAAAATAGTGTTTTTTTTTAATTCCACTAAGGGAGTTGGGGCCAGAAATGCTCTGACCTGCTGCCTTTGTTCAGCAGGTAATGAATTGACTGAGGCTGCTGCATGCACTCTGTACCATATAATAGAGTTATAAATTAAGCTTTACTTGTTTACCTTCTCACAGGTCTCCACTGAGATGACTTTAGAAAGGAAAAAAATAACAACGACGAAATCAATGGGCTATTCTTATCTCTTCCTTTTATTTTTTCTATTCTTTCTCTGCATTGATTTTATTGTAGGAGTTTTCGATGATTTGATGATAATGCATTAATTCCAAGTTACCAGGACACCAAGCCCGTGTGCTATTAACTTAGCATGAATGCATTGTTAGTGAAGTCCTTACTCTATTGGAATCCTGTTCCTTAGAGCAACATCCCAAAAGAAGGTTGCCTTGTGTCCAAAGGGTGCCCTGCCATGCAATGGGCTCACCCGAGCCCTGGCTCTGTCTGCCCCATCGGCAATTCAATTAAATACTTTTAAACTTCATTCTCCTATGTGTAAATAGGAAATAAAAATGTCTGCTCTACCTACATCCCTGGTTGATGAGAGGATCAAATAACATGGTACCTACAGAAGTACTTTATAAAATCTTAACATACTTGAAAGATTAAATTTTTATTCATCATTTTTACCTCCACTGATTTCCAGGAAGAATTTTAGTTCAGTTACAACAGAACGTTCATAGGTGGTTAGACCATTAAAGCAAAGATAAAAGAACAGGAATCACATAATGAAAATAGCAGATAATTGTTCCTGATAAATCTATGTGAAGAACTGTTGTATCAACTGGACACTTAATTTAGCTTTGAACTTCCTGGAAGCTAAAGCAAAACACAAAATACTGTTAGGCCCATGACTCTCCTTAATCTACAAAATGAAATGTGCTGGCTTACTAGGAAAGAAGGAAATTTCCTTGCCATTAAACTCTAAGAATTGTGGGTGAAATTGTTTTCTGGGCACATACCTGATTACATTTTTCAGTTGCCCTTGCAGTTGTGATGTGAGCCTGGCCCACAAAACCTTCCCCATGCGCTTGCTCCTTCATGCTCTTCCCGTACTAGCTTGATGCATAGCAAGAGTGGAAAGGAGAAAATAAAAGGAGGCTGGTATCTGAACCCCTACTTGGAACTGCCTCCCAATTAGAAATATCTGCTTTCTATTTTGTCTGAATAAGAAATAAACCTCTATCATGTGTGAGCTATTTCACTCAGTTTGCATATTCTTTAAAAATTAAGGTTTTCTTATTTGGAAGTTTATTAAGTAACATAACATACAGAGTTTTTAACTATCAGTGTTATCTAATTTTTTTTTTTAATGATCTTTATGGACTGTCTCATATTTTGTGAAAGACAAACAAAATCTAATGGTTCTGGGAAAGAGAATGAATGAAACCATGATGGATGATTTTATTTATGTGTTTTGGATGGTGATTCCTGGGGTATAAAGTAAAGTAAAACACAAGGATAGTTCTAGAACATGAGACACATCCAGGAAGTTTGGTCCCTTGAGAGTGATGATACAATGAGAAATGAGAAGACCGAGAGAAAACTGGATCCATAATGAATTGAGGACAATCCTGAGAGTTTAGAAAGAAGGACAAATAGTGGAAAGGTAGAAAAGAACTAAATCCAATTTTCTACATTTCCTTAGAGCCTAGTCTGCCTGGTGGGGTATTAGAAGCCTCAGCTTTGACTTGTTAGAGCAAATAAGCCTTGTTCATAGGCCCTGTTGCAGAATCAGTTTGCAGGCATCTTGGGAATTTTATAAAGACAATCAAGCATAAGGATATCAAAAATTCTGTGGATTTAATCATTTTATTACCCCTCAAGCACAATTTTCAGACCTACAGAATTGCCTCTGGAACTTCTCTGTCTTTTGAGATGAAGTTAGCACAAGTGCATTGGGTTTAGATTCCATTCACTCCCATGACAAGTTTGTTCTGAGTGACCCCCTGAATATCCCTGGAGACTTCCTGCTAGGACTTTTGCTATGCCTTTCTTACACTGAACTGTTTGGGCCTTTCTTACTTTGAGTATAAACATTTCATGTTTTATACGTGGTTTAGGAGAGTCCATTTTTAGCTATTTAAAGATTTGGCGGGGCTTGGGCAAATGGCAGCATGGAGTAGACAGGAGAGGCCAGCCCCTGACTCTGGGACCATAACCTGGGCCGGAATGAATGTTCCAGGAGATAACACAGACACAGTTGCTGACAGAGGCAAGGCAGGACCCAATCCAGTGGGTCCAGCAATGTAGGCAAACTATAGTTTCAGGCCAAATAGGCAGCAACGTATCCAGGATTAAAAAGCAGAATGTCCTGGCATGCAGAGGTCAATAGTGAAGAATCCAAAAAAGGACATATTCAGACCCCAATAGACCAAGGCCCTAGGCAGAAGTTTAATGTATGTCGGGTATCATTGGGGCTTTTCTAACATTCTATTTCTGTTGGACCATAATTTCTACTTCTCAGCATTCTTATAAAATCAGCAAACCACAGCCATCCTGACACAATAGCTGGCTTTCAAAGTATCCAAGAAAAATGTAAAATATAATTGACATCAAAATAGTATGAATATTCAGAGACCTTGTCATTTCTCAAAGCATTGCAAGTACTACAGGAAAATTTGAATAACAGCCATTTTATAATTCTATGCATAATACGAGTTTCACTCCCTTCAAGATGACATATGGCTTTTTGGACACCATCTCTTGAAAGAAAATGAAATTCACAAGTTAGTGTACTACTACTTCTACCCATGGAACTTTTTTTGTTCTAAATAAGAGGATCAAGGCATCAATTAAAATCTTTTGCATGTTAGTAAAATATGAAATTGGAGATGGAAAAATTACTCTTTTTTTACTCTTCTATATGAATTTATGTCTTTGCAACTTTTATTGCTTCCACTTCCTACCATAACTAAAAGGAATGTAGAAGCATAATTATGTTATTAGAAGTTTAATTTCTTTTAGGAATTAGAATCAAGAGAATGTTGGAGGCCATGTGGTTTAACCTCTACTCACTGAATATGTAATACCTATGTTAATTGAGCACTTAATCTGTTTCAAGCACTTTCAACTGCTCTCCAGATAATATCTCACTTAATTATCACAACAACTCTATTATCCCCCTGTTAGAAATAAAGGAAACTGAGGCTGAAAGAGGTTGAGTGATTTGCAGAGTCACATTATAAGTGGCAAAACTGGAATTCAAATCCAGGAAGTCTGACTCCTGTCTCTTAAACACTAAGTGATTCTGACTCATTTGCACTATCATACAATAAACATAAGCATTACTTACTTTATTCATAAATGTTACTACTAAGATTTGCATGCTATGCAATATTCATTTGGAAATATGTGTCAAATATTTGCTATACAACTTAAAGACCCAACTTCCCATTTTTCAATTAAGTACTGTCACTGCTATTAAAGGAGGTGGAGTTCACCTAATATCTGACACCTATTCAGCCCCAAATAAGCAATCTGTATATATATATATAAAATAAAATAAAATAAAAGATAAAGGGATGCAGTGCCAGAATCTTGGCATTTCTAAGAACATGTTTTCAGTGACTAGACTACAAATCACTGCCTTTACAGTTCTGTGTTGCAGGATAGCTGCTAAGGGCAATTTTTCCTTTTTCACCAATCCACACCTGTAGCCTGTGGGTCTAACGCTCATGAGAGGTGGACTGGACTGCACTGAAATTGCCTAGTGTATCATTCTTCTATAGATGTCCACGCTGTGTTTGGAAATTGTGTTGGCTCAAAGGCCTAACTTGTAGTCCTAGTTGCACACTGGCCATTGGATTGTTCCATTCCCTGTGGATTGAGTGTGTTAAAAATGGATGGACTTCATTTTTTCTGGAAAGCACACCTGCAAAGCTCAATTTCCTTCTTAAAAACGATGTTCATGCAAGCTCTGAACTATTAGGTTAATGCAAAAGTCGTTGCGGTTTGAGGGTTAAAAATAATTGCAAAACCACATTTACTTTTGCACCAACCTAATACAATCTCTGATATGCTTTGGTCCATCAGTACTACCTGCTTTTCCAACTGGTAATTTCAAAATAAGGGGTCTGGCCTTTGAGATGTTTTAAGTTAAAAAAATCTTGAGATTGAATTGACCAGTTTCACATGTGTTTACTCCAGATAATCAGTAGTGTGAAAAGAACACCCACCCCACCTTCGGTAGCAGGTTCACTCTCTAACATATCAACTTTATAATGTTAACGCTATTAATAGACCTGAGCATTCAAATTCTTTGTGTCCTTAGCATACGACAAAACTGCCACATTTCTATTCATTCCAGAGTCAAATCTGTCATAATCTGCTATTAACGTTTTTCTGAATGTCCTGTCAAAACGTTTGCTATGTCTATCAAAATATGGCAAATTCCTTTGGGGCAATGGACATGAGCAGCACTGAAACCTTTCAGACAAATAGGGTTGGATGACTAGTAAATATATGAAGAGTAAAATAAGAAAAGTGTAGGGCAGAGCATATCTTTGCTACTAAATAAAATAGATTCTATTATAAATAGATGATTGATACTATTGGGACATTAATTTATCAACAGGTAGAATCTAACTTGTTATACAAAACACAGGAGAGCAGAGTTTTTCAATGGTTAGCAACTCATTTTTTGGATAACTAAAGATTACAACTGGTGCAAATTACAGGTTAATTGTTAGAGTTCATCATACTTTATTAATTTCAAGGTAATATTTCAAAATAAATATGTCTGCTTCAAATTAACACGGATACTCCCAAGCACCTTAAGGGGCTGAGGGGGGAATCTTCTGAAGCCCCGAGATCATAGTTTAGCAAACATAATGAAATAGAAAGGATGGAGACTCACGCCTGCTTAAATTCCATAGCACAGAAGAGCATTTCTTCCTATATGCATAAGAAACTAAACATCATTTTGATGTGCATGCATAGCTGCAGAATTCCAAATTAATTAACTAAAATAGAAGAAAATTCTTTATTTATAGCTAAAATTCATAAGATTTATTTTATATGTAGAATTGAAATGAAAACTTTAAATTTTGTTTTCATTGGCATTGCTCCCATATACACAAAAAGAGTGGGAGACGGGTCCCTCACATGGATCTCGGGACAATGAAATGCCCAGTCAGCTTTGAAAGGCTGTCAGCTGGGATGAGGCAAGGAGAATTTGTGCAAACTGGAGGCACATATGTGCATTTCCAGAGTTCTACTTCCATGCTCCATGCAAGGGCGTTATCACTGGGAGTCACCTTAGAGCTCTATCTGGCTTTCCCCACTCACAACCATAACTTTTGGTTGTGATCTGAAAACATGGTGATCTCTAAGAATTTTCTCCAAGAATTAATTTTCCTTCCTCCATGGTAACGATATTCAACAACAGCAATTTCGTACTAAATAACATAATTTGGCTGGAAGAGCAGAGGGATAAAAAGTACTGTGGGGTTAAATCCAACCCTGACCAATTCTTTTCAATTCCCTGTTTTAACCATCAAATACATAAACAATTTTAAGAGAAAAATCTCTCTCGTTTCATTCTAGTCTCCTTCATTAACAACTCAGTCTGTAGTAAATAAAATTAATGCTTACCTCAAAGGCTCTCTGTATTTTGACAAAGTCGCTCACACTGAATAGGTTTTCAAGCAGAGCTGTGCGGTGGTCTTCACCTTCAGTTCTCTCTGGCCCAGGCTGTGACCCCTTATTCAATTCAAGTCCAGCATTATTGTAACTCATAATGGTTCCACCTCTTTCAACAGCCTTCAACTATTTCTATACATTTTTCTTTTTTTTTCTCCTTCAACAGGTACCTTTGAAAAGGAACCCAACTTAGCAGTAGAATTACAAAAATTATAAAAGTACATTTCAAGGCATACAATAAGAAGGCAAAGTGTTCGAGGCGACAGGTGAGGAATGAAAGCCCTCAACTCCGACCCTTCCTTAGTTCCACAGTTTATTTGCAGAGTCTACAGCTGAATCATTTTAAAACACCCCCTCCTTATACCCTGTTGAACCTGGCTTGATTAAAAACGTGTAAAGCTTCCCCCATGTTTACAGCAACTGACACAGAGTGCAGCTTCTACTCCTCATTTTAAATGCATTAGAAAAGCAACTTCTCCAAACCTTTTTGGCTAACCTTGCTTCTATTAGCATGTGGTTTTAAACTCTGTTTTCTTGTCTGGAGACATTAGATGATTCAGCTGTAAGGTTTCCATCCCAATGAAGGGCTCCCTTCTGAAGGCCACCTTCCCAGCTAAGTGGAGTTGTTTGTTTCATCTGTTCCTGCTGCTTTGGATGTCTCCTGGCAACCAACATAAAACCAACTACAATTTTTCCTCTTTCCCCAGCCACAACTAATGACTGACCTAAAGATTTGAATATATAATGCAGATGCTGAGTTTTTTCTTAAAAGACAATTCAGCTCTCTTTTTAATTAAATTTTAAAGACAGCTTTTATAAATATATATTTTTTTAAGGAGCATGTCATGTATTATAAATTGATATGATTAGCCAAAGAAAAGAGCATGACATTCAGGAATTTTGTGTTTTCCACGTAGGAAATATTTTATTTCTTGTTTAATAAGAATCCATTCCTTATTTTCTCTTTGTCTTAGTTCCTACGTATTGAAAATGAGGATGGTTTTAAAAGGTTTTCAATTCATTGAAAATATGGGGAATAACACAGCAAAATATAATATGATAAACCTTATATAAAACTACTTACAGTACCATTGATGTTTCAGCTACTGTTAATAGAAAGGCAGGAAAAAGAAGAAAAGTTAACATTTTTTGAGCACTTTGCATTCCTTATCTTGATTAAGCTTCACAAAAAACCCACAAAGTGACAACATCACTACCCCCATTTTACAGATGAAAAAACAAAGTAAATGCCTAGGCCTTAGAGTTAGTAAGGTTTGGAATAGGACAGAGTGACTCCCAGAGCCTGCACTACACATGGATGCCCTCTCTGCATCTTGTTTTCATCTCTATAGAACTGAAAACTTGTCACTAGATACCATGTTTCCCCCAAAATAAGACCTACCCAGAAAATAAGCCCCAGTTAAGATGGTCAGCCAGACGGATGCATTTAGTATGTTATGACGATGTTCCAGAAGAAGATGACATGACAGTATTTGAATAAATGTAGATTGTTGTACATGAAAAAATAAGACATCCCCTGAAAAGACTCCTAATGTGTCTTTTGGAGCAAAAATTAATATAAGACCCGGTCTTATTTTGGGGGAAATACGGTATCTCTAAGATCCTCACTAGATGTCACTTATTGTATGCCTTTCCACGGTGAGCTGGTGTTCACAAGGCACATGGTGATACACAGGGAATTTTCCACAACATAGAGTAGCATCCTACAGGCCTTCCCGTACCAGTTTTTTTTTTTTTGGAGGGGAGGGATGAAATTTCATTCATGTATCCATGAATTCATCCATCTCTCTATTCATCATTCATTCCCAAAACCATTTATTAAGAACCTACTCTATGTCAAGTCCTGAATTGGACATGGTGCCTACCCGTGAGGACTTTACAGTCTTTTACGAGCAATTACTGGTCTAGTTATCTTTCATGCAAATCCCAACCTCTTGCTGTTTACAGTGCTATGTTAAGGAGGATTCTGATGTCATAGCTAAGCTCAGGGGAAAAGAGTGGCATTATAGATTATAGATTTATAGATGTATATCACAGACACAGAAAGGCTGAGGGAACATGTTTACCACAAATTTTCCTTTCCTCATTAAGCCCTTTGTGTAAGTTAGGAAAGTATTTTTAAGCCCTAATATTATAAATTCCCCTACTTATCTCACATAGGAATAAAATTTGTCTTCTTACCATGCTAACTTGTAAATTAATAATAGATTTAGATCAGCTGGATCAGCCCCATAAATGTTTGCAAAATGTTTTATAGTGGCATTCTGGAGAGTTAGGCTTCGTTCAGGAACAGACACTAATGAGGGAAGGAAGAGGAAATAGAAAAAAAATGTTCTGTAAAGCTACACCAGGAGAGGTAAGTATCCCACTGGCTGACAATGCAGAATTCTCTAATTATTCTGAGACAGTCAAACTGCCTGGCCTACTTTGCCTTCATAAAGATGCAGCTTTAAACATTTTCATTAGTCAAAACAGGAAAATAGAATGAGAAGCTAACAAATTACTGCAGAAGTTAATCAATTGACACCGTTTTCTTTCTGTAAAATCATGGCATTAGAAATAAATCTAGATTGTCAAGTTGCAAATGGTTCTAATCTTTGTAACTCTGTGCTTAATTTTCAGGTTAAACTTCCACAACACTGTAAAAATCCATAACTAGCCTCTTGACCCTGCTGAAATTTATCTTCTTGCCATGAACCAACTATGATTTTGTGAAAACTCGGCCACAGGCCCATTCCAATACCAGGCTCTTTGGGGAACGGTGTAGTGCTGAGGGCAGTCTGTGCTCAAGGGGAGGATGGTTTAGTTGGGAGAGAAAGCTAACAAATGAACCAACACTTCCTCCCTTCTCCTGTAGGGACTGGCTACCACTCATTTGTGGAGTGGAGCGCTGAGCACCCAAGCAGACAAATCAAGCTGACAAATCACTGGCCTTGGCTTCCTTTGTAACCTTCGGACTGAATCATTCTTTCCATTGTACAGTTGCTCCCATGTGTCTTTATCACAACGTCCCAGTCCACTCCCAAATCCCTGCTCTCTTCTGCCCCCATAATTTATACCCATCAACATAAATGCAGGCCTCACCTTTCTAATTTTCCTTCCCTTTGTTTGCCCTCCCCTCACACTGAAGCCTATTTTTACTAACATTCTTAATCATTCCCTAGAATTCTTCCTCCACCTCTTCACTTCAACTGATACCAGCTTCCCCTTACCAGCCCCATTTCCCACCAAACCGTCTGAAGTTGAGGCTTCTTCTCGTCGCGGTCCCAGTCCCTCGGGGACAGTAGAAAGGTGGCATGACCTGGACGCCTTGCTTCTTGAACCTGTGCCTTCCCAAATGGCCCCAGTAGCTAAACATCCCAGGGCTTGGTTTCAACACAACCTCTTCCCAGAGCATGAGAGAAAGATAGCACCAATCCAGCCTTTGGTACTTTTTAAGCCCTTAGTAAATATTAGTTTCCTTCCTTGTTCCTAATCCTCCCAGTTTGAATTCATTACTCCTTCCCCCCAGCAAACACAGCATTTTGTTTGTACTTTAACCAGAACACTTTTTCTTTCTGCCTTGAGAGATAACGAGTTGCCTGTGTATCTATCTCTCTCCCACATTAACTCCCTAAGAACAAGGATGATACCTCACTGATGCCTACAGCCTTATATTGCCCACACTATGCAACATACACTACACAACATATGTGTGCTCATTAGTAAAATAAGATGGGTGGAAAATGAAATTCACCTGTAGTTTTGAGTTTTCAGGGCAGGGTCCTGGGAATAGGTCACATCGAATCAGAAACAAAGGCAGGATTCCGTGAACAAAGAAAATGAGGGAAACAAAACTTGAGATTGCATCTTCAAGGTACTTTCAATCAAGTACTGGAGCACTCTTGAAACAAAGCATTTATTTATTTATCTGTTTTATACGTACAATTTCTATGAAAGAAGTACACACGTTGAGGCCCTACTATGCCCCCAGCACTACCCTAGGCACCAGAAAAAAAAAGACGGATGAAATACAGCTCTGTGCCCACCACTGCTCAGAGATTCACATACCAGTAAATGTTGGTTTTAAATTGATCCTAAATTTTGAGAAAGCAGGTCCCCTGTCAACTCTTAGGCAACATAATGTTTGCTTTTTTCTGATCTGCTGAATGATGTTCAAAATAACAAAACTATTTTCATAACAGCATTTCTCAGACTTCTCAAGTATTTGAACACTGAGAATTCATGATATCCTAAAATAACTAAATGTATAATTCTGCAATAAATTGTATATCATTGTATTTTCAGTTCTAGTCTAAGCAGTGATTGCCAAATTAAAAACAACAACAACAACAAAAACCCTATATGGAAGTGGAATAGAAAATTGACAAAATCCTAATTATTGATTTAAGCATCACTACCCATTTGAAAAAGGCCACTGTGATTTTAGTTTATCAGCAGACACTTAGGATGCACTGAACTGAACATTGAGAATCAGTGCTTAAAAATATCTCAAGTTCCGTCTTTTAATTCAAATGTTGATGGGTTTTCCCAACAGTTAATCACTTTTGAGCCTTCTTTAACAGTCTTTCTCTTTGAAATCCAATATCCATTTTCAAAGTCACTTGTGGGCTTGTTGTTTGTCAGCGGGGCTTTCACCAGGGAGCCACTTTCTGGGCTATTATTCTGAACTAGGTTACCAAATTCCTTTATGTTGCCTCTGAGAGAACACTGACTTTTATTCTACTTGGAGTTTTAGAACAGTTCGTCAAAGTCACCTTGATATTGAACACTTGCATGCATGCATAGAACTACTGAAAAATAGTCATAAAATCATTGCATGAAAGGAGTCACTGAAAATCGAGTACACATTTATTGATTTTCTCCTTGAAGAGAGAAAGAAAGCAGGTAGGTTGGAAATTAACAATTATTGAGTTCCTCGTATAAGCCAAACTCTATGTTAGGCACTTTCAAAAATATTATTTTATTAAACCTCATGATATCCCTGCAAGATACTTAATATTGTTTCATTATTATTATTATTATTATTATTATTATTTTACTGATGATGGAACTAAACAAGATCAATTATCTTGCCTAACTTCACACAAGTTATAAAATGTATAAGATAATAAATAATGCCATGCTAGATGGTCTCTGCTAAAATTTTACACTGATTTTTTTTTTCCATTTAATTCTCTTTGATATCTTATAACGTACACACTATTATGGTCATCATTTTATAAATGAAGAAAGTGAGGCTTAGACAGATTAATTTGTCCAAGATCACCCAGCAAAGTAGCAAAGCTGGAATTCAAAACTCAGATCTGTTTATGTACTCCCTATAGTCTAAATCCCTATGCAGAGTAATCTGCTAACCACCACAGTAAATTCTAATCCAGTTTGGAAGCTGAGCTATGTGAAAGTGATGAAACAAAAAAATATACCCTAGGTAATAAAGTTAAAGGGGCTTAGAATTTGGAGTCAGAATACGAGGTTGAAGTCTTAGATCTCTCATTTTCAACCCTATAATCTTAGGCAAGCGAACACAGTTCTCAAAATAAAGATAGTAATATTGTTTATCTCATAAAATGGTTTTTAAGGTTAAAACGAGGTAACATAGTGAAAGCTGCCTGTGAATTGTAAAAACATTATGCACATGAATTAGCATTAATATTAGTACACAGTCAGAGGAAGGCAAATTTTCTCCAAATTTGGGGAGACCAGGTAGGAGTTCATTGAGGGATTGGCATATTATAATTGTAAAACAGAATGAAGCAAAACTACCCACGTCATGACACTTCATATTGAAGCCAAGACTCTATAATCATTTCTAGTGCTTTTAGGAAATGCTTATGTGTAAATAAATGCCAGAGAGACCAAGGCCATATCAATCAATATTCTCAAAGTTAGTTATTAAATACAATGTGTGTGTATGTGTGGTATTTAACATTTTGGGTGGAAAACATCTGCCTTAAAATTAGTCAGAGGTAATGCTAACCACAGAAGTGTTCTCTAAGAAGACCTGGTCTGTTTGCCATTGTCTGAATCTAGTTTTTAATAACATCAGAAATGGCTCTTTTCCAAAATCAAAGCAATGTAACTACTATCTGTCATAAACCTAACACAGGTCTTAGACAGTTTGAGTGCCCAAATCCCAGAATCAGATATTTTGTTTATGAAGATTAAATACTCTATTCTAGAAGGGAAGTGGATTTTAATTTAATATGGACTCTCTGAATGGCTTAGCCTCAAGGGAACATACATATACACACACACACACACATATATATATATATATATATATATATATATATATATATATATATATATATATATATGTATGTATATTCCCTTGAGGATATATGTGTATATATGTATATGTATATATACATATACATATATACACATACACATACATGCTCATAGAGAAAGACGGAGATAGAAACAGAGACAGGGAGAGAGAAAAGAGGAGCTGAGTAAGAGAGTAAGATTGGGAGCCTCTCACACAAGCTGCCTTGTGAGCGAGGGAGAATTGTGGATCTCCACAAAGCTTTGGGTGAGCACTGATCACTAACTGGGTGGCAGACGTGTAATCTGGAGATAAAATATATCTCCATGAGGCAAAAAATATAATGACACAAGAGCATTAAGGTCAGAATCATTAATGCAGTCCCCACCATGTCTATATAACTCTGGACATTCACCTTCTTTGGGCTTCACAATCATACGTGGAGATAATAATTTCTTTCTTTTTTTAAATTTATTGAGGTGACAATTGTTAGTAAAATTACATGGATTTCAGGTATACAATTCTGTATTACATCATCTATAAATCCCATTGTGTGTTCACCACCCAGAGTCAGTTCTCCTTCCATCACCATATATTTGATCCCCCTTTACCCTCATCTCCCACCCCCCACCCCCCTTACCCTCTGGTAACCACTAAACTATGTGTCTATGAGTTTTTGTTTCTCATTTGTTTGTCTTGTTCTTTTGTTGTTTTTGGTTTATATGCCACATATCAGTGAAATCATATGGTTCTCTGCTTTTTCTGTCTCACTTATTTCGCTTAGCATTATACTCTCTACATGCCCATTTCAAGTACTTGTTTTGAAGCTCAAATGAGATCACGTACATGAAAACATTTGCTAACTAGAAGGGCTATGTAAATATTTGTTGGTTGGTTCATTCATTCATTTTATTTATTTATATAACTTAACGTGTAGGGTATCACCCTGGTGATACCAATAGTTATCAGTCATGGATCTTAACAGTAATGGGCATAAAAATCTAAAAAAATGAATCATGTAGGTAAAAAACATTATAAAGTACTATGTGGGTTCAGTTAAGGAAGAGATTGCTTAAATATAGCTGAGGGGACATGGTGGATGGAGCAGGGATGGATTTGGAAGAAGTGACATCGGAAGTGGTGCTACGGCTTGAACTGTGTCCCAAAAGTTCTGTGTTGAAGTCCTAACCCCAGGTATCTCAGAATATGACCTTATTTGAAACAGGGCCATTGCAGAGATAATTGTTTAGATTAAGATAAGGTCATACTACAGTAGTGTGTGTCCCTGCTCCAATATGACTGTGTCCTTATAAAAAAGGGAAATTTGTACATAAATGCACACACACAGATAGAATGCAATATGAAAATTGGAGTTATGCTGCCAGAAGCCAAGGAACTACCGGAAGCTACAAATGAGACCTGGATCAAACCCTTCCCTAGTGCCTTCCGAGGGAGCTTGCCTGCTGTTACACTAATCGCGTGCTTTTAGCCTCCAGAACTGTGAGATAATGAATTTTTGTTGTTTTACTCATTCAGTTTATCATACTTTGTTATGGCAGCCTTGGAAACTAATATTGTTGGTTATATACATATTACAAGAAAGACAGTTTATGTACAGAAATGTACGTTATTAATATGTTTATTAGTATTATTAAACTAATATAAAATATAAATATAATTATTATAATACAATGATATGCTTATAATATTAAGAACCTAACACAGTGCTTGGCACATTCTAGGTACCAAATAAATATTTGTTGAGTGAATGTTTTAATGAATAAAAAGGAGATCACAGAAAAAGGCGTGGATTGGCATCAAGTATATATTTTGTATCGCTTTCATACTTCCCCAACGCCTGGCCCAGTCCTCTACTTATCACACACACACACACACACACACACACACACACACACACAGTCAGAAAAATCCACATTCCTGTGAAAAATGCTGCCATTTCACCTTTGTTTACTTCAAGAAATTCTATCTAGGAAAGTAAAGAAATTTTTTTTTAAAAAAGGCAATAACAAGGAATTCAAAACTTGTGAAAATCAAAATTCTGAGACAAATGCACTTTAGAAGATTGAAAGCTGTGATCCCGAGAGGGAACACTCCACTATAAACATTTCTCACAGAACACGTAGTGCTCTCAAACACGGTGCTCTGATGAAAAGCCTTAAAGACCAAGGGCCTCTATTTCTCTATGGCAGGAGCAGCAATTGTCAAATTAATATCAGAAGTACACTCCTGAATCAAATTGTTGCAAGTGTACTAATAGAGAAGGCATCTTATAAAATGCAGATGGAGCTTTTGCAATCATTGCCTAGACCAAATGTTTTCAGAGAAAATGGGTCTTAATTTACTCAACATATTTTGGTTTTGTAATTTTCAAGATTAATTCTTGCCAATGGCTGAAAAACATGAGGCTCTTAAAAGGCAAGCTTTTAAAATGCATTCTGGAGTCGGGTACAGAGTTATGAAGATGGGGGTGGGGGCTGATTACTGTGTCCGTGTCCACTACAGATGTGTGAGGGGGTTGGGCAGTCAGCTCAGGAAAAAGAGCTCATCCACCTACTGGGAAAATATAGCAGCGATAACAGTCTGGCTCAGAAATTTACAAAGTGGATGCTAAATTTAGGGAAGTGAGTCAGGTTTCCAACTAAGGGGAAAATGATACAAATCCATGAGAACAACCAGCTGCATGACCTTGGGGAAAGTTATTCAACTTCACTGATTTCAGAATCTTCATTTGTAAAATTAAAAAAAGAAAATTAAATCACATGATCTTTAAACTCCCAGTACTTAATAAGAGAAGAGGGGAAAGCATAAGAATTCTGTGACCTCTGCAGAAAAGAAAAGATGCTATGTCCCAGGTAATAGCATTGCATTCATACTTGTCCTACCCAGAGTATAAATGTAGACATTGTAAATATTTTTTTTTAATGATGATGAATGAAATCATCACATGGTCAATTACTGCATCTGTCAGTTAAACTTCTGCACACCTGCCACCTGCTGAGTCCTACACCACCTGCTTCTCTTGTTGGATTACCAGTGGGTGTTTTAGTGCTTAATTGTGGCACATGAATTCTCTCAAAAGAATACAATTTACATGTGTTTCCTTATTCACCCATCCATTCATTTCCCCATGCATTGATGGGTATGATAGGCCAAGCATAGTGTTAGGCATTGGTGATATAAAACGACAAAGACAGACCGGCCCCTGGTCTCATGAAGCTCCCAATCGAGTAGGGTGAGATAAACAAACAAGCAGATGCTTATACAATGCTGCTGGAGCAGTGATGCGGTGTATTCAAGAACACACAGGGGCTACGAACCCACAGCTGAGTGATCAGGAAAGAAGATGTGATTGAAAAAATTGATAGTTATGATGGCACCCAAATGATAGCTAGGTATTCACCAGATAAAGAGTAGGGAGAAGGGGGTTTAAGCAGAGGAAACAGTATGTCAAAGGTCTGGAGGAGACTGAGTGCCTGGGGATAAAAGCAGTTTAATCTACGTGGCTCATGCCGCACAGCGAAGGAGGGCTGTGAAGAAGGGGCAGGCTTCCAGCTGGGGAAGTGAGGGAGGTGAGGGGGTCTAGCTCACGACAGATGTGCTGAGGAGCCAGGTGTCATGCTGAGGGCACTGGAGCTACAGAAGTTTTTAAGCAGAGGATGTGATGTGATGAGATGTGCATTTATGGAAGATCACTGATGCCCTGTGGTTCTCATCTGACAAGCGCACTCAGGGAAGCCACTGGCTCCGGGGTCACGTCAGCTTTTACACCTGGGAGTGGCACAGCACCCCTTCTCCACCCAGGTTCCCATGACTGTGCCCATTCTGCAGGGCAGCCAGCGTTTCACAATACTAGTTATTCACGTCTTCAGAATCATTTGCGATAGGGAAGTAGAGGTGCTTGAACTGTTACAGTCCTTGGTGGGATTCTCATTTTCCTTAGGTCTAGGATATAGAAGCTCCTTGTAACTCCTACAGTCAATGTGTCAAGGGCGATTCTGGACCCACCTTGAACCTTTTCTAGCCATCGTGCAAGCAGTTTGGGTTTCCTATCTCTTCCTTGCCTCTTGCTCGATTAACAAAAACCTCATTTCATGCAGAACGTTGTGTCCAACACCGGGCAAGACAAGGTGCTTTTATCCGATACCTTACAGCCATGAGACACAGTGACACAACTCTGGACAATGAAACCATAAGTGCAAGACAGTGGGGGGGCCTGGGAAGGCTTTTGTTTTATATGATAAAAGCGGAAAGGTGCTCCCCTTTTTCTTCATCCTGCCCTGAATGTGGACATGATGACTGGAGTAGCTGAAGGCAAGACGACAAAAAATCTCAAAGTCCATGCTTGAGACACTTAACCAACTGTGGCAACTGCCCTTTTCTAGATTTCTTACATTAAAAAAAAAAAAAAAAAATCCTATTTACTTAAACATTAGAATTTTGTTACCTGCAACCTAATACTTCTTAACAATTAGGAAGATAACAACATTTATCTTGTTGGAAAATACTGAAGTATATGAAAAGTTTCAGCAATAAGTTCAATTTTAGATTTGTTGGACTCAAGTTTCTGAGAACCAGCTAAGTGGGGTGTCCAAGCAAGAACTGGTTGTGTATGTTGGCATGTTTTCTTCGGTGTTTTGCATTTGGGAAGGATGGAGGGAAGGCAGGAATGAGGGGGACGAAGTTGGGGATGGAGGTCAGATCAGCATCCTGACCACTGATCATAGACAGGCTACACCTGAAATCACTGTCCTGTTTCTGTGCTTTTTATATTTTGAACACACAGGAGGCAAAGGAATGGCTAAGGATTGTAGTTCCTTCAAGCTTTTTCTGTTACCTGGGAAGTGTCTGTTGTGTACGTTTTTCTCTCTTAAGTAGGAAAGAAAAAACGAAAAACAAACAAAAGTCTGGCAGTCTTTTACTGTTAGTGATAGGGAGAATTTCAGGGTTCAATCTTTTCTAAACTATAAGGAAATTCTGATTGGCCACGGGTGTTCTTTAGTAGATAACTGCAGACCAGCAGAAAGAAGAGCAATGCATAATTACACTGTTACCTTTTGTCTCTCCCTCCTTTATTTTAGTGGTAAATTATCAGAAAAAAAGAGGAAAGGGATATAGTGGGGAAAACGGAGAAATTAAGAGACTAAATTGTAGTATTTTGGCATTAGGAAAATAAACTAGTGCCCAACTATCAATACTCTGCAAACAGAGAGCTACTCCAACACTCCCATTAGGCAATGTAGGTTAGGTTATTTTGGTTATGAAAAACAAGCTCAGTCAGATAGCCAAACAATGAAGATTTGTTATGGAGTGTTATTGAAAAGAGGGGGTGAGGATGGGAGAGAAAAAGAAATTAGGCACTCCTGGAGAAATAAGGAATTATGGCACTGCCAAGTTTGTTGCAGTATGGGAAAGTACTGGAAGGTCATTCTGGAACCTAACCAGGATTTGGAATTGGATTATTTTATTTCAACAGCAGTCAATTGGATTTTAACCTACATGTAACTTGAGAAACTCTCCAGCTGTTTCTTTTCAGGTTTCTACACTACTTTTCCACTACAGACAATTTACCCTCTGATCAATTTTCTCCACCTCATCCTTACTCATGGTTTCTGCTGCCTCCTAATGTTACTCATGCCCCTTCTGCTTTATAGCTCATTGTATTCTTTCAGCTCCCTCTCCCACTGCCAATCAATCTTTAGAACTGCCCAATGTAGAATTTGGAGCAGGAATCTGAAGTGGCCGGGCTCATCCTGACTGAGCAGAGCTATACTATGGATTGGCTGTCTCAAAGGCCATCCGCCAGCAAGTTTTCCCCTTGGATGAGGTTTCACTCCTGTTTCAATCAGTGTAGCTAGGAAGGATCACATAGGTACAAGCCAAGATCCCTTCCCTTTAGCAAGGACCATGGGTGAGGGGGCCATTCCTTGCAGACAGCGAGTCTGGAGGAAACCAAGTTAGCTCATTTAGCGCTTCTGAGAACCATCAAAAAGGGGGCAGTTAAGAAATATGTTAGTGCGCATACTGCCATGCAGAGAGTAACTTCCTATCTATAGTTTCAGAACCAGACATTATAGGATAATTATAGAATAAATACGTGTGTGAATAGCTGATTCGATTTAGAAAGATGACTGCTATTTCCCTGCAGTGGTATCAAATGACTGGGTTTATTTTCTCAAAGACCTTAGTAACACATGTTTCAACAAGCTTAGCACTTTTGCTTGGGATATAAACGTCAAACTGTCAAAATCATAAAAAAAAAAAAAAACTCTCTGAAACAATTTTTGAAAAAAGCTTAATAGAAAAGAAAAATGCATGAACATTATAAAGAAACCAAATACAAATGCCAATCAGGAAAGTAGGTGAAATAGAACAGTATACAGCCATTTTTTCCCCCACAGAAATCTTAACTCATTTAGAATTTAATCTATGTAATTTATTTTTTCAAATTCCATTTAGGATAATGTCCTGTTGATACTTTGTATCTTTTCAGGCAATGTGCCCAGGTGTAGAGACATCCTTTCTGAAACACTGTTTGCTCTCTTATTTAGCACGTTTACAATGTATCTTAATTATTTTATGCTGAGTGAAGCATTTTAGTACATTTATAAGGTAATGTTATTTAGAATCCTCTAGGACATTTACCTTCTTCCCCTCAGTTCTTTTCTTGTAGCTGAAAGGCATAGTCTGCAAATTCATTTTTACATTCTTGTGTGTTTTTTTATCATGGTCTTCGTCCCTTCTTTCTTTAGTATTACTTTTAACAAGTGAGGCCACCTACCTTAGGTCTTCCTTTTAAGCTATCTGAAGTTTCAATAGATTTTATTGGCATTCTTTTCCCTAATTTCTTTTCTCTGTTGCTCTGCAAGAGAAAAACAGTCTTCATTTAACACCTTTACTCGTCTCTTAATCTTCTCTACAGATTTTTCTATACCTAATATAAATTGGATATTGCTGAAACTCAAGTAGTCTAAGCAGTCATTCTTTCAATATTTATGAAGTGCCTATTAAGTGTTAAACACTGGGAAGGCTGCTTGACCAGATAATATGTTGCCTTTCCTCTTCTGGTCTCTGAATGTTTTTGTGTATGTTTTAGGATGAGGATGGCATTCTGTAGCATTCTACTGTCAATACAGTAATTTAACAAATATAATTTACTAGTCCTACTTATTTTTCGCCTAAAATGAACTACATTTCATCTTTCTTTGGCACTACTTGTTGGAAAGCTATAATTTGTTTTGTATGGGGGAAGGGAGGATGTCCAAAATACATGATTTGCCAAAGTCAAAACTTAAGGTCATTTTACAGAGAAAGACAGATACCATATGATTTCACTTACACTTGGAAACTAAAAACCAAAACCAAAACCAAAAACAAAATAAACGAACAAACAAAACAGAAACAAACTCATAGATACAGAGAACATTTTGATGTTTCCCAGGTAGGAGAGGGGTGGAGGGGGATGGGTAAAAAAGGTGAAGGGATTAGGAAGTACAAATGGCAGTTACCAAACAGTCACAGGGATGTGAAATACAGCATAAGGAATATAGTCAATACTATTGCAATAACTCTATATGGTGCCAGGTGAGTACTAGACTTATTGGGGGGAATCACTTCATAAGTTATATAAATGTCTAATCACTATGTTGTATGCCTGAAACTACTATAATATTGAATGTCAACTATAATTGAAAAATAATTTTTAAAAAAATTAAGGTAATTTTGTATCCAGAACCCAAATTACTATAATGGACTCATTAGTGGTGTCATAATCATATTTCAAAGACAATGGAATATTTCACTTATTGATTACATTCTAAATTCAGATGTTTTGTCAGTTCTTCTAGGTTGTTCTGTTGCCTCTTTTCCCTTTTCAAGTCTTACTAACAGATCCAAGACTCCTTCCTTGCAGTCTGTGATGGTTAGTTTTGTATCAGATTGAATGGGTGAAGAGGTGCTCAGATAATTGGTCAAATATTATTCTGGGTGTTTCTGTATGGGTATTTTTGAATGAGACTGACATTTAAATCATTGACTGAGTAAAGTGGATTGCCTCCTTAAGGTGGGTGGGCCTCATACAATCAGTGGAAGGCCTGATTTTAACAAACAGGCTAACTCTTCCCTGAGTAAGAGAGAATTCTTTCTTGCCTGACTGATGGTCCTTGACCTGGGATATTGGGTTTTTCTGCCTGTCCTTAGACTGGACCTGCACCATTGGCTCTCCTGTTTCTCAGGGCCTCACCTGGCACTTAACTATTATTGTCCTTGCTGCGTCTCCGGCTTGCCAACTCACCGTGCAGATCGTGGGACCTGCCAGCCTCAATCCCATGAGCCAAATCCTTATCTGAAAACCACTCAATCTTGTTCTCTCTCAGCTCTGTACAGATGCACCTTGACTCATGATAGGGTTACGTCCCAATAAACCCACTGTAAGTTGAAAATAGCATAAATCAAAAATGCATTTAATACACCTAACCTACCGACCATCATAGTTTAGCTGAACCTATCTTCAAGGTGCTCAGAACACTTCCATTAGCCTCTAACTGGGCAAAACCATCTAACACAATGAATACACTGTAGAGCATGGGTTGTTTACCCTCCAGGTCGCACGACTGACTGGGAGCTGTGGCTAACTGCTACTGCCCAGCTTCACAAGTGTCCTACAGCGTATTGCTAGGTGGGGAAACAATCAAATTTGAAGTATGGTTTCTACTGAATGCGTACCCCTCCCACACCATCATGAAGTCAAAAAATCCTAAGCTGAACAATTAAGTTGGGCTCTCTCTCTCTCTCTCTCTCTCTCTCTCTCACTCTCTCTCTCTCTCGTATTTATATACAAAATCTGGCATCTCCTATTGGATCCATTTCTCTGGAGACCTAACTAATACAAAATCCTACTGGCCAGCCATCCTCCATTCTATCTTCTCGTGGAGGGAGGAAGCAGACAGGTAGCCATGGGCAAAACACAAGGAGGGTAGTTTCATTAAGAGAGTAAAAGGGCTAAGGAGATAAATATTTTTTTGGTGGGGGTGGGAGGCATCTCTCATCTGCTCCATAATTTTACAGCTGAGGAAATTGAAGTTCAGGAAGTTATGATTTGTATAAGGTCACATAACTAATAAGAGGCAGAATAGGTATCTCATCCAAAAATATGTTCCAGGGAAATAAAATTTACATTGTAATTGCCATTCCCTATCTCCTTATATCTGAGTCGGTATAGTCTTTCTCTTCTGGAGTATTCTCAGGAATGACTAGTGTATTTTTTCTTTTGTGGCATTACCTTGCTATAAAGCAGTTCATTAATAAGCACTCACCATTTCTTTTGGCTGGTATCTCCTGTGCTCTCTCTCAATTCTTTGTGGGACTCATTTCCATTTTATCACACAATATAAACAACACAACTTAGTTTTGTCATTTTCAAAAACACTGTTTTTTCAACCATTCGTATCAGATTTTATTTGTCCTATTAAGTCCTGAATTCCATACTCCAGGCAGGCAATTTCTTGAGTGGTGCAGTAGACTGAAGCGTGTTCCCCAAAATTCAGATGTTAAAGGCTCAACAGCCAATGTGATATTTACAGATCAGACCTTTTGGAGGTCATTAGGTTTACATGAGGTCATGAGGGTAGGGCCTTCACGATGGAATTAGTCCCTTGTAAGAGACACCAGAGAGCTTGTTGTCTCCCTCTCTCTCTCCTCCGTATGAGGACACAGTGAGAAGGTGGCCACCTACAAGCCAGGACGAGAGCCCTCACCAAAACCTGACCATACTGGCACCCTGATCTTGGACTTCCAGCCTCCAGACCTGTAGAAAATAAAATTTTGTTGTTTAAGCCATGAAGTCTATGGTATTTTGTTATGGCAGCCAGAGTACACTGATACAAGTGGGTTTAGCCATTATTAGTAACACCAGGTTTTACTAATTTATCACAGTTGGTTTGCATAGTTCATTGGATCATCACTGGACTTGACAGACACATCTCCTAATTTGAAGCCCATGAGTATTCCATTTTGGCCAACATGGGTATGCCACTTAGAACTTTCTCAGAACAGAAAACTATGTCAAGTTAACCTGCAAGTTAACAGCAAGAGTACCAAGACCAGGGTAAAGAGAAATGGAGCTTATTTCCTACTAGTGCTGCCTATGGGAAAAGGGGACAGGAAGAACTGGGAGGAGCCAACAGCTTTCTCCTTCATCCGTCTTCCCAAGGGAAAATACAGGAGGATGATGATCTCTAAGGCCCAGGCTTTCAATCCATAGATTCAGGAATTTTGCATTTCACAAACCAGCAAAATTATTTTAGAAATTGGAAAAGGAAATTCCAGAAATTGGAAAAAGAAAATGGTGGCTGTCTGATTCTTAACATCCCCTAGGTCCTCCTAAATAAAACGATACATTTAGCAAGGAGAGTAAGTTAAACCTTAGATGACTTATGCCTCCAGTGTTAGGAGACAGTGAACACTGCAACCTTCAAATCACCGGTAAGTAGAGAAGAAACACTTCAACAGAGTTCCCACTTCTCTACTACTGCTGGCAGGCCTGTGGTGAGGACAGCACGTAAGGGGGAGTTTAAGAAATTCTGTGAAAAGGAGTAGGTGGGACCAGAGGACTGAAAAAAAAGCAAAAGTAAAACCATCCCTAGAAAGTGCAACAATGAAGGCCAAAATTCTGAACATAGATCGGTATTTGATAGTTCATGGAAGTAGGTACACAGAAGAGGCAGGACTGGAAGTGGCAGCTTTGAAGAAGCTGTATCCAGAAAAGAAGGGGCAGTAGAAGGAAAGACAGAAATAAGAAAGGGAAATCAAGTATCTGAAGGTGACAAAAGAGACAAGGCACGCTGAGCTTTCTCTTTCCCCAGCAACACAACTCATTTCTGCTGCTGAAAATCCCCGTCCAAAAAAAGACCTACGCAGCTAAAAATCATACCAGCACACTCCACCTAAATAAAATATCCTCAAACAAGGCATGTGGTATATGAAAAACTAGCCTAAATCAGAAGTATGAGTTCTAAAAATAGAAAAGTGCAACACAAGGGAGACATGAGAGTTGACTGAATGCTGGAAAGACATAGAAAAAAGAAATTATATCAGAAATAAAGAATACATTCAAAGGTACCTGAGAGAGTTATTTGGATAAAAATTTAAGGCTTGAAAAAAAGCAGGGAAAAACAACCAAGAGAATAAAAAGGAAATAAAGAAGTTAAAAAGGTCACAGAGAAAGTGGTTAAAATAGAAGAAGACTGGCAAACAGGGCTGAACATATGCTAACTAATGTCACAGAAGGACAAAAACAATGGAATCAAACTAATACTTAAAACTGTAAAAGAAAACTTTCCAGAAATAAAGGAAGAGTTGAATCTATACATAGAAAGGGCCCATCAGGTACCAGAAAAATTGACCTGGAATTATCAACTCTGATACATATCTTAATAAAACTACTGGACTCTGAAAATTAAAATAAAATAAAAAATCTTTAGGGTCTTCAGGCAAAGATAAATAATCAAAAAGCAAAATTAGACTGAAATCAGACTGCTCAAAACAGCATACAAAGCAAGGCAACAGTGAAGCTACATTTTCATAAAACTTAAGGAAAGAAAATGTGAACCAAGAAAGATATATACAACCAAGGTATCCTTTAAATACGACTATAGGAAAACAATGTTGAACATGCAAGAACTGAGAGAATAAATATAAATGTGTAATATAAAAGCTACTAGAGGATGACTTTCATCCAACCTAGATGATTGAGAAAACTTAGGCAAAAGTACTAATCACGAGCAATTCACATTTTTAATTGTAGAGGTTAAGACTGAAACAATGGTGGGGGCAGGGGTAGGATAATATGTAAATATTGTTTTGATAAAGTAGAAAAATGCAATTAAAAATGAGAGATGGGAGAGTAAAAAAATGTAGAAAAAGAACATTGACTCTCACTTAGGAACTTTTTTCAAAAGCAAAGAGGACACATTACAAAAAACAAACAAAAAAATCCACAAGGATTCACAGTACTTACAATATACACAGAAATTATAACAAATAATATAATAAAATTAAGCCCAAACATAACAGTCACTTCAATAAATGTGAATGGATTTAACTCAAGGTCAAAAGACAAACTTCAAAAAAGCATTAAATGAGACAAAAAAGGTCACTTTATAACATTAAAATCCACATTTCACATTTAGGATGTAACAGGTATGAATATCTATACAACAAATAACACAAGTCACCACCTATAAAAACAAATACTACGAGAGGCAAGGTAAGACAGAAACACACCACTATTAGACACTTTTACACATGGTACAAGACAGATCCAGTGAACAACACAAAAAAGTAAGGATATATAAGAACTAGAGAACATAGGTAAATATTTTGGATATATATTAACTACTACATCCTAATAATAGAGAAAATACAATCTTCACAAGTATACATGACACATTCACATAGCTGTGTAAAAAACACTGATCATATATTAGGGCACAAAGAAAACATCAGCAGGTACTACAAAGTTATCACAAACTTTGCTAATCATAAAGCAATAAAAATAGAAAATAATGCAACCAAAAAGGCTCTTCCACTTAGGAATTAAAGGTATTCTGATAACTTAACTGTCAGGCAAAACAGGAAATACAACCAAAAATTAAACAATTTCTGAAAACAATAAATATATCTGTGGAATACATTCTAAGCACTGATCACAGAAAATTTCATAGAAATACCTGTATTAATAAAAAATGAAGATTAATTACATTCTCAACTGAAAGAGCCAGAACTAAGTAAAATAAAAGAAAGTCCAAGATAAAATGAAGAGCTGAAAATTTTTTTAAAATTAGAGCATAGAAAAATAATACATCAAATTAATGAGTAAAATCCCGTAAAACAAAAACATCGACAGAGGATTTGCTTGTTTAATAAACAAAATAAAAGGGGAGATGTTGAAGACACACAGAATAAGAAATAACAATAAAAAGCTATTGATGGAAAATAAATAAAAAAATTATTTTATTCACTTCAACGCAAATGTATCTGAAAACCTAGAGGATATGGATACTTTCTTAGAAAAATACAGTTTAGCAAAATGACTACTGTACAAAGTTTTAAAAAGTTTGCATAAAAGAAATAATTATCAAGAAATTACTTCATAAAAAAAGCACCAAGCCCAGATGGTTTCATAGAGGAATCGATACATTTGTCTACATATTTTAAATTTGCATTAAAAATGCAAAATAAGAATCACAAAAAAGGTATAAAAGTGGTCCTTAAAAATGAAAGATGCTAAACTTCACTCATAGGAGAAATGGAAATTAAAGATAAAATTAGACACCATTTCTCACCCATCAGATTGGCAAAAACTAGAAAGCTTGACAATTTATTGTTAGTGAAGCTTTGGGGTCTCCTGGTGGAATATGAATTGCAATAACCTTTATGGAGATTTGGCAGTATCTAATAAAACTACATATGCATATGTCCTTTGACTCTGTAACCCCACTTCTAGGAATGTACTCCAAAGGTATACCTCAAACAAAACAGAAACACATCATTCACTGTAAATTATGTGAAATTTTGCAAAATTATAAGCACTACCAAAATGCCCAAGCATAGGAGATTAACAGATAAACTGTGGTACCTACACACCATGCAATGCTGGACTGATAGATAGATAGAGATTGGGAGATAAAGATATGAGTTCACATGGAGTGTTTATTGGAGATGTTTAGTGAAAAATGTGAAGTCCGTAATAGCATGTATGTAAAGTAGCTAATAATAAGCACATGAAAGGTGTTCAATTTCCTTTGTCATTAGGGAAATACAAATTTAAACCATTAGATACCACTTTGTATCTACAAGAATGTCTATAATATAAATGTTAACATATGTTGGTGAGGATGTGGAGAAACAAGAACCCTCACACATTGCTGGTGGGAATGTAACATGGTACAGCCACTTGGAAAAATTTGTTAAAAAGTTAAATATAAATTTATTATACAAGCCAACAATTCCACTCAGGTTTCTACTCAATGAAAACTATGCCCACAAAAAATCCTTGCAGGTCAATGCCCATAGAAACATTATGCATCATAGCCAAAAAGGAAGCAACCCATGTCCAACTGTAAATAGACATGCAAAGTTCATATACTGGAATACTATTCAGCAAGTCGTATTGACAGAAATGCTGACATATGCAATGATATGGACCTCAAATACCTTATACTACATAAAAGCCAGACTAAAAAGGTATCACTGTATAATTCTATTTATATGAAATGTCCAGAAAAAAAAATATCTATGGAGATATAAAGTAGCTATTGGTTGCCTGGAACTAAGGAGCCAGGATTGGGTGGGAACAAGGATTAATTGTAATGGGCATGAGGGATTTTTATTAGGATGAAAATGGCCTACAACTGGATTGCGGTCAGAATGCACAACTCTTAAAATGGGTCAATTTTGTGGCACTGAATTGTGTAAGAAAGAGGGGATAAGAAAACTCATTTACCTTTCTTCATAAAAAGAAACAGGGAAAAACAGTGAAGTTGGATACCTACAGGGGGTCAGGGGGGATGGACAGAAGACATATGAGTGACACTTCTCTCAGAATACCTTTTGGTATATAGTTTTTGTAAGCATGTTAATGTTCTATATTTAAAAAATAAAATTAAACCAACAAGGATGGGAAGTGTGTGGGGGGGGGGGAGGGGGGAGAGTGGAGGCTTAAACCTGGAAGAAAACTGAAACAAATAAACTCAATTTATTTCAAATAACATAATCACAGTGAAGGAGGAACAAAGAATGAATCCAAGTAATTTATGAACACAGGATGTAATTATGTATCTTAGCCTTAGGCAGAATACAGATAGGGAGAGAACTACAATCTTGCAGTCTTTTAAGTGTGTTTTTTACAGTGATGTGGGTAAATGCAAGAAAAACTATTTTAGATGTATTATAGGGATTGAACAATTGAAAAACAGACTTTTTTGGGAGCCAGGATTCTGAGGAAGGGACAGAGAAATATGGAATGGGAAAGACAAGAAAGAATCCTACGAACACGATTTCTGAAATCAAATGTAAGATGTATAAGAGCACAGGTAAAACATACGTGTGCATGCATACTTGTGTGTATATGCACATACATGCACATTTCCTACTACTGTCGGCTGAACAGGCCAAGCCCAGCAGCATTGAGCACACATCCAGTAGCCAGATCCATGTATCCACCATTCCCGAGGGTTCCTTGGAGACACTGCTGATTTCAGATCTTGGAACATCTTTTATTTAAGACAATGTGCTTAAAAAAACAAAAACAAAAAATGTAGTGGATGCCACAAAGACATAGAAACCACACTGAAGAAGCTTCTACTGTTCAAATCTAAGACAATTTAAGCAACAAAGTAATGAATAATAAGCCACTGAAAAAATAGAAAACCGAGAGTCCAAAACAATGGTTAATAAATTCACGTGGCTGAATGGATGGATGAGGAAGGAGGCTTCCTTCTTACAGTAGAATGCTGAGTGCCAACTGGTACATGCAGGAATGCTGGAGTTGGAAAGTCACCATTTTGCCACTATTAAAGACTGAGTAAGCAAGAACCATCAATGGATGCTAAATACTGATGTTAGCATGACTTCAGTCTCCCACAGGTTGTTTATTAGATACAAGGTAAAAAAAAAACATAAACTATACATTGGACAAACTGAACACCACCTTGACCCAATGACCAAAATGAACATCTCCAACGAAGAGCAGATGGACCCTGTATGCCCAAAACCTGATGACATAGTATCACCAACGTGGTTATTCTGACCAGGAACGCATAACCTCAATCTAACGAGGAACCCCAAAATGAAGAACATTCTATTAAAAAGGGGAGGAGGCAGAAGACTGTATTCTTCAAAAACATGTCATGTCAATGCCATAAAAGACAACGGTGGCCATGGAAATGAACCAGAGTAAAGGAGACTTCAGGGAAGGTAAAGAAACAAGAAAAAAAAAGAAAAAAGCAAATGATAAAATCAAAATGGTAAAATCTTAACAATAGGTGAAAAACATGTGGATGTTCTTTGTACTACTTTATTCTTGCCAATTTTCTGTAAATTTGAAATTATTTCCATAAAAAAGGTTAAAAAAAATTAGGAGGGACTGATTATTGAGTTGCCAACTTCATGTTTCACCTTATAAGCTTATTAATATGCAATCATTAAAGAAAACAAAACTACCATCTACTATTTATATCATTGTGTTTAAAGGAAGTATGAGGAACATTTTTAACATTCGAAAAATAGCTATGATCACTAAATAAAAAATTACCTTTTAAAATAAATTTAGATTAAAAAAGAGATCACATTGTCCTAGTTTTTCTCATTTCCTGTGGACCAAGGAGAGCTTTGTCAGGGAGTATTTTAAACAAGGTGCATTTCGGCAATGGAGAAATACAGTTCAGTGGAAAGAGTCTGGAGTCTGGAGACAAATGCTGAATTCAAACCCTGGTTCCAGCTGTTACCAGCACTTGTAACCTAAGTTCTCTTAGCCAGTTTCTTCAAGTGCAAGAGATAGTTAATAGGACTGTTGAAAATTAATGTTAACTAGAATAGTGCTTCTTACAGAGGTGCTCAAGAAATGTCTCCTTTTCTTCCTTTCCGTTGGGAGCCAGCCACGTTTGTGTTCTCTGAAGATGTTATCCAACTGGTGCCACATTGGCCCTTTCCTCACGCAACAAACTCAGCCCCCCTTGGGTTACATTAGAATCTGAATTATTCTGAGAATAAACCTCCTTTCTGGAGGTAAACATCATGAAAACACAAATGAGAGATATTGGATAATGGAATGAAAAGATAAAGGGCTTATAAAAACAGATGAGTTGGGGCGCGGCTGGTAACTGATGTGTTCTGTTAAGGAGGTACAGACAACAGGAAGAAAGGCTAATGTTAGAAAAGTCTGCTGATCAAAAAAAATTATACTTTTTCATGTATTCATAAGTCTATTTTGCAAATGAACATCAGTCTACTTCCAAGAGTAAATAATGGTTCGTATCAGAAATAAATAGCAGTAAGATCACCAATTTCTATGTTTTACCAGCTATGTATCTTGGAAGAAAAAAAAAAAATTCAGTAAAATGTTCATAAATTATGAGATTCCATCCAACTGTTGTTTTTTGGCTTCTTTCCACATATTTCCTGTTTACATCTAACAAGACAAATTCCTTTTCTGTTGCCAACGATACTGATTCTTTAAAACATCTATTTTTAAAAATGGAGAAAAAAGTTTTTCAAATAACTATATTGCATTAAAGCAAAATTTATATTGCCAACAGAATATTTAACATTTAAAATCTTTATAAAAGATAAACAAATTCTGATTTTTTCCTTTATTTTATCATAACCAAAAAATGAAATCACTTAACATGAATACTTAAAACATAATTTCCTTAAAACTTCTCTATGGTGAAACAAAACTATACATATTTAAAGAGTGTATCTAATATTATTAACACTCATAACAATTCCAAACCAACTAACATTGGTATAGCTTCAAATTACTACTAGCTGTGGCTATTTTTGGAAAAAAGGTGCAAAGCTTATTAGGGCCCAGCATACCAGAAAGACTTAATTTTACATTGTCACAGAGTTCAAAAAGTGGCATTACAGTGTGAAGACACTATAAATTGCCATCTCTCTCATGTCTCTTAAAACAGGCTGGAAAAATATTTAGTACCCTATATATAATAACTAACAAAAATATTTCCATTGACTAGTTTTTGCCCAGTGATTAAGGACAAAAAATTAAAATTCTTGCTGCTTTATTATCTGATAAATTGCTAGTAAGCGTCTGCTAGACGTTCTTTAGACATTACCCCAAGTAGTTTTGGTCTTCTGATCTCATATATATGTGTATACATGTATGTACATACATATATGTATGCACATACATATACATATATATTCACATATATATCCATGTTTTCAAGTAAAGAAATGTTTAACAGATGTAAACTATTTATTGAATATTTGCCACCAAATATTGTTAAATACATTATCTTGCAGCATATCGCTTTCAAGTTAAAATGTCAGAAACAAACACCAATATTTACAATTCTTTTAAGGAATGTTATATAATGACACATTAAGGCGTAAATTCTTTTGGCTTATAATTCTTAAAAGAATGATAATAGCAAAAGTGATGCAAAATCTTCAGTGTGAGATTATGATTAAGCTACATTTTACAAAAATATGGTGTAAGATGGCAATAATCCCATTCAACATCCTGGATTAGATCCCTGCAGGAGGGACTTATAATTTATACAGTCAAACTTTAAAATTTACAGATAAAGGCAGTTCAATACTGCCACTGGGAAGTACATCTCTTAACATATACAACTTTCAGGCCACAGTTTTGAAGGTCTGAAGTATCAAGTTGGTTTGATGAATTAGTCGGTTGGCACTTATGAACACATTTATTGCCCTGTTCAAAAAAAAGAAAAAGCATTAATTTTATCCAAAAAATTCATTCTTTAAAAATATTATACTCAATGCCATATACTAACAGTAGCAATGAAGTCAATTTAGAAAAAAAGGGTTAGTACTGAGTATAACAACTTTTATTCCAGATGGAATTGAATGGTCCTCCATCACTTGAAACTGTCTAGGAATTACTGCTCCCTAGTGGTACTGGTGGGCAATTAGGTGTTGGTGGCCGGCTAACAACAGGTGGTGCCTGAAGTACCAGGGTTCATTTATAGGTCAAATAACTGGTCAAAAGAAGAGGATTCAAATGTAGTCTCCAGCTGTGGTTCAAAGAACTTAACAAAATAAAATCTGCGAAAGCATTATACTCAGTCTCAAAACCTACATATCAATGAGCATTATAAATCCTGAAGAAAAAGCCAATTATTTCAAATTTGATTCATCCCAATCTCTCTTACCTGCTTTCAAAACGAAAATCTGTGATTTCTAATCTACTTTTAGGCTTATTCTACTTTTAAAACAAAATAAGCATGTAGTTTCAGTATTTCGAAGTTGGTAGTATATAAAAATGTTGTTAAAAAATTACATTGTGCTGTATCACATTTCCTATCAGCCCATCTTCATGTGACTAGAGCATAGAGCTGATGCCCTAGTCCCACTGTGTGGCCTTATCGGTTTCTTAGTAGCCTAGTTAAAGATTGTTATCTTTATCCTGCAGTTCTCAGAAAAAGAGGGCCAAAGAAGAATTAGTTGAATGAAAGTTAATTCGTCCTTGAAAGACAGCTCAAAGATCAGGCTCCAGTAATAATTTTCAGTTTGAGGCAACAGGTATGAAACTCATGACACATTTGTCATACACAAATAATAACTGTAATTTAAAGAAGCTGCCGAATGGAGAAAAGTAGTAGCAGGAAACTTGAACAATCCATATGCCTCTTTAAACTGTTAAAAATAATTATGGGTCCAAAGCATTGGGATTTTAAAATACTGAACCCAAGTGATTCTAATATATAAACATGACAGACAGTAAATAATTTCAGATTAATGAAAATTAGGCTCTATATGAATTTCTACCTTTCAATGTGCTTATTGCACATAGTTCTTAATTAATTAGAACCAGAAATAATGATCCCATCATGTAAATTATTCTTTTAATGTGTTTTTGGTTATTTGGGCTTAGCAGAGGAGATCCGGGAAAAACAGATGTAAGTTTACTTCCAGAACACACCTGCCAGCTTATTAAACTAAGTCATCAAGGAACATTTACCCAAGACAACCTGAATAGTAGTATGGAACAACACAAAACCATTAAAGCTTTAGCTGAGTGTCTTCAATTCATAATATATATACATACAAACATTCTGACCAGTTTGAACGGTTAAAAATAACTTTAAAAATCAACAAACTACTCTAATGTATTATTTTATTATTTTAAAATATTATAACATTGCAATAGCTTGACATGGATGTAGGGATCTTAAAACTTCAATGGAAAGATATGATGTTTGAGGCCCCTGTTAATTATAGCTGAAATAACTGCTATTTTAATGAGTTTAAGAACTATTAGAAATGTTTTTGTCAACAAGTTTCCTAGCAATCCACTTGAGCTACAAAGAATTCACTATAAGGTCCGATGCTGCAGAAGACATGGCCTCTGCATCACCTTACACATTTTATTTTTATACACACACACACACACACACACCCAGGGTGCCAAAAAAAGTATACATATTTTAAGCGATGTTATCTATATATTACTTTTCGAAGTTGAATTGAATTACGGTAGCAATGTGTAGTACGATGTTCACTCAAAAGATGGTGTTAATCAAATGAATGCTAGCGTCACCATGCAACAGGCAGGACAAAGAAAATGGCGGAAGCACAGTTATCGTTCAAGAAGCGCAAGACCATTTTGAGGTGGTATTTGAAATTTGAGAACACTGCGGAAGTACAACGGCAATGGAGGCGTGACTATGCAAAAGAACCTCCAACACACCAAACAAGCACATGCATTCATGATAAATTTGAGATGCATAATACTGTGTAAAGGAATTGAAACAGCATGTGCAGCAATACAAGTGGACACTTTGGTCAACTTTGCTCAAGCAGCAGTTCGCAGTAATCAGGAGTGTCTGGATGCTGATGGTAACCACTTTGAAAACGTCTTGTAATTGCAGAAGTCAAACGTGACTTGTATTCATCTTTTCTTATCGGTATATATTATCATTTTAATACTTTTTTCCTTTCTTAAAATATGTATACATTTTTTTTGGCACCCTCTGTATGTACATACATACATACACACACACACATACACACACAAAATTTCTTGGTTTCTGGACTATTCTACAGTCAAATATATGTAAATTAAAAAATAATGTCCAATTTACCATTTCAGTATTCTACCTGTTTTATAGAATAAGCCTGAAAGCCTCCCTCCTTCTAGGACAATGGATCACAACCTTTGCAGCACTTTAAAATCACCTGGAGCACTTTTATAAAACACCTAAACCCTGGCCCCCCTGCAAGCCAAATGAATAACAATTTCCGAAGGTAGGGCCAAGGCACTGGGATATTTAAAAACAGAACTTAAGAGAATCTAATGTGCAAACAAGATTGAGAACCATTGTTTTAACCTTAGCACAGCAGTTCTCAATAGACCTACAGCATCAGTACTATCTGGAAACTTCTTAGAAGTAAATGCACATTCTTGGGCCCACCTTAGACTTACAGAATCAGAAGCTCCGGGGGATGGGAGCCAAAAGCAATTTGTGCTTTAAGAGGCCCTCCAAGTGATTCCACTGCTACTCAAGTTTGAGAACCACTGCTTCAGGGGTCAGTAAGCCACATCTCACTCACTTTGTTTCTGTATGGCCTGCAAGCTAAGAATACTTTTACATTTTTAATGGGTAAAAAAATAAAAATAAATCAAAAGAATAACACGCAACAAGTGAAAAGTATGTAAAATTCAAATTGCAATGTCTACAAATAATTTTATTAGAACAGGTCATCGTGCTCACATTTCTGTATCATCTATGGCTGCTTTTGAACAACAGCAGAAGTGAAGGTGGCAGTTGCAACAAGCCCACCAAGTCAAAATATTTGCTATTTGGCCCTTTCCATAAAAAGTCTGCCAACCCCTGCACTAGAGTCGAGTTATGGCTGGATTATCAACTATTTCCTTTCTACTTTTAACAGTCTATCTTAGTATTAGCTTAAGTATTAACGATATAGTAAAAGGCTTTATATTTATATGGTATTACTATCATATAAACCACATAATTTATTTACATTTTAAAAGAGAAGGATGATAACAGTACTTACTTGCCATCTTTAAAATAGGTTTTCAGAGTATCACTGAAACTTTTGGAGTACTTTACAAATTCTTTCTTTTGGTGTTCAAGTGCCTACAGACATCAAAAAACAGTAAGAAAAAAGTAATAAATAACAGAAATAACACAAAAGCCAAAGTCAAAGATAGGAGATTACACAGAATGCAGAATAGACTTTATAAAACAGACAAGCATTTTTAGGAATATTTAGGTAAACGCATGTAATAGGATATTTAAATTCAGTGGTTAATGATACAAAACTTCCCAATAATCAAACCGTCTTAGGATTTAATTCAACAAAACAACAAGCTGTTTCATCTAGGGTGGCAGCACATAAGGTTTCTACTGAACTTACCCTGCGGTTCTGGTATTGATATTTCTTGAAGACATTATTCACTGTATCAAGAAGTTCTTTTATTGCACTAGCTATATCCCTGTGGGGTAAGGAAAAAAGAATCTTCTTAAAATAAGTTACATTTGAAAGAAGTTTGTGTATACATGTTTACAAATTACTAATCACACTGTTAACTACCATAAACACCGCATCAAGCACAAATATATGACTGGCTGGTTGAGTGGGGGTTTTAGCCCAGACCCTTCTGTGATCCTGACTTCTCCTGCACTGCTGACCAGACGTTCTACAACATTAACTTGCCCAAATAAGCAGCATTTCACTCAGCATCACTTACTTAAGTTTGTAAGAATATGCCTCTGCCTCTCATCTTTTCCAGTTATGATTTTTCCTTTCTTTCACTAATATAGCTGAATTCAAGTTACCATATTCTCTACTCTTGCTATCTCATGAACAATTATATGAAATTTTGCTACTACATGTAACTTATTTCTATATTTATCCACACTTCAAGTTACATACCTAATAGTTTGATGTTTAAAATATTGCCTCCTCAGGCACAGCTCTTCTCTCTTAAGATGCATTTACCTTCTATCCAATGACTGTGTATCCTCCCCTTCCAAACCTCATCTGTGACTATTTCCTTTAGAAAATATATTTAAATTTCTGGGAGAGACAATATCAGAATAGTCTACCTTAACTTTTACAGCAATCATCCTTTGCTATATGTATGTGCATCAATACTTTCCTCCCCTTTCTAATGGAAGAGAAAAAAAATCTAATTCTCATTTGATTTGATTATGCTTCCTATCCATGCATCATTTTTCCTGAACTCTTTTTGTCTTTTATATCTATGCTTTTCAATTTCCATGTTCTAACTTCATAGCAATTAGTCTTTTTGTCAAACTGAACTTAATGTAATTCTGCCCTCTCAAACAGTCTCACATTCTCTAAGCAAGCCTTCTCTTTTTTCACATCCATTCTGTTAGCTGTTGTTACAAAACTTTTGCTGTTCAAATGCAAGTATGACGATATGAATTAGTAAAATATAAATCTAGACTGTTTCAAATATAACTTTTTATTACTGATTTTTAATAACAAATCCCAGCTTTCAATTATTTTGTACCTATCACACTTCAGCTCTACGATTGAAAGAAACAAAAAAGATCAGTGTCAAGACTGCCCAGATTTCTGTATGCATGTGTGTATTTCATAGCACGGTTCTAGTAAATAAATGTGGGAATTTTAAAAATTACAAGTAGACTGGATTTTGGTATAAAAAGGTATTTTAGCCTATTTTAAAGTAATAATGACATTTTTATTAAATATTTCAGTAAATATTTACTTATACCTCCTGAATGCCAACCATCAGTATGACTCAGAAACATTAAAACATTGAATATTCAAATAAGACAAAGAATTTTACATAGAAATGATACCTATGCGCTTTTTTCTGCCTCTAGTTTAGTAATAGCAGTTTTAAGTTATACAACTATTCCTTTCATTCATGGTTTCAAGCAAGTTGAATCCTTCTGCATTGCTGTGATGGCCACAAGTCCACTTCTGCTTAATAAAATGGTGTCATATGACCATCCTATTTTGTTTAAGAAAATTATAATTTCAACAAATAAAAAATGTCAAATCTCTGAATATGGATGATTCTTCAAATCCACAATGAGCCTATTTAATACAGAATATAAAGGAGCAAATTACACAGCGATCAGTTACCTGTTTATACACAACTGACTAAATTCTGCTAAAATAGGATTATAAAAATGTGCTTTGAAGGCTAATCAACAAGATGAACATATATTTCATATTCAATGATAATGACTGGATTCCATAGGTCAAAAAAGCAGTTCTGAAACTGGATGCTCACTCACTCACTTGGACAGCAAAAACAAGAGGGGCAGGAGCAGGAGACGGAAGAGTTTAGTGGATAGTACTCCAGGCCTACTAATAAATATTGGGAATTTGTGCTTTAAAAAGGAAAACAAAAATAAGTTTGCTAGGTGATTCTGCTGACAAACCAGGTTTGAAAACTACTGCCTGGATACTCAGATACTAGAGCTAAGGTTTGATCCATTATATGCCACAGAACTTTATAAAGACGAAGGCTGTTTAGCCCTAGGCCTGGCCTTCTCTAAAACAATCTGCAGCAATTTATGTCAAATACTAAGTCATCTGTATGCACACAGAACAGCATTTTCATTTATGGCTTCAAGGAAACTAAATTACATTAGTAAATACCTGAAGGTTTGTTTCCTACAAAAGGAAATACCAGCACACACACAAAACACTTATTAAATAGATAAAGAACTAGAGAAAACTTGAGGGTAAAATACCTATAGTGTAATTATATGCTGGAGTTAATGGATTCTGTGACAAGGGACACATAGTATGGGTATAATAGGAAAGACTCTTAGCAATTTGCAGCTAAATACTTAATGGGGCAATTTTGGAGAAAGACACACACTGTAAAAAAGGACAACCAGTAGCAGATGAAATGTAAATACACATCTTATCAAAAAATTGCATGGAATAGTAGAGTTGCTAATCTCACCCAAATCTGCATAATACATGTTTATGCGAACACTCTAAAGGAAGTAAATTCCTATGCTGTATGTTTAGTTTGTCTAGATTGGCCAACTCTGGAAAAACTAATTTAAAGCCACACTGAAAACCAAACTCTGGTGAATTTTTGCTTATGAATATGCAAATGTAGATTATAATGAGTAAATAGATAAATGCACAGCTTTCTGGTCTATTAAATCACAAGTCTCCACTAGTCATCCTTTAATTAGAATGTATCAGACTTTAAAAAATCCTATGAATTAATTTTATAAATTATTTGTGTGAGTTAAAATGTAGTCAAACAGAAACATTCATTAATTAAAAGTACTTTAAAATATCTGTTTGCTGGATCATTGTTCCTAATCAACTCTATAGAGAGAAACTGGAAAATAAGCTAAGTACTTGTGCTAGGCACTTTACGTATATCATTTCTTTCAATTCTCATAATTATCACCCTCATCTTCACAGGCAGAAACCAGAATTACAGAAGTTAAGCAACTTATCCAAGGTCACAAAACTAAATAATCGGAATGGAGATTTAAGCCTAGATCTGCTAATAGATACACAAATACCTGGATATTTGTTAGCTGACAAGAATCTGTTTTTCTACTTTGATATAACCTATAACACCACATACAGTACTTGGTATGTGAGGTATATTAAACATGCTTATTGAAAAATATTGCTTAAAAAATGAAGGTGACAACTACCTTAAATACAAGAAAGTAAAATATTTTAAAGAATAATAGTAACTGCACACTATGTTGTGCCTAAAGAATAAGTCATTTTTTAATTTTGGTGCAGCTTTACCCACTAATTTGTTACGCAGTTACGTGGTAACAATATGTATCTATAAATCTGTATCTCTCTCTCTCTCTCTCTCTCTCTCTCTCTCTCTCTCCACACAGACACACAGTATACACATTTTAAGAAAGGAAAAAACTATACACTGATGGTAACCACTTTGAGCACCTCTTGTAATTGCAGAGTCAAACATGACTTGTATTCATCTTTTGTTATGAACATATTTTGAGTATTACAATTTTAATACATTTTCCTTTCTTAAAAACTGTATACATTTTTTTGGCACCACGTGTGTATACATATATATATATATATATATATATATATATATATACACACATATGTATATATATATACACACACACATATATATATACACACACACACATATATATTATATACATATATCTAATAATATTATGTATTATATACATGTATATGTAATAGAAATAATTACAACTTTAGCAATGAATGCTAATTCATACATTGTTGAATTTTAGTCTTGGAAATAATGCATATTATCAACAAAGTTTCCATGGCAAATTATCCCTCCTAAAATGGTTAAGAAGTAAATTTTAATTGCCAATAATCTTAATTCAGTTGGCTGAGTACACTCCAGAAAACAGAACTGAACTATTTCTATGGCCCCATAAATGAGAGAAGCCCCTAATTCAGCCCTGTCAGTGACTATGGGCAAAACTAAGGCTCTTGACCTCAACACCCTTATGATTAAAATGTGGCCGTCTTATTAAAGTGGTTTTCAAACTGTATCTCTCTAAAGCCATAATGGGTTTAGCAGAGATGCTTCATGGATTCACTAGAGGGGAGAAAGGGAGTCAAATAGCATGGCGAGAGCTCTAGGCCAATCATTTCTACCCCAGTTTCAACCAAAAAACTGTTCTCCCTCTTACCTACTGGCATTCTATATAAGATGTCCTTTACATTCTTCCAAACAGCAGAAACTTTTTTTTTGTCAGTTATCAGATTACATCAACATTATGATCTATGGGAAGCAGCACCAAGCTCTACCAACGTACCAGCTGTGACCTTGGGAAAGTTACTTCAATTATTATGCCTCACTTTCCTCATTTGTTACAGGGCATAAGTTAATATGTACGTATATAAAGTACTTTGAAAAGTACTTAGCACGTAAGTTCCATACAAGTGATTAATATTATTTATTAAGATGACATTGATTCTGTAAACCTCTACTTCAATGACTTGAATCAAAATTTGCTGAAAATACTGTTTGGAAAATGTCAAATCTTCATAGAAATGTAGTATACATCACCAAAACAAATTAAAACTATTAAATTATTTGAAAATTCTAGGAATAAACTGTTTACAACTGTGTTTGAGATCACTGACAATTTGTTCTTGTAATGGCCAAATGTTTATATACCAAACTAAAAATAAAAATCCATAAACAGTTGACTGTCTTCCTTCTTCACATATTAGAAATGATTAAAGGAAGTTGGGGCTTTTCAATAAAGGTAAAATATTTACCTTAGTGTTTGTCCTGTCACATGGATTTTGCTAGTCAATGAAGCCTTTACCATCCTTTCTGGTCCTCAATTAGAGGACCAAAAAGAGGAGGGTCACTCCTTGAGAGCTGGGTTAGATACCCATCACGAACCATTCTTTTCTAAAATGGGACATACTCCTCTCACTGTATCACTAAAAATAGGTGCCCAAACTAGCTAAAATCGCATTTTGCAATGTGAATTACAAAAAAAATACTATTTCTGAGAAATGAGTGTTAATATTTATTCCAAATGAGCCTAAGTTATTTAAAAATATATGATGGACCTCTTCCAGAAAAAAGAACTGTGCTACATCTTTCCTTTCTAGCAATTTCTACTTGTGGTTTCACCAAAAGGTTGTATTGATAGGACCACTACAATTATCCCCAAATTTCCCTGTTTTCTATCAATGGAGGCTGAAGAAAATGACCAAATTCTTCTGTTTAAAAAACCTCATCTAGAAATTATGATTGCAGTTACTGCCTCATTTCCTCCAGCCTTTCACCCCTGAAGAGAGGGTTCTTGGTTTGAGAACCACTCCTCTAGGATGACCTTTCTTAACAGTCAGCCTCCTGGCTCCACTCATATTTTTAGTATTTTTAAACCTGTTTCCAAAACGCAAGGATTTGGAGCTTCACAATTAGGTCAGTATTAGAAAATGTTCTTCACCAAGAGTACATTACTTATCCTAATGAATTGTGTACCATTTCTGAAATAAAAACAATATTGGTATCCTTTGTTATCAGTCCCTATAATTTATCCAACTTCTCTATTCACTTTAATCTGACATTTACATTTTTCCATTTTTTACATACATTTCATTCACTGTTTTATAATCAAACATTAAAAAAAGTTACTGTACTTTGAAGTCAAATGTCACAGCTTAGAAGTTAAAAAAGTATCATTTAAAAATTCCAAATTTTTTATTTCAAATTAATATTTTAATATTAATGTCATACCAAAATAAAACATCTAGAATGAGTGGTTCTTTTGAAGTACTTTTGAGAAAAGAAGAACAAAAACAAAAAGTTTCTTACTTGATTGTCTGCAGAAACCTCACTCTGTCATTGATCTCATCTGGTATCTTACTGAGAATTTGCTTAAGTGCTCGTGCCTTTTCATTTAGGTCCTGGAATTCTGGCTCTGGTCGTTCAATCATATACTCTGATAAAATAGATACATAATAAAAAGCATCATGTAACTTCCTGTCAAATTCAAGTCTAAGAATTTACAGTGTTGGTTAAAGGGTGGGGTAGGGAAGGACAGGTAATTAGAAAAGACAGGTAACAAAGCAGAAACTGTTAGAGTTCAATTTATTTGGGTAATAAGAGGGGTCCTAACAAGTTAAAAGCAGAAGATAAAAGAGTACACTTTTAATTTGGAATAAATGGAAAGCCCATGAAATCTTAAAAAATAAATAAATAAGTAAAATTCGAAGGGAGTCAATCAAATTTATCAGGCCTCTGAGGCTACATTTTACAAGGAAACCTTAAAGTAAGTAATGACTTTCATAACAAATATAACAGCAATATACATCGCCAATGGGGAAGATTAATTTATTGTAACAAAAACCTCTAGACTGAATATATAGTGGCTTACTATCATGTTTCCCCCAAAATAAGACCTAGCCAGGCAATCAGCTCTAATGGGTCTTTTGGAGCAAAAATTAATATAAGACCCGGTCTTATTTTACTATAAATTTTACTATAAAATTTTACTTATTTTACTGTAAGACCGGGTCTAATACAATATAATACAATACAATACCTGGTCTTATTTTACTATAAGACTGGGTCTTACATAATATCATTTCATATCACATCATATCATATAATACCGGGTCTTATATTAATTTTTGCTTCAAAAGACGCATTAGAGCTGATTGTCTGGCTAGGTCGTATTTTCAGGGAAACAAGGTATGTCAAAACCCCAAACAACCTACTAAAATATTCAACACATTTTAATCTCACTTAAAAACAAAAACACCACTATAAATCCAACACAAGGGCTGGGATCACAGAATAGCAGTTTTGGAAAGGAAGTTAAATCAGACCTGGCAGAGGCAAAAAGGTTACTACCAGAGTCACTGCAGACCTAGAAACTCTACCGACCAATCAATATAACCTGGCCTAACAGGCATGCTTAAGTCTAGAATAATGATGAGGACTTTCTTATAAGTTACGGAATCAGTTAAAATATTTGTTTTTCTCCTTCAATCCTTTAATAAACATGCGTAATTATACCTCTATGTTCTCCTAAATTGGTGGGAAAATGTAGCTACTAAATTTAAGTGAAACCAATTCCTAATTATTTTAAAAAGCAAAAAACAAGAAAGCAGCAGAAAGGATGGTTATACTGTTCTCTCAAATCCATGCTTGAAAATAATACGTTATACTAAAGTTAAAAAAAAACACACAAACTCATTACTTTCAAACTTCTATTTGCATATGGTCAACACAAAATTAACCATTCCATAGAGCTTATCTTTTGGCAAAACTAGAACTCATCAAATATATTAATAGGAAAAAAAATGTTAAAGTGTACAGCATAAACAAACACTTCATTTACTTCAAGTAATTAAATCTGACAAATATAAAACAAAAAGCCAGAACTACTTTTCTATTTTATATAGTTTTTTTCCCCACTATCCTCTCAATAATAATAATAATAATAATAATAATGAAAAAGAAGGGGGGGGAGATAAGAGGTGGCAGCTCCTTTTGTCAAATAATTAAGATTTGAAAGAAGTGCTTTTCAACAATTGTAAGAAAAGTAAACAAGCGTCTTTCTGATTACCTTCTACATCATCAGCTGCCATTCGAAGAAGGGACTCTGTGAAGTTAACTTCTACACTTTTTTTCTCTAAAATTTTCATAATGATGTCTTGTGTGAGTCCTGGATTTTCTTTTTCAGCCTATTAAGAAAGAGAAAGCTAGTTTTGAAATATAGAAACTAAATCCGAATTTCAAAATGAAAAGTTAACTGTTTAGAATCTATTGGGAACTTAGACCAATCAAATTGTAAGAGCAGAAATCTTTGCAAAGCAGGTGTGAGGATGGCATTCACATATGTTTTATTAAAGCTTGTGTATCAGTAACTTCTTATTACAGCCATGGTCCCATTTTACATTTGAACATAAAGTACTTAATATTTTTCACTTCTCCTTTATACTGTTCTGCAATCAAACTAATAATAAAGATAGAAATAAACATTACATGTATTTTGGTAATCCAACCATTTTTCTTTTCAGTAGTTTAAATATACTGAAGATTTTAAACTTTTTTTCATTAGCTAATCTCTCAACTTCAGGATCAAGCAACTACTCTTCTCACCAGTATTTTGTAGATTCTTTGCATTTAAATTAACGGAAGGGGGAAAAAAAACAAAACAGGATTTCTTCCAAGTTTTATTGAAGCTATATAATCCCTTAAATACTTTCCCACACAATGATTTTCACTTTCTATTTTACTTTTGTAGCAAGAATATTCCCTTCACTAGTTTTCAGAACATCAGTAATCCTTTTAGTACCTCCTGAGCTAGTTTCACTAACGAGTTTACATCGGTTCTATGTTACTCTCTAGGGCACCAAAACCTTCCAGCCATTTCAAGATTGAGTAAGTATAGAGTTCTGAGTTTACCAAAGTTAATTTTGAAGATTTTGGTTTTCTCCAGTAATTTTGTCCCATTTTATTACTTTTTAAATTTTATAATCACAATCTAAGTTTGTTTCTTTTAGGATATCTGCCAATTGCAATCATTATGCTGATGATTTTCTATCTTTTCTTGCCCTGATATTAAATAGAAAATTGAAACAACTGATGATCTTAATCAGATGGTGATCTATTTGTTTTGTTATGTATCAAGCACATTTAACCTCTGACTTTTCAATTTCATTCTGGTATCACTGCAGCAGATCCAGCTTTCGGCTATTCTTATTGTTCTTTCCATTCATTATAACATCTTGTTTCTCATTAGATTTCAGTATCAAAAACTATAAAGTTGTAGAATGAAATGAGAAAAGAAAACACATACATTTATCTCAATCCTGAGATCATATTCACTGTTGTCAAATTCTATTCAGGGAAATCATTTTAATAGATGATTAATAACAATAAAATGTGTTCTACTGAATTCCATTTCTTTTAACAGTAGTGCCCCCTTATCCGCAGAGGATATGTTCCAAGACCCCCAGTGGGTGCCTGTAATCTTGGAAGTACCAAACCCTATATATACAGATGCTCTTCAGCTTACCACAGGACTATTCCCTATAAACCCACTGTAAATTGAAAGTATGACGTCGAAAATGCATTTTATACATCTAACCAATTGAACATCATAGCTTAGCCAAGCCTATCTTAAACATGCTCAGGACACAATATTCAAAAAACGCTGGCAACACAGTACACTGCAGAGTATCAGTCCTTTACTGTTACAGATGAGTGCCTGACTAGGAACTGTGGTCATGCTGCCACTGCCCAGAATCACGGGGGTATCATACCACATATACCGCTAGCCCAGGAAACGAACAAAAGTTCAAAATTCCAAACATGGTTTCTACTGAATGCATACAGCTTTCACACAATTCTAAATCGAAAAATCATTAGGTCAAACCATTGTAAGTTGGGGGCTGTCCATATCGTTTTTTTCCTATACATACGTATCTATAAAATTTAATTTATAAATTAGGCACAGTAAGAGACCTAATAGAATAGAACAATTATAACAACATGCTTTAATAATAGTTATGCGAATGTGTTCTCTCAAAATACTGTAACTATCCTTTACTTGCAGTAAATGACTTTGTGTCACCCGCTGATGATCCTTTGCCAATGTCTTCATGTAGGAGCAATGCTTTCTGGTGCAACATGTTTTTGTCATCATTTGGAATTTTTTCTGTCCATGCATTCTACCCACAAATTTAATGACACTCTATCTTAACTAAACACTTACCATCCACTGTGGCCGTAACTTTTGCAGTATAAAGTGCAACAGCAAACTTGCAAATTTATTTTTCCCTCTTCACAATTGCATTTGTACTTACTAGATCTTAGCAACCTCAGCATACGATTATTTCCTTCCTTATTAAGTCAAAAACTTTCACCTTTTCACTTAGAGGAAGCCCTTTAAGGCTTCTCTCTTTGGCATATCCTGATTGCTAGCATCACAATACTTGAGCTTGGGTCCATTATTAAGTAAAATAAGGGTTACTTAAACGTAAGCACTGGAGACTGTGGCAGATGATCTGATAACCGAGAAGGCTACTTGGTAACCAACAGGTGGGGAGCACACAGCATTAATACACTGGACAAAGGGACGATTCATGGCCCAGGTGGGACTGAGCATGAGGCATGAGATTTCATCATGCTACTCAAAACAGCGCGCAATTTAAAAACTTACGAATTATTTCTGGAATTTTCCACTTCATATTTTCAAACTGTGGTTAACCACAGTAGTAACTGAAGTGAAACTGCAGATAAGGTGACCACTATATAATGTTTTGATTTTTCCTTCCATGAATATATTTTAGAAACTTATGGAAATAAAACAAGCTGCCTTTAAAAGAAAAGATATATAAATAAGCCTAAGGTAGTGTAAACTGTATTAATTTTGTGAACTGCCACAAAATTACATATAATACACTATTCAAATAAGCCAATATTTGATAAATGCTTTATCTGCCCTAAGTAGCATTAAATCTATACACACAATATATTATCTTACGAAGCAGGAGAGCATACTCTATTGATGCCAGCAGAAAGTAATCTCTCTCTGATTAAGTTATAATAAGGTGCTGAGAGAATTCAATGCTGAAAGCCTGAGAACAAAGTTTTTAAGAACAAGTTGGTCTGGAGCCCCAAAATGCCAAAGCTAGAATATAACAGAAATCTCACAGAGATCCCTAACTGTCTCAGTTCAGTGTTCTTAGTGCCAAAAGAAATGCCTAATAGTACTGTGTATTACGTAGTTAGGTTCAAACAATAAGTTAGGACTTATGTCCTAACAATTTAGTAGCCTTAAAAAAATACACAAACTGAAAGAAAAGTGTCTTATTTCATTTTTAAATAACCATGATTATTTATTAATGAGATCTGTGCCTCTGTTGGACTCTGGCCAATTTCTCCAACGTTGGAATTAGATTGGACCCTTCCACCCTCATTTCCTTGTACACTGATTTTCTTGTGGTATTTACTTTTTATCACAGCAGTGGCCAAAAGTCCAGCTAAAAAAGATGACATCACTGAAAGGAATGTAGCCCAATCAAATATGTTGAAACTGAAAGCTACCTCAAGTTCAGCGTCAACCAGATGTTGATTATCGCTGTATTTCTCCAAAAATTTAAAAATATCTCATGACACCCCCGAGATAGCTGTGGAGCCCCAGAGTGCCTCAGAGCACAATTTAAGAACAAGCGCCTCAGTATCTTCTGGCTGAGTCTCAGTTAAGATTTTTTTTTTTTTAATTTTAAAAACCTTTAAATTTACCCAATGACTCTGACAAAATAAACAGATCTACCCTTCAATCAAAGACTCTATTTATACCTCTAGATTTTCCCCCAGAATAAAACCCTCAACTCTGTGGGTGTCGAATTTTTATGAGGAATCCAACTGTGAGAGAAAACTATCTCCAAGGGCAGTAATATCCACTCTTGTGGATCAGTGATTCTCAACAGCACAACCGATCAGAACCTCCCAGAGGGGGAAAGGAATCAAAAGCAGTATCAGTATCTTAAAAGATAACATTCACTAGTATTATTTTATCTTGAAAAAAAATATTTTAATCCTTTTTCTCCAAGTAACAAAAATAGGTATTAAAGCTTGATAAATATCACTGTTGTTGTGGACCAAGAACTGGAAACATGCATATAAATGAGTGAGGTTTTTCAATCTTTTTCAAGTAAGTTATAGTTTAAAAGACACAAAAATCTTTATCTTTTTAATGCATGCCCTCCTTTAATTTCATTTGAAATTTAACAAATTAAATATAATTAAGAATAAATCAATGAAAAACTAATGTCCTCCAAAATAACCTCCACTATCCTCAATTAAGAATCAGGGCCATGGACAGCAAAATTTTCCCATGTATCAAACCAGATCTACCATAGCCACATACTTTAAATACAGTTTTTGCTTTTTAATTGTACTTCAGTGTTAAAACATCAGCTTATATATAATATAAGGATATTACAAGAAAAGGTTTCATGATATTCATTACTTTATCTCTTTTATGAATATCATAGAGTATACTATCTACTACTTAGAGCCTTCTTTATCAGGGTACACAGGAGAAATTTCTCTCTGTTCTGGGTATAATGAAAGCTAAAAAAACTGGCTTTTGCCTTATTAATACTACACTGTGTAACACATCACCTTTCCTTCTTTCCTTTGGTCACAAAGATGCTTAAAAATCTCCATTATGCCTCCCTAATGACCAAATATGCCATTCTGAACCACACCGATACTCAAAGGAAAGAAAAATAAACAAACTGATGATGGTATTGCTCAGTTGATTCTCTTCATTAACCCAATAATTTGGCAGGATATATTTTAAAGAAGCTAGTATGCATATGTATACAGGCACTACACTGTAGAGTATTAAATACATCAAAATAGTTCTAATCGAACATATACACTGTAATTTCTTGTGGTGAGGTAAGAGAGATGTCTAGTGACACTATCTATGCTACCAGTTAGAGTGGTAGCTATAAACTAATCTTTGCCATAGAATCAAGCTGGATAGATTTACAGTTTCAACCCCATAAAACTCAACTATAGATTTAAACATTGAAATACTTTACACAAAATGTAAATTGTTTTAGCTACTGATAGGACAAACACACAAAAAGTAAATAAATATTAAAAGTTTTGAGCACCATGATATGTATTTGAGGGGGACGGAGGGGGGCAAATATTGTTTTATATGAAAGAATGCACCCAATATGTAGAGCAGGGCCACTCAGTAGAAATATAATGCAAGAAACAAATACAAGCCCTTTAATTTTAAATTTTCTAGTAGCCCATTAAAAAACTAAAAAACACGTGCAATCATGTTAAGAGTAGATCAAAAATATCATTTCAACATTCAATCAATATAAAATACCTATTACTGAGTTATTTTACTTTCTCATACTAAGTCTTTGAAATCCGGTGTGTATTTTATATTTGGAGTACAACTCAATGCAAACTAGCCATATTTTACATGCTCAACAGCAACATGTGGCTACTGATTATCCATTGAACACCTCAGGTCTAGAGACAATAAAAAAAATTCACTCTGAATGACTTAGCAGTATATTCTCAAAATGTCTTTAACCTGATATACACAGATGTCTTATTTTCTCACTCAAAAACATTGTCTTATGTTCTACTATTAAACAATATGAAGAAAATCTCTTTGAGTTGTAATTTTACAAAAGTTTTTAACAAGTCAAATAAAAAAATATGCAAAAAGCTAAAGAGAGAGCATTCAAAGTCAGCTTGAAAAGCAGAAAAGATGAATATTAAGGAAAGAACATGTGCTCCAGCTCACATTTTGGAAGTGTTTTAAGCTTTCCATAGTACACTAAAACCAGCACAAGATAGCTGAAAGGGTTTTCGCTAAAAGGAACCAAACTATAAATTATCAGGTGGTATTTAGATTGATATATAATGTACACTTCAATATAATCACAATAAATTATTTGCACCTTACCTTAATGAAAGCTGCTCTCAGTGTCTGAGCTGCAGAGAGATTTACTCGTTCTAGCTGCAATAAAAATTTTAAACCATTATTATCTATTTTCTTAGAAAAAAGCAACATTTCTGGTACTGCATTCTATAGTGATCACATTGACATACCAATTATTCAACTAACAAAAATATTTGCTAATAACTCTAAGTCACCATAATTCTTCAAACAGATGGGCTATCTAAAATTTTTATTAGAAACCATGAAACATTAAGGTATGTATATCAGCACTTTATTCTTTTTTATAAAAAAAATTAAAAACCTCACCTTAAAGGTAGATCTAAGATAAGCACAGAATACAAAATAGTAAGTCTCTATAGAAAGAAAAAACATATTCACTTGAATTATTGAAAATAGGGAAGGTTCAAGATTAACTCTCAATGCTCTGTTGCAAATATATGGCAAAGTGTGTGTGTGTGTGTTCTGAATATAAAATGACCAACACAAAGGAAACATTTATTACTTAAGGTATTTACTAACTTACTCCTTTTTATAATTGCTTTTCAATATCCTCAGCCAGGGATTAAGCTGAGATTAGTCTATTTTATTAATTACCAAATAGTGCTGATAAACAGTTTGTTTGATACTCAAATTGAAGACAATGGATCATCTGGATTTCAGAGATGCTTATATCTGTCCTATTTTATCAGGATTAAAAAATGGTTACCTAAAATACTGAATCAAAAGTTCAATCCAAATGCTTTTAATTTTTATATCAAATATGAGATTTATAATTTTGAAAGACAAACATCCTTATTAGACACTTTATATAATTCATTTCTCAGTAAGCCAAAGAAGGCATACTATTTTACTGAAAACAAAAACAAAAATAAAAAAAACATCTCATTTGTTGAAGAATTTATTGCCAAGCTTAAAATAACTAGCCGCAGTTAAATCCAGGTTTCTTTGGTCCCTAAGGATTAGGCCAATTAATAAAACTCAATATATGTGACATTTGGGACAATATTAAATGTTCAAAAGTATTACAAACTTTCTAGATTATTATGCAAGTAGAATATTTCTACAAAAACCTTATGAACATACATCCCATTATGCAATAAATATTCCTTTCAATCCCTTGAGGCAATGAAAATGTGTTTTTCTTTATAAACAACATATACACACAGGTTTAAGGAATCTCCCTAACACTTTATATCGATTTATTTTCTAAACAAGACAGGAATACCAAGAACCCTGTATCTCCTTATAAGCGATTCACCTTCAGCACAGGCAAAAGCAACAAAATCTGCAAAGATACATAATTCATCTCTAAAAATAAACAATGGACCATTTGAGTTAGTATTTAACTTGGCTTCTACAAACCTTGTAAAATTGAACATTGCCTTAGTAAGTAAAAGGGAAGACTCAAGGGGACCAGGTAGACAAATATAGCAAAATAGCAACTCCATGAGAAGTTTATAAAATTAACAAAGGAATGTTTCCAAAAATAAAAAATGTTACTCTTCCACACAACTCATTTAATTATAATGAATATTACTGAAGATTAAAATAATAATTCAGCTCTTCTGATCTCAAGTTCTTGTGCAAGGGAGGCAGAGGTAGACAGACAAGATGAATATATCCACCCTGATAGGAACCCATTTCCTTATTTGGGTTTACACCACCCTCTGACCTCTTTCAAGGAGTTAAAGATCTGAGTCAGATGTGTGCCCTCAATTATCAGTATAACTCATTCTGTAGTGCGCTAATATGTGAAAGGGTCAAGGCAATAAAAGGTCCAGAAAAGTCAGTGAAGAACTCAAAATTAGCCAAGATAAACATCAACATCTCTCGAATTCTTGATTAAGTTTATGTATGTGTACCTTAGACAAGAAAGGGGAAGGTCAGACATGAACATATTAAATCAAATCTGGGAGCTGTGAAGTGCCTCACCAGAAGTCTGTGGGGAGTCATTCTGGGATGCATCGCACACCCACGCATCTTGTGGCAAGCCCACTAGGCTTTATTACTCATATGTTCCTGAATCTATAATTAAAGCCTGCAATACTTAGGTAGCAGGATGTGTTTTTATCTTCTCTATTAAAAAGTGCTTCTATTTTAGGCCTCACATTTGTGATACGTGATTTCGTAACAAAATCATATTCTTCTTACCAGTACCTTCCACGAGAGTATCTGGTTCTGGTAATATTCTAATAACAGCTACCATTTACTAAGCACCTATCATGAACTTTATTACATAGAGTATTTCTGAGATACTCAAAATAAATCTGTAACTAGCTATCATCATCTCCATTTTACAGCAGAAGAAATTCAATTTGCATAAGTGTATGCAAATATTAAATAGCTAGTAAGTACAGACACAGGATTCATACCAGATCTGTCTAGCTCCAAAACCCATGCACAAACCATTAATGCTACCCTGCCTCCCTGTACTCACCCTTTCTAGACTGGAGTCTACCCTATCACTGAATCCCTTCAACTACCCAAATCAACAAATTCCTGAGTTTCTGCAATATGTAAGGAAGTCAGGGTAAGAAAGGCAAAGAATCAGATAGAAACTAATGGAACCACTGACAGCTGAAGTAGAAAGGGAAGTCTTTATAAAGATGAGATTTGAACTGGTCCTTGAAGAGTGTGACCTCTTAAACTCATGTTTCTTGGCAGTCCTCCCATTTATGGCTTTCTTCAGGTTTAAAATACGGCATAATGATTTTATGTAAGATTGCAACAGAAAAAGTTTCAGTTTCCATTTTGTTTCCAATACTTTTACTAATAAATCTAGTATTTTTTTTTTAGCTTTTGGGATAACAGTTATTGGCTGGGGAATCTTTAAGGAGCCAATGAATTCATTTTTCAGTAGTACTAGATAGTGAAGTGAATACACTATACGTATTTTGAATCAAAAGAAGGAAGAGGGAACATATAATTACATTAATGGATACTGAGATGACAGGTACTCCCTGGGCCTCCGCCTTATAGGACTTCCATTTTATCAGTAAAAGGAAAAGAAGAAAATCAAAGAAAAAAGGATACACAACATCTCAGCTCACCTAAAAGGAAATGCGCCTGCTGAAGTACATTTGGAGGGAAATGATGGCAAGCCTAACACAGAGTCTCATCCCAACCTCATGTTCTGCCCAGTTTTGTGACTTCCTCCTACAACTTACTATTCTTCATAGTTTTTGAGAGCACTTACTGTTAATTACAAACTTGTCAAATTTAACTCTCTGGTCATTTATAAAAATATTTTAAAAGCTTACGCATATTTTTGAATCCAGAGACCTCATTTATTATTTGCTCTGTTTATCTTATACTTTATATTTCAGTACCAAGCCAGTTTCTTAAATCCATAATTTAAAAGAAAAAATCCATTGAACCATTTGCTCAACTTTTAAAGAGGCTTGCATAAAATATTTTGAAAAGTCTTTTTTTAAGGTCAAAATAATTAGGTTAGTTGGTTCTCAATTGTCTACAAATCTCACTTCCTCAAAATCAAGCATGATTTCCCATGCTGATCTGCCTTCCCCCTCCACCCAAGATTATGGATCCTATTCCATGAAAGGAATTAAACTGGGCCAAGTCACAATAAAAACTCCACATAACACCTCTTATGATTCAAATGAGAATAAGATGAGTCAGATCAAAAACTATAAATGCCAGAACAGTAAGTAGATGGAATCAAGAGTCCACCTATTAACTTTTGTGCTACCAAAGAGGAAGCAAATGCAATCATCTGTGTCACAGATTAAGTTCATATTAAGTTCACGTAAATTCATACTTGTTAAGTACTTATTAAGTTCAATAAATGTTTCTAAAAGAATCAGTTCCTGGGGCAGTCACATTGTCTGGCAAAAAAGGTCAACAGAGTCATCTAACTAGCATAAAAATATTCCATTAAAACATTGCCTATAAGTTAGCAAAAGTCTAGGGTATGATCACAGTTTTGTCAGAAATTATGTGGATGACTCCTTAATAATAACAGCTAACACTTACTACATGTCGGGTATATTTTAAGCACTATAATATATGAATTCATTTATTTCAGAGTTGTGAGAATTATTGTTTAGCTTCATTTTACAGATAAGGGAACTAAGACAAGATTATACAGCCTGTTTCCAAGGTAAATATTGATCACTTCTGGAATGTGGGACTGCAGGTGAAACCCATGCCTTCACTGTGGATAAGTATATTTATCAGTTTCAAAATTTGGGTGAGATTTTTTTTTCATTAAAAAAAAGGAGGGGGGGGCTAGTTAGGTAAAATTGGAGAAGTTTTCCCAAAATTCATTTGCTTACTGGGAAAAATTATGAACAGCACATTCTGCTGCGAGCAGGAAGAGCTGCTTCGGATGCTTCTGAATAGAATGATACTAACTGCTTATTCAGAAGCACATTTGTGTGCTTTATTAATAAGCAACCATATAAACTTTGATGATCTAAAATTTGTATTTGTTTGCAAAATTATTTCTATCTCAAAATACAATACGTAATTCTTCATAAACTATATTTCACCTTAAAACAATTCCTCCAAAAAGTCACAGGAAAAGAAGACACATGGTATATGTTTTCCTAGAATGAAGAACTGGACGAACCATACTCCTCTTCCGTATATAAAGAATTAGTAAAAAAATAACACAGTATATGAGAACCTGATCTAACACTTGGCATGAGGTGTCTATAAACTCATTTCATAATGCAACTAGGAGACCTATTTCACAGTACATTTACAACACATGCAATATACTTGGACTCTGAACTCTGCAGCAGCTTATTAAAAAAGAAGCCTCCTCTTTCAGCTCTCTTGAACAGCTTCATTAAGTTTAGCAAGCATCAAGCTCCCAGAATGCCATAAATAACTTTACCTTGTAAGCCGGAGTACTAAAACTTCCTCAGGTGTAAGGATGTCCTACTATCTTTAAAAATCTGTTCTACAAGATGACTTCTTGACCACCATTGTTACTGTTATGGATGTAATAATATTGCGAGAATGCATAAGCTTTTTAACTCTTACAATGAATGCACTCTGGAAAAACTTAGGGAATAATATAGCTTCAGAGTAAAATGCTCATCCCTACTGTGTTGCTACTTTCTGTAAGATTAAGTTGACAACCAGAAAAACAAAACCAAACTTAACTAATTTAGGTGCTAGTAGACTTATAGAAAACCCACATTTGAACTATGGTTAAACATTAACATTTAACTGATTAGGTTTCTTATTTCAGATGTTAACATTAATACACTGGAATGTCAGAGAACAATGCTAGTATTTTATTCTTTTTAACCCAACACTACACATTTGAAGACACAATAATTATTTGACTCCATTCCTAAACCAAGCCCTAGATTTTATCTCTATCAAAGAGAAAACCTGCTATCACACTATTCCCAAAAGCCTATTTCTGAATATTCTTTTTTAAAAACATTACACAAATAAATTTTTATAAAGCTTAGTATCTTAATGTCAGATCAGTAAACTCAATTTGAGAATTAGACCCTGACAATTTGATGTAGTATCTCTCAGCCCGCCACATTCAGCCATTTCATTTCCAAATTTCACTTCTAACAATTAGTTCTTGAACCAACTATAAATCATTTGGCAACATATTCTAATTCTGGGCCCATTAATCCACATGTTTTCAGATCTCATCTGGAGAGAATCACTGCCTTTAATTCTGAAAGAGATTTACTAGTCCATTCATAGCCATTTGTTTTTCTTTCAAGTTATCTTTCCATATACGTGAATAAATTAGAAAAGGTGTATCAATATTAATTTGAACAGTTCATTTTACCAGAATCCCACATCCTATATAATTATTTTCCAAAGTCAAGATTTAAATAAAATCCATTTTCCATATGTATAAAAAGATCACTCAAATTGTTAGGAAAAAAATTTTCTCATTCTTCTTCATTAACTAGAGGATCAAACTGAAGCTCAGCAATGTAATTGACCTCCCTTCAAGAAAAGACTCAAAATATCAGATAAATATGGAATATACCCCAAACAACTTGGTCCAACAGCCTATTTAGTTAGCTATGGGGTTAGCCTATAGATATAAAAAGAGGGAGCATCTCTGGGAGGCACTGTCATAAGGGTTCTTGAAGTATGTGAGAAGTCCAAACACTATTTCTCAGGACAGATTACTCACTAGCTTTCAATGACTGTCTCCTTACCTCCTACCTGATATAAGGATAATTAATTTATTTCCTTAAATATCTGTGTTCTCTATGATTCTTGAGAAGTGCTATGTTGCCTTTTTTCCTCTGCATCTCCAGATCCTAGCAGAGTACTCAGCAAATAAATGGTTGGAATTTAGTAAACATTTACTAAACAGGACTGAAGCACTTGCTTCTAACTCTAGTCTTGCAATGAATGGGTAAAGTATTAGAACAACATGGTAGAATTAAGTGCTATAGTGTTGACTACAGCTGCCAGAGATGGGTATAAGCAGGCCTAAAAGAGTGTCTCCAATGCCACCATGATAGTAGTATAATAGTGACATTTTTTTCAAAAGAAGACTCCTACTTGCTTCCTCTTTAGTACCAAACGTCTAAATTTCCCAACCTCCTTTGCAGCTAGGTATGGTCATAAGAATAAGACTAAGTTCTTGCCAAAACATGTAGTAAATGAAATCTTGTGTAGGACTTTCAAAAAGATTATTAAGAAAGCTGAAAGCAGCTGGAAATATCACCCCATTCCCTGGCTCCACTTTTTGCCCCTTCCAGGAAACAACTTAGGCCACGATGACTGGAGCTTCAGCTGCCTTCCCACATGCTGAGATAACCTCGATAACAGAGGGCAAGCACTAGGAAGATGAGACAGAAATAGGAACCTGAGTTTCTGACAATTGTGTGCCATAATATTAGTCCTGGACCACTTACCTCTATCATTTTTTTATGTAAGAGAAATAAATTTTATCCAAGCTGCTGTTTTGAGTTTTCTTCTATGGTCACTGAACCTAACACTATTTGATAGTGTTTGAAGTTCCAAAATATGTATCAGACATGGAAACTAAGTCTGTGGATTTCAAGTTGAAGAGGATGAATCACTCTCTATTGTCCCTAAGACACAAGACCATAAAATACATCAAATACATTATCATTAAACCTAATAATGTAGGAGAAATAGTTTTGACACCCACAATCTTACTGTAATATAAATATTTTACAAAAAGAGATGCAAAGTTATTAGAAATGGTGCGGGCTTCCAGGTTATAGAAGCAACAATAAGGTTAATGGTGTTGATAGCTTCATAATTAGATTAGTAAAACAGCAACCAAAAAAATATAATTAAATAGACAAAAAGCCTGAAGCCATTAAATTTAGAGTCCTAGATTTTAGTCCTCAGTAATTTCAGGAAAATAATTTCACATATCAGGACCTCAGTTCACCATTAAAAGAAGGGGAGTGATTAAATTACATTTCTAAGGAACTTCTAGCTCTATATATTTTAGCATATTAATATTAATTTAAAAGAAAAAACAAAAATGTATTGATATTAAATCCTAGAAAACCCTTCAAATAAAAAAAAGCAACTACATAGTCTCTAAATACAAAGGACTTGTATCTTCTACTGATCAGTAAAAACGTTTGTCATCACTGACTATATAACTCATTAGGATATTTTTGTGTCTGCTCCTCTGGCTACCTAAAATGTTCTTACTCCCAACTCTTCAACTGTCTAACCCTTATTTACCCTTTTCCGATCTCAGCATGTCTCTTCTTTAGTGAGGCCTGCCCTGATCCATAAGTCCAACCTGCTATTTTTTAACTTCACAGCATTTACGACAATTTTTCATTTATCTAATTATTTCTATTATTTTGTTTAATGTCTCTCTCTCCCACTACAGTGAAACCTCCAGAGGGGGCACAACACATCGGGTTTTTCCCATAGTTTTATGTGCAGTCTTGGCACATTGCCTAACACATAGATGGAGTTCATTTATACAAGTTTTGTTATATTAAGGAACAAATGAATACATGAAGGAAGCATTAAGGAAATGCAGAGATCGTGTGAGGAAATATTTACCCACTTACCTCATTAAACACAGGATACATGACTGCGTAGAGGGGCATAGAAACCATGGAAGTGGTCTCAGCTTCATTCTTCATCTCTTCCATTGTCATCCTCATTCAAAAGCCAACTACAGTAGAAAAAGCAGTGCTAAAATGCAGAGGAATCTTCATTCACTGAAGTATTTCTTCTCTTTTTTGTGATAAAAGAACAGGTCACAAAACATATACTGACCTGGTTAAAGTGGAGAAAGAACAGAGATTTACTATATTAAGGAGAAAATACAAACACCACGATAACTTACTTTACAGTAACTGTCATTCTAATTTTACAAATGAAAAAATAGGCTCAGAGATAACCAATCACTTGTCCAAGATCACACACGCAGAGGACTAAGATTCAATGCCAGTACTCAGAATGCAGATCTGAGCCTCCCACATCAGAAAATCAAGTTTGAAGTGGAAACAAAGAACTTCAGCTCATCTACACAAGAAAATACCCAGAAGTAAAATACCCAGAGCTTATTTATTCATGGAATAAATACCCGTTTAGCAACAACTACACGCAAGATGCAGTGGGGGATGAGAAAGATGTGGTCCTATTAAAAACTTATCTGCGACAAATTGAGGAAGATCTAAGCAGCTTGAGAGATATAATCAAAGGCCTGGAGTACTTATAACTTCAAAAATCTCCAATAACCCACCCCATTTAGGAACCGCTTACTATCCTTCCATATCCAGACCAGTGAAGGGTAACTCAACATCTACTTGAACAATCTGGTTCCATTTCTGACGGTTCTAAACATCGAGTTTTTCCTACTTCTAGGCTCAAATCCACTCTCTGACTTCACAAAACAACAACAACAAAAATGGCCAATTCCTAAATTTTATTCTATAGGGCAAGAGACAACCATTACCTGATCAAACATTAATTGCTTTGGTCACAGCATTATAAATAGAATGAAGGAACAGAAGCTGAAGGCAGGGAAATCTGAAGGGCCCTCCTATTATCTTTATAAGAGATCAATTGGACCTGAATAATAGGCAAGAGGAAATAGGTAAATATCAGTTGTGGCCCTGCTGTGCCTATTTAAGTACTCAATAGGTCATTTTGGTAATCTAGTTTTCCACTCAGAAATAAATTGTGAATACCTGTTCATTATAAACCTGGAACAAAGAAAAGGGATTGAAATATAGAGATACTAGTCAAAATGAAAATGAGGGTAAGGGGGATCGAATATATGGTGATGGAAGGAGAACTGACTCTGGGTGATGAACACACAATGGGATTTATAGATGATGTAATACAGAATTGTACACCTGAAATCTATGTAATTTTACTAACAATTGTCATCCCAATAAATTTAATAAAATAAAATTTAAAAAAAAAAAAAGAAAATGATGGATACTGTATACTCAGTTTAGATAGGAAAAGGCGGCACTGGTATCAATGAACAAAGCAAGTGAGAAACAGGACAGGGGGAACAACCGAACTTAAATAAAGAACTGTCTCACTGGGTAACAGACAAAAAGAGTCATTTGTTTATTTAACAAATTATTTATTTAATAGTTATTCATCACCTATACAGTATTAAGCCTGGTACTAACAACAAACAAGGCTAGACCGTGGAAGGAAAAACAGAAAATGAACAATACTGAGTATCACACAGGAGACGTCATGATGCTATACTGCTATGGGAGAACTGGATGAGAGAACTGGTAATGAATATATATTATATATATATATATATATATTTGGCACCCTCTGTATTTGATTCCTTTGATAAGGCCAAGAGTAACACTCAAGAATAGTGTCACTTGTACACTAGCATAATGGGTGAGGGAACTGCCTGCAGGGGCTGATGTAGTAAGCTGGTGAGAGGGAAGTCTGAGCCCAATAATCTCAGTAAAAGGAGGTGAAATTATAAAGAAGGTGAAACACTAAAGTAGGCTCCACAGAATCATTTTTGTCTTTTACTCTTTCAAACACACGTGCTTATTCCTGCATACATAAAGGCAGAAACAGATGAAGGGCTCAGTAAAGTGCCTAGGGTCACTTTCAGAATTCCTGCTGACATCTACCTATCTACCACACAAAACCTACTCAAATACTTAAGTTTCACCTTTTGCAAATACTGGCATTGATTTTTTTTTTTTTTAAATTGTGTTTAGTAAGTAATATTGTACGATGTCAGGAAATTTTCACTTAAGATATTTATGACTCAAATTAACTACATATTTCCCCTAAACTAAATTTCAGTACTATTAACTACTATTTGTCAACAAAAGGGTAGTATAGCAACATTATGGGCTAAATAGGTGGCTGGCCTAAACACACTTAACCACCTTTTAATACTGTTCCTACAGAAAATGCTTCAAAGAACAAATTTACTAATTTTCAGAGTACACATTCACAAATGAGGGCCACTCATGGTTTCACTAATGTTTACATGAGATTAAAAACCAACAATTCCAATAAGGCTTTTAAAAAATTAAACTGTTCTAATTTCAACTTCAAGTTAAAATATACTGTCATTCCTTCTATATGCTTTATTGGAAATCATTAAATGGACAACCTGCAATCACCTGGAACAAAGAGCCTGCTACCTAAGGATAAAGAGCAAGGTTCACCTGACTGAGCAGGGGCTGAGGCTCTGCCCCTTTGAGAAGGTTGCTTCCTTCCTTTCAGTCTGGGTGTGACCAGGCCTTGGCCAGCCAGGCAGCACATTATCAGTCCTCTAGGGGATACTGGCTTCTGGGGTGAGTACTGATCACGCATAGCCAACTGAAGGTTACTGACGCTAACTCCCAAATCTGGAAAGGTCTTAAAAAGTCACCTCAAAGACGCTCTAACACAGCAGAAACCAAAGTCCCAAAAATAACTTGCCTATGGTTACAACTGCTGGCTGATAAATAGATAAATACATGGGCATGGTGGCAACACAGCAAGAACCATTAGTTTCCCATTTCAAATGTATTGTTTGGGGGTAAAAGTTTTCATTTCAAAGTAAGTTTTGTTTTTTGAGTGGTGATTATCCACAGAATTAAAAAAGAGAAAAGAACCAGAGCTATAGATACTAATAATTTAGATAAAAGGTATACTTTTCAACCAACTTTTCTTCAGAAACACCTTTGTAACATGGGGATACCAAATGAATAGAATAAGCAACCTATCTATTTATACTTTTCCTTTTATTTTTTTGAATGTTCAAAATAGTCCTGCTAATTTCTAACACAAGATGAATTAGTTTTAAATATCTTCCTGGGCTTAAGACAATTATTTGTTTAGACTGAGGAGGCAACAAAACTAGGTTCTTGGCCATTCCAATGCCAAACTCCTACTCTTAGGAGTTGCTGTCCTGTCCTGCCCAAACAACCGAACAACGGGAGCTTACTCATTTGCAGAACTACACTCTGGTTTATCTCAAGGCTCAGAATCAGCATTTCCTACAACAGCCTCACTTTACTTCATCTGGGGCATGAGATAACCAGGGCTAAAGCTATTTACTTACTCACAAATAAAAGAAGTAGACAAAAGGAAATCCTTGGTACTGATATATGCAGTTCTTGGGGAGAAAAAGAAGATTCCTAAGTAAATTCTACAACTGAAACGTTTGTACACAGGTCTATTTGTCTAGTTTTTCTCTATAGTCAAATCCAGTACTTAGCCCTCTTACGTGATCCTAAATTCTTATTAATTCCTTTCATTTCCCTCCCTAAAGGGAGAAGTTTTATTTATTTTTGTTGGATCTCCAACCTGCCCTTGAACATTTAGCTAAAAGACATTTATTCATTCTAGGAGTAGGCAGCATCCATGTGTTTGTTACCGTTTGTAAGTGTATTTCTTTTTCCCATTAGAGATATTAGAAGTCAGGATAGCAGGTACCCAGTACACAATGTTTGTTGAACAAACAAATTAATGAGATAAGAGATTGGCAATTTATAAGTTGAATCAGCCTTGCTAATACTTTTAAAGTATCAAGCCTAGCAAAACAAAACAAAAAATGGAAATCCAATTATTTCGATTAACAAAGTCTGAACTCAGACACATTTACCAGCTTTTATTTCTTGCTATCCCAAGCTCTTCCTACTATAGTAAACTAGGAGAATATAAGCAACACATAAAAGACACTTATTATAACTTAAAACTTTTTGCATTAACTGTGGCACACGATATAAGAATAATATAAAGAAAAATAAAACAGAGATTATAAATTCTGATGTCTCATTTTTTATTAGGGCTGCTAGGATATTTTTTAAATCCTGGGGATACAACTATTGTATAAGTTAATAGTTCACAAAATTCTCAAAGCGCAAGAATTTCCAACATAGTTGTTAACCTTGCCTGACACATAAGCAAAATCCAAAAAGTGATGTCACTTTTAGCAGAAAGGAAAACTTTCTCTGTGGGAAAAGGTACAAGAGTGATGCAGTTTCCAAACGTTGGGCGGCCTAAGCCTTCACAGTCAATCACTTCAGTGCCTATTAAAAACACATATTCCTAAGATTAACCAGAATCTTCAAAAAAAAAAAAGGGCCAGTGAACTGTATTTTTAGCAGACAGCCCAGATGACTCTCAGAAACAGAACAAGATGATATTCACTGATACGGAAAGAACACAGACTAGAGTCAGAAAATGTAGCTGCTAAGGCCAGTCTCAGGGACATAGGTAAAATTAAATTTGACTAAGCACCTGAGACAGGGGTTTTCGGTTCTGACTTTGTGGAAGTTTCACTTTATCACTGGCCTTGTTTCCCCCACCAGAAGCAGAAGGGGTGAAATTATATCACCTTAAGGTCTGAACTCTAAAACTAAGTGATAAAATTTTATTATGTGTTGATATCTACTCTAGGTTCAAAAGTAATATCATGGAAAATTAAAAAAAAGGAAAATATCTCATCAAATCATAAAAACTCTTCACAAACTCTAATAAGGAGATCCTCTTCAATAGTTGATTGATTCCAAGTTTCAAATAACTGACAATCCCTTGCTTTCTTCTCAAGCACCTGGCACCACAATTTATACCCATAAGGCTCGTAGAGAAACTGAATTTATTCCAAGGCTGTGTAGCTCAGTCGGGCCATTTCCCATAGCTGGAAAGGTGGGCATGTGATATCACAACCTACCTTTAGGGCCTTCTCATGTCTAAGTGTCGGAGCCACTTCCAAACAAGAGACAAAAGTTTAGAGGAAGAAGCTAGGAAAAAGGGAGGCAGAGGAATAAAGTAAGTAGGATATCCTACTGAGACCAACATGAGCTAGAAGCCTTCAAGATATACCTACATCTCCCTCCTTCCTCTTCAAATTACATTTTTTGTAATTTATGGTCTTCGTTCTATAGTTTTCTTTTTAAATAATGTAATGTGGAACTCAACCTCCCTGAACATGAAAGGCTGTCAGTTCACCATTTACTGAATTTTGCATTTAGGGACATCTAGAAATAATCTCTTGTTAATGGTAAGTGTAATACATGACACATTGCCACTCTATTTGTTTATACATATCAAAAAAATTGGGGGGAGAGGCTTCCTCAAAATATCAAATGAGTAATTTGTGCAGCAGTATGGCAAAAGAGCATAAGAATTAAGGTCTGAAAACAGGCTCAACTCCTGGTATTGTCAATTACAAACCGTCGTGTCTGTTCAAGTCACTTTACCTTTCTATGCTTTAGTTTCCTCTTTACCATGGACGAAAGCTGAGCTGTATACTTGAAAGAGATGCCGTTAGAATAAAAGATGAGGTAATTTTTAAATCAAACCATAAGCCTCTATATTAAAGACTTCATTTAATTTCACTAAGTTACTAAGCACTGTATTTTTGTACTTTTAAATACCTCTTCAAAGAAAGTATGCATTCTACAATGAATTATCACCTCATTTGAAGATCTACTCCACTCAGATAAATTTTTAAAGGCACGTTCTCTGTTATACCACAATTTCTGGGTATCTGATACCAGCAACTGGTTGAAGGAGTCCAGCTTTAGTCTTTTTTTTTTAAAAAAAAAACAAGATAAAACAGATATAATCTTCAATATCTCTGTAAACATGACTGATCAAATAAGCATTTGCTGAGCTATTAATTAACAAGTAACACAGGTTCTAAATAAAATATCACCTGAAAGTTGAGGTCTTTGAAAACAGATAACACTGGCAAATTAGATGACCCATGAAGGAAAAATGCCTAAATATGTAAGTGCTCTAAATTTAATTCATTTTATCATTTTTTTGTTAATCTAAGTCTATCATTATAGAACCACACTTGCTTCTAAACATATGCTTATAAATCACCCATTTAAAATCACTCATTTATTTTTCTATACAGGGTTAAATTAGAGTTAAGATTCTAAGAAAAACTTCAAAATCTACAATGTTACTAGGAACTCTATTGTTTCAATCATATTTGGCCAACATGAATAAATAGCACTGTCATCAGAGAGGTGAGTAATAAGCAAAGTGATTCTACAACCAGAGTGGCCTGGGTTCAATCCTGGAATCCTGGGTCTACCACTTACTAGTTGTATGACCTGAGGTAAGTTATCTAACATCTCTGTGCTACAGTTTTCTCATCTATGAAATGGGAATAACAAGTTATCTATCTCATAAGGTTGACGTAAAGATTAAATATGTTATTAACAGATAAAGCATTTAGAACAGTGCATGGCATGTAGCAATTATTCACTATTAGTTATTACAATTAAGTACATTTTAATCTATAAAAGAATGACAAGATCCAATCTCTTTCTAGAAGTCAGGTTTCTGGCATAAGCATCTAGCCAGGGGAACCAAGGGCTCTTGAAAGCCAGATAGAGGAAAATAGATGATTTTAATCATCTTTAAAACAGCAGAAATCCATTCTGTTTGTTTGTTTTTTCAAATAAAATATTTTATCAAACTCTATATGTAAGAGATAAAACACTTAACTGCTCATTCATCCAATAATGTATTAAGTAATTACAATTTACCAGAACCTCCCTCTCAGATGCTTTTAAACACCCTCTCTCTACAATTTGAAAACCACTTGTCTAGGCCAAGCAGTACAGAAGCATGATAAACAAAGCATTATGAAGAACAAAGGTGAACGGCCCCAATGGTAAAGTTAAGGGCTTGCAAAAGATATCTCGACCCAAATTTTTCCATAAATAAGATCTCCAAATGTAACCTTACTCATGTCACAGGCTTACATATTTAAGAAACTTAAATGTTAAGACCATAAAATTTAAAGTGAAAACAGCCATTATACGAGGTCGGGCAATTAAGTTCTCAAACACATTCCAGAAAAAGTGCTACATACCTCACTGCTGACTATCACTATGGTCACCTTCGAAGTCCTCCCCTTGGGAAGCTATGCACCAACACCAGCGCCTAGTCCATCCTTCAAAGCAATTTTGGAACTCTTTTTCTGGAATGGCCATCAGAGCTGTCATCGTATTAATTACCCTTGATGTCCTGAATGTCATCAAAATGTCTTCCTTTCAATATTTCCTTTATCTTCAGGTAAAGAAAGAAGTAATTGGAGGCCAGATCAGGTGAATAGGGAGGGTGTTCCAATACAGTTATTTGTTTACTGGCTAAAAACTCCCTCACAGACAGTGCCATGTGAGCTGGTGCATTGTCGCGATGCAAGAGCCACGAATTGTTGGTGAAAAATTCAGGTCGTTTTCACCTAACTTTTTCAGTCAGCCTTTTCAGCACTTCCAAACAGTAAACTTGGTTAACTGCTTGTTCAGTCGGTACAAATTAATAATGTATAAACCCTCTGGTATCAAAAAAGGTTAGCAACATCGTTGCAACAAGTTCACAAAATTAATTGTTACACTTCATATATTATCTAGTCCAATCTCCAAATTTGACAATTTAAAAATGAAAGTCCACAGAAATTCACATGAAGAAACAGAACAGAATGGTGACAGACACTGAGTTACTATAGTCTATTGTACAGGACATGTTAGTCTGCCAAAGCGAACTACTTCTAGACTAACCCGCTCTGTTGTTTGTGTCATCCATGGGTCAATCAGCTTATAGCCAAGGCCCCCTGACCCCATGTAGAATGTTTGGAGACTGGAGCCAGCTGGAATGGGGCTTGATTCAAGGTTACTTCATGGTACTCAGCAGCACACATTTGTGGATCTCCAAACTGGGGATGCTGAGACATCAGACTCACCCTTAAAAGTTAAATGCATCCTATCAGTGTACGCACTTGCATATTTTGGGGAGAAGTTCTAAATACAGAAATGTATAAAATGAACAAGAGTAATGAAGTTTTGTTTTGTTTTGTTTTGTTTTTACACACAGATGGATAGCATATAGAGCAGTGGGTAAGTGCTCAGATTTGAAACAAAGACCTAAGTTTGAATTTTTGCTCAGTTGGATGGTATCATTTAAGTTATAGATTAATCTCTCTCTCTAAACTCAGTGAGAGATTAATGGAAATATTAACTGAAACACTTCACAGGGTTATTATGAGTATTAAATGCATATAAAGCACTTAATACAGTGACTAACACACAATAAGGATTCAATTCATATTGTTATTGATATAGAATTTTACCCAAACACAAGGCATCAGGACTAAGGTGATGCAAATCAGATGCCTAGAGCACAAAATTTAGCTCTGACTGGCATGACACAGAGTGAGTGCATTCTTAAATTTTGCCCTTAAGCTCTGTTTGCTTCATTCTGGCTGTGCCCCAGCATAGCCACACATAGTGATAGCCTAATACTGGTATCACAATGTCATAAAGGCCATATGCTTACATACATATTGTAAAAACATTGTATCCCCCATTTGCCAAAATGGAGGCATAAATAAATTACTGAGCCACCAGAAATAAGTTATGTATCATCCAAAGCAAATTACATAGTTTTGGAATACTTCGAGTTTGGTTAACAACTGCATTGGACACTTTGTAAGCGGGCATTTTCCCATCAAATCGCGTCGTAACGCAGGGCTTTTTTGACATTTTCTCGCCAAAATTAGACTTTCCGTAAAATATTCATATCTTTCGATCTATTTGATATTTTTCTATGAAACTTTCAGTGTTTTAGTTTAAAAAGAGGTCTCTATTTATTTACTTTGCAAAATTTTTGCCGGTTCCAACTAGAAGCGATATGACGAGTTTACTCGTTTCCCGCAAAAAATGTATTAAAACTATTTGCCAAACGTATGCTAAAAGTACTTTTTATTCTCTTAGATCAACTTAATAAAGATGGGTGCAGCCCAAAAGCAGACTAGGCAGCAGAGTGAAATCAAGATGCGATCAAGGACCTTCTTGAAATAATCCATAAAAGCTAATCTATATCAGATGATCAAATGATGACAATACAATCAAAGGGCTCCTAACCTCTGAATTAGCTGATGGAAAAAGGCAACAAGAACAAAAACAGCAGCTACTGACTTCTAAGATATTTCTGCACAACTCTTTCAGGGGTAAGAATACACATCTCCTTAGTTTTGAAAAGCCTCAATTTTTTTCCTATTCCAATGCCTAAATTTTTGTTAAATCCTGTACTGAAAAAAACTGAAATAAACACATTTGTTAGAGGCAGGAAACAAATTTGTCCCCTTGAATATGTTCATCCTTTACCCATAAAGTTCTTAATCTAGTGGCTCATGAATCAAATAAGTCCTAACTAAATAGTCATTACGTGCTTAACTGAGATACATCTACTGTCTTTTTACTAGTATTTGTGATCTCCTGTTTTAATTTCTCCAATATAATGTTGACTTCCTCTAAAATCCCTTAGAAATTCAACTGAATTTAAGCCCTTATCCTATTCCTATGTTCTCTGTTTGAAAGTACAATTTAAGGCGACTGTACCACAACAGTTCTGGCCTACCTGCTCTGTAGCACGTATAATCTTAGACAACTACTAGTAAACTTAACGACTCCTAATTGCCTAAGGTCCTCTACAGTATGCAGTGTGTACTTTCTTTACCTTACTTTACAAAATTTCTTTGCACCAAAACACTGCTGCACAGCACTCCAATGTTGATAAAATTATTAGCCCCAGATAACAAATTGCCTCTGGCTCATTGAACACTAGGTGCTAACAAGGGCAAGTGCCATCTTGATAATGACATTTAACTTTCCTTTAGAACACAGTTGATCTCAAATACAAATACAGTACAATAAGAAATGAGGGACACAACATGGTATCTGCTTATATTATATATTCAATTACTCCTGTAACTTTCACTTGCAAAACTATAATTCATTTTTAAGGAAGCATGCCAAAATAAGGTAGGGCCTCAGAAATCTCTCAAGTTTTGACAATATTACCAAAATGCCAATTTTTTTGTAGATAAAAGCACTCACAAAGTATGTGATTTCTGAATAAGACCACAGCATTATTCAAAATCTCTGGAATTAAATTAAGAAATAAGAAAGCCTTGCAACAATCTGAACAAGCGCAAGGAGCAGTTGCAGCAAGGTCTCTCATTTACCATTCACAGCTGACTTTTGTTATAGCCACCTTACAGAGGTCCGCCAAGGCAGCAGGGGTGTAACATGTCAGGGCCATTCCTTAACTCAATCTCCACTGGGGCTCCAGTTCGTCCTGAAGACAGGATGGTTGAATAAAGCGGAAAGGATGTTTCAGTGCCAGGGGCCAAATGGTAAGTTAGAGAAACTCATATTTTCCCTTCCTATCAACTCTGACCCAAAATTATCAAATGAACTGATGAACGTGAAAGTACTTAATATACCAGGAAGGGGGTGAAGGGAATCAAAAGGAACAAAGAAAACAAAACCCAGAAAAAAAATATACATCAGAAAGGCTGAATGTCCATGTAATGGTCTTGCCATTCCCTTCCTCTTCTATTCCTAAATTACAAATGCCCTGAAGAGAAGTTTTATTCCTTTCTCTATTTCCTAGTACCTAGCACAGTAATCTACAGAGTCAATCTAAGTCAGCAACAGTGTTAGTTGGAGATGTGGTGATAAACAGGTACAATCCATGCCCTTGAGGTTGTGTAGTCTTGCATGGAAGAGAGACAATAAAGAAATAAAACATGTCAATCTGCCGCTTTGCATAACTCCAGGAGCATACCTGGAGTTATGCATCACGTTCTTTACACACATCACGTTCTTTACACACACACAACCACATATATATATAGGATGTGCTTAATATTTTTTTGTGAAAACAAAACAGAAAAATAACTATTGAAATACACAGGTGATCATATGAGGTCTGACAATTAAATCTGCAAACTAGTTGCAATGATATTGCTAACCTTTTTTGATATCAGAGGGATTATTCATTATTAATTTGTACCCACTGGACAAACAGTTAACCAAGTTTACTATTTGGAAGTGCTGGAAAAGCTGCGTGAAAAAGTTATACAACTTGAACTTTTTGCCAACAATTCATGGTTCTTGCATCACGACAATGCACCACCTTACACGGAACTGTCTGTGAGGGAGTTTTTAGCCAGTAAACAAAGAACTGTGTTGGAACACCTGCGCTACTCACCTGATCTGGCCCCCAATGACTTCTTTCTTTACCTGAAGATAAAGGAAATATTGAAAGGAAGATATTTTGATAACATTCAGGACATCAGGGGTAACGCTGACAGCTCAGATGGCCATCCCAGAAAAAGAGTTCCAAAATTGCTTTGAAGGATGGACTAGGCGCTGCGGTGCATAGCTTCCTAAGGAGAGTACTTCGAAGGTGACCGTAGTGATAATTCAGCAATGAGGTATGTAGCACTTTTTCTAACATGAGCTCACGAACTTAACTGTCCGACCTTCGTAATTCCATTACATGCACATAAACCCCAGAATAAAATAGATAAGAGACATGGATCCGCTATTTGCCCCCGCCAGACTTAGTGTCTCTTACAATGAGCAGCCCTCCACACTGTGAGTCCTGAATGACAATATACATATGTACTTATTTGCCAACGTGGTCTCTGAATAACAAGTCAAATATTTCAACTAGCATTCAAAGAGCATGTAATTCTATGTATTCCAATGCTAGAGGAAAAATTGGCTGTGTTGAAGTTATGTTAGTCTCCAATGTGGTAACCTCCAGAGGGATTTTTTTAGAGTAAGTTTGAATACAAGTTAATTTTTGCCACACACTTTAGCTTTTTATTGCAACTCTAAATCTAACTGCCCTCCAATGGAGCTCAATCAGTAACATAATTTCTACTACAATGATCAAAAATATGGTCTTGAGCCAGGCAGCCTGGATTCAAATCCTAATTCTAAGCAATTACTGGTTGTGTGACCTTGGGCAAGTTGCTTAATCTCTCTGTACTTTAGTTTCCTCATTTAATTGGGGACAATACTGCCTCTACCTCATAGGATTGTTGCAAGGATTACATGAGATCATGTAAAATGCTTAGCGTGATGCCTGGCACTTAGTTACTGTTCAATAAATAATGGCTATCATATTATATACCAGCTCATCGCAAAGAAAATGTAAGGCAGCTTCACACATAATATACACTCAATAAATATTTGATAAATGAATGAACCAAATTGTCATTATTATGCAACCTATACTTACTTCTGGTAAATTTATTTCCAAGGGACTGGCCTGAGTAAACAGTAGTGGCTACCATTTAATACGTTCCACTGCTGTTACCCAATATAAGCTTGCTGATAAAATCCTCTTTCTTTCTTCTTTTTTGTTTTTTGTTTTGTTTCGTTTTTTTAAATGACACCTGATTCTAGGCAACTCTATAAGATTGAATAGATTCAATTAACTTTTTGGTTAAAAAAAAGTTACCCATTAGAAAATGTAAGGGTGTCCTTGAAAACTAAGATTGTAATAATACTTTACATTTTCAAGATGCAATTAATTTTGTAGCTAAAATGAGAAAACTGTATTTTTAACCTTCATACAGGTAAAAATAGACCACCAAACTACATTGTTTACCTTTCTGCAAATAAATTATTTCAAATTGCTGCAGTGAAGGTGTTCATGTTTTACATTGTGTGTATTCTTAAAACGTAAGTCTTTTATGACTGCAACTTTCTTTAACATTTTAAATGCAATAATATACACAATCACATTATTTAACTTCTAAATCACTTTTACAGTTTATATAATGGAGAAAAAATTTATCATGGGATTGACTTAAAATTCTTAGTAACATGCATCATAATGACCTTAAGAAAACAACAACATGTAAGAAGCAGTACTTCACTTTTATCCTCCATACATTGGTTATTATAGGTAAGTGTAAATTTTTTATCCAAGATTCAAATAACATAAGGACCAACTTTAAAAAATGTAAATTTAGGACTTATTAAAGACATATTTAATAATAAAACTGTGATCATTATCAAATTTTAAAGCCAAATATCAGCAAGCACTTTCTGACAACACCTTATGAGAGAGTAAACTGGTATATTCATGAAAGCATGTAAGGGCACAGCAACTCAAAGCTGTTGAATTTATTTTATGCCATTACTATAGTACTGTAAAGCATTAGGATTTGTTTTCAGGGTAAAAACCTAATGCAATTTATTCTTGAAATTTTGTTTGCATGTTTTGAAAATAATGATTTTTTTTTTTACTCTCATAAGTATCTAGGATGAGAGCAAATATTATCATAAGACCCACTGAAATACGAAAATTTTCAAGAATCCCAAAATATAAGCTGCGTTGAAACTAGCACTACTCAACTTTACAAAGTCACCTTGTCGAAAGCATCAAAAGCAGGTAATATTACATAAACGTAAAATTCATAAAGATAGCAAGATTAGAAAAGGAAACAACAAAGAAAAAAGGAAATAGATTTTGTTGAGGACAAAATGAGATTAACATTAGGGAAGAATAGAATCCATTAATAGTTTCTTCCATGTTTGTATTTTGTTATAATAAATGTTGCTTGCAAAAAACAGAACAGTGATAAGATCTCCAAAATGCTGTTATACAGAAAGTTTGTTATAAGAGGAAATTACCCCTTTGTCATTTGCCCACAAAAAACTACCTATCCTGATTTTTAGAGACTTCCAAAAAAGAACAAATATCTTTCTACAATTTACATTAAGCTTCTGTCAATAATTCCTTTTTACTTAAGGGTGGGAAGCATGTCTGTTTTACTCATTTCTGTCTTTCTGTCCCTAGCACAGTGCTGGAGGCTCTGTGAATGTACTCGTTCATTCAATCATTTATTCATTCATTCAGCAGGTATTTATTGGGCACTTACTTTGTTTCAGATACTGTGTAGTATTTAGGTAAGGCACAGGACAAATGAGAAGGCCCTGCCCAGGTAGCTTACAGTCTAATAAGGGAGACAGGCATTTATCAAATAAATACAGAAACAGTCCCTATTGTGATGATACTACAAAGAAGAAGTACAGAGTATGGTGAAGATATCATGGGAACTTACTCTAATTTTAGGAAGGAGAGGTCAAGAGGTCAGCAAAAGTTCCCTGATGAATGACATTTAAACTGAGACTTGAAAATTAACTAGGAGTTGGCCAGAATTGGAAAGGGGAGGGGAAGCAGTCCAGACATAGGCAATAGAACATGTACAAAAACTTCTAAGTCAGGAAGAAATTTATGTATACAGTAACTAAAAGGCACAGTAAATGAAAAAGGCTGGGAATAAGGATGGAGAGCTGGATAAGAGTCAAAAGATAAACTGTCAGTACAAAATCAGAGTACGATGATAATAGTATTTGAATATTGAAGTCATTTTAAATCTTTCTTCTTGTAAAATAAATAATCTAAGGGAACTGAGTCTGCAATATTCAAGATTTGCAATAAGAAGACGTAGATTATGCCTTCACTCCACCTGTGACCAGTTATCTGACCTTGCACTTAACCACTCTGAACTTCTACATTCTCTTTGCGAGCAGGTACTCACTATTGTACCTACTGGGAATACATCAATACAGTCCTGTTTTTATGACCTTATATCCTTAAAGAGAAAGAGATAGATGTATATGGGAGACATGCTAAGTCCCGTAAGAGATGATGTCCAAAGGCTGACACAAGGCTCCTACAAAATCCAAAATGAGAATATAGACATTGGTGAACTTCAAACTACTATAAAAATGCAAGTGTACACATAATTCTGTGAACTCTAAATTATTCAAAGTGCAGATATCCAAAATGACCACAGTACCCCAGCATGTGACTGAAAGATGATAAACACAATAGAAACATTATTCCACCACTGCAACTTAGGTGAAATAGTATAACTATAATGGAACTCAGAAAAGAGAAGTTATTGGTAGAACTGAACCAAGGATAAACACTTACACATCCTGAAGAAGTATATTATTAATTGTACTTATTTCCAAATCTTCCCAATTTTTAGTTCAAAAGTTCATTCCACAACCTCTTACCTGCATGTGGAAAGCTAGAACTCATTTCACACTTCCCCCAAACAAAAAGCAAATGCCTACTCTACCATCTAGAAAATACATGGACATTCTTGCTTTACTGTCACTGTCTCTTGTTTATGGTCTAAACTATCTCACCATTTTAATATAGCACAAAGCCAATTATCCCCCAATAATTTTCCATTTGTTTAGTTGGTCTTCCTTGCTGTCTGCATTATTCTTGGTACCATATTATGCCTGATTTTACTTCATTCTATAGTACCATACTTCCCTTCTATTTTAAAGGTCATATTAATGTCCAGACCATCTTAACTTCAGTCATTGGGAATGTTAAAATCTGACTCTAGAAAGTGTGCATTCAGAAATAATTGCAGAATACATACAAATTGTAGTGTATTTCAAGGGTCAACTTATATAACAGTAAGCCATGATTGATTACCGGCTATCTGTAGATACCTAATTCTTATTTATAAACTTACTATGAAGAAATCCTGATGTCAATGAATATACTCCAAAATTATATTAAAGAACTATCCAATAATATTCATGAGCTATAATTGGTCATAGTAACCATTATATAGGATAGGACTGAAACAAGTACACTTTCTGCACAATATAAAAAACAATGTCTTATTTTCCCATTCCTTAACGTAAAATGTGTTAAAAATAACAGATGACACTAAGAGAAATATGTAAAAGCCTGATGCTATTTACACACACAAACATCCCAGAACCAAGAAAGAAGGGGAAACGTAAATAAAAATCAACAAAATGTGATCTTACCTGCAAAAAATGCAACTTATCTTTTTTTCTAGTAAAGCATACACTAAACTCTCTCAATGCTGCATTATTTGCAAAAAGTGCAAAGTAAGTTTTGTGAAAGAATTCCAATCCCACTGTTGTTAGTTTTACAAAATGAGAGTAAAAACATTCCTAAGTTAGGAAAAGACTATCTTCTAACTGTAAGGATGGGATATACTGTTTAACTGACGTTCTCCTATATGATTATCTACTATTTAAAGGGGTAGTACAGTCCATCATTTAATATACCCGAAATAAAGGAAAAAATATGTAAGTTGAAGTCGATTTTTTCCTTATTTTTCCAAAAGGTTAGTGTGTGTCTTTCTTTTATTCAGGAATTTCTCCCCAGTTCAAAAAGTCTTCACCTTACAAACGCACTCTGAGAAATACATAAAATGCATTACTTTGCAACTTCCTCCACCCTCTTCAAAAAACATAACCAACTCTTCCTTTCTGGTGCAGCAACTATGATTCAGTCTGGACTACAACTGGATTGGAATCAGAAGATATGCCTCTACGTGTGTGACCTTGGGCACCTCATTTATCCCCTCCGTTTCCCCATCAGCATCCCAAAGAGAATGCTCTTTGAAAACAGTAAAGGTGTACAAACATAGCTTAACAATTACATCTAAGAGGGGTAAGGTTTTCTGCTTAGGGCAAAATTACCTCCTTAGAGGGGCCACATCATGAAAATGGAACTGAATCTGTAGGTCTCTGTCAACATTTGACTCTTTTTTACAGTTCTCCTCTTTCCTCAGAGGGTATAACCTGAGTCACTCTAAGAGAAGACTCCCAACGCCCTTTCCTTCCCCACCCTACTTCTAAAGAGGGGGGAAAACAGCAGTCTCACCTCCCCTCCCAAGCCACACCTTTAGAGGACCCCACCCCAGACACATCCGCCCTCTCCCTTCTCCGGGGCTACAAGAGGCCAACCTCGCCCTTCCCCTCCCGCCCCCACCTAGAGGAGACTTCCTGGAGGCGTTCAGGCCCGAGCAGGGCAGGCGGCATTTACAAACCCGTTTTACGCCACTCGCGTAGGGTAACCTCGCTTACGCCCATAGGGCCCCGTTCCCAGCCCCGTCGGCTCCGCCTGCCAGAACCAAGCCCCAGCGCCTCAGCCAGGGCCCCTGAGTAAGCCCAAACCTCTTCTGCTCCGCCCGGGGCTACAGAGACTTGGACAGAACAGCCACACCTTACCGGTAACTGAGGCACTCACTTCACTTCCCACCCTGGAGCCCTCTTCAACTCCCGGATCAATTCACTCCGGCGACGCCGGAAGGACCCGAGAGGAACCAGGCGTTGTCCGGAATCCTGCCCAGCCGGAGTCGCGCAGGGGCCTATGGGGACTCGTAGTCTCACTCACGGACGTCGTCGGCAATTCCTGTACATACAAGACTACAATTCCCGGCAGACCGTGCGGTGGAGCCTAAGGCGATGGGTGGGGACACTTTTAGCCAATAGTAGGAGAGTTCCCTGCCTTTGCGGGAGGAGGTGAAATGAAGAGAGGATGCACGGAAAGAGGAGGAAGGGAGGGGTCAACTCTCACCTGCGCCAATCAGAGTGCATGGTCGGCCCCGCAGCAACTCACCCTTTGTGGGGGCGGTCTAGCGGAGCAGAGGAAGAAGGGGATCAAGTGGGGGGGAGTTCAAAGTAGGGAACTTGGAAAGGCTGATCTGTGGACGCTGCGCGGACGGAGAGGGAGCATCGGGGGAATCGCCGGGATGGAGAGAGGGCGCGATGTGGGGATGCGCCCGGGCGGGAGGAGCTGCTTCCCCGAAACCTTCCAAGCCCCAGGCACACCAGGCGACCAGACCTGCGGGTCGAGGAGGGCTAGATTGAGCCTGGGCTTCTCTCGAAGGCGCCGGGGCGGGGCGGGAGGCAGCTCCAGGTGTGAGGCCAGGGAATGAGAGAGGGCTCCCCAGGGAAAGGGAAGTGGCAGAACAGCTGCAAAAGTGCAGGGAGCGGGAAGATAACCCGGGTAGCAGCTTCCCACCGCCTCCAGCAGAGGGAGGAGCAACAGCTGCCGAATTCACCAACTAGAGGAGGGGGAGGCGGAGCTTGGGTCCCTGTAGCAGCCGAAGGCTCAGCCTGGACTGTAGTTTCCCAGGAGAGAAGAGAGCAGGAGGAGCGGAGCGGAGCGCAATCCTCGGAGCATCAGCTCCCGCATCCCGCCTGGGGTTGCAGGTGTGTGGGAGGTAAGCGCGGCTGCCTCTTCTGGCGTCCGCACGCTGCCCGAGAGAAAGCGTCTTCCAGTAGGAATTATATCAAGGCACAGCTAAAAAGAGTCTTTGACTCGCGTTAGAGAACTGGTGCAAACCCTTTTAGGTGAAATGTACAGTTTTAGACTTGAAGGGGGAAAAAGGAAAAGGTGCTTGACTTGGGTATAAAGGGCGTGGTTAGTGTTTTTGATGTGAGTTGTACCATGAAAACTGTTTGGGGATTGAAGGAAACCCTGCTAATTGAGAACAAGGATGCTATCAGCATAGGTGCGTAGCTGGCAGGAAAAAAAATAATGTCATGGAACAGAATGACTTCAGAACTCTCCCTAGAAAAATAACTTTGCATTCTTCAATGTCTACCTACCCTTTACGTTGCTTAATCAGATTATTGTGCTACCGACCTGTTTTCTAGGGTGGTTGTATGGCAGGTTCCTAGAATTGAAAGAGATCTGTGTTAAAGAAGCAAATCCAGGCAGGAAGAATCAAGATGACTGAACCTATCAGAAGTATAACTTTTGCCAGCAACAATGTAAAAATGTGTTTTAATAAATGGATACTTAGCTTTCTTTCCAGTGGCTCTAGATGTTGGAACAAAGACCAAGACTCAGCCTATACAGTAGGAACATACCGTGTACTACATTGGTGCGCCTTATTCTCTCACTGGTGTCCGGTAATATTTGTACATTTTAAACAACAAAAGTACAAGAAGAGCAGTGCTAGGATCTTTTCTGTTTAGAGAGTATGTACTAATTGATCACTCTTAGTATGTGTTATGATGGATTCAGACTTAAAACACAGTTAGTAGTATAAGATAATAGTTCATGGTTGATATTAAACCATGTCATTTCTTTGAATGTAATTAAATACCTATAGATGAAAATATGTTTTAATAGGAGGTAAAGATGAAAGCCGCATGTATCTTGATGTAACAATGACAAAATCTATAAAGCCTTTTCTTTATAGAAAAGTATGTAAAAAGCAATATGCCTAGTTCTTTTTCTTTTTGTTACAGAGGTTCCCCAGATTACATAGCTTTTAATCATAGTAGCATATTGCAGCACATTTTCCTCTGAAATGCTTTCATTTTGACAGTTGTATATTTTAGAGTCTGCCTGGGTACTTTCATCTGGATTTTTTTCAACGAGGGTCAATAAAATGGAGTAATTACCTTCTGTTTCTTGTTTTCACGTTTTCCTGATTTACTTAGGATTTTGGGATTTTGTTTCTGTAAGGCACACAAAAATTCCCTTTTGAAAATAAATGGCTGGAAGAAATTATATTCATAGCTTAAAGTTCATTCCTACTGAGTGCTACTACTGATAAGCCCAAGTGACTTATCAGTGTATTTACCCTTCCCCTCTGGAGCCCCTTCCACACTCTCACACACCAGAGAAATATATAGACTGACAGACCTTAGGGGAAAAAAAAAATGGTTTTTAGATTGTCCCCAAGCAGATCAGGTAAGTATTAGAAGCAGCAGAGACCTTAGAAGAAAGAAAAGCCACAGTAGCCCCTAAACTTAGCAGCCATGGTAAGGATCCCATTTTATCTGCTACATCACTGGAGAGTCTTTTAATCCACGTAGCTGATAGGCCCCTGTGAAAATGATTGTAGGGGGAAAAATGGGGATAGGGTGTAATGATGCTTGGAAAAGATTCTTTACCCTTGTTATTTGTGATTAAGTAGATTGTACTGAATCTGTCTTAGATTCTCTCTCAGGCTCTGCTATTGATTCATTTTGTGAAATTGAACATTGGCTGTCACTGGCTTATTTCTCCCCTGTAATAATAACACTGGCAATGAAGTTCTTTCAGAGCCTTTATTAAAAGATCTTTTTGAAAGAGTTTGGTTGGAGATTGGTTAATAAATAAATGGGATTGAAAATAAATATCAAACTGTTGAAATTCAGATGTATTTTGATCACAACTATTTATAGGTCTACTCTGACAGAATATGGGATAGGATAGAATATCGGTAGGAATGAATGAGTTTGTGGTATTAAAGTACTGGATTTTTTGCCTGTTTCCAAGATTTGAATCCTTTTTATTTTGTCAATGTAAGAGATTAGGTTCCTATATCATTTGACAGTAAGAAGATCATGTTTTTATAAGGGAGAAAATCATTAGCAATATATGATACTTAGGTATTTGTTACCTTGAACTCATGACACATTTTAAATTGATGTTCACATTAAATCAGATAATCTGAAGACTTCTTGAGTGTATGTTCCTGGTGTGGAGAAGGTTTATTACATGACAGTTCATAATTTTATGTAAAGCACTGCCTAGGTTAGAAGCATATTTATTCTCCTGATTTTTACTATTTGTGTATGGCTATCAGTGAATGAATATATGATAGGATGAAAAAGAAAAACCAAGGAAGTGCAGAATTTCTCTCTTGAATGGAAGATGCTCTTGGGATTAATGTTCTTTAGCCAAAGGATTTGGTTAATTTCAAATTACAAAATATATTTTGGGCTTTTTTTTATTCAAAATTTTGACTCTTAAGACTATTGAGTAGCATGGATTTCTCTAACAAGAGGATTCACTGATGCATGCAGCACTTCAAAGAGCAAGACTTAAAGGTTCAGGATCAGATCAAATGGTTTTTGTGTGATGGGGTGGGGTAGGTGGTTTACAAGTGGGGATAGTTATGAAGAAAACTGTTTGGGAAAGATACCCTTAGCAAGAAAAAAAGAGGTTAGATCTTTGTTTTGTTAAATGCCTGTAAGCAATTCCATGGTTTTCCCTCCCTCCATCCCACTCATTAATTTCTAAAGGCCTATATCCATAATGATACAGTTACTTTCCTATATCGTCATTTTAACTGGAGTCAGACTGATACTGATTCATGAGATTTTAAATAATCATAGGTTATTGAAGCAAAGCTGAAAAGATTGTGCATGCATACAGTTACTTCTAATTAAACTTAACTATTATTTGGACATACCATTGAAAAGAAATAAAAACCTAAAATGATGTTTTGCTCCTTAATAACAGAGGTACCTGAGCCAGACCCTAAAACTGAGCAAGAGCCACCCTACCCCACCCCACCCCTGCACCTTTAAAGCAAACTCCTAAGGTTAAACACTGCTTTGGGGATCAGGATTAATTATTATACAAAGGTAAGGAGTTATTTTTGTACTGTTTTCAATCTTTCCTCTAATGTGTTCAGAATTAAGTCCCTCAAGTTTGGTGTATTTTAAATAGCTAGATTATTAGCTCCTGGAGACTATAATTTTTTTCTGTGTCCTGCTGGTTCTGAGCACCTTATATCATGCTCAGCATAAAGAAGTAGCCCTATAACCACTTACTGAGTTAGAACCCTTAACCGGTACTTCTTTAAGGTATGCATTGAGACATCTTGCACTTTGATAAGAGTCAGTTGACCTCGCAGAATAATTACTATACATTAGACCTACTGAGAATATCTTTGTGCTGGTTAGCTTTTGCAAAACTGTCGATTGAGTGCAGTTTGATTCATACAGTGTGGGCTGCAAAAAGACTTATCTACAACTTTGTCTGCCAGTGTTTCTAAATTCATCCCAAGGATAGGGAATATGGGTGGGGGAATAGGCTCTCCAACCAGTGGCACCTTGGGTCTGCATTTTACAACTAGGGTAGCCTGTGTGTGCCTCACCACCATTTTACTTTAAGTAAAATATCTTTGTTAATGCTTATCTATAAAGAGCATATTTCATTCTATAAAAACTGAATTTGCTCTTCCATTTTTCTAATTGTTTCTTTTAGAAAAAAAAAAAGTCAGACTGATTATGTTTAACTGAATGCGGGGTTTCACGTTGATTGTTTTTTGCATTTGACCTTCCAGAAACAGCTTAATATGATTAGTGTTAGAATTAAGAATGCAAACATGATTTTTCTTTTATTATAAGGACTGGAGAATTCTAGTTAATTGTAAACAGTTCTTTAGTAGTAAATGTAATAATAACATTCAACTGCCTTTTGTTTCTGTTTTAACATACTTTTACTATTAATAGCATGCTGCTACAAATTGGCTTAGAACTGATGATTAATCTTCCTTCTTCATGTTCCTTTGGCATTTGTCTTAATACTTAGCACTGTGCCTTGTGTAGCTGAGTTCGTAACAGTCTTCACCGCATGCTTCCTATCTTCAGGAGTAAGACAATTTCATTTACCTTTGTATTTGCTTGGAGAGCCTCATTTATAGTCTGTACTGGGTAACAACTTATTTAAATGTTTGACAACCTATAGTGAAACATCATTTTACATTTTTCACTAACAAGTACAACTACAAAAATGGGTTTTTATTAGACGTCTGTTTTAGCACAAAATTCAGCCCTCTGCCCACAACAGTTGCTTATGTAGAGCTAAATTTAAATATTGCTGTCTCTTGTTGGATTTCTGAATGAATATAGCAAACATTGCTATTAACTGCAACCTTGCATATGTGTGTGTACTTTAGATATAAATTTATTAACTGGATGTCATTTGGAATTTGTGTAGTCTTCTCTGGCCTCTTTGACTTAAAGATGTACTTTTAAAGGACACTCCCCACACATCCATACACTTTCCAGGACTTTTTTTTCCCTTGACACAACACATAGAAATAGAAACTTAGAGAAAAACAGATGAATGTAATATGAGGGAGGCTTTATTTTAATTAAAACTTAACTGGTCTTGAATGTTCTATTTTCAGTGAAATGGTTGCATTGCAAGGCCTTATTCAGGCTTATTAAATGAAATTATGCAGGTATCTGTCATCTGTGAGTCAGCATAGGAAGAGATGAGTTCTGAACTTTGGCATTAACAGTGCTCAGTGCTGGCCTTTTAGCGTAGCTGCTGAAGTGTGCATGGTACTGGGAAGTCCATGCACTGCTTCCAGGCCCCCTTCTGGTGCAGCCTAGGGAAGGAGCTTTCTGAGCTCCTCACATCTTGTAATGTGTGTGAGGAAGGAAGGCAGGGAATTGACTTGGATTTAACCAGTCTGGTTTTCCTGTGTATTTTTCCCCCAGATAGGTCTCAGACCAGAGTTCTAAGTAATAGTAACTCGGTGTCACAAAGTGATCTCCATAGCACAATGTAGCAATTCAGTGATTACTTATCAACTTTGTAGTCCACCCCCTTCCATTCCCCCATTACTCACCCCACCCCTAGTATCTTGGCTTCATTTGAATGGACCTGGAAGAGTTCACTGGAACACTTTTGATATTTTCCCCCACACTGGATTGCTTCTGTCATTTTTTTGATAACCTAAATTTTGTTTTTAAAAAACTAGCTTTATATGAGGTCTTTTAACCCAATGTAACTTGAAGAGTTAGTTAATTTTATTAGTTTTCCACCTTTTAGTAATATACTATAGACACTGTATTATGATGTATATAATTTTTGCCATTCACTTGAATTAAATCAGTTATTGGAGCATTTAATTGTTATGTACTTCACAAAGCAATTTAAAATCATTGAAGCAATTAATGTTTTTTAGATACATTCAGCCTTCTGGTTAAGAAACCACTACAAAGTATCCTAAATTGTTTGATATTGAATTACTCGTTCTATGTTCAAAGCAGATTAAATTGTATTTTATATCATATCATTTCACATATAATACTGGATGAAATTTGTATAATACCAGTATTCTCACAGCTAGGTAACAATGGTATAACTTTTGTTTTTGCTAAATTAGGGAACCTTAAAAATTATGTTATGAGGTCTTGAGCACAAGGTATATTAACTAAATCTAAGTCAGAAAGGTAATTTTTTCTGTATTTCAAAGTTTCTGATATGGTCTTTTAAAAATAAGACACTAATAAAATTATAAAGGCCTAATAATCACTATTAATGTTTTTAATATGACAGCAGAATTATCTAATAATTAGTAATATAAAATTAAACATTTTGAAGGAAAAACAAATCTTTTCATCCAAGATTATCTAAAAAGCAAAATTTTACTCACATTATAGGACCCAAAAGTATTGACAATTAAAAAAAATAGTTTTAAAGTATGTATCAATTAGAAATGCCTTCAGCTGTAAGTTTTATGCACAATGATATAAAACAATAGAGATTTATTTTTCCAGAACAAGATGTCTAGAGGAAAGTACTCATTTACTTTTTGTTTAGAGGCTCAATGTTGTCAGGGTTTAGTCTTCATGCTTGCTTTCGTGCCTGCTGCAATGTGGATGCTTCTGCTGATCCAGATACCACATTCTAGTTCAGAGTAGGAAGAATGAGGAATGGCTGTACCTATTCAGTCTTTCTCTTTTAATCAGGAAATGAAAGTTTTCCCAATGACCTCCCAATGTCCGTTGTGGACTTACTGGTTCATGGCATGTGGCTGCCCCAAGCTCAAGACAGTAAGATATCAAAGACTTGTGGCCTTTATGGTGGATAAAGCAGGGGAACAGTGGTTTGAAAATAATTTGGGGGTAACCAGTTAGTAGTTTCAGCCATAATCTGATAATTAAATCATGTTAACTTTAAATTGTATTCTTTCTCATTCTGACTCAGTTCCTCATGTATGTTTGTTTTATCCCCAGGTTAGAAAACAATAATCTTCTGAATACCAAGTTTTCACTTCTGTGACTACCAAATTTCAAGTCTCTAGGCAAAGACATTCTGCAGAAACTTGGTATCTCTGGTTAAAAAGTCATGAGCCCATACCTCATTTAATACTTGTCCTGTACTTTTCATTACAGTTATATTCAGTAATGCTTAAAAGGGTGATTTCATGATAAATCTCTTTTAAATCTCAAAGTATCAAAAAATCCCCATGTAGACTGCATTCAAGACTATGGGTATAATGCAAACGAAAGAACAATTGAATATTAGGATTCTTTTTAAGAAAATTTGTTTATCTGCCTGAAAAAGCAAAATATGCCATTGTTTCATAAAGAAGAACTCACTCTAAAAATCTTTAATCCTGGAAAATTGTGTTATTAACCATTTTTAAAATGTGAAAAATATTATCGACATCTCTACAGTGACCATCACCTAAATTATGTCTCATTCTTACAATGACACATTTTGGACTTAGAGTTTTGATCAATTATGATTTCTAGAGATAGGAAAGTTTGAGGAGAAAATTAAAACAGAAAATGAAAATTTTTTTCTACATAAAAAAATAATCAAAGATGTTGATCGTAGAACCTTGGCTATACTTCAGTTTTCTACATTTTCATATTGACACTTTGTTGTCCAATTTTTGCATTTTCTCATGTGACCTTTGGTGAATGGCTTTATTGGGACAAAACTCTCCAGATATAGTTACATGTAAATTTCTAAATTACTTTTACAGTCTGTAACATGGGGTTGAGTGCTATAGAGAGAAACAACAAACTATATGAAATCACTTACTCCTTGGCATAATCTTTTGTCAGTGTAGTTAACAACAGAAGATATTACAAGACATGAAAACAAGGATATGTGCCTTTGGACTGTGGTATTACAACAGTTACTATGATAGAAGTCCAGAAGCAGAAGAAAGTGGTTTATGATATCATCAGGGAACGCTTTGAGCAGTGTGGTTCATTGGTTAAGAGCTGGGGACAGCAAGCTACAGCTTGCAGACACACTACCTTTTTTTCGTAAATCAAATTTTATTGGAACATGGCTATGCCCATCATTTACATACTGTTAAGATTGCTTTCTTGCTACAACAGCAGAGTTGAGTCATTGTGAAAAAGACCACATAGCCCACAAGCCTAAAATATTTCCTACCTGGCCCTTAAAAAAAAAAAAAAAAAAAAAATTCTGTCAACCATTGGTTAAGAATGTGGGCTCTGCAGTCAGACAAAACTGGGTTCAAATTTGGTTTTGTAATCTGTGACTTGACCCAAAGGTTGTTTATGTTGATATAAGATTTCACATAAAGTGCATTGTACAATACCTGGCATGTGGTAGGTGTTCATTAAATATTTATTAAATTTATTAGATTTTATTAGGATTTATTATCTTAAATGAACTATAATTTTTAATTTAAATGGAGTGATTTGAAATTCTAGTTGAGATTTGAAGCTTTACATTTAAGTGTTTCCTGCTCCTAAAATAAATGTTCAGGAAACTGGGAAGGGTATCATCTAATTGTAAGAAATTTTCAAGAGTTGCACAAACTATTGTATAGGGACAATGAGCTTGATGTAAGAGCCAAACAACGGAAATGTATGGAAAAGTAAAGCCCAGTCTTTAAAATACAATTAGAGTCGTACTGTGGAAATATTATGGGTTTGGTTCCAGACCACTGCAATAAAGCAAATATTGCAATTAAGCAAATCACACCATTTTTTTTGTTTCCTAGTGCATATAAAAGTTATGTTTACATTATACTATAGTCTATGAATTGCACTAGCATTATGTCTAAATATACATACCTCAACTAAAAAATATTGCTCACAAACACTAAGCATCATCTAAGCCTATTGGAAAAATGGCACTGATAGACTTGCTTGAGTCAGGGTTGCCACAAGACTTAAATTTGTAAACAATGCAATATCTACAAAGCACAATAAAGTAAAACACAATAAAGTGAGGTCTGCCTATAATTAAGACTGAACAGCATATTGAATGGGAAACTATGCCAGTCAATTAAAAAAGTTAAGATACTTTATAGAGGAAAAGGATACGAAAAAGTGAATACAGTAAAGAGGGGGCATCACTACCAATCTTACAGAAATAAAAGAGATTATTAGGGTACACTATGAACAATTATATGATAACAAATTAGATAAACTAGCTGAAATGGACAGATTGCTACAAAAACATGAACTACCAATACAATGAAATAGAATATCTGTAGACTCAAAAATCCTCAGTAAAATACTAGCAAATTGAATCTGGCAACAATTAAAAATTATATACCATGATCAAATGGAATTTATTCCAGGAATTCAAGGTTGATTCAACATAAAATCAGTGTAACGTACTATATCAACAGAAAGAAGACATGCGATCATCTCAATAGATGCAGAAAAACATTTGACAAAATCCAGCACATTTTCATGATGAAAACACAAAAATATAGGAATAGAAAGGAACCTCCTAAACCTGATAAAGGACATCTACAAAAACGCCACAGCTGACAGCATTTTTAATGGTGAAAGACTGAACATTTTACTTTAAGATCATGAATAAGAGACAGAAGTCTGCTTTCACCTTCTATTCAATATCATACTAGAGGTTCTGGACAATAAAAGTGAGAAGCATCCAGGTTGGAAATGAAGTAAATCTATTTCTGCTCACAGACGAAATATCTTGTATATAGAAAGTCCTAAGGAATCAACAACAACAACCAAAAAATTAAAAATAATAAAATATTGGAACTAATAAACAAGTTCAACAAGGTTGCAAGGTATAAGATGAAGATAAATAAATCAATTGTATTTTTATACACTAGCAATGAACATCCAAAAATGAAATTAAAAATAATGTATTTACAATAGCATCAAAAAGAAGTACTTAATAAAAAATACTTAGTAAATTTTACAAAAGGAAGTATAAGACTTAATCGCAAAAACAAAATGGTACACAAAATATCACTAAAAGAGATTAAAGAAATCCTAAATAAATTGGAAGATAACTCATGCTTGTAGGTTGAAAGTTAATGTTAAGAGGGCAATATTCACCAAATTAATCTACAGATTCAATGTATCAAAACATCAGCTACTTTTTTTTTTTTTTTTGCAAAAATTGACAAGCCAATCTTAAAACTTACATGGAAATGCAAAGGACCTAACCACATATATATGCATCAGTGGAATGGAATTAAACGTCTAGAAAAAATACCTTGCATTAATAGTCAGTTGATTTTTGACAAGAGAAAGGATAGTCTTCCACAAATAATACTGAAACGGATATCTGCATGTAAAAGAATGAAATTGGTCCCTACCTGACACCATTTACAAAAATGTAACTCAAGATGGATTACAGGCCTAACCATAAGAGCTAAAAGTATAAAACTTAGAAGAAAACATAAGGGTATATTTTTGTCACTTTGCACTAGTCAGTGGTTCCTTAAATATGACACCAAAAGCACAAGTGACAAAATGTATAAACAAAGTGGACTTCATCAAATTTAAAACTGTTTCAAAGAACACAAAAAAAGTGAAAATACAAGCCAAGATTAGGAGAAAATGTTTGTAAATTAAATATTTGAGAAGAGGTTTGCATCCAAAGGACATAAAGAACTCTTACAATTTAAAAATAAAAAGATAACCCAATTAAAATAGGCAAAGGATTTGAATAGACATTTCTTTATCCAAACAAGATATAAAAATGCCCAATAAGCACATGAAAAAATACACAACAGTAGTCCAGAGGGAAATACAAATCAAAACCACCAGAGAGATACTACTTCACATCCACTAGATAGCTAAAATAAAAATACAATAACAAATATTAGGATGTAGAAAAAAATTGAACCCTCATAAATTTTTGGTGGGATTGTAAAATGGTGCAACCACACTGAAAAACGATTTGGCTAGTCCTCAAAATGTTAACCATATGGTTAGCATATGACCCAGAAATTCCACTGTAAGGCATATGCCTAATAGATTTGAAAATATACGTTCACACCAGAACTTGTACACCAATGTTCATAACAGCATTATTCAAAATGCCGAAACCCAGAAACATCCCCATGTCTATCAGTGAATGAATAGGTAAACACAATGTTGTATGGCCATACAATGGAATATTAATTGATCTTAAATGAAGAACTGATAGATGCTACAAAATGGATGACTTGAAAACATGCTACACAAAAAAAGCTAGACATAGCAGGCCAGATTTCATATAAAATACCCAGCATAGGTAAATCTATAAAGACAAAGTAGATTAGTCCTAAGAGATTGGGAGAATGGGGAGTGACTGCTAATGGTTATGGGGTTTCTTTCTGGGGTAATGAAATGTCCCAAAATTACATAGTGGTGATGATTGTATAGCTTTATGAATATATTAAAAAACACTAAATTGTAGAATTTAAAAGTATAAGTGAATAGAAAATGAAAAAAAACACCAAAAAACAGGGTAGAGTTATGCAAGATTAAATTATAAGTAACCTAGGCTAGCAGATAGAAGTGAAATAGAAGGAAATATTCTCATTATGTGCTAGTTGGTCTCAAAACACAAAAGTTCATGAACAGACCTAGATCTAGCCACACTTTGTTCAAGTTTTTTTTTTTTTTAATTACTGAAAGGGCTGTGTGGGGGGTGGGGGTGGGGTGGGGAGAGAACCTAAACAATTCCAAACAGATACAAATAAAAGAGTGGAAATATCAGCTTGTCATCAGACATCTCTTTTGCAGCATTTAATGATAGTAGGTAATGGAACAATGAATATACAATTGCAATGGAATACGTTTATGATTCAAAATAGCTTATCCAGCCAAAGTATGATTCAGTGTGCATGAGGATAAAAGAAAAATCTTCTCAATCACACAAGGACACACAGTGGCACCAACATCAACAATTGCATACTTTGATGGCCAGATAATCAGAATCAAAAATTCAAGATTGGGATTATAAAACAATGAAACAAATGACATTTAAATAGTTCCTGCTACTTTGTTTTAAAACAATATGTTAAAAATAATTATAATATGGGAGACGTCATCAAAATGGTGGTGTGAGGTGAGACTCTGTAAAGCTCCCCTGGAATTTACAACTAATCGAACAACAATAACTCCACAAAGGACTGCCTGCACAGCAGACAGTCAAGACGAAGAGGCCCACTACTGAATTCACCTAAAGGTGGGTGAATTGCGAGAACAGGGGAGGAGGGAAGAGAGAAGTGAGGAGACAGAGCTGCGCGTGCACAGGACACAGACCTAGCTCAGTGCTCCGAACTCGCTGCATCCCAGAACTACCATGGCTGCGGGAGAGGGAAGAACTCGGACTGCTAGGGCTCCATTTATGGCCCACAGGACTGAGGGGACAGCATATAACATGGCTGAACCCAACACGGCAGAGACCTCAGAGAAAAGACTGAGGGAAGAAGGCTGAAAATGGTGGTTTAAGCCCTCACTGCCGAGCAGAGAACGGAAGCCTTAGGAGCTGAGACTAGCCGCCCCCTCCCTACCCTCCCAGAGCTCGCCCCACCCCCACCTGCCCGGTGCTAGAAGTGGAACAGTGGCAGTGTCAGATCAAAAGAACAGAATATTTGCTGTTCTGAGAACTGTGGACCTCGGACACACAGATGCGCAGAGCAGCTGGTTCTGGCAAAGGGGAGGGAGCTGTGGAGGCGGGGCCGGCTATGGTGGTGGTCGCTGCCATTGCTCTGGGCCAAGTCTCACAACTCACCCCGCCCCTGGCCCCACCTATCTGGGTGGATACCTCCAGGAGTAAACAGAACTGCTGAAAGATACTGGCTCTGAATCTGGTGCAGGAAGAGCTTTGGAACTTCAAAAGCTCTCTGCATACCCACATGGACACTGCGCCCTGTGACCCAGGCGAAGCCTGTCTCCCAAGGAATCCCCCCATTGTGTGAGAAGCTGGAATAGTGAAGAGAAAACATAGCACTACCATGTGAGAGAGAAAAACAGGCTACAGTCGGAGAGAAAATAAAACATTCTACCAACAAGTACTGGAAAACAAAAGAAAGACCTCTTCCTATCAACCTGTTGCAGAAGCCACTCCTGTAGATGTCTAGGAAGAGAAATAATAAATCAGTAATTGCCATTAATAACCAAGGCAACAAGACAGCTCAGAAAGAAAACGAAAAGTCTCCAGAAAAGGAACTTAAAGATATGGAAATATGTGACTTAAATGACAGAGAATTCAAGATTGCAGTTCGGAAAAAAATCAACGAGATGCAAGAAAACACAGAGAGGCAGTTTAATGAACTCAGAAACACAATCAAAGAACAACATGAGCATTTTACGAAAGAGATTGAAATTTTTAAAAAGAACCAAATAGAATTTCTGGAGATTAAGAACTCAATAGAAGAAATTAAAATGAAATAACCAGCTTAGGTAGTAGAGTTGACCAGAGGAAGGAAAGAATCGTGACATCAAATAGAAACCTGGAAATTACACAGATGGAAGAAGAAAGAGACTTGAGCCTTAAAAGAAATAAAAGAACTCTACAAGAACTTTCTGACTCCATCAGAAAGAGCAATATAAGAATAATGGGCATACAAGAAGGAGAAGAAAGAGAGAAGGGAACAGAGAATATATTCAAACAAATTGTCGATGAGAACTTCCCAAACTTGTGGACAGAACTGGATCCTCGAATCCAAGAAGCAAATAGAACACCTAATTACCTCAATCCCAACAGGCCTTCTCCAAGGCACATTGTATTGAAGCTGTCTAAAATTAACGACAAAGAAAGAATCCTCAAGGCAGCCAGGGAAAAGAAGACGGTAACTTACAAAGGAAAGCCCATTAGATTATCATCAGATTTTTCAGCAGAAACTCTACAAGCCAGGAGGGAGTGGAACCAAATATTCAAACTATTGAAAGAGAGAAATCATGAGCCAAGAATAATATATCCAGCAAAGATATCCTTTAGATATGAAGGAGGAATAAAGACCTTTCCAGACATACAGAAGCTGAGGGAATTTTCTAATACACAACCTGCACTACAAGAAATACTAAAGGAGGCTATTCGACCACCATCAACAGGGACAATTTGTGGCAACCAAAACATAAAAAGGGGAGAGTAAAGGCCTGAACCGAATATGGGAATGGAGAAAGTAAGCGTGCTGAAGAAAATGGAATACTCTAAATATCAAACTTTCTTTTACATAAACTTAAGGGTAACCACTCAAAAAAATCCAGAACTGAAATATATACTGTAATAAAAGAAGAAACAGAGGGAAACATCATAGAATACCACCATTCAGAAATAATAGACAACAACAAAAAGGCAAAGAAACAATGGAGACACAGCCTTACCAGAAAACTAAAGATAGAATGACAGGAAATCCTCACATATCAATAATCACCCTAAATGTAAATGGACTGAACTAACCAATAAAAAGGCACAGTGTAGCAGATTGGATCAAAAACCTAAACCCAACCATATGCTGTCTCCAAGAAACACACCTCAGCTACAAGGACAAGCATAGACTCAAAGTGAAAGGGTGGAAATTGACACTTCAAGCAAATGGTACCCAGAGAAAATCAGGTGTAGCCATAATGATATCAGATGAAACAGACTTCAGGGTGAAAAAGATAACAAGAGACAAAGATGGACATTTCATAATGATGAAGGGGACTATACAACAAGAAGACATAACAGTCATCAATATTTATGCCCCCAATCAGGGAGCACTGAAATATACCAAGCAACTACTAACAGAACTAAAGGGAGAAATTGACCAAAACACAATTATACTAGGGGACTTAAATACATCATTGACAGCTATGGATAGATCATCCAAACAGAAAATAATGAAATAGCAGCCCTAAATGACACATTAGATGAAATGGACATAATTGACATTTATAGAGCACTTCATCCTAAAACATCAGACTATACATTCTTTTCTAGTGTACATGGAACATTCTCAAGGATAGACCATATATTGGGACATAAAATCAGCCTCAGCAAATTTAAGAAGATTGAAATCATACCAAGCATATTCTCTGATCCCAAGGCTTTGAAATTGGATATCAACTGCAAAAAGAAAGCAGGAAAAAACACAAATACATGGAGATTAAACAACATACTTTTAAAGAACGACTGGGTCAAAGAAGAAATTAGAGGAGAGATCAAAAGACACATAGAAACAAATGACAATGAAAATACATCCTATCAAAATTTTCGGGATGCAGCAAAACAGTTTTAAGAGGGAAATTTATATCATTACAGGCCTATCTCAAGAGACAAGAAAAATGCTAAATAAATAACCTCATGTTACACCTTAAAGAACTAGAAAAAGAAGAACAAGTGAAACCCAAGGTCAGCAGAAGAAAGGAAATAACAAAAATCAGAGCAGAACTAAATGAAATAGAGAAAAAAAGACAATAGAAAAAAATTAATGTGACAAAGAGCTGGTGCTGTGAAAAGATTAACCAAATTGAAAAACCCTTGGCTAGACTCGCTAAGATAAAAAGAGAGAAGACACTAATTAACAAAATCAGAAAGGAAAAAGGTAAGTTACCATGGACACCACAGAAATACAAAGGATCATCCAAGAATACTATGAAGGACTATATGCCACCAAATTCAACAACCTAGAAGAAATGGACAAGTCCTTAGAAACATATAGCCTTCCAAGGCTGAACCATGAAGAACTGGAAAATCTAAACAGACCGATCACCAGTAATGAAATTGAATCAGTCATCCAAAACCTTCCCAAAAGCAAAAGTCCGGGACCAGATGGCTTCACTAGTGAATTCTACCAAACCTTCAAAGAGGATCTAATACCAATCCTGCTCAAACTCTTCTACAAAAATTGAAGAAGAGACAGTACTCCTAACTCATTTTATGAGGCCAACATTACCCTGATACCAAAACCTGGTAAGGACAACACAAAAAAGAAAACTACAGACCAATATCTCTGATGAATACAGATGCAAAAATCCTAAACAAAATTCTAGCAAATCGAATACAACAATGCATTAAAAAGATTATTCATCACGACCAAGTGGGGTTCATCCCGGGGCACAAGGATGGTTCAACATCCAAATCCATCAATGTGATACATCACATAAACAAAATAAAGGACAAAAATCATATGATTATATCAATTGATGCATAAAAAGCATTTGACAAGATACAACATCCATTTATGATTAAAACACTTAATAAAATAGGTATAGAAGGAAAATACCTTAACATAATAAAGGCCATATATGACAAGCCCTCTGCTAATCTCATAATTAATGGTGAAAAACTGAAGCCCTTTGCTCTACGTTCAGGAACACGACAGGGATGTCCCCTATCACCTCTGCTTTTCAACATAGTGTTGGAAGTCCTTGGCAGAGCAATCAGGCAAGAGAAAGAAATAAAAGGCATCCAAATTGGGAATGACGAAGTTAAATTATCACTCTTTGCAGATGACATGATGCTATATATAGAAAACCCTAAAGACTCCACCAAAAAACTATTAGAAATAATCAACGAATACAATAAAGTTGCTGGCTACAAAATCAACATACAAAAGTCCATTGCATTCCTATATACTAACAATGAAATCTCTGAAAAAGAAATACAAAAAACAATTCCTTTTGCAATTGCAGCAAAAAGAATAAAATACCTAGGAATAAACTTAACCAAGGATGTGAAGGACCTATATGCTGAAAACTATAAGACATTTTTGAAAGAAATTGAAGAAGACACAAAGAAATGGAAAGACATTCCGTGCTCATGGATTGGAAGAATCAACATAGTTAAAATGGCCATATTACCCAAAGCAATATACAGATTTAATGCAATCCCCATCAAAATCCCAATGGCATTTTTTAAAGAAATAGAACAAAAAATCATCAGATTTGTTTGGAACCACAAAAGACCCTGAATAGCCAAAGCAATCTTAAGAAAAAAGAACAATACTGGAGGTATCACACTCCCTGACTTTAGCTTGTACTACAGGGCTACAATAATCAAAACAGCATGGTATTGGCAGAAAAACAGACACATAGACCAATGGAATAGAATTGAGAACCCAGAAATAAAACCACATAAATATGGACAGATAATTTTTGACAAAGAAGCTAAAAACATACAATGGAGGAAAGACAGCCTCTTCAATAAATGGTGCTGGGAGAATTGGATAGCCACATGCAAAAGAATGAAACTGGACTGCTATCTGTCACCATGTACCAAAATTAATTCAAAATGGATCAAAGACTTAAGCATAAGACCTGACACAATAAACTGCATAGAAGAAAACATAGGTACTAAACTTATGGACCTTGGGTTCAAAGAGCATTTTATGAATTTGACTCCAAAGGCAATGGAAGTAAAAGCTAAAGTAAACGAATGGGACTATATGCAACTTAAAAGCTTCTGCACAACAAAAGAAACCATCGACAAAATAAAGAGGCAACCAACTGAATGGGAGAGGGTTTTTGCAAAGTGCCTCCAATAAGGTGCTAATATCCATAATATACAAGGAACTCATGAAACTCAACAACAAAAAACAACCCAATTGAAAAATGGGCAGAGGACCTGAAGAGACATTTCTCCAAAGAGGACATACAAATGGCAAATAGACATGAAAAAATGCTCAACATCACTAATCATCAGAGAAATGCAAATAAAAACCACAATGAGATATCACCTCACCCCAGTCAGAATGGCTATCATCAACAAGACAAATAGTAACAAGTGGTGGAGAGGCTGTGGAGAAAAAGGAACTCTCATACACTGTTGGTGGGAATGCAGACTGGTGCAGCCGTTATGGAAGGCAGTGTGGAGGTTCCTCAAAAAATTACGAATAGAATTACCATATGACCCAGCAATCCCTCTCCTGGGTATCTACCCAAAAAATCTGAAAACATTTATACATAAAGACACGCGTGCTCCAATGTTCATTGCAGCTTTGTTTACGGTGGCCAAGACATGGAAACAACCAAAATGTTCTTGGATAGGTGAATGGATAAAGAAGTTGTGGTATATATACACAATGGAATACTATTCAGCAGTAATAGATGATATAGGAACATTTGTGACAACATGGATGGATCTTGAGAGTATGATGCTAAGCGAAATAAGTCAGACAGAATAAGCAGAGAACCAAATGATTTCACTGATATGTGGTATATAAACCAAAAGCAACAAAAGAACAAGACAAACAGATGAGAAACAAAAACTCATAGACAGAGACAATAGTTTAGTGGTTCCCAGAGGGTAAGGGAGGTGGAGGGTGAGAGATGAGGGTAAGGGGGATCAAATATATGGTGCTGGAAGGAGAACTGACTCTGGGTGGTGAACACACAACAGGATTTATAGATGATGTAATACAGAATTGTACACCTGAAATCTATGTAATTTCACTAACAATTGTCACCCCCAATAAATTGAAAAAAATAAAAAGTAAGAAAAATTAAAAAATGATTATAATATATAATGACTTTTGGTAGAAAAAATATATATCTGGATCAAATACCCCAGATCACTTCAAAAACACAGGACAGGATGTATAAGAAAGCATATTTAAATGCCTTATTTTGCAAATTGTAGAGTCAGTTAGTTGATATTGTTTTATTCTTCATATTCACAGAAAATATATATTTAAGAAGAAAGGAAAATCTATATTTAAGATCAATGCAAAAAGAAAAAGAATAAACAAGAAGCATGACAAAATGCTAAATGAATTTATCACAATTACCAAAAAATATAGTCCTTTATTGAAAGATAGAAACTGCCATGCTGTGTGGAAACAAAATCAAATTATTTCATTTTTTAAAGAGACAGAGCTAAACAAAACATACCAGTTGGAAGTAAAAGGATGGCAAAGCAATAATAGACAAAAATCAATTTAAAAATATAGGGTAGCTGTATCTTTGTCTTTCAGATAAGACAATTGAAGGCAAGAAAACTTGAATCTGGTCAAAAAGGCAATTTGTATTGGTAAAGATCTAATAGCCAGGAGCCTATCTGTACTGGTTGTATAGAATTAAAATACATAAAACAATCTGAAAAAGAAAATATGGTCCTTGGTATCAGATCTGGATTCAAGGGAAACAAGAAAATAAACATACAAGTGAAGAATAAGGAAAGGACAAAAATCGACTCAGGAAGAAACAGAGGTTAAGACAGTGGCCCAGATACGGTACCAATGATAATATAGATTCAAGGAAGACTTGAGACACATAATCGACAGTTTTTCCTTGTTAGCTACAGCACAGGTATTATAAAACAAGGCAGAAGTCAGCCCACAGGTAATAGTGTGTGTGTGTGTGTGTGTGTGTGTGTGTGTGTGTTACTGTTTTTAAATGCCAGTGTTCCACAATTACCAACTTTCTCTATTGTCTTACACGAGTATTGAGCTAGTTGGGGCCATTTACCTTACCACCGTGGCCTCTGTAGGCATTTCAGTTTGTGACCCCCCAGGATGAGGTTAAGGGAGATGGTTAAGGAAGAATGACTTAAGAAAGTTGTGAGTGAGCCATAGAAGACTAAATCATTGTAGTAGTTCAAAAAGTAACAATTGTGTACACTTAAAATGGTTAAGATGGAAAAAATGTTGGTGTTTTACCACAATAAAAAATAAGTTCAGAAACCTTTAGAAAGTAATAATTAAAAATCAGCTGAAGCATTTAAATGTGTTTGTCTTAAAAGGATTCTATTCATCTGCTTCAGTTTGCTTCATATTATAAAAAGTAATGGTTCATTGAGATGTTGATACATCACCATGTAAAAATTCTAACCTTGCTTTTAGATTAAGGAAGTCAACCTTAGTTAAAATACTATCTCATTTCCTTTATTTTCAGTCTTAAAATTTTTGTTACTCTCATATCATTTTCCTTTTATGTTGGAAAATTTTAGTTTTGGAGTTGATACCCGCTTCTTAACTACCACAAAACATATTGATTATGCTTACTGCGCTTACTGAACATAACGTTCAGCTAGCTAACTAGCATGAATAATCCATCACTGAGAATCGTTAACCATATATTACAAACTAGAAATAATTGCTATTTTTATGCAAGTAAAGGCACTCATTTGCTTATATGGCTGACAACTTAAAACCATAAACCCAGTTTCACTTTCAGTATAATACTGTACCAGCTAATATTTTATGTTTTCTTCTTCCTTTTAGAATAACTTGGAAATGAAAACCTGTAACAGGAAGATCTTATTGATCAAATGGATCCAAAATTCCCACCAAAGCATACCTTAGAACCTAAGCTTCCCAATCCAGCCAAATTTCTTGCTGTAAAATCCACTTTATTCGTCCCGCAGTACCTTAATCCCTTATTCAGAGCATTCGATTTACTTTTAATAAACTGTTTAATTTACTGCTTAACAAGGTTTAATTTGTACGTTTAGACAAATTAACAATGATTTACTGATATACCTTCTTAATATAAATGAAGGAGGGAAAACAATGGAAACAAAAAAGTATGGTTTTCTGAAATATATGAGGTATGATTGAAAAATACGGTGAATATTTAAGTAAAAATAATTTATTACAATAAAAGACACAGTGCCATGAATCCCCATCAAAATACCCCCCCCCCCTTCGCTTCAAACACACTTATCCCACCATTCCTGCCACTTTCTGATGCAGTTCTGGAAGTCTTCTTTTGTGAGTGTCTACTTCATCGTCTATCATGACAATGCTCCATGTCACACATCACTGCTGGTATACAGCAATTTGCAGCAAATAAAAGCATTATGGTGTGTCCTTATCCACTTTATTCATGGGATCTGGCACCATGCAAGTTCTCGCTCTTCCCCAAAGTCAAAATGACCATGAAAGGTAAACATTTTGAATCAATTCAGGACATTGAGGCAGCTACCGCAGCATAACTAAGGATACTCACAAAATAGGACGTCCAGAACTGCTTCAGAAAGTGGCAAGGAAGATGGGATAAGTGTGTTCGAAGGAAGGGGGAGTATTTTGATGGGGATTCATGGCAATGTGTCTTTTACTGTAATGCACATTTGTTTTTTTTTTTAATTAAACATTCACCGTATTTTTCAATCACACCTCGTACATATCTTGATACCTCAGTGAAGTCCAGTGTCACATACTCATATGCCCTGGGACAATATTCAATAGGTATTAGTCGGATGGGTGAAGACTAGTAAGTTTAGAATGATGATGTTCAGATATGACAAAGAAGAGAAATAGTTACATTTCCAGTTTTCTGAATAAAAAGAAAGTGTATTATATATTTTCTGTAAGTTTTATGCAAATCGTCTAAGAAAAGTTAGGTGCTTAAATAGTAAATTCACAGCTATTGGCAAACACTCAGCCAGGGTGACTTATTTTCAGAGAAATTAAGAAAACCAAAGTTTTTCTATGTATACTTACATATGCGTATCTATCCGAACGTCTAAAATAATCATTGTTAATGGTGATATGTTTACTTTAGAGATGTGACTGGTTATGCATTATGTAGGCTTTTCCAGGTTGAGTTTAAGAAGCTCTATGAAATACTTCAGCAGCACAGTTTTGCATGGGGAAATAAGAACAGGATGGCTGCACAGGAGTAAGTAGGAAATCAGAAAAAAAGTTTAAAGCCAGACGGAAAAGTCGAGATGTGTGAAATGTGCATGGGTTTACCCTGCTGAATGATAATCATGGAATAGTATTGGGGTTATCAACAGTCAGAATATGGTGATAAGTTAGCAATGACATTTTCAAGCTGTCAGCTTGACTGCCAGGGTAAAACTAATTGATTGGTAAGTGGTATGCAGCATTACCATGTATGATTTGTTTTAACATCTTTTGTAAAACAAGTCTCTAGTGTTAGCAAAAGATTACTCCTCATGTACAAAAGAACAACATTGTAGTAGAACTGTATACTGTCTCACGATATAAATGGATTTTGTTCCAAATTGTGTTTATGTTAGGGTGAACTTTATGAAATTGCCCACATTTGACTATTGTTGACCTACAAAAAAAAAAAAAAAGAAAAAAGGACAATTCACATGGTTCAACATCGTATGTCAGCTATTCCATCCTACAGGGTATTTGTTCCAAACTGGGAAACTGTTTTCCAAAAGAAACTAAAATATAGTTGCTATGTTAGTAATAAACATACGTACATTCTGTCTGTTGTCTGCCAGACCCTGTGCTCACGTGGATGATCATTTTCTCTCTTCATCTTCTTAAGTCTGGCAGGTATTGGAATTTCCCAGAGCTTGGTCATAGTCTGTCTCTTCTCCACACTCCCCAGGAAATCTCATCCATCCAGATAGTCTAAAATGTGCTGAGCACTCCCAAATGTATCTTTATCCCAGACCTTTACTCTGAACTCTAATCTTGCTTATCAAACTACTTCCTTAACTTCCCAAGTAGATGTCTCATAGGCTTCTCAGATTTACCTATCCAAAACAAAATTCCTGACTTCATCTCCCATCCTTCTCTGTTCTCGCTCCATCCTTCTCCATTGCAGTGAAGGGCACTTCCACCCACACAGATGGTCCAGGAGAGACCTGGGCGTCATCATGACTCATCCTTCCTTTGCATTACCTGTATCCTGTTCAGTCTCTCTTAAATAAGGATATCCAGAATAATCTCTTTACTCTTTTCTATCTCCATTGCAACCACCTTAATCTAGCTACTATCTCCTTTCACCTAGATTGTTGCAGTGACCACCTAATTTGTTCTTAGGCTTCTGCTCTAGATTCCCTACAACCCTTTCCATAAATACCTTGTTAAATGTTCTGTATTTAGAAGAAAATGCAACATCCTTTCTGCCTCCAAAGCCCTATGTGATCTGCCCCCTACCTACTTAAGCCAGCCTCCTCTTTCCCTTTTAGTCACTGATTTCTTTCAGCACCTCACATTGTTAAAGCTCTTTCCTGCTTCCCGGCCTTCATTTTCCCTTCTATCTGGAGTACTGCTTCTCTCCTCAACTCATTTATCCTTCAACTGTCAGCATAAATGACCCTTGCTCAGAGAGGCCTTTCCTGATACTGATCCCTCACCCCAATCTAGAGTAGGCCCCCATGACTCTTTCAGAGAGCACATCACTCTTTTTTAATTGCACTTAACACAATTTACAATTAAATGCATGTGTGTGTTGTTTATTTGGCTGCTTAAGCTCCGTAAGGCCGGGCCCTTGTCTGCTGTGCTCCTCACTGTGTCCAGGGCCCAGTTCCTAGTAGATGTTGTACCTGAAGTGACAGTCGATCTTGGATGTTGGTGCTTGAAGAAAACCAGATTGTTCAGAAGATGATATGATGATGAGGGGCCTCTAGAAGTGGTATACAGTACGTAGAACACAGGCTGCTCTCAAACCTCATCTTCATTTTGGGTGAGTTAACTCAATTTGTCCGAGCCCTAAGATTGTAAGCTTTTGAAAGTAGATGCTTTGTCTGTTTTGTTCACCGCTGTATCACTAACACCTAAAAAAGTGTCTGGTAAATAGTAGATACTTAATAAATATTTGTTGAGTGAATGAACTTCTTGTTTCCTCTTTTGCAAAGTTCCTTTCTCATGATATGGTGCAGGATTTAATAAAAGAAAACACAGAAAATGCTTAGTATATAGCAGGTAGTCAATAAATGCCAGAAAATCTAGTGCCTTTTTCAAAACCTGATTTTGATTCTTTTTTTTTTTTGTACCAGTGATTTTCAAAAGCCCTGGGACCCCATGAAGATTGAGAATGGGGGGCAGTGAGGTGGGTGCATTAGAATAACCTCTGCAGCTTCTTGCAAACTACTTAAACTTGTCTATCTCCTCCATTGCCTACTCCAGGGCTATTTTTAAATATATTACGCAAGTGTGCTGAGGCAAAAATTAAGAACCATATCTAAATCTTGCCTAGAACCAGTGTCACCAGAATAATAGCTGATAAATGAAGGCTCTACACCAGAGGACTTTCAATGGTTAGCCAATAATAATAATAATTATTATTATTATTATTATAAATGTAAACGTGTGCATATTTTATATGTATATATATTTTATATACATATATATAAAAGAACCTGCAATGATTATACAGTGATGCTACTGTCTGCTGTTGGTAAGAAATATCATAATGTGTGCTTGCAGAGTGTTTCTCTAGGTGTATTACCTTGGATTTAATTCTAAATACAGTTGCTAGCCCATAACTTAAAAAAAAGAAATGGTGCGATAGATTTCTGACTCTCCCAAATCATGTATTAATGTTACTTCAGGCTCCTTTCTCAAGGGAAATAGTTATAGTCCCGATGACTGTGGTTGGAAGAGACTCAGTTATGCCACATTTACCTTTGTTTTACCTCGGTTTAAGAATTTGTGAGCTCTGCAATCATTTTTATATCAGTTAATTAGGCATGAAATCCAGAAGGGAAAAAAGGATGAGGGTTAGAATCATCACAGGATGTCTGCAAATCCCAGAAATAGAAGTGAGAATCCATCAACCAATAGAACCACACACTACAGCCAGACCTTAGGCTACAGAGACACAAATTCAACAACTGGAATAGATGAAAGTACTTCTTAAAGCCCTCTGCTGGTCTATAATTGTAAAATACTTACAAGCATTTGGATCGTTCATGCAATTGAAATATTTAAGCAATTCTAAGTGCCCTGCTTCTATGGGGCATATATTTTCGTAAGTTGCAGTTTCTAGCATGAAGCTCTGCTTTCTATAGTATATGGAGACTGTTCAAATTTGAATATTTTAAATGTCACCATAGAATAACATTAAGGTTTACGACCTGGCTTTAAGGAAATCCACAGTGTAAAATCTGAATTTACACATCTTTGGGACATACTAGGAAAGTCACTAATCAGAGAAACCCATTGGAAGTAAAACCACTTCTGATAGAGCGACATTCAAGAAGGGAAGTTAATTGGCCACACCCTCATCAGTTAGTTGTTCACTTACAGCATAACTCATTTGCAGGCTGTTACTCTATAGGGCTTCCGGATTTGATCAGCTAAATGCCTTAGTTTTCTTCCACGTCAGGATTTCTCAGTCTTTCATTACTAGTCTGCGTGCCCACCCATGGAGTTCAGGGTTAAACTGGTCTTGTCTCTGTCCTCTGCAGCCGAGGAGCTGCTTGCTTCCTGGATTCCCACCAGCACTGACACCTAGTTGATCTCCCTGGATTACTTCTTTTCTTCATTTCCTGCTGTTCACAAACATCTTTGATAACTTCCCTGCAGCCTCAGGCAGCTCAGTGAGCCATTATGATGTCTGAACTGATATTTCCAGAACGTAGTCAACAAATCCAATCCCTTTCTCACTTTCACTTTAGTCTTTCAACTCTCCTAGCAGCCTACTGTGTCCTCTCTCTCACTGTAAGTATTACACATAAAGCTCCACATCTACATAAGTGTATCTGCAGGGGGAAAAGTGATACATTTTAATCCATGATATATTTCACAATAAGAGTTTGGAAGCACTTCCTAATTTTGAATCTACTTGGTAGAATCAATATTTTAAAATGAATTTACAAGTGAAAACCAGTTCTTTTTTAAAAAAAGTAAAATGATCGCCTTAGACCTCTTCAAATAAGTCCATTGTGGTATAGCTATGCTTTGTAAAAAGATCTGTTATTTTAGGTTAAGAAGTTAGGGAAAAGGGTACTATAAACAGCATGTGCTTGGTACTGGGACATTTGTACAATGCAGACCAATATCACTGACTATTCCTACTTGAAATTTCTGTAAATTTAAAATGTGAATTTGATATTATGGCATAAATACTCGTTTAAAAAATACTTTGGTTTTCATATGTTTTTCACTTTTCTTCTCTGTAATCCCTGAGGTTCTAGTACTAATGAAATGGTTTAGGTTTAGGTTAATAAGCCCCAAGCCTATATTATGAGCTATTAAAATACTACTAGGTGTTGCTGGTTTTCTAAAATTGTTTTCTGAATTAAACTTCCAAATAAGTACGTCTGGCCATCAGTCATAAGATAAGTCATCTATCTTATTTTGGAAGATGTAGATAAGCATATGCTCCTTGTAATTAATATGGCCGTCATAGCCGTGAAAGAAATTTCTAGTCCACCACTACAATTATTTAGATTAGCTATTTGATTTCCATTAATCAAAAGAAGACAAGAAAACTAAGTAACTACAATATTCAACCGTCTTCCTCTGACTTGAAAAATAATGTATTATGAGACTCAGCTGACTCTTCATTATGTCATGAGTCTAAACCACTGTGTGAAAAATAGAGTTGGTGACTGTGACTATGTAAATGAGGTTTTCCACCCGCAGGGAATCAGCTCTGTGAGATTCAGTATTTAAACAGCTACACAGGATTTATTAAAGAGAAAAGTGCATCTATTACTCATTAGTCTATTTTGAGAAAAAGGCACATTAAACAGTAATTTTTAAATAATCAAGTTATTAATCACAGTATCAAATGACTTTAGTGCTGGAAAGAATCTTAAAGAGCAAAGACGACCCTGCCATTTCACTGATGCATCCCAGAGCTTTTTCTAAGACTACCTGGAACACGCCAGCTTTTTGAAAAGACCTCATTCCACCAAACTGCAAAACCAATGAAGACAGTTTTTGTTAGTCTAATCCGGTGTTTGCCCAGTGTTAGGAATATGTTAAACATTCAAAGTATGAGTCTGTGTGATGAATTCATAAGTGATTTTATAAACAAACATGATCACCTATCTTTTGCACAGGGATTTGTGCTATACAAATCATACTCAAGGTTGATTTTATGTATTTTCAAAAGCTCTGTCATTAAAGTAGCATAAACTGATGATCTTTCTCTCTTTCTCTCTCTCTCTCACACACACACACACACACACACACACACACACACACACCATGAGATACAGCTATTGAACTCATAGTTATACTTCTTGCTGGCTGTTATATATTCGGATTAACCAGGAATATAAATATTGCTAAACACCGATATTTGGCAAGGAAGTGGCAAGGACGATGGGATAATTCTTGCCAATTACCAGATGGCCAAATCTCCAGCCAGAGTATAAATGGCAAGGGTATTCAGTATCCTGAGCTTCCATCTCCTTATAGGTCCTTTGTCTTCTTTTGGAGCTGCTGGTATCTGCATCCAGTATGCTATGTGTGTGATACCCCAGACATTTTTTTCCTTCTTCAGCTATACATTTTATTTATTTATTTATTTATTTATTTATTTATTTATTTATTTTCTCATATACCCATCTCCAAACAGACATTTCTAGGAATGGATTGATTTTTAGCAAGGCATTGATCTATGTGAGTTGAACCATCTAAAAAGGCCATAGCAAATCTAGGGCAATTTGAAAAATACATAATGACAGGAATGACGATAACCCATAGAATAAAATAAATACCTAAGAGTCCATGCTCATACAAATAATTTGGATACATAAATAAATGAGAGAGAAAGGATATCTCTTCCTTACAGTACAATTCCAATTGATGAATGTAAAAAGTGATGCAAGCAGAAAAATCACCATTTGGCAAACACCATGTTAATAACTGCAGACAAGAATAATCAAGGGATGTTAAAATTAGTGGCCAATAGTATGATGAGAACTAGGATATTTGCATAGTCTTAATGTATCCACTCATGAGATACTTTGAACATTGCAGGAGATATGACAACTAAATGCAATGTGGGACCCTGGATAGAATCCAGGACAAGAAAAGGGACATTATTGGAATAGTTGGAAACACTTGAATAAGGTCTGTAGACAGTTAATAGTATTATGTCAATGTTAGTTTCCTGGTTTTGATCATTCTGCATCAGTTGTAAGTAAAATGTAACATTTGAGGAAAGAGTAAAGAGTATATGGGAACTGTTTCTATGTTTTTCAAACACTTTGCAAGTCTAAAATTATTTCAGAATTAAAATATAAATTTTTTTAAAATAAATAAAAAGGTCATCACACATTCTGATATTTGAATGACTCTTGATAAAAGAAGCCTAAGAAATAAGGATGTTTTTATGATGCACACTTGACACAGGATATAGATGCCAGCTGGTGATTTGCCCAAGGCTACCCAGTATGGAGCCAGGTGTTCTGCTAGATTTTATTTTCCTCATTATGACCCCTGCAGTCTCATAACTACTTCACAAGGAAGTTGGAGAAGGCATTATTATTCCCATTCTATAGACTTGAAAACAATTCCAGCAAGAAGAAAAGATTTACCATTTAGTTAGTGAGGGACAGAATTGGACCTCCATTTCAAATCTTCTCCCTCTTAATCCAGTTTTCACTTATATTACATCAATGTAGCTATTTCTGTTTCTTTCTTTCATGTGACAAACATTTGTTTAGCATCTTCTAGGCAAGACACTGCCCTGAGCACCATGCATACAATAATGGAAATGACTTTTGGCGAGGCGTCTTCCATGAGGTGAGTTTGGAAAGAGACAAGGGTTAGGAATGTCATTCTAAGTAGCAATGATGGTAACGCAGCCTCTGCAAACGGTAGCAAGAGTACAACAACATTGGCTTTGAAGCCCAGCGTCCTCGCAGTCCCTGTTACGACTTCTCTAAACATTTGGTGCCTGTCCACCAGTGAAAGACCATTTACAGGCTGCTGTTTAAATGTACGCTTTATTTTCTTCACGTGAACTGCTTTGGAGATTGTTTTAGAATCTACTTACATTCTGCTTTCCTGGCAAGCTTAAATTAGCCTTGCTGCCCATATACATCGGTGGGCCAGCTATCTCGCCTCATCAATTCCTCTACTTGGTGCCATCAATCGGATCTTACCAAAGTTATAGTGATTCTGGTAGGAGAAAGGCCAGCCGCTGACTGGGTACCTAATATCAAGAGGAGATGGGCCCGCCTGCCTTTGGAACGCTGAGTGCCACATGCTGTTCTGGCACAAGGGCAGCAGAAGGCAGCTGAGCAGAGAGAAGACATGCGGCCTCCAATCCTCTCACACTATGGCCTTTGCTTGAACATACTGCCTCAGCCTAAATTCGTGAGCTGGCAACAGATTACTCAGTTCTGGTAGCCTGGCTGCAAAGTGTGTGTGCGTGTGCGTGTGCGTGTGCGTGTGTGTGTGTTCTTGACTGCTTTATTCATACAACCCTTAACCTGCTTAAACCAAGGCGTTATTGAAGTGGAACAGCTCTGCTGAATTTATCTAATCTGGTCAAAGATCACAGTTCAGAATGAGTTTACCTTTCCTTCACTGGTTTTACACGTGTGTTCAGATTTGCCTATAAGGGGGATGAGTTCAACATCATGGGGATTTAAGGCAGTAACATTTAAGATTCATTCATCACAACTCTGCAAATAACTCTAGCCTAGTTCAAGGAGAGTAAGACCAGATGATTATTTTCTGTGGGGTGGGTAGTCTTGTATCTTGATCTTTGGAGTGCCAGTGTTTGGTAGTATATGGGATAATATGGGATCTAAGCATCAATATTTGAGCAAGATCTAATACTAGCACAATAGCTACTCCTCATGCACAATTAGGGCAGGTGAACTCTGACTTAGAGGGGTAGAAAACAGTGCCTCTTACATGGTTTACTCAGGTGTGATGTTTTGTTCTGAGCCTGCCTTTAGGCATTAGAATAATAGACTTTTGGGATCACTGGTTTTGTTATAAAGTTAGTCCACTGCAAAACTAGCCCCTAAGTTGCAATGCTTAGAGACTTGAAGAGTCCAAATATCAAGCTGAAAGTTCAGTGATGGCAATTTGAGTGTATTAAACCATTTTAACCATTGACCCCGGGTTAAAAACTTTGTGGGCCTCTACTTTATGGCTGAGGAATTTGCCAGATTCTCTCATGTTAATAAAACGAAATTCCCAATTGTATCAATTTACAATTGTATCATTAATTGTATTGGTATAAAAACTTGAAGCCATGTTATCCTTACAGATTTGATTGATGTGGTAGGGCGGCAAGTGGTGAGTAATACCTTTATTATCTGTCTTATGTTTGTCTGTAAAGGGTATATTCTCTTTCAATCAAAATGACTCATTCTATGAGAACATTAACTCTAACACTTATATATTCTACTGATGTCCTAATTTACTATGATATTAGAGTGATTTCTGTTGCTTAAATGATTGCTCTCATTGCTTAGAAAATGTGCTTCCACACACTCAATAATGTCTTCTTTAAAACTTATATTTCACTGATTACATCTGACAGTCCCATATGGTGAAACTTAGTTATAACCCTTTCAATTAAATTACGGTTGGAAACCCACTTCTGGGGTACACATCTGTGATCTAAATTTCTCAGTGACATTCAGAATATGAAATAATTTGAGCGAATAAAGTTGCAGTATAAATGGGAGCAGAGGAGAAGGTATTCCATCTATTAATTTATTTTTCAAAACTCATTACTTGTACACTGTAGTTTCAAAGTTAATTCTAACCAAAGATGAGTAACACTGCTTTGGCAAGAGTATGTGCATACGATATTTCCACATGTTTAAGCAGAAATACCAAACAGTGCATATCTACCAGTAGAATGCAGTGGAAAATGTTCTTATGAACACAGGCTCTCTAGTACCTGCTCCCAGCCTTGTTCTCAGCTAACAACCTTGAACCTAATTCATGGAGATAAAGGAATCCATCAAAAAACTTCCATGGCCTCCCACTACCACAGGTCCCCACCTAAAAGCATTTGTACCCATATACTTTGCCTATTCTCCTGTTTCTACAGATGAATTGTCTGCTACTATCTAAGGCCACCCCCTCCTCCCGCCCCATCTGTGCATAGGTTCTCATCCGCTCTCCTCACACCACCACTCCACAATGCCTCTCTTTCCTGAACTATCAGTCCTCCCTCTTTTCTGGAGCATCACTACTAGGAAATGAACATCCTGTTTTTCCTTTTACCTTAAAAAACAAGTACATGAAGAAAACCTTCCCTTGACTACCCTCTTCTCCATCTAGCTACTGCCCAATGTCTGTTCTTCCAAAGAATTGTCTTTGCTGAGTTTCTGAATCCTCTCTTCCCATTCTTCCTTAACTCACTCTGATCAAGCGTTCACCCACTCTCCTTCTGGCCCTCTCCATTGCCTTGTGTGTCAGCTTCCTGCTTGCTGATCTTTGGCCTAAATAGATTCACTCCTTCCTCAGGCATCTGCTCTTGCTAATCACTCGCCTCTGACCCCAGTTAACAGTGGCTTACATCTTCCTGGAAGCCTTTGCTCAAAAATCACCTATGCACTGAAACCTTCCTAATCTTTTTATTTAAAATTGCAATATTCCTTCTCACCCCCTCACTCTCTTATCCCCCTGTGCAGTTCCCCACACCAACCCCCCCCCGCCCCCAGGATATTTACCACATTCTAAAGTAACATATTGTTTTATTTTCTAAATAAACTCCGATACAGGTTGATTTTTTTGTTGTTGTCTTTTTGTTTTGGATTTGAGTGTTTGACAGGCAATATTGATATTGGTCTCCTCTGGAAACAAATTGAATGGCACATGTCAAAGAAAGGCTGTTGCGGGGTAGGGGCCTGGCTCTGCTAATCATAAACCGTGTGGTCTAAGCTAGCTACCCTCTCCGAGTCTCAGTTTGCTCATCTGTAAGTGGAGATAATATACCTAAGTCGTTCACGCAGTAGGCAAGCAATACGCTAGTCCCAGGTAGTCCTGAGTGAGACCGGTGTGATTCCTGCCCTTGTGGGGCTTGCAGTCCAGGGAGGAGGTAGATATTAAATAATAATCCTAGAAATAAATGGAAACATCACAGCCACTCGAGTGTAAAAGTATGAATGAGCTGGCTTGTAAAGAGCCTTGTTTGTAATTAGTTCTACTTCCCCATTCCTCTCACACTGTCACTGCCTTGTTTTCACCTCAGTTTTGCTGACAGGCACATCCTAATTGGTATCCTACCAACTTAGTTTTCACACTTGATTGCATCTAACAATCACCCGAAATATCTCTTAAAAATACAGGCAACATGTCTAGCATTTCTGATTCAAGCGGTTGGTGATATGGCCCCAACCTGCATTTTTGCCACCTGCTAGGAAATTCTGATGCAGAAGTCCCCAGACCTCACACTGAGAAGTGCTGATTTAGATAAATTGTTTTATCGTCTCGATTTTTAAAAATAGGTTATAAAAATATTTTAAAGTCATGTCATTCTGAATGAGGTACGCTCTCACAGACACCATTTAATCTAGGACTTTTGGCCTCACGTTACTTATATTAATGACCCTAAGAGGCTCCACCCACACCACCTAATTATGCTGGATTCTCAATCTTAAAATAACTCATTCCCGTGAGGATACATTTTGTTGCCTAGTAGCTTGATTGCAAAAAGCACTGGAAGAGTTTTAAAATGCCATCCATTTTCATGGCTAAACAGTGAGGAACAGTGAAGAGATTCGCAACCAAAAAGAAAATTGACCACAGATGAGCCTTCCTGCTACAGACAGAGAGCCATCAACAGATGGTGCTGACTGCTGCCGTTATTAAGCCATGCAGCTTCAAATATAAACATAATTTCACTCTGTTAACATAATTATGCCAAGTCAAGTAATTTTGAAATATGACATGTGGCCATGTTTTGCGATAAGGTCATTAAACCCAGAGAACTATTCCTTAATTAGTAATCATAAGGTAAGTTATATATTACTCAATTCAGGATTATGGACGGCTGGAAAATCTGACTTGTTTGTTAAAGGCAAAAGGACACCAACAGCAATTTATAATTTGTCTTTTAAATTACAGTAATGTAGTTAGCTGCGTCCAAGGAGGAATTTGTTTTCTTGTGTTTTCGTTTTCTAGAAAACTGAAATGTATACTGGTAAATGCCCCAGTATTTTATTTCAAATGGCTTATGGTAGTTTATCTAACGTATATTACATGCATTCCTCTGGAATCTACCAAACAGTAAATTCATATTTTTGCGATGGTTCAAGGGCATCATCATGAATATCCAACACTGGGTGCTGCTGTAATACCCTAATCGATACAGGAAATGTGCCTGTAGTAAGTGGTCCTACATTTTAAGGCCTTATGACAGAGCTAGATAGCTTTTCATCTGCTTGTAAGACCAACATTTTTTGTGGCTTCTTCCTAGAATCACTGTGCCTGTCTCCAGGAATCCCTTTCTCTGATTCTTTTTTCTTTGTTTTTTTATTTGCTAAAAATGGGAAATCAAAACAAGCATGTATGTTAAGATTGGATTCTGCATAAAATAAAATAAGGAGTTTGGAGTAGGGACCACGACATACTCTTCTGAGTTAAGTATAAGAAGCTTTAGTACAAAATATCTTTCTTTATGGATTTTTAATTTTGGTTGTTTAAAAACCTTAAAGAATTTGCTTGTTCTACTTTTTCAGTTGCATTCTGGATAGAAGAAATCATCTGAGATTGTCATCTTTGCATAAGTGAGATGGAACCATAGAGCCAAACCTAGAGATTAAAGGCATATTCTCTCATGTCTAAGAGGTTACAGCTTTTTGATTCCCATTTGTTTTTTGTCCACAAGGCAAATGGCCTATGGTTATTCTCTAATAATACTAAGAGTTTAGGGTTTAATATTACTTTTATCAAAATGATGTAGCAAATGGTACCTCAGTATAATTTTACTGTAATCAGTAATTATTGACTTTGACCATTTTTAATGTGTTTAAGAGCTGTTTTAAATCTTTTTTTGTGTGAACTATTCATAACCATTGCCTATTTTTCTATAATATTTTTTTTGTTTTATTGATTTATAGAAATTCTCCATAGAGTAGGGAAATAATCCTTTAGTCTGTAATTTAATATTTTTCAGTTTGTCACATGTCATTTGACTTTACTCATATGGGTTTTGCTGTGCAGATTTTTTATTTTGTGTATCACGTTTATTAATCTTTTCTTTAATGGTTCCTGAGTCTTTGTTACACTTAAGCCTTCTCCATTTCAACACTATATGTGTGTGTTTTATATGATATACATATGCAATATATATATATGTATATATATACACATATATATGTATATATACACACATATGTATATACCCACATAAATATTTGTATATATGAAATATACACACACAGACTTATGAATATGTTTTAAAATTCCCATGATTTCTCCCTGGAATTTTAAAGTTTCATTTTCACGATTAAAGTTTGATCCATCTGGAATTTATTTGTTTTAAAGTACAAAGTATTCATCTTCTTTACATGTACTGAATGATGTATCTTACCTCACTGATTTCACTGCCAAATTTTATCATATACCAAATTATATTTTTTCACTATTCTATTCTAATCATTATAGCTTTTTAATGCATTGTAGTATCACATCACTGTTTGTTTTTCTCTAGAATTTTTCTTGTTATTCCTGCTTCTTAATTTTTTTCTACATGAAATTTAAAATAGCTTGTATTTTAAGTTGTTATTTGTATTGAAATTGCATTCAAGTATAGAGTAATATAGGAAGAACTGGCATTTTTATGATACTGAGTATTCCTATCTAAGAATAAGGTATTAATTTCCACTTATTCTACTCTTTCTCCCCAATTGTATCATAATAACATAAATTATTTTTACAGTTTGTTTGTTTAAACCAGCATCCAAATAAAGTCCAGACATTGCAATTTGTTGATATATCTCTCAAGTCTCTTTTAAGCCATCTGTCTCTCTGCCTCCCTGACTCTCACTGCCCTTTATTTCTATGTTTTATTTGTTGAAACTGAATCAGTTGTCATGTGGAATTTCCCACCACCTGGATCTTGGCTGATTGTACCCCATGGTGCTGTTTATCATGTTCATCTGTCCTTATTTCAGGAAGAATACACATATTTTAGAGTCATAAGTATATTCTCTGAAATTTCTCTGATACAACTAGCTTTAACTTTATTTTTTATTTTTTATTAGTTTCAGGTGTACAAAACAGCATAATAATTAGACATTAAGACCCCTCACAAAGTGATAACCCCCCCCCCCAATCTAGTACCCCTCTGACATGGTACATTGCTATTACAATTACCATTGACTATCTTCCCTATGTGGTACTTTACATCCCGTGGCTTTAACTTTCAATGTTTCAGATCTGTAAGAAGCAACCCACATGATAGCAAAACAAAAAGCCAACATCCTTGCCTGCATTTCACCGTGACTATTCTGAGACCCTTCAGTGGTGAACTAAGGAAAACAGTGTGCCTTAATGGTGTGCTAGAGTTGTGAGCACTGATGCTCATAATATAAGATCCATAAAACATCCCCTATTTTACCTGTCCAGTGATGGGAAAAGCCATAAGCTGTTGAAAGGAGCTTGATAAAGGACAATAAGGGACAATTTACTATTACTGAGGACTGGTAAGCTTGGAAGAGATTCAGAAGAAAGTAATTAAATCCATTTGTCTCGAGATCTCTGAAAATAAGAGTGGTTGATTACTATTTAGAGTGGTTTTATCTTTGCTTTGTGGAGAGAAGTACACAATCTCCCCTAACTTTTTTGTTCCTATCCAATATTAACATTGGTTGATTTCCTTGATTCATCTTTCTACACTATTTCTAAAGGTGGTGTTACTATATCGTTAATGTGGTTCTGAAAATTACCAGGAAATGTAACCAGGATACTTTTATAGAGCCTTTTTATATCTACTTATGTTTTACTTGTTCGCCCACACCCTGCAATAAAAATTACAAGTGACTTTTTCAGTCATTCACAGTGATAAACAGGAAGAGGAAACCAAAGTTTCTTTTAGAAATCCCCCTATTACAATGTGTGTGGCAGATTTATAAGTAGAGTTAACAGGTGGATATTTTTAGGATAGCATTAATACATTAATCAATATCCAGGAAATTTTGTATTTTTAGTTTATAGGAGCATTAAAAAACAAAGCAGTATGGTGGAAATGTAAATTGGTACACCCACTATGGAAAATAGTATGGAGGTTCCTCAAAAATTTAGTAGAATTACCATATGACCCAGTAATCCCTCTTCTGAGTATCTACCCAAAGAATCTGAAAACATTTATCTGTAAAGATATATGTATCCCTATGTTCATTGCAGCATTATTCACGGTGTCCAAGTCATAAAAAGAGCCAGAGTGTCCTTCGATAAATGATGGTTAAAGAAGGTGTGGTACAATATACGATGGGATATTACTCAGTCATAAGAAAAGGTGAAATACTGCCATTTGCAACAACATGGATGGATCTTGAGAATATCATGTCAAGCAACATAAGTCAGATGGAAAAATTCGAGAACCATATGATTTCACTTATATGTGGGATATGAAATTGAAAGCAACAAATGAACAAACAAATAAACAAAAACGCTAGACAAAAACAACAGTTTAGTGGTTACCAGAGGGAAAAGAAGGAGGGAGGGAGGTAGAAATGGGTAAAGGGGGTCAAATATATGGTGACAAAGGAGATTTGACTTTGGGAGGTGAACACAATGCAATATATATATATATATATATATATATATATATATATATATGATGTTTTATAGAATTGTATACTTGAAACTTATAGAATTTTATTAACCAATGTCACTGCAATAAATGTAATAAAAATTTAAAAAAGCAAAGCAGGAAAATTATTTTAGACACATTGTCACACTTTCACTTTCCACACTGGTCTGTAGTCCTGCAAAAGACTGTTTAAAAAGTAATGTATGTAAATTAATTTCCCCAGGGTACAGAAAGTGTGAGCCAAAAGTATTTTGTGTTTTTTTTTTTCTTTTTAAGAAAAAACCATCTAATTTAAGTTGGTGTTTTTATCAGTTAGTTCCTTCTGTCAGTTTCTAACATTTCTCAACAAAGTGAAGAGAAAAGAATTCTAACAGGAAATCACAGTAAGTTTTTTTCCCAAATTTCTAAACTAGTATGCATTTTTTGAAATATAAGATATGATTTTTCAAAACATAGAAACAACTGTTTGAACATAAAGTACCAAAACAGTATATGAAAGTTCTCTTCCATCTGGAAGTAAATGCTGAGTAAGTAGTAGGTTGAAGTTGCCTATGTTTGACCACTCTGACCTATGAAAATTCACAAGTTTTGATGTCATGTTAATATCCTTCCTTATTCACCTTGGTGTCAGTATCCCTTGAGCCTAACCATCTTACTAAAAGAGCACTCAGATATTGGGATTATTCGTTTTTAGCTAAGATGCAGAAATAGCTTTGTGTGGTTTCAACAGCTGTGAGGGCTGTGTTATAGGGTATCTAAAAAAGAAAGAAAAGACAGAAACACTGTAAAGAACCCAAATATAATTTAATATAAATGAACATAATACAATATAATATGATATGATAACTGATATAAATACTGAGAATCTGTGATACTTTGGTGCGTATGGCCAACAGCCTTCACTACTACTGTCCCTATTAGGATATCATCACATTACAACAGTGTATTTACAGTTCTGTTTATGTATTATTAAGACAAGTTTAAAACTAGCTTTGGATGCTCTGAAAGTCTTTCTGTAAGAATTCGTCCTTTAGGGTTGTGCACTACATAACTTTTCTGAGTATTTTACCTCATTTCCCAGACCTTCAGGATATACTCACATGTTAGTGAATGATTGGCGGTTACTCTCTGAGGCTACTCCCAGGCGATTCCCTCCGTTAGCAAAACAGTTGAAAAGGAAGCTTTACACCTGGTATTTTGAGATTTTAGAAGACATGGACAACTTTTATTTTTTGTTTTTTTATGGACAACTTTTAAATACTCTATTACACAAGCGACACTTTAATATTGGAAAATTAGAAAAGTCAATATTTTTAAAGCTTTAAACAAAAGGCTGGGCATCTCTTTGAGCAATGTAGATGTAACACATGAAGAAAAATATCACAAAGACATATACTTTATGCCATCCTTTTTTCTCTGTATCACTAGCACTTAGTACATGGCCTGGCATGTAGTTGTCAAGGACAAGGTTTATTGAATGAATCAATCAATCAATGAATCAATAAGTTAATCAATCAATGAAATTCCAGGTATTGTATTCACATTTGAATTTAATTATTTTTAGCATCTATATTAGCTCATTGAACATCCTTTGTGTACCAGAAGTTGTCTAGTACAAATGACTGTTTCACACCTATAAAATGAGGGGCTGGATTAATGTTTCCAGCAGGAACCATCTACAACCTTGTAAACAGCTAAACCCACAGACTGGGGAAGAGAACAATCAGTAGAGATTTCTTACAACATTAATGGGTAAGCTGAAACCATTAATGCCTGGCTTTCTTCCAAAATGCCCTTGGGCCACACATGACCTTGATTAATGATGACTTTTTAACAGGTCTCCCTGAAACTACTCTCTGAATTTGCCTTCGGGATTGTGTGTCACTTGTTTAGCTCTCCTGACAGTATTCCAAAGGAAGTCATTCATTGGCAAGTATAGTCTCCCCAATTGTGCCAACCAGAATTATTCATTATCATTTTATGGAAAGTCCAAATCCCATTTCCAGGCAGGCTGGGGACCTGCCAGCTCACTGGTTCTTGTTGGCATTGACTTTTTTTTCCTCAGTAGTCACCAGCTTTAACCAAAAGCTCTTGAAACTCCAAATGGAGCCTCTTTATCAGTTGATAGCTCCCAAATAAAGAAGGAAGGGAGTATATTTCAAAACAAAACATCTCAAGTAAAGAGACATGTTTTGGGGAGGTTCATGCTACTAACTTTGCTCCATTTTTTTGTTTTAAATACTTGTATTATGGGCTATTTGTTCAAGTACCAATGTTATGAAGAGTAGATCTGTTTAACCTACTTCTAGCCCTGTCAAATATGGTAACCACTAGCCACATGGCTTTAAATTAATTAAAATAAAACGCAATTAAAATTCCTGTTTCTCAGTTGCACTAGCCATATTATGTAAGTGCCTGCTAGCCACAAGTGGCAAATGGCTACCTTATTGAACAAGTACACATATGCAATATTTCTATCATCACAGAAAGTTTTATTGGACCACATTTTTCTACCTTTTTGAAGGACATAGAGTAATAAAGTATTTTGGCTTTTAATTTTAGAACTTTCTTATGGCCTATGGTAGGAAAAGTTTTGACCAGAGATTTATTTATTCAGCATCTATTTATTGAGTCAAAATAAATTCCTGAGGTTATCTTTGCTGTGAAATATTCTTGAAAGTTTACAGCTCCTACTTCCTGTTAGAGTGTGTGGCCCAGGGAAGTTACCAGGAAAACTGAAAAGCTCCTTGAAAGACTTGGGTCCTGCCAAAGAAATCGAATCTTCTAAATCAAAGTTTATCTTCATTCCATTTAACCACCTCTTCATGCTGAGGTGTTCCTAATTAACATACTCATATACACCGAAGCACTTTAGATCTTCTGGAGAATTTTAGCACTACACTTTCCCTCTGTTGTTTTTCAACATTTCTAGGACTGGTTTGTCCGTAAGTGAGCAGGACATGATAGACTATTCCAGGCCTAAACTTCCTCTGGGATGCTTGCCAAATACCCAAGAATTTTAGGCCGTAGCACAGCCAGCTCATCAGTAATTCCAAGTCACACAGTCCTACTGAATCATTTTGGGGTACCAGTGGTACAGTACTAATTCAACCAATAATTAAGGAATATTCACTGATTATGAAAAGACTTATGCTACACTTCCTTTCTACTCTGTTCATTGGAGTAGCATATGAAAACAAATATTTTTTTTTCTTTGACCCCGTCCTCCCACCCTTCCACACACCCCTCCTCCTTCACCCCCCCTCCCCAGTTTTTAAGCCATTGTTTCTCAGTTTAGTTGTCGGGCCAAATATTTTTTGAATGAAAAATCTCTAATTTTGAGGATTTAAAAATTAGTTAAGAATAGATGTTTTTAAAAGGTTAAAATCTTGACTCTCATACAAATATAAAATGAACAAATGTCAAAGATTTTATTTAGCTCATTAATTAATGAGAACCAGGAAGATGCTACAACCAATTTATGGGAGAATCCAAAAAAAACACACAAATGAATATGTAAACCCATCAAATGAATATGTAAACCAAGACTGAAATACATTTGCTTAATAGATACAAAACTGCCCAATATCCACAAAGCAATAATCAATTGCATTCAACCATACATGTGCACTGTGCATTTTTATGGACAAGAATTACTTGCATCGCTATCAGATATCTGAGATTTTGAGAGCTGTAATATTGTTCAAAGATAACGTAGGGCCCAAAATCCATAGAGTCAGATAACCTGATGAGTTATGCTTCAGATAATGTATAGGTTTTCATCAAAGACACCTAGTAATCATTCTAGTCCATTTCCAATCTTTCATAATTTTTTTCTAGTAAATTAAATATTTATAGTTTACTCTCTGCATAGTTCTGCCCCTTTGATTTATCTGCCCATTTCTTCCTTGTTTGAGAGATTCCTGGTGAGCTTTCCTTTTTTGCTTGATTCAATAAAACAGGAAAAAAGAACATAAAGATGTATTTTATTGAAAAGTGCGAGAGTATGGAAAGGGTCGCAGTGGGTTCAATAGCTGGAGAGAGAAGCAAAAAAAAAAAAAGAGATATAGTTTAAGATAAAGAGAGAAAGGATTAAATCATTTATATGATAATTTAATAGATGTTATGATTACAGAATTAAACCTCCTTGTATTTCCTTCCTTACTTGGTTCTGACCACTTGGTTTTAAGATACATCTCTATTTGGTAACACATTTTTGGGGAGAAATAAAATTTTAAAAGGAAAAAAATGTACAGTTCTTAAAAAAATAGCATAATGGAGTATATTTATTCATACCCAAGCATATTATGCATTTAATAATCAAAGTTTAAATCTAAGCTTTCTTATCATTTGTCTGAATCAGACTGGCCATCATTAATCATGACACGTTAGTTTTCATAATGCATTTTCTGATCAAAACTTTTTAAGACATTTGTGATTGAAAACGTAATCTTAAGGTATTTTGAAGTATGACTTTGGTATATTCTCTAAATTTCCATTTGATTATTTGACTAGTCTCCCCCACATCTCTATCTTCCACACATCTATACAGCTAAGTTTGAAAATTATCAGGAAGCTTTTGACAGCTCAGTACCTGAGCAACAAACCTTAAAGCACGCATGGCTCATTCACCTTCTCTTGCTTTCAATACACTGATTTATTTTGAGAGATTTGACAAATCCTTTTGTTTTTAATTGTCCTGTTTGGCATTCAACAGAAATTTCTTTTGTATATATCCCAAGTACAAGAGATGTATCTACTTGCGCAAATGTATCTACTTGCATGTGGCTTCTATTTTTGGATCCTTTATAAAACATTTGTTTTACAAGAAAATCAGTTAGTTCATTTCTCAAGGGATAAATACTGGCATCACTTATAATAAATGTATATCCTCCTTTTTGTTCTCTTTTTCACAAATGGTCCTTTATGTTTTCAGTGCTGCTACTATGTATAGTCCTGTTGAGGACAATTCTGGATTCAAGTTTGAGCAAAAATTTAATAGTGTTAGGCAGCGCCGATGGAAATAAGTCAACTGAGGGAACAATGATACTAGTAAATAAGGAGCCGAAAGTTCACGTTTGTCCAGGTTATGACCCTTAACACAGGAAATGACAACAGTGTCACAACTTCCTGTTTGCTTGAGGATTTGCTGGTTTCTGTGGACATTGTATGATTTATTACACTTTCAGATAAGTTAAAATTCGGGGCAAGAAGGAATACCATGCATGTTATAATTGAGGAAACTTGCTAAACTACAGATAGCTAAAATATAGATTGTTTCAGAAGGTAATGACTTTATTTGTGTGTGACAAATTCTTTGACAAATTTCCCAGGTTCATGGCTGCTGATCTAGGTTAACCCTTTCTCTCAGTAAGTCAGGAAACAAAGGACTGGAGACTTTGACCTGTTCCAAATTTCAACAAGTGACCTAGTAATAACTAAAGTTAGAGCAATGGTTCCCAAACACCTGGTGCCAACACTTGCGGGGGGGAAAAATCACTTTAAAGGACTGTCTTATTTTCATGCTGAAATGTTCATTCTCTTATGTGATTATGAGGCATTCTTCGTGTTATTTATTTATTTATTTTGCACCCATCACAATGTATTTACCTGGTAAAATAAAAATTCTGCAACATAATATTTGTTCCCTTAATTAACATTTTTTTCTAGTCCTGTACATGCAAAAATTTGAGTTTAATAGGCCAGAGAGCTTTAAGGCAGTGCTTTTTGCATTAGACATTTCTCCTTAGTCATTTGCTATGGCTGTTATTTATTTATTTATTTTTTTCCTAGAGAAAGAAACTTCTTCAGTCATTTTTCTCACCTGCTAAAGAATACCCTTTTTTCTCAACTCATAATTAAGAAATGATTTTTTTTAATTTCAAATAATTGGGTTATCAAAGAAAAATAAGTTGCATTTATGAATAACCAATCTCTATAAATAAGATAAACTACTAGGGAAGTTTTAAAAAGATTTTCTTTTTTATTATGCTAGTTTTTAGTTTTGTGATTCCTCATACCTCAGCTACAAGACGATTTTGTTTCAAAGAAGTGTTTTCTAAAGCAGTATACACACCTATAATGCCCACAACCTACCCTACCCCTGGCAACAGGCGTAGAGATGCAAGAAATAATGGTAGTTTGTTTACAACTCAACTACTTCTGCCTTTTCTAGCACAGCAGCACTATCTACTACTATTGTGGTACTACAGCCTCTTGTTTTTATGTAAAGGCATTTTATTCAGTAGTTTGAAAATAATGAATGTACAAAGTAATGCTCTGTGTGAGAGTAACTCATTTTAGAATGTGTTATGATTAATTGTGGGGACTTGGCATTTTGGAGACTAATGTTAATACAGTAACATTTGGGTAGCACCTTTTGTGATTTTTCAAGGTGGTATACTTGTTTGTTAATGCATCCCATGTCCAGTCATTGCATTATGTCAGCATTGGTGACAGTGCCACTTTGTCAGGCTGGAAAGATGGTCTCAGACTCAATAAGAAAACACTTTATCAAAAGGAATAAAAAATGGAAATGAGGTACTACCTGTGGACTCATATTAAATTAGTCTCAAGAATTTAGAAGCAACAACTTCTCTTGATGTTGCTTCTAATGCAACATTCTGGGCCTTCACCTCTCATGCTTTATTAATTCAACAAATATTTATTTGGCACCTACTATGTGTAATTCATTAGGTGCTTGTTCTGAGTATCTTAAGATATATGGAGGTGAACGTACTTTAATTTATGCCTTCAGAAAGCCTAGGAAAAGAGATGAGGCATGTACAGAATTATCTGTAATGGAAGCAATGTTATATGCTGTGGTAGAGATAAAATGTGCCAAGATTTCAGAGGATGGGGAAATTGCTGTTTTCACTGAAGAAACAGGAGGGTATTAATGAAGGAAATGGAAGTGGAGCAGAACTTTGAGGAGTGGTGAGGATTTGAACATATAGAACCAGGCTGAAGTAGTTCCCGGAGAACGAGCAACAGAAGAGAGAAATTCTGGGATATGTATTGCAAAAGGGAGTCTGGCTAGAATTGTAGGATCCATGAAGGAGAGTTGTGGATAGACAGCGATGTTAAATCACAGTTCAGTGGGTTATGTTCGAGACCAAAGATTTTGGGCTTTAGTCTAGAGGCATGAAGGATATCCTGAGGTTTTATAAATATAAGAATATCTGTTCATAACAGTACATGAAGATAATTCATCTGGAGTCTATGCATATGTTAGATCAAAAAGGATAGTAACCTGGGGTTCAGAGAATGGCTGATAGCTATTGGTGGAGTCCTTGAGAATGCATGAAAGAAAGCATGTCACTGTGGCCGTGGCAATGACCATGGGATGATGGGGAGGAGGTGTCAGGTTTGCAGTATGGAATAAGTGTGGACAGTTTATTGAACATAAGGGAAACTGAGATGAATTTTCATCATTAAAATAAAAAAAAGAACAGGTTTGATTGATAAGACAGAGTATTGTTTGAGCCACCTTGAACTTGAAGTGCTGGCAAGAATCAAAGACTATATATCCCAAGAACAATTTGCAATGCACATCAGAAATTTAGATAAAAATAAAGCCAGAGCTAGAATTTTACTTACTTGGGAATAGTATGATTGGGATAACATTTGAAGTATCTTTGTTTTGAGAAAAGTTCACCAGCAGTAGTGAGAAGAACATTCCAGAGTTAAGAGGGCCAGGAATAGATCCATGGAGAACACGTACGCTTAGAAGGGAGCAGGGGAAAAGGAAACCTTCCTCTCTCCCCCGGAAAAAAAATAGACTCGAAAGAATCGTCAGAGGCAGCAGAGGTGAAGGGGCCAAGGAACAGGGATGAGGTAGGTGAGATCAGAAATGCTAGACCAGGCTAGCAGAGGTCATTTTGCTTGCCCACTGGAAATCTTGCCTTCAAAAGGAGGAAAGATCACTTAACTATGGATAATCTGTGTGTTTCCAGAGCAGAGTTCTTTAAATCTTTACTAAGGAGTTTCCTGATATGACCCACTCCCACCACTCACAGCCATGCTACTCCTAAATTCATAGCAGAACCTGAAAGATTGTTCTGGGCTTCTGCTCACTGCCCTGGGAAGAGCCCCCTCTCACGAACATGGGTACTCTTTCTAGGAGTCCTCTAGTAGCCTGAAGATGCATTAGTGGTTTGGGCATCTCTTTCCCACAGTGAGGGAACCCTGCCAAGCTGAAGGCCATAAAACACTAATTCATTTTGCCTCTGGTCTGTCTGCTGTAGACCAGAGGTTCCTCACTTGAGACCAGTGAATATCACTGCCAGTAAATACAAAGTTCTGTTGTCCATGTATATTAATATTCCTGAAGAAATGATTTACCCTTCTGATTCTTATAAGAGTCTCTTTTCTTAAATAGATAAGAACTATTGTAATAGATTATATACTCTTGCACAGTGATATGGGTTCCTTGAGGATAAGAGTCTGTTCTTATACATTTTGGTATTTTTCACAGTACCTCTATCAATCTTGATTGAATGAATGACTAATGGTGCTACAATAGATGGGCCAAAACAATAATAAAACACTCATTTTGACTCTATAGACTCTTGTTTGACTTAGCAAATATACACAACTAGGAAACATATTTTTCTAATAATAACTGGTATATCTTGTAGTTTAAAATGAGTGCTTCACACACAGGATCTCATTTATTTCTTTACTGTTATCCAGAGTAGGGATTAGTCTTTATTTCATGAATGCGAAAGCTAAGACAGAGAATGCATGTGACTTGCCAAAGGTCAAACATATGTTTGCTATTATTATCTTATGGTACATTCATTTGTAAACAAAAATGCCTATGAACGTAATAGATGTGACCTTGTTTTCTGGAATTCTTATTGGTTGTCAATAAGTTGAGTTTTGTTTTATCTGAATGAAATATATTTATTAGCCTGAAATTTGATATTCATGCTAAGTGCAGTGGTTTCCAAATAGCTGTGTTATAACGTGACAGACACTATCACATAGTGACGTTCATTGCTTGGTCTTATACTAGATAACATTAAAGGAAAGTTATGAGGTCCAGATTTGAGTCTTTACAGAGTGGAAGGCAAGATGGCACATCTGATAGCAATATAGCGTTGTGATTAAGAGCTTGGGCTTTCGGATCTTACTTGGATTTCAAAGTTCTCCTAAACAGCATTACATTCTAAGTATCAAACACCGGATGTGTTTTAAGTTCTCTTTCAACTTGGAAGGTACCTACTAAATTTCCATCTGAATCTAAAACGAGAAAAACTCATCTATTCTGTTTCCCCCTTTTCCTGGAGTTCTCTCCGTAGAAAAGGAAGAGAGGATGGCACTGCAGCCTCCCAGCCATGGCACACTAGCAGGGTAGCTGTGTTCTCTTGGCACCTGCCTTCTGTCCCAAGGCTGCTGTCCCCATGTGACGTGCAGGTCACATGCTGTTCTGCAGCAGTGCACTTGATCTCCCACAGGCAGGCATCCTTTGCTTCCTCACAGAGCAAGTTGTGAGTGTCCATATTTACACAAAGCTGACCTCACCTTCCTACACATGCGAGTATTATTTAAAACTTAAAGCAAAATGGGAGGGGGAGGGCAGAAACTTGGAATTTCTCAGTCAAAAAAAAAACCTGATACCTAAAACTGAACCCTAAAATGTGAATGACTTATAAAATGTCCAGGCAGTTCTTTGAAATTGGAATTAAAAATATTACAGAACTCATTAGGAAGCTCTGACTCAAAAACCTGTTGGAAACACACTGCTCTTAAGTTAAATGTGTATGCGTTCTGTTCACTGAGTAATGGGGGCTGTTAATGTTCTATACTAATTAAAATACAATTTTTCAAATGTGTTGGCTCAACATCACTTTGTATGTTGCTTTAATGATGTTTTTTAAAAATGTCAAGGACACATAGGCTGCTTAATTGGTTAAATGCGCAGCTTAGCTTTCAGATGCCTACAGTGACAAAGTATAAGGATATTAAGGAAAGAGGGTATCGTATCCCCAGTGTGTGTGTGCCAGTAAGGCTGTTTGTCAGAGAGACGAGGCTTTTGGAACCCTGGTGTGCCTAGAGGCAGAAATATTATTCAGAGATATCTGGACACTGACATTGTTTTCTCTTCCCAAGAGAAAACGGTCCAAGAACCAGATGAGCTTGATATTTGGACACATTCACTTAAGCAGAATAATCAGTTTGCTGGTATAAGCTGAAATGGTAGCATAATCCTAAATATAGAAGGACATATTTAGGGGGTTCCTCTCTGCTCAGAGATTGTTACTGGGAGTAGCAGCCTCCTAGGGAACCAATGTGTAAGAGAAAACCACACAAGGATGAGCTGAATCTGCTTTTTCTCTGGGTTACCACTTCCTGTAGTTTCTGCAGCCTGCGCTGAATAAACTGGGGCTCATGGCAGGTATGTGTCTGATACTTCCCACTAGTTGGTAGCCCAGATGCACGATGCACTAATGTAATAAACTGTAGTAATGTGGCGTTTTCAAATGTCTAACTTCACTAGTTCATCTTAAACCCTATACATATAAATAGCTGTCCTGAACCTATATAGTTTAGTATAAGATAGAGTGAACTGTTTCAAAATCCTGACCAAAACACATACAGTGAGGCTGAGAAAAATTGATAGATTAACCTCAACAAATATAACCTATAATTTACTTACTACACACACATACACACACACACATACACACACACACACACACACACACACACACACACACACACACACACAACCCCATGAAGGTGGGCACCAGGGCTATCTCATTCCTGGGAGTAATCTCAGAAGTTATGAATATTGTTTGTTCATTTGACTATTAGTTGGCTTTTAAAAAAATTGGACTTTCCAATGTATCATTTATTAGGGATTTTGTTGCAGAGATTAACACTGTATATGTTTAAAAACTTTGGGGTTACTTTACAACTTTTTAAAGAAATAATTCATATACACACATAAACACACATGTTTGTGTGTGTATATACATATATGTATATATATGAATGTATATACATATGTATATATAAATATATATGCATACACACACAAACACACAGACACACACACACACACACACACAGTGCCAAAAATATCTATACACATTTTAAGAAAGGAAAATCTGTTCATTGTAATACTCAATATATACCAATAACAAAAGATGAATACAAGTCACATTTGACTTCTGTAATTACAAGAGGTGCCCAAAGGGGTTACCATCAGTATAATTTTAATACAGTTTTTTCCTTTTTTAAAAGGTGTATGCATTGTTTCGGCACTCTCTGCATATATATTTTACCTCACTCCATTTATCTGAAATAATTAATAATTGTTACATAAATTATTGTTTTCCAGGCTTGAAACTATTCCAACATGGCTTTCCTTGGACTCTTCTCTTTGCTGTTTCTGCAAAGTTTGGCTTTAGGGGCTGCATTCCCCGATGAAACCATTGCTGAGTTCTCAGTGAATATGTATAACCATCTTCGAGACACTGGAGAAGATGAAAATATTCTTTTCTCTCCATTGAGTGTCACCCTTGCAATGGGAGTGATGGAACTTGGGGCCCAAGGATCTACCCTGAAAGAAATCCGTCATTCAATGGGATATGACAGACTGAAAAATGGTAAGTGTCTTAGGTTTGATTTCTCAAGATGGTTTGACCTTCACTTTCAACTCAGTTATGTTGTCTTATGTCAGAGGCAGCAATTTTTATACAGGGTAGGAAAGTGATCTCATTGAAATGGTATGTCTCAGAGAAGCATTCAGAAACCCAAGAAAGGTGTTAATTCCTGGTTCCATCTCTGGCTGAGTTCACCTAAGGAAATTATATATTTTAGTATTATTATTTAAATAAACCTTACTGTGATAAACAAAAGTAAACATTGTTCTTGCTCTGATGGAGTTTTTAGTCTAGAGTGAGAGACATACACTAATCAGTCATCACATACATAAATAAAAAATTACAACTGCAACGAGTGTTATAATGAAAAACAACATGATTCTCTAAGAATATCAGAATTTTTTTGCTTAAAATCAACTGTCTTCACTGTTTAAATAGCATCAAAGATTTTTTTTAATGTTGTGTTGTTATCAAAATTATATGTACGAGTTGTACTTGGATTGGAGAAAATTTCTAACCAAAAGATATTTTGTAATCATTTTGACATGATGTAAGATTTCTACTTTAATGATTCGAATATACATGTGAATTAACTCTAAAAGTTAAGAAGTAAAACAATTTCTAATGGATTTTCTAATTATAAGGTTAAAAATTGTCTAGTAAAAGTAAATTTAAAGGATTGATTTGATTTTTAATCGTGATACTTAAATTTAATTTTTATTCCTGATAAACATAAAATAAGACTAATTGAATGAAAGTAACCTAAGTGCTTTGAGAGAAAACAACCCCCAAATCTTTACTTTATAGATTTTACCAAAATATTGACTAAAATGAAAAATAATTAGTTGATAACACTAAGCTGGAAACAAGTTAATTTGAACATCTAGCAACAGCACAAATATTGGAACCTCCTTACCGTGTCACTGTGGAAAATGAGCCAGTTCTTTTCCCTTGGGCCTCTGATTTATTCACCACCCCCCTTGTGATTTTAGTGCTCCTCCACTTTCCTAGATCTTTCACTGTGATTGTTACACTAATAAACTTATCCTTTGGCATTTTGCAGGTGAAGAATTTTCTTTTTTGAAGGATTTTTCTAATATGGTAACTGCTGAAGAGAGCCAGTATGTGATGAAAATTGCCAATTCCCTTTTTGTGCAAAATGGATTACATGTCAATGATGAGTTTTTGCAAATGATGAAAAAATACTTTCGTGGAGAAGTAAATCATGTGGACTTCAGTCAAAATATTGCTGTGGCCAACCACATCAATAAGTGGGTGGAGAATAACACAAATAGTATGTCATTTGGTTCTTTTCTTTCTCAAATAGCTTAGGTTTAACTCTCTCTTACTACTGAAATTATTTGTCCCCACATTCCTTTAGCATTTTGAATGTTAGATAGCATTTAATTCAGTATTTAATAACTATTTTGTATAGAACAGTCTTTTTAGAAGCACTGTTTGTGAATAAACATTTGATAAGGGAGATAAGTCTTTCAGCATGCATAGAGTTTTGGCACTGATAAACTAATCTGAAATCTGTGCTTTCGAATTAGTGGGTTTCTTCTGTATAATAATCTTAGCTACTATATGAAATTTTGCTTGAGCTATTTAATAAATTAGATCTAATTAGAATGGCAGTTGGTGGCTCTCTTATCATTAAAATAGAATAAGAGAGAGTTAAAAATCATATTTTAAAAATATTTGTTGGCTTTTATTTTTTTATTAAATTTGTTGCAGTGACATTGGTTAGTAAAATTATATAGGTTTCAAGTGTACAGTTCTATGGTACATCATTTGTATAGTGCATTGTGTGTTCACCATCTGAAGTCAAATCTCCTTTGTCACCATACATTTGACTGCCTTTACCCTCTTCTGTCTCTCCCCACTCTTTACCCTCTGGTAACCACTAAACTGTTTTCTGTGTCTATGAGTTTTCATTTGTTTGTTTGTTTCTTTCTTTTTCATTTGTTGCTTTCAGCTTTATATTCCACATATAAGTGAAATCAATGGTTCTCAACTTTTTCTGTCTGACTTATTTTGCTTAGTATTATAATCTCAAGATACATCCATGTTGTCACAAATGGTAGTATAATAAAACAATCATCTTTTCTTATGGCTGAGTAATATTCCATTGTATATATGTGCCACATCTTCTTTATCCATCATCTATCAAAGGACACTCTGATTCTTTTTGTCTTGGCCACTGTGACTAATGTTGCAATAAACATAGGGATACATATATTTTTTACAGATAAATGTTTTCAAATTTTGGGGGTAGATACTCAGAAGAGGGATTCCTAGGACATATGCTAACTCTGTTCTTAATTTTTTGAGTAACCTCCATACTGTTTTCCATGATAACTGTACCAGTTTACATAACCACCAGCAATGTATGAGGGTTCTTTCCCCCTACCCCCACAATCTGTCTAACACCTGTTATTACTTGTCTTGTTGATGATAGCCATTCTAACAGGTGTGAGGTAGTATCTTATTGTGGTTTTAATTTGTATTTCCCTAATAGCTAGTGAGTTGAGCATCTTTTCATGTATCTGTTGGCCATTCTGTGTATGTCTTCTAGAAAGAGGTGTTTGTTCAGGTCCTCTGCCCACTTTTTAAATTGGATTGTTTGTTTTTTTGTTGTTGAGTTTTATGAGTTCTTTATATATTTTGGATATTAGCCCCTTATCAGTGGTGTTGTTTATAAATCTTCTCCCATTCAGTTGGTGTCCTCTCTATTTTGTTCATGTTTCTTTTGCTGTGCAGAAGCTTTTTAATTTGATGTAGTCCCATTCATTTATTTTTGTTTCTATTTCCCTTGCCTTTGAGGTCAAATTCGTAAAATTCTTTCTAAGACTAAGGTTCATAAGTCTAGTACCTATGTTTTCTTTTGTGCAATTTATTGTTTCAGGTCTTATATTTATATCTTTGATCCATTTGGAGTTCATTTTGGTGTATGGTGATAAGCAGTCTAATTTTATTCTTTTGCATGTGGTTTTAAACCACTGAACTGGATTGGTACTCAAAAGTTTGAATAGGATTCCTTTAATAAAGAGTAGCTCATTTTAAGCCCAATTCAATGGAGAGAAATTAGAAAGATGCATTAATTTAAAATTTTATTTCTAACTCATATGTTGTAAATGTATTTCATTTTTTCAAATGTTTCATATTTTGTCATTTTATTTTCCAATTTTACCATGAAAATAATTGAAATTAGAGTCTAAAAAATAAGACTAAATTGAAACTAGGTAGATTACTACAGATGTTCATTAAATTAATTCATATTTTCAAATTCCTCAAATAATGTTAATCGAATAAATCTATGAGACTACTTCCCACTGTGATCACTTTCACTAAGACCACGTTTTCAACTCTGAGATTGAAATGTAGGATAAAAGACACATACACTTGATTTTTTAACATTCAAAGAATGAATCAAGAATAATAATCTACCTGGAGTAGACTGAATTATTAAAAACTGTTTCCAAACTCTCTTAAACACTTAATAATCGACAAAGACCCAGTGTCTTTAAGAATCGATTTGGAAAGGAACATTTCAAAGGATAGACAATGAGGCATCATGACTTAAATTAGCTTTCACTCATCTGTGTCCACGTAGTCAAAAGTGCCTGTTACATTTGGTAGAAAGATATCCAATATACATGGAGGAAATTGTAAACGGGATGACATTTTAATCATGTACATTGTTTAAAAGTTAACTTAGAAACATTTATTGAGGCTTACTCTATGTCACAATCGTATATAATCGTGTGTGTGTAACTTTTCCTTTGAAAATAAGATACTTTCAATTTTTATTGCAAATTTGATAATGGTACACAGTTTTTCTGGATTGCTCTATCCGATGGTCTCCTTTCACCTTCCGATTTAATATAAATTTTCATCCATTTGTTTATTTATTTTTTTGAATAGGTTTGTTCAAAGACTTGGTATCCCCAAGAGATTTTGATGCCGTCACTCATCTGGCCCTCATCAATGCTGTCTATTTCAAGGGAAACTGGAAGTCCCAATTTAGACCTGAAAATACTAGAACCTTTTCCTTCACTAAAGATGATGAAAGTGAAGTCCAAATTCCAATGATGTATCAACAAGGAGAATTTTATTATGGTAAGATATTTCGGCTTTCATTTTTCTCTTCTTGTGGTGTATCAATAAATTTCTAAAAAGGAACATTAAATATTCATTACTTAAATTTCTTGTCAATCTAGTTTGGGCTACAATTCAATTTCCTTGGCTCCATTTTCAAAAGTCTCTAATTAGATCCTGAGTGAGTATTATATGCATTGACAGCTTTCCAATCTGTTTCTTTAATTTATAAATTTGATCACACCAGTAGAGTGGCTTTATTCACTTGGAAATGCATGACCTTGTGTAAGAATGTTGGCTACGAAAAGTCGGCTTTGGGATGTTTTTTAGTGAACCATATGTTGCACCCAGCTCTTGACTTGGACTTCTCACAACTTTTTAAATTACAAGCATTCCTTTAAAATTTTGCTTTCACACTTGTGTATGTATGGTCAGGCATAATTATTCATTCATAGTTTCACTTACTGAGGGTCTATGATTTGTGATACAACTCAATATTCTTGGAATTATTTTCAAAGATGATTCATTGGACTTTTCAAGTTTCTGGTGTTAATCCTTCCTACACACCATATTGAACTGCAATAGTTTGTTGTCAGAAGCAGAAATATAATTATAAACTAAATATATGTTAGAACTAATAGCTTATTCTATTTTTTAAAAAAATTGTAAAATTAAAAGATTATAATCATAGTTAATCAATTTAACAGTTAAAACAAAGGGAGAATACCCATTATTTGAGAACATCTAAAGGCCCTAGATCAATTATATGAAAATATTCATGCCAAAAGCATTACATTTTGTTTTGAATGGGGGAAATTATAAAGTAGTGGCAGGACCATTTGTTTTAAAGACTTCTTTATTTATATTTTATGAAAGCCTACTCAATTTAGCTAAGTTCATAGAACACAAAGCCAATGATCTAATTTACCTAAGTACCTAATTTGAAGGTCGTAATCACCACAAATACACTAGATAGCTATTGTAGAATGCAATAGATTTCATTTTGGCTGTGCTGCCTTTGCCGCAAAGCTTTTAGCTGTGGTATTAATAAAGTACCAGGTATTACGTGGTCAATTTTTCTCTTCTCAGAAATCAGGTGGCTATTACTAAATGTGACTTATATCCAACTTGGATCCAGGGCTGTATTTTTCTAACCAGAATTTTTCATTGTTTCTAATAATAGCTTTTAAATCTATATTCATTTGAAGTATTATTTAAAAATAAAAAGTAAGTCTAGAGAACATGTTGTGACAAATGTGAAATAATTCTGGGGATTCTAAAATAAAATAAATTCTGCAGAGCTGAGGACTCACTTAAATTTCAAGGTCTATTTTTAAATAAACCCTCTTTTTCTCAGATGCCTGCATTTCTTATTTCCTATTCACTATTTTGAAAAAAAGTTATAACAACTTTAAACCTTTTCTTTCAGCTTTGTAATGAGCTTTTTTTGTCACCTTTCTTTTCTTTTTAGGGGAATTTAGTGATGGCTCCAATGAAGCTGGGGGTATCTACCAAGTCCTCGAAATACCATACGAGGGAGATGAGATAAGTATGATGCTGATATTGTCCAGACAGGAAGTTCCACTGGCCACCCTGGAGCCATTGGTCAAAGCACAGCTGATTGAAGAATGGGCGAACTCTGTGAAGAAGCAAAAAGTGGAAGTGTACCTGCCCAGGTGAGAGGCTCCTGTTGTGACTCCCTAGGATACCATGGGGGAAGGGGTAGCATGAAGGTTCTGACCCCCAAAATATTTTGCCACTACTTTTGAATTTTAAGTCTTGTGCTACTTTCCTCTTCCTTCTGTTCCTCCTCCTCCTCCTCCTCGTCTTCCTCCTCCTCCTTCTCCTTCTTCTTCTCCTTTTTAAAAAGTATTCTTTCACACGCATGCAGTCCTGCCCAGAGACACAGGCTCTCTTGGTTCATTCAGTACTATTTAACAAGACCTTGTTTCAGCTATGAGTCAGTATTCTTAGCTTCATTTTAGAAGATTTTCCAATAGATTGTCTCTTAGTATCATTTCCCTTGAAAGTCTTCGGTAATTCATTAATATTTAAAGCTGATTGTATCTGGAAAAATCATCTCTGACATTGTTGGGAAAAGTGCAAGCAAGTCACTGTGCTAGTTGCAGAGACGCAACCCTAAATAAGCAAGAAGAAGCTTAACATCTCCCTGTGGCTGAAAGAATAAAATCCCTGCAGGGCTTGATGTTCTGACTACCATTCTCGTCCTCATCCCTACCTCTGGCCACTCAATACATCAAACATTTTGTAACATGTGCTGTCTGTGTGCTTGCAGTTATGCCAAAGACACGATGCTGTTTTCATGCCCCTGGTCTCTGTGTGTGGTTTTTGCATTGGCCTGAAATGTCCTCCTCACATTGCTTTGCCAGATTTATTTACTTAGCCTGCAGAGTGCAGCTCTGGCTCTTCTAGGAAGCCTTCCATGGAACTCCTGATGGAGCAGGTGACCCTCACTTTGGCCTCACTTACGCACGTCACTGTCATGACAATGCATTTATGTTATGACTGTATAATGAAATTACCCTTTTGTGAGTCTTGCTTTTCTTCTAGTGTAGAGACAGATCTCTCCCCCATAACGGAGGCACAATAAATGTTTGCAAAACCAAAACCAACTGAAGATATTTATTCTGTCCTTGAATACCTTAAAACTCTGTAAGGGAGCTAGAACAGTAAACACAAACAAGTTTATAAACGTAGTATGTAAATTCTGGACTAGAAAACAACACACACACACACACAAATAACAGATAAACATATATGTATGTGCATGTGGAAATACAGTTCTAACTCATTCCATATTAGGAAAATTATACAAAGAAGATTAATTAATATGAACATTGAAAGGTAATAAATAGGACATTTAGTATTAAAATTGAATTATTAAAAGTTCATTCATATTCTAATGTTAGAAATTGTCATTTAAAAGATACATATTATATAAATGCTTACTTTTCCAAAAAATACTTAGTTGATGTTTGCTTATGTTAATGGAAACTATTCAGAACTGTATACATTTTGGCTTGAAATATATATACACGTTATGTTACTGTTATGTATCCATAATACATAACTATGCATAATATATAGTCATACATTTCTTAGTCTACATATAAAACTTAAGATAATCATACTATAAATTGTTTGTGTTTTGTGGGATATTTTGGCTAAAATATTAAGCTTGCATAACTTTCCATTAGAATATATTTATGTAGAAAGAGTCCACTATACGTCTATTCTGAAGGAGAGGTAGTCAATAAATATCTAAGAAATACAACTAAACCAAGTTTTTTTTCTTTTTAATATATAATTGACATCTGCATGCTTATTATATAAACAATGTCTCTTAACTTTAAAAGAATTTACTTTTAAACTTAACAATTAAATTTAAATAACTCAGTCAGATCTAAACTCTCATCCAGACTTTTTATCATTAATTTTGTATTTTCCTTGCATTTTACAATGAATTCCTTTTGATAATATGAGAAATTCAGCAGTGTTAATTCTTCCCTTATTAAATTTTATGTATTAAGAGCAGCATCTCCAAATGCTTCAATTCTGTGAAGATTCAAAGTTGTTAGCAGTATTTTAACAGAATTCTAAATAAATGCTTAATAAGTATCACATATTCTATTTCAACCATATTCACTAGAAAATGTGGCCTCCAGGTCCTGTCCACTGAGAAACTGAATGTAGCAGCAGAAGAAAATTAATTTTTCATATTCTAAGAGATACTCTTCAATTATAAAATAGCTTAGCTCACTTGCTTATATTAATGCCTGTTACTATCCTAGGCACAATTAATTACCATGTAGCCAATTCTCTAGGAGTTCTACGAAATCTCCCTCTGCATGGCTAATGCATAGAGAGGAAGGCTAAAAACTGGAAAAGATAAATTTGGTTTCCCTTTTTAAGAGATTGACTGACTGTTTTTAAATATTTACATGTCAATGATAATCAACAAGAAACTATCCACCTCCTCCATTTTACAGCATTAGGAATGTTCAACGAGGGTAATGATTTATATGATCCAATTTTAGCAAAGGTGAAAATGGTCTAATAGCTGTGTTCTAGGTTTACTAAAGTATCTGTCTTAAATGGTTTATACAGTTTTATTCATATGGAGATTATTACCTGAAAATGCAACTTTGCATTTTTGTAATTTGACCAGTTCCTGTCCTGCTGACAGTACTTTTACTTTCTATTATACTAGATTTTATACAAATAGCTTTAAAATGTTTTCTTAAGATGTGTAGGGTATATTTGTGGAGGGGGGAGGGGAGTAGGGTCAATGACTTTTGTATTTTTGTTATTTTTTTCCCCCCTCAACAATAAATTCTACAGGACTCAGAAGCTGAATTGAAATGGTATTTTAATCCAAAATACAATAATCTATTCAGGAGAGAGTAAGATTGCTATATGGTATCACCAAATCCAGTGAAATACTACAAGGTTTATTCACAGTCACACATCTCTAAGATTTAAATGAGATTGTCAGATATTCTTCCAATTTATCCATGATAGCAAAAAGGGATAAAATATATGGCGATGGAAGGAGAACTGACTCTTGGGGGTGAACACACAATGTGATATACAGGTGATGTATTACAGAATTGTACACCTGAAACCTATGTAACTTTACTAACAATTGTCACCCCAATAAATTTTAAAAAATTAGAAAGAAAGAAAGAAAGAGAGAGAGAGAGAGAGAGAGAGAGAGAGAGAGAGAGGGAGGGAGGGAGGGAGGGAGGGAGGGAGGGAGGGAAGGGAAGGAAGAAGGAAGGAAGGAAGGAAGGAAGGAAGGAAGGAAGGAAGGAAGGAAGGAAGGAAGGAAGGAGGAAGGAAGGAAGGAAGGAGGAAGGAAGGCAGGAAGGAGGAAGGAAGGAAAGGAAGAAAGAAAGAAAAGAAGTTTGGCTAATATATAAAATATATACAATCTAAAAAGCACTTTAGAAAAATGGTTATTGCTATTATTGTTTATTTTTCAATGTGCATTTTAAGTCCTAGTATTTATCTTGTGTTAATCTATGGGTAGTTTTATATATACTTTTCTCTAGGTAGGATTTTTAAAAATCTGGTTCTAATGAACATTACCCTCTTCATTGTATTCTCCGGCATTTCAGTCTTTAATGATACAGTTTAAGTATAAGAAGAGTTTTCTAAAATCAAAAACAAATATCTTAATACTTGGAAGGCAGAGGTACCTGGCTGTAGTAGTACCTTTCATTCTGACTTTTGCTGTCTCAGATTTGCCATATGTGATCAGTGCTAGAAATCAAAGGATGTAAAGTCATTCTCTATTTTGTAACCAGAAATCACATTGTTATTTTGAAATGATTATCTACTAATAAAGTACTTCAGTTTCATGTTTGTAAAAAAAAAAAACAAAAAAAAAAAGCACAATACGTAAGCCATCAGATTTTGTTCTTTAACATCTACAAAGGGTTTGTTTAATTGCTTATAAATTTATAAATTTCCTTAAAGGTAATATATATACATATTTGTTCTTTTCTCACCTTTGCTCTCCATATATATCTACTCAGTCTCCAATGCTTCTTCCCTCTGCATACCTCTTCAACTTATTCAGATAAAAAGTTGCAAATACACAACTACATTGTAAGTCTTTGTTAAAGCAGGCATGCCTTTTGATTTTAAAAAGCAATTTTATAGATTTTCATATTTAAATTCAGTAGCTGAAGTATAAAATGTGCCTGTAGTTTGTTTGTTTGTTTTTAACTAAACCATTGTCAGAATTATAGTGATTAGTACTGGGGGGCTTTGCAGTTAGAAAAACCAATTCTGCCACTTCCTAGCTGTGTGACTAGGGCAAGTTGCTTAGCTTTGTTGAACTTCAGTTTGTTTTTTGTGGAATAGAAATCGTACCTATCTCATAGGATTGTGTGAGATTGTCATACAGATGATTGGATGAGTAAGGTACTATACATAAAAGGACATGCATAGTGTCTGGGACATAGAAAGCACTTAGTATATGGGACATAATGATTATTTAGGTCAGTATTATTCTATATTAAGAGGAAAGAGATAGTAATGGATAATAGCTATTTTTAAATAGTTTGACAAGGAAAAAAAGACAAAGAATGGATAAGTGGAAATTGTTTACATACTGTCTTCAACTTAGAACAAACACTACCATGACACCAACATTTTATTTCACTTCAACCTATATGCTTTGTCTTAGGCCAGATACCACAAATATTAAAATGAAAAAGATGCTAGAGTTGACTAATTTACAGTTAAAGTAGCAGGAATGAATTCAGCTATTTACTTAAATTACTCCACTACCAATAAAATGCAAATTTACAACACCTTAACATCTATAATAATGTGAATAGTATACATAAATGCAATAGAATAAGTATTATTGACAGTATCTGCCCTTTATTGCATGCCTGCTATATGCCAGGACCATCCTAAGACTTTTAAAAGCCTTATTTAACCCCCTCAATAATACTATGAAGTGGATATTATTATTATTGCCATTTTACATGTGCTAAAACTGAGGCTAAGAAATGAAGGAACATGCCCAAGTTCAGTCTGGGTAAGTTACCATCTGCGCCTAAACAACCAGCCTCAGAAGTGTGAAACAAACCAAATTGTTTTAAGAGGTAAAAAGAATCCCCCACTGATATCTTCCCTTAAGTTTCTATTTTAGGAGAATTAGAACATACGTCCTATGACCTGGACCCATATCCCTGTATGACCTTTCTGCTCCTAAGTTTCTTCTTCTATTAACTGAGGATAATTATAATATTTACCTCAAAGGGCTCTGATGTTTTTTAAACTAATCTGTTTTTCCTACTCTTGGAACAGTTCCTAGTATATCATAAGCTCCATATTAGTGACTAAAAGATAAATTAATCATAATAGTAACAGAGTGTACACACACACAGACATACACACACAAACACCTTAATAAAGCCATCAAATGTACACTCCAAGACATTCCATACTTTCCTCTCATCCCCTTTTTGTACTTTCACAATCAATATCTGCTTTTTATAGAAAATATGGGATCGAATATATGGTGATGGAAGGAGAACTGACTCTGGGTGATGAACACACAATGGGATTTATAGATGATGTAATACAGAATTGTACACCTGAAATCTATGTAATTTTACTAACAATTGTCACCCCAATAAATTTAATAAAAAAAAAAAGAAAATAAACATTAAGTCCATGTTAAAGTGTAGGATATAGCTAAAATTTAGTACTTAGTTTAATATGTTTACTATATATTTACTCCACTGTTGGTCATATTTTTCCATAAACATGAACCTGTTAAAACTATTTTCCCATGATCATTCCTCTTGGTGTCTTGAGTCTCGTTTATAGCCATCATTCCCTGTTATTCTCTAAAAACTAAACATCAGAAGTGATGCTAATATAACTTTTAGTGACTTTCACTAAATAGCTAAGAGACTTAGCTCTTTTAAGGATACAGACATTGCCTAAAAACTTATGATCTGTATTGATGAGGAGGCAACATATAAGTTAAAAAAAAATATTTAGTTCTAACTAGTTGTTTTCAGTTTTTATAAAAATTAATAAAGCCCTTTACTTTTTAAAAAATGCATTTTTTAATACATCCATTTGGTCCATATGGTTTACTATAATAGAAAGATGAGTAATACAATTCATTATTTTGGGAGATATTCCATTTTAGGAACAATCTGGATTTCTGTTGATACAATTTTTTTAAAAGTTAGTATTCTGTTTATGACCACTGTAGTTACTTTTAAGTTTTTCAATGATGTTTTATTTCTTCTTATAAGAGTGAGACAAATTTTTGTGTAATAATTCATAAAATCCATTGAAACAAAAAATATTTACTATTCTTTTGTTTAAAAAAATCTCTACTGTAATTGTAAAAGTGCATAGTTTTTAAGATGTAATATGTAACTCACTTTCATTGATTAACAGTTTTTCTGTGTGCTAGCAGGAGAAATTGTATATGTAAACCATATCATGATATACGTAAACTATATCATGGTAGTTTTTATGTTTCCTTTCTCTGATTTGTATGGAGTTGAAATGTTGGATGTAGTTAACGCTTTCCATAGTGTGGAAAGTTGACCAGGATACTAAGAAGAGAATGAAATACCTCGGGTAAATGTATGATTAATCATTACCAGCTTAAAAAGTCAAATATAGAAGTAGGTCATAGACTATTGAAAGCTATTCATTTACAAGTTTTACATAGTACAGTGGTAATGATTCTTGATCTCAAAACTCATTTTTCTACCATACATTGTGATTTTGTGTCCATTTTATATATTTTTCCTAATTAATAATTTAGTACTATTGTGTTATGTTATTCTCCGATTCCCCGTTTTACAAGCACAATCAAATATTACTTGCAGTTAAAAGCCAGTTTTAGTATAATTTACCTTCTATAAAACCGACTTTAAAAATCATATCTAATATTTTATTCTTGTCCGTGATACTGTAACTAAACACTTTTAAAGTGCCGTAACTAAATATTTTTTCCCCTATGTGTTCTCCAGGTTCACAGTGGAACAGCAAATTGATTTAAAAGATGTTTTGAAGGCTCTTGGAATTACTGAAGTTTTCATCAAAAATGCAAATTTGACAGCCTTGTCTGGTAGGAAATAAACATCAATTTAAAAAAATTTTATACCACAAAAGCTTTTAAAAATGATGATGCTGAATCCCTTGTATTATATTACCCTTTATATATTATGCAGTTCTGAGGTAAAATATAGCTATCATTTGCCAGTTAAATACAACAAACACATTTAACTTCTATAAGTAAAGCTATGAATAATCATAACATTAAGCTTATATTATTCTGGTTCATGTCTTATTTTCAATAGCAGATTATATTCTCTACAAGACCTGTCTTACACATCTTTTAACTCCCATCCCATCTGGCACAATGCTTTGTAGAGTAGATAATCAATAAATGTGTTGATTGAATATCTCAAAATGTCTGGTTATAATACATCATATAGGAAGGAAGAAGGAAGAGAGGATGAGTGTCTGCTGTAAAAGCTAGACACATTTTAAAATAATGCCTAGTGAGATGATGTGAATATTATTCTAAGTCTTTAATAAAAAACAGTGGTTTTGAAGAAGTAGCTTTGAAATATACCTAGCAAATTTGACACTGAGTAATTTATTTAAATATTGCAAGAAAAAAATCCAGTTAAATTATTTGATTCAAATGCCCTAATTTGTTCAGGGTAAAAATCATAACATGTTAGTAACACTGAAGTACTTAGAACATGTAAAATCCTTTTGGAAATATTTTTAAGCAGCTAATGATAAGACATTTATCATTGAAATAAGGTACCTGTGAGTTTAAGACTCAGCTTATATAATGATTACTTCTATTTCTATAGAACACGGAAAATAATCTGGTTTTTTTTTTCATGAGATAAAGTCAACTACATATCAAGATAAAAGAAACTCAACATGTAAAGCATCTTTATATGCAATTTATTGAACCCAATTCTCCAACTAGACAGAGCTGAGGTGATAGAAGATTCCTTAGCAGTTCATGAGTTACAGGAAAGAATTGAGTTTTCCTCTCCTGAAGTAGCAGGAAAATCAATCTGAGCAAAAAATAGCTTCTAAACCTGGAGTGTGAGGACTCATGGACTGAGTTCAGAGGAGTGGATGCCTCCATCCCTGAAACTGCGTATAGGGGTACGGAGGAAGAGAGACAGAGAGAGAGAGAGAGAGAGAGAGAGACTGGGTGGAGAGAGACTGGTCATAATTTTCAATAAATTCTCAAGGGGTCTACAATCAAAAAAGGCCTGTCCTCTCAGATTTAGGATTGGGCAGATCGTTTTCTAAGCAGCAGCCAGCTTCCAGCAATGAGATGACACTGATGCACTTGATACTACAACTTCTACCCCTCAGTAAGAGAGCTTACGTCACAAAACACTAGTAGAGCTGTTCTAAATGTCTACTATATAAACATTCCTGTCCACACAAAGAAATGAATTTTCCCTGAGTAAAGGTTTTCGTGACTTACATCCAGCAACTAAGGCTATGAACTCTTCAGTGAGATTGTCAGGAAGATAGGATGGTTAGAGATTCCAAAGGTCATGGGTACGTTTGTGTTTGAGTCAGAAATACATTCACGGCTCAAGTACAGTATAAAGTTCCTATGCTCCCTTAGGAACTGAGAGAATCTGTCTACAATACTGGCCAAATTCCAAATGGATAATTACATTCTGCTGTCTTACCATGGCGTTATTTTCACTTTGATTAGAGATTCCTTCTTCACTTTTTCACCCAAACATCTAGTCAGTTATTTCAGACGCATAGAACATCTGCTGCTTTTCAGTCCTGAGAGAGTAGCACTGCCATGGCAAATCAGTTATGGTGGTCAGGGTAGCTTAAACTTTTTTTACATATCTGGAAGGTTTATAACATAATATTTAATCACCTTTACTATGTACAGAGAGAGTACACCATAGATATATATTATGAATGCAGATGGTTTGGAGATTAGAAATCACAATAAGATCTTTTAGAGTTCCTATACTCTATATCAGGGGTGTCCAAACTTTTTTCAACGTTTTTCACCAAGGGCCATATGCGGTAAAATACATAAACAGCCAGGCCACTCAGTCGAGGTGAAGTACGTATTGCCTCACCTGGTTTATTTAAGTAAACTAAATATATTTTTAGAATTTGCTGCGGGCCAATTAAAAATGGATTGTGGGCCACAGTTGGCCCGCGGGCTGCAGTTTGGACACCCCTGCTCTATACGCAAAACCTCTGTTTGATCAAATCTCCATCAGAATTGAATCCTTCTGAGCATCCTGCTCCCAGATTCATGCCTGGTACCTGGCATGGGGCTGACACATAGTTGGTACACAGTACCTGTTCGTTAAGTGATAAAATGAGGGGTGGGGAGGAGGGAAGAGGTTTCCTTGGGACCACTTTATACATTACATTTCTTTGAACATTAACTCCTTAAAACATCAGTAAGAAATCCAGGATTGGCCATCCTCAAACCCAATTCAATTCTTAGGATAACTTGATGAAAGATCTAAAGCCAGCCTCTCAAGCTTTCAATGGGAATTCTTTGATTCTTAAATTTCTAGTTTTATCTGAGTCTTGGCGGCCCCAACATTCCAGCCAGCCACCCCAACCAATACCCAATACATCCTTCTCTCTCTTTCTCTCTCATATACACGCACACACACACATTAATGTATGCATCATTCATTCAAAAACTATCTAGTGACACAACCATAACACTTGCCTCTATGTTTCCTCTGAATTCAGTACATTTATTCCCTGCATCATCTATTTGGGCACCGTATTCTCTGCCTTATGTGCTTGGTATCCTTTTCACATGTCTAGTTGTTGCATCTCCAAATAATGATTCAAGTGTCTATGACACTTAGTCCTCCCCAGAAGTATCCAGGAAAATTATTAGCATATATTATTTGGTTATTATCTCCTACTTTAATGAGAACTTCATGGTGTTTAAGATGTATAGCATTAATTATATTCAATGCTATATCTCTTTCATTTAACAACTCTTTGAGAAGCAGATAGTGTGAGCAAAGTACTATGTCATAAAAATGAAAGAGCGATTAAAATATCATACCTCCTCTAAAGAAACACGCAGACTTGTGGGGAGAAGGACGTAACAGCTGGAATTAATAAACGGAGCAGTGACTAAAATGTTTTAATAGCACAGGGGTTCTCAACCAGGACTATTTTTCCCTCCACGGGACAACTGACAATAGCTGGCAACCTTTTGGGTTGTCGCTACTGGGGAGTGCGGCTGATAATTTGGGTGCAGAGGCCAGGGATGAAGTTTACATCCTTGTGATCTACACTGCACAGCACAGTCCCCACAACAAAGAATCATCGTGCCCAAAATGTCCATAACGATGAGGTAAGAAACCCTATACTAGAGAAAGCGCTATGGAAGCAGAAGCAGAGAGAGGAAAAAAAAATCGAAGAGCAAAATGGGAGCATAGTATTTGGTCTAAAGATGGAGGAGAAGAATATAGGGATGTATTAAGTTATTAAATGCATAGAACATTTTTGAACAACATCTTAGAAAGTAATAGCAGTGGTTGGCTCTAGAATATGGGACAGAGGTTCTTTGATAACAGGAGTTTTTGTTTCACGTGCCACTGTGTATACTGTTTGGAATTTTACTTTATTATTTCTTCAGTTAAAATTCTTAAAAACTGAGAAAAACTTTTAAAAATAACATTATTAGATTTTGTAAATTCAAAAGCACCCAGAAAATGATTAGGTACTACTGTGATACTGCTACATTCTCCAATTATGTAATAAAATTTTCATCTCTCTTCAAAAATAAGAAATGTGATTTACTGGTGGATAAAAACAAAAACAACCTCGGCTTCATGTTCTGCTTCTGGAAAAAGAGTGACTTGAGAATCCTTTGCTAAGACCCTTTGAATCCACTCTTTTATTTTCTATTTCATGACATCCACCTTCATTTCAGAGTCCCATTACTGCTGCCCTGGACTATTTCAATAGCCTCCTAAGTGGTTTCCAATCTCTCTTCCATTTAATCTGTTTTATCTACCACTTATCTACTATTACTGAGATTAATCACCTTAAAACTCACTCACAGATCATTCCAGTTCCTGTTCAAAGCCTCCCTTCAGCCAGCTGTGTACTGTCCACTGCGGGGCATTCAGACCTCAGCCCCCCATCAGCTTTAACTCTGGCTAATTCCTTACACAGCTTGTGCCCCAGCAAAACTGAACATGCCCTCTGGGCCACACATCTCCCCAGTGCCCCATCTTTATGAAATCTCTCCTACCCAAAATACCTCTATAACTGGGCCTCAGCTCACATATCCCTGACTTTTTCAAGCCTCCATGATTACAACAACCAGAAATAGTCACTCTTTCTTAAATTCTACAATATTCTGCACTTCACTTTGTGTCACATTTCACATCTGATCTCATATTATCGTTACTTATGCATCTGATATTCCCTGCCAGAATTTCAACCCACCAAAGATTGATCCCTCTGTGTGCTTAGGAAGCACCCAGCACTGTGCTTTTCCCTTTGTACTCACTGAATAAGGAATGAATCAGATGAGATGCTCTGTATTTATTGTATCTATATTTTTCATATCAGTTTAATATCCATTGCTTTTAATGTCGAATTTCATTAACATAAAGCATAGTAAGCATTCATACAATAAACATGGAATGTAGAGAGTGCTGAGAAACATTTTCTTCCTGGGCTGGATGTAAAATGCTCATCTAGTTGAAGTAAGGATCCTTTTATAGAGTAGGGCTATTTTTGTAATGGAAATGAATGACTGTCAGCATTTCGATTAATAGATAATCCTCTTGGAAGGTGTAAGGAGAAGGAGAAAGTGAGTACTAAATCCTTCAGCATGAAGTACGAGCTTTAATAAAGGAGCCAATAAAATAAAGGAGTTAAGAAGACACAGCAGAAGCCATATCCAGGTCAGACTCAAGAGCTTAGATTTATGCTGGACTGACTCTTACACCCTGCCCTTGTTTGTTCTCTTTCTCCTTGTACCTGTAAGCTGGAGGGATAGATTTATCTTTCAATGCCATAATTCCATTTCTGCTCCTACTTTCTTACCTGGACTGTTGCAACAGTTAAGCTTGATCTTCCTGCCCCTAGCTTTCTCTCATCCAATTCACCCTTTACAGCTTCTGCCTCAGGTGTCTTCTAAAATCAAAGC